>NW_027472587.1:30813358-33213358 GCF_030347505.1 Rhynchophorus ferrugineus | reverse complement strand
ATCTCTCCTCTCTAAGTGTATTTATGTAATTTAAACTGGCAGCTTTTAGCGCCTGGAAATTAAACTAAATCGTTCGCGGCTAATTAGTGATCCGCATTTCGGGAATACTTTAAACATACTCCGAGCGGATCGCGGGCGGCTGGTGATTTTTACCGTGGAAATGTTTAAGCATCCGTCGACAGCCCCTACATGCTTCCGATACACTATCGAAGAAAAGAAACGTATTTATGTGTTTAATGTGTTTACGAAAAATAGATGGAAATCTCGTAAAATTGGACGTAATTTGCTATTAAAAAGGTGCTATTGATTGACGCCAGTCATATTGGTTATTAAGATTTATTGCAACGGATTTTTTTTACGACATAATTTGTTTGCCGCTCTTGCTTTGAGACCTTGAGTATCTTCTCTGCAGAAGAGATAATAAGCTAAAACAAGGCCCGTTTTTGTAAAATTCGTTATAGTTTTCTAAGTCACTACATAGTATAAAACAAAGTCGCCTTTTCTGTCCCTATATCCCTATGTGCGCTTAAATCTTTAAAACTACGCAACGGATTTTGATGCGGTTTTTTTCAATAGATAGAGTGATTCAAGAGGAAGGTTTATATGTATAATACATGCATAATATACTAAGGCAACATTGCTAATTTTAGAGGTTTCTAACGTGATGTCGTAAATTAACCTATTTTTTTAGGCTTATTTAGCAATTAGCAAAAACGCTGCCTAACCCTACGAGTTAGATCAAATTAATGTACTACAGTATTGTACACCATAAAAAGGTCTACAAAAAAGTCCGCGATGGTATATGTTTATCTTTTAGGGATAACCCACATTAACCATTTTTATTGTTTACTTTTTACGTGAGAAAATGGCTTATTTACGAAGCTATTTTAAGCAATACGGCATTAATCCTTATCGAATTAAGTACCTTAAATACAGTGTGCAATTAATATAGATCAATATGGTTCCTTACAGCATGTAAATTAAACAAATATTTTCGGAGATATTACAAATTTAAAATTTGCGTTTAAAAATGTGTAATGTAATAAAAATTGTATGAATTTAGATATTCCAAAGATAGCAGGAAATCTTCATAGTAAGTATAGGGGAAGAGGAATTGTTTTACTCCAAATTTAATGCGTGCAGGCCAAGGGCAGTAATGAATGAACCAAAAATACTGGATCGATTTTAATCATGTTTTCATTGAGTGACATAGGCATATATATTTTATGCCCGTGCAAAGTCGGAGCGGGCCGCTATGTTTTTATATACAACGTTCATATTTTTTCTGTAGTGTATTTAATTTAGTATCAGCATTGCACCCGTGCGAAGCCGGGGCGGGTCGCTAGTACTCAATAAAGTAGAGTTTGAATTGATTCTTTTATATAGCCTGGGATTACTGATTACTAACCGTACTATACTGGATTACTAGCCAACAGTAATCACTGATCATGCCTTCTTCTGAAAATCATTGGTATTATCTTTCGATTTTCGCTGTATCTTGATGTAGCCGCTCTGCTTGCTCGTCGCTTGTGTTGTCCAAATTTTGTGGAAAAAATCAGGATGTGAATACAGAAAATAATTTTTACTTTGGCAGTTTTACGCCATCAAGATGTTTAATGTCTTGCCTGTCGCAATTTGTAAATTCGTTTCACAATCAGACAGTATTTTCCTTCTCATTTTATTCTAGTTAAAAAGAGACACAGTGTTGTCTGATTAGTTCGAACGCGTAAACAAATGATTCTGTCAAAGTCGCCCGGTTGTCAGGCCCATACAAATTCTTGAAAGCAATAGTAATAAGAGGTTATAACTCTAACATATCAACTATCATCACTGTATAATTAACTGTAGTTTTTAGATGCACTATAATTTTAAAATAAATTATATTTCATTTTTGTTCAATTATTTTATTTACATTAGAAGTTTGTTATTATGTGTCAAATCCAAACTTAACTAAAACTCGGAGTTGATGCGGCAATATTGCGACGTTTTGACGTCACAAATTTAGATGACATTTGTACAAAATAACTTTGAATAGACTGTTTGTGTTTCCCATACAGTATGGAAGAAAAGAAGTCGCTCTTGTTGGTCGTTTTTATAACAATACATCATTCAATTTGTAATTTACGTCAATAAACAGGTGCAGTGACAGTTTCATTCGGTTCTGACAGCTGGTAAAATACTATAAATTGCAGATCCCATCATACAGACAGCGTACCTTTGTAGCCTTGAATATTGCTCTTTGGTGACGATGCGGATGGTCCTGGACTGACCCAAAATTTTTTGCCCTTGGGATTGTCGTATTAGACCCTCTTTTGATCGACAATCGCAAAGTGGCAGAAGATCATCGATCAAAATGACATATATATGTCTCCGGCCTACCATAGTAAAATACATATTTTTGACAAAATTAGTTTTTTTTATTCAACATAATTCGCTTCAAGGGTGACCCTCCATCTTTTCGATACCATTTTTGTAGTACGATTTGTCCTTTGCTTCAAAATAGGCCTCAGTTTCGGCGATCACCTCTTCATTCGACGAGAATTTCTTCCCAGCGAGCATTCTTTTGAGATCTGAGAACAGGAAATAGTCGCTGGGGACCATATCTGGGGAATATGGTGGATGAGGAAGCAATTCTAGGCCCAATTCATGGATTTTTACCATCGTTTTCACTGACTTGTGACACGGTGCATTGTGTTGGTGAAGAAGCATTTACTTTTTCTTCAAATGCGGCCGTTTTTGCGGCGATTTTATCCTTCAAACGGTCCAATAACGCTATGTTGATTCTTTTTCAAGGTAGTCAGTGAAGATTATTCCATGCGCGTCCCAAAATACAGACGCCATAACCCTGCCAGCTGACTGTTGCGTTTTCCCACGCTTTGGAGCGAGTTTATCGTATGCAGTCCACTCGGATGACTGTCCATTGGACTTCGGAGTGAAACGATATAGCCATGTGTTTCTCATTGTTTTTACTATCTGTATTTCGTTTATGTCTGTTTATTTCCGTTTCTTATGCCTATACTCCTTCTTTATTGATGTTTCTCTATTTCTCTGTAGCTGCTACTTACCATAGATGTATATTATGTTGCAAGTTTATTTTATATTAAAGAAAAGAAACAAAAAAGGTTTAAACATTAAAAAACTCAATATTTATTATTTAATAATATCAGTTTAAATTATTTTATGTAGTGTCGTAACATATGATACTGAAACAAAACCACGCTTTAGTTATATTATAATTCCTTTATTTTTTTTTTTTAGGTGTGACGAAACATGTGGGGGATGCCTTACTGTTGGAGCGTTCCCAGAGGACCGGACGGGTCAATACCCTGGGCATCGCGCCATGGGGAATAGTTGAAAACAACCAAGACCTCATCGGCCATAACACTGAGGTCCCATATCATTCCATATCTTCGCCTAGGTAAGTGTTAAAGCCGTTTGGGTCTAAAAGAAATCCTCTGTCACGGGGGCGTTTTTTGTTATAAATATATTAAATAAAGAAGCAACATATTATTTCACATTTTACTGGTCAAGGAGTGTCGAGCATCATCCAGGCGTTTGAGTTAAAGTCCCGCACTCCAATATCTCGAACGCGCTGATGATCCAGTCCGAATTCGAGTGACCTTGACTATAATCTCTGAGAAATTCGGTTTGTAATGCCACTAGAGCTAGTCTCAGCATATTAGAATGGTCATGCCTGTAATATGAAGAGTAGATATCAGAATAATTAAATATTATTATGTGTTCAAAAATAACGGGAATTCTGAAACGTCGCTGTCTGTTTTTAACCGACTTCGAAAAAGAAGGAGGTTCTATGTTCGACTGTATATATATTTTCTCAATGTATGTTCGCCGATTTCTCCGTCAATTGTTGGCCGATTTTCAAAATTCTTTTTTTATTCGAAAGAGTGTACTTCCGAGGTGGTCCCATTGGAACCTAATCAGAATCTCTTGGGGGGGAGGGGGTAAATCGAGGGAAACGCTCAAATTCCAAACGCTCGCACAAAATTTTCACATATTTTTTAACTAAAATAATCAGATATTTGTTTATAATGTTATTGCTGATGCTCCGTACTATATTTCAAATAAAGTGATACAACGCGATATTCCTCTAGAACCTATAACGAGTGTAATCCAACGTGTTTGTGTGAAGTACTTCGAAAGAGTGTCAGTGCATCCCAATGTACTCGCTAATCAGCTAAATATGCGACGTGATAGTGAAGTGTGTAGACTAAAACGTTTAACACCACCTGATCTGATTACTGGACATATGTAGAGTTTAGAATAAGCATTAGAATAAGTCTAATTAATTAAGATAATATTTTGTACAGAAGATTGCTTAATGAAGTGATTTTCTACATGCCATGTATATATAATATAAATAGAAGAAATACTTATTGCCAATAGGGCAGATTGTGGACTCACGAAGAGTAATAAAAAAAAAAAAAAAAATAATGTTATTGCTGAAAAAAAAATAGAAAAAAATCTAGAATATTTAGATTTTGTGTTACATTAATAATTCTCTGGTAATAATAATGAAATTGTTGTGTTATTCTTGGTGGTCTAACATACATTACTTTTAAAATATGGAAGAACAAGGGTAAGTGCAGAATGTAAGGTTAAATTTTTAAAAGTTACAAAATCCTAACAGCATCAATTTTATTTATAGTGGGAATTTTAGCTGCCAAATTTATAACACCTCATTTTCAACGACCTGAAATAGGTATCAACATATGCCAAAATTTAATGATAACAAGAATAGAGAAGAAAATAATTGTTGTCGTGTTGGAAGTAGTCAAGTCATTAATGAGGTTTGATAATCATGAATAGTAGCAAAAACTGTAATAGCTGGTAATAATTAGACATTTATTTTAAACATAATATATTTTAGTAATGATTTAAATTTTATTTTATAGCTAAGATGTGCTTAGAAATTTGATTGTAAATCAGAATCAGAAATTTGATTGTAAATCGAAGAATGTGAAATTCAGAGAAGAAGAAATTAGACAGAATTTTGCTAGGATGTAAGAACAGTGTGCCTATGAAATAATTAAATTTGCTAACAAAAGTAGACCTGGATCAAATAAACAAAATATAAAACTATCAACGACACCCTAATGATCTAATGACAAGGAAAATACAATGCATTATTATATAAGAGTATAGGTAAATAAATTATTGTTTTGTACAATAGTGATGTCTTGACTGAGATGTCTTTCAGCTTAAAAGTACGACCATTCGTTTTAGACTAGTAAATGTACAATATGTTAATCGAAAGCTCGAGGTAGTCAATTTATTAATGGGGTTTGTGGATCAAGAATACTTGCGATAATATTTGGAGATTTTTAAAAGAATTTTACTGCTTTCATATATAGTGGTGGCTTTTTTGTTGTGTTTTAACTATATTAACTGTTTGCTGTGTTTGATATTAACGATTTTGATCTTTTTTATGGTAATGTTTATTTAAATGATTCTTGGAGTTCTTATTAATTGTTCAAATATAGTGTTTTTATAAAAATAGAAAGGCAGTTAGAAATTATTTTTATTATTTCATTTTATTCAATAATTTTTTAAATAAAATACGTTATTTAAAAAAAATTCAATGCTTAGTTTCCTTCCTTATATATAGTTTCAACATTAAATCAATTATTTATCACATTTGTGTATTTTTATTTATAAAAAATAATGATGATGTGTAATATGATGTTTTTATAAAAATAGAACAGCTGGACATATATTAATTATATTTTTATTATGTCGTTTTATTCAATACTTCATTAAATAAAATGTATTATTTCCAAAATTGTACCATTTTTATATACCTCCTGAACCTATTTACCTGCTTAATATATTTGACATTAAATATAATAATCACGATAAAAAAATATACAGCCGAATATAGAACCTCCTCCTTTTTCGAAGTCAGTTAAAAAAATTAGTAAATAAAGCTGCATATACGCATGCGCCAAACTCGGATTATTATCTGTTTTAAAATTAAATGGAGTCGATATGCGCATGCGCAAAAACCGGAGATGTTGTGGAGTAACGTATCCTGTTATTTAGAGGTGTATCATATACGTATAAATTATGCAAAAGATCGAATTTATCGAAATAAACAATTTTAAGGACTAATAATTTTTTGCGACATTTGTAAAGAACCATAAATTTATAAATAATTATTTTTCATACATTTACCATTTTAGTCCCAAGATCCTCATTATCACACGACAGTGTCTTTTATCGCCGTTCTTCTCGAGAGCCACGTTCAGAGGCACCAAGATCTTGATATCTTCCGGTGTTAATAATATGATTTCCTTCTGGGTCTTCGTCAGTCGACCCATGTAGTCGATCAACTTCATTTTTGCGGAGAACGTGAGCAAATTCTCCAACTCCTGCGGCTTATCGTTGTGTATAATCTCAGTTATACGACAGACAGCCCTAAAATGAACCCATAGGGATAAACGACTCTATAAACAGGGCTGGGCAGTGTTTGAATTACTTATAGATAATATACGCAATGGAAATACAAATACATATACGAGGGTGGTTCAATTATGATAGATATACACACTGTAGATGGCGCGCATGTATGTTTTGAACGTCGTAGCTTAAGTATGTGATAGCTGGGTCCCTTACGAACAGTGTGGCATAGTTTTTATCGGGAACACATGTTTCACACGCGTGCTGCGACCATGAGTGAACGTGAAGGGGGTAAGGTTCTGTGTTCTGGGACGAGCGGTGCATGCTGTACGTCGATTTCCTGCGCACCCAATATACCATCAATGCAACAAACTACTCTAACCTTCTGAAAACACACGTGAAACCAACTTATCGCTCGAAACGGCAGAGCATTCCAACGTGATTCTTCTCCAGGATAACGCGCGCCTTCATACCGCGAGTCTCACGCTCGATGCAATATCACTGCAACACCCCATCCACAGTCCAGATTTACCGGAATCACCCTCTTACATGTATTTTAATTACTTCTTAAACATAAAATTTGTAATTTGTATTTCAAATACCTGATTCTGATGTATTTTATAATTATTCAAATAGTTATGACTTCAAAGGATATTTGACAATCTTATTAATGTGTGCGTTCTTCAGAAAATAAGGCTCTATAGCAGAAGCAGATAGCAGAATAGTGCCCGGTATATATGTCAATCTTTGTGACGATGCAACAGTATTTTAACATTTATCAAATATCAATGCTCTATTTAAGGATATATTGCATTAACTTCAACATAAATGTTATATTTAGGGCCTATTTAGTAAATCACATAAAATTACTTGTAGAAAATCATCATAAGAACTTGATCATCTCGTAGTCAACATCCTCGCTCAATTAGGAGAAAATAGAAAACGTTGAATATCGTTCTAGTTCGATTAATAACACTCTTAACTAAAGTTAAGTGACACATTTTTATTTACTAACGCATGTCTCCATATAAGAAAGAAAACCAAAGCTGTCTTTCCCTCTCCAGAAATATTAACACATCGGATAGTAATAGAAAACGGTAATAGATCCAAGCTTCTGAACTATCAGGCCTTAGATAAAACTAAGACCTTCTCGGCCATATAACTACAACGTGGGGCAAAAGTCCCGCTAGCATTTTTATTTCCTATAACTTTACTCAAAGAAAAGATAAGTAAGTTTGGTTTTCATAAAATATGTATTTGTTCTTTACATTTCTTTTTTTTTTCGTTATGATTGAAAAATTATATCGGCTAAATGGTAACTGCCATTCGCCATGCAACTTTCGACTCTTTTTAAGGAATTTTTCATGACATCCTGCAACATCTAAAGCTGAATTTCTTCAATTTCGTGACAAGTATTGTCTTTAAGATATTTAATTCTTTGGGGCTTATTCACATAAACTTTTGAATTAAAAAAAACCCTAAAAAAAGTCTGGTGCGGTTAAATCTGGAGATCTGGCTGGCCATGCTAAATCACCACTTCATGGAAAAACGTCATTCAATAATTGAATTCTTGAACGAGCTATGTGTGCTGTGGAGCCCATCTTGCTGAAACCACATGTCCTCTAGTGCTTGCCCTTGCGACACCTTGGTCATTTTCAAATAAATAGGGACCAGTATGTTTCCAACATGAATACCACACCATACAGTTGTTTTTTAGTGGATGCAATGATGTTTCATGAATTAATTGAGGATTCTGTGTTCCTCAAAACCGACTGTTCTGTTTATTGACGTGGCCACTGAGAAGAAAAGAGAAGAAAATGGGCTTCATCGCTCAATTGCAATTTAGACGAAAAATCTTCAATTTCACCAGACATCCTTAGAATTGCATTACTGTACTCAACTCGTTGATTAAGATCTCTCGATAGCAATTTTTGGACTAACTGAATTTTGTACAGGAATATTTTCAAATCAATTTTGAAAATTCGCCTTACATTGAGTGCAGAAATGTGAAACTAGGAACCACGTCTCCGAATTGATGATTCTGAAGACTCTGCAACACTATCGCGCACCAGAGACACATTTTTAGCGTTACGAGACGTCCATTGTCGTCCAGAATGAAGCTTGTCTGCTGTCGTACCGAAAATTCACATGTAACCGCGCAATTGTGGTTTTTTGAGGCACTGAACGATTAGGATGTTTTTGAGGCAATTTCCACTAAGTAGGAATAATGGAGCGTTTATTTTCGATAAATATTGTCACACTATTTCTTCTCGTTCTTGTTTATCCATAATAAAATTTCTATTTTTTCTGTCTTTCTTTTTCTTTGGACGTCTACACAACATAGAGGTTAAAGCGAAACTGAGCTAAATGTTACAAAATCAAGATGGCGCGCGATCAAATTGGTAGCTAGACTTTTGCCCCACCTGTTAGAATACTTGAAGGAATTTGTTGAAGTATTGGAACTAAGTGCTGCATCTTTAGGTTACATTTACGTCAACAATTGTTACATGGAAAACTGCCTATTTTAATATCTGTACGAACCAGATTAACATATATCGGTTGCAGGATTTCAATTCAAGGCACTTTTCACATTTCACTCTTATTGTATCGCAACTAAAAGAGAGCTTGAAAAGATTTTATAAGTTTTTTGAACTTAAAGTGACTTTCCGGTACACCTGGTACATAACCTTAATACCTGAATATATTTCGTATTTTAAATACATTCGAGATAGTATTTTGTAATTTGTATTTTATTGAAACAAAGCGTGTATTTTGCCCAGCTCTGTGTGCAAGTAAGGCTCCCGTGTACCTGGTGGATCCGTAGATGAAGGCGCCTTCGGAGAACTCGGTATCCCATGTCCGTTTCAGCAATTTGAACTTGATCTTGTTCTTGATCCACTTCAATACCCGTGGCACGTATATTAGGTCTGGCGTTTTCGGCAGCCGTTTTTTTATAGTGTGAAGATGATGGCCACTCACCATCGCTGCTGGTGACGACACGGTCTTGCCGAACAAGGAACACCCGACGGTTTTGACGAAATATCTTGATGGAGTCATGATGTTGCTGTTGAAACACGAATAATTTAGATAGGCATAGTGTTGATGTGCCGATCAAACGTCAATATAGACGCAGTGATCTTTTTTGAAGTGCCAAAGTCGAATGAGGTTGAAATATAATGAAAACTCATTCGTCAACGTAAATTAAATGACATATACGAGTAGTTATTCTTCTTCTCATATATTTTTGGTGACAACCTGTAAAATATAAGACTGGGGTAAAGGTAATTTCGGTTTCTCTTAATAGATGGTGTTGGGACGTATTTTTAATTAATTATATTTAGAGCAGTCGTGTAAATTTAAGTTTACCGTAATTGTAGAATTATTTCGGTTGTATAGTTAACGGGTCAACAAAAAGGATGTCCCATCGGCTCGTTGTCGAGTGTTTCGGATAATGGGGGTTCAGGTACCAGGACTAAATGAAGCGCGTTAAAAGTTAGACCTCGTAGAGGACCCCTTATAAACTTCAAGAAGCAAGAATTTCGAGCATTTCTTGTTAAGAGTCCGTAACGCACGCGTTCCATCGGCGTGAGGAGTTCCTAGTTGGAAGAATCTTTTCATCTCCGAAAGTCTGAACGAATAGGGATGCAAAAAAGGGTTTCCTGAACTAGATTTCCCAGCCACCACCAAGAATCCGAGGGTTCAGCGATAAAACGCGATGCACGATGATGCGAGAATGAGAATCAGAAGTTGCCAAATAATTTAAAAAATAAGAACAGTAAAATAATTACAGAATTAGTCAAAGAATATTTTTTTATTAATATCTTAGAACGTCAACAATCTGACCGTGGGCAATAAGTATTATTATATGATTTCAGTTATATAATCTAACTATCCTGACATGTAGTAGGTCACTTCAGTAAGTGATCTACTGTACAACTTATAATCTAAATGAACACGTGGCTAGCAAAAAGGGAGACTTATCAGCTCGTTGTCGAGTGTTCCAGATAATGGGGGTTCAGGTAACAGGACCAAACGAAGCGCGTTAAAAGTTAGACCTGGTAGAGGACCCCTTAAACTTCAAGAAGCAAGAATTTCGAGCAATTCTTCTTAAAAGTCCGTAACGCACGCGTTCCATCGGCGTGAGAAGTTCCTAGTTGGAAGAATATTTTCATCTCCGAAAGTCTGAACGAATCGGGATGCAAAAAAGGGTTTCCTGAACTAGCTTTCTCAGCCACCACGAAGAACCCGAGAGAGGAGCTTCAGCGATAAAACACGATGCACGATGATGCGAGAATGAGAATCAGAAGTTGCCAAATAATTTTTAAAAAAACAGTAAAATTATTTCAGAATTAGCCAAAGAACATTTTTTTTATTAATATCTTAGAACGTCAACAATCTGCCCGTGGGCAATAAGTATAATTATATGATTTCCATTATATAATATAAATATCCTACATGTAAATCACTTACTATACACTTATAATCTAAATCTTATTCTGGATACTATTCTAACTTATTTTAAAGTCTATCCTAATTTATTCTAAAGACTATTCTAACTTATTCTAGAGATTATTAAATCTCACTCTATGTGTCTATTAATCAGTTCGTATGGAAGTTTGCGTTTGAGCCTATACATTACACTGTCATCGCGCACATTTAACTGTTAACAAAATTTCCTATAAAGTTAAATCTCTGTTTCTCTATGGTTAAAGCTAAACTGAGCTAAACGTCACATAACCAAGATAGCGCGCAATCAAAAGCACCCTATATTTGATTCATAAGAGATTCTCTTAAATTTAACTATATTTTGAAAGCCAGTTACAGGCTAGATCAAGATCAATCCATCCTTTCCTTGCTTTTATACTTTCGACAATCTGGTCACCAAAACACACAGTAAGAACATGGTTACGATTACGCCTATTTTATTTTCCATTCTATCTGATTCTATTTTGTTTACTGTAGAACATTAAAAAGTTAGCGCGCTTAGGATATTCCAAATTAAGATTCCAAAGGGTAGTTTTGGTCATCTTTGCTTAACCCAAAACAAAATATCGAGACTCATTTTACCAATATCGATATTTCTTCAGTACCTACGTCCTACCCTACTTTCCCACTTGGATGAGATGAAAAATATCGAAGCAAAAGTTCGATACTCTCCTTCAAAAACTCTAGATTTTTAATATCGATATTTTAATTTTCAACTCATTCTTTCATTTACAACCTATCGATATTTTACTATTTTGTCCCAAAAATATCGATATTTTTTCCAAGAAATTTGTATCGATATTTTTCGGCATCTCTACTTGAGATACTTTTATATATCCACCATATAGCCCAGCCTTAACCTCTTCCGATTACCATTTCTTTCTTTGTCCGCAAAAGTCTCTTAATGGTGTTAAAATTAGACTTCAATAAAAAAGCTTCTTTTAGTTCAAAAAAGCTTGTAAAAATCATAAACCTGAAACCTAAAAAAAACGAAATTACTTTTTTCCCAAGCTATCATAATTGAAATATCAAATAAAATGTCATCTACTCGTATTAACGCCAATATCAAAAAGCCATGGTAAATAAATGTTTCTTTCTCCATCCAACTTTCATAATTGCTTAACATAAATAATTCATACAATGTTAATCCAGCCGCGCAAGGCTTTAAATATCTAATAATACGTAACGTTCCAATAATAATTTTAAAGTCAAAGAAAATGTCATGTCAACTCAGTTAAATAACGGAATGAATAAAATGAATTATAAATTCAGTAGCTTTATTTCAATGCCAAAATAGTTTAAATGTCGATAAAATTACGAATAAGTTTGATGTAGTATCTATTCCACATCTATATAATTTTAAGTTGAAATAATGTACTTCCTGTCATCCCAATTAATATCAAATAAAAAAATGTCAAAAAAGCTGATAAATATTAATAAGCACAAAAATTCTGTTTATCATATTTTACAACATTTATATAAGTAGCTGTAATTGCTCTATTTTTACAATTTTAAAGGCAAATGGATTATACTAAATATATTTGTATACAAATATAAATACATACATACAAATCTAAATATCAAATACAACGTGGTATGTCATTATATATCTTTTGCATTTAAATTTAAAATTAAAAAAAAACCTCTCGAAATCAAACGAAATTACAACTTATTAAGAAATTGATATAATACATTTGTTTAATTACAGATCAAAAAATGCAGCACTGAACAACAGACACGCCTACTTTTTGCTGGTAGACAACGGAACTGTGGGGAAATACGGAGCGGAAATAATTTTGCGTAGAAGATTAGAAAAATACATATCCAAACAAAGATTATATCCTTGTGAGTAACATTAAACTTGGTTGATTAAAAAGTTTTATTCGTACGTATAAATATTTCTAGTTACACAAAGCCCAATACCAATCGTATGTTTGGTGATAGAGGGGGGTACCAATACCATAAGAGCGGTTTTAGAATACGTCACGGACGATCCACCGGTACCGGTAGTGGTATGCGATGGTTCTGGACGAGCAGCTGATCTGATTGCTTTCATGTGCAAGTAAGAAAACTTACTTTCTAAAATAATATCACTTAATTATATAAAGTATTATCATACATAAAAATAATATGCCAAAAGATCCTAAATGACAAATAAACTGACATGTCAATATCAAACTTTTGTTTAAAATATCATAAGTCAAAATAGGACAAATGTCAAATAATTTCGAATAAACTCGAATCAAATTAATGCTTATTTATAAGTTTAATTGTCAAATGCAGTCAATTAAAAAAAATGACTTTCTAAGCCCACGTAGATATTTAATAGAACTAAAACAAAATTCATCAACTTTATTACATCATGATATCACTTTTATTTAGATACGAATGTTCCATGTTGAAAACGATGAAAGAGTATATTATAGCAACCATTCAGAGGGCCTTTGAAGTGGCTGCGGAACTTGCCGATGGTTTGTTTAACGAATTAATGATGTGCGTCGAAAACAAGCATTTGGTAAGTATTATTCCACTCCCTAATACACACCCCGCTAGACTTCAAACGGTTCCAGATAACTATATTCAGGATAGCGGACAAGTACGATCAAAAACCCCAAGAACTGGACCAGACGGTATTGACCGCTCTGTTCAAGTCCCAACATCTGTCGCCCACGGAACAGCTCAGTCTGGCGCTGACTTGGAACAGAGCGGACATAGCTCGCTCAGAGATTTTCATATACGGGCAGGAGTGGCCACCTGGGGCACTGGAAGACGCCATGATGAAGGCTCTGGAACACGATAGGTGTGATTTCGTGAAACTCCTTTTGGAGAACGGTGTCAGTATGAGAAAGTTCTTGACAATACCACGACTGGAGAACCTGTATAACTCCAAACAGGGACCTAGCAATACTTTGAGATATATTTTAAGAGATGTACGGCCTCATATTCCTTCTGGATACGTATATACTCTGCATGACATTGGGTTAGTTATAAACAAACTCATGGGGGGAGCTTACAGGTGAGTTTAGGCAACTCATTGTGTCTTTTCATATACTTTCCATCTTTAGCTTTTTATATTTCCTTTCTATTTTTACGCCTTTCCGATTTATCAATTCTAAACCTTTTTTTAGTTACCTTTTTTTATAGTCGAATTAGTATTATTAGAGATATGCAACTCTAAAGTACAACTGAAATTAATTTTTCTCCAACCTTATATTATCTAATATAAAATTCTAATACTATGCAACCCTCCATACACGATTATATCAATTATGTTTAACATTACTATAAACCGTTATCTGTATTATTTATTTTATAGGGCATTCTATACCAGAAGAAAATTCAGGCCTATTTATGCCAAAGTAATGAACAAAGGCCTCAACATGACAACGAATGCGGCATCAGCGCGACAATTTGGAGCTATGAGCCTACTTGCCGGCGCTCTACCTTCCAGCGCCAATCCCTGCTTATTTGATTATCCTTTCAACGAACTGCTTGTTAGTTTTTTTTTTGTTGGAATCATTAATACTGTTGTTATTGATGCATATATATTGTTTGTAGATTTGGGCAGTATTGATGAAGCGCCACAAGATGGCCCTGTTGATGTGGCAGCACGGCGAAGAGGCCCTGGCAAAGGCGCTGGTCGCCTGCAAGCTGTACAAGGCCATGGCCCACGAAGCTGCCGAGGACGACATGGAAACGGAAATATACGAAGAGCTGCGAGCCTACGGCAAGGAATTCGAAAACATAGGTAACCGCTATCGTTATTTACCGCGAATTAGACCCAAGACCATACCCGCTTTTAGCTCTGGAGGTCTTGGATTACTGTTATCGGCAAGACGACGACCAGACGCAACAACTGTTGACTTGCGAGCTTCAGAACTGGTCAGGACAGACCTGCCTCAGTTTGGCTGTCGCCGCGAATCATCGAGCTCTGCTGGCGCATCCCTGTTCCCAGATAATCTTAGCCGATTTGTGGATGGGCGGTTTGAGAACTAGAAAAAATACCAACATCAAGGTAAATAATTGCCGTAACTTTTTATTAATAGAACTATAAGATACTAATCAATCGATTTAGAATAAAAAGTAATAAGAATTTAGCAAACATGGACTGAATTGTTTTTAAGGAATCTTTTTCATTCTTTATACAACAAACTTGAATTCTTACCAGATTGTTCAGTAAATTGAACAAAAATTAATTTCAATTTGTCAATGCACTCATTGTTGAACGAATCCTGGCAATATTAGTTTTATTATTCAATATATTACCCTAAATTAATACACACTACGTCCCGCGAAGGGGCTCAGTCACCATATATCTGCAAGGCCAACAAAAATACCGTATTGTTATGAGAATTGAATTCAGTTTTTATCTTGGCCTGTAGAGGACAGTACGTCTTACATTTAATATATTGATATAATATAATATTTAACAATAACAAAAGAAAATTAACTTAACAATAAAAAATTAAGGGAGGCTCTGTAAATGTACACTGAAATGGTGAATGTGGTCCTTTAAAGACAACAGTTTTTAATTAGGCTGGTTTGTTTAAGAGAATATATGAACCCCACATCCCACCAAACTGCACCAACAGCAAAAATCGTAGCAAAAATACACAGATATAGTATTAGAAGATCGTCAATTGAGCATGGGAGATTTAGTAGCAGCTCTAGACATTTTACTAGATAATTTGAGCAATATTTTAAATGTTTTTGGTTTATAAAAGTTATGAGGAAAATGGGTGCCACATTTACTAACAATGCAGCAAAAACATATCCGAATGCAATTTCAAGTCAACATTTGGATATAAAAAATTGTGTGTATTCTTTCAATATACGTTAGTCCTAAGTCTAGTACCATGAATATGTTGTATTGAATTAAAACAAAAGGCTAAAAAGTGGTGTGAACCCGACTGTTAGACTCCAAAGTGAGTTCGTAATCAAATATCCTACCTTAGTTAATTATTAAAGGCAGATCTTATTTGAAAGCAAAAAAATATTGTCTATTGATTACCTCCAAATTGGTAAAATAATTAACTCAGAGCAGTATTGTAACCTTTTAGACCAATGTGATGGAAAATTTAGTGAAATAATCTGGACACAGAAAAAAGTACATCAAGATATAATACAATACAATCATCGCCAAAATCGGTAAATGAGTTGTTTTAACAGACATCCAGACCTAGCTCCCTCTGACTTCTGTCTCTTCTCATATATCAAAAATTATTTTCATAAGATTTTATCGATTTCATCGAGACGATAGAGAAGTATTTTGCAGGCTTTCCTGAAGACATCTAAGTACAAACTTATTGAACACACTAGTACATTTACAATAAAGTTGGAAGTGTATTTCAAATAATTATTCAGAAAAATTCCGGTATAAATTGGTGGAATTTAATTAAAACAAATACATTTAATTGAAATATGGTAATTAAACTAGTTAATTTTAACAATTAACTCAATTAATGTAACATATTGGACACTTATTACAGTTACATTCACATACATGCATGCAATTAGTTCTAGTCAGTTCGTTATTAGAAATGTTAGATTAATGGATTAAATCATTTTAATTAATTAAAATCAATTGATAATTTATACAATGTGGGGCAAAAGTCCAGCTACCATTTTTATTGCCTATAACTTTGCTCAAACAAAAGATAAGTAAGTTTGATTTTTTTTTTTTGTAATGATTGAAAAATTATATCGGCTAAATGGTGATCGCGATTCGCTGTGCAACTTTTGGCTTTTTAAGGCATTGTTCATGACATCCTGCAACATCTGAGGCTGAATTTCCTCAATTTAGTGACGAATATTGTCTTTAAGATGTTTAATCGATCTAGCTGGCCATGCTAAATCGCCACTTCGTGGAAAAACGTCATTCAATAATTGAATTGTTGAACGAGCTATGTGTGCTGTGGCCTCATCTTGCTGCAACCACATGTTGTCTAGTCCTTGCTCTTCCATTTCAGGCACAAAAAATTTCGAATCACGTCTTGGTATCGTTCAGCAGTAACACTAATTGCAACACCTTGGTTATTTTCAAAAAAAATAGGGACCAATGATGTTTCCAGCATGAATACCACACCATACAGTTGTTTTTAGTGGATGCAATGATGTTTCATGAATTAATTGAGGCTTCTGTGTTCAAAACCGACTATTCTGTACATTGGCATGGCCACTGAGAAGAAAATAGGCTTCATCGCTCATTATCACTTTAGACGAAAAATCTTCAATTTCACCAGACAGTTTTAGGATTGCATTACTGTACTGAACTCGTTGACCAAGATCTCTCGGTAGCAATTTTTGGACTAAATTTTGTACGAGAACATTTTCAAATCAGTTTTCGAAATTCACCTTAAACTGCTTGCAGAAATGTGTAACTGGGAACCACGTCTCCGAATTCCGTTGTGTTCTAGAACGAGGCCTGCTGTCGGACCGAACTGTCGAAAACTCGCATATAAATGATAAAAAGTGGTTTTATAAGGCACCAGACGATTAAGATATTTTTGACGCAATTTTCGCTGAGTGGCAATAATGGAAAGATTATTCAATACATATTGTCACTATTTCTTACCGATCTTGTGGCGTATATTTATCCATAATAAAATTGGGACGTCTACACAACACAATAGTTAAAACGAAAGTAACCAAAACTCCTCATAACCAAGATGGCCCACAATCAAAATAGTAGCGGGACTTTTACGCCACCTGTTACAACAATTACTGTATATAATTATCTGGAAGCGACAGTTATCAGATTATTAAATGATTTATTATTGATACAATTGACCTGATCTTTTACGAGGAAAGTGAGTTTTTTGAATTTAGATAATCCAATTCAGTTGTAGTCAGTTAAAAGTCCCAGGTCCCGTATAGTTTACAAGAGTCATCTCATTTTAAAGGATATCTGATAAATAAAGTCGGTTTTATTTAATCAGAATCAATGTAAAATCAAAGTGGCTATAACCAAAGGTGAAACCACTTTTCTCCATACCACTAATGATTCACTTGTTGAAAATGAATTCATGAAGATATTCAGAGATCAAGGTATTCATATCAAGGTAATAATAATTTGTTTGTCGGACAAAGGGTTGTAAACTCACATAACAATCACCAGCGCTTTTCTTCTAAAATAATCCGTAATTGTCCTCGATAAGTTGAAATACGAAATGTAAATTAGGTCGAAGACTTTTCACCTTATGCATTAACTCTCTTTTAAAACTATTTTTGATTACTAGGTTATCATGGGCTTAATATTCCCCCCTTATATATTGAAACTGGAATTTAAGTCCAAGGAGGAACTCCAGTTGATGCCTCAAACCACCGAAGAACATATGGAGTTGGAAAACGACGACGATGACAAGTCAGACTCGGATAAGAACCCCGATGGAGAGGTGCGTATCTTTATAGTAACAACTAGGCCTTTTAATAAAAAATACCATCTATTGGAACTGACCTAATTTTGTTAAATTGAAGTTGTGCTCCAACTTAGATGGTCTAATAATATTAACACTAAATCAATGGTTACTAATAACAAATAAATCATGATAACACTGTACAGAAGTGGTGTATTAATCGACTAACTTGATGTTTTCTTTTTTCGGACTGTAGCGTAAAAAACCAATACGAAATCATTATATAGAATTCTATCCGACCAAAGTAAGCCATGATAAGTACGCCTTTTGTTTCGTGTAGTTTCCACTTGTTTTCTATTTCGATTTATCACCAATCACAGAGCACACACCTTTAATATTTGGTCTCGGTTTGGTATTCGATGTGATCTGTCGATTTTCTATGTACGGGGTGTGATAGAAGTTTGAAAACGGGATTAACGACTTGTTATGGGTATTAAAGGTCCATAAACTATAAGCTTTTGATCCCTAAAAAGCAAGTAACATCACAACGTAAAATTTTTAAAAAAAACGTGAAATAAAGGTTATCTAAGTATCAAGGAGATGGGCAACTGTTAGTGTGTGTAGATGACCTAATTATAACAGCCAAAAGATACAAAAACTTAGACTGAGAATAAACAAAGGGAAAACAAACGTTATTAGTGTTGGAAATACCAACACAATACAAAAACAAAAAATTGGAAACTAAAGATAAGAAGAAGCATAAACATTGAAATAGTCAGGAGATAGAGGTCAAAAACGAACAGAATCACCTAACAACAGCAAATAATAATTACAAGACCAGCCTATAGTGCATGTTAATGACGAAACAAAATGAAGGAGAATTAAAAGTAATAAAAAAATAGAAATACTAGAACCAATAAAAATAACCTATAATGAATTCTGAATAAGAATGAATTATAAAATAGAGAAAGCATTAATACACTTGACACAGCTCAACTCATGAATGAAATAAGACATATAACAAAGAATAAAGTGGCTGGGACATAACAGAGTGAGCTATGCTAGCAGGAAAAAGTAAGTAAGGAAGATCAATATCAAGATATTTTAGATGAAATGAAACATTACTAATTGAAGATTAGGATTAGAACAATTAAAATAATAACAGGACCAAAGATTCAGTCTAAAAGATTTAAACAACTTCCTTAAAAGTGGTGATATTTCTTCATGGAATTTTAAGCCTCAGTATTGTATTCAAACATGTACATTCAATCGTAATATTCATAATGGTAACATGCAGACCAAATTTGATCATCAAAACAAACACATAAATTATCTTCCATGTTTTCATTGCCAAATTAAATGGAAGGAATCAAAACCTAGTTGTAAATATACCTATCAGATATGTCAGTATATAATTATGATATATTTTGATCCCAAGAAATAAGATTCTTTAAACAAAATAAATAATTAAAAATACAAGAAACTCGAAAATTAATTTCGAGTTACTGAAACGACTTTTATGATACCCTGTATTGACAGAAGCCAAACGTAAACCAACTTTTTTTTTAATTATCCAACACTTTTATCACTTATATTGCACCATCACCACCACCACCACCATTGCAACTTATTTCATCTATATTGACTTATAAAAAGTATCATCTCTCAAATAAAGTTCACCTTTTAAAAGTAACAACGTTTAATAGCTTAATGTCTCAAAACAATGAAAAATATACTTATAAAATGCAAATTAGAGATATTTAAGCATATTGAGCGTTGTCGATAAACTATAAGTCAACGCCTACATATCTCAAACTCTTTATATATGCTTAACGTATTATTGTTGATTCTAGAAAAGAAGTAGGACCTTGAGCTTGAGAAGCAAGGCTCCAAATCCGACAGGTGTTAAGGTAGAGAGGGCTTGAGAATAATTTGTTACGTATCTTCTTCTCCTTTTTTACTTGCATCTGTTTCTGTTATGGTATTTGGGACCATATTAAGTGATCTAATAAATATTACAGTGAATCCATGTATTGTTATGTTTCTTCGAAAGAAGCACCATATAATTTTGAAACAAAATTGTTTGAGTAAAAAACTGGATTAGATTTATCATAAAATGGTTCCAAACGTTTTAGATCACAGTATATGTTTAATGATCACAAGGCATCTCTCAACTTGTTGAAAGTTGTTCTGATAATTTTGAGATGATTATTAATGAAAAAGCAAGCATACTGGTTAAAACCTATATGAACATTTTTGAATTATACTCATGATTCAGTTATTCTGGAAATTTAAAAGGCGACAACATTTTTTTGACCATCAAATAAATAATTAACAGATGATGTACATATATCAAAATTATTTTTATAATTAGTTAGTTCAGTAATAAATAAATAGATTTAATATATTCTAAATGTCCTTGCTTTGTTTTAACTGGTTTTAATAACAAGATTTTTTTAACAAGATAATATTTTTTAATTAAATTTGTTTTTAACTTAATAATAATTGTAAAGCTTTTTAACCCTAACCAAAATAACATAAATGAATTATTCAACACTAATTGCCATGAGTTTTATTTGCTTTTTCTTAAAAATTAGTTTTTAATTGACAATATTATAATTTTTAGTTTTCCGATAAAAATATGTGTGTAACACATTTGGGGCTTTATTATGAAATGTGTAAATAAGTTTTTTTGAAAAATTTACAAAAGATGTGGAAATTGGTTTTAAATCGCATCTGCGTCATATAATTATATTTATATTAAAAATTTATATTTATAATAGTCAACAACTAACATAATTTGTAATTCGTTTTTGCCAACTTTTGTGCCAACAAATCCCAATTTACAAGAAGTCTACTTTTTTAAATGTATAGTTTCATGAAATATGGAGCTGACGATCATCAATTACTATCTGCGACACATAGGTAACACGCTGCGAAGATAAACAGATTTTGAAACCTTTTTCAGCTTGGAACTGGTTAAAAGATGACAAAAGTCGTAGCTGGACAATACTTGAATAAAATCAATTTTTCAAATTATGAAGAAGTTCACAAAACTAAATAATTACAAAAAATATAGGAAAAGTAATTGTCAGTCATAAAACTAAACTCCGACAATAAAAGAAACTAACAAAAAAACACTAAACAACTTTTAACAAGCAGATTTCTGCATATAATGAAAAAGTTTTCACAAAGCTTGTTCTCTCCTTTAAGAGTTTTTATGTTGTCCGGCTTACTTTTGTTTATGGCCTTTGTCTTGTATTGTATTTTATCGTAGTAGCATTAATGGGACAAAAGCTTTATCTCAATGAACACTCATTTTCATTAGCTTTTGCTATGCTTAATATAATTAAGCTACACCAATTTTAATTTGAACTTGAGGCATCAAATATTTGCACTGGACGAGTAATTTAATTAATAATCAAAATATATTTCCATTCATTATAATTAACTTTATTTAAATATTGTTATATAATCATGTTTATTTATTTTTAAATTTTATAGCTTTATATCATTTTAATTAAATATATTTAAAGATATATAATTATTTAAATTAATGTTACACAAATTACTCAAGTATTAGGTATGATATTTAATGATAAAGGATTTCTAATGACGCCACTAAAGCTTAATGTAGTCGATATGAAGTTAAAGTGCTATAACTTGCTAAAAACCTTGCTAATATAAAATAAGTACTTTTTAAATGGAACTGTGACCAATAATGAAAATAGTACTATTTAGTAATCACAAATAAAAAATAGCAAACGACTACTATTAACTTCATCGTTAATAGAAATGTTTCATGAGCTTTGAAACCTGATAAAACTATAACACTCAGATGCTGAATAAATATTCGGATCACAAAGTAATAATCTTCGGAATATGTTGTATCATAATACTCAACCGCATGTTACGAAATAACTTGTCGTTTCTTCTTGACGTGATTTGAAATTGATTGAAATTTTTTAAAATGTTTGGAAGGCGACGAAGAATCCTTTAAAATTAAATCCTATGCTTTAATTCGTATCTATATTCATCCCTACTATTTTTTTTAAATTATTAAGCTTTAAATGTGTCTGTAATGTGCATAAACTTTAATTAACCTTCATTTCATTATTCTTATCTATTTTATAACTTATATATGTGGGGTTGCATATGTATTTTCCTGTTTTTGCTGTAGACGATTTAATTTAACGTGACAATTTGATTTTTATAGTTTTGCACTAATTGCATTAAAGCCTTTTAGCACATCGTTCCTGTAACTGATTATTTTAAAAAGCTTTTTGGTTAACATCTTAAAACAAGCCAAAAGAAATACTGACAAACACCTTTACGAGATGTTTGTCAGTATTTCAACTGAATACAAGACAAAATTTCGAGTTGATGGTTGTGGTTCTTTCCTTTATAGGCGTTGCTAGCCGAGAACTTCCTTGCTAGAGACACGATGATCCAGGAGAACGGTAAAGTATTTTCAGAGTTTGACGACAGCAAGTACCAGATATTTTTCACGGATGTGCCGGATAAGACGCCCAGGCAACGACAGCTGAGGATCAAGAAGAAACTCTACGAGTTCTACACCGCACCTATTACGAAGTTTTGGTCCAACTCAGTACGTAATAACGTGAGAATTTAAGACTTCCTCGATCTCCTTCTCTGTCTCAGGAAGTCTTACTTTTTATTTGGAACTAAAAACTCATCCTCTGTCTTTAAAGTAACTTTCTCACTTTCAGATAGCGTATTTGACATTCTTGGTGATATTCAGTTACACGGTACTGGTAAAGATGAACGAGATGCCCTCCTGGCAGGAGTGGATGTCGATCGCTTTCATCTGCTCCCTCGGGTGCGAAAAGCTTCGGGAGTTGTTCAACTCTGAACCAGTGGGACTGACCCAGAAACTGGCCGTCTGGACCTGGAACATGTGGAATCCTTGCGACATGGGAGCAGTGTGCTTGTTCTTGGTAGGAATGACGTTTAGGTGAGATTATAGTGGAGTTTCTCGAAGCTTAGTCACTTCTTGGACGATTTTCATAAGAGAAATTTTATATAATTTCATATTTATACATATTTTCCCTCTCCGTTTATTAGAATGTAGTTAATTTTGCATAATATTTTCATGCCTTTTAATTAATTCTTATTGTTAATGTAATGCTTATCAATTTATAAAAACTGTTAATTAATTTTTCATTTTCATCAACTTGTAATACAGGGCACTCTTTATTGTTTCACTAAACTTTGAAACTTTTAATCTAAACACCAAATTGTTATGAAGTTTTGACGTATGTTGCTTAGTTATGTCTAGAAACGTTTAGCTGTGGCGTGACCTATACGTCAGGTTACAGACTCATTGAGATTGTTTTATGACGGAATGTTTTTTAAGTTAATATATAATGCAGATTTTATCTTTAAACTTGAAATTATATTTAAAAAAGAAATATATTCGCCAATTTAACACCAAACAAATCTACGTCAATTACATAATATCTCATAATAACTATGCTTACCACTATCTTCCGTTCAAAACCTTCTTGAAAATGTTTAAATGTCCTTCTTTACTTACTGGACGTTACCTTTCTTAATCATCAAAAATGTTCTAAATAATTTTCAGCCAGTGGTGAAATTGAGACAAAGACACAAAGAGCATGCCACATAATAGAATCATCATAGCATTTAATTAGTTCTTGCCATTTTTATTTTTTATATCTTAATGTTCTTTAGGTTCAACCGTGAGACATTTCACGAAGGAAGAGTTGTTTATTGTATAAACAGCATATACTGGTACTTGAGGATCCTGAATATACTGAGCGTCAACAAGTATCTCGGTACGAACGTTGCACTTTCACTAAACTCTGTTCTAAGATAGGTTTTTGCAGGCCCTCTGGTGACGATGATGGGCAAGATGGTGAAAAACATGATATACTTCGTCGTCCTTTTACTGATTGTGTTAATGAGTTTCGGCGTCTGTCGACAGGCCATTCTCAATCCAAACGCGGCGCCGAACTGGACAATAGCCAGAGATGTAAGTTTAACTTATCCCATAAATATTGATTTTTTTGCCACTGACATCGATCTCATTAGGTCTTTATGGAACCTTATTTTATGCTTTACGGAGAAGTATATGCGGACAAAATCGACCCGCCCTGTGGAGACCAGTACGAGGACCAATGCGTAACAGGGCGATGGATATCACCAACTATCATGTCCATTTACCTATTGGTAGCTAATATACTTCTTATTAATCTTTTGATTGCCGTTTTCAACAACATATTCAACGAGGTGAGTATATCTTACAAGTTAGTCAGTTAAAATTGGATTGCCATTAGTGTTAAAGTACAGGATGGGCTATAATAATAATACTTAGAGATTTGAACAATTAAAAATTGGATAAATAAATTTGAGAGAACATCGAGAGAGAGCCAGTAATACAGAAAAACAACAAAAAGCTACCTGATAAATCTACTACTGAAAGCAATCTTGTCAATGTTCTAGATGTACCCTAAACGTCTCGGATTCATATAATACTTAGAGATTTGAACAATTAAAAATTGGATAAATAAATTTGAGAGAACATCGAGAGAGAGCCAGTAATACAGAAAAACAACAAAAAGCTACCTGATATATCTACTACTGAAAGCAATCTTGTCAATGTTCTAGATGTACCCTAAACGTCTCGGATTCATATACTACAAAAGCTGAGAAATTTCAAAGATGCTGGAGAGATTTACAATCTGTAATAAGATGTTTTTTTTGTGATGAGATGCAGTTTGATTAGAGGAATTAGGTTAACAAATAGAATTGAACACACTTGAACAAAACAAATTGAACTCAATATTGATGACACCTTAGAGTGGCTAAAGCATTAATCCATATTTTTATGAATATAAAAAGGCTGTGTCATTACTAGCTGTAACATTTTATGAACCTGATAATGATGTAAGATATCCATTCCAGATTAGAGGAATTAAAATGCAACACTTGTTGTAGGGTCTGTCTTTTAAGACCGATTGACCTTTTAGAGGGTATTTGGTCCACCCTGTATATTAATTTCAGTTTGCTCTTAACTCATTTTAAACTAACATTATTTCGTCTATATAAATACCTTTAATTTTTACGATCAATTATAATTCATTAGAATTTTAAATTTGAAACTATATTACGTTAACTCCTACAGTATCTAATATCCTTGTTTTTGAACCAGTATGAAGTAGTACCTGTAAAACATGTTTAATGTATTAAAGCATCTCTTGTGTTAATAAAACAACATAGTAGAGTTGAAGACTGTCTCTGTCTAGGTCAATGCTATAGCTCACCAAGTATGGATGTTTCAACGCTTCACTGTGGTCATGGAGTATGAACAGAAACCGATTCTGCCTCCACCTTTCATTCTGTTTTCGCATATTTTTCTGCTTATCAAGTATATAAGGAGAAAAATGGAAGGCAAGGAAGAAAGTTACGACAACGGATTGAAGCTGTTCCTGGATCGTGATGAGATGGAAAGGTAATATAGTTTCCCAATTTTTAAAACTTTGGTGTTATCTCTGATTTTTATTTTTATATTCTACTGTACTCTACTGTCATGAACGTGATGTCACTGAATCGGTCCAACTGCTCCTAAATGATTTAACCGATTTTGATGACATTTTATGTATGTGTGTTTATGTGGATTCGAAAATGGTTTATATTCACCAGATCCGATAGGTGATACTGCGATAGTGTTCGAGGGTTTTTTGTATCTTTTAAACATTTTCCACCGCAGAAATATCATAAAGTTATGTCCTGTTTTTTTATATGATATGAATTTACTAAAAAAATTGTACAAATTATGTCACATCTTACAATATAGACTACACTTTTTTATAATAACAATTATTTTAAGGTTATACGACTTCGAAGAAGACTGTGTCGAGGGCTATTTCGCTGAACAAGAGAATCGACTGCAACAATCTACTGAAGAACGGATAAAAGTCACCACAGAGAGGATCGAACACCTGACGCAGAAGGTCGAGGATATACACACCAAGGAGAACATGCAAACCACCGTGCTACAGAACTTGGAATTGAGGTGCAGGAAATTCACCGAGCAACTGACCGACATCACCAACGAATTCGAACTGTTCAAGCAAATAGTGCATCGTCAGCAATCAGTAAATCTCATCACCCCGCAAGCCACCCTCATAGGTAAATAGCGAAGCTTTTAAGGTATTGCCAAGTCGTCACTCTATATTTATCTTCACAGCTCAAGATTCTCGAGAACGCACAGCTAGCGAAAAATCAGAGGTGCTGTCTGAAGATGAATCCATAGTTATTAGTCAGCTGTTATCCGCTGGACCCACAATAAAGAAAAAAACGATCGTTCGGTCTTTAACAGAGGTCAGACCAGATGCGTACATATTTGATAATGGACAACATATCGAGTATCGGTTCGCAGATGAGGAGGATGATTTAGACAAGAAAGAACAGTTAGACAACATTTCAATAGCTGGTAGGTAATTAATGTTCCAGATCCTAATTTGTTCTACTGTAATCAGTGGCAGTTGATGCATAAATACTGCCAAACCCTCAAAATATATTTAATATATCTAAAATATTCTAATTACCAAGATACCAAAAAAAAAATTAATCAAAAAGAAAACCTAGACCATTTATATCGCAATGTTTCCTATTTTTTGTTTCAGATTTGCAAAAATGGTTCGAAATAGTTTGTTTTAATTTATTAATATATCATTACTTACAATTTGTCTCTATAATGACTTGAAACTAGGTATTTATCTTGGAAGATCAATTGGCTTTTACTTAGTCTCTAATAAAATCAAAGTTAGTAGTACAGTTAGTCAATGTTTTTACCATTTAGTATATTTCACGAAACTACAGAAATTTGGTTGTCTATTCAAGAATTGCAGCACTTTGGTGTTAACATGGGAATGGAGTCTTTTCTCATGTCTTGTTGCGAACCTTTTAATTTCCTCTATGGCATTTGAAATCTGAAGGTCTTGGTGTAAGTAATTGTTCTGATAGTATCTGTGTACATCCACAGTATTTTCCAGGATTTATTTATTCTAAAATAATTGTATTATGTTGATATTACTTCTCGCAGAACCTCTCCATAATACCATAAAAGTTTTAGTGTTTCCTTGTACAGCAGCAACTTGTTATGTACTTCCAAATAACCAATTTTTTTTGTATTCTAATTCGGGTTATTTTGTTTTCTTTTTGATATGCTCGTTCGATCTAGTGAAAAGTGTATTACATAGAAAAATATAGTGTATTTTATCTTAACTTTAATTTGGATTAATTGATATCAACTATATATAATATAACATTTTTATACATCATCACTATTATTTCAGGCAGCAAATCCAAATTAAACTGAATGAGACAAAAAACCAGGAGCCTCGATTGATCTGAACTATTCTATAACATTTTTTAAACATCATAACTATAATTTCAGACAGAAAATCCAAATTGAACTTGATGAGAAAAAGAACCAAGATTTCCGATTGATCTGAAATATTCAATAACATTTTTTATACGTCATAACTATTATTTCAGGCAGCAAATCCAAATTGAACTTGATGAGACAAAGGACCAAGAGCACTGATTCCAAGACATCGATTAATAGTGACCGGAACTCGGCCGACATCTCGGCGGACGATGTGGCAGCCCTGAGCCTGGACATACTCAGAAGCAGGGCCGCTCAGAAACGCAGGGACAGCGAGACCACTAGGCGCGGCTCCGAGAGTGGCACAGGTGAGACCTCCGAGCACGTTCTTAACCCTAGTTTGGTTTATTCTTTCCGACTATACAGCATTGAATCAGAGGAGTGGTATTATGGAGAGTAGTAAAATACGACTTAGTCAATTTGCTTGCATGCAGGATCGAAACGTAGACTGGATCGCTTCAGACGAGTGACGTTATTTTATACGTTCTTCTATCATTCGCGTACATATACTTTGATCTTTCGACCTGTGAAATCGCGTAAGAGGATTGTTCAATAGAAAGTGAATTTTTGCAGGGATACAAATTAAGAAATATCGTAAAAAGTACTGTCTATCGTTAAGTACTATTCTGTAGTCAGCACAAAATAACGACTCACGTTATGAAAATGTATGACGTTACAGTGTTGCCGGATCAGCTTTGATTTTTAGCTTATTTTGGCTTTGATATACTATAATATACATAATTTAAATATTGTAGTATTAGTCCTATAAATTAGTTTTAAAGGACTTTTTAATTTAAAATATTATTGTGAAATTCATTATTGTCCATTGTTAGACGCTACTTCTTCCCATCTTTCAGACAATTTACGGATTTTATCTCGAAAGAACATATTTTGTAAGAAAAAGTTCTAGAGGGTGAGGTAGCACTCTCCATTTTAATTGTCATGTGAGCGTTGTCATGCTGAAGAATAACATTGTTGTATCTGCTCGTATTCTGGCCGTTTTTCGCGCAGTGTTCCTATCAAAGGCATCAACTGTAGTCGATAGCGATCCTCATTGATGGTGTCATTGTATAATGCCTTCAAATCGTCGTCTTAAAATTTTAATTGTACTTATTGGATATCCAGAAAGCTCTTTGCATTCAATGTCAAAATCACCACTTTCAAAACATCCAAACAAATATTCACATGTTGAAATCGTTGGAGTATGGTTCCCATAAAGTTCACACAGTGTTAAATGACCTTCAACCACCACTTTTTCTTCATCTTGATCTTCAAATTAAAGTAAAAACGTAACCTTCCCGCAAATGCGATTTACTCGGTACAAATTCAGACATTTTCAACGCACTAAAAACATTTTGGGCTTACAGTTCAACCTGTCAGGTCTTGAACATGAAGTTGGTTAAAAATGTACCCAATGCTATTAATACACAGTAATATCATCTGTTGTTAATCCTTTAAAGTTAATGTTAATCCAAACAGTTCACTATATATCCCTCTCTGTCAGCATGTCCACTATAATCATTCCTTGCCGCATCACATATCAACTTGATAGAATTAAATATGCAATGATAGGGAAGAAGGTTTAATACTCTGACCATGTTTTTCTGCCATATGATCTACAGTATATCTTTTTTCAGGTCTTTTTCTAATAAAACGAAAATTACATAAAGCACAAACGTTTTATTTATATTTACCAAGTGGCAATTTAAAGTAGTTCTTCCTCAAAGAACTGTATATCCCCGAGTTTTCTGAGAATACTCCCTAGATTAACGGTTTATTCTGAAAAAATTGTATTAAATTACGATTATATCAACAACACAATGTCGAAAAGAATTACTCACCTTCTTCATACATTTCATATATTTGATTCCGAATACAACCAACATCAAGGAGGATACGTTACTTCACATTTATCTCCGGATTTGGCGCATCCGCATATTGAGCTAAATTTTATTTTAAAACAGAATAATCCAAGTTTGGCGCATGCGTACATACCGCTTTATTTACTTACATTTTTTTATGATGATTATAAGATTTAATGTCGAATATATATAATCAGGTAAATAGGTTCAGGAGATAAATAAAAATGGTAAAATTTTGGAAATAACACATTTTATTTTTATTGAATAAAACGAAATAATAAAAAATATAATTAATATATGTCCAGCTATTCTATTTTTATAAAAACTTCGACTTTCACTCTTAACAAATTCTAGCTACATCTTAGCTATAAAATATTATTAATTTAAATCATTACTGAAATATATTATGTTTAAAATAAATGTCCAATTATTATCGGTTACTAGAATTTTTGCTATTATTCTTGATAGACAAACCTCATTAATGACTTGACAGCTTCTAACACAACAAGAATCATTTTCTTCTCCGTTCTTGTTATCATTAAATTTTGGCATATATTGATACCTATTCCATGTTGTTGGAAATGATGTGTTATAAATTTGGCAGCTAACATTCCCACTATAAATAAAAATCGACCCGAAAAGAATGCACCGCCATTAGAAAAGGAAGATTAGAAAAGTTTATTCTTTTCTATGGTTTATTCTATGCAGGAGAGTGTGCATGCGCCAATTCCGGGGATGGTTGTGAAGTAATGTATCGTAACATTAAGCTGATCTTGATTCGTTACCCATTTCGCATGTGGACGATTTACATTTAACTAGCGGTTTAAGAGAATTTTGCAATTATCTGACAACCGGGCAAATTTTATAAGCTGATTCGGTTACATGTTCAAACAAATCAGACAGATTTTTGTCTCTTTTTAACTAGAATAAAATAAAAGGTAAAATACGGTCTGAGTTTAAAATTAATTTACAAACTGCAATTGGCAATAACATTTTTAACATTGTATATATTATTTTTTAATAATTTTTATTAATTTTAAATACCTTATTCTTGTTGTATCGAGCAAAACAATCTATTAAACAATCCTACCGTTAAAAGTTGAAAATCCAAAAACATGTTATAATAAAACGAACGAAAAAAATTTAGACCGTGGTTTTGACGACGTATGTAGGAAGGCGTAAGCCCATATCTGTTGTACATAAGACTCTTTCGAAACCAGATTCACTAACGACTATAACGTACTTTCTCTTAACGCTGCTAGCATGTGAATTTCGGACCTTTCTAACACCAAAAAGCCTTTCTTTCTGCCACATATTCCGGAGAGTAGGTAGGTTGTGTGACCTTTCAGAATTCGTGAATCCCTCATACAACAGTTCGCGATAAGTGAATAGTTGAAGAAGTATCGCGTAATAAATGTATACCCGTCATCATAGAATAAATAAATTTTTCTTTATTCTGTGACTCGTCATTGAACGCGTTCAACTATTCACTCGACTGTCAAGCATGGTTAAATGTCCCATTTAGTTATATAATCATCCGTTAGGTTGGCCTTATCTCACCGAACTCTAAACGATCGTTTCCGAACTCTAAACCGAACCAGACTTCCAGCTTTAATGTTGTGCCCATGTGTATATATACAATTGCAATTATATGCAACAGCATCACGAATACCTTCTGCATCTGTGTCTTAGAATGATCAGTAGTCAGTATTTTTCGATAGGAATCTAATACAAGATTATATTTCAGTAACTTGTACGTTATAAATTTTTTTTGATAAATTATATTTAGTTAGAAATTTGCAGATTTATAAAATAAGGCTTGAATACAATTAATACTATTGGTTGTTTTGTAAGTTCACGAACATATAGGTATAGACAAAATAATATGAATACCATGCAATATAGTACATCTTGTTGCATGTATTGCTCAGTTTACATGTAGTAGTATGGTCCGATCGTTTATATTATTTTCTACAAACGTCAAGGTTGATATATGAAGAACCTCAAAAGAAGTCTACGATCTGGTCAGCCTGCTTCCTACAGTCAGATATGGAGAAGTTCCATTATTATTTAAGCCGCAATATTGTAGATTCAAGTGATTCTCTCATTCACATCCCTGGCAGGATTATTGAGAATGAATATCTCAACATCCTCAATGATGAATTACTTACTATGTCAATCACATTGCTACTAAACACTGCAAACACTACAAAAAAGTTCAGTCTTAGTTTGACGACCATCAAAATATGATCAAACCTCTTTCCTGGTCAGCACAATCGTTCAGACCTCAACATAATTGAACCATTATAGGGAGGCTTAGAGCACAGAGTAAGGAGTCTATCTCCAATAACATTGGCGGATGTTTTGATACAAGAATGGGGTGGCATTCTGTTGGAAACTATTCAGTCGTTCTAAAAAGAATTACAGCAGTTTTAAAAGCAAATTGTGGTTCAACACCACAAGAGAGAGGTATTCATATTATTTTGTCAAACCTCTTTATTTTCTCCAATTTCAATTACTTTAATTACTTCAACAGTGTTAGCTTCTGCAAAAAAATTCAGAAATTTGAGGAAGCTAAATCAAGGTCTTTTGGCCCAAAAAGTTACAATAAGTTTATTCTTTGACTAGTTTGGGAGGAAGTATTCAACAATTCCTTTAGAATCCCAAGAAACAAATACTTCCGTGAACTTAGTGAATGATCCTAGTCATTGTACTGAACAAATGTTATAAGTTGGGTTTAAGAAATTTTTGATTAGCCGTGTAGAGTAATTTTGTTTTCTTTTCTAGCTTTGAAACGTTTTAAATGTTTTTATTTACGTTTATTATTCCAACGAAATTAGTAGTGTCACACATGTTTAATTTAGTGAGCCTGTGAATTAATTTTGAATGATTTTCGATATTTGACGTAGCTTATGATGTATTGCTTCAGACACTTCTGTGGCTGTATTTATATCGAAGTTCTGATATACAACTTTATTTTTTATTATATGTGATTTTGCTGCTAAAGCGTAAATAACTAAGCAAACTAAACACCATTTGCATAAGATTCTATTAAGTCCACTGAAAATGTCGCTGTACGTCTTGGCCTGCTGTCAAAATCTCACGAGAATCATACTGCATTCAAGACGTACTACATTGCCACATATCACAGCATATATAAAAATCGTCATGGAGACACTTAAACATCAAGCTACTTCGCCCACCATATTGGGTAACCCCTTCCTCTTCCAATTATCATATGATCTGACACTCTCACTTATTTTTGTAAATATACCTGAAACTATCTCGTTTGATATCGAACTCAAATGCTTTAAGATTAATTCACAGTCACCCAGAAGATTTTAATTTTTATGTTTAATTGTATTGATTATTTTATTGTTAATTTTTTTCTGCTAAATTAAATTTGCTTCTTTTAAGCATTCAAATTTTTCAGATAAGTTTTTTTTAATATGACTGTTTTTTCATATTACGTATAATTATTATCTTCCTTTAATTAAATTGAGTCTAGGAAAAGTTCGTTGTATTTTGTTAGAATTAATTGTAAATAACTCAAGAAGCGCAAATTCTAGCAACATTATTAAGCGCTGTTTGAAAAAATGATATTTTGACTGCATAAACATCGAGATCTGTTAGTACAAAAGGTAACGAAATGTTGATTTGAAAGGTCCAGCTGGAAGGGCATATCAATAGTATCAATATTAATACAGGTCACAAAGCGGTTTTGAATCATTGACATAAAGCTGACAACAAAAAATAAATTCGAAGAAGTGGACAACATCAGAGATAACGTCAGACAATTGAAAGAAAATTGCTCAAATATTGGGAAAGGTGTTGCTTTCTATATGATGACAACGACCAACCACAAAAGCTTGGTTTGGAACTGGTTTTGATGGATCTCCACAGTATAGTCCAAACATAGCGTCTTCTGATTACCACTTCTTCTGACCTTTATAGAAATATTTCAATGGAATTAAATTTGTTTTTAAGAAAGCCTGTGAGAATCACTCGATTCATTTTTTCAACCAAAAACCATAGAAGTTCTTCATGGCACAGATTACTCTAAATTTCATAATATAAATAAAAAGTAAATAGTATAAAAAACAGTTGAATTTTACTTGTTACTTTTATAAAAACCATGAACTTTTCCCGAGATTCAACCTTAATTCAATGTCCTACATTGATTGATTTTAGCTGATTTATAGCGACATTAATAAAAGTAACCCCAACTTTTAATTTTACATGTTAAGGAAATTCACACAATTCGATTTGTAATTAAAAACAATATGTTAAACTGAATTACTGAAGAGATTTTGACGAATATAAACAAGTCACTGTAATATAACTATTTGTGTTGTAAATGTTAATTGAAAGTCTTAGCGTAATGTCACTATTTTGAATCGTGCTTCATCCAGGCGAGGATACGTCGTCATCCGCCAGCAAAGTGACGCTGGGTCGCCGACAGTTCTCCCAGACCCAGTCGGAACCCGAAACAACCGACATTCCAGCTTCGGCATCCGGTCACGTTGGACCATCAACGTTAGATCGTAGCGTAACCTTTACCGAACCCAAAATCAAGGTTATACCACCCAGCAGCAGAGGTGGTTTATTGATGCACATGCATACTGAATACGCTAGCATTACAGACGAGCTAGAGAGCGTCTGCGGCTTACTGAGTCCGCCGAAGAGTCCGGGACTGTTAAGTCCTCCAAGACCCGAACAATCGCCGCCAAGTAAGTGCGTAGATGGCGGTAGTGGGCCTCCTAGATGTTTAGTGTAAAATGCTACTTATAGATCTTTTTTGTACATATTTCCATATAGATGTTATCACCAAATGAAAAGTCAGATTTTACTAGATTATTAATATTTAAAAAATATATCAAAATTAAAAAAATATATTGTTGAGATTTAACAAGAGAGGTGGTTTTGGTTAATATTAGGTATATTTTTTAGCAAAAAAAGTTGTATAGTTAGAGTTAGAAAGGGAAAGCTTCAACTTTCCCATAAGTTCATTCACTGAAGGAAAACTTTTTGAACGATAGAAAATTGGTATTAAGTAATATGAGAGTAAGGATTCAAAATGATATTACATCAAAATAAAAAAATTATTACTGGTTGCAGAATAATATTTTCTCCAATTAGTGTTCACAGAATGTTTGGTCATTGCCATGAAAAGAATTAAATTTGTAAATTTGTAAATTAAATGGTCAAAAATTGAGTTATCAGCACTTTCCTGAAAATTGTCTGAGATATGTGACATAATATATCATAATGCGTCCATATATCTTTGATTACTACAATTTTAATATAATTTCACTAGTGGTACAATATCTAAATTTATCATTGCAAACTTTTTAACGGACAACTAAAACAATCTATATTAAATGACTCTGACGTCCATGAAGAGTCCACTGTAAAAACCTAGCAAGCATCTTAAATCCTTAGCAATGTATGTATAATTTTCAAATAGTTCGTAAGTAAAACACCTTTTAATCGAATGCGCCCACTTAGTTATTAAAATATTAATTGTGATCTTATTGATAATCAAATTAATAATACCTGTACATAAAACTGCAAGTTTTATCTTAACCCAATATAAACCAAACAGTAATTTTTTAACACTGGGGAAATCTGAAGTTTTATTTGAAAATATTATCACCTTTGCTTCTTTTAGTTATTTTATTTTGTTAATATCTAGGTTTTGTGTGGGAAGACCTCATTCTGTGGCTGCCTCATTGTATTATTATTGTTTTTGTTAAATAGACGTCTGAAATAAGCGCTTGTTTGAGAACAGGTCTTAAAATTCCGTACTGTTATTGTAGGTGTCCGTAAGCGCAACCCATCAGAAATGTCTAATCCGGAAATCGCGATCAATTTCGAAAAGGAGCATCTGCGAAGCGCTGAGGAGTGCGACTATATGGTTATGGAGAATTTGATCCAGAGAAGATACCAACAAGGATTGGAAGATTCTGGCGACGAGAAAGACGAGGATTTGGGCGAAGGCGCCAGTGCACTTACCGGAAAGAATCCTGCACTACTTAGTGTTGTAGCGGAAACAAGGGAGTATAGGTAAAATAAACGAATTTATAAACTTTATTAAAATGTACATTCACTTAAAATGTCGATACGTTTATTTAAATATCTCGTAAAAATCATGTTGGTTAAAAAATAAGTAGCGATGAGGCACGTTTTTTAAATAAAAAAACAATGAACTGATGCTCTTAAAATGAACATAACCCAGGATATCTTGAAAATTGGAATTATAGTATAATAATAATAGCTTACATGGGTCTCTCAAATAAAAAATTAATACCGTTACTACCTCACACACAACTTCTTTCATTCCATTTCAACATTGATCGACATTTATTAAACCACCTGATACATAATATAAAATAAGTTTATATTTTGTTTTAAATATTTGCGTCATTGTTTCAGAGTGAACTCATGGCCAGCTAGACAGCAAACCTTGAAAAGATCCCAAGCGGTGGATGGTGAACCTCCAGGACTAGGTACAGTTTATTATTTCTCCAAGAATGAGGATACTGAAGATATTTAAATTGTTCATGCCTGTTGTAATACTCGTCTAGTTTTTAACAGAAAAGGAAAAGAAAAAATAGGCCCTATAGTTTGAATTTCCTTATTCTGCGCTAAAAATTAATTTCTGCTTTATTTATTTTTTTTGTACTGTTTTATTTTCAAAAAGTTATTCATGAACATTTGTTAATACTATAGAAAGTAAATAGTTTGTTAATTATGCGAATTTAAAAATATTATATATGTTCTAATGCTTTTCGTTCTTTAACATTTTATGCTATAATTATTAGTGCTGGGTATAATCAATATATTTCAGTTATCCATATAATCGAATTATTATTCGTTTAGTTCGATTATGTTAGCGCAACGATCGAAGAGAAGAAAAAGAGAATAAGTGACTTGTATGACATATACATTTGATTCCACATATCATAAACATACATATTTTACCAGAGTCGATATATTTCGATTATATAACTTATAATCGAACAACACTAATAACTTACGTGTCTACTAACTTTCATAACTAATATTTCGTCACGATTTCATTTAAATCTTTATGACGTATTACCTGTGGACATTTTAGATCGTCATCTCTTTAAAAACTAACATCATTTGTCACTAACTCCTTTAACCACGCAGATTCAACGAGCAGCTCGTCGACAGAGCGACAGGATTCTTCCGAGTCTAGATCCAGCGCGACCTCAAGCGGTCAGCCAACACTGAAACGGCCTTCCATCATTATCGATTCCAGCCAGCTGCCCACAATGACACCGCCAGATATCCAAAGGGCCGAATCAGATGCAAGCCTTCACATGCAATCAGAGACCATGTGCTAGATATGGCAGAATTTAGAACTTACCGCAAGAAACCCCACCCCACTCCCTCTATATTTAAATATACACACATATACATAATGTGTATATGTATGTATATAATATATATCTAGTCTTATACATATCCTTTTCATGTACAGTTACTAATTTGTCTTCCACATTTAATTTAACGGTAACGCTGCTTCATTCTTTCACTATTGGTGATTTATATACTCAACTTTTGTTCAATGACAATAATTATTAGTAAAAAGAAAATTGCGAAGACATTTACTGAACGGTAGTGAATCTACCTCGATAGTTTATACATCGAAGCCGTTGAAAATGTCTTTTTGTTCTCACTGTTGTAGAAAAAAACACAAGTCGTCATTAGTCTTTATTCAATCCTGCATTATGTGATATTAAAATGATATAGCACAATTTTTCTTGTAGACCAAGGTCCCGTGAACGCTAGTCTAACATTATTTTATAAAAGCTGAAAGTTTTTCTATGGATGTACACTCTTACAGCTAAGAACAAATGACTATTAATGTCAAAAATACAATATGATTTTTATTTTGACATTGGTTGTGTCTTATGTGTCAAAGCTACAGCAGGCGACTCTTCATAATATCTATTTGTTCTTACCTGTAGTAATGTACTTCCACAGAACAAATATATGCGTTCTCGAGATCTTGGACCATCACGAGGGTGATTCAAGACCTAATAAACCCACCATATCTGTAATCTGTAATACCGGTAACAATTTTACAATTTCTGAACACTTTCGTTGAATTACCCCCCATATTTAGTCGATTAATCCTTGGAAAGTGTAGAAACCTGATATTTTATTTCATTAAGTTATTGAATTTGTTTTTAAAAGAAAATTATCAAATCTCTCTCGAAAGAAACGAACTAATAAGATAATTCACTACCATCTGTTTTTCTTTGTATAAACAAATCGTCCATTTGATGATATTTGTATTGTTTCGTGATTTTTACAGAGATAGTGCTCAATTTTTGGAGCTCAAAATATGAATAGCAATATTTTACTTTATTTGTATACACACCAACGTGAATGTGCGTAACATTGTAACGTGTAAATATACGTTTTATGTGGTCTTTATTTTATTACAGTTTTTTTTTAAAGAACAAATCAACCATAGTACAATGCAAAAGTCAAAAACGTTCCCATCCTTAGCTTGATGTTCGGGATGGAAATATGTAATGAAATAAAATAATTGTATATTTATTTAGTACAATTAGGTTTTTAAATTATTTTAATTCAAATAATATGATTTTTAGAATGAATAAAACATATTTTGATTGTAAACTAGCAATATATAAATGTACATTTTAACACTCTGGAAAAACTGTCTTTATTAATAAAGATATTATAAAGAAACCAACCATTAAGACTTTTATATCTGTATTCCTGTCCCATACTATTAAATGAATAATTCTTTTGAGGAACTTCTAGGATCCATTTATTGGATCAATTGAAGTACATATTTTGTATTTTAGTAATACTGGTTGTTTTCCTATAAGGTTATTTGTTCATTGTTAAATTTTATTGTTTTCTTCCCTAATTAGAACTTTCTGAGAATGTAGTTAAGATCAATTTAAGACTGTTTATGAGCATACTTTCTTAGCTTATTTAAAAGTCACTTTTATAACCCATTAAATTGCGCAAGAGAGAAAAAACTATTTAATTCAACGTGTAACCCCTCTAGTATTAATGTGTTGATTACTTATTAATCCGATACGGCCAATCAACCAACAGAAAATCATATTAAAGGCTTTTGTTGGGACGGTATTATATTGTGATATTTTATATTTTTATTCGTATTAGTAGTATTTTATGTATTTATTTCGTTTTAGAGAAACTGCGGTATTGTCAATAGCATATTGTATAGCTAGTCAGGTATTTTTGATGTTTGGTTTTCTTATCAATTTATATACCTACTTATAAAGCTGGAAATTCTTAATTGGGGTAATAAGCAATAAAACGCCAGGGTTGGGTAGTATTTGAATTACTTGTATATAAAATATGTAAATAAAATACAAACAGATGATTTGTATTTTAATTACATCTTAAAAATATACCTGACGCTGGTGTGCTTGTTAAATGTCAATGGTTTCATGATTGTTTGAATATGTACATGTCTAAATATGTACCTTTATATTAGTCTATGGCAGTATACGAGTATAATCTATTAACTTACATAAAAGTTATATTTACGCTTTATTTAGTACATCACAGAAAAGGACTATTAGGAAATTAACTTAGATAAACATAAACACTGGTTCGTCTCGAACGTTAATGTAAAATGCAAAAGTCAAAAACGTTGCCATCCTTAGCTTGATGTTCGGGATGGAAATATGTAATGAAATAAAATAATTGTATATTTATTTAGTACAATTAGGTTTTTTAAATTATTTTAATTCAAATAATATGATTTTTATAACGAATAAAACATATTTTGATTTTAAACTAGCAATATTTTAATGTACATTTTAACACTCTGGAAAAACTGACTTTATTAATAAAGATATTATAAAGAAACCAACCATTAAGACTTTTATATTTGTATTTCTGTCCTATACTATTAAATGAATAATTCTTTTGAGGAACATCTAGGATCCATTCATTGGATCAATTTAAGTACATATTTTAAAACTAATACATATTTTGTATTTTAATAGTACTGGTTATTTTTCTATAACGTCATTTCTTGATTATTAAATTTTATTGTTTTCTTCCGTAATTAGAAGTTTCTGAGAATATAGTTAAGATCAATTTAAGACTGTTTATGAGCATACTTTCTTAGCTTATTTAAAAGTCACTTTTATAACCCATTAAATTGCGCAAGAGAGAAAAAACTATTTAATTCAACGTGTAACCCCTCTAGTATTAATGTGTTGATTACTTATTAATCCGATACGGCCAATCAACCAACAGAAAATCATATTAAAGGCTTTTGTTGGGACGGTATTATATTGCGATATTTTATATTTTTATTCGTATTAGTAGTATTTTATGTATTTATTTCGTTTTAGAGAAACTGCGATATTGTCAATAGCATATTGTACAGCTAGTCAGGTATTTTTGATGTTTGGTTTTCTTATCAATTTATATGCCTATTTATAAAGCTGGAAATTCTTAATTGGGATAATAAGCAATATAACGCCAGGGTTGTTCAGTATTTGAATTACTTGTATATAAAATATGTAAATAAAATACAAACAGATGATTTGTATTTTAATTACATCTTAAAAATATACCTGACGCTGGTGTGCTTGTTAAACATCAATGGTTTCATGATTGTTTGAATATGTACATGTCTAAATATATACCTTTATATTAGTCTACGGCAATATACGAGTATAATCTATTAACTTACATAAAAGTTATATTTACGCTTTATTTAGTACATCACAGAAAAGGACTATTAGGAAATTAACTTAGATAAACATAAACACTGGTTCGTCTCGAACGTTAATGTACAATGCAAAAGTCAAAAACGTTCCCATCCTTAGCTTGATGTTCGGGATGGAAATATGTAATGAAATAAAATAATTGTATATTTATTTAGTACAATTAGGTTTTTTAAATGATTTTAATTCAAATAATATGATTTTTATAACGAATAAAACATATTTTGATTTTAAACTAGCAATATTTTAATGTACATTTTAACACTCTGGAAAAACTGACTTTATTAATAAAGATATTATAAAGAAACCAACCATTAAGACTTTTATATTTGTATTTCTGTCCTATACTATTAAATGAATAATTCTTTTGAGGAACATCTAGGATCCATTCATTGGATCAATTTAAGTACATATTTTAAAACTAATACATATTTTGTATTTTAATAGTACTGGTTATTTTTCTATAACGTCATTTCTTGATTATTAAATTTTATTGTTTTCTTCCGTAATTAGAAGTTTCTGAGAATATAGTTAAGATCAATTTAAGACTGTTTATGAGCATACTTTCTTAGCTTATTTAAAAGTCACTTTTATAACCCATTAAATTGCGCAAGAGAGAAAAAACTATCTAATTCAACGTGTAACCTCTCTAGTATTGATGTGTTGATTTCTTAATAATACGATACGGCCAATCAACCAACAGCAAATTAAAGGCTTTTGTTGCGACTGTATTATATTGCAATATTTTATATTTTTGTTCGTGTTAGTAGTATTTTATGTATTTATTTCGTTTTAGAGAAACTGCGATATTGTCAATACTATATTGTACAGCTAGTCAGGTATTTTTGATGTTTAGTTTACTTATCAATTTATATACCTACTTATAAAGCTGGAAAATCTTAATTAGGGTAATAAGCAATAAAACGCCAGGGTTGAGTAGTATTTGAATTATTTGTATTTAAAATATGTAATTAAAATACAAATACATGTTTTGTATTTTAATTACATCTTAAAAATATAATTTGTTATATATATTTCAAGTACCTGACGCTGGTGTGCTTGTTAAATGTCAATGGTTTCTTGATTGTTTGAATATTTACATGTCTAAATATGTACCTTTATATTAGTCTACGGCAGTATACGAGTATAATCTATTAACTTACATAAATAATACATCACAGAAAAGGACTATTAGGAAATTAATTTGGATAAACATAAACACTGGTTCTTCTCGAACGTTAATGTGGCTGCATTTGAATATCATGAGAATTTTATTTACTAGCTCACGTCTCCATCTAAGAAAGCCACATTTAGGCATTTTTCTCTTTCCATAAATATTAAGGAATCGGATGTTAGAAAAGGGCAATATATCCTACTTTCCTAGAAACTAGAACATAATTGCTGCAGTTTTAGATTACATTCAGGGCAACAAGTGTTGCTATAGCAAACTTTTGCTTACTTTAATGTCTGTACGAATCAGATTAGATTGTTTGCAGGTTTCTAATTTAAGGAATTGTACTGTTATATTTATGTTTGCAACTAAAAGAGAGATTAAAAAGAATATTTGATAGGATTTTACTTTACAAAATGCTTTGGTTGTCAGAAGCATCACAATACGTGAGAGGTAAATAATTCCAAACTTTTAATTCATGCCCTAAAGGTATATTAAAAAAAACATGAAATAACTCATGAGAGTAACAGGAACAGCAGTACTAGTAAAGAATATCATGATTTTACTGTTTTTGAGGACAGGGATAGTGTTCAAATACAGGTGTCAAAAATTGTCATTATCATCATTTTAACCTAATTAAAAAGAGACAAAATGCTGTCTGATGAGTCGGAACATATAACCGAATCAATCTATAAAATTCGATTTGAGTCCAATTTGATGCGGCAAGGTTGTGACGTAATAATTTTTGATGGCGCGCTGGGCTGTTTTATTGTATATACTATTATAAAGAATTTATTGAACACTTGCATTGTATCATTGTAACATGTTACTCTCTCGTGTTTCAACACCTATTAAGATGCTTTCACCACATTACACTTTTAGTTCTCATCAAGACCATCGAACATATTGCCATATTCAGTTTATAAAAACGCAAGATCTTTTTTAAACTTAAGGCATTTTTCTTTCTCATTTTACTAATTAGCATTACTCTAGTTAAAAGGAGACAGAATGAAGTCTGACGTGCCAGAACATGTAAGAAAATCGGTCTATATATAAAACTCGATTTGTGTTGATACTGGTCGACACCGTTGTCATATGTCAATGGGCATATAATAGAACAACTCTAATCTACAAGCTATTGTGACTATTCAATAAATATGCATTAGATGTACTATAAAGTAAAAATAAATTATATTTTGTAACGTTATTTTTATTTCATTATTTTATTTAAATTTTGTTGATAGTCAATAGATATTAAAACTTAAATTTGGTGCGGCAACGTTGCATTATACATTTTGTTGACGGACATTGGCTGTTTTATTGGAATGATTATATTTTCTAGCGCATATTTTCAAGATCAAGGCTACGACTAACAATCAAACACATCTAAATAATAAGATATGAATTTTATTCATAATTGTATACAAGTTTTATATATCATAGACATTGAAATTAACTCACGAGGATCAATATTTTATTTTAAACAGTTACGAATTGTATATTTACATCATTCAAGTTGTACAAAAATGTTCATTACAAAAAACCATACAAAAATGTTGTAGGGTGAGAGGTACGGCTCGATGACTAGCAACACTGCACTGATGTTGTTGATGAAAAGTCGCTTTCACGCGTCTTAGGGTAAAACAGAAAGAATTAAACTAGGTGCATGTAAAATCGTGTCTCGCAAATGCACACTTCTTTTATACTCACGTAACAACAATGTAAACAAGTTGTCAACAAGATATTTAACAGTTCTGAATTAAAACACGAACAGGTACCGTGCCAATCCATCAACAATTTTACTAGGTTAACTATTTGAGGTTAGTCATACCTTAGTCAATTATAGGATAATATATTCCGATGGACTTGCCTACTAGTTGACTCAAACCATGATCACGCCGAAATAAGAAAAAATGAATTCGCACACTAGATAACCTTTTAGGAACAGTTAAACACCAGATCATAGTAAGACGTCACTAGCTATCGGTGTCCTCGTTGCTCTCAGGCTATGTGGGAGGTCTAGAAGGCCTTGCCCAGGTATACACGTATCCATCCTGACAGGCTGTGATGAAACAATCGGGCCGGAATATGAGACAAGTGAGTCGTTCGTGTGCGATCTTCTTGCAGACCAAAGGCTCGAGGATGGGGCACTCATCCAGTCGAGGGCAGGCTGGAGTTCCTACCAACTGCAGCGGGTCGGACCGTCGCTTTACTCGAGGTCTACCAAATAATAAACGTTGGATAAGTTTAAATATAGTACACAGACTAAAATGTAATGTTTTGTGTGTTTTTTTCTAAGTACTATATTGACTAGAAAAAAAAATTGAACACTGTAATCTGTATTCCAACAAGTCATCTTTATAGGAAAACACAATTATGAATAATTTTTTAATATAATTATGAATAATATTATTATAATATTAATTATGAATAATAACATCAGAATTTGCATTAACGAATGAACAACTTTAACCCCTTTAACGCCAAAATCAAACTAATTTCACATCAAAACCTTCAATTTGGATTCAGTTCATTTACTTTTGCTCGATTTCTCTCTAATTCATATTTCTTTCTTCAAATTAAATTTTGTGTTAATGAGCAAATCAACCAGCCTATACAAAAACTTTATCGACTTGAATAAGTGATATAAGAGACTATTGGGAAGTGAACAACGACTCTACATTAGGTTTTTTTTATATTTTAAAGTCTCCTTTTTACCAACGAGGGTTTATCTGGATTGGACCTACAGTTTAACGTGGATTTAACCACGGTCCTTGGCATTAAGCCTACCTACTGGAGAGTGACCAACGTTGGGATCATCCCAGAAGACATCCGAGCTTACCCAGCCTGGTTACTGGAGTGACTGGGATCATTTTCCTTGTTGGATTTTGCACTCTTGTCTAAGGAAAATCACAAACATAAATTTACGACCATGCACCAGCAGGATTCGAACCCGCGACTATCGCCCAAGCCGGTACATTAGGTTGTGTTTATTTGCTATTTTTATGGTTTTTACTGGTTTAGCGACTTGTTAATAAGCTATATAGTTGTGAATTTTATGATATCCAGAAAAATTCAAGTCACTACTAATAGAGGAAAAAATTAATAATTTAAAAAATTATAGCGAAACGGACACTACAAATTCAGTTTATAACAGGTCAATTGAAAAATCCCTGGCCTAACACATAGATGACGCTACTAGAATTAAATCGATATGTTTTTTAGTTATCCCTAACCCTTAAAAGATGTGTGTATAAATTTGACAGCTGTCGGATCATTATTTTGTGAATTATAGCATTTTGACTGAAGCAACTTTTGTTATTGTGAAAAAAAAATGGATAAAAAGAAATTTCGCGTGTTAATAAAATATTGCTTTTTGAACGGAAAAAATACATTTGAAGCAAAAACTTGGCTTGATACCGAGTGTCCGGATACTGCCCCAAGAAAATCAACCATCAAGGATTGGTATGCTAAGTTTAGACATGGTGAAATGAACACCGAAGAGGCTGAACGAAATGGACGCTCAAAAGAGGTTGTTACCGACAAACATATTAAAAAATCCACAATTAAAATGAAATTGAATGAAATAGCAGACACTCTAAAGATATTAACTGGACTGAAATTTGGCTATGAGAAAGCTCTGTGCAAAGTGGGTGCCGCGCGAGCTCACTTTTGATCAAAAACAACGACGAGTTGATGATGAGTTTTTGCGTTAATATGTGACAACGGATGAAACATGACTCCATCATTTCAGTCCGAAGTCCAATCGACAATCATCCGAGTGGACTGCACACGATGAACCCGCTCCAAAGCGTGGGAAAACGCGACAGTCGGCTGGCAAGGTTATGGCGTCTGTATTTTGAGATGCGCATGGAATAATTTTCATTGTCTACCTTGAAAAAGGAAAGACCATCAACAGCGACTATTACATAGAGTTATTGGATTGTTTAAAGGGCGAAATCGCCGAAAAACGGCCGCATTTGAAGAAAAAGAAAGTGCTGCTTCATCATGACAATGCACCGTGTTACAAGTCAGTAAAAACGATGACAAAAATCCATGAATTGGTCTTCGAGTTGCTTTCTCATCCACCGTATTCTCCAGGTCTGCGGCCCCAAGCGACTATTTCCTGTTCTCAGATCTCCAAAGAATACTCGTTGGGAAGAAATTTTCGTCGAATGATGAGGTGATCGCCAAATCTGATGCCTATTTTGAAGCAAAGGGCAAATCGTACTACAAAAATGGTATCGAAAAGTTGGAGGGTTGCTATAATCAGTGTATCACCCTTGAAGGGAATTATGTCGAGTAAAAAAAAAAACTAATTTTGGCAAAAAAATGTGTTTTACTATGGTAGGCCGGGGACTTTTCAATTGACCTGTTATATTAATCCGTGATTATCTGTTAATATCTGATGATCTGGTCAACCCACATGCCACTGTAGTTATTATGACAGATTATTATACAGACAATATTATATATGTTTGGTGTATAAAAAGTACATATAGAGAATATAGATACTGCTAGATGAAAAATATAAGGTTACAAGAGAATTACATTATAATAGTTACATTAATATATAGAGTTACATTTAAAGCAGCTGGTGTAAAAAAATCAAAAGCAAAGGAAGTACATTAACATATGTATCGATGATGATGTTAGTTAGATATGGAGATATATATAGATATATCAACAATCTTTCCTATTCAGTGAAGAAAGGTATATTAGTAAATTTGAGCAACATTAAGAGTATCTATTGATGCATGTTTGATTTTATTTTGAGTTAAGTTTTACAACTGCCAATTCTATTAATTACCCTAATTCTTAAATCTATTTATTTTCAAATTATTATATCGAAAAAACTACTGTAAGAAAAAAATTAAGATTTGATGCTCTATGTCACCCTTGAGGAAGGCTATTTCAACTTATTACAGCCCGGAGACCAAGAAGAAAGATTGAAACTGAAGCCATATAAATTGACACAATGGTAAAAACAGCCTGTTTTTGATGAAAAATTAAAAATTCATGCAAATCTAAACTAGAACCGTAGAAATTGCTCAAGCTGGAGGTCGAATTTATAAATGGCAAATATGATTTTTTCATCAAAATAGATCCGTCTACAGAAAAAAAACTTTATGGCACTATAAATCTGTTTGTTTTAAGTCATAGTTAACGTCACAGCTGAATGTCAATCTAAACCCAGGATTTTAATCTGATTTTTCGATTTTTTGAGAGGCTCTGTCTCACTAATCAAATAAATTCTCAAATAATTCACCAAGATATCTAAGAATTTATACTATACTCACCTAGGAGGTACCAAGTCATCTTCAGGCAATTCCCACAAGCATATCTGAGTGTCATGACCGACTGATCCTATACGATAACACGCTTCACCTTCTAAGTACCAGTCAAAAGCAACAGCTCCAATCCATGATCTGTGTCCTTGAGCGCGCGCTATCACTCTTTTCTGTTCGTTCGAGTACACTGTTACAAGATCGTCTTCGCCACCTACTGCGATTAGCCGTCCATCACCTGACCACGCCACGCACAATAAACCACCGAAATAGGAACGAGCGACGCCTAACAGCTCCATACTATCATACTGAAATACTCGCAAAAGCCCATCTTGAGTGACTACAGCTAACTGAGACCCATTCGGGCTAAAAGCCAATTCGTTTATTGCAGCTCCGCTTCCTAAATACCACCGAAATAGAGGATTCCGCGTTGACTTAGTTTTGCAGGTGTTAACTGTGAAATTCTCACCAGCTTTGAATGGTTGATAGTGGGGTGCTGTATTGCCACAAGGCAATTCCTCATTGTATACATAAAACTGACCTGAAAATGATATACAATCAAGTTAACCAAATACTCAACAAAGGATATAAATCTAGAATTCACCTGAAGCATGTGCTGACAAAAATAAAGATCGACTCCCAGGAACCCATCTTAAGCATGTCACCTTACTTTTATCTATTAGTCTTTCTTCATTAAACAATTTGCTAAGTTCCTTTTTAAAGGGGTCTATTAATTGTATTTGTCCAGTACTAAAACCTAATATAAGCTCCTAGTAAACCGACAAAGTCACAAGACTTTTCAACCATTTCTTACCTATTAACAAGCTAACACTTTCTCCATTAATTGATGCTGTATTAAAATCATGACATGTAGGATTAGTTCCTTTATATACCTTCTTCTCTAGGGGTTTGTTTAGATCTGCTGCTTTTTTTATACCTTTATATACGTAAACAAATAGCTCTTTGGCATGGTTGAAGCAGATCCGTTCGCCCTGCTCTCCTAAACTTACTAGCGACACTTTTACTTGGGGTGGAGTTTGACCCTGTGGTTGGTATGTTACCCGGTTTGGTCTAGAATATTCACTTAACGTCATTAAACGATATATACCTTCTCTGGTGATAAAATTTGTCTTGACATCACCAGGTTCACCAATAGCTCGTTCCAGAGGTCTTTCTCCAGCTTCCAGCAATGACTGATTACACAAAGTGTCGGCTCTTGCCATATCTAAACTATGGTTCATTTGACAAGATAACATTATATGAAACTTTAATACATGATTTTCAATTTACGAACTTCATCCCATTGCAAATATTTATCACTTACATAGAGTCAGATTTTTGGAACAACTTTGTAAATGTTCAACTTATCTGACATTAGTTTCATAGGTTAAGAAGTTTTTTACGATGTCGCCAACTCAATAGCCGTTAAAAATATTCCACATAGAAAATAATCTCCGATTCCGTATCTCATTCATATGATAATAATAACTAATTTTATAGCTATAGTCTAAAAAATTCTTTTAAATCATTAACCAAGAGGATCAATTTTTTAACGCTATGTGTAAACTTAAGAAGTTTTGACAGTTGACAAATAGAGGTTATCTTGGAGCTTTTACTCATTCTGAAAATATTTTAGCCCAAAAATCAAAATTTTTCAGTTTTAAAAACCTTACATGGCTGGACAAAGTGTAGAAAGTTTTTCTCAAGATTTATTAAAAGCAGCTGCTATGGAGAAATGTTACGAAAACTACATATTAATCGATATTGGGGCTAATTTAACCAACAAAAAATATGGTAGGGATCTCGACAGCGTCGTACAAAGAGCTAAAGATTCTGGTAAGTAATTTTATTGCGTAACACTTCAAATGAAGATTAATTGGCTTAGGAGTTCAAAAAATCATGGTTACTGGAACATCAGTGAAAGCTAGTAAGGAAGCCCTGAGACTTACTCGAATATATCCAGGAACTTTATATTCAACTGCAGGTATTATTATTAATTGTTTTTTTGTTAAGTGAGATTAGTATTTATTGGTGGATTTATTAGGAATTCATCCACATGATGCTAAATCTTATGATGATGAATCTTGGGAAGAACTTTCTCGAATAGTGGAAAATCCTGAGTGTGTAGCTGTTGGTGAATGTGGCTTAGATTACAATAGAAACTTTTCAGACCCTGAGGATCAGAAGGCTGTTTTTGAAAAACATGTAATTTTGACATTGACTGTAAGCCAACATTTATGAACATGATTGTTTTCAGATAAACTTAGCAATAAAGCTCAATAAACCTCTTTTTGTCCACGAAAGGGATGCCTTCAAGGATTTGGTAGAAATTTTAGACAAGTACCAGAATAAGTTACCACCTGTTGTGATTCATTGTTTCACTGGAAGTGTTGAAAATGCTCTGGATTATCTTAACAAGGGCTTTTACATAGGACTAACAGGTTAGTTTTTTGATTTACTTTACTTTTATTGAATGTATTGTTATTTTTCAGGATACCTGTGTAAAGATAAATCAGATACCGGAGTAAGAAAGCTTCTAGTTGACAATTTAATACCACTGGAGAGGCTCCTAGTTGAAACAGATGCTCCATTCATGTACCCAAATACAAGAGCCTCTAAATTGCCTGTTCATGTTAAGGAAGGCTTAACTGAAAGGTAGTTTTATGGTTAAATACCGTAAGTAATACATCTTTTTTTTTTTTTCTAGATCTATGACCTTCCTACATCGTTACTGTACCTTTCAAAGGAATGAACCATGCTCATTGCCAGCTATTGTTGAAATGATTGCTGCTTTCATGAATAAAAAACCAGAAGATGTTGCTCTGGCTACGTCCTTCAACGCAATGAAACTATTTGGGCTCTCTTAATGGTCTTGGGTGGAATACATTTTGTTATGCCAGAGAAAATTTGATTAATGTGTTGATTACTTAGTGGTTGACCATCTGGCTTTGTTAAGAAATTATAATGTGGGTATTGGGAATGAAATGATGTTTGGACATATCTGATAAATATGCTCCAGATAAAAGTCCTAATTTATTTTAAATGTACTATTTTGAGGTTTTCTGTAATTAATTGTGTAAATGAGGTAAACAATGTTCAGAATTGTGTCCCTAATTATATTGCTCATCTAGATAATTAAGATTCATATTTTCAGTCTGCATACAATGGAAAATCACTTTAATGTTAAACATTAGATGATTTAGAGTCATATATGTATAAAGAATAGGGAACATAGTTTATTGAGAACTGATGATCGATTCAAAGTTATTATGTTTATGTATTTTGCTTGCCTTTTATACTATATGTTTTTTGTTCAAATTAAAATATTTTTATATCCAATATATACATATTTATATATCGACAAAGAGATAATTGATATACATATATATATATTTATTTTTTCACTGAGTATAAACGATGACATTGTGATATGTTAATGTATTATTTTGGTGTTTCTCACTCATATCTATGTGCCTTAAGATTATTGTAATGTACCTATAAGGAACGAATAAACGAAGCTTTATTTATTATCTGTCATCAGAGTATTATTACCCCCTATTTCATAAATACGCCTGTAATTTAAACAATAAATTTTGGCATTCAAATTTAATCAATCGCAAAAAAAATATTTTTTGTTTACTATAAAGTCCTTCGAGGACTAAAAAATAAACTAAAAATACAAAAACAAATTATTCTATCAATGAATTCAACAATAATTCACAGAACTTTTATATTAAGGGAATCGCAGTATATTAATTCGTAAAAAAGCATTAGCTTAATGATGTCACTGAGTTATTTTTATCAGTGCTGCCTATTTTCTGTTAAATTTCTTATAAATAAAATTATTTTTCATATTTATTACAATCGACGTACTTTCTAAAGCCTATTAAAGCGATAGCTCCGCATCAGAGAATCATATTGCGCAATAACTTGGTAAATTTCCTGATACTTAAGATATTAATTAAATTGTAAATAGATTCGATATTTTCAAACAATAATAATCTAGAACAAAAATATCAGCTGATCAATAACTAAGCAAACAAAGAATTTTGTTTCCTAGAATACGACAGCAGGTCTGCCAAGGTATTTTTAGTTCAGACAAAAATCCCTATAGAAAAAAGTTATGTTTTAATAACTAAAGCACCCATATTTTAGCATTTACATTATACTAGCATACATTGTAAATGTTAAGTAAAACACTGTTGTTATTTTGGCTAGAATTTCTTATTTTTTGTTAATAAATTTCCAACTCAACGAGATTTAACATTCTAGAACGTGATTAAATCGAGTGGAGGGGATAACGAAGTTTATAAATGCTTGATCAAGAAAACCTTCTATCAGTCTACTTGTATTGGGCGTGTTGTGACAGAAAATATTTATTATATTTGTGAGCTTTTATTCAATCTAATCTACAAGTAAGTACTATTGTGCTAAAATATTATATTAATTATTTTTTTAACGGCTATTATTTGTATTTCATTAAATAGTTTGCTTTAGCAGTATAAATAAGCAAAATTAAATTTAGGGCTATTGCTGATATTTATTGATTTCTTTTTTATTTTAACAAAAAACTGCCCCAGTCATTATATTTGTATTTTTGTTACTATAAGTGTTACAAGCATCTTGTTGAACGTTTTCCATTAATTAAAACAAGATGGCGACTGGGCGTGATTCAGTATTGTCAATGCGTAGTTTTTCTAAAGTTCTTGAATTATCAACTGGCCTTTCTATGAACTTATCTGATTATCATTTTATTACAGGATGCAGATTTTTGTGAAAACATTGACTGGTAAAACCATCACCTTAGAGGTTGAGCCCTCTGATACGATCGAAAACGTCAAAGCGAAAATCCAGGACAAAGAAGGTATTCCTCCAGATCAACAACGGTTGATTTTCGCAGGAAAACAGCTGGAAGACGGACGTACTCTGTCAGATTATAATATTCAAAAGGAATCAACCCTTCACCTGGTCTTGAGGTTGAGAGGAGGCATGCAAATTTTCGTCAAGACTCTAACTGGTAAAACGATCACCCTTGAAGTTGAACCATCTGATACCATTGAAAATGTAAAGGCCAAAATTCAAGACAAAGAAGGCATTCCCCCAGACCAGCAGCGTTTGATCTTTGCTGGCAAACAATTGGAAGATGGACGCACTCTTTCTGATTACAATATTCAGAAGGAATCTACACTTCACCTGGTATTGAGATTGAGAGGAGGCATGCAGATTTTTGTCAAAACTTTAACTGGTAAAACAATCACCCTTGAAGTTGAACCATCAGACACCATTGAAAATGTAAAAGCTAAAATTCAAGATAAAGAAGGTATTCCCCCAGACCAACAGAGATTGATCTTCGCTGGTAAACAACTAGAGGATGGACGTACGCTTTCAGATTACAACATCCAGAAGGAATCTACTCTTCACTTAGTGTTGAGATTGAGAGGAGGCATGCAAATTTTCGTCAAAACTTTAACTGGTAAAACAATTACCCTTGAAGTTGAACCATCTGATACCATTGAAAATGTAAAGGCCAAAATTCAAGACAAAGAAGGCATTCCCCCAGACCAGCAGCGTTTGATCTTTGCTGGCAAACAATTGGAAGATGGACGCACTCTCTCTGATTACAATATTCAGAAGGAATCTACACTTCACCTGGTATTGAGATTGAGAGGAGGCATGCAGATTTTTGTCAAAACTTTAACTGGTAAAACGATCACCCTTGAAGTTGAACCATCAGATACGATTGAAAACGTAAAAGCTAAAATTCAAGATAAAGAAGGTATTCCCCCAGACCAACAGCGATTGATTTTTGCTGGTAAACAACTGGAAGATGGACGTACTCTTTCTGATTACAATATCCAAAAGGAATCTACACTTCACCTGGTATTGAGATTGAGAGGAGGCATGCAGATTTTTGTCAAAACTTTAACTGGTAAAACGATCACCCTTGAAGTTGAACCATCAGATACGATTGAAAACGTAAAAGCTAAGATTCAAGATAAAGAAGGTATTCCTCCAGATCAACAGCGATTGATCTTTGCTGGTAAACAATTGGAAGATGGTCGTACCCTATCTGATTACAATATTCAAAAGGAGTCCACATTGCATTTAGTGCTAAGACTCAGAGGTGGCAATTAAAAGCATTTTTATTTGTATTTTGATATATTTTTAAATTAATGTGAAATAAATATCTGCAGTAATACATGTTTTTTTTTTCTTACTCTTAACTTATTTGAAGACCATGTATTTAAAACTGAATATTTTTAAATTAGTATTTTATAATAAGCAACCCTTAATAACTCGAGGTGAAGATATTGAGTGTTTGGATGTAAGAACCCTATTGGTAGTATACAATAGCTGATAATTAATAACCAATGTAGATGTAAAAATACTTATAGCTGATTTATATTCAAGTTAAAAAACAGGAAATAGAATTAAAAGATATTAAGTTATTAGTTGTTTTTAGGTCTATTATTTTTATTATAAAGTACTACTAGAAACACATTCTCTACACGGAAATTTGTATAAAAACATTTTACTAAGGTAAAATAGGAATTAAGGGTGGTTAAAAATTAATCACTTAAAATGTTTTAAACATTTTTCATATCATTCAACTAATAACTAAATATATATGTTAATCCCAAGTAAATATAAAAATTTTACTACACCTTTGCCTTCCTTTATTATATTTTAATTCGTAGTACATGCATACAAAATATTTTTGTCGCGAGGCTATTTTTAGAGAGAAAGGGAGAGGCTGTGGGTATTTTTCTTTCATCATAGAGTCATCATTAAAATATCATTCTTAATTTTATCTTCTATTCGGAAAAACGTAGTTTACGAACATAATGAAATAATTGAATTATAACTATAGTCTAGGTGACTATTTTTAAAAACCACTTTATGACAATTCTACGAAAATTGACAATAAATTCTAGAAAAATTGTCGTCGGAAATAATGAAATTTTAAATGCGCCCTAAAACTACTGGACGGTATTTATGGGTATAGGTTTATTTATACATTATTTTTAAGTCTTATGTTCTAATTAGATAGTATATCGTGCATCAATGGTGTCTGGGCCCCTAATGTATTTATACATCTCGAAAAAATCCAAATAAGTAGGGTATTTTCGTAATAATAATATTATTCTAATGTAGCTATTTAGTACTTTAAGTAACTTTAATAATGTCTAAAGTGTACTTAACTTAATATTGAGGTAAATAACACTGTTGTTAATATTTTAGGGTTAAGCCTCAATTGTTTTGTTTATTGTGTATATGAGTCCCCAATAATTGTTTTTTTTTCAGTAACCAAATAATATACTTATTATAAATTATAAAAGGCCAATATAAAATACCTGGTGTCTTGTAAATGAAATAATAGTTCCATGGGCTATACTTCACCAGGTTAGGAAAAATGATACATGCATTTTAAAATAAATTTATTTTTAATAATACTTTTTCAAATATATATTGACAGTTATAATATAGAGTATCGAACTTTTTTGTCAATTTTTTTACCCTGACACCCTTTCTACACAAAAGAATGTTCTCAGAAAAAGTAGGGTTTAAGTGATAAACATCGATATTGACTAAAAGAATTGTATTGGAAAATAAATATTAATTGTTGTTTATGATTTTCAATAATTAATATATTTTGTATATGTACTTTCAAATATCGATAATTTTATGCTCATAGAATGTATTATCTAGCAATCCCATAACAAGAAACTATGGCTGTCAGCCGCCATGGAAAATATCGATAGAACGTTCTAACGATATTTGAAATATTTCAATATTATTAAAAAACTATTGATATATCGGAGAAAAAGATTGCGATATTTTACAGGAGATATAGCCATACTTTTAAGAAAAAATAAAAATATTTGTGTAACAGAACAGAGAAATATCGACATTTTCTTAACAAAGAAAAACTGATTATTAATAAAATTTTAATAATATGTACTAAAATGCACTAACATATAAAATTTATTACCAATTTAAAAGGTTTATTAGAAATTTCAAAAAGGTTTTTATAAAGTTTAAGAAATATCTTTAACTTTTTTGGAATATCGGAAATATCGACTTACAAAAATATCGATATATTGGCTAAAAATATTGATAAATTTTTCTCTTGATAATTTTCCACATCCCTACAATTAATATTTTGAAATCTATTTTAGTTGGAGGGGGTATTGACGTTTAAACGTCAAAAAAGGTCTTATAAGGTCTGAATCTAGAACAGGGGTGTGCAACTACAATGCTAAGTGGTGGGGCAAAATCTTGTTTAGTCCAATCATTGGTGGCGCTGACAACGTGAATTTGATTGGTTAGTTTAAAAATATTATATAGAATCCTGTAAGGAAAATAATATGCTTTGATTGGTCAGCCATTTCACGTGACTATTTTATGACGTCACATTCGCTGGCCAATAATATTTGAATGAAAATCGAATTTAATTTAAAAAACTAATTTATTAAAATAAAATCCTATACAAATATACATAAATGTAAATAATATAAATAATAATAAAAAACAACAGAAATATACATAATTGCAAAAAGCAAAAATAAATAAACTACAAAAATGTAAATAAAAAAAATTAAAAGCCCCATACTCCAGACAAAATAATTAAAATACTCTTCTATAACGCCTGCTCCCTTTTTCGTATTTGTTTAGTGCCATCAATTTTATAGGATCTATTAGAGTTCTATCTTGTATTTGTGCTATACTGAAGGTAAACTTTAAGTCCTTCCCTGTTAATATTGAATTAACTTGTTTAACCCAAAAATACAATGAACATTTGACAATAAGATTTAAAATGTGGTCTTCAAAATCGCTATGGACTGGGCAGTTGAAACGTTTAAAATTTATGTGTTTTTTTAAGACATCTCTCAGAATAACAGATATGCTATTTTTATGACAAAATCTAGGTATTAAATAAAAGAGATAGCTTAAAGATCTACAAACAGTATAGTAAAACAGTCTTGATGGAGTTGTTAATTTGGGTCTACGCGGCTGCATCGCTTCTATAAAATCAGTATCGAGTTTTTGATCTGTGGAACTACTTAATGTAGAATGTAGACAGATATTGCACGTTGTCTTTTTTCTCAGAAGTTTTATCAAATAGCCTGAAATATAGACTAACGTGCAACGTTCCACTCTTGTTTTCCTCAGAGCAAAGTTCTCTGGAACTGAAAATATAGACTCAACTGGTGATTCTACAACCTCTGGTGATGCTACATCTCCAGTTAAAAAATAATGTAAGTTATCTAAAGCGCCAACATGTTCATCTTCTTCACAATTTGCTCCGGGCGAATGATGTGAAAAAAATGAAGTGATGATAAGTGCTTTAAAAGATTTCTCAAACATACTAGGCGAAGGATGTATGTTTCTAACTCCATGACTTCTAATAGATCCAAAAAAATTTTCTAAGGAATCTTGGTTAAGATTCCTTAAACAAATGTGATTATTTTTAAATTTAGACAAAACTGATTTCTTTAAGGAAATAAATCCCCTTAAAGTAGCAATTAAGTTTTTGATTGATGGCACAGTAACAAATACTTTCTTAACAGGGCAATAAAATTTGGCACTGTTTAAACACATAATAGCTCTACTCCAAAATTCCTCATGTGGTGAGCTTAAGGATAAGGCTTCAAGGAGAGGCTTGAATTCTGGCGCTGTTTTGCTGCTGGAATTGCAACTATCGAATAAACTATCCAAAAAGGCTATAACAGCACCTGTTTGTTCAGCATCGTTCGGAAGATTATCTTCTGAAAACAAGACAAAATTATAATTATTATTAATACATGATATATTTCAGCATACTTACTCCACTTTGAGAAAGTCACCAAATGTGAGGCCACTGTATAGCTGAACACTTGTGTACAAATCTTGACTTTCATCTTGTTTATTTTGCCTGGAATTACATGTTGTTCTGTTAATCTTGGGCATATCCTCATAGGCGCATCTCTATCGATGTAGTACAGATCTATAATATGCTCCCATTTTGCAATGTTTAGTTTGTTATCAAGTTTAATGTATAAATTTTTTTTTAACAAATTGTTCCGAATTCCTTTAAATAAATGAGGGATATCGTAAAGTGGAATTATCTTTTCCCCATTTACTTGAAATTCAGAACAACTTCTTGACTGGGTCAGCAAACTATTAATGGCAGCCTGATTAGCAGACCCTTGGTCGCAAACTGTGCAAAGGACCTTTAAACCTATCTCCCGACATTTTCCAATAACTTTAACAATCAAATGTTTTAATAATGTCGATTTAATTGGTCCTTTTGAATATGTGAAGGAGATAGGTTGTTTCCATTTTCTAAATAATCCTTTCACCATAAACACATTTACATAGTCTGCTATGGCTGCCCTTTTATAGCTCCCTGTATTCTCCAAGCCATCGATACAGTCTTCTTTAATATTATATTGCAAATTGGGAGCCAGGCTCATCTCGTCAAACATCACAATACAGGATCTATTTGCTCATTTAGCCCTGCTCGCATTGGGATTTGCCTAAGCAATGCTAAACAAGTACTCTTTGAGGGAAAAGCAAATATTTTTGACAATAATTTATAGGTCTTGCCGCTTGATTTTAAAAGAGCAATAGCAAAAACTTTTTCCTGAATTGTGAAACGTCTAGATTTAGGTGTCTTCGGTTGATTTGCCAATTGAGAAAAAAAGAAATCTACTGTTGGCTTATTAACATGTTCAAATAAGTTTTTTAGTAATTCTGCACGCAAACTTGAACTAATATTTGCAAATCTGCTTTTGAATGAGGCAACTAATCTCTTATTTCTTGTGACATGTTTATAAGACGTTACTACTTTGTTATAAATATCTTTAACTTCATCTGACAAATATGTTTGACGAGAGGAACCAAATTTCCTTATAATGCCACTGTAGCTTTTACGTGCTAAAAAAAAGCCCTAGTATTAACTATACAAATTATGTATCAAAAGTATTACCTTTTCGTGGAGTTTCTTTTATTGAACATTGCGATTGTTGTTCTAAAAAGTTAAAGATGTGTATAAGAACTACAAATATTTTAAAGATATTCTAAAATTAAATGGTTTTTATTAGTACCTTCTGGCAAGACTTCTTTATTTGGAGATATCACATTGACAGCACTCGAACAACTTGGAAGATTATTTAAATTAATGTTCTCATTGTTACCATTAACGTCTTTATAAATAAGTTGACTTTCTGTAAACAAACAATAAATAAACAAACATATAATAGATATATAGATAATTTTATATGTACCTGATAAAAACAATGTTGGATATGCATTTGCCCTAATACCTGTTCGTGAAGGAAGGGTTACCCTAAATTCTTCACTAAAATGTCTGTGACACACACGATGCCGGTGGTATATTTGCATTGTGGTTAATCCAGATAGTTTACTACTATTAACTTGATCGATCCATTTTTGGAAAAGAGCGGGATCATTCTTCGGGAACCGATGTCTGATTTCGGTAGTAGATTTACACCCAGGTACACTGCATCTTTTACTACACGGATGCATAGTAATAAATTTTTATATTACTCAATAACAATTAATGTAAAACAGAATATATAAACAACGTGAAACGAAGTTATCTTGACTTTAACAAACACCTAAACTTCAAACAACAATGGATGCCCGAAAATGATGGCCTCGCACAATTTGACCGAACCAATCACATTCCGTTTTAGTGGCGGTTCCAACAATTTAAAAACTAGCCAATCACAATTTGCGATCGCAGCGCTAAGGTTGATTGGACTAAACAAAACATTTCCCCAAGGTCGCCTATACCGTGAAATTTCTATTTTTTCTATGATCTAGAAGTTGCTGGACAGTTCAAAGCAATAATCAAAAAGTTGGCTTTGTTGTATATCGTGCTCTATCGTCTAAACGTAGTTGTGAGAGGAAGTTATAGTATCAGTGTTTATAAAAAAGCTATAAGTAAGTATAACTTTGAAACAATTTTCTTTGTATTCATGACATTGCAGATTTTGCTTTGTTTATGGGTTTCTTAGCAATTTTTAAATTTCTTTCCAACAAAAATTATGTTTGTGGGTTCCTCTAACGTTATTTAGATAAAGATTATTCAGGAAGGCTAAGGTTAGCATCATTATGTTTCAATTTATTTTTTGTTAATGTGTGCTATGTATTACGTATTACTGAAAATGTTTTCAATGATCGTCAAACAAAATGGCGGCTTGGCATGATTGTAGAATATACGTATTAGGTCTTTGTTATAGAATAGTTCGTGAATTATGTTCATTAGTGTTGGCAATGTTATTTTTACCAGATTACTGATATATCATATATCAGTATACATATTTCGCAGTATTATAATTGAGTTTTTTTATGTATTAACTTTTTAATAGTAAGTTACAAATTTAACGATATTAATTCTCTTTAATACATAATTCATTGCAATGCGATTAAATGTATCAATATTTTAATATACCTAGTCGAATTAAAAGTTGAAAAAGCACTCATAATAAAATCGAGTTTGTATATGTTCCTCAGATTTACTAATATGCCTTTCTTTTTACTACCACTAAATACCTTAAAATACTATAATTAGATTATTTTAACTGAAATATTGAGAACATTAATGAAAACGAAAAAAAACAAAACAAAGTAGACGTCAAATATGGTATATTGCAATATCATAGTAATAGCATCGATATATATTCAATTATGTTTATTCATATAGTATTTGCTTTGCTTTTGTTTTACACCTTTTTACACCACCAATGTGTTCTTTGCATGTATGGATTTTTCTCTTGCACAACCACTAGGAACTATAAAATTAATATTGATATGTACAAATTTAACATACCTGTGATCTTCGAAAATTAGCTGGCTATTCTGACAATTTTCTTGATATCCTTACATGTAGAGTTTAATATAATTTTTATTCACTTTTAATTTTATTTGTTTCTGAAATTTATAAAATTTTATTAAATTTATATTAATTTTACAACCATGTATAAGAAATTGACAAGCAAGTAAAAGCAAACCATACAACTGGCAAATGCTAGACATAACGTAGACACATAATACACAATAGACTCATAACTAGACATAATGTAGATTATTCTAACGTGTATGTGCATAGCAAACCAATCCTATACTACATGTTGTTTACTTTCTTATGTTCAATTTATATTTTTCATTAGTATATTTTTTTATTGCAGCATGCAGATTTTCGTGAAGACTTTGACTGGCAAAACAATCACCCTGGAGGTTGAGGCATCTGACACAATTGAAAATGTCAAAGCCAAGATTCAAGATAAAGAAGGCATTCCTCCAGACCAACAGCGATTGATCTTTGCTGGCAAACAACTAGAAGATGGACGTACTCTTTCTGATTACAACATCCAAAAGGAATCTACACTTCACTTAGTGTTGAGATTGAGAGGAGGCATGCAGATTTTTGTCAAGACTTTAACTGGCAAAACCATTACTCTGGAGGTTGAGGCATCTGACACTATTGAAAACGTTAAAGCCAAGATTCAAGATAAAGAAGGCATTCCTCCAGACCAACAGCGATTGATCTTTGCTGGCAAACAACTAGAAGATGGACGTACTCTTTCTGATTACAACATCCAAAAGGAATCTACACTTCACTTAGTGTTGAGATTGAGAGGAGGCATGCAGATTTTTGTAAAGACTTTAACTGGTAAAACTATCACTCTTGAAGTTGAGCCATCCGATACCATTGAAAACGTCAAAGCCAAGATTCAAGATAAAGAAGGCATTCCACCAGACCAACAGCGATTGATCTTTGCTGGCAAACAACTAGAAGATGGACGTACTCTTTCTGATTACAACATCCAAAAGGAATCTACACTTCACTTAGTGTTGAGATTGAGAGGAGGCATGCAGATTTTTGTAAAGACTTTAACTGGTAAAACTATCACTCTTGAAGTTGAGCCATCCGATACCATTGAAAACGTCAAAGCCAAGATTCAAGATAAAGAAGGCATTCCACCAGACCAACAGCGATTGATCTTTGCTGGCAAACAACTAGAAGATGGACGTACTCTTTCTGATTACAATATCCAGAAGGAATCTACACTTCATCTGGTATTGAGATTGAGAGGAGGCATGCAAATTTTTGTCAAGACTTTAACTGGCAAAACAATCACCTTAGAAGTTGAGCCATCAGACACCATTGAAAATGTAAAAGCTAAGATTCAAGATAAAGAAGGCATTCCTCCAGACCAACAGCGATTGATCTTTGCTGGCAAACAACTAGAAGATGGACGTACTCTTTCTGATTACAACATCCAAAAGGAATCTACACTTCACTTAGTGTTGAGATTGAGAGGAGGCATGCAGATTTTTGTAAAGACTTTAACTGGTAAAACTATCACTCTTGAAGTTGAGCCATCCGATACCATTGAAAACGTCAAAGCCAAGATTCAAGATAAAGAAGGCATTCCACCAGACCAACAGCGATTGATCTTTGCTGGCAAACAACTAGAAGATGGACGTACTCTTTCTGATTACAACATCCAAAAGGAATCTACACTTCACTTAGTGTTGAGATTGAGAGGAGGCATGCAGATTTTTGTAAAGACTTTAACTGGTAAAACTATCACTCTTGAAGTTGAGCCATCCGATACCATTGAAAACGTCAAAGCCAAGATTCAAGATAAAGAAGGCATTCCACCAGACCAACAGCGATTGATCTTTGCTGGCAAACAACTAGAAGATGGACGTACTCTTTCTGATTACAATATCCAGAAGGAATCTACACTTCATCTGGTATTGAGATTGAGAGGAGGCATGCAAATTTTTGTCAAGACTTTAACTGGCAAAACAATCACCTTAGAAGTTGAGCCATCAGACACCATTGAAAATGTAAAAGCCAAGATTCAAGATAAAGAAGGCATTCCTCCAGACCAACAGCGATTGATCTTTGCTGGCAAACAACTAGAAGATGGACGTACTCTTTCTGATTACAACATCCAAAAGGAATCTACACTTCACTTAGTGTTGAGATTGAGAGGAGGCATGCAGATTTTTGTAAAGACTTTAACTGGTAAAACTATCACTCTTGAAGTTGAGCCATCCGATACCATTGAAAACGTCAAAGCCAAGATTCAAGATAAAGAAGGCATTCCACCAGACCAACAGCGATTGATCTTTGCTGGCAAACAACTAGAAGATGGACGTACTCTTTCTGATTACAACATCCAAAAGGAATCTACACTTCACTTAGTGTTGAGATTGAGAGGAGGCATGCAGATTTTTGTAAAGACTTTAACTGGTAAAACTATCACTCTTGAAGTTGAGCCATCCGATACCATTGAAAACGTCAAAGCCAAGATTCAAGATAAAGAAGGCATTCCACCAGACCAACAGCGATTGATCTTTGCTGGCAAACAACTAGAAGATGGACGTACTCTTTCTGATTACAACATCCAAAAGGAATCTACACTTCACTTAGTGTTGAGATTGAGAGGAGGCATGCAGATTTTTGTCAAGACTTTAACTGGCAAAACCATTACTCTGGAGGTTGAGGCATCTGACACTATTGAAAACGTTAAAGCCAAGATTCAAGATAAAGAAGGCATTCCTCCAGACCAACAGCGATTGATCTTTGCTGGTAAACAACTAGAAGATGGACGTACACTTTCAGACTACAACATCCAAAAGGAATCTACACTTCACTTAGTGTTGAGATTGAGAGGAGGCATGCAGATTTTTGTCAAGACTTTAACTGGCAAAACCATTACTCTGGAGGTTGAGGCATCTGACACTATTGAAAACGTTAAAGCCAAGATTCAAGATAAAGAAGGCATTCCTCCAGACCAACAGCGATTGATCTTTGCTGGCAAACAACTAGAAGATGGACGTACTCTTTCTGATTACAACATCCAAAAGGAATCTACACTTCACTTAGTGTTGAGATTGAGAGGAGGCATGCAGATTTTTGTCAAGACTTTAACTGGCAAAACCATTACTCTGGAGGTTGAGGCATCTGACACTATTGAAAACGTTAAAGCCAAGATTCAAGATAAAGAAGGCATTCCTCCAGACCAACAGCGATTGATCTTTGCTGGTAAACAACTAGAAGATGGACGTACACTTTCAGACTACAACATCCAAAAGGAATCTACACTTCACTTAGTGTTGAGATTGAGAGGAGGCATGCAGATTTTTGTCAAGACTTTAACTGGCAAAACCATTACTCTGGAGGTTGAGGCATCTGACACTATTGAAAACGTTAAAGCCAAGATTCAAGATAAAGAAGGCATTCCTCCAGACCAACAGCGATTGATCTTTGCTGGCAAACAACTAGAAGATGGACGTACTCTTTCTGATTACAACATCCAAAAGGAATCTACACTTCACTTAGTGTTGAGATTGAGAGGAGGCATGCAGATTTTTGTCAAGACTTTAACTGGCAAAACCATTACTCTGGAGGTTGAGGCATCTGACACTATTGAAAACGTTAAAGCCAAGATTCAAGATAAAGAAGGCATTCCTCCAGACCAACAGCGATTGATCTTTGCTGGTAAACAACTAGAAGATGGACGTACACTTTCAGACTACAACATCCAAAAGGAATCTACACTTCACTTAGTGTTGAGATTGAGAGGAGGCATGCAGATTTTTGTCAAGACTTTAACTGGCAAAACCATTACTCTGGAGGTTGAGGCATCTGACACTATTGAAAACGTTAAAGCCAAGATTCAAGATAAAGAAGGCATTCCTCCAGACCAACAGCGATTGATCTTTGCTGGTAAACAACTAGAAGATGGACGTACACTTTCAGACTACAACATCCAAAAGGAATCTACACTTCACTTAGTGTTGAGATTGAGAGGAGGCATGCAGATTTTTGTCAAGACTTTAACTGGCAAAACCATTACTCTGGAGGTTGAGGCATCTGACACTATTGAAAACGTTAAAGCCAAGATTCAAGATAAAGAAGGCATTCCTCCAGACCAACAGCGATTGATCTTTGCTGGTAAACAACTAGAAGATGGACGTACACTTTCAGACTACAACATCCAAAAGGAATCTACACTTCACTTAGTGTTGAGATTGAGAGGAGGCATGCAGATTTTTGTCAAGACTTTAACTGGCAAAACCATTACTCTGGAGGTTGAGGCATCTGACACTATTGAAAACGTTAAAGCCAAGATTCAAGATAAAGAAGGCATTCCTCCAGACCAACAGCGATTGATCTTTGCTGGCAAACAACTAGAAGATGGACGTACTCTTTCTGATTACAACATCCAAAAGGAATCTACACTTCACTTAGTGTTGAGATTGAGAGGAGGCATGCAGATTTTTGTCAAGACTTTAACTGGCAAAACCATTACTCTGGAGGTTGAGGCATCTGACACTATTGAAAACGTTAAAGCCAAGATTCAAGATAAAGAAGGCATTCCTCCAGACCAACAGCGATTGATCTTTGCTGGTAAACAACTAGAAGATGGACGTACACTTTCAGACTACAACATCCAAAAGGAATCTACACTTCACTTAGTGTTGAGATTGAGAGGAGGCATGCAGATTTTTGTCAAGACTTTAACTGGCAAAACCATTACTCTGGAGGTTGAGGCATCTGACACTATTGAAAACGTTAAAGCCAAGATTCAAGATAAAGAAGGCATTCCTCCAGACCAACAGCGATTGATCTTTGCTGGTAAACAACTAGAAGATGGACGTACACTTTCAGACTACAACATCCAAAAGGAATCTACACTTCACTTAGTGTTGAGATTGAGAGGAGGCATGCAGATTTTTGTCAAGACTTTAACTGGCAAAACCATTACTCTGGAGGTTGAGGCATCTGACACTATTGAAAACGTTAAAGCCAAGATTCAAGATAAAGAAGGCATTCCTCCAGACCAACAGCGATTGATCTTTGCTGGCAAACAACTAGAAGATGGACGTACTCTTTCTGATTACAACATCCAAAAGGAATCTACACTTCACTTAGTGTTGAGATTGAGAGGAGGCATGCAGATTTTTGTAAAGACTTTAACTGGTAAAACTATCACTCTTGAAGTTGAGCCATCCGATACCATTGAAAACGTCAAAGCCAAGATTCAAGATAAAGAAGGCATTCCACCAGACCAACAGCGATTGATCTTTGCTGGCAAACAACTAGAAGATGGACGTACTCTTTCTGATTACAATATCCAGAAGGAATCTACACTTCATCTGGTATTGAGATTGAGAGGAGGCATGCAAATTTTTGTCAAGACTTTAACTGGCAAAACAATCACCTTAGAAGTTGAGCCATCAGACACCATTGAAAATGTAAAAGCTAAGATTCAAGATAAAGAAGGCATTCCTCCAGACCAACAGCGATTGATCTTTGCTGGCAAACAACTAGAAGATGGACGTACTCTTTCTGATTACAACATCCAAAAGGAATCTACACTTCACTTAGTGTTGAGATTGAGAGGAGGCATGCAGATTTTTGTAAAGACTTTAACTGGTAAAACTATCACTCTTGAAGTTGAGCCATCCGATACCATTGAAAACGTCAAAGCCAAGATTCAAGATAAAGAAGGCATTCCACCAGACCAACAGCGATTGATCTTTGCTGGCAAACAACTAGAAGATGGACGTACTCTTTCTGATTACAACATCCAAAAGGAATCTACACTTCACTTAGTGTTGAGATTGAGAGGAGGCATGCAGATTTTTGTAAAGACTTTAACTGGTAAAACTATCACTCTTGAAGTTGAGCCATCCGATACCATTGAAAACGTCAAAGCCAAGATTCAAGATAAAGAAGGCATTCCACCAGACCAACAGCGATTGATCTTTGCTGGCAAACAACTAGAAGATGGACGTACTCTTTCTGATTACAATATCCAGAAGGAATCTACACTTCATCTGGTATTGAGATTGAGAGGAGGCATGCAAATTTTTGTCAAGACTTTAACTGGCAAAACAATCACCTTAGAAGTTGAGCCATCAGACACCATTGAAAATGTAAAAGCCAAGATTCAAGATAAAGAAGGCATTCCTCCAGACCAACAGCGATTGATCTTTGCTGGCAAACAACTAGAAGATGGACGTACTCTTTCTGATTACAACATCCAAAAGGAATCTACACTTCACTTAGTGTTGAGATTGAGAGGAGGCATGCAGATTTTTGTAAAGACTTTAACTGGTAAAACTATCACTCTTGAAGTTGAGCCATCCGATACCATTGAAAACGTCAAAGCCAAGATTCAAGATAAAGAAGGCATTCCACCAGACCAACAGCGATTGATCTTTGCTGGCAAACAACTAGAAGATGGACGTACTCTTTCTGATTACAACATCCAAAAGGAATCTACACTTCACTTAGTGTTGAGATTGAGAGGAGGCATGCAGATTTTTGTAAAGACTTTAACTGGTAAAACTATCACTCTTGAAGTTGAGCCATCCGATACCATTGAAAACGTCAAAGCCAAGATTCAAGATAAAGAAGGCATTCCACCAGACCAACAGCGATTGATCTTTGCTGGCAAACAACTAGAAGATGGACGTACTCTTTCTGATTACAACATCCAAAAGGAATCTACACTTCACTTAGTGTTGAGATTGAGAGGAGGCATGCAGATTTTTGTCAAGACTTTAACTGGCAAAACCATTACTCTGGAGGTTGAGGCATCTGACACTATTGAAAACGTTAAAGCCAAGATTCAAGATAAAGAAGGCATTCCTCCAGACCAACAGCGATTGATCTTTGCTGGCAAACAACTAGAAGATGGACGTACACTTTCAGACTACAACATCCAAAAGGAATCTACTCTTCACTTAGTGTTGAGATTGAGAGGAGGCATGCAGATTTTTGTCAAGACTTTAACTGGCAAAACCATTACTCTGGAGGTTGAGGCATCTGACACTATTGAAAACGTTAAAGCCAAGATTCAAGATAAAGAAGGCATTCCTCCAGACCAACAGCGATTGATCTTTGCTGGTAAACAACTAGAAGATGGACGTACACTTTCAGACTACAACATCCAAAAGGAATCTACTCTTCACTTAGTGTTGAGATTGAGAGGAGGCATGCAGATTTTTGTGAAGACTTTAACCGGCAAAACCATTACTCTGGAGGTTGAGGCATCTGACACTATTGAAAACGTTAAAGCCAAGATTCAAGATAAAGAAGGCATTCCTCCAGACCAACAGCGATTGATCTTTGCTGGCAAACAACTAGAAGATGGACGTACTCTTTCTGATTACAACATCCAAAAGGAATCTACACTTCACTTAGTGTTGAGATTGAGAGGAGGCATGCAGATTTTTGTCAAGACTTTAACTGGCAAAACCATTACTCTGGAGGTTGAGGCATCTGACACTATTGAAAACGTTAAAGCCAAGATTCAAGATAAAGAAGGCATTCCTCCAGACCAACAGCGATTGATCTTTGCTGGTAAACAACTAGAAGATGGACGTACACTTTCAGACTACAACATCCAAAAGGAATCTACACTTCACTTAGTGTTGAGATTGAGAGGAGGCATGCAGATTTTTGTCAAGACTTTAACTGGCAAAACCATTACTCTGGAGGTTGAAGCCTCTGACACTATTGAAAACGTCAAAGCCAAGATTCAAGATAAAGAAGGCATTCCCCCAGACCAACAGCGATTGATCTTTGCTGGCAAACAACTCGAAGATGGACGTACTCTTTCTGATTACAATATCCAGAAGGAATCTACACTTCATCTGGTATTGAGATTGAGAGGAGGCATGCAAATTTTTGTCAAGACTTTAACTGGCAAAACAATCACCTTAGAAGTTGAGCCATCAGACACCATTGAAAATGTAAAAGCTAAGATTCAAGACAAAGAAGGCATTCCTCCAGACCAACAGCGTTTGATCTTCGCTGGCAAACAATTGGAAGACGGACGCACTCTTTCTGACTACAATATCCAGAAGGAATCTACACTTCACCTGGTATTGAGATTGAGAGGAGGCATGCAGATTTTTGTCAAAACTTTAACTGGTAAAACGATCACCCTTGAAGTTGAACCATCAGACACGATTGAAAATGTAAAAGCTAAAATTCAAGATAAAGAAGGTATTCCTCCAGATCAACAGCGATTGATCTTTGCTGGTAAACAATTGGAAGATGGTCGTACCCTATCTGATTACAATATTCAAAAGGAGTCCACATTGCATTTAGTGCTAAGGCTCAGAGGTGGCAATTAAAAACATTTTTATTTTTACTTTGATATATTTTTAAACTAATGTGAAATAAATATCTGCAGTAATACATGTTTTTTTTTCTTACTCTTAACTTATTTGAAGACCATGTATTTAAAACTGAATATTTTTAAATTAGTATTTTATAATAAGCAACCCTTAATAACTCGAAGTGAAGATATTTTGAGTGTTTGGATAGCAGTTTTTGGGAGTTTGGATGTAAGAACCCTATTGGTAGTATATAATAGTTGATAATTAATAACCAATGCAGATGTAAAAATACTTATAGCTGATTTATATTCAAGTTGAAAAACAGGAAATAGAATTAAAAGATATCAGGTTATTAGTTGTTTTTAACTCTATTATTTTTATTATAAAGTACTACTAGAAACACATTCTCTACACGGAAATTTGTATAAAAACATTTTACTAAGATAAAATAGGAATTAAGTGTGGTTAAAAATTAATCACTCAAAATATTTTTAACATTTCTCATATCATTCAACTAATAACTAAATATATATATATATGTTAATATCAAGTGAACGTAAAAAATTTACTAGACCTTTGCCTTCCTTTATTATATTTTAATTCGTAGTACATGCATACAAAATATTTTTGTCGCCAGGCTAGTTTTATAGAGAATGGGAGAGGCTGTGGGTATTTTTCTTTCATCATAGAGTAATCAGTAAAATATCATTCTTAATTTTATCTTCTATTCGGAAAAACGTAGTTTACTAACATAATGAAATAATTGAATTATAACTATAGCCTAGGTGACTATTTTTAAAAACCACTTTATGACAATTCTACGTATTTATTTTAACCACAACAAAAATTATTATAAGAAAAATTGTCGTCGGAAATAATGAAATTTTAAATGCGCCCTAAAACACTCAAAATGTGCCAGTGACGTAGTTGTTTTGGTCTTTTTTATACTGTGGTCGTACTGGACGGTTTTTATGAGTATAGGTTTATTTATATATTATTTTTAAGTCTTATGTTCTAATTAGATACTATATCGTGCATCAATGGTGTCTGGGCCCCTAATGTATTTATACATCTCTAAAAAACCCAAATAAGAAGGGGATTTTCTTAATAATAATATAATTCTAATATAGCTATTTAGTATTTTAAGTAAATTTAATAATGTCTAAAGTGTACTTAACTTAATATTGAGGTAAATAACACTGTTGTTTAACACTCTTATTTATATAATATTTTAGGGTTGAGCCTCAATTGTTTTGTTTATGGTGTATAGGAGTCCTTAAAAATTGTTTTTTTTCAGTAACCAAATAATATACCTATTATAAATTATAAAAGGCCAATATAAAATATCTGGTGTGTTGTAAATGAAATAATAGTTCCATGGGCTATACTTCACCAGGTTTGGAAAAATGATACATGCATTTTAAAATAAATTTATTTTTAATAATCTGTTTATAGTATACTATTTTGAATCAATATTTTTGTTATTCTTTATTATCGTCATGTAGCCCACTATGAAGTATCAATAGAAATAGATATACAATAGCAATGCAATATAATTTTATATTAAAATCATTAAAAAATATTTTCTAATAAATAATAATAAAATAAATAAACAATTTTGACATATAAATAATATCCAAATAAAAAATGTCGATATTTTCCAATACTTTTTCAAATATATATCGACCGTTATAACATAGAGTATCGAACTTTTTTAACAATTCTTTACCTCCCACCCTTTCTACAGAAAAGAATGTTCTCAGAAAATGTAGGGTTTAAGTGAATAAACATCGATATTGACTAAAAGAATTGTATTGGAAAATAAAAATTAATTGTTGTTCATGATTTTCAATAATTAATATATTTTGTATATGTACTTTCAAGTATCGATAATTTTATGCCCATATAAAGTATTATCTAGCGATCCCATAACAAGAAACTATGGCTGTCAGCCGCCATGGAAAATATTAATAGAACATTTTAACGATATTTGAAATATTTCAATATTATTAAAAAAATATCGATATATCGGAGAAAAAGATTGCGATATTTTACAGGAGATATAGCCATACTTTTAAGAAAAAATAAAAATATTTGTGTACCAGCCCAGAGAAATATCGACATTTTCTTAACAAAGAAAAACTGACTATTAATACAATTTTAATAATAAGTACAAAATGCACTAACATATAAAATTTAGTACCAATTTAAAAGGTTTATTAGAAATTTCAAAAGGTTTTTTATAAAGTTTAAGAACTATCTTTAACATTTTTGAACCATTAAGAATTTTATATCTGTATTCCTGTCCTATACTATTAAATGAAATTATTCACTTTTGAGGAACTTCTAGGATCCATTTATTGGATCAATTTAAGTACATATTTTGTATTTTAGTAATACTGGTTGTTTTCCTATAAGGTTATTTGTTCATTGTTAAATTTTATTGTTTTCTTCCCTAATTAGAACTTTCTGAGAATGTAGTTAAGATCAATTTAAGACTGTTTATGAACATACTTTCTTAGCTTATTTAAAAGTCACTTTTATAACCATTAAATTGCGCAAGAGAGAAAAAACTATTTAATTCAACGTGTAACCTTTCTAGTATTGATGTGTTGATTTTTTAGTAATCCGATACGGCCAATCAACCAACAGCAAATCATATTAATGGCTTTTGTTGCGACTGTATTATATTGGGATATTTTATATTTTTATTCGTATTAGTAGTATTTTATGTATTTATTTCGTTTTAGAGAAACTGCGGTATTGTCAATAGCATATTGTATAGCTAGTCAGGTATTTTTGATGTTTGGTTTTCTTATCAATTTATATATCTACTTATAAAGCTGTAAAGTCTTAATTGGGGTAATAAGCAATAAAACGCCAGGGTTGGGTAGTATTTGAATTACTTGTATTTAGAAATTGTAATTAAAATACAAATACAAGTTTTGTATTTTAATTACATCTTGAAAATATAATTTGTTATACATATTTCAAGTACCTGACGCTGGTGTGCTTGTTAAATGTCAATGGTTTCTTGGTTGTTTGAATATTTACATGTCTAAATATGTACCTTTATATTAGTCTACGGCAGTATACGAGTATAATCTTTTAACTCACATAAAAGTTATATTTACGATTTATTTAATACATAGAAATTAACTTGGATAAACATAAACACTGGTTCTTCTCGAACGTTAATGTGGCTGCATTTGAATATCATGAGAATTTTATTTACTAGCTCACGTCTTCATGTAAGAAAGCCACATTTAGGCATTTTTCTCTTTCCATAAATATTAAGGAATCGGATGTTAGAAAAGGGCAATAGATCCTACTTTCCTAGAAACTTACTAGAAACTAGAACATAATTGCTGCAGTTTTAGATTAGATTCAGGGCAACAAGTGTTACTATAGCAAACTTCTGCTTACTTTAACGTCTGTCCTAATCAGGTTAGATTGTCTGCAGGTTTATAATTTAAGGAATTTTACTGTTATATTTATGTTTGCAACTAAAAGAGAGATTAAAAAGAATATTTGATAGGATTTTACTTTACAAAATGCTTTGGTTGTCAGAGGCATCACAATACGTGGCAGGCAAATAATTCCAAACTTTTAATTCATGCCCTAAAGGTATATTAAAAAAAAAAAAAAACATGAAATAACGCATAAGAGTAACAGGAACAGCAGTACTAGTAAAGAATATCATGATTTTATTGTTTCTGAGGACAGTTACAGTGTTCAGTCACAAGTGTCAAAAATAGTCATTATCATCATTTTAACCTAATTAAAAAGAGACAAAATGCTGTCCGATGGGTCGAACATATAACCGAATCAATCTATAAAATTAGATTTGTGTTGGCACTGCTCGACCCTGATGCCAAATGTCTACAAGATTCTCCAAAATGTTAGTGATAATTAGATGTTATAAGTCCAATTTGATACGGCAACGTTGTGACGTAATTATTTTTGATGTCGCACTGGGCTGTTTTATTGTATATACTATATAAAGAATTTATTGAACACTTGCATTGTATCATTGTAACATGTTACTCTCTCGTGTTTCAACACCTATTAATGCTTCACCATGCCATTATGCTTTCACCACATTACACTTTTAGTTCTTCCAATCAAACAGCCAATGCACGTCATTAAGACCATCGAACATATTGATATATTCAGTTTAAAAAAGCGCAAAATCCTTTTTAAACTCAAGGCATTTTTCTTTCTGATTTTACTAATTAGCATTACTCTAGTTAAAAAGAGACAGAAAGAAGTCTGATGTGCCAGAACATGTAAGAAAATCGGTCTATATGTAAAACTTGATTGTGACTATTCAATAAATATGCATTAGATGGACTATAAAGTAAAAATAAATTATATTTTGTAACGTTATTTTTATTTCGTTATTTTATTTAAATTTTGTTGATAGAGTCAATAGAAACTAAAACTTAAATTTGGTGCGGCAACGTTGCATTATAAATTTTGTTAGGAATGATTTTCTGGTGCATATTTTTAGGATCAAGGCTACTACTAACAATCAAACACATCTAAATAATAAGATATGAATTTTATTCATAATTGTATACAAGTTTTAGATATCATAGTCATTGAAATCAACTCACGAGGATCAATATTTTATTTTAAACAGTTACGAATTGTATATTTACATCATTCAAGTTGTACAAAAATGTTCGTTACAAAAAACCATACAAAAATGTTGTAGGGTGAGAGGTACGGCTCGATGACTAGCAACACTGCACTGATGTTGTTGATGAAAAGTCGCTTTCACGCGTCTTACCGTAAAACAGAAAGAATTAAACTAGGTGCATCTAAAATCGTCTCTCGCAAATGCAAACATCTTTTATACTCACGTAACAACAATGTAAACAAGTTGTCAACAAGATATTTAACAGTTCTGAATTAAAACTACTGGACGGTTTTTATGGGTATAGGTTTATTTATACATTATTTTTAAGTCCTATGTTCTAATTAGATACTCTATCGTGCATCAATGGTGTCTGGGCCCCTAATGTATTTATACATCTCGAAAAAATCCAAATAAGTATAGTATTTTCATAATAATAATATCATTCTAATGTAGCTGTTTAGTATTTTAAGTAACTTTAATAATGTCTAAAGTGTATTTAACTTAATATTGAGGTAAATAACACTTTTGTTAATATTTTAGGGTTAAGCCTCAATTGTTTTGTTTACTGTGTATATGAGTCCCCAATAATTGTTTTTTTTTCAGTAACCAAATAATATACTTATTATAAATTATAAAAGGCCAATATAAAATATCTGGTGTCTTGTGAATGAAATAATAGTTCCATGGGCTATACTTCACCAGGTTAGGAAAAATGATACATGCGTTTTAAAATAAATTTATTTTTAATAATCTGTTTATTGTATACAATTTTGAATCGATATTTTTGTTATTCTTTATTATGGTCATGTAGCCCACTACAAAGTATCAAAAGAAATAGATATACAGTAACAATGCTAATTTTATATTAAAATCATTAAAAAATATTTTCTAATAAATAATAATAAAATAAATAAACAGTTTTGACATATAAGTAATATCCAAATAAAAAATTTCGATATTTTCCAATACTTTTTCAAATATATATTGACAGTTATAATATAGAGTATCGAACTTTTTTGACAATTCTTTACCTCCCACCCTTTTTACACAAAAGAATGTTCTCAGAAAAAGTAGGGTTAAAGTGAATAAACATCGATATTGACCAAAAGAATTGTATTGGAAAATAAAAATTAATTGTTGTTCATGATTTCCAATAATTAATATATTTTGTATATGTACTTTCAAATATCGATAATTTTATGCTCATAGAATGTATTATCTAGCGATCCAATAACAAGAAACTTGGCTATCAGCCGCCATGGAAAATATCGATAGAACGTTCTAACGATATTTGAAATATTTCAATATTATTAAAAAAATATCGATATATCGGAGAAAAAGATTGCGATATTTTACAGGAGATATAGCCATACTTTTAAGAAAAAATAAAAATATTTGTGTACCAGCCCAGAGAAATATCGACATTTTCTTAACAAAGAAAAACTGACTATTAATAAAATTTTAATAATAAGTACTAAAATGAACTAACATATAAAATTTAGTACGAATTTAAAAGGTTTATTAGAAATTTCAAAAGGTTTTTTATAAAGTTTAAGAAATATCTTTAACATTTTTGAAATATCGAAAATATCGACTTACAAAAATATCGATATATAGGCTAAAAATATCGATATAACCTTCTCTCGTTAATTTTCCACATCCCTACAATTAATATTTCGAAATGTATTTTATTTGGAGGGGGTATTGACTTTCAGACCTCAAAAAAGGCCTTATAAGGTCTGAATCTAGAAGTTGCTGAACAGTTTAAAGCAATAAGCAAAAAGTGGGCTTTGTTGTATATCGTGCTCTATTGTGTAAACGTAGTTGTGATAGGAAGTTATAGTTATCAGTGTTTATAAAAAAGCTATAAGTAAGTATAACTTTGAAATAAATTTCTTTGTATTCATGACAATGCAGATTTTGCTTTGTTTAAGGGTTTCTTAGCAAATTTTAAATTTCTTTCCAACAAAAATTATAATATTTGTGTGTTCCTTTAATGTTATTTAGATAAAAATTATTCAGGAAGGCTAAGGTTAGCATCATTATGTTTCAATTTATTATTTGTTAATGTGTTTTATGTATTACGTATTACTGAAAATGTTTTCAATGTTTCAATACGTATTAGGTCTTTGTTATAGAATAGTTCGTGAATTGTTATGTTCATTAGTGTTGGCAATGTTATTTTTACCAGATTACTGATATATCATATATCAATATACTTATTTCGCAGTATTATAATTTAGTTTGGTTATGTATTAACTTTTTAATAGGAAGTTACAAATTTAACGATATTAATTCTCTTTAATACATAATTCATTGCAATGCGCAATGCATTAAATGTATCAATATTTTAATATACCTAGTCGAATTAAAAGTTGAAAAAGCACTCATAATAAAATCGAGTTTGTATATGTTCCTCAGATTTACTAATATGCCTTTCTTTTTACTACCACTAAATACCTTAAAATAATATAATTAGATTGTTTTAACTGAAACATTGAGAACATTAATGAAAACGAAAAAAACAAAACAAAGTAGACGTCAAATATGGTATATTGCAATATCATAGTAATAGCATCGATATATATTCAGTTATGTATATTCATATAGTATTTGCTTTGCTTTTGTTTTACACCTTTTTACACCACCAATCTGTTGTTCCTTGCATGTATGGATTTTTTTCTTGTACAAGCACTAGGAACTATAAAAATAATATTGATATGTACAAATTTAACATACCTGTGATCTTCGAAAATTAGCTGGCTATTCTGATAATTTTCTTGATATTCTTACATGTAGAGTTTAATATAATTTTTATTCACTTTTAAATTTATTTGTTTCTGAAATTTATAAAATTTGATTACATTTATATTAATTTTACAACCATGTATAAGAAATTGACAAGCAAGTAAAAGCAAACCATACAACTGGCAAATGCTAGACATAATGTAGACACATAATACACAATAGACACATAACTAGACCTAATGTAGATTATTCTAAAGTGTATGTGGATAGCAAACCAATCCTATACTACATGTTGTTTACTTTCTTATGTTCAATTTATATTTTGCATTAGTATATTTTTTTATTGCAGCATGCAGATTTTCGTGAAGACTTTGACTGGCAAAACCATCACCCTGGAGGCTGAGGCATCTGACACAATCGAAAATGTTAAAGCCAAGATTCAAGATAAAGAAGGCATTCCACCAGACCAGCAGCGATTGATCTTTGCTGGTAAACAACTAGAAGATGGACGTACATTGTCTGATTACAACATCCAAAAGGAATCAACTCTTCACTTAGTGTTGAGATTGAGGGGAGGCATGCAAATTATTGTCAAGACTTTAACTGGCAAAACCATTACTCTGGAGGTTGAAGCCTCTGACACTATTGAAAATGCGAAAGCCAAGATTCAAGATAAAGAAGGCATTGCCCCAGACCAACAGCGATTGATCTTTGCTGGTAAACAACTAGAAGATGGACGTACATTGTCTGATTACAACATCCAGAAGGAATCAACTCTTCACTTAGTGTTGAGATTGAGGGGAGGCATGCAAATTATTGTCAAGACTTTAACTGGCAAAACCATTACTCTGGAGGTTGAAGCCTCTGACACTATTGAAAATGCGAAAGCCAAGATTCAAGATAAAGAAGGCATTGCCCCAGACCAACAGCGATTGATCTTTGCTGGTAAACAACTAGAAGATGGACGTACTCTTTCTGATTACAATATCCAGAAGGAATCTACACTTCACCTGGTATTGAGATTGAGAGGAGGCATGCAGATTTTTGCCAAAACTTTAACTGGTAAAACGATCACCCTTGAAGTTGAACCATCAGACACGATTGAAAATGTAAAAGCTAAAATTCGAGATAAAGAAGGTATTCCTCCAGATCAACAGCGATTGATCTTTGCTGGTAAACAATTGGAAGATGGTCGTACCCTATCTGATTACAATATTCAAAAGGAGTCCACATTGCATTTAGTGCTAAGACTCAGAGGTGGCAATTAAAAGCATTTTTATTTGTATTTTGATATATTTTTAAATTAATGTGAAATAAATATCTGCAGTAATACATGTTTTTTTTTCTTACTCTTAACTTATTTGAAGACCATGTATTTAAAACTGAATATTTTTAAATTAGTATTTTATAATAAGCAACCCTTAATAACTCGAAGTGAAGATATTTTGAGTGTTTGGATAGCAGTTTTTGGGAGTTTGGATGTAAGAACCCTATTGGTAGTATATAATAGTTGATAATTAATAACCAATGCAGATGTAAAAATACTTATAGCTGATTTATATTCAAGATGAAAAACAGGAAATAGAATTAAAAGATATTAAGTTATTAGTTGTTTTTAGCTCTATTCGATATATATATTCGATATTCTGTATCGATATATCGGAGAAAAAATTGCGATATTTTACAGGAGATATAGCCATACATTTAAGAAAATATAAAAATATTTGTATACCAGCCCAGAGAAATATCGACAGTTTCTTAACAAAGAAAAACTGACTATTAATACAATTTTAATAATAAGTACTAAAATGCACTAACATATAAAATTTAGTACCAATTCAAAAGGTTTATTAGAAATTTCAAAAGGTTTTTTATAAAGTTTAAGAAATATCTTTAACATTTTTGAACCATTAAGAATTTTATATCTGTATTCCTGTCCTATACTATTAAATGAAATTATTCACTTTTGAGGAACTTCTAGGATCCATTTATTGGATCAATTTAAGTACATATTTTGTATTTTAGTAATACTGGTTGTTTTCCTATAAGGTTATTTGTTCATTGTTAAATTTTATTGTTTTCTTCCCTAATTAGAACTTTCTGAGAATGTAGTTAAGATCAATTTAAGACTGTTTATGAACATACTTTCTTAGCTTATTTAAAAGTCACTTTTATAACCATTAAATTGCGCAAGAGAGAAAAAACTATTTAATTCAACGTGTAACCTTTCTAGTATTGATGTGTTGATTTTTTAGTAATCCGATACGGCCAATCAACCAACAGCAAATCATATTAATGGCTTTTGTTGCGACTGTATTATATTGGGATATTTTATATTTTTATTCGTATTATTAGTATTTTATGTATTTATTTCGTTTTAGAGAAACTGTGGTATTGTTAATAGCATATTGTATAGCAAGTCAGGTATTTTTGATGTTTGGTTTTCTTATCAATTTATATACCTACTTATAAAGCTGGAAATTCTTAATTGGGGTAATAAGCAATAAAACGCCAGGGTTGGGTAGTATTTGAATTACTTGTATTTAGAAATTGTAATTAAAATACAAATACATGTTTTGTATTTTAATTACATCTTGAAAATATAATTTGTTATACATATTTCAAGTACCTGACGCTGGTGTGCTTGTTAAATGTCAATGGTTTCTTGGTTGTTTGAATATTTACATGTCTAAATATGTACCTTTATATTAGTCTACGGCAGTATACGAGTATAATCTTTTAACTCACATAAAAGTTATATTTACGATTTATTTAATACATAGAAATTAACTTGGATAAACATAAACACTGGTTCTTCTCGAACGTTAATGTGGCTGCATTTGAATATCATGAGAATTTTATTTACTAGCTCACGTCTTCATGTAAGAAAGCCACATTTAGGCAATTTTCTCTTTCCATAAATATTAAGGAATCGGATGTTAGAAAAGGGCAATAGATCCTACTTTCCTAGAAACTTACTAGAAACTAGAACATAATTGCTGCAGTTTTAGATTAGATTCAGGGCAACAAGTGTTACTATAGCAAACTTCTGCTTACTTTAACGTCTGTCCTAATCAGGTTAGATTGTCTGCAGGTTTCTAATTTAAGGAATTTTACTGTTATATTTATGTTTGCAACTAAAACAGAGATTAAAAAGAATATTTGATAGGATTTTACTTTACAACTTACATGCTTTGGTTGTCAGAGGCATCACAATACGTGACAGGCAAATAATTCCAAACTTTTAATTCATGCCCTAAAGGTATATTAAAAAAAAACATGAAATAACGCATAAGAGTAACAGGAACAGCAGTACTAGTAAAGAATATCATGATTTTATTGTTTCTGAGGACAGTTACAGTGTTCAGTCACAGGTGTCAAAAATAGTCATTATCATCATTTTAACCTAATTAAAAAGAGACAAAATGCTGTCCGATGGGTCGAACATATAACCGAATCAATCTATAAAATTAGATTTGTGTTGGCACTGCTCGACCCTGATGCCAAATGTCTACAAGATTCTCCAAAATGTTAGTGATAATTAGATGTTATAAGTCCAATTTGATACGGCAACGTTGTGACGTAATAATTTTTGATGGCGCACTGGGCTGTTTTATTGTATATACTATATAAAGAATTTATTGAACACTTGCATTGTATCATTGTAACATGTTACTCTCTCGTGTTTCAACACCTATTAATGCTTCACCATGCCATTATGCTTTCACCACATTACACTTTTAGTTCTTCCAATCAAACAGCCAATGCACGTCATTAAGACCATCGAACATATTGATATATTCAGTTTATAAAAACGCAAAATCCTTTTTAAACTCAAGGCATTTTTCTTTCTGATTTTACTAATTAGCATTACTCTAGTTAAAAAGAGACAGAAAGAAGTCTGATGTGCCAGAACATGTAAGAAAATCGGTCTATATATAAAACTCGATTTGTGTTGATACTGGTCGACACCGTTGTCATATGTCAATGGGCACATAATAGAACTACTCTAATCTACGAGCTATTGTGACTATTCAATAAATATGCATTAGATGTACTATAAAGTAAAAATAAATTATATTTTGTAACGTTATTTTTATTTCGTTATTTTATTTAAATTTTGTTGATAGAGTCAATAGAAGCTAAAACTTAAATTTGGTGCGGCAACGTTGTATTATAAATTTTGTTAGGAATGATTTTCTAGTGCATATTTTCAGGATCAAGGCTACTACTAACAATCAAACACATCTAAATAATAAGATATGAATTTTATTCATAATTGTATACAAGTTTTAAATATCATAGTCATTTAAATCAACTCACGAGGATCAATATTTTATTTTAAACAGTTACGAATTGTATATTTACATCATTCAAGTTGTACAAAAATGTTTGTTACAAAAAACCATACAAAAATGTAGTAGGATGAGAGGTACGGCTCGATGACTAGCAACACTGATCTGATGTTGTTGATGAGAAGTCGCTTTCACGCGTCTTACCGTAAAACAGAAAGAATTAAACTAGGTGCATCTAAAATCGTCTCTCGCAAATGCAAACATCTTTTATACTCACGTAACAACAATGTAAACAAGTTGTCAACAAGATATTTAACAGTTCTGAATTAAAACTACTGGACGGTTTTTATGGGTATAGGTTTATTTATACATTATTTTTAAGTCCTATGTTCTAATTAGATACTCTATCGTGCATCAATGGTGTCTGGGCCCCTAATGTATTTATACATCTCGAAAAAATCCAAATAAGTATAGTATTTTCATAATAATAATATCATTCTAATGTAGCTGTTTAGTATTTTAAGTAATTTTAATAATGTCTAAAGTGTATTTAACTTAATATTGAGGTAAATAACACTGTTGTTAATATTTTAGGGTTAAGCCTCAATTGTTTTGTTTACTGTGTATATGAGTCCCCAATAATTGTTTTTTTTTCAGTAACCAAATAATATACTTATTATAAATTATAAAAGGCCAATATAAAATATCTGGTGTCTTGTGAATGAAATAATAGTTCCATGGGCTATACTTCACCAGGTTAGGAAAAATGATACATGCATTTTAAAATAAATTTATTTTTAATAATCTGTTTATTGTATACTATTTTGAATCGATATTTTTGTTATTCTTTATTATCGTCATGTAGCCCACTATAAAGTATCAAAAGAAATAGATATACAGTAACAATGCTAATTTTATATTAAAATCATTAAAAAAATATTTTCTAATAAATAATAATAAAATAAATAAACAGTTTTGACATATGAGTAATATCCAAATAAAAAATTTCGATATTTTCCAATACTTTTTCAAATATATATTGACAGTTATAATATAGAGTATCGAACTTTTTGACAATTCTTTACCTCCCACCCTTTTTACACAAAAGAATGTTCTCAGAAAAAGTAGGGTTAAAGTGAATAAATATCGATATTGACTAAAAGAATTGTATTGGAAAATAAAAATTAATTGTTGTTCATGATTTCCAATAATTAATATATTTTGTATATGTACTTTCAAATATCGATAATTTTATGCTCATAGAATATATTATCTAGCGATCCAATAACAAGAAACTATGGCTGTCAGCCGCCATGGAAAATATCGATAGAACGTTCTAACGATATTTGAAATATTTCAATATTATTAAAAAAATATCGATATATCGGAGAAAAAGATTGCGATATTTTACAGGAGATATAGCCAGACTTTTAAGAAAAAATAAAAATATTTGTATACTGTATTTCTTAACAAAGAAAAACTGACTATTAATAAGATTTTAATAATAAGTACTAAAATGCACTAACATATAAAATTTAGTACCAATTTAAAAGGTTTATTAGAAGTTTCAAAATGGTTTTTATAAAGTTTAAGAAATATCTTTAACATTTTTGAAATATCGAAAATATCGACTTACAAAAATATCGATATATAGGCTAGAAATATCGATATACCCTTCTCTCGTTAATTCTGCACATCCCTACAATTAATATTTGGAAATGTATTTTAGTTGGAGGGGGTATTGACGTTTAAACCTCAAAAAAGGCCTTATAAGATCTGAATCTAGAAGTTGCTGAACAGTTTAAAGCAATAAGCGAAAAGTGGGCTTTGTTGTATATCGTGCTCTATTGTGTAAACGTAGTTGTGATAGGAAGTTATAGTTATCCGTGTTTATAAGAAAGCTATAAGTAAGTATAACTTTGAAACAATTTTCTTTGTATTCATGACAATGCAGATTTTGCTTTGTTTAAGGGTTTCTTAGCAATTTTTAAATTTCTTTCCAACAAAAATTATAATATTTGTGTGTTCCTTTAACGTTATTTAGATAAAGATTATTCAGGAAATCTAAGGTTAGCATCATTATGTTTCAATTTATTATTTGTTAATGTGTTTTATGTATTACGTATTACTGAAAATGTTTTCAATGTTTGTTTTAAATGTCTCAATACGTATTAGGTCTTTGTTATAGAATAGTTCGTGAATTGTTATGTTCATTAGTGTTGGCAATCTTATTTTTACCAGATTACTGATATATCATATATCAGTATACTTATTTCGCAGTATTATAATTTAGTTTGGTTATGTATTAACTTTTTAATAGGAAGTTATAAATTTAACGATATTAATTCTCTTTAATACATAATTCATTGCAATGCGATTAAATGTATCAATATTTTAATATACCTAGTCGAATTAAAAGTTGAAAAAGTACTCATAATAAAATCGAGTTTGTATATGTTCCTCAGATTTACTAATATGCCTTTCTTTTTACTACCACTAAATACCTTAAAATAATATAATTAGATTGTTTTAACTGAAACATTGAGAACATTAATGAAAACGAAAAGAACAAAACAAAGTAGACGTCAAATATGGTATATTGCAATATCATAGTAATAGCATCGATATATATTCAGTTATGTATATTCATATAGTATTTGCTTTGCTTTTGTTTTACACCTTTTTACACCACCAATCTGTTGTTCCTTGCATGTATGGATTTTTTTCTTGTACAAGCACTAGGAACTATAAAAATAATATTGATATGTACAAATTTAACATACCTGTGATCTTCGAAAATTAGCTGGCTATTCTGATAATTTTCTTGATATTCTTACATGTAGAGTTTAATATAATTTTTATTCACTTTTCAATTTATTTGTTTCTGAAATTTATAAAATTTGATTACATTTATATTAATTTTACAACCATGTATAAGAAATTGACAAGCAAGTAAAAGCAAACCATACAACTGGCAAATGCTAGACATAATGTAGACACATAATACACAATAGACACATAACTAGACCTAATGTAGATTATTCTAAAGTGTATGTGGATAGCAAAGCAATCCTATACTACATGTTGTTTACTTTCTTATGTTCAATTTATATTTTTCATTAGTATATTTTTTTATTGCAGCATGCAGATTTTCGTGAAGACTTTGACTGGCAAAACCATCACCCTGGAGGCTGAGGCATCTGACACAATCGAAAATGTTAAAGCCAAGATTCAAGATAAAGAAGGCATTCCACCAGACCAGCAGCGATTGATCTTTGCTGGTAAACAACTAGAAGATGGACGTACATTGTCTGATTACAACATCCAAAAGGAATCAACTCTTCACTTAGTGTTGAGATTGAGGGGAGGCATGCAAATTATTGTCAAGACTTTAACTGGCAAAACCATTACTCTGGAGGTTGAAGCCTCTGACACTATTGAAAATGCGAAAGCCAAGATTCAAGATAAAGAAGGCATTGCCCCAGACCAACAGCGATTGATCTTTGCTGGTAAACAACTAGAAGATGGACGTACATTGTCTGATTACAACATCCAAAAGGAATCAACTCTTCACTTAGTGTTGAGATTGAGGGGAGGCATGCAAATTATTGTCAAGACTTTAACTGGCAAAACCATTACTCTGGAGGTTGAAGCCTCTGACACTATTGAAAATGCGAAAGCCAAGATTCAAGATAAAGAAGGCATTGCCCCAGACCAACAGCGATTGATCTTTGCTGGTAAACAACTAGAAGATGGACGTACTCTTTCTGATTACAATATCCAGAAGGAATCTACACTTCACCTGGTATTGAGATTGAGAGGAGGCATGCAGATTTTTGTCAAAACTTTAACTGGTAAAACGATCACCCTTGAAGTTGAACCATCAGACACGATTGAAAATGTAAAAGCTAAAATTCGAGATAAAGAAGGTATTCCTCCAGATCAACAGCGATTGATCTTTGCTGGTAAACAATTGGAAGATGGTCGTACCCTATCTGATTACAATATTCAAAAGGAGTCCACATTGCATTTAGTGCTAAGACTCAGAGGTGGCAATTAAAAGCATTTTTATTTGTATTTTGATATATTTTTAAATTAATGTGAAATAAATATCTGCAGTAATACATGTTTTTTTTTCTTACTCTTAACTTATTTGAAGACCATGTATTTAAAACTGAATATTTTTAAATTAGTATTTTATAATAAGCAACCCTTAATAACTCGAAGTGAAGATATTTTGAGTGTTTGGATAGCAGTTTTTGGGAGTTTGGATGTAAGAACCCTATTGGTAGTATATAATAGTTGATAATTAATAACCAATGCAGATGTAAAAATACTTATAGCTGATTTATATTCAAGATGAAAAACAGGAAATAGAATTAAAAGATATTAAGTTATTAGTTGTTTTTAGCTCTATTCGATATATATATTCGATATTCTATATCGATATATCGGAGAAAAAATTGCGATATTTTACAGGAGATATAGCCATACATTTAAGAAAATATAAAAATATTTGTATACCAGCCCAGAGAAATATCGACATTTTCTTAACAAAGAAAAACTGACTATTAATACAATTTTAATAATAAGTACTAAAATGCACTAACATATAAAATTTAGTACCAATTTAAAAGGTTTATTAGAAATTTCAAAAGGTTTTTTATAAAGTTTAAGAAATATCTTTAACATTTTTGAACCATTAAGAATTTTATATCTGTATTCCTGTCCTATACTATTAAATGAAATTATTCACTTTTGAGGAACTTCTAGGATCCATTTATTGGATCAATTTAAGTACATATTTTGTATTTTAGTAATACTGGTTGTTTTCCTATAAGGTTATTTGTTCATTGTTAAATTTTATTGTTTTCTTCCCTAATTAGAACTTTCTGAGAATGTAGTTAAGATCAATTTAAGACTGTTTATGAACATACTTTCTTAGCTTATTTAAAAGTCACTTTTATAACCATTAAATTGCGCAAGAGAGAAAAAACTATTTAATTCAACGTGTAACATTTCTAGTATTGATGTGTTGATTTTTTAGTAATCCGATACGGCCAATCAACCAACAGCAAATCATATTAATGGCTTTTGTTGCGACTGTATTATATTGGGATATTTTATATTTTTATTCGTATTATTAGTATTTTATGTATTTATTTCGTTTTAGAGAAACTGCGGTATTGTCAATAGCATATTGTATAGCTAGTCAGGTATTTTTGATGTTTGGTTTTCTTATCAATTTATATACCTACTTATAAAGCTGTAAAGTCTTAATTGGGGTAATAAGCAATAAAACGCCAGGGTTGGGTAGTATTTGAATTACTTGTATTTATAAATTGTAATTAAAATACAAATACATGTTTTGTATTTTAATTACATCTTGAAAATATAATTTGTTATACATATTTCAAGTACCTGACGCTGGTGTGCTTGTTAAATGTCAATGGTTTCTTGGTTGTTTGAATATTTACATGTCTAAATATGTACCTTTATATTAGTCTACGGCAGTATACGAGTATAATCTTTTAACTCACATAAAAGTTATATTTACGATTTATTTAATACATAGAAATTAACTTGGATAAACATAAACACTGGTTCTTCTCGAACGTTAATGTGGCTGCATTTGAATATCATGAGAATTTTATTTACTAGCTCACGTCTTCATGTAAGAAAGCCACATTTAGGCAATTTTCTCTTTCCATAAATATTAAGGAATCGGATGTTAGAAAAGGGCAATAGATCCTACTTTCCTAGAAACTTACTAGAAACTAGAACATAATTGCTGCAGTTTTAGATTAGATTCAGGGCAACAAGTGTTACTATAGCAAACTTCTGCTTACTTTAACGTCTGTCCTAATCAGGTTAGATTGTCTGCAGGTTTCTAATTTAAGGAATTTTACTGTTATATTTATGTTTGCAAAGCAAAGAGAGATTAAAAAGAATATTTGATAGGATTTTACTTTACAAAATGCTTTGGTTGTCAGAGGCATCACAATACGTGACAGGCAAATAATTCCAAACTTTTAATTCATGCCCTAAAGGTATATTAAAAAAAAACATGAAATAACGCATAAGAGTAACAGGAACAGCAGTACTAGTAAAGAATATCATGATTTTATTGTTTCTGAGGACAGTTACAGTGTTCAGTCACAAGTGTCAAAAATAGTCATTATCATCATTTTAACCTAATTAAAAAGAGACAAAATGCTGTCCGATGGGTCGAACATATAACCGAATCAATCTATAAAATTAGATTTGTGTTGGCACTGCTCGACCCTGATGCCAAATGTCTACAAGATTCTCCAAAATGTTGGTGATAATTAGATGTTATAAGTCCAATTTGATACGGCAACGTTGTGACGTAATAATTTTTGATGGCGCACTGGGCTGTTTTATTGTATATACTATATAAAGAATTTATTGAACACTTGCATTGTATCATTGTAACATGTTACTCTCTCGTGTTTCAACACCTATTAATGCTTCACCATGCCATTATGCTTTCGCCACATTACACTTTTAGTTCTTCCAATCAAACAGCCAATGCACGTCATTAAGACCATCGAACATATTGATATATTCAGTTTATAAAAACGCAAAATCCTTTTTAAACTCAAGGTATTTTTTTTTCTGATTTTACTAATTAGCATTACTCTAGTTAAAAAGATACAGAAAGAAGTCTGATGTGCCAGAACATGTAAGAAAATCGGTCTATATATAAAACTCGATTTGTGTTGATACTGGTCGACACCGTTGTCATATGTCAATGGGCATATAATAGAACAACTCTAATCTACGAGCTATTGTGACTATTCAATAAATATGCATTAGATGTACTATAAAGTAAAAATAAATTATATTTTGTAACGTTATTTTTATTTCGTTATTTTATTTAAATTTTGTTGATAGAGTCAATAAAAGCTAAAACTTAAATTTGGTGCGGCAACGTTGTATTATAAATTTTGTTAGGAATGATTTTCTAGTGCATATTTTCAGGATCAAGGCTACTACTAACAATCAAACACATCTAAATAATAAGATATGAATTTTATTCATAATTGTATACAAGTTTTAAATATCATAGTCATTGAAATCAACTCACGAGGATCAATATTTTATTTTAAACAGTTACGAATTGTATATTTACATCATTCAAGTTGTACAAAAATGTTTGTTACAAAAAACCATATAAAAATGTAGTAGGATGAGAGGTACGGCTCGATGACTAGCAACACTGATCTGATGTTGTTGATGAAAAGTCGCTTTCACGCGTCTTACCGTAAAACAGAAAGAATTAAACTAGGTGCATCTAAAATCGTCTCTCGCAAATGCAAACATCTTTTATACTCACGTAACAACAATGTAAACAAGTTGTCAACAAGATATTTAACAGTTCTGAATTAAAACTACTGGACGGTTTTTATGGGTATAGGTTTATTTATACATTATTTTTAAGTCCTATGTTCTAATTAGATACTCTATCGTGCATCAATGGTGTCTGGGCCCCTAATGTATTTATACATCTCGAAAAAATCCAAATAAGTATAGTATTTTCATAATAATAATATCATTCTAATGTAGCTGTTTAGTATTTTAAGTAATTTTAATAATGTCTAAAGTGTATTTAACTTAATATTGAGGTAAATAACACTGTTGTTAATATTTTAGGGTTAAGCCTCAATTGTTTTGTTTACTGTGTATATGAGTCCCCAATAATTGTTTTTTTTCAGTAACCAAATAATATACTTATTATAAATTATAAAAGGCCAATATAAAATATCTGGTGTCTTGTGAATGAAATAATAGTTCCATGGGCTATACTTCACCAGGTTAGGAAAAATGATACATGTATTTTAAAATAAATTTATTTTTAATAATCTGTTTATTGTATACTATTTTGAATCGATATTTTTGTTATTCTTTATTATCGTCATGTAGCCCACTATAAAGTATCAAAAGAAATAGATATACAGTAACAATGCTAATTTTATATTAAAATCATTAAAAAAATATTTTCTAATAAATAATAATAAAATAAATAAACAGTTTTGACATATGAGTAATATCCAAATAAAAAATTTCGATATTTTCCAATACTTTTTCAAATATATATTGACAGTTATAATATAGAGTATCGAACTTTTTTGACAATTCTTTACCTCCCACCCTTTTTACACAAAAGAATGTTCTCAGAAAAAGTAGGGTTAAAGTGAATAAACATCGATATTGACTAAAAGAATTGTATTGGAAAATAAAAATTAATTGTTGTTCATGATTTCCAATAATTAATATATTTTGTATATGTACTTTCAAATATCGATAATTTTATGCTCATAGAATATATTATCTAGCGATCCAATAACAAGAAACTATGGCTGTCAGCCGCCATGGAAAATATCGATAGAACGTTCTAACGATATTTGAAATATTTCAATATTATTAAAAAAATATCGATATATCGGAGAAAAAGATTGCGATATTTTACAGGAGATATAGCCAGACTTTTAAGAAAAAATAAAAATATTTGTGTACCAGCCTAGAGAAATATCGACATTTTCTTAACAAAGAAAAACTGACTATTAATAAGATTTTAATAATAAGTACTAAAATGCACTAACATATAAAATTTAGTACCAATTTAAAAGGTTTATTAGAAGTTTCAAAATGGTTTTTATAAAGTTTAAGAAATATCTTTAACATTTTTGAAATATCGAAAATATCGACTTACAAAAATATCGATATATAGGCTAGAAATATCGATATACCCTTCTCTCGTTAATTCTGCACATCCCTACAATTAATATTTGGAAATGTATTTTAGTTGGAGGGGGTATTGACGTTTAAACCTCAAAAAAGGCCTTATAAGGTCTGAATCTAGAAGTTGCTGAACAGTTTAAAGCAATAAGCGAAAAGTGGGCTTTGTTGTATATCGTGCTCTATTGTGTAAACGTAGTTGTGATAGGAAGTTATAGTTATCCGTGTTTATAAGAAAGCTATAAGTAAGTATAACTTTGAAACAATTTTCTTTGTATTCATGACAATGCAGATTTTGCTTTGTTTAAGGGTTTCTTAGCAATTTTTAAATTTCTTTCCAACAAAAATTATAATATTTGTGTGTTCCTTTAACGTTATTTAGATAAAGATTATTCAGGAAATCTAAGGTTAGCATCATTATGTTTCAATTTATTATTTGTTAATGTGTTTTATGTATTACGTATTACTGAAAATGTTTTCAATGTTTGTTTTAAATGTCTCAATACGTATTAGGTCTTTGTTATAGAATAGTTCGTGAATTGTTATGTTCATTAGTGTTGGCAATGTTATTTTTACCAGATTACTGATATATCATATATCAGTATACTTATTTCGCAGTATTATAATTTAGTTTGGTTATGTATTAACATTTTAATAGGAAGTTATAAATTTAACGATATTAATTCTCTTTAATACATAATTCATTGCAATGCGATTAAATGTATCAATATTTTAATATACCTAGTCGAATTAAAAGTTGAAAAAGCACTCATAATAAAATCGAGTTTGTATATGTTCCTCAGATTTATTAATATGCTTTTCTTTTTACTACCACTAAATACCTTAAAATAATATAATTAGATTGTTTTAACTGAAACATTGAGAACATTAATGAAAACGAAAAAAACAAAACAAAGTAGACGTCAAATATGGTATATTGCAATATCATAGTAATAGCATCGATATATATTCAGTTATGTATATTCATATAGTATTTGCTTTGCTTTTGTTTTACACCTTTTTACACCACCAATCTGTTGTTCCTTGCATGTATGGATTTTTTTCTTGTACAAGCACTAGGAACTATAAAAATAATATTGATATGTACAAATTTAACATACCTGTGATCTTCGAAAATTAGCTGGCTATTCTGATAATTTTCTTGATATTCTTACATGTAGAGTTTAATATAATTTTTATTCACTTTTAAATTTATTTGTTTCTGAAATTTATAAAATTTGATTACATTTATATTAATTTTACAACCATGTATAAGAAATTGACAAGCAAGTAAAAGCAAACCATACAACTGGCAAATGCTAGACATAGTGTAGACACATAATACACAATAGACACATAACTAGACCTAATGAAGATTATTCTAAAGTGTATGTGGATAGCAAACCAATCCTATACTACATGTTGTTTACTTTCTTATGTTCAATTTATATTTTTCATTAGTATATATTTTTATTGCAGCATGCAGATTTTCGTGAAGACTTTGACTGGCAAAACCATCACCCTGGAGGCTGAGGCATCTGACACAATCGAAAATGTTAAAGCCAAGATTCAAGATAAAGAAGGCATTCCACCAGACCAGCAGCGATTGATCTTTGCTGGTAAACAACTAGAAGATGGACGTACATTGTCTGATTACAACATCCAAAAGGAATCAACTCTTCACTTAGTGTTGAGATTGAGGGGAGGCATGCAAATTATTGTCAAGACTTTAACTGGCAAAACCATTGCTCTGGAGGTTGAAGCCTCTGACACTATTGAAAATGCGAAAGCCAAGATTCAAGATAAAGAAGGCATTGCCCCAGACCAACAGCGATTGATCTTTGCTGGTAAACAACTAGAAGATGGACGTACATTGTCTGATTACAACATCCAGAAGGAATCAACTCTTCACTTAGTGTTGAGATTGAGGGGAGGCATGCAAATTATTGTCAAGACTTTAACTGGCAAAACCATTACTCTGGAGGTTGAAGCCTCTGACACTATTGAAAATGCGAAAGCCAAGATTCAAGATAAAGAAGGCATTGCCCCAGACCAACAGCGATTGATCTTTGCTGGTAAACAACTAGAAGATGGACGTACTCTTTTTGATTACAATATCCAGAAAGAATCTACACTTCACCTGGTATTGAGATTGAGAGGAGGCATGCAGATTTTTGTCAAAACTTTAACTGGTAAAACGATCACCCTTGAAGTTGAACCATCAGACACGATTGAAAATGTAAAAGCTAAAATTCGAGATAAAGAAGGTATTCCTCCAGATCAACAGCGATTGATCTTTGCTGGTAAACAATTGGAAGATGGTCGTACCCTATCTGATTACAATATTCAAAAGGAGTCCACATTGCATTTAGTGCTAAGACTCAGAGGTGGCAATTAAAAGCATTTTTATTTGTATTTTGATATATTTTTAAATTAATGTGAAATAAATATCTGCAGTAATACATGTTTTTTTTTCTTACTCTTAACTTATTTGAAGACCATGTATTTAAAACTGAATATTTTTAAATTAGTATTTTATAATAAGCAACCCTTAATAACTCGAAGTGAAGATATTTTGAGTGTTTGGATAGCAGTTTTTGGGAGTTTGGATGTAAGAACCCTATTGGTAGTATATAATAGTTGATAATTAATAACCAATGCAGATGTAAAAATACTTATAGCTGATTTATATTCAAGATGAAAAACAGGAAATAGAATTAAAAGATATTAAGTTATTAGTTGTTTTTAGCTCTATTCGATATATATATTCGATATTCTGTATCGATATATCGGAGAAAAAATTGCGATATTTTACAGGAGATATAGCCATACATTTAAGAAAATATAAAAATATTTGTATACCAGCCCAGAGAAATATCGACATTTTCTTAACAAAGAAAAACTGACTATTAATACAATTTTAATAATAAGTACTAAAATGCACTAACATATAAAATTTAGTACCAATTTAAAAGGTTTATTAGAAATTTCAAAAGGTTTTTTATAAAGTTTAAGAAATATCTTTAACATTTTTGAACCATTAAGAATTTTATATCTGTATTCCTGTCCTATACTATTAAATGAAATTATTCACTTTTGAGGAACTTCTAGGATCCATTTATTGGATCAATTTAAGTACATATTTTGTATTTTAGTAATACTGGTTGTTTTCCTATAAGGTTATTTGTTCATTGTTAAATTTTATTGTTTTCTTCCCTAATTAGAACTTTCTGAGGATGTAGTTAAGATCAATTTAAGACTGTTTATGAACATACTTTCTTAGCTTATTTAAAAGTCACTTTTATAACCATTAAATTGCGCAAGAGAGAAAAAACTATTTAATTCAACGTGTAACCTTTCTAGTATTGATGTGTTGATTTTTTAGTAATCCGATACGGCCAATCAACCAACAGCAAATCATATTAATGGCTTTTGTTGCGACTGTATTATATTGGGATATTTTATATTTTTATTCGTATTAGTAGTATTTTATGTATTTATTTCGTTTTAGAGAAACTGCGGTATTGTCAATAGCATATTGTATAGCTAGTCAGGTATTTTTGATGTTTGGTTTTCTTATCAATTTATATATCTACTTATAAAGCTGTAAAGTCTTAATTGGGGTAATAAGCAATAAAACGCCAGGGTTGGGTAGTATTTGAATTACTTGTATTTAGAAATTGTAATTGAAATACAAATACATGTTTTGTATTTTAATTACATCTTGAAAATATAATTTGTTATACATATTTCAAGTACCTGACGCTGGTGTGCTTGTTAAATGTCAATGGTTTCTTGGTTGTTTGAATATTTACATGTAAAATGTATGTACCTTTATATTAGTCTACGGCAGTATACGAGTATAATCTTTTAACTCACATAAAAGTTATATTTACGATTTATTTAATACATAGAAATTAACTTGGATAAACATAAACACTGGTTCTTCTCGAACGTTAATGTGGCTGCATTTGAAGTCTTCATGTAAGAAAGCCACATTTAGGCATTTTTCTCTTTCCATAAATATTAAGGAATCGGATGTTAGAAAAGGGCAATAGATCCTACTTTCCTAGAAACTTACTAGAAACTAGAACATAATTGCTGCAGTTTTAGATTAGATTCAGGGCAACAAGTGTTACTATAGCAAACTTCTGTTTACTTTAACGTCTGTCCTAATCAGGTTAGATGGTCTGCAGGTTTCTAATTTAAGGAATTTTACTGTTATATTTATGTTTGCAACTAAAAGAGAGATTAAAAAGAATATTTGATAGGATTTTACTTTACAACTTACATGCTTTGGTTGTCAGAGGCATCACAATACGTGACAGGTAAATAATTCCAAGCTTTTAATTCATGCCCTAAAGGTATATTAAAAAAAAACATGAAATAACGCATAAGAGTAACAGGAACAGCAGTACTAGTAAAGAATATCATGATTTTATTGTTTCTGAGGACAGTTACAGTGTTCAGTCACAGGTGTCAAAAATAGTCATTATCATCATTTTAACCTAATTAAAAAGAGACAAAATGCTGTCCGATGGGTCGAACATATAACCGAATCAATCTATAAAATTAGATTTGTGTTGGCACTGCTCGACCCTGATGCCAAATGTCTACAAGATTCTCCAAAATGTTAGTGATAATTAGATGTTATAAGTCCAATTTGATACGGCAACGTTGTGACGTAATAATTTTTGATGGCGCACTGGGCTGTTTTATTGTATATACTATATAAAGAATTTATTGAACACTTGCATTGTATCATTGTAACATGTTACTCTCTCGTGTTTCAACACCTATTAATGCTTCACCATGCCATTATGCTTTCACCACATTACACTTTTAGTTCTTCCAATCAAACAGCCAATGCACGTCATTAAGACCATCGAACATATTGATATATTCAGTTTATAAAAGCGCAAAATCCTTTTTAAACTCAAGGCATTTTTCTTTCTGATTTTACTAATTAGCATTACTCTAGTTAAAAAGAGACAGAAAGAAGTCTGATGTGCCAGAACATGTAAGAAAATCGGTCTATATATAAAACTCGATTTGTGTTGATACTGGTCGACACCGTTGTCATATGTCAATGGGCACATAATAGAACTACTCTAATCTACGAGCTATTGTGACTATTCAATAAATATGCATTTGGTGCGGCAACGTTGCATTATAAATTTTGTTAGGAATGATTTTCTAGTGCATATTTTCAGGATCAAGGCTACTACTAACAATCAAACACATCTAAATAATAAGATATGAATTTTATTCATAATTGTATACAAGTTTTAGATATCATAGTCATTGAAATCAAGTCACGAGGATCAATATTTTATTTTAAACAGTTACGAATTGTATATTTACATCATTCAAGTTGTACAAAAATGTTCGTTACAAAGAACCATACAAAAATGTTGTAGGATGAGAGGTACGGCTCGATGACTAGCAACACTGATCTGATGTTGTTGATGAAAAGTCGCTTTCACACGTCTTAGGGTAAAACAGAAAGAATTAAACTAGGTGCATCTAAAATCGTCTCTCGCAAATGCACACTTCTTTTATACTCACGTAACAACAATGTAAACAAGTTGTCAACAAGATATTTAACAGTTCTGAATTAAAACTACTGGACGGTTTTTATGGGTATAGGTTTATTTATACATTATTTTTAAGTCCTATGTTCTAATTAGATACTATATCGTGCATCAATGGTGTCTGGGCCCCTAATGTATTTATACATCTCGAAAAAATCCAAATAAGTATAGTATTTTCATAATAATAATATCATTCTAATGTAGCTGTTTAGTATTTTAAGTAACTTTAATAATGTCTAAAGTGTATTTAACTTAATATTGAGGTAAATAACACTGTTGTTAATATTTTGGGGTTAAGCCTCAATTGTTTTGTTTACTGTGTATATGAGTCCCCAATAATTGTTTTCTTTTCAGTAACCAAATAATATACTTATTATAAATTATAAAAGGCCAATATAAAATATCTGGTGTCTTGTGATTGAAATAATAGTTCCATGGGCTATACTTCACCAGGTTAGGAAAAATGATACATGCATTTTAAAATAAATTTATTTTTAATAATCTGTTTATTGTATACAATTTTGAATCGATATTTTTGTTATTCTTTATTATCGTCATGTAGCCCATTATAAAGTATCAAAAGAAATAGATATACAGTAACAATGCTAATTTTATATTAAAATCATTAAAAAAATATTTTCTAATAAATAATAATAAAATAAATAAACAGTTTTGACATATGAGTAATATCCAAATAAAAAATTTCGATATTTTCCAATACTTTTTCAAATATATATTGACAGTTATAACATAGAGTATCGAAATTTTTTGACAATTCTTTACCTCCCACCCTTTTTACACAAAAGAATGTTCTCAGAAAAAGTAGGGTTAAAGTGAATAAACATCGATATTGACTAAAAGAATTGTATTGGAAAATAAAAATTAATTGTTGTTCATGATTTCCAATAATTAATATATTTTGTATATGTACTTTCAAATATCGATAATTTTATGCTCATAGAATGTATTATCTAGCGATCCAATAACAAGAAACTTGGCTGTCAGCCGCCATGGAAAATATCGATAGAACATTCTAACGATATTTGAAATATTTCAATATTATTAAAAAATATCGATATATCGGAGAAAAAGATTGCGATATTTTACAGGAGATATAGCCAGACTTTTAAGAAAAAATAAAAATATTTGTGTACCAGCCTAGAGAAATATCGACATTTTCTTAACAAAGAAAAACTGACTATTAATAAGATTTTAATAATAAGTACTAAAATGCACTAACATATAAAATTTAGTACCATTTTAAAAGGTTTATTAGAAGTTTCAAAATGGTTTTTATAAAGTTTAAGAAATATCTTTAACATTTTTGAAATATCGAAAATATCGACTTATAATCTTCTCTCCCGTTTATTTTCCACATCCCTACAATTAATATTTCGAAATGTATTTTAGTTGGAGGGGGTATTGACGTTCAGACCTCAAAAAAGGCCTTATAAGGTCTGAATCTAGAAGTTGCTGAACAGTTTAAAGCAATAAGCAAAAAGTGGGCTTTGTTGTATATCGTGCTCTATTGTGTAAACGTAGTTGTGATAGGAAGTTATAGTTATCCGTGTTTATAAGAAAGCTATAAGTAAGTATAACTTTGAAACAATTTTCTTTGTATTCATGACAATGCAGATTTTGCTTTGTTTAAGGGTTTCTTAGCAATTTTTAAATTTCTTTCCAACAAAAATTATAATATTTGTGTGTTCCTTTAACGTTATTTAGATAAAGATTATTCAGGAAATCTAAGGTTAGCATCATTATGTTTCAATTTATTATTTGTTAATGTGTTTTATGTATTACGTATTACTGAAAATGTTTTCAATGTTTGTTTTAAATGTTTCAATACGTATTAGGTCTTTGTTATAGAATAGTTCGTGAATTGTTATGTTCATTAGTGTTGGCAATGTTATTTTTACCAGATTACTGATATATCATATATCAGTATACTTATTTCGCAGTATTATAATTTAGTTTGGTTATGTATTAACTTTTTAATAGGAAGTTATAAATTTAACGATATTAATTCTCTTTAATACATAATTCATTGCAATGCGATTAAATGTATCAATATTTTAATATACCTAGTCGAATTAAAAGTTGAAAAAGCACTCATAATAAAATCGAGTTTGTATATGTTCCTCAGATTTACTAATATGCCTTTCTTTTTACTACCACTAAATACCTTAAAATAATATAATTAGATTGTTTTAACTGAAACATTGAGAACATTAATGAAAACGAAAAAAACAAAACAAAGTAGACGTCAAATATGGTATATTGCAATATCATAGTAATAGCATCGATATATATTCAGTTATGTATATTCATATAGTATTTGCTTTGCTTTTGTTTTACACCTATTTACACCACCAATCTGTTGTTCCTTGCATGTATGGATTTTTTTCTTGTACAAGCACTAGGAACTATAAAAATAATATTGATATGTACAAATTTAACATACCTGTGATCTTCGAAAATTAGCTGGCTATTCTGATAATTTTCTTGATATTCTTACATGTAGAGTTTAATATAATTTTTATTCACTTTTAAATTTATTTGTTTCTGAAATTTATAAAATTTGATTACATTTATATTAATTTTACAACCATGTATAAGAAATTGACAAGCAAGTAAAAGCAAACCATACAACTGGCAAATGCTAGACATAATGTAGACACATAATACACAATAGACACATAACTAGACCTAATGTAGATTATTCTAAAGTGTATGTGGATAGCAAAGCAATCCTATACTACATGTTGTTTACTTTCTTATGTTCAATTTATATTTTTCATTAGTATATTTTTTTATTGCAGCATGCAGATTTTCGTGAAGACTTTGACTGGCAAAACCATCACCCTGGAGGCTGAGGCATCTGACACAATCGAAAATGTTAAAGCCAAGATTCAAGATAAAGAAGGCATTCCACCAGACCAGCAGCGATTGATCTTTGCTGGTAAACAACTAGAAGATGGACGTACATTGTCTGATTACAACATCCAAAAGTAATCAACTCTTCACTTAGTGTTGAGATTGAGGGGAGGCATGCAAATTATTGTCAAGACTTTAACTGGCAAAACCATTACTCTGGAGGTTGAAGCCTCTGACACTATTGAAAATGCGAAAGCCAAGATTCAAGATAAAGAAGGCATTGCCCCAGACCAACAGCGATTGATCTTTGCTGGTAAACAACTAGAAGATGGACGTACTCTTTCTGATTACAATATCCAGAAGGAATCTACACTTCACCTGGTATTGAGATTGAGAGGAGGCATGCAGATTTTTGTCAAAACTTTAACTGGTAAAACGATCACCCTTGAAGTTGAACCATCAGACACGATTGAAAATGTAAAAGCTAAAATTCGAGATAAAGAAGGTATTCCTCCAGATCAACAGCGATTGATCTTTGCTGGTAAACAATTGGAAGATGGTCGTACCCTATCTGATTACAATATTCAAAAGGAGTCCACATTGCATTTAGTGCTAAGACTCAGAGGTGGCAATTAAAAGCATTTTTATTTGTATTTTGATATATTTTTAAATTAATGTGAAATAAATATCTGCAGTAATACATGTTTTTTTTTTCTTACTCTTAACTTATTTGAAGACCATGTATTTAAAACTGAATATTTTTAAATTAGTATTTTATAATAAGCAACCCTTAATAACTCGAAGTGAAGATATTTTGAGTGTTTGGATAGCAGTTTTTGGGAGTTTGGATGTAAGAACCCTATTGGTAGTATATAATAGTTGATAATTAATAACCAATGCAGATGTAAAAATACTTATAGCTGATTTATATTCAAGATGAAAAACAGGAAATAGAATTAAAAGATTTTAAGTTATTAGTTGTTTTTAGCTCTATTCGATATATATATTCGATATTCTATATCGATATATCGGAGAAAAAATTGCGATATTTTACAGGAGATATAGCCATACATTTAAGAAAATATAAAAATATTTGTATACCAGCCCAGAGAAATATCGACATTTTCTTAACAAAGAAAAACTGACTATTAATACAATTTTAATAATGAGTACTAAAATGCACTAACATATAAAATTTAGTACCAATTTAAAAGGTTTATTAGAAATTTCAAAAGGTTTTTTATAAAGTTTAAGAAATATCTTTAACATTTTTGAACCATTAAGAATTTTATATCTGTATTCCTGTCCTATACTATTAAATGAAATTATTCACTTTTGAGGAACTTCTAGGATCCATTTATTGGATCAATTTAAGTACATATTTTGTATTTTAGTAATACTGGTTGTTTTCCTATAAGGTTATTTGTTCATTGTTAAATTTTATTGTTTTCTTCCCTAATTAGAACTTTCTGAGAATGTAGTTAAGATCAATTTAAGACTGTTTATGAACATACTTTCTTAGCTTATTTAAAAGTCACTTTTATAACCATTAAATTGCGCAAGAGAGAAAAAACTATTTAATTCAACGTGTAACCTTTCTAGTATTGATGTGTTGATTTTTTAGTAATCCGATACGGCCAATCAACCAACAGCAAATCATATTAATGGCTTTTGTTGCGACTGTATTATATTGGGATATTTTATATTTTTATTCGTATTAGTAGTATTTTATGTATTTATTTCGTTTTAGAGAAACTGCGATATTGTCAATAGCATATTGTATAGCTAGTCAGGTTTTTTTGATGTTTGGTTTTCTTATCAATTTATATACCTACTTATAAAGCTGTAAAGTCTTAATTGGGGTAATAAGCAATAAAACGCCAGGGTTGGGTAGTATTTGAATTACTTTTAGTATTTAGAAATTGTAATTAAAATACAAATACATGTTTTGTATTTTAATTACATCTTGAAAATATAATTTGTTATACATATTTCAAGTACCTGACGCTGGTGTGCTTGTTAAATGTCAATGGTTTCTTGGTTGTTTGAATATTTACATGTCTAAATATGTACCTTTATATTAGTCTACGGCAGTATACGAGTATAATCTTTTAACTCACATAAAAGTTATATTTACGATTTATTTAATACATAGAAATTAACTTGGATAAACATAAACACTGGTTCTTCTCGAACGTTAATGTGGCTGCATTTGAATATCATGAGAATTTTATTTACTAGCTCACGTCTTCATGTAAGAAAGCCACATTTAGGCAATTTTCTCTTTCCATAAATATTAACGAATCGGATGTTAGAAAAGGGCAATAGATCCTACTTTCCTAGAAACTTACTAGAAACTAGAACATAATTGCTGCAGTTTTAGATTAGATTCAGGGCAACAAGTGTTACTATAGCAAACTTCTGCTTACTTTAACGTCTGTCCTAATCAGGTTAGATTGTCTGCAGGTTTCTAATTTAAGGAATTTTACTGTTATATTTATGTTTGCAACTAAAACAGAGATTAAAAAGAATATTTGATAGGATTTTACTTTACAACTTACATGCTTTGGTTGTCAGAGGCATCACAATACGTGACAGGCAAATAATTCCAAACTTTTAATTCATGCCCTAAAGGTATATTAAAAAAAAACATGAAATAACGCATAAGAGTAACAGGAACAGCAGTACTAGTAAAGAATATCATGATTTTATTGTTTCTGAGGACAGTTACAGTGTTCAGTCACAGGTGTCAAAAATAGTCATTATCATCATTTTAACCTAATTAAAAAGAGACAAAATGCTGTCCGATGGGTCGAACATATAACCGAATCAATCTATAAAATTAGATTTGTGTTGGCACTGCTCGACCCTGATGCCAAATGTCTACAAGATTCTCCAAAATGTTAGTGATAATTAGATGTTATAAGTCCAATTTGATACGGCAACGTTGTGACGTAATAATTTTTGATGGCGCACTGGGCTGTTTTATTGTATATACTATATAAAGAATTTATTGAACACTTGCATTGTATCATTGTAACATGTTACTCTCTCGTGTTTCAACACCTATTAATGCTTCACCATGCCATTATGCTTTCACCACATTACACTTTTAGTTCTTCCAATCAAACAGCCAATGCACGTCATTAAGACCATCGAACATATTGATATATTCAGTTTATAAAAACGCAAAATCCTTTTTAAACTCAAGGCATTTTTCTTTCTGATTTTACTAATTAGCATTACTCTAGTTAAAAAGAGACAGAAAGAAGTCTGATGTGCCAGAACATGTAAGAAAATCGGTCTATATATAAAACTCGATTTGTGTTGATACTGGTCGACACCGTTGTCATATGTCAATGGGCACATAATAGAACTACTCTAATCTACGAGCTATTGTGACTATTCAATAAATATGCATTTGGTGCGGCAACGTTGTATTATAAATTTTGTTAGGAATGATTTTCTAGTGCATATTTTCAGGATCAAGGCTACTACTAACAATCAAACACATCTAAATAATAAGATATGAATTTTATTCATAATTGTATACAAGTTTTAAATATCATAGTCATTTAAATCAACTCACGAGGATCAATATTTTATTTTAAACAGTTACGAATTGTATATTTACATCATTCAAGTTGTACAAAAATGTTTGTTACAAAAAACCATACAAAAATGTAGTAGGATGAGAGGTACGGCTCGATGACTAGCAACACTGATCTGATGTTGTTGATGAGAAGTCGCTTTCACGCGTCTTACCGTAAAACAGAAAGAATTAAACTAGGTGCATCTAAAATCGTCTCTCGCAAATGCACGTAACAACAATGTAAACAAGTTGTCAACAAGATATTTAACAGTTCTGAATTAAAACTACTGGACGGTTTTTATGGGTATAGGTTTATTTATACATTATTTTTAAGTCCTATGTTCTAATTAGATACTCTATCGTGCATCAATGGTGTCTGGGCCCCTAATGTATTTATACATCTCGAAAAAATCCAAATAAGTATAGTATTTTCATAATAATAATATCATTCTAATGTAGCTGTTTAGTATTTTAAGTAATTTTAATAATGTCTAAAGTGTATTTAACTTAATATTGAGGTAAATAACACTGTTGTTAATATTTTAGGGTTAAGCCTCAATTGTTTTGTTTACTGTGTATATGAGTCCCCAATAATTGTTTTTTTTTTCAGTAACCAAATAATATACTTATTATAAATTATAAAAGGCCAATATAAAATATCTGGTGTCTTGTGAATGAAATAATAGTTCCATGGGCTATACTTCACCAGGTTAGGAAAAATGATACATGCATTTTAAAATAAATTTATTTTTAATAATCTGTTTATTGTATACTATTTTGAATCGATATTTTTGTTATTCTTTATTATCGTCATGTAGCCCACTATAAAGTATCAAAAGAAATAGATATACAGTAACAATGCTAATTTTATATTAAAATCATTAAAAAAATATTTTCTAATAAATAATAATAAAATAAATAAACAGTTTTGACATATGAGTAATATCCAAATAAAAAATTTCGATATTTTCCAATACTTTTTCAAATATATATTGACAGTTATAATATAGAGTATCGAACTTTTTGACAATTCTTTACCTCCCACCCTTTTTACACAAAAGAATGTTCTCAGAAAAAGTAGGGTTAAAGTGAATAAACATCGATATTGACTAAAAGAATTGTATTGGAAAATAAAAATTAATTGTTGTTCATGATTTCCAATAATTAATATATTTTGTATATGTACTTTCAAATATCGATAATTTTATGCTCATAGAATATATTATCTAGCGATCCAATAACAAGAAACTATGGCTGTCAGCCGCCATGGAAAATATCGATAGAACGTTCTAACGATATTTGAAATATTTCAATATTATTAAAAAAATATCGATATATCGGAGAAAAAGATTGCGATATTTTACAGGAGATATAGCCAGACTTTTAAGAAAAAATAAAAATATTTGTATACTGTATTTCTTAACAAAGAAAAACTGACTATTAATAAGATTTTAATAATAAGTACTAAAATGCACTAACATATAAAATTTAGTACCAATTTAAAAGGTTTATTAGAAGTTTCAAAATGGTTTTTATAAAGTTTAAGAAATATCTTTAACATTTTTGAAATATCGAAAATATCGACTTACAAAAATATCGATATATAGGCTAGAAATATCGATATACCCTTCTCTCGTTAATTCTGCACATCCCTACAATTAATATTTGGAAATGTATTTTAGTTGGAGGGGGTATTGACGTTTAAACCTCAAAAAAGGCCTTATAAGATCTGAATCTAGAAGTTGCTGAACAGTTTAAAGCAATAAGCGAAAAGTGGGCTTTGTTGTATATCGTGCTCTATTGTGTAAACGTAGTTGTGATAGGAAGTTATAGTTATCCGTGTTTATAAGAAAGCTATAAGTAAGTATAACTTTGAAACAATTTTCTTTGTATTCATGACAATGCAGATTTTGCTTTGTTTAAGGGTTTCTTAGCAATTTTTAAATTTCTTTCCAACAAAAATTATAATATTTGTGTGTTCCTTTAACGTTATTTAGATAAAGATTATTCAGGAAATCTAAGGTTAGCATCATTATGTTTCAATTTATTATTTGTTAATGTGTTTTATGTATTACGTATTACTGAAAATGTTTTCAATGTTTGTTTTAAATGTCTCAATACGTATTAGGTCTTTGTTATAGAATAGTTCGTGAATTGTTATGTTCATTAGTGTTGGCAATCTTATTTTTACCAGATTACTGATATATCATATATCAGTATACTTATTTCGCAGTATTATAATTTAGTTTGGTTATGTATTAACTTTTTAATAGGAAGTTATAAATTTAACGATATTAATTCTCTTTAATACATAATTCATTGCAATGCGATTAAATGTATCAATATTTTAATATACCTAGTCGAATTAAAAGTTGAAAAAGTACTCATAATAAAATCGAGTTTGTATATGTTCCTCAGATTTACTAATATGCCTTTCTTTTTACTACCACTAAATACCTTAAAATAATATAATTAGATTGTTTTAACTGAAACATTGAGAACATTAATGAAAACGAAAAGAACAAAACAAAGTAGACGTCAAATATGGTATATTGCAATATCATAGTAATAGCATCGATATATATTCAGTTATGTATATTCATATAGTATTTGCTTTGCTTTTGTTTTACACCTTTTTACACCACCAATCTGTTGTTCCTTGCATGTATGGATTTTTTTCTTGTACAAGCACTAGGAACTATAAAAATAATATTGATATGTACAAATTTAACATACCTGTGATCTTCGAAAATTAGCTGGCTATTCTGATAATTTTCTTGATATTCTTACATGTAGAGTTTAATATAATTTTTATTCACTTTTCAATTTATTTGTTTCTGAAATTTATAAAATTTGATTACATTTATATTAATTTTACAACCATGTATAAGAAATTGACAAGCAAGTAAAAGCAAACCATACAACTGGCAAATGCTAGACATAATGTAGACACATAATACACAATAGACACATAACTAGACCTAATGTAGATTATTCTAAAGTGTATGTGGATAGCAAAGCAATCCTATACTACATGTTGTTTACTTTCTTATGTTCAATTTATATTTTTCATTAGTATATTTTTTTATTGCAGCATGCAGATTTTCGTGAAGACTTTGACTGGCAAAACCATCACCCTGGAGGCTGAGGCATCTGACACAATCGAAAATGTTAAAGCCAAGATTCAAGATAAAGAAGGCATTCCACCAGACCAGCAGCGATTGATCTTTGCTGGTAAACAACTAGAAGATGGACGTACATTGTCTGATTACAACATCCAAAAGGAATCAACTCTTCACTTAGTGTTGAGATTGAGGGGAGGCATGCAAATTATTGTCAAGACTTTAACTGGCAAAACCATTACTCTGGAGGTTGAAGCCTCTGACACTATTGAAAATGCGAAAGCCAAGATTCAAGATAAAGAAGGCATTGCCCCAGACCAACAGCGATTGATCTTTGCTGGTAAACAACTAGAAGATGGACGTACATTGTCTGATTACAACATCCAAAAGGAATCAACTCTTCACTTAGTGTTGAGATTGAGGGGAGGCATGCAAATTATTGTCAAGACTTTAACTGGCAAAACCATTACTCTGGAGGTTGAAGCCTCTGACACTATTGAAAATGCGAAAGCCAAGATTCAAGATAAAGAAGGCATTGCCCCAGACCAACAGCGATTGATCTTTGCTGGTAAACAACTAGAAGATGGACGTACTCTTTCTGATTACAATATCCAGAAGGAATCTACACTTCACCTGGTATTGAGATTGAGAGGAGGCATGCAGATTTTTGTCAAAACTTTAACTGGTAAAACGATCACCCTTGAAGTTGAACCATCAGACACGATTGAAAATGTAAAAGCTAAAATTCGAGATAAAGAAGGTATTCCTCCAGATCAACAGCGATTGATCTTTGCTGGTAAACAATTGGAAGATGGTCGTACCCTATCTGATTACAATATTCAAAAGGAGTCCACATTGCATTTAGTGCTAAGACTCAGAGGTGGCAATTAAAAGCATTTTTATTTGTATTTTGATATATTTTTAAATTAATGTGAAATAAATATCTGCAGTAATACATGTTTTTTTTTCTTACTCTTAACTTATTTGAAGACCATGTATTTAAAACTGAATATTTTTAAATTAGTATTTTATAATAAGCAACCCTTAATAACTCGAAGTGAAGATATTTTGAGTGTTTGGATAGCAGTTTTTGGGAGTTTGGATGTAAGAACCCTATTGGTAGTATATAATAGTTGATAATTAATAACCAATGCAGATGTAAAAATACTTATAGCTGATTTATATTCAAGATGAAAAACAGGAAATAGAATTAAAAGATATTAAGTTATTAGTTGTTTTTAGCTCTATTCGATATATATATTCGATATTCTATATCGATATATCGGAGAAAAAATTGCGATATTTTACAGGAGATATAGCCATACATTTAAGAAAATATAAAAATATTTGTATACCAGCCCAGAGAAATATCGACATTTTCTTAACAAAGAAAAACTGACTATTAATACAATTTTAATAATAAGTACTAAAATGCACTAACATATAAAATTTAGTACCAATTTAAAAGGTTTATTAGAAATTTCAAAAGGTTTTTTATAAAGTTTAAGAAATATCTTTAACATTTTTGAACCATTAAGAATTTTATATCTGTATTCCTGTCCTATACTATTAAATGAAATTATTCACTTTTGAGGAACTTCTAGGATCCATTTATTGGATCAATTTAAGTACATATTTTGTATTTTAGTAATACTGGTTGTTTTCCTATAAGGTTATTTGTTCATTGTTAAATTTTATTGTTTTCTTCCCTAATTAGAACTTTCTGAGAATGTAGTTAAGATCAATTTAAGACTGTTTATGAACATACTTTCTTAGCTTATTTAAAAGTCACTTTTATAACCATTAAATTGCGCAAGAGAGAAAAAACTATTTAATTCAACGTGTAACATTTCTAGTATTGATGTGTTGATTTTTTAGTAATCCGATACGGCCAATCAACCAACAGCAAATCATATTAATGGCTTTTGTTGCGACTGTATTATATTGGGATATTTTATATTTTTATTCGTATTATTAGTATTTTATGTATTTATTTCGTTTTAGAGAAACTGCGGTATTGTCAATAGCATATTGTATAGCTAGTCAGGTATTTTTGATGTTTGGTTTTCTTATCAATTTATATACCTACTTATAAAGCTGTAAAGTCTTAATTGGGGTAATAAGCAATAAAACGCCAGGGTTGGGTAGTATTTGAATTACTTGTATTTATAAATTGTAATTAAAATACAAATACATGTTTTGTATTTTAATTACATCTTGAAAATATAATTTGTTATACATATTTCAAGTACCTGACGCTGGTGTGCTTGTTAAATGTCAATGGTTTCTTGGTTGTTTGAATATTTACATGTCTAAATATGTACCTTTATATTAGTCTACGGCAGTATACGAGTATAATCTTTTAACTCACATAAAAGTTATATTTACGATTTATTTAATACATAGAAATTAACTTGGATAAACATAAACACTGGTTCTTCTCGAACGTTAATGTGGCTGCATTTGAATATCATGAGAATTTTATTTACTAGCTCACGTCTTCATGTAAGAAAGCCACATTTAGGCAATTTTCTCTTTCCATAAATATTAAGGAATCGGATGTTAGAAAAGGGCAATAGATCCTACTTTCCTAGAAACTTACTAGAAACTAGAACATAATTGCTGCAGTTTTAGATTAGATTCAGGGCAACAAGTGTTACTATAGCAAACTTCTGCTTACTTTAACGTCTGTCCTAATCAGGTTAGATTGTCTGCAGGTTTCTAATTTAAGGAATTTTACTGTTATATTTATGTTTGCAAAGCAAAGAGAGATTAAAAAGAATATTTGATAGGATTTTACTTTACAAAATGCTTTGGTTGTCAGAGGCATCACAATACGTGACAGGCAAATAATTCCAAACTTTTAATTCATGCCCTAAAGGTATATTAAAAAAAAACATGAAATAACGCATAAGAGTAACAGGAACAGCAGTACTAGTAAAGAATATCATGATTTTATTGTTTCTGAGGACAGTTACAGTGTTCAGTCACAAGTGTCAAAAATAGTCATTATCATCATTTTAACCTAATTAAAAAGAGACAAAATGCTGTCCGATGGGTCGAACATATAACCGAATCAATCTATAAAATTAGATTTGTGTTGGCACTGCTCGACCCTGATGCCAAATGTCTACAAGATTCTCCAAAATGTTGGTGATAATTAGATGTTATAAGTCCAATTTGATACGGCAACGTTGTGACGTAATAATTTTTGATGGCGCACTGGGCTGTTTTATTGTATATACTATATAAAGAATTTATTGAACACTTGCATTGTATCATTGTAACATGTTACTCTCTCGTGTTTCAACACCTATTAATGCTTCACCATGCCATTATGCTTTCGCCACATTACACTTTTAGTTCTTCCAATCAAACAGCCAATGCACGTCATTAAGACCATCGAACATATTGATATATTCAGTTTATAAAAACGCAAAATCCTTTTTAAACTCAAGGTATTTTTTTTTCTGATTTTACTAATTAGCATTACTCTAGTTAAAAAGATACAGAAAGAAGTCTGATGTGCCAGAACATGTAAGAAAATCGGTCTATATATAAAACTCGATTTGTGTTGATACTGGTCGACACCGTTGTCATATGTCAATGGGCATATAATAGAACAACTCTAATCTACGAGCTATTGTGACTATTCAATAAATATGCATTAGATGTACTATAAAGTAAAAATAAATTATATTTTGTAACGTTATTTTTATTTCGTTATTTTATTTAAATTTTGTTGATAGAGTCAATAAAAGCTAAAACTTAAATTTGGTGCGGCAACGTTGTATTATAAATTTTGTTAGGAATGATTTTCTAGTGCATATTTTCAGGATCAAGGCTACTACTAACAATCAAACACATCTAAATAATAAGATATGAATTTTATTCATAATTGTATACAAGTTTTAAATATCATAGTCATTGAAATCAACTCACGAGGATCAATATTTTATTTTAAACAGTTACGAATTGTATATTTACATCATTCAAGTTGTACAAAAATGTTTGTTACAAAAAACCATATAAAAATGTAGTAGGATGAGAGGTACGGCTCGATGACTAGCAACACTGATCTGATGTTGTTGATGAAAAGTCGCTTTCACGCGTCTTACCGTAAAACAGAAAGAATTAAACTAGGTGCATCTAAAATCGTCTCTCGCAAATGCAAACATCTTTTATACTCACGTAACAACAATGTAAACAAGTTGTCAACAAGATATTTAACAGTTCTGAATTAAAACTACTGGACGGTTTTTATGGGTATAGGTTTATTTATACATTATTTTTAAGTCCTATGTTCTAATTAGATACTCTATCGTGCATCAATGGTGTCTGGGCCCCTAATGTATTTATACATCTCGAAAAAATCCAAATAAGTATAGTATTTTCATAATAATAATATCATTCTAATGTAGCTGTTTAGTATTTTAAGTAATTTTAATAATGTCTAAAGTGTATTTAACTTAATATTGAGGTAAATAACACTGTTGTTAATATTTTAGGGTTAAGCCTCAATTGTTTTGTTTACTGTGTATATGAGTCCCCAATAATTGTTTTTTTTCAGTAACCAAATAATATACTTATTATAAATTATAAAAGGCCAATATAAAATATCTGGTGTCTTGTGAATGAAATAATAGTTCCATGGGCTATACTTCACCAGGTTAGGAAAAATGATACATGTATTTTAAAATAAATTTATTTTTAATAATCTGTTTATTGTATACTATTTTGAATCGATATTTTTGTTATTCTTTATTATCGTCATGTAGCCCACTATAAAGTATCAAAAGAAATAGATATACAGTAACAATGCTAATTTTATATTAAAATCATTAAAAAAATATTTTCTAATAAATAATAATAAAATAAATAAACAGTTTTGACATATGAGTAATATCCAAATAAAAAATTTCGATATTTTCCAATACTTTTTCAAATATATATTGACAGTTATAATATAGAGTATCGAACTTTTTTGACAATTCTTTACCTCCCACCCTTTTTACACAAAAGAATGTTCTCAGAAAAAGTAGGGTTAAAGTGAATAAACATCGATATTGACTAAAAGAATTGTATTGGAAAATAAAAATTAATTGTTGTTCATGATTTCCAATAATTAATATATTTTGTATATGTACTTTCAAATATCGATAATTTTATGCTCATAGAATATATTATCTAGCGATCCAATAACAAGAAACTATGGCTGTCAGCCGCCATGGAAAATATCGATAGAACGTTCTAACGATATTTGAAATATTTCAATATTATTAAAAAAATATCGATATATCGGAGAAAAAGATTGCGATATTTTACAGGAGATATAGCCAGACTTTTAAGAAAAAATAAAAATATTTGTGTACCAGCCTAGAGAAATATCGACATTTTCTTAACAAAGAAAAACTGACTATTAATAAGATTTTAATAATAAGTACTAAAATGCACTAACATATAAAATTTAGTACCAATTTAAAAGGTTTATTAGAAGTTTCAAAATGGTTTTTATAAAGTTTAAGAAATATCTTTAACATTTTTGAAATATCGAAAATATCGACTTACAAAAATATCGATATATAGGCTAGAAATATCGATATACCCTTCTCTCGTTAATTCTGCACATCCCTACAATTAATATTTGGAAATGTATTTTAGTTGGAGGGGGTATTGACGTTTAAACCTCAAAAAAGGCCTTATAAGGTCTGAATCTAGAAGTTGCTGAACAGTTTAAAGCAATAAGCGAAAAGTGGGCTTTGTTGTATATCGTGCTCTATTGTGTAAACGTAGTTGTGATAGGAAGTTATAGTTATCCGTGTTTATAAGAAAGCTATAAGTAAGTATAACTTTGAAACAATTTTCTTTGTATTCATGACAATGCAGATTTTGCTTTGTTTAAGGGTTTCTTAGCAATTTTTAAATTTCTTTCCAACAAAAATTATAATATTTGTGTGTTCCTTTAACGTTATTTAGATAAAGATTATTCAGGAAATCTAAGGTTAGCATCATTATGTTTCAATTTATTATTTGTTAATGTGTTTTATGTATTACGTATTACTGAAAATGTTTTCAATGTTTGTTTTAAATGTCTCAATACGTATTAGGTCTTTGTTATAGAATAGTTCGTGAATTGTTATGTTCATTAGTGTTGGCAATCTTATTTTTACCAGATTACTGATATATCATATATCAGTATACTTATTTCGCAGTATTATAATTTAGTTTGGTTATGTATTAACTTTTTAATAGGAAGTTATAAATTTAACGATATTAATTCTCTTTAATACATAATTCATTGCAATGCGATTAAATGTATCAATATTTTAATATACCTAGTCGAATTAAAAGTTGAAAAAGCACTCATAATAAAATCGAGTTTGTATATGTTCCTCAGATTTACTAATATGCCTTTCTTTTTACTACCACTAAATACCTTAAAATAATATAATTAGATTGTTTTAACTGAAACATTGAGAACATTAATGAAAACGAAAAAAACAAAACAAAGTAGACGTCAAATATGGTATATTGCAATATCATAGTAATAGCATCGATATATATTCAGTTATGTATATTCATATAGTATTTGCTTTGCTTTTGTTTTACACCTTTTTACACCACCAATCTGTTGTTCCTTGCATGTATGGATTTTTTTCTTGTACAAGCACTAGGAACTATAAAAATAATATTGATATGTACAAATTTAACATACCTGTGATCTTCGAAAATTAGCTGGCTATTCTGATAATTTTCTTGATATTCTTACATGTAGAGTTTAATATAATTTTTATTCACTTTTAAATTTATTTGTTTCTGAAATTTATAAAATTTGATTACATTTATATTAATTTTACAACCATGTATAAGAAATTGACAAGCAAGTAAAAGCAAACCATACAACTGGCAAATGCTAGACATAGTGTAGACACATAATACACAATAGACACATAACTAGACCTAATGAAGATTATTCTAAAGTGTATGTGGATAGCAAACCAATCCTATACTACATGTTGTTTACTTTCTTATGTTCAATTTATATTTTTCATTAGTATATATTTTTATTGCAGCATGCAGATTTTCGTGAAGACTTTGACTGGCAAAACCATCACCCTGGAGGCTGAGGCATCTGACACAATCGAAAATGTTAAAGCCAAGATTCAAGATAAAGAAGGCATTCCACCAGACCAGCAGCGATTGATCTTTGCTGGTAAACAACTAGAAGATGGACGTACATTGTCTGATTACAACATCCAAAAGGAATCAACTCTTCACTTAGTGTTGAGATTGAGGGGAGGCATGCAAATTATTGTCAAGACTTTAACTGGCAAAACCATTGCTCTGGAGGTTGAAGCCTCTGACACTATTGAAAATGCGAAAGCCAAGATTCAAGATAAAGAAGGCATTGCCCCAGACCAACAGCGATTGATCTTTGCTGGTAAACAACTAGAAGATGGACGTACATTGTCTGATTACAACATCCAGAAGGAATCAACTCTTCACTTAGTGTTGAGATTGAGGGGAGGCATGCAAATTATTGTCAAGACTTTAACTGGCAAAACCATTACTCTGGAGGTTGAAGCCTCTGACACTATTGAAAATGCGAAAGCCAAGATTCAAGATAAAGAAGGCATTGCCCCAGACCAACAGCGATTGATCTTTGCTGGTAAACAACTAGAAGATGGACGTACTCTTTTTGATTACAATATCCAGAAAGAATCTACACTTCACCTGGTATTGAGATTGAGAGGAGGCATGCAGATTTTTGTCAAAACTTTAACTGGTAAAACGATCACCCTTGAAGTTGAACCATCAGACACGATTGAAAATGTAAAAGCTAAAATTCGAGATAAAGAAGGTATTCCTCCAGATCAACAGCGATTGATCTTTGCTGGTAAACAATTGGAAGATGGTCGTACCCTATCTGATTACAATATTCAAAAGGAGTCCACATTGCATTTAGTGCTAAGACTCAGAGGTGGCAATTAAAAGCATTTTTATTTGTATTTTGATATATTTTTAAATTAATGTGAAATAAATATCTGCAGTAATACATGTTTTTTTTTCTTACTCTTAACTTATTTGAAGACCATGTATTTAAAACTGAATATTTTTAAATTAGTATTTTATAATAAGCAACCCTTAATAACTCGAAGTGAAGATATTTTGAGTGTTTGGATAGCAGTTTTTGGGAGTTTGGATGTAAGAACCCTATTGGTAGTATATAATAGTTGATAATTAATAACCAATGCAGATGTAAAAATACTTATAGCTGATTTATATTCAAGATGAAAAACAGGAAATAGAATTAAAAGATATTAAGTTATTAGTTGTTTTTAGCTCTATTCGATATATATATTCGATATTCTGTATCGATATATCGGAGAAAAAATTGCGATATTTTACAGGAGATATAGCCATACATTTAAGAAAATATAAAAATATTTGTATACCAGCCCAGAGAAATATCGACATTTTCTTAACAAAGAAAAACTGACTATTAATACAATTTTAATAATAAGTACTAAAATGCACTAACATATAAAATTTAGTACCAATTTAAAAGGTTTATTAGAAATTTCAAAAGGTTTTTTATAAAGTTTAAGAAATATCTTTAACATTTTTGAACCATTAAGAATTTTATATCTGTATTCCTGTCCTATACTATTAAATGAAATTATTCACTTTTGAGGAACTTCTAGGATCCATTTATTGGATCAATTTAAGTACATATTTTGTATTTTAGTAATACTGGTTGTTTTCCTATAAGGTTATTTGTTCATTGTTAAATTTTATTGTTTTCTTCCCTAATTAGAACTTTCTGAGGATGTAGTTAAGATCAATTTAAGACTGTTTATGAACATACTTTCTTAGCTTATTTAAAAGTCACTTTTATAACCATTAAATTGCGCAAGAGAGAAAAAACTATTTAATTCAACGTGTAACCTTTCTAGTATTGATGTGTTGATTTTTTAGTAATCCGATACGGCCAATCAACCAACAGCAAATCATATTAATGGCTTTTGTTGCGACTGTATTATATTGGGATATTTTATATTTTTATTCGTATTAGTAGTATTTTATGTATTTATTTCGTTTTAGAGAAACTGCGGTATTGTCAATAGCATATTGTATAGCTAGTCAGGTATTTTTGATGTTTGGTTTTCTTATCAATTTATATATCTACTTATAAAGCTGTAAAGTCTTAATTGGGGTAATAAGCAATAAAACGCCAGGGTTGGGTAGTATTTGAATTACTTGTATTTAGAAATTGTAATTGAAATACAAATACATGTTTTGTATTTTAATTACATCTTGAAAATATAATTTGTTATACATATTTCAAGTACCTGACGCTGGTGTGCTTGTTAAATGTCAATGGTTTCTTGGTTGTTTGAATATTTACATGTAAAATGTATGTACCTTTATATTAGTCTACGGCAGTATACGAGTATAATCTTTTAACTCACATAAAAGTTATATTTACGATTTATTTAATACATAGAAATTAACTTGGATAAACATAAACACTGGTTCTTCTCGAACGTTAATGTGGCTGCATTTGAAGTCTTCATGTAAGAAAGCCACATTTAGGCATTTTTCTCTTTCCATAAATATTAAGGAATCGGATGTTAGAAAAGGGCAATAGATCCTACTTTCCTAGAAACTTACTAGAAACTAGAACATAATTGCTGCAGTTTTAGATTAGATTCAGGGCAACAAGTGTTACTATAGCAAACTTCTGTTTACTTTAACGTCTGTCCTAATCAGGTTAGATGGTCTGCAGGTTTCTAATTTAAGGAATTTTACTGTTATATTTATGTTTGCAACTAAAAGAGAGATTAAAAAGAATATTTGATAGGATTTTACTTTACAACTTACATGCTTTGGTTGTCAGAGGCATCACAATACGTGACAGGTAAATAATTCCAAGCTTTTAATTCATGCCCTAAAGGTATATTAAAAAAAAACATGAAATAACGCATAAGAGTAACAGGAACAGCAGTACTAGTAAAGAATATCATGATTTTATTGTTTCTGAGGACAGTTACAGTGTTCAGTCACAGGTGTCAAAAATAGTCATTATCATCATTTTAACCTAATTAAAAAGAGACAAAATGCTGTCCGATGGGTCGAACATATAACCGAATCAATCTATAAAATTAGATTTGTGTTGGCACTGCTCGACCCTGATGCCAAATGTCTACAAGATTCTCCAAAATGTTAGTGATAATTAGATGTTATAAGTCCAATTTGATACGGCAACGTTGTGACGTAATAATTTTTGATGGCGCACTGGGCTGTTTTATTGTATATACTATATAAAGAATTTATTGAACACTTGCATTGTATCATTGTAACATGTTACTCTCTCGTGTTTCAACACCTATTAATGCTTCACCATGCCATTATGCTTTCACCACATTACACTTTTAGTTCTTCCAATCAAACAGCCAATGCACGTCATTAAGACCATCGAACATATTGATATATTCAGTTTATAAAAGCGCAAAATCCTTTTTAAACTCAAGGCATTTTTCTTTCTGATTTTACTAATTAGCATTACTCTAGTTAAAAAGAGACAGAAAGAAGTCTGATGTGCCAGAACATGTAAGAAAATCGGTCTATATATAAAACTCGATTTGTGTTGATACTGGTCGACACCGTTGTCATATGTCAATGGGCATATAATAGAACAACTCTAATCTACGAGCTATTGTGACTATTCAATAAATATGCATTAGATGTACTATAAAGTAAAATTAAATTATATTTTGTAACGTTATTTTTATTTCGTTATTTTATTTAAATTTTGTTGATAGAGTCAATAGAAGCTAAAACTTAAATTTGGTGCGGCAACGTTGTATTATAAATTTTGTTAGGAATGATTTTCTAGTGCATATTTTCAGGATCAAGGCTACTACTAACAATCAAACACATCTAAATAATAAGATATGAATTTTATTCATAATTGTATACAAGTTTTAAATATCATAGTCATTGAAATCAACTCACGAGGATCAATATTTTATTTTAAACAGTTACGAATTGTATATTTACATCATTCAAGTTGTACAAAAATGTTTGTTACAAAAAACCATATAAAAATGTAGTAGGATGAGAGGTACGGCTCGATGACTAGCAACACTGATCTGATGTTGTTGATGAAAAGTCGCTTTCACGCGTCTTACCGTAAAACAGAAAGAATTAAACTAGGTGCATCTAAAATCGTCTCTCGCAAATGCAAACATCTTTTATACTCACGTAACAACAATGTAAACAAGTTGTCAACAAGATATTTAACAGTTCTGAATTAAAACTACTGGACGGTTTTTATGGGTATAGGTTTATTTATACATTATTTTTAAGTCCTATGTTCTAATTAGATACTCTATCGTGCATCAATGGTGTCTGGGCCCCTAATGTATTTATACATCTCGAAAAAATCCAAATAAGTATAGTATTTTCATAATAATAATATCATTCTAATGTAGCTGTTTAGTATTTTAAGTAATTTTAATAATGTCTAAAGTGTATTTAACTTAATATTGAGGTAAATAACACTGTTGTTAATATTTTGGGGTTAAGCCTCAATTGTTTTGTTTACTGTGTATATGAGTCCCCAATAATTGTTTTCTTTTCAGTAACCAAATAATATACTTATTATAAATTATAAAAGGCCAATATAAAATATCTGGTGTCTTGTGATTGAAATAATAGTTCCATGGGCTATACTTCACCAGGTTAGGAAAAATGATACATGCATTTTAAAATAAATTTATTTTTAATAATCTGTTTATTGTATACAATTTTGAATCGATATTTTTGTTATTCTTTATTATCGTCATGTAGCCCATTATAAAGTATCAAAAGAAATAGATATACAGTAACAATGCTAATTTTATATTAAAATCATTAAAAAAATATTTTCTAATAAATAATAATAAAATAAATAAACAGTTTTGACATATGAGTAATATCCAAATAAAAAATTTCGATATTTTCCAATACTTTTTCAAATATATATTGACAGTTATAACATAGAGTATCGAAATTTTTTGACAATTCTTTACCTCCCACCCTTTTTACACAAAAGAATGTTCTCAGAAAAAGTAGGGTTAAAGTGAATAAACATCGATATTGACTAAAAGAATTGTATTGGAAAATAAAAATTAATTGTTGTTCATGATTTCCAATAATTAATATATTTTGTATATGTACTTTCAAATATCGATAATTTTATGCTCATAGAATGTATTATCTAGCGATCCAATAACAAGAAACTTGGCTGTCAGCCGCCATGGAAAATATCGATAGAACATTCTAACGATATTTGAAATATTTCAATATTATTAAAAAATATCGATATATCGGAGAAAAAGATTGCGATATTTTACAGGAGATATAGCCAGACTTTTAAGAAAAAATAAAAATATTTGTGTACCAGCCTAGAGAAATATCGACATTTTCTTAACAAAGAAAAACTGACTATTAATAAGATTTTAATAATAAGTACTAAAATGCACTAACATATAAAATTTAGTACCATTTTAAAAGGTTTATTAGAAGTTTCAAAATGGTTTTTATAAAGTTTAAGAAATATCTTTAACATTTTTGAAATATCGAAAATATCGACTTATAATCTTCTCTCCCGTTTATTTTCCACATCCCTACAATTAATATTTCGAAATGTATTTTAGTTGGAGGGGGTATTGACGTTCAGACCTCAAAAAAGGCCTTATAAGGTCTGAATCTAGAAGTTGCTGAACAGTTTAAAGCAATAAGCAAAAAGTGGGCTTTGTTGTATATCGTGCTCTATTGTGTAAACGTAGTTGTGATAGGAAGTTATAGTTATCCGTGTTTATAAGAAAGCTATAAGTAAGTATAACTTTGAAACAATTTTCTTTGTATTCATGACAATGCAGATTTTGCTTTGTTTAAGGGTTTCTTAGCAATTTTTAAATTTCTTTCCAACAAAAATTATAATATTTGTGTGTTCCTTTAACGTTATTTAGATAAAGATTATTCAGGAAATCTAAGGTTAGCATCATTATGTTTCAATTTATTATTTGTTAATGTGTTTTATGTATTACGTATTACTGAAAATGTTTTCAATGTTTGTTTTAAATGTTTCAATACGTATTAGGTCTTTGTTATAGAATATGTTATTTTTACCAGATTACTGATATATCATATATCAGTATACTTATTTCGCAGTATTATAATTTAGTTTGGTTATGTATTAACTTTTTAATAGGAAGTTATAAATTTAACGATATTAATTCTCTTTAATACATAATTCATTGCAATGCGATTAAATGTATCAATATTTTAATATACCTAGTCGAATTAAAAGTTGAAAAAGCACTCATAATAAAATCGAGTTTGTATATGTTCCTCAGATTTACTAATATGCCTTTCTTTTTACTACCACTAAATACCTTAAAATAATATAATTAGATTGTTTTAACTGAAACATTGAGAACATTAATGAAAACGAAAAAAACAAAACAAAGTAGACGTCAAATATGGTATATTGCAATATCATAGTAATAGCATCGATATATATTCAGTTATGTATATTCATATAGTATTTGCTTTGCTTTTGTTTTACACCTATTTACACCACCAATCTGTTGTTCCTTGCATGTATGGATTTTTTTCTTGTACAAGCACTAGGAACTATAAAAATAATATTGATATGTACAAATTTAACATACCTGTGATCTTCGAAAATTAGCTGGCTATTCTGATAATTTTCTTGATATTCTTACATGTAGAGTTTAATATAATTTTTATTCACTTTTAAATTTATTTGTTTCTGAAATTTATAAAATTTGATTACATTTATATTAATTTTACAACCATGTATAAGAAATTGACAAGCAAGTAAAAGCAAACCATACAACTGGCAAATGCTAGACATAATGTAGACACATAATACACAATAGACACATAACTAGACCTAATGTAGATTATTCTAAAGTGTATGTGGATAGCAAAGCAATCCTATACTACATGTTGTTTACTTTCTTATGTTCAATTTATATTTTTCATTAGTATATTTTTTTATTGCAGCATGCAGATTTTCGTGAAGACTTTGACTGGCAAAACCATCACCCTGGAGGCTGAGGCATCTGACACAATCGAAAATGTTAAAGCCAAGATTCAAGATAAAGAAGGCATTCCACCAGACCAGCAGCGATTGATCTTTGCTGGTAAACAACTAGAAGATGGACGTACATTGTCTGATTACAACATCCAAAAGTAATCAACTCTTCACTTAGTGTTGAGATTGAGGGGAGGCATGCAAATTATTGTCAAGACTTTAACTGGCAAAACCATTACTCTGGAGGTTGAAGCCTCTGACACTATTGAAAATGCGAAAGCCAAGATTCAAGATAAAGAAGGCATTGCCCCAGACCAACAGCGATTGATCTTTGCTGGTAAACAACTAGAAGATGGACGTACTCTTTCTGATTACAATATCCAGAAGGAATCTACACTTCACCTGGTATTGAGATTGAGAGGAGGCATGCAGATTTTTGTCAAAACTTTAACTGGTAAAACGATCACCCTTGAAGTTGAACCATCAGACACGATTGAAAATGTAAAAGCTAAAATTCGAGATAAAGAAGGTATTCCTCCAGATCAACAGCGATTGATCTTTGCTGGTAAACAATTGGAAGATGGTCGTACCCTATCTGATTACAATATTCAAAAGGAGTCCACATTGCATTTAGTGCTAAGACTCAGAGGTGGCAATTAAAAGCATTTTTATTTGTATTTTGATATATTTTTAAATTAATGTGAAATAAATATCTGCAGTAATACATGTTTTTTTTTTCTTACTCTTAACTTATTTGAAGACCATGTATTTAAAACTGAATATTTTTAAATTAGTATTTTATAATAAGCAACCCTTAATAACTCGAAGTGAAGATATTTTGAGTGTTTGGATAGCAGTTTTTGGGAGTTTGGATGTAAGAACCCTATTGGTAGTATATAATAGTTGATAATTAATAACCAATGCAGATGTAAAAATACTTATAGCTGATTTATATTCAAGATGAAAAACAGGAAATAGAATTAAAAGATTTTAAGTTATTAGTTGTTTTTAGCTCTATTCGATATATATATTCGATATTCTATATCGATATATCGGAGAAAAAATTGCGATATTTTACAGGAGATATAGCCATACATTTAAGAAAATATAAAAATATTTGTATACCAGCCCAGAGAAATATCGACATTTTCTTAACAAAGAAAAACTGACTATTAATACAATTTTAATAATGAGTACTAAAATGCACTAACATATAAAATTTAGTACCAATTTAAAAGGTTTATTAGAAATTTCAAAAGGTTTTTTATAAAGTTTAAGAAATATCTTTAACATTTTTGAACCATTAAGAATTTTATATCTGTATTCCTGTCCTATACTATTAAATGAAATTATTCACTTTTGAGGAACTTCTAGGATCCATTTATTGGATCAATTTAAGTACATATTTTGTATTTTAGTAATACTGGTTGTTTTCCTATAAGGTTATTTGTTCATTGTTAAATTTTATTGTTTTCTTCCCTAATTAGAACTTTCTGAGAATGTAGTTAAGATCAATTTAAGACTGTTTATGAACATACTTTCTTAGCTTATTTAAAAGTCACTTTTATAACCATTAAATTGCGCAAGAGAGAAAAAACTATTTAATTCAACGTGTAACCTTTCTAGTATTGATGTGTTGATTTTTTAGTAATCCGATACGGCCAATCAACCAACAGCAAATCATATTAATGGCTTTTGTTGCGACTGTATTATATTGGGATATTTTATATTTTTATTCGTATTAGTAGTATTTTATGTATTTATTTCGTTTTAGAGAAACTGCGATATTGTCAATAGCATATTGTATAGCTAGTCAGGTTTTTTTGATGTTTGGTTTTCTTATCAATTTATATACCTACTTATAAAGCTGTAAAGTCTTAATTGGGGTAATAAGCAATAAAACGCCAGGGTTGGGTAGTATTTGAATTACTTTTAGTATTTAGAAATTGTAATTAAAATACAAATACATGTTTTGTATTTTAATTACATCTTGAAAATATAATTTGTTATACATATTTCAAGTACCTGACGCTGGTGTGCTTGTTAAATGTCAATGGTTTCTTGGTTGTTTGAATATTTACATGTCTAAATATGTACCTTTATATTAGTCTACGGCAGTATACGAGTATAATCTTTTAACTCACATAAAAGTTATATTTACGATTTATTTAATACATAGAAATTAACTTGGATAAACATAAACACTGGTTCTTCTCGAACGTTAATGTGGCTGCATTTGAATATCATGAGAATTTTATTTACTAGCTCACGTCTTCATGTAAGAAAGCCACATTTAGGCAATTTTCTCTTTCCATAAATATTAAGGAATCGGATGTTAGAAAAGGGCAATAGATCCTACTTTCCTAGAAACTTACTAGAAACTAGAACATAATTGCTGCAGTTTTAGATTAGATTCAGGGCAACAAGTGTTGCTATAGCAAACTTCTGCTTACTTTAACGTCTGTCCTAATCAGGTTAGATTGTCTGCAGGTTTCTAATTTAAGGAATTTTACTGTTATATTTATGTTTGCAAAGCAAAGAGAGATTAAAAAGAATATTTGATAGGATTTTACTTTACAAAATGCTTTGGTTGTCAGAGGCATCACAATACGTGACAGGCAAATAATTCCAAACTTTTAATTCATGCCCTAAAGGTATATTAAAAAAAAAAAACATGAAATAACGCATAAGAGTAACAGGAACAGCAGTACTAGTAAAGAATATCATGATTTTATTGTTTCTGAGGACAGTTACAGTGTTCAGTCACAGGTGTCAAAAATAGTCATTATCATCATTTTAACCTAATTAAAAAGAGACAAAATGCTGTCCGATGGGTCGAAAATATAACCGAATCAATCTATAAAATTAGATTTGTGCTGGCACTGCTCGACCCTGATGCCAAATGTCTACAAGATTCTCCAAAATGTTGGTGATAATTAGATGTTATAAGTCCAATTTGATACGGCAACGTTGTGACGTAATAATTTTTGATGGCGCACTGGGCTGTTTTATTGTATATACTATATAAAGAATTTATTGAACACTTGCATTGTATCATTGTAACATGTTACTCTCTCGTGTTTCAACACCTATTAATGCTTCACCATGCCATTATGCTTTCGCCACATTACACTTTTAGTTCTTCCAATCAAACAGCCAATGCACGTCATTAAGACCATCGAACATATTGATATATTCAGTTTATAAAAACGCAAAATCCTTTTTAAACTCAAGGTATTTTTTTTTCTGATTTTACTAATTAGCATTACTCTAGTTAAAAAGATACAGAAAGAAGTCTGATGTGCCAGAACATGTAAGAAAATCGGTCTATATATAAAACTCGATTTGTGTTGATACTGGTCGACACCGTTGTCATATGTCAATGGGCATATAATAGAACAACTCTAATCTACGAGCTATTGTGACTATTCAATAAATATGCATTAGATGTACTATAAAGTAAAATTAAATTATATTTTGTAACGTTATTTTTATTTCGTTATTTTATTTAAATTTTGTTGATAGAGTCAATAGAAGCTAAAACTTAAATTTGGTGCGGCAACGTTGTATTATAAATTTTGTTAGGAATGATTTTCTAGTGCATATTTTCAGGATCAAGGCTACTACTAACAATCAAACACATCTAAATAATAAGATATGAATTTTATTCATAATTGTATACAAGTTTTAAATATCATAGTCATTGAAATCAACTCACGAGGATCAATATTTTATTTTAAACAGTTACGAATTGTATATTTACATCATTCAAGTTGTACAAAAATGTTTGTTACAAAAAACCATATAAAAATGTAGTAGGATGAGAGGTACGGCTCGATGACTAGCAACACTGATCTGATGTTGTTGATGAAAAGTCGCTTTCACGCGTCTTACCGTAAAACAGAAAGAATTAAACTAGGTGCATCTAAAATCGTCTCTCGCAAATGCAAACATCTTTTATACTCACGTAACAACAATGTAAACAAGTTGTCAACAAGATATTTAACAGTTCTGAATTAAAACTACTGGACGGTTTTTATGGGTATAGGTTTATTTATACATTATTTTTAAGTCCTATGTTCTAATTAGATACTCTATCGTGCATCAATGGTGTCTGGGCCCCTAATGTATTTATACATCTCGAAAAAATCCAAATAAGTATAGTATTTTCATAATAATAATATCATTCTAATGTAGCTGTTTAGTATTTTAAGTAATTTTAATAATGTCTAAAGTGTATTTAACTTAATATTGAGGTAAATAACACTGTTGTTAATATTTTAGGGTTAAGCCTCAATTGTTTTGTTTACTGTGTATATGAGTCCCCAATAATTGTTTTTTTTCAGTAACCAAATAATATACTTATTATAAATTATAAAAGGCCAATATAAAATATCTGGTGTCTTGTGAATGAAATAATAGTTCCATGGGCTATACTTCACCAGGTTAGGAAAAATGATACATGTATTTTAAAATAAATTTATTTTTAATAATCTGTTTATTGTATACTATTTTGAATCGATATTTTTGTTATTCTTTATTATCGTCATGTAGCCCACTATAAAGTATCAAAAGAAATAGATATACAGTAACAATGCTAATTTTATATTAAAATCATTAAAAAAATATTTTCTAATAAATAATAATAAAATAAATAAACAGTTTTGACATATGAGTAATATCCAAATAAAAAATTTCGATATTTTCCAATACTTTTTCAAATATATATTGACAGTTATAATATAGAGTATCGAACTTTTTTGACAATTCTTTACCTCCCACCCTTTTTACACAAAAGAATGTTCTCAGAAAAAGTAGGGTTAAAGTGAATAAACATCGATATTGACTAAAAGAATTGTATTGGAAAATAAAAATTAATTGTTGTTCATGATTTCCAATAATTAATATATTTTGTATATGTACTTTCAAATATCGATAATTTTATGCTCATAGAATATATTATCTAGCGATCCAATAACAAGAAACTATGGCTGTCAGCCGCCATGGAAAATATCGATAGAACGTTCTAACGATATTTGAAATATTTCAATATTATTAAAAAAATATCGATATATCGGAGAAAAAGATTGCGATATTTTACAGGAGATATAGCCAGACTTTTAAGAAAAAATAAAAATATTTGTGTACCAGCCTAGAGAAATATCGACATTTTCTTAACAAAGAAAAACTGACTATTAATAAGATTTTAATAATAAGTACTAAAATGCACTAACATATAAAATTTAGTACCAATTTAAAAGGTTTATTAGAAGTTTCAAAATGGTTTTTATAAAGTTTAAGAAATATCTTTAACATTTTTGAAATATCGAAAATATCGACTTACAAAAATATCGATATATAGGCTAGAAATATCGATATACCCTTCTCTCGTTAATTCTGCACATCCCTACAATTAATATTTGGAAATGTATTTTAGTTGGAGGGGGTATTGACGTTTAAACCTCAAAAAAGGCCTTATAAGGTCTGAATCTAGAAGTTGCTGAACAGTTTAAAGCAATAAGCGAAAAGTGGGCTTTGTTGTATATCGTGCTCTATTGTGTAAACGTAGTTGTGATAGGAAGTTATAGTTATCCGTGTTTATAAGAAAGCTATAAGTAAGTATAACTTTGAAACAATTTTCTTTGTATTCATGACAATGCAGATTTTGCTTTGTTTAAGGGTTTCTTAGCAATTTTTAAATTTCTTTCCAACAAAAATTATAATATTTGTGTGTTCCTTTAACGTTATTTAGATAAAGATTATTCAGGAAATCTAAGGTTAGCATCATTATGTTTCAATTTATTATTTGTTAATGTGTTTTATGTATTACGTATTACTGAAAATGTTTTCAATGTTTGTTTTAAATGTCTCAATACGTATTAGGTCTTTGTTATAGAATAGTTCGTGAATTGTTATGTTCATTAGTGTTGGCAATGTTATTTTTACCAGATTACTGATATATCATATATCAGTATACTTATTTCGCAGTATTATAATTTAGTTTGGTTATGTATTAACTTTTTAATAGGAAGTTATAAATTTAACGATATTAATTCTCTTTAATACATAATTCATTGCAATGCGATTAAATGTATCAATATTTTAATATACCTAGTCGAATTAAAAGTTGAAAAAGCACTCATAATAAAATCGAGTTTGTATATGTTCCTCAGATTTACTAATATGCCTTTCTTTTTACTACCACTAAATACCTTAAAATAATATAATTAGATTGTTTTAACTGAAACATTGAGAACATTAATGAAAACGAAAAAAACAAAACAAAGTAGACGTCAAATATGGTATATTGCAATATCATAGTAATAGCATCGATATATATTCAGTTATGTATATTCATATAGTATTTGCTTTGCTTTTGTTTTACACCTTTTTACACCACCAATCTGTTGTTCCTTGCATGTATGGATTTTTTTCTTGTACAAGCACTAGGAACTATAAAAATAATATTGATATGTACAAATTTAACATACCTGTGATCTTCGAAAATTAGCTGGCTATTCTGATAATTTTCTTGATATTCTTACATGTAGAGTTTAATATAATTTTTATTCACTTTTAAATTTATTTGTTTCTGAAATTTATAAAATTTGATTACATTTATATTAATTTTACAACCATGTATAAGAAATTGACAAGCAAGTAAAAGCAAACCATACAACTGGCAAATGCTAGACATAGTGTAGACACATAATACACAATAGACACATAACTAGACCTAATGTAGATTATTCTAAAGTGTATGTGGATAGCAAACCAATCCTATACTACATGTTGTTTACTTTCTTATGTCAATTTATATTTTTCATTAGTATATTTTTTTATTGCAGCATGCAGATTTTCGTGAAGACTTTGACTGGCAAAACCATCACCCTGGAGGCTGAGGCATCTGACACAATCGAAAATGTTAAAGCCAAGATTCAAGATAAAGAAGGCATTCCACCAGACCAGCAGCGATTGATCTTTGCTGGTAAACAACTAGAAGATGGACGTACATTGTCTGATTACAACATCCAAAAGGAATCAACTCTTCACTTAGTGTTGAGATTGAGGGGAGGCATGCAAATTATTGTCAAGACTTTAACTGGCAAAACCATTACTCTGGAGGTTGAAGCCTCTGACACTATTGAAAATGCGAAAGCCAAGATTCAAGATAAAGAAGGCATTGCCCCAGACCAACAGCGATTGATCTTTGCTGGTAAACAACTAGAAGATGGACGTACATTGTCTGATTACAACATCCAGAAGGAATCAACTCTTCACTTAGTGTTGAGATTGAGGGGAGGCATGCAAATTATTGTCAAGACTTTAACTGGCAAAACCATTACTCTGGAGGTTGAAGCCTCTGACACTATTGAAAATGCGAAAGCCAAGATTCAAGATAAAGAAGGCATTGCCCCAGACCAACAGCGATTGATCTTTGCTGGTAAACAACTAGAAGATGGACGTACTCTTTTTGATTACAATATCCAGAAAGAATCTACACTTCACCTGGTATTGAGATTGAGAGGAGGCATGCAGATTTTTGTCAAAACTTTAACTGGTAAAACGATCACCCTTGAAGTTGAACCATCAGACACGATTGAAAATGTAAAAGCTAAAATTCGAGATAAAGAAGGTATTCCTCCAGATCAACAGCGATTGATCTTTGCTGGTAAACAATTGGAAGATGGTCGTACCCTATCTGATTACAATATTCAAAAGGAGTCCACATTGCATTTAGTGCTAAGACTCAGAGGTGGCAATTAAAAGCATTTTTATTTGTATTTTGATATATTTTTAAATTAATGTGAAATAAATATCTGCAGTAATACATGTTTTTTTTTCTTACTCTTAACTTATTTGAAGACCATGTATTTAAAACTGAATATTTTTAAATTAGTATTTTATAATAAGCAACCCTTAATAACTCGAAGTGAAGATATTTTGAGTGTTTGGATAGCAGTTTTTGGGAGTTTGGATGTAAGAACCCTATTGGTAGTATATAATAGTTGATAATTAATAACCAATGCAGATGTAAAAATACTTATAGCTGATTTATATTCAAGATGAAAAACAGGAAATAGAATTAAAAGATATTAAGTTATTAGTTGTTTTTAGCTCTATTCGATATATATATTCGATATTCTGTATCGATATATCGGAGAAAAAATTGCGATATTTTACAGGAGATATAGCCATACATTTAAGAAAATATAAAAATATTTGTATACCAGCCCAGAGAAATATCGACATTTTCTTAACAAAGAAAAACTGACTATTAATACAATTTTAATAATAAGTACTAAAATGCACTAACATATAAAATTTAGTACCAATTTAAAAGGTTTATTAGAAATTTCGAAAGGTTTTTTATAAAGTTTAAGAAATATCTTTAACATTTTTGAACCATTAAGAATTTTATATCTGTATTCTTGTCCTATACTATTAAATGAAATTATTCACTTTTGAGGAACTTCTAGGATCCATTTATTGGATCAATTTAAGTACATATTTTGTATTTTAGTAATACTGGTTGTTTTCCTATAAGGTTATTTGTTCATTGTTAAATTTTATTGTTTTCTTCCCTAATTAGAACTTTCTGAGGATGTAGTTAAGATCAATTTAAGACTGTTTATGAACATACTTTCTTAGCTTATTTAAAAGTCACTTTTATAACCATTAAATTGCGCAAGAGAGAAAAAACTATTTAATTCAACGTGTAACCTTTCTAGTATTGATGTGTTGATTTTTTAGTAATCCGATACGGCCAATCAACCAACAGCAAATCATATTAATGGCTTTTGTTGCGACTGTATTATATTGGGATATTTTATATTTTTATTCGTATTAGTAGTATTTTATGTATTTATTTCGTTTTAGAGAAACTGCGGTATTGTCAATAGCATATTGTATAGCTAGTCAGGTATTTTTGATGTTTGGTTTTCTTATCAATTTATATACCTACTTATAAAGCTGGAAATTCTTAATTGGGGTAATAAGCAATAAAACGCCAGGGTTGGGTAGTATTTGAATTACTTGTATTTAGAAATTGTAATTGAAATACAAATACATGTTTTGTATTTTAATTACATCTTGAATATATAATTTGTTATACATATTTCAAGTACCTGACGCTGGTGTGCTTGTTAAATGTCAATGGTTTCTTGGTTGTTTGAATATTTACATGTAAAATGTATGTACCTTTATATTAGTCTACGGCAGTATACGAGTATAATCTTTTAACTCACATAAAAGTTATATATACGATTTATTTAATACATAGAAATTAACTTGGATAAACTTAAACACTGGTTCTTCTCGAACGTTAATGTGGCTGCATTTGAATATCATGAGAATTTTATTTACTAGCTCACGTCTTCATGTAAGAAAGCCACATTTAGGCAATTTTCTCTTTCCATAAATATTAAGGAATCGGATGTTAGAAAAGGGCAATAGATCCTACTTTCCTAGAAACTTACTAGAAACTAGAACATAATTGCTGCAGTTTTAGATTAGATTCAGGGCAACAAGTGTTGCTATAGCAAACTTCTGCTTACTTTAACGTCTGTCCTAATCAGGTTAGATTGTCTGCAGGTTTCTAATTTAAGGAATTTTACTGTTATATTTATGTTTGCAAAGCAAAGAGAGATTAAAAAGAATATTTGATAGGATTTTACTTTACAAAATGCTTTGGTTGTCAGAGGCATCACAATACGTGACAGGCAAATAATTCCAAACTTTTAATTCATGCCCTAAAGGTATATTAAAAAAAAAAAACATGAAATAACGCATAAGAGTAACAGGAACAGCAGTACTAGTAAAGAATATCATGATTTTATTGTTTCTGAGGACAGTTACAGTGTTCAGTCACAGGTGTCAAAAATAGTCATTATCATCATTTTAACCTAATTAAAAAGAGACAAAATGCTGTCCGATGGGTCGAAAATATAACCGAATCAATCTATAAAATTAGATTTGTGCTGGCACTGCTCGACCCTGATGCCAAATGTCTACAAGATTCTCCAAAATGTTGGTGATAATTAGATGTTATAAGTCCAATTTGATACGGCAACGTTGTGACGTAATAATTTTTGATGGCGCACTGGGCTGTTTTATTGTATATACTATATAAAGAATTTATTGAACACTTGCATTGTATCATTGTAACATGTTACTCTCTCGTGTTTCAACACCTATTAATGCTTCACCATGCCATTATGCTTTCACCACATTACACTTTTAGTTCTTCCAATCAAACAGCCAATGCACGTCATTAAGACCATCGAACATATTGATATATTCAGTTTATAAAAGCGCAAAATCCTTTTTAAACTCAAGGCATTTTTCTTTCTGATTTTACTAATTAGCATTACTCTAGTTAAAAAGATACAGAAAGAAGTCTGATGTGCCAGAACATGTAAGAAAATCGGTCTATATATAAAACTCGATTTGTGTTGATACTGGTCGACACCGTTGTCATATGTCAATGGGCACATAATAGAACTACTCTAATCTACGAGCTATTGTGACTATTCAATAAATATGCATTAGATGTACTATAAAGTAAAAATAAATTATATTTTGTAACGTTATTTTTAATTCGTTATTTTATTTAAATTTTGTTGATAGAGTCAATAGAAGCTAAAACTTAAATTTGGTGCGGCAACGTTGCATTATAAATTTTGTTAGGAATGATTTTCTAGTGCATATTTTCAGGATCAAGGCTACTACTAACAATCAAACACATCTAAATAATAAGATATGAATTTTATTCATAATTGTATACAAGTTTTAAATATCATAGTCATTGAAATCAACTCACGAGGATCAATATTTTATTTTAAACAGTTACGAATTGTATATTTACATCATTCAAGTTGTACAAAAATGTTTGTTACAAAAAACCATATAAAAATGTAGTAGGATGAGAGGTACGGCTCGATGACTAGCAACACTGATCTGATGTTGTTGATGAAAAGTCGCTTTCACGCGTCTTACCGTAAAACAGAAAGAATTAAACTAGGTGCATCTAAAATCGTCTCTCGCAAATGCAAACATCTTTTATACTCACGTAACAACAATGTAAACAAGTTGTCAACAAGATATTTAACAGTTCTGAATTAAAACTACTGGACGGTTTTTATGGGTATAGGTTTATTTATACATTATTTTTTAAGTCCTATATTCTAATTAGATACTATATCGTGCATCAATGGTGTCTGGGCCCCTAATGTATTTATACATCTCGAAAAAATCCAAATAAGTATAGTATTTTCATAATAATAATATCATTCTAATGTAGCTGTTTAGTATTTTAAGTAACTTTAATAATGTCTAAAGTGTATTTAACGTAATATTGAGGTAAATAACACTGTTGTTAATATTTTAGGGTTAAGCCTCAATTGTTTTGTTTACTGTGTATATGAGTCCCCAATAATTGTTTTTTTTCAGTAACCAAATAATATACTTATTATAAATTATAAAAGGCCAATATAAAATATCTGGTGTCTTGTGAATGAAATAATAGTTCCATGGGCTATACTTCACCAGGTTAGGAAAAATGATACATGTATTTTAAAATAAATTTATTTTTAATAATCTGTTTATTGTATACTATTTTGAATCGATATTTTTGTTATTCTTTATTATCGTCATGTAGCCCACTATAAAGTATCAAAAGAAATAGATATACAGTAACAATGCTAATTTTATATTAAAATCATTAAAAAAATATTTTCTAATAAATAATAATAAAATAAATAAACAGTTTTGACATATGAGTAATATCCAAATAAAAAATTTCGATATTTTCCAATACTTTTTCAAATATATATTGACAGTTATAATATAGAGTATCGAACTTTTTTGACAATTCTTTACCTCCCACCCTTTTTACACAAAAGAATGTTCTCAGAAAAAGTAGGGTTAAAGTGAATAAACATCGATATTGACTAAAAGAATTGTATTGGAAAATAAAAATTAATTGTTGTTCATGATTTCCAATAATTAATATATTTTGTATATGTACTTTCAAATATCGATAATTTTATGCTCATAGAATATATTATCTAGCGATCCAATAACAAGAAACTATGGCTGTCAGCCGCCATGGAAAATATCGATAGAACGTTCTAACGATATTTGAAATATTTCAATATTATTAAAAAAATATCGATATATCGGAGAAAAAGATTGCGATATTTTACAGGAGATATAGCCAGACTTTTAAGAAAAAATAAAAATATTTGTGTACCAGCCTAGAGAAATATCGACATTTTCTTAACAAAGAAAAACTGACTATTAATAAGATTTTAATAATAAGTACTAAAATGCACTAACATATAAAATTTAGTACCAATTTAAAAGGTTTATTAGAAGTTTCAAAATGGTTTTTATAAAGTTTAAGAAATATCTTTAACATTTTTGAAATATCGAAAATATCGACTTACAAAAATATCGATATATAGGCTAGAAATATCGATATACCCTTCTCTCGTTAATTCTGCACATCCCTACAATTAATATTTGGAAATGTATTTTAGTTGGAGGGGGTATTGACGTTTAAACCTCAAAAAAGGCCTTATAAGGTCTGAATCTAGAAGTTGCTGAACAGTTTAAAGCAATAAGCGAAAAGTGGGCTTTGTTGTATATCGTGCTCTATTGTGTAAACGTAGTTGTGATAGGAAGTTATAGTTATCCGTGTTTATAAGAAAGCTATAAGTAAGTATAACTTTGAAACAATTTTCTTTGTATTCATGACAATGCAGATTTTGCTTTGTTAAAGGGTTTCTTAGCAATTTTTAAATTTCTTTCCAACAAAAATTATAATATTTGTGTGTTCCTTTAACGTTATTTAGATAAAGATTATTCAGGAAATCTAAGGTTAGCATCATTATGTTTCAATTTATTATTTGTTAATGTGTTTTATGTATTACGTATTACTGAAAATGTTTTCAATGTTTGTTTTAAATGTCTCAATACGTATTAGGTCTTTGTTATAGAATAGTTCGTGAATTGTTATGTTCATTAGTGTTGGCAATGTTATTTTTACCAGATTACTGATATATCATATATCAGTATACTTATTTCGCAGTATTATAATTTAGTTTGGTTATGTATTAACTTTTTAATAGGAAGTTATAAATTTAACGATATTAATTCTCTTTAATACATAATTCATTGCAATGCGATTAAATGTATCAATATTTTAATATACCTAGTCGAATTAAAAGTTGAAAAAGCACTCATAATAAAATCGAGTTTGTATATGTTCCTCAGATTTACTAATATGCCTTTCTTTTTACTACCACTAAATACCTTAAAATAATATAATTAGATTGTTTTAACTGAAACATTGAGAACATTAATGAAAACGAAAAAAACAAAACAAAGTAGACGTCAAATATGGTATATATATATCATAGTAATACAATATCATAGTAATAGCATCGATATATATTCAGTTATGTATATTCATATAGTATTTGCTTTGCTTTTGTTTTACACCTTTTTACACCACCAATCTGTTGTTCCTTGCATGTATGGATTTTTTTCTTGTACAAGCACTAGGAACTATAAAAATAATATTGATATGTACAAATTTAACATACCTGTGATCTTCGAAAATTAGCTGGCTATTCTGATAATTTTCTTGATATTCTTACATGTAGAGTTTAATATAATTTTTATTCACTTTTAAATTTATTTGTTTCTGAAATTTATAAAATTTGATTACATTTATATTAATTTTACAACCATGTATAAGAAATTGACAAGCAAGTAAAAGCAAACCATACAACTGGCAAATGCTAGACATAATGTAGACACATAATACACAATAGACACATAACTAGACCTAATGTAGATTATTCTAAAGTGTATGTGGATAGCAAACCAATCCTATACTACAAGTTGTTTACTTTCTTATGTTCAATTTATATTTTTCATTAGTATATTTTTTTATTGCAGCATGCAGATTTTCGTGAAGACTTTGACTGGCAAAACCATCACCCTGGAGGCTGAGGCATCTGACACAATCGAAAATGTTAAAGCCAAGATTCAAGATAAAGAAGGCATTCCACCAGACCAGCAGCGATTGATCTTTGCTGGTAAACAACTAGAAGATGGACGTACATTGTCTGATTACAACATCCAAAAGGAATCAACTCTTCACTTAGTGTTGAGATTGAGGGGAGGCATGCAAATTATTGTCAAGACTTTAACTGGCAAAACCATTACTCTGGAGGTTGAAGCCTCTGACACTATTGAAAATGCGAAAGCCAAGATTCAAGATAAAGAAGGCATTGCCCCAGACCAACAGCGATTGATCTTTGCTGGTAAACAACTAGAAGATGGACGTACTCTTTTTGATTACAATATCCAGAAAGAATCTACACTTCACCTGGTATTGAGATTGAGAGGAGGCATGCAGATTTTTGTCAAAACTTTAACTGGTAAAACGATCACCCTTGAAGTTGAACCATCAGACACGATTGAAAATGTAAAAGCTAAAATTCGAGATAAAGAAGGTATTCCTCCAGATCAACAGCGATTGATCTTTGCTGGTAAACAATTGGAAGATGGTCGTACCCTATCTGATTACAATATTCAAAAGGAGTCCACATTGCATTTAGTGCTAAGACTCAGAGGTGGCAATTAAAAGCATTTTTATTTGTATTTTGATATATTTTTAAATTAATGTGAAATAAATATCTGCAGTAATACATGTTTTTTTTTCTTACTCTTAACTTATTTGAAGACCATGTATTTAAAACTGAATATTTTTAAATTAGTATTTTATAATAAGCAACCCTTAATAACTCGAAGTGAAGATATTTTGAGTGTTTGGATAGCAGTTTTTGGGAGTTTGGATGTAAGAACCCTATTGGTAGTATATAATAGTTGATAATTAATAACCAATGCAGATGTAAAAATACTTATAGCTGATTTATATTCAAGATGAAAAACAGGAAATAGAATTAAAAGATATTAAGTTATTAGTTGTTTTTAGCTCTATTCGATATATATATTCGATATTCTGTATCGATATATCGGAGAAAAAATTGCGATATTTTACAGGAGATATAGCCATACATTTAAGAAAATATAAAAATATTTGTATACCAGCCCAGAGAAATATCGACATTTTCTTAACAAAGAAAAACTGACTATTAATACAATTTTAATAATAAGTACTAAAATGCACTAACATATAAAATTTAGTACCAATTTAAAAGGTTTATTAGAAATTTCAAAAGGTTTTTTATAAAATTTAAGAAATATCTTTAACATTTTTGAACCATTAAGAATTTTATATCTGTATTCCTGTCCTATACTATTAAATGAAATTATTCACTTTTGAGGAACTTCTAGGATCCATTTATTGGATCAATTTAAGTACATATTTTGTATTTTAGTAATACTGGTTGTTTTCCTATAAGGTTATTTGTTCATTGTTAAATTTTATTGTTTTCTTCCCTAATTAGAACTTTCTGAGGATGTAGTTAAGATCAATTTAAGACTGTTTATGAACATACTTTCTTAGCTTATTTAAAAGTCACTTTTATAACCATTAAATTGCGCAAGAGAGAAAAAACTATTTAATTCAACGTGTAACCTTTCTAGTATTGATGTGTTGATTTTTTAGTAATCCGATACGGCCAATCAACCAACAGCAAATCATATTAATGGCTTTTGTTGCGACTGTATTATATTGGGATATTTTATATTTTTATTCGTATTAGTAGTATTTTATGTATTTATTTCGTTTTAGAGAAACTGCGGTATTGTCAATAGCATATTGTATAGCTAGTCAGGTATTTTTGATGTTTGGTTTTCTTATCAATTTATATACCTACTTATAAAGCTGGAAATTCTTAATTGGGGTAATAAGCAATAAAACGCCAGGGTTGGGTAGTATTTGAATTACTTGTATTTAGAAATTGTAATTAAAATACAAATACATGTTTTGTATTTTAATTACATCTTGAAAATATAATTTGTTATACATATTTCAAGTACCTGACGCTGGTGTGCTTGTTAAATGTCAATGGTTTCTTGGTTGTTTGAATATTTACATGTCTAAATATGTACCTTTATATTAGTCTACGGCAGTATACGAGTATAATCTTTTAACTCACATAAAAGTTATATTTACGATTTATTTAATACACAGAAATTAACTTGGATAAACATAAACACTGGTTCTTCTCGAACGTTAATGTGGCTGCATTTGAATATCATGAGAATTTTATTTACTAGCTCACGTCTTCATGTAAGAAAGCCACATTTAGGCATTTTTCTCTTTCCATAAATATTAAGGAATCGGATGTTAGAAAAGGGCAATAGATCCTACTTTCCTAGAAACTTACTAGAAACTAGAACATAATTGCTGCAGTTTTAGATTAGATTCAGGGCAACAAGTGTTACTATAGCAAACTTCTGCTTATTTTAACGTCTGTCCCAATCAGGTTAGATTGTCTGCAGGTTTCTAATTTAAGGAATTTTACTGTTATATTTATGTTTGCAACTAAAAGAGGGATTAAAAAGAATATTTGATAGGATTTTACTTTACAACTTACATGCTTTGGTTGTCAGAGGCATCACAATACGTGACAGGCAAATAATTCCAAACTTTTAATTCATGCCCTAAAGGTATATTAAAAAAAAACATGAAATAACGCATAAGAGTAACAGGAACAGCAGTACTTGTAAAGAATATCATGATTTTATTGTTTCTGAGGACAGTTACAGTGTTCAGTCACAGGTGTCAAAAATAGTCATTATCATCATTTTAACCTAATTAAAAAGAGACAAAATGCTGTCCGATGGGTCGAACATATAACCGAATCAATCTATAAAATTAGATTTGTGTTGGCACTGCTCGACCCTGATGCCAAATGTCTACAAGATTCTCCAAAATGTTAGTGATAATTAGATGTTATAAGTCCAATTTGATACGGCAACGTTGTGACGTAATAATTTTTGATGGCGCACTGGGCTGTTTTATTGTATATACTATATAAAGAATTTATTGAACACTTGCATTGTATCATTGTAACATGTTACTCTCTCGTGTTTCAACACCTATTAATGCTTCACCATGCCATTATGCTTTCACCACATTACACTTTTAGTTCTTCCAATCAAACAGCCAATGCACGTCATTAAGACCATCGAACATATTGATATATTCAGTTTATAAAAGCGCAAAATCCTTTTTAAACTCAAGGCATTTTTCTTTCTGATTTTACTAATTAGCATTACTCTAGTTAAAAAGAGACAGAAAGAAGTCTGATGTGCCAGAACATGTAAGAAAATCGGTCTATATATAAAACTCGATTTGTGTTGATACTGGTCGACACCGTTGTCATATGTCAATGGGCACATAATAGAACTACTCTAATCTACGAGCTATTGTGACTATTCAATAAATATGCATTTGGTGCGGCAACGTTGCATTATAAATTTTGTTAGGAATGATTTTCTAGTGCATATTTTCAGGATCAAGGCTACTACTAACAATCAAACACATCTAAATAATAAGATATGAATTTTATTCATAATTGTATACAAGTTTTAGATATCATAGTCATTGAAATCAAGTCACGAGGATCAATATTTTATTTTAAACAGTTACGAATTGTATATTTACATCATTCAAGTTGTACAAAAATGTTCGTTACAAAAAACCATACAAAAATGTTGTAGGGTGAGAGGTACGGCTCGATGACTAGCAACACTGATCTGATGTTGTTGATGAAAAGTCGCTTTCACGCGTCTTAGGGTAAAACAGAAAGAATTAAACTAGGTGCATCTAAAATCGTCTCTCGCAAATGCAAACATCTTTTATACTCACGTAACAACAATGTAAACAAGTTGTCAACAAGATATTTAACAGTTCTGAATTAAAACTACTGGACGGTTTTTATGGGTATAGGTTTATTTATATATTATTTTTAAGTCCTATGTTCTAATTAGATACTATATCGTGCATCAATGGTGTCTGGGCCCCTAATGTATTTATACATCTCGAAAAAATCCAAATAAGTATAGTATTTTCATAATAATAATATCATTCTAATGTAGCTGTTTAGTATTTTAAGTAACTTTAATAATGTCTAAAGTGTATTTAACTTAATATTGAGGTAAATAACACTGTTGTTAATATTTTAGGGTTAAGCCTCAATTGTTTTGTTTACTGTGTATATGAGTCCCCAATAATTGTTTTCTTTTCAGTAACCAAATAATATACTTATTATAAATTATAAAAGGCCAATATAAAATATCTGGTGTCTTGTGATTGAAATAATAGTTCCATGGGCTATACTTCACCAGGTTAGGAAAAATGATACATGCATTTTAAAATAAATTTATTTTTAATAATCTGTTTATTGTATACAATTTTGAATCGATATTTTTGTTATTCTTTATTATCGTCATGTAGCCCATTATAAAGTATCAAAAGAAATAGATATACAGTAACAATGCTAATTTTATATTAAAATCATTAAAAAAATATTTTCTAATAAATAATAATAAAATAAATAAACAGTTTTGACATATGAGTAATATCCAAATAAAAAATTTCGATATTTTCCAATACTTTTTCAAATATATATTGACAGTTATAATATAGAGTATCGAACTTTTTTGACAATTCTTTACCTCCCACCCTTTTTACACAAAAGAATGTTCTCAGAAAAAGTAGGGTTAAAGTGAATAAACATCGATATTGACTAAAAGAATTGTATTGGAAAATAAAAATTAATTGTTGTTCATGATTTCCAATAATTAATATATTTTGTATATGTACTTTCAAATATCGATAATTTTATGCTCATAGAATGTATTATCTAGCGATCCAATAACAAGAAACTTGGCTGTCAGCCGCCATGGAAAATATCGATAGAACGTTCTAACGATATTTGAAATATTTCAATATTATTAAAAAATATCGATATATCGGAGAAAAAGATTGCGATATTTTACAGGAGATATAGCCAGACTTTTAAGAAAAAATAAAAATATTTGTATACTGTATTTCTTAACAAAGAAAAACTGACTATTAATAAGATTTTAATAATAAGTACTAAAATGCACTAACATATAAAATTTAGTACCAATTTAAAAGGTTTATTAGAAGTTTCAAAATGGTTTTTATAAAGTTTAAGAAATATCTTTAACATTTTTGAAATATCGAAAATATCGACTTACAAAAATATCGATATATAGGCTAGAAATATCGATATACCCTTCTCTCGTTAATTCTGCACATCCCTACAATTAATATTTGGAAATGTATTTTAGTTGGAGGGGGTATTGACGTTTAAACCTCAAAAAAGGCCTTATAAGGTCTGAATCTAGAAGTTGCTGAACAGTTTAAAGCAATAAGCGAAAAGTGGGCTTTGTTGTATATCGTGCTCTATTGTGTAAACGTAGTTGTGATAGGAAGTTATAGTTATCCGTGTTTATAAGAAAGCTATAAGTAAGTATAACTTTGAAACAATTTTCTTTGTATTCATGACAATGCAGATTTTGCTTTGTTTAAGGGTTTCTTAGCAATTTTTAAATTTCTTTCCAACAAAAATTATAATATTTGTGTGTTCCTTTAACGTTATTTAGATAAAGATTATTCAGGAAATCTAAGGTTAGCATCATTATGTTTCAATTTATTATTTGTTAATGTGTTTTATGTATTACGTATTACTGAAAATGTTTTCAATGTTTGTTTTAAATGTCTCAATACGTATTAGGTCTTTGTTATAGAATAGTTCGTGAATTGTTATGTTCATTAGTGTTGGCAATGTTATTTTTACCAGATTACTGATATATCATATATCAGTATACTTATTTCGCAGTATTATAATTTAGTTTGGTTATGTATTAACATTTTAATAGGAAGTTATAAATTTAACGATATTAATTCTCTTTAATACATAATTCATTGCAATGCGATTAAATGTATCAATATTTTAATATACCTAGTCGAATTAAAAGTTGAAAAAGCACTCATAATAAAATCGAGTTTGTATATGTTCCTCAGATTTACTAATATGCCTTTCTTTTTACTACCACTAAATACCTTAAAATAATATAATTAGATTGTTTTAACTGAAACATTGAGAACATTAATGAAAACGAAAAAAACAAAACAAAGTAGACGTCAAATATGGTATATTGCAATATCATAGTAATAGCATCGATATATATTCAGTTATGTATATTCATATAGTATTTGCTTTGCTTTTGTTTTACACCTTTTTACACCACCAATCTGTTGTTCCTTGCATGTATGGATTTTTTTCTTGTACAAGCACTAGGAACTATAAAAATAATATTGATATGTACAAATTTAACATACCTGTGATCTTCGAAAATTAGCTGGCTATTCTGATAATTTTCTTGATATTCTTACATGTAGAGTTTAATATAATTTTTATTCACTTTTAAATTTATTTGTTTCTGAAATTTATAAAATTTGATTACATTTATATTAATTTTACAACCATGTATAAGAAATTGACAAGCAAGTAAAAGCAAACCATACAACTGGCAAATGCTAGACATAGTGTAGACACATAATACACAATAGACACATAACTAGACCTAATGTAGATTATTCTAAAGTGTATGTGGATAGCAAACCAATCCTATACTACATGTTGTTTACTTTCTTATGTTCAATTTATATTTTTCATTAGTATATATTTTTATTGCAGCATGCAGATTTTCGTGAAGACTTTGACTGGCAAAACCATCACCCTGGAGGCTGAGGCATCTGACACAATCGAAAATGTTAAAGCCAAGATTCAAGATAAAGAAGGCATTCCACCAGACCAGCAGCGATTGATCTTTGCTGGTAAACAACTAGAAGATGGACGTACATTGTCTGATTACAACATCCAAAAGGAATCAACTCTTCACTTAGTGTTGAGATTGAGGGGAGGCATGCAAATTATTGTCAAGACTTTAACTGGCAAAACCATTACTCTGGAGGTTGAAGCCTCTGACACTATTGAAAATGCGAAAGCCAAGATTCAAGATAAAGAAGGCATTGCCCCAGACCAACAGCGATTGATCTTTGCTGGTAAACAACTAGAAGATGGACGTACATTGTCTGATTACAACATCCAGAAGGAATCAACTCTTCACTTAGTGTTGAGATTGAGGGGAGGCATGCAAATTATTGTCAAGACTTTAACTGGCAAAACCATTACTCTGGAGGTTGAAGCCTCTGACACTATTGAAAATGCGAAAGCCAAGATTCAAGATAAAGAAGGCATTGCCCCAGACCAACAGCGATTGATCTTTGCTGGTAAACAACTAGAAGATGGACGTACTCTTTTTGATTACAATATCCAGAAAGAATCTACACTTCACCTGGTATTGAGATTGAGAGGAGGCATGCAGATTTTTGTCAAAACTTTAACTGGTAAAACGATCACCCTTGAAGTTGAACCATCAGACACGATTGAAAATGTAAAAGCTAAAATTCGAGATAAAGAAGGTATTCCTCCAGATCAACAGCGATTGATCTTTGCTGGTAAACAATTGGAAGATGGTCGTACCCTATCTGATTACAATATTCAAAAGGAGTCCACATTGCATTTAGTGCTAAGACTCAGAGGTGGCAATTAAAAGCATTTTTATTTGTATTTTGATATATTTTTAAATTAATGTGAAATAAATATCTGCAGTAATACATGTTTTTTTTTCTTACTCTTAACTTATTTGAAGACCATGTATTTAAAACTGAATATTTTTAAATTAGTATTTTATAATAAGCAACCCTTAATAACTCGAAGTGAAGATATTTTGAGTGTTTGGATAGCAGTTTTTGGGAGTTTGGATGTAAGAACCCTATTGGTAGTATATAATAGTTGATAATTAATAACCAATGCAGATGTAAAAATACTTATAGCTGATTTATATTCAAGATGAAAAACAGGAAATAGAATTAAAAGATATTAAGTTATTAGTTGTTTTTAGCTCTATTCGATATATATATTCGATATTCTGTATCGATATATCGGAGAAAAAATTGCGATATTTTACAGGAGATATAGCCATACATTTAAGAAAATATAAAAATATTTGTATACCAGCCCAGAGAAATATCGACATTTTCTTAACAAAGAAAAACTGACTATTAATACAATTTTAATAATAAGTACTAAAATGCACTAACATATAAAATTTAGTACCAATTTAAAAGGTTTATTAGAAATTTCGAAAGGTTTTTTATAAAGTTTAAGAAATATCTTTAACATTTTTGAACCATTAAGAATTTTATATCTGTATTCTTGTCCTATACTATTAAATGAAATTATTCACTTTTGAGGAACTTCTAGGATCCATTTATTGGATCAATTTAAGTACATATTTTGTATTTTAGTAATACTGGTTGTTTTCCTATAAGGTTATTTGTTCATTGTTAAATTTTATTGTTTTCTTCCCTAATTAGAACTTTCTGAGGATGTAGTTAAGATCAATTTAAGACTGTTTATGAACATACTTTCTTAGCTTATTTAAAAGTCACTTTTATAACCATTAAATTGCGCAAGAGAGAAAAAACTATTTAATTCAACGTGTAACCTTTCTAGTATTGATGTGTTGATTTTTTAGTAATCCGATACGGCCAATCAACCAACAGCAAATCATATTAATGGCTTTTGTTGCGACTGTATTATATTGGGATATTTTATATTTTTATTCGTATTAGTAGTATTTTATGTATTTATTTCGTTTTAGAGAAACTGCGGTATTGTCAATAGCATATTGTATAGCTAGTCAGGTATTTTTGATGTTTGGTTTTCTTATCAATTTATATACCTACTTATAAAGCTGGAAATTCTTAATTGGGGTAATAAGCAATAAAACGCCAGGGTTGGGTAGTATTTGAATTACTTGTATTTAGAAATTGTAATTGAAATACAAATACATGTTTTGTATTTTAATTACATCTTGAAAATATAATTTGTTATACATATTTCAAGTACCTGACGCTGGTGTGCTTGTTAAATGTCAATGGTTTCTTGGTTGTTTGAATATTTACATGTAAAATGTATGTACCTTTATATTAGTCTACGGCAGTATACGAGTATAATCTTTTAACTCACATAAAAGTTATATATACGATTTATTTAATACATAGAAATTAACTTGGATAAACATAAACACTGGTTCTTCTCGAACGTTAATGTGGCTGCATTTGAATATCATGAGAATTTTATTTACTAGCTCACGTCTTCATGTAAGAAAGCCACATTTAGTCATTTTTCTCTTTCCATAAATATTAAGGAATCGGATGTTAGAAAAGGGCAATAGATCCTACTTTCCTAGAAACTTACTAGAAACTAGAACATAATTGCTGCAGTTTTAGATTAGATTCAGGGCAACAAGTGTTACTATAGCAAACTTCTGCTTACTTTAACGTCTGTCCTAATCAGGTTAGATTGTCTGCAGGTTTCTAATTTAAGGAATTTTACTGTTATATTTATGTTTGCAACTAAAAGAGAGATTAAAAAGAATATTTGATAGGATTTTACTTTACAACTTACATGCTTTGGTTGTCAGAGGCATCACAATACGTGACAGGCAAATAATTCCAAGCTTTTAATTCATGCCCTAAAGGTATATTTAAAAAAAACATGAAATAACGCATAAGAGTAACAGGAACAGCAGTACTAGTAAAGAATATCATGATTTTATTGTTTCTGAGGACAGTTACAGTGTTCAGTCACAGGTGTCAAAAATAGTCATTATCATCATTTTAACCTAATTAAAAAGAGACAAAATGCTGTCCGATGGGTCGAACATATAACCGAATCAATCTATAAAATTAGATTTGTGTTGGCACTGCTCGACCCTGATGCCAAATGTCTACAAGATTCTCCAAAATGTTAGTGATAATTAGATGTTATAAGTCCAATTTGATACGGCAACGTTGTGACGTAATAATTTTTGATGGCGCACTGGGCTGTTTTATTGTATATACTATATAAAGAATTTATTGAACACTTGCATTGTATCATTGTAACATGTTACTCTCTCGTGTTTCAACACCTATTAATGCTTCACCATGCCATTATGCTTTCGCCACATTACACTTTTAGTTCTTCCAATCAAACAGCCAATGCACGTCATTAAGACCATCGAACATATTGATATATTCAGTTTATAAAAGCGCAAAATCCTTTTTAAACTCAAGGCATTTTTCTTTCTGATTTTACTAATTAGCATTACTCTAGTTAAAAAGAGACAGAAAGAAGTCTGATGTGCCAGAACATGTAAGAAAATCGGTCTATATATAAAACTCGATTTGTGTTGATACTGGTCGACACCGTTGTCATATGTCAATGGGCACATAATAGAACTACTCTAATCTACGAGCTATTGTGACTATTCAATAAATATGCATTTGGTGCGGCAACGTTGCATTATAAATTTTGTTAGGAATGATTTTCTAGTGCATATTTTCAGGATCAAGGCTACTACTAACAATCAAACACATCTAAATAATAAGATATGAATTTTATTCATAATTGTATACAAGTTTTAGATATCATAGTCATTGAAATCAAGTCACGAGGATCAATATTTTATTTTAAACAGTTACGAATTGTATATTTACATCATTCAAGTTGTACAAAAATGTTCGTTACAAAAAACCATACAAAAATGTTGTAGGATGAGAGGTACGGCTCGATGACTAGCAACACTGATCTGATGTTGTTGATGAAAAGTCGCTTTCACGCGTCTTAGGGTAAAACAGAAAGAATTAAACTAGGTGCATCTAAAATCGTCTCTCGCAAATGCAAACATCTTTTATACTCACGTAACAACAATGTAAACAAGTTGTCAACAAGATATTTAACAGTTCTGAATTAAAACTACTGGACGGTTTTTATGGGTATAGGTTTATTTATACATTATTTTTAAGTCCTATGTTCTAATTAGATACTATATCGTGCATCAATGGTGTCTGGGCCCCTAATGTATTTATACATCTCGAAAAAATCCAAATAAGTATAGTATTTTCATAATAATAATATCATTCTAATGTAGCTGTTTAGTATTTTAAGTAACTTTAATAATGTCTAAAGTGTATTTAACTTAATATTGAGGTAAATAACACTGTTGTTAATATTTTAGGGTTAAGCCTCAATTGTTTTGTTTACTGTGTATATGAGTCCCCAATAATTGTTTTCTTTTCAGTAACCAAATAATATACTTATTATAAATTATAAAAGGCCAATATAAAATATCTGGTGTCTTGTGATTGAAATAATAGTTCCATGGGCTATACTTCACCAGGTTAGGAAAAATGATACATGCATTTTAAAATAAATTTATTTTTAATAATTTGTTTATTGTATACAATTTTGAATCGATATTTTTGTTATTCTTTATTATCGTCATGTAGCCCATTATAAAGTATCAAAAGAAATAGATATACAGTAACAATGCTAATTTTATATTAAAATCATTAAAAAAATATTTTCTAATAAATAATAATAAAATAAATAAACAGTTTTGACATATGAGTAATATCCAAATAAAAAATTTCGATATTTTCCAATACTTTTTCAAATATATATTGACAGTTATAATATAGAGTATCGAACTTTTTTGACAATTCTTTACCTCCCACCCTTTTTACACAAAAGAATGTTCTCAGAAAAAGTAGGGTTAAAGTGAATAAACATCGATATTGACTAAAAGAATTGTATTGGAAAATAAAAATTAATTGTTGTTCATGATTTCCAATAATTAATATATTTTGTATATGTACTTTCAAATATCGATAATTTTATGCTCATAGAATGTATTATCTAGCGATCCAATAACAAGAAACTTGGCTGTCAGCCGCCATGGAAAATATCGATAGAACGTTCTAACGATATTTGAAATATTTCAATATTATTAAAAAATATCGATATATCGGAGAAAAAGATTGCGATATTTTACAGGAGATATAGCCAGACTTTTAAGAAAAAATAAAAATATTTGTATACTGTATTTCTTAACAAAGAAAAACTGACTATTAATAAGATTTTAATAATAAGTACTAAAATGCACTAACATATAAAATTTAGTACCAATTTAAAAGGTTTATTAGAAGTTTCAAAATGGTTTTTATAAAGTTTAAGAAATATCTTTAACATTTTTGAAATATCGAAAATATCGACTTATAATCTTCTCTCCCGTTTATTTTCCACATCCCTACAATTAATATTTCGAAATGTATTTTAGTTGGAGGGGGTATTGACGTTCAGACCTCAAAAAAGGCCTTATAAGGTCTGAATCTAGAAGTTGCTGAACAGTTTAAAGCAATAAGCAAAAAGTGGGCTTTGTTGTATATCGTGCTCTATTGTGTAAACGTAGTTGTGATAGGAAGTTATAGTTATCCGTGTTTATAAGAAAGCTATAAGTAAGTATAACTTTGAAACAATTTTCTTTGTATACATGACAATGCAGATTTTGCTTTGTTTAAGGGTTTCTTAGCAATTTTTAAATTTCTTTCCAACAAAAATTATAATATTTGTGTGTTCCTTTAACGTTATTTAGATAAAGATTATTCAGGAAATCTAAGGTTAGCATCATTATGTTTCAATTTATTATTTGTTAATGTGTTTTATGTATTACGTATTACTGAAAATGTTTTCAATGTTTGTTTTAAATGTTTCAATACGTATTAGGTCTTTGTTATAGAATAGTTCGTGAATTGTTATGTTCATTAGTGTTGGCAATGTTATTTTTACCAGATTACTGATATATCATATATCAGTATACTTATTTCGCAGTATTATAATTTAGTTTGGTTATGTATTAACTTTTTAATAGGAAGTTATAAATTTAACGATATTAATTCTCTTTAATACATAATTCATTGCAATGCGATTAAATGTATCAATATTTTAATATACCTAGTCGAATTAAAAGTTGAAAAAGCACTCATAATAAAATCGAGTTTGTATATGTTCCTCAGATTTACTAATATGCCTTTCTTTTTACTACCACTAAATACCTTAAAATAATATAATTAGATTGTTTTAACTGAAACATTGAGAACATTAATGAAAACGAAAAAAACAAAACAAAGTAGACGTCAAATTTGGTATATTGCAATATCATAGTAATAGCATCGATATATATTCAGTTATGTATATTCATATAGTATTTGCTTTGCTTTTGTTTTACACCTTTTTACACCACCAATCTGTTGTTCCTTGCATGTATGGATTTTTTTCTTGTACAAGCACTAGGAACTATAAAAATAATATTGATATGTACAAATTTAACATACCTGTGATCTTCGAAAATTAGCTGGCTATTCTGATAATTTTCTTGATATTCTTACATGTAGAGTTTAATATAATTTTTATTCACTTTTAAATTTATTTGTTTCTGAAATTTATAAAATTTGATTACATTTATATTAATTTTACAACCATGTATAAGAAATTGACAAGCAAGTAAAAGCAAACCATACAACTGGCAAATGCTAGACATAATGTAGACACATAATACACAATAGACACATAACTAGACCTAATGTAGATTATTCTAAAGTGTATGTGGATAGCAAAGCAATCCTATACTACATGTTGTTTACTTTCTTATGTTCAATTTATATTTTTCATTAGTATATTTTTTTATTGCAGCATGCAGATTTTCGTGAAGACTTTGACTGGCAAAACCATCACCCTGGAGGCTGAGGCATCTGACACAATCGAAAATGTTAAAGCCAAGATTCAAGATAAAGAAGGCATTCCACCAGACCAGCAGCGATTGATCTTTGCTGGTAAACAACTAGAAGATGGACGTACATTGTCTGATTACAACATCCAAAAGGAATCAACTCTTCACTTAGTGTTGAGATTGAGGGGAGGCATGCAAATTATTGTCAAGACTTTAACTGGCAAAACCATTACTCTGGAGGTTGAAGCCTCTGACACTATTGAAAATGCGAAAGCCAAGATTCAAGATAAAGAAGGCATTGCCCCAGACCAACAGCGATTGATCTTTGCTGGTAAACAACTAGAAGATGGACGTACTCTTTCTGATTACAATATCCAGAAGGAATCTACACTTCACCTGGTATTGAGATTGAGAGGAGGCATGCAGATTTTTGTCAAAACTTTAACTGGTAAAACGATCACCCTTGAAGTTGAACCATCAGACACGATTGAAAATGTAAAAGCTAAAATTCGAGATAAAGAAGGTATTCCTCCAGATCAACAGCGATTGATCTTTGCTGGTAAACAATTGGAAGATGGTCGTACCCTATCTGATTACAATATTCAAAAGGAGTCCACATTGCATTTAGTGCTAAGACTCAGAGGTGGCAATTAAAAGCATTTTTATTTGTATTTTGATATATTTTTAAATTAATGTGAAATAAATATCTGCAGTAATACATGTTTTTTTTTCTTACTCTTAACTTATTTGAAGACCATGTATTTAAAACTGAATATTTTTAAATTAGTATTTTATAATAAGCAACCCTTAATAACTCGAAGTGAAGATATTTTGAGTGTTTGGATAGCAGTTTTTGGGAGTTTGGATGTAAGAACCCTATTGGTAGTATATAATAGTTGATAATTAATAACCAATGCAGATGTAAAAATACTTATAGCTGATTTATATTCAAGATGAAAAACAGGAAATAGAATTAAAAGATATTAAGTTATTAGTTGTTTTTAGCTCTATTCGATATATATATATATTCGATATTCTATATCGATATATCGGAGAAAAAATTGCGATATTTTACAGGAGATATAGCCATACATTTAAGAAAATATAAAAATATTTGTATACCAGCCCAGAGAAATATCGACATTTTCTTAACAAAGAAAAACTGACTATTAATACAATTTTAATAATGAGTACTAAAATGCACTAACATATAAAATTTAGTACCAATTTAAAAGGTTTATTAGAAATTTCAAAAGGTTTTTTATAAAGTTTAAGAAATATCTTTAACATTTTTGAACCATTAAGAATTTTATATCTGTATTCCTGTCCTATACTATTAAATGAAATTATTCACTTTTGAGGAACTTCTAGGATCCATTTAAGTACATATTTTGTATTTTAGTAATACTGGTTGTTTTCCTATAAGGTTATTTGTTCATTGTTAAATTTTATTGTTTTCTTCCCTAATTAGAACTTTCTGAGAATGTAGTTAAGATCAATTTAAGACTGTTTATGAACATACTTTCTTAGCTTATTTAAAAGTCACTTTTATAACCATTAAATTGCGCAAGAGAGAAAAAACTATTTAATTCAACGTGTAACCTTTCTAGTATTGATGTGTTGATTTTTTAGTAATCCGATACGGCCAATCAACCAACAGCAAATCATATTAATGGCTTTTGTTGCGACTGTATTATATTGGGATATTTTATATTTTTATTCGTATTAGTAGTATTTTATGTATTTATTTCGTTTTAGAGAAACTGCGATATTGTCAATAGCATATTGTATAGCTAGTCAGGTTTTTTTGATGTTTGGTTTTCTTATCAATTTATATACCTACTTATAAAGCTGTAAAGTCTTAATTGGGGTAATAAGCAATAAAACGCCAGGGTTGGGTAGTATTTGAATTACTTTTAGTATTTAGAAATTGTAATTAAAATACAAATACATGTTTTGTATTTTAATTACATCTTGAAAATATAATTTGTTATACATATTTCAAGTACCTGACGCTGGTGTGCTTGTTAAATGTCAATGGTTTCTTGGTTGTTTGAATATTTACATGTCTAAATATGTACCTTTATATTAGTCTACGGCAGTATACGAGTATAATCTTTTAACTCACATAAAAGTTATATTTACGATTTATTTAATACATAGAAATTAACTTGGATAAACATAAACACTGGTTCTTCTCGAACGTTAATGTGGCTGCATTTGAATATCATGAGAATTTTATTTACTAGCTCACGTCTTCATGTAAGAAAGCCACATTTAGGCAATTTTCTCTTTCCATAAATATTAAGGAATCGGATGTTAGAAAAGGGCAATAGATCCTACTTTCCTAGAAACTTACTAGAAACTAGAACATAATTGCTGCAGTTTTAGATTAGATTCAGGGCAACAAGTGTTACTATAGCAAACTTCTGCTTACTTTAACGTCTGTCCTAATCAGGTTAGATTGTCTGCAGGTTTCTAATTTAAGGAATTTTACTGTTATATTTATGTTTGCAAAGCAAAGAGAGATTAAAAAGAATATTTGATAGGATTTTACTTTACAAAATGCTTTGGTTGTCAGAGGCATCACAATACGTGACAGGCAAATAATTCCAAACTTTTAATTCATGCCCTAAAGGTATATTAAAAAAAAAACATGAAATAACGCATAAGAGTAACAGGAACAGCAGTACTAGTAAAGAATATCATGATTTTATTGTTTCTGAGGACAGTTACAGTGTTCAGTCACAGGTGTCAAAAATAGTCATTATCATCATTTTAACCTAATTAAAAAGAGACAAAATGCTGTCCGATGGGTCGAACATATAACCGAATCAATCTATAAAATTAGATTTGTGTTGGCACTGCTCGACCCTGATGCCAAATGTCTACAAGATTCTCCAAAATGTTGGTGATAATTAGATGTTATAAGTCCAATTTGATACGGCAACGTTGTGACGTAATAATTTTTGATGGCGCACTGGGCTGTTTTATTGTATATACTATATAAAGAATTTATTGAACACTTGCATTGTATCATTGTAACATGTTACTCTCTCGTGTTTCAACACCTATTAATGCTTCACCATGCCATTATGCTTTCGCCACATTACACTTTTAGTTCTTCCAATCAAACAGCCAATGCACGTCATTAAGACCATCGAACATATTGATATATTCAGTTTATAAAAACGCAAAATCCTTTTTAAACTCAAGGTATTTTTTTTTCTGATTTTACTAATTAGCATTACTCTAGTTAAAAAGATACAGAAAGAAGTCTGATGTGCCAGAACATGTAAGAAAATCGGTCTATATATAAAACTCGATTTGTGTTGATACTGGTCGACACCGTTGTCATATGTCAATGGGCATATAATAGAACAACTCTAATCTACGAGCTATTGTGACTATTCAATAAATATGCATTAGATGTACTATAAAGTAAAAATAAATTATATTTTGTAACGTTATTTTTAATTCGTTATTTTATTTAAATTTTGTTGATAGAGTCAATAGAAGCTAAAACTTAAATTTGGTGCGGCAACGTTGTATTATAAATTTTGTTAGGAATGATTTTCTAGTGCATATTTTCAGGATCAAGGCTACTACTAACAATCAAACACATCTAAATAATAAGATATGAATTTTATTCATAATTGTATACAAGTTTTAAATATCATAGTCATTGAAATCAACTCACGAGGATCAATATTTTATTTTAAACAGTTACGAATTGTATATTTACATCATTCAAGTTGTACAAAAATGTTTGTTACAAAAAACCATATAAAAATGTAGTAGGATGAGAGGTACGGCTCGATGACTAGCAACACTGATCTGATGTTGTTGATGAAAAGTCGCTTTCACGCGTCTTACCGTAAAACAGAAAGAATTAAACTAGGTGCATCTAAAATCGTCTCTCGCAAATGCAAACATCTTTTATACTCACGTAACAACAATGTAAACAAGTTGTCAACAAGATATTTAACAGTTCTGAATTAAAACTACTGGACGGTTTTTATGGGTATAGGTTTATTTATACATTATTTTTAAGTCCTATGTTCTAATTAGATACTCTATCGTGCATCAATGGTGTCTGGGCCCCTAATGTATTTATACATCTCGAAAAAATCCAAATAAGTATAGTATTTTCATAATAATAATATCATTCTAATGTAGCTGTTTAGTATTTTAAGTAATTTTAATAATGTCTAAAGTGTATTTAACTTAATATTGAGGTAAATAACACTGTTGTTAATATTTTAGGGTTAAGCCTCAATTGTTTTGTTTACTGTGTATATGAGTCCCCAATAATTGTTTTTTTTTCAGTAACCAAATAATATACTTATTATAAATTATAAAAGGCCAATATAAAATATCTGGTGTCTTGTGAATGAAATAATAGTTCCATGGGCTATACTTCACCAGGTTAGGAAAAATGATACATGTATTTTAAAATAAATTTATTTTTAATAATCTGTTTATTGTATACTATTTTGAATCGATATTTTTGTTATTCTTTATTATCGTCATGTAGCCCACTATAAAGTATCAAAAGAAATAGATATACAGTAACAGTGCTAATTTTATATTAAAATCATTAAAAAAATATTTTCTAATAAATAATAATAAAATAAATAAACAGTTTTGACATATGAGTAATATCCAAATAAAAAATTTCGATATTTTCCAATACTTTTTCAAATATATATTGACAGTTATAATATAGAGTATCGAACTTTTTTGACAATTCTTTACCTCCCACCCTTTTTACACAAAAGAATGTTCTCAGAAAAAGTAGGGTTAAAGTGAATAAACATCGATATTGACTAAAAGAATTGTATTGGAAAATAAAAATTAATTGTTGTTCATGATTTCCAATAATTAATATATTTTGTATATGTACTTTCAAATATCGATAATTTTATGCTCATAGAATATATTATCTAGCGATCCAATAACAAGAAACTATGGCTGTCAGCCGCCATGGAAAATATCGATAGAACGTTCTAACGATATTTGAAATATTTCAATATTATTAAAAAAATATCGATATATCGGAGAAAAAGATTGCGATATTTTACAGGAGATATAGCCAGACTTTTAAGAAAAAATAAAAATATTTGTGTACCAGCCTAGAGAAATATCGACATTTTCTTAACAAAGAAAAACTGACTATTAATAAGATTTTAATAATAAGTACTAAAATGCACTAACATATAAAATTTAGTACCAATTTAAAAGGTTTATTAGAAGTTTCAAAATGGTTTTTATAAAGTTTAAGAAATATCTTTAACATTTTTGAAATATCGAAAATATCGACTTACAAAAATATCGATATATAGGCTAGAAATATCGATATACCCTTCTCTCGTTAATTCTGCACATCCCTACAATTAATATTTGGAAATGTATTTTAGTTGGAGGGGGTATTGACGTTTAAACCTCAAAAAAGGCCTTATAAGGTCTGAATCTAGAAGTTGCTGAACAGTTTAAAGCAATAAGCGAAAAGTGGGCTTTGTTGTATATCGTGCTCTATTGTGTAAACGTAGTTGTGATAGGAAGTTATAGTTATCCGTGTTTATAAGAAAGCTATAAGTAAGTATAACTTTGAAACAATTTTCTTTGTATTCATGACAATGCAGATTTTGCTTTGTTTAAGGGTTTCTTAGCAATTTTTAAATTTCTTTCCAACAAAAATTATAATATTTGTGTGTTCCTTTAACGTTATTTAGATAAAGATTATTCAGAAAATCTAAGGTTAGCATCATTATGTTTCAATTTATTATTTGTTAATGTGTTTTATGTATTACGTATTACTGAAAATGTTTTCAATGTTTGTTTTAAATGTCTCAATACGTATTAGGTCTTTGTTATAGAATAGTTCGTGAATTGTTATGTTCATTAGTGTTGGCAATGTTATTTTTACCAGATTACTGATATATCATATATCAGTATACTTATTTCGCAGTATTATAATTTAGTTTGGTTATGTATTAACATTTTAATAGGAAGTTATAAATTTAACGATATTAATTCTCTTTAATACATAATTCATTGCAATGCGATTAAATGTATCAATATTTTAATATACCTAGTCGAATTAAAAGTTGAAAAAGCACTCATAATAAAATCGAGTTTGTATATGTTCCTCAGATTTACTAATATGCCTTTCTTTTTACTACCACTAAATACCTTAAAATAATATAATTAGATTGTTTTAACTGAAACATTGAGAACATTAATGAAAACGAAAAAAACAAAACAAAGTAGACGTCAAATATGGTATATTGCAATATCATAGTAATAGCATCGATATATATTCAGTTATGTATATTCATATAGTATTTGCTTTGCTTTTGTTTTACACCTTTTTACACCACCAATCTGTTGTTCCTTGCATGTATGGATTTTTTTCTTGTACAAGCACTAGGAACTATAAAAATAATATTGATATGTACAAATTTAACATACCTGTGATCTTCGAAAATTAGCTGGCTATTCTGATAATTTTCTTGATATTCTTACATGTAGAGTTTAATATAATTTTTATTCACTTTTAAATTTATTTGTTTCTGAAATTTATAAAATTTGATTACATTTATATTAATTTTACAACCATGTATAAGAAATTGACAAGCAAGTAAAAGCAAACCATACAACTGGCAAATGCTAGACATAGTGTAGACACATAATACACAATAGACACATAACTAGACCTAATGTAGATTATTCTAAAGTGTATGTGGATAGCAAACCAATCCTATACTACATGTTGTTTACTTTCTTATGTTCAATTTATATTTTTCATTAGTATATATTTTTATTGCAGCATGCAGATTTTCGTGAAGACTTTGACTGGCAAAACCATCACCCTGGAGGCTGAGGCATCTGACACAATCGAAAATGTTAAAGCCAAGATTCAAGATAAAGAAGGCATTCCACCAGACCAGCAGCGATTGATCTTTGCTGGTAAACAACTAGAAGATGGACGTACATTGTCTGATTACAACATCCAAAAGGAATCAACTCTTCACTTAGTGTTGAGATTGAGGGGAGGCATGCAAATTATTGTCAAGACTTTAACTGGCAAAACCATTACTCTGGAGGTTGAAGCCTCTGACACTATTGAAAATGCGAAAGCCAAGATTCAAGATAAAGAAGGCATTGCCCCAGACCAACAGCGATTGATCTTTGCTGGTAAACAACTAGAAGATGGACGTACATTGTCTGATTACAACATCCAGAAGGAATCAACTCTTCACTTAGTGTTGAGATTGAGGGGAGGCATGCAAATTATTGTCAAGACTTTAACTGGCAAAACCATTACTCTGGAGGTTGAAGCCTCTGACACTATTGAAAATGCGAAAGCCAAGATTCAAGATAAAGAAGGCATTGCCCCAGACCAACAGCGATTGATCTTTGCTGGTAAACAACTAGAAGATGGACGTACTCTTTTTGATTACAATATCCAGAAAGAATCTACACTTCACCTGGTATTGAGATTGAGAGGAGGCATGCAGATTTTTGTCAAAACTTTAACTGGTAAAACGATCACCCTTGAAGTTGAACCATCAGACACGATTGAAAATGTAAAAGCTAAAATTCGAGATAAAGAAGGTATTCCTCCAGATCAACAGCGATTGATCTTTGCTGGTAAACAATTGGAAGATGGTCGTACCCTATCTGATTACAATATTCAAAAGGAGTCCACATTGCATTTAGTGCTAAGACTCAGAGGTGGCAATTAAAAGCATTTTTATTTGTATTTTGATATATTTTTAAATTAATGTGAAATAAATATCTGCAGTAATACATGTTTTTTTTTTCTTACTCTTAACTTATTTGAAGACCATGTATTTAAAACTGAATATTTTTAAATTAGTATTTTATAATAAGCAACCCTTAATAACTCGAAGTGAAGATATTTTGAGTGTTTGGATAGCAGTTTTTGGGAGTTTGGATGTAAGAACCCTATTGGTAGTATATAATAGTTGATAATTAATAACCAATGCAGATGTAAAAATACTTATAGCTGATTTATATTCAAGATGAAAAACAGGAAATAGAATTAAAAGATTTTAAGTTATTAGTTGTTTTTAGCTCTATTCGATATATATATTCGATATTCTATATCGATATATCGGAGAAAAAATTGCGATATTTTACAGGAGATATAGCCATACATTTAAGAAAATATAAAAATATTTGTATACCAGCCCAGAGAAATATCGACATTTTCTTAACAAAGAAAAACTGACTATTAATACAATTTTAATAATGAGTACTAAAATGCACTAACATATAAAATTTAGTACCAATTTAAAAGGTTTATTAGAAATTTCAAAAGGTTTTTTATAAAGTTTAAGAAATATCTTTAACATTTTTGAACCATTAAGAATTTTATATCTGTATTCCTGTCCTATACTATTAAATGAAATTATTCACTTTTGAGGAACTTCTAGGATCCATTTATTGGGTCAATTTAAGTACATATTTTGTATTTTAGTAATACTGGTTGTTTTCCTATAAGGTTATTTGTTCATTGTTAAATTTTATTGTTTTCTTCCCTAATTAGAACTTTCTGAGAATGTAGTTAAGATCAATTTAAGACTGTTTATGAACATACTTTCTTAGCTTATTTAAAAGTCACTTTTATAACCATTAAATTGCGCAAGAGAGAAAAAACTATTTAATTCAACGTGTAACCTTTCTAGTATTGATGTGTTGATTTTTTAGTAATCCGATACGGCCAATCAACCAACAGCAAATCATATTAATGGCTTTTGTTGCGACTGTATTATATTGGGATATTTTATATTTTTATTCGTATTAGTAGTATTTTATGTATTTATTTCGTTTTAGAGAAACTGCGATATTGTCAATAGCATATTGTATAGCTAGTCAGGTTTTTTTGATGTTTGGTTTTCTTATCAATTTATATACCTACTTATAAAGCTGTAAAGTCTTAATTGGGGTAATAAGCAATAAAACGCCAGGGTTGGGTAGTATTTGAATTACTTTTAGTATTTAGAAATTGTAATTAAAATACAAATACATGTTTTGTATTTTAATTACATCTTGAAAATATAATTTGTTATACATATTTCAAGTACCTGACGCTGGTGTGCTTGTTAAATGTCAATGGTTTCTTGGTTGTTTGAATATTTACATGTCTAAATATGTACCTTTATATTAGTCTACGGCAGTATACGAGTATAATCTTTTAACTCACATAAAAGTTATATTTACGATTTATTTAATACATAGAAATTAACTTGGATAAACATAAACACTGGTTCTTCTCGAACGTTAATGTGGCTGCATTTGAATATCATGAGAATTTTATTTACTAGCTCACGTCTTCATGTAAGAAAGCCACATTTAGGCAATTTTCTCTTTCCATAAATATTAAGGAATCGGATGTTAGAAAAGGGCAATAGATCCTACTTTCCTAGAAACTTACTAGAAACTAGAACATAATTGCTGCAGTTTTAGATTAGATTCAGGGCAACAAGTGTTACTATAGCAAACTTCTGCTTACTTTAACGTCTGTCCTAATCAGGTTAGATTGTCTGCAGGTTTCTAATTTAAGGAATTTTACTGTTATATTTATGTTTGCAAAGCAAAGAGAGATTAAAAAGAATATTTGATAGGATTTTACTTTACAAAATGCTTTGGTTGTCAGAGGCATCACAATACGTGACAGGCAAATAATTCCAAACTTTTAATTCATGCCCTAAAGGTATATTAAAAAAAAACATGAAATAACGCATAAGAGTAACAGGAACAGCAGTACTAGTAAAGAATATCATGATTTTATTGTTTCTGAGGACAGTTACAGTGTTCAGTCACAGGTGTCAAAAATAGTCATTATCATCATTTTAACCTAATTAAAAAGAGACAAAATGCTGTCCGATGGGTCGAAAATATAACCGAATCAATCTATAAAATTAGATTTGTGTTGGCACTGCTCGACCCTGATGCCAAATGTCTACAAGATTCTCCAAAATGTTGGTGATAATTAGATGTTATAAGTCCAATTTGATACGGCAACGTTGTGACGTAATAATTTTTGATGGCGCACTGGGCTGTTTTATTGTATATACTATATAAAGAATTTATTGAACACTTGCATTGTATCATTGTAACATGTTACTCTCTCGTGTTTCAACACCTATTAATGCTTCACCATGCCATTATGCTTTCGCCACATTACACTTTTAGTTCTTCCAATCAAACAGCCAATGCACGTCATTAAGACCATCGAACATATTGATATATTCAGTTTATAAAAACGCAAAATCCTTTTTAAACTCAAGGTATTTTTTTTTCTGATTTTACTAATTAGCATTACTCTAGTTAAAAAGATACAGAAAGAAGTCTGATGTGCCAGAACATGTAAGAAAATCGGTCTATATATAAAACTCGATTTGTGTTGATACTGGTCGACACCGTTGTCATATGTCAATGGGCATATAATAGAACAACTCTAATCTACGAGCTATTGTGACTATTCAATAAATATGCATTAGATGTACTATAAAGTAAAAATAAATTATATTTTGTAACGTTATTTTTAATTCGTTATTTTATTTAAATTTTGTTGATAGAGTCAATAGAAGCTAAAACTTAAATTTGGTGCGGCAACGTTGTATTATAAATTTTGTTAGGAATGATTTTCTAGTGCATATTTTCAGGATCAAGGCTACTACTAACAATCAAACACATCTAAATAATAAGATATGAATTTTATTCATAATTGTATACAAGTTTTAAATATCATAGTCATTGAAATCAACTCACGAGGATCAATATTTTATTTTAAACAGTTACGAATTGTATATTTACATCATTCAAGTTGTACAAAAATGTTTGTTACAAAAAACCATATAAAAATGTAGTAGGATGAGAGGTACGGCTCGATGACTAGCAACACTGATCTGATGTTGTTGATGAAAAGTCGCTTTCACGCGTCTTACCGTAAAACAGAAAGAATTAAACTAGGTGCATCTAAAATCGTCTCTCGCAAATGCAAACATCTTTTATACTCACGTAACAACAATGTAAACAAGTTGTCAACAAGATATTTAACAGTTCTGAATTAAAACTACTGGACGGTTTTTATGGGTATAGGTTTATTTATACATTATTTTTAAGTCCTATGTTCTAATTAGATACTCTATCGTGCATCAATGGTGTCTGGGCCCCTAATGTATTTATACATCTCGAAAAAATCCAAATAAGTATAGTATTTTCATAATAATAATATCATTCTAATGTAGCTGTTTAGTATTTTAAGTAATTTTAATAATGTCTAAAGTGTATTTAACTTAATATTGAGGTAAATAACACTGTTGTTAATATTTTAGGGTTAAGCCTCAATTGTTTTGTTTACTGTGTATATGAGTCCCCAATAATTGTTTTTTTTCAGTAACCAAATAATATACTTATTATAAATTATAAAAGGCCAATATAAAATATCTGGTGTCTTGTGAATGAAATAATAGTTCCATGGGCTATACTTCACCAGGTTAGGAAAAATGATACATGTATTTTAAAATAAATTTATTTTTAATAATCTGTTTATTGTATACTATTTTGAATCGATATTTTTGTTATTCTTTATTATCGTCATGTAGCCCACTATAAAGTATCAAAAGAAATAGATATACAGTAACAGTGCTAATTTTATATTAAAATCATTAAAAAAATATTTTCTAATAAATAATAATAAAATAAATAAACAGTTTTGACATATGAGTAATATCCAAATAAAAAATTTCGATATTTTCCAATACTTTTTCAAATATATATTGACAGTTATAATATAGAGTATCGAACTTTTTTGACAATTCTTTACCTCCCACCCTTTTTACACAAAAGAATGTTCTCAGAAAAAGTAGGGTTAAAGTGAATAAACATCGATATTGACTAAAAGAATTGTATTGGAAAATAAAAATTAATTGTTGTTCATGATTTCCAATAATTAATATATTTTGTATATGTACTTTCAAATATCGATAATTTTATGCTCATAGAATATATTATCTAGCGATCCAATAACAAGAAACTATGGCTGTCAGCCGCCATGGAAAATATCGATAGAACGTTCTAACGATATTTGAAATATTTCAATATTATTAAAAAAATATCGATATATCGGAGAAAAAGATTGCGATATTTTACAGGAGATATAGCCAGACTTTTAAGAAAAAATAAAAATATTTGTGTACCAGCCTAGAGAAATATCGACATTTTCTTAACAAAGAAAAACTGACTATTAATAAGATTTTAATAATAAGTACTAAAATGCACTAACATATAAAATTTAGTACCAATTTAAAAGGTTTATTAGAAGTTTCAAAATGGTTTTTATAAAGTTTAAGAAATATCTTTAACATTTTTGAAATATCGAAAATATCGACTTACAAAAATATCGATATATAGGCTAGAAATATCGATATACCCTTCTCTCGTTAATTCTGCACATCCCTACAATTAATATTTGGAAATGTATTTTAGTTGGAGGGGGTATTGACGTTTAAACCTCAAAAAAGGCCTTATAAGGTCTGAATCTAGAAGTTGCTGAACAGTTTAAAGCAATAAGCGAAAAGTGGGCTTTGTTGTATATCGTGCTCTATTGTGTAAACGTAGTTGTGATAGGAAGTTATAGTTATCCGTGTTTATAAGAAAGCTATAAGTAAGTATAACTTTGAAACAATTTTCTTTGTATTCATGACAATGCAGATTTTGCTTTGTTTAAGGGTTTCTTAGCAATTTTTAAATTTCTTTCCAACAAAAATTATAATATTTGTGTGTTCCTTTAACGTTATTTAGATAAAGATTATTCAGGAAATCTAAGGTTAGCATCATTATGTTTCAATTTATTATTTGTTAATGTGTTTTATGTATTACGTATTACTGAAAATGTTTTCAATGTTTGTTTTAAATGTCTCAATACGTATTAGGTCTTTGTTATAGAATAGTTCGTGAATTGTTATGTTCATTAGTATTGGCACTGTTATTTTTACCAGATTACTGATATATCATATATCAGTATACTTATTTCGCAGTATTATAATTTAGTTTGGTTATGTATTAACTTTTTAATAGGAAGTTATAAATTTAACGATATTAATTCTCTTTAATACATAATTCATTGCAATGCGATTAAATGTATCAATATTTTAATATACCTAGTCGAATTAAAAGTTGAAAAAGCACTCATAATAAAATCGAGTTTGTATATGTTCCTCAGATTTACTAATATGCCTTTCTTTTTACTACCACTAAATACCTTAAAATAATATAATTAGATTGTTTTAACTGAAACATTGAGAACATTAATGAAAACGAAAAAAACAAAACAAAGTAGACGTCAAATATGGTATATTGCAATATCATAGTAATAGCATCGATATATATTCAGTTATGTATATTCATATAGTATTTGCTTTGCTTTTGTTTTACACCTTTTTACACCACCAATCTGTTGTTCCTTGCATGTATGGATTTTTTTCTTGTACAAGCACTAGGAACTATAAAAATAATATTGATATGTACAAATTTAACATACCTGTGATCTTCGAAAATTAGCTGGCTATTCTGATAATTTTCTTGATATTCTTACATGTAGAGTTTAATATAATTTTTATTCACTTTTAAATTTATTTGTTTCTGAAATTTATAAAATTTGATTACATTTATATTAATTTTACAACCATGTATAAGAAATTGACAAGCAAGTAAAAGCAAACCATACAACTGGCAAATGCTAGACATAGTGTAGACACATAATACACAATAGACACATAACTAGACCTAATGTAGATTATTCTAAAGTGTATGTGGATAGCAAACCAATCCTATACTACATGTTGTTTACTTTCTTATGTTCAATTTATATTTTTCATTAGTATATTTTTTTATTGCAGCATGCAGATTTTCGTGAAGACTTTGACTGGCAAAACCATCACCCTGGAGGCTGAGGCATCTGACACAATCGAAAATGTTAAAGCCAAGATTCAAGATAAAGAAGGCATTCCACCAGACCAGCAGCGATTGATCTTTGCTGGTAAACAACTAGAAGATGGACGTACATTGTCTGATTACAACATCCAAAAGGAATCAACTCTTCACTTAGTGTTGAGATTGAGGGGAGGCATGCAAATTATTGTCAAGACTTTAACTGGCAAAACCATTACTCTGGAGGTTGAAGCCTCTGACACTATTGAAAATGCGAAAGCCAAGATTCAAGATAAAGAAGGCATTGCCCCAGACCAACAGCGATTGATCTTTGCTGGTAAACAACTAGAAGATGGACGTACATTGTCTGATTACAACATCCAGAAGGAATCAACTCTTCACTTAGTGTTGAGATTGAGGGGAGGCATGCAAATTATTGTCAAGACTTTAACTGGCAAAACCATTACTCTGGAGGTTGAAGCCTCTGACACTATTGAAAATGCGAAAGCCAAGATTCAAGATAAAGAAGGCATTGCCCCAGACCAACAGCGATTGATCTTTGCTGGTAAACAACTAGAAGATGGACGTACTCTTTTTGATTACAATATCCAGAAAGAATCTACACTTCACCTGGTATTGAGATTGAGAGGAGGCATGCAGATTTTTGTCAAAACTTTAACTGGTAAAACGATCACCCTTGAAGTTGAACCATCAGACACGATTGAAAATGTAAAAGCTAAAATTCGAGATAAAGAAGGTATTCCTCCAGATCAACAGCGATTGATCTTTGCTGGTAAACAATTGGAAGATGGTCGTACCCTATCTGATTACAATATTCAAAAGGAGTCCACATTGCATTTAGTGCTAAGACTCAGAGGTGGCAATTAAAAGCATTTTTATTTGTATTTTGATATATTTTTAAATTAATGTGAAATAAATATCTGCAGTAATACATGTTTTTTTTTCTTACTCTTAACTTATTTGAAGACCATGTATTTAAAACTGAATATTTTTAAATTAGTATTTTATAATAAGCAACCCTTAATAACTCGAAGTGAAGATATTTTGAGTGTTTGGATAGCAGTTTTTGGGAGTTTGGATGTAAGAACCCTATTGGTAGTATATAATAGTTGATAATTAATAACCAATGCAGATGTAAAAATACTTATAGCTGATTTATATTCAAGATGAAAAACAGGAAATAGAATTAAAAGATATTAAGTTATTAGTTGTTTTTAGCTCTATTCGATATATATATTCGATATTCTGTATCGATATATCGGAGAAAAAATTGCGATATTTTACAGGAGATATAGCCATACATTTAAGAAAATATAAAAATATTTGTATACCAGCCCAGAGAAATATCGACATTTTCTTAACAAAGAAAAACTGACTATTAATACAATTTTAATAATAAGTACTAAAATGCACTAACATATAAAATTTAGTACCAATTTAAAAGGTTTATTAGAAATTTCGAAAGGTTTTTTATAAAGTTTAAGAAATATCTTTAACATTTTTGAACCATTAAGAATTTTATATCTGTATTCTTGTCCTATACTATTAAATGAAATTATTCACTTTTGAGGAACTTCTAGGATCCATTTATTGGATCAATTTAAGTACATATTTTGTATTTTAGTAATACTGGTTGTTTTCCTATAAGGTTATTTGTTCATTGTTAAATTTTATTGTTTTCTTCCCTAATTAGAACTTTCTGAGGATGTAGTTAAGATCAATTTAAGACTGTTTATGAACATACTTTCTTAGCTTATTTAAAAGTCACTTTTATAACCATTAAATTGCGCAAGAGAGAAAAAACTATTTAATTCAACGTGTAACCTTTCTAGTATTGATGTGTTGATTTTTTAGTAATCCGATACGGCCAATCAACCAACAGCAAATCATATTAATGGCTTTTGTTGCGACTGTATTATATTGGGATATTTTATATTTTTATTCGTATTAGTAGTATTTTATGTATTTATTTCGTTTTAGAGAAACTGCGGTATTGTCAATAGCATATTGTATAGCTAGTCAGGTATTTTTGATGTTTGGTTTTCTTATCAATTTATATACCTACTTATAAAGCTGGAAATTCTTAATTGGGGTAATAAGCAATAAAACGCCAGGGTTGGGTAGTATTTGAATTACTTGTATTTAGAAATTGTAATTGAAATACAAATACATGTTTTGTATTTTAATTACATCTTGAAAATATAATTTGTTATACATATTTCAAGTACCTGACGCTGGTGTGCTTGTTAAATGTCAATGGTTTCTTGGTTGTTTGAATATTTACATGTAAAATGTATGTACCTTTATATTAGTCTACGGCAGTATACGAGTATAATCTTTTAACTCACATAAAAGTTATATATACGATTTATTTAATACATAGAAATTAACTTGGATAAACATAAACACTGGTTCTTCTCGAACGTTAATGTGGCTGCATTTGAATATCATGAGAATTTTATTTACTAGCTCACGTCTTCATGTAAGAAAGCCACATTTAGTCATTTTTCTCTTTCCATAAATATTAAGGAATCGGATGTTAGAAAAGGGCAATAGATCCTACTTTCCTAGAAACTTACTAGAAACTAGAACATAATTGCTGCAGTTTTAGATTAGATTCAGGGCAACAAGTGTTACTATAGCAAACTTCTGCTTACTTTAACGTCTGTCCTAATCAGGTTAGATTGTCTACAGGTTTCTAATTTAAGGAATTTTACTGTTATATTTATGTTTGCAACTAAAAGAGAGATTAAAAAGAATATTTGATAGGATTTTACTTTACAACTTACATGCTTTGGTTGTCAGAGGCATCACAATACGTGACAGGCAAATAATTCCAAGCTTTTAATTCATGCCCTAAAGGTATATTTAAAAAAAACATGAAATAACGCATAAGAGTAACAGGAACAGCAGTACTAGTAAAGAATATCATGATTTTATTGTTTCTGAGGACAGTTACAGTGTTCAGTCACAGGTGTCAAAAATAGTCATTATCATCATTTTAACCTAATTAAAAAGAGACAAAATGCTGTCCGATGGGTCGAACATATAACCGAATCAATCTATAAAATTAGATTTGTGTTGGCACTGCTCGACCCTGATGCCAAATGTCTACAAGATTCTCCAAAATGTTAGTGATAATTAGATGTTATAAGTCCAATTTGATACGGCAACGTTGTGACGTAATAATTTTTGATGGCGCACTGGGCTGTTTTATTGTATATACTATATAAAGAATTTATTGAACACTTGCATTGTATCATTGTAACATGTTACTCTCTCGTGTTTCAACACCTATTAATGCTTCACCATGCCATTATGCTTTCACCACATTACACTTTTAGTTCTTCCAATCAAACAGCCAATGCACGTCATTAAGACCATCGAACATATTGATATATTCAGTTTATAAAAGCGCAAAATCCTTTTTAAACTCAAGGCATTTTTCTTTCTGATTTTACTAATTAGCATTACTCTAGTTAAAAAGATACAGAAAGAAGTCTGATGTGCCAGAACATGTAAGAAAATCGGTCTATATATAAAACTCGATTTGTGTTGATACTGGTCGACACCGTTGTCATATGTCAATGGGCACATAATAGAACTACTCTAATCTACGAGCTATTGTGACTATTCAATAAATATGCATTTGGTGCGGCAACGTTGCATTATAAATTTTGTTAGGAATGATTTTCTAGTGGATATTTTCAGGATCAAGGCTACTACTAACAATCAAACACATCTAAATAATAAGATATGAATTTTATTCATAATTGTATACAAGTTTTAGATATCATAGTCATTGAAATCAAGTCACGAGGATCAATATTTTATTTTAAACAGTTACGAATTGTATATTTACATCATTCAAGTTGTACAAAAATGTTCGTTACAAAAAACCATACAAAAATGTTGTAGGATGAGAGGTACGGCTCGATGACTAGCAACACTGATCTGATGTTGTTGATGAAAAGTCGCTTTCACGCGTCTTAGGGTAAAACAGAAAGAATTAAACTAGGTGCATCTAAAATCGTCTCTCGCAAATGCACACTTCTTTTATACTCACGTAACAACAATGTAAACAAGTTGTCAACAAGATATTTAACAGTTCTGAATTAAAACTACTGGACGGTTTTTATGGGTATAGGTTTATTTATACATTATTTTTAAGTCCTATGTTCTAATTAGATACTATATCGTGCATCAATGGTGTCTGGGCCCCTAATGTATTTATACATCTCGAAAAAATCCAAATAAGTATAGTATTTTCATAATAATAATATCATTCTAATGTAGCTGTTTAGTATTTTAAGTAACTTTAATAATGTCTAAAGTGTATTTAACTTAATATTGAGGTAAATAACACTGTTGTTAATATTTTAGGGTTAAGCCTCAATTGTTTTGTTTACTGTGTATATGAGTCCCCAATAATTGTTTTCTTTTCAGTAACCAAATAATATACTTATTATAAATTATAAAAGGCCAATATAAAATATCTGGTGTCTTGTGATTGAAATAATAGTTCCATGGGCTATACTTCACCAGGTTAGGAAAAATGATACATGCATTTTAAAATAAATTTATTTTTAATAATTTGTTTATTGTATACAATTTTGAATCGATATTTTTGTTATTCTTTATTATCGTCATGTAGCCCATTATAAAGTATCAAAAGAAATAGATATACAGTAACAATGCTAATTTTATATTAAAATCATTAAAAAAATATTTTCTAATAAATAATAATAAAATAAATAAACAGTTTTGACATATGAGTAATATCCAAATAAAAAATTTCGATATTTTCCAATACTTTTTCAAATATATATTGACAGTTATAATATAGAGTATCGAAATTTTTTGACAATTCTTTACCTCCCACCCTTTTTACACAAAAGAATGTTCTCAGAAAAAGTAGGGTTAAAGTGAATAAACATCGATATTGACTAAAAGAATTGTATTGGAAAATAAAAATTAATTGTTGTTCATGATTTCCAACAATTAATATATTTTGTATATGTACTTTCAAATATCGATAATTTTATGCTCATAGAATGTATTATCTAGCGATCCAATAACAAGAAACTTGGCTGTCAGCCGCCATGGAAAATATCGATAGAACGTTCTAACGATATTTGAAATATTTCAATATTATTAAAAAATATCGATATATCGGAGAAAAAGATTGCGATATTTTACAGGAGATATAGCCAGACTTTTAAGAAAAAATAAAAATATTTGTGTACCAGCCTAGAGAAATATCGACATTTTCTTAACAAAGAAAAACTGACTATTAATAAGATTTTAATAATAAGTACTAAAATGCACTAACATATAAAATTTAGTACCATTTTAAAAGGTTTATTAGAAGTTTCAAAATGGTTTTTATAAAGTTTAAGAAATATCTTTAACATTTTTGAAATATCGAAAATATCGACTTATAATCTTCTCTCCCGTTTATTTTCCACATCCCTACAATTAATATTTCGAAATGTATTTTAGTTGGAGGGGGTATTGACGTTCAGACCTCAAAAAAGGCCTTATAAGGTCTGAATCTAGAAGTTGCTGAACAGTTTAAAGCAATAAGCAAAAAGTGGGCTTTGTTGTATATCGTGCTCTATTGTGTAAACGTAGTTGTGATAGGAAGTTATAGTTATCCGTGTTTATAAGAAAGCTATAAGTAAGTATAACTTTGAAACAATTTTCTTTGTATACATGACAATGCAGATTTTGCTTTGTTTAAGGGTTTCTTAGCAATTTTTAAATTTCTTTCCAACAAAAATTATAATATTTGTGTGTTCCTTTAACGTTATTTAGATAAAGATTATTCAGGAAATCTAAGGTTAGCATCATTATGTTTCAATTTATTATTTGTTAATGTGTTTTATGTATTACGTATTACTGAAAATGTTTTCAATGTTTGTTTTAAATGTTTCAATACGTATTAGGTCTTTGTTATAGAATAGTTCGTGAATTGTTATGTTCATTAGTGTTGGCAATGTTATTTTTACCAGATTACTGATATATCATATATCAGTATACTTATTTCGCAGTATTATAATTTAGTTTGGTTATGTATTAACTTTTTAATAGGAAGTTATAAATTTAACGATATTAATTCTCTTTAATACATAATTCATTGCAATGCGATTAAATGTATCAATATTTTAATATACCTAGTCGAATTAAAAGTTGAAAAAGCACTCATAATAAAATCGAGTTTGTATATGTTCCTCAGATTTACTAATATGCCTTTCTTTTTACTACCACTAAATACCTTAAAATAATATAATTAGATTGTTTTAACTGAAACATTGAGAACATTAATGAAAACGAAAAAAACAAAACAAAGTAGACGTCAAATTTGGTATATTGCAATATCATAGTAATAGCATCGATATATATTCAGTTATGTATATTCATATAGTATTTGCTTTGCTTTTGTTTTACACCTTTTTACACCACCAATCTGTTGTTCCTTGCATGTATGGATTTTTTTCTTGTACAAGCACTAGGAACTATAAAAATAATATTGATATGTACAAATTTAACATACCTGTGATCTTCGAAAATTAGCTGGCTATTCTGATAATTTTCTTGATATTCTTACATGTAGAGTTTAATATAATTTTTATTCACTTTTAAATTTATTTGTTTCTGAAATTTATAAAATTTGATTACATTTATATTAATTTTACAACCATGTATAAGAAATTGACAAGCAAGTAAAAGCAAACCATACAACTGGCAAATGCTAGACATAATGTAGACACATAATACACAATAGACACATAACTAGACCTAATGTAGATTATTCTAAAGTGTATGTGGATAGCAAAGCAATCCTATACTACATGTTGTTTACTTTCTTATGTTCAATTTATATTTTTCATTAGTATATTTTTTTATTGCAGCATGCAGATTTTCGTGAAGACTTTGACTGGCAAAACCATCACCCTGGAGGCTGAGGCATCTGACACAATCGAAAATGTTAAAGCCAAGATTCAAGATAAAGAAGGCATTCCACCAGACCAGCAGCGATTGATCTTTGCTGGTAAACAACTAGAAGATGGACGTACATTGTCTGATTACAACATCCAAAAGGAATCAACTCTTCACTTAGTGTTGAGATTGAGGGGAGGCATGCAAATTATTGTCAAGACTTTAACTGGCAAAACCATTACTCTGGAGGTTGAAGCCTCTGACACTATTGAAAATGCGAAAGCCAAGATTCAAGATAAAGAAGGCATTGCCCCAGACCAACAGCGATTGATCTTTGCTGGTAAACAACTAGAAGATGGACGTACTCTTTCTGATTACAATATCCAGAAGGAATCTACACTTCACCTGGTATTGAGATTGAGAGGAGGCATGCAGATTTTTGTCAAAACTTTAACTGGTAAAACGATCACCCTTGAAGTTGAACCATCAGACACGATTGAAAATGTAAAAGCTAAAATTCGAGATAAAGAAGGTATTCCTCCAGATCAACAGCGATTGATCTTTGCTGGTAAACAATTGGAAGATGGTCGTACCCTATCTGATTACAATATTCAAAAGGAGTCCACATTGCATTTAGTGCTAAGACTCAGAGGTGGCAATTAAAAGCATTTTTATTTGTATTTTGATATATTTTTAAATTAATGTGAAATAAATATCTGCAGTAATACATGTTTTTTTTTCTTACTCTTAACTTATTTGAAGACCATGTATTTAAAACTGAATATTTTTAAATTAGTATTTTATAATAAGCAACCCTTAATAACTCGAAGTGAAGATATTTTGAGTGTTTGGATAGCAGTTTTTGGGAGTTTGGATGTAAGAACCCTATTGGTAGTATATAATAGTTGATAATTAATAACCAATGCAGATGTAAAAATACTTATAGCTGATTTATATTCAAGATGAAAAACAGGAAATAGAATTAAAAGATATTAAGTTATTAGTTGTTTTTAGCTCTATTCGATATATATATTCGATATTCTATATCGATATATCGGAGAAAAAATTGCGATATTTTACAGGAGATATAGCCATACATTTAAGAAAATATAAAAATATTTGTATACCAGCCCAGAGAAATATCGACATTTTCTTAACAAAGAAAAACTGACTATTAATACAATTTTAATAATGAGTACTAAAATGCACTAACATATAAAATTTAGTACCAATTTAAAAGGTTTATTAGAAATTTCAAAAGGTTTTTTATAAAGTTTAAGAAATATCTTTAACATTTTTGAACCATTAAAAATTTTATATCTGTATTCCTGTCCTATACTATTAAATGAAATTATTCACTTTTGAGGAACTTCTAGGATCCATTTATTGGATCAATTTAAGTACATATTTTGTATTTTAGTAATACTGGTTGTTTTCCTATAAGGTTATTTGTTCATTGTTAAATTTTATTGTTTTCTTCCCTAATTAGAACTTTCTGAGAATGTAGTTAAGATCAATTTAAGACTGTTTATGAACATACTTTCTTAGCTTATTTAAAAGTCACTTTTATAACCATTAAATTGCGCAAGAGAGAAAAAACTATTTAATTCAACGTGTAACCTTTCTAGTATTGATGTGTTGATTTTTTAGTAATCCGATACGGCCAATCAACCAACAGCAAATCATATTAATGGCTTTTGTTGCGACTGTATTATATTGGGATATTTTATATTTTTATTCGTATTAGTAGTATTTTATGTATTTATTTCGTTTTAGAGAAACTGCGATATTGTCAATAGCATATTGTATAGCTAGTCAGGTTTTTTTGATGTTTGGTTTTCTTATCAATTTATATACCTACTTATAAAGCTGTAAAGTCTTAATTGGGGTAATAAGCAATAAAACGCCAGGGTTGGGTAGTATTTGAATTACTTTTAGTATTTAGAAATTGTAATTAAAATACAAATACATGTTTTGTATTTTAATTACATCTTGAAAATATAATTTGTTATACATATTTCAAGTACCTGACGCTGGTGTGCTTGTTAAATGTCAATGGTTTCTTGGTTGTTTGAATATTTACATGTCTAAATATGTACCTTTATATTAGTCTACGGCAGTATACGAGTATAATCTTTTAACTCACATAAAAGTTATATTTACGATTTATTTAATACATAGAAATTAACTTGGATAAACATAAACACTGGTTCTTCTCGAACGTTAATGTGGCTGCATTTGAATATCATGAGAATTTTATTTACTAGCTCACGTCTTCATGTAAGAAAGCCACATTTAGGCAATTTTCTCTTTCCATAAATATTAAGGAATCGGATGTTAGAAAAGGGCAATAGATCCTACTTTCCTAGAAACTTACTAGAAACTAGAACATAATTGCTGCAGTTTTAGATTAGATTCAGGGCAACAAGTGTTACTATAGCAAACTTCTGCTTACTTTAACGTCTGTCCTAATCAGGTTAGATTGTCTGCAGGTTTCTAATTTAAGGAATTTTACTGTTATATTTATGTTTGCAAAGCAAAGAGAGATTAAAAAGAATATTTGATAGGATTTTACTTTACAAAATGCTTTGGTTGTCAGAGGCATCACAATACGTGACAGGCAAATAATTCCAAACTTTTAATTCATGCCCTAAAGGTATATTAAAAAAAAAACATGAAATAACGCATAAGAGTAACAGGAACAGCAGTACTAGTAAAGAATATCATGATTTTATTGTTTCTGAGGACAGTTACAGTGTTCAGTCACAGGTGTCAAAAATAGTCATTATCATCATTTTAACCTAATTAAAAAGAGACAAAATGCTGTCCGATGGGTCGAACATATAACCGAATCAATCTATAAAATTAGATTTGTGTTGGCACTGCTCGACCCTGATGCCAAATGTCTACAAGATTCTCCAAAATGTTGGTGATAATTAGATGTTATAAGTCCAATTTGATACGGCAACGTTGTGACGTAATAATTTTTGATGGCGCACTGGGCTGTTTTATTGTATATACTATATAAAGAATTTATTGAACACTTGCATTGTATCATTGTAACATGTTACTCTCTCGTGTTTCAACACCTATTAATGCTTCACCATGCCATTATGCTTTCGCCACATTACACTTTTAGTTCTTCCAATCAAACAGCCAATGCACGTCATTAAGACCATCGAACATATTGATATATTCAGTTTATAAAAACGCAAAATCCTTTTTAAACTCAAGGCATTTTTTTTCTGATTTTACTAATTAGCATTACTCTAGTTAAAAAGATACAGAAAGAAGTCTGATGTGCCAGAACATGTAAGAAAATCGGTCTATATATAAAACTCGATTTGTGTTGATACTGGTCGACACCGTTGTCATATGTCAATGGGCATATAATAGAACAACTCTAATCTACGAGCTATTGTGACTATTCAATAAATATGCATTAGATGTACTATAAAGTAAAAATAAATTATATTTTGTAACGTTATTTTTATTTCGTTATTTTATTTAAATTTTGTTGATAGAGTCAATAGAAGCTAAAACTTAAATTTGGTGCGGCAACGTTGTATTATAAATTTTGTTAGGAATGATTTTCTAGTGCATATTTTCAGGATCAAGGCTACTACTAACAATCAAACACATCTAAATAATAAGATATGAATTTTATTCATAATTGTATACAAGTTTTAAATATCATAGTCATTGAAATCAACTCACGAGGATCAATATTTTATTTTAAACAGTTACGAATTGTATATTTACATCATTCAAGTTGTACAAAAATGTTTGTTACAAAAAACCATACAAAAATGTAGTAGGATGAGAGGTACGGCTCGATGACTAGCAACACTGATCTGATGTTGTTGATGAAAAGTCGCTTTCACGCGTCTTACCGTAAAACAGAAAGAATTAAACTAGGTGCATCTAAAATCGTCTCTCGCAAATGCAAACATCTTTTATACTCACGTAACAACAATGTAAACAAGTTGTCAACAAGATATTTAACAGTTCTGAATTAAAACTACTGGACGGTTTTTATGGGTATAGGTTTATTTATACATTATTTTTAAGTCCTATGTTCTAATTAGATACTCTATCGTGCATCAATGGTGTCTGGGCCCCTAATGTATTTATACATCTCGAAAAAATCCAAATAAGTATAGTATTTTCATAATAATAATATCATTCTAATGTAGCTGTTTAGTATTTTAAGTAATTTTAATAATGTCTAAAGTGTATTTAACTTAATATTGAGGTAAATAACACTGTTGTTAATATTTTAGGGTTAAGCCTCAATTGTTTTGTTTACTGTGTATATGAGTCCCCAATAATTGTTTTTTTTTCAGTAACCAAATAATATACTTATTATAAATTATAAAAGGCCAATATAAAATATCTGGTGTCTTGTGAATGAAATAATAGTTCCATGGGCTATACTTCACCAGGTTAGGAAAAATGATACATGTATTTTAAAATAAATTTATTTTTAATAATCTGTTTATTGTATACTATTTTGAATCGATATTTTTGTTATTCTTTATTATCGTCATGTAGCCCACTATAAAGTATCAAAAGAAATAGATATACAGTAACAATGCTAATTTTATATTAAAATCATTAAAAAAATATTTTCTAATAAATAATAATAAAATAAATAAACAGTTTTGACATATGAGTAATATCCAAATAAAAAATTTCGATATTTTCCAATACTTTTTCAAATATATATTGACAGTTATAATATAGAGTATCGAAATTTTTTGACAATTCTTTACCTCCCACCCTTTTTACACAAAAGAATGTTCTCAGAAAAAGTAGGGTTAAAGTGAATAAACATCGATATTGACTAAAAGAATTGTATTGGAAAATAAAAATTAATTGTTGTTCATGATTTCCAATAATTAATATATTTTGTATATGTACTTTCAAATATCGATAATTTTATGCTCATAGAATATATTATCTAGCGATCCAATAACAAGAAACTATGGCTGTCAGCCGCCATGGAAAATATCGATAGAACGTTCTAACGATATTTGAAATATTTCAATATTATTAAAAAAATATCGATATATCGGAGAAAAAGATTGCGATATTTTACAGGAGATATAGCCAGACTTTTAAGAAAAAATAAAATTATTTGTATACTGTATTTCTTAACAAAGAAAAACTGACTATTAATAAGATTTTAATAATAAGTACTAAAATGCACTAACATATAAAATTTAGTACCAATTTAAAAGGTTTATTAGAAGTTTCAAAATGGTTTTTATAAAGTTTAAGAAATATCTTTAACATTTTTGAAATATCGAAAATATCGACTTACAAAAATATCGATATATAGGCTAGAAATATCGATATACCCTTCTCTCGTTAATTCTGCACATCCCTACAATTAATATTTGGAAATGTATTTTAGTTGGAGGGGGTATTGACGTTTAAACCTCAAAAAAGGCCTTATAAGGTCTGAATTTAGAAGTTGCTGAACAGTTTAAAGCAATAAGCGAAAAGTGGGCTTTGTTGTATATCGTGCTCTATTGTGTAAACGTAGTTGTGATAGGAAGTTATAGTTATCCGTGTTTATAAGAAAGCTATAAGTAAGTATAACTTTGAAACAATTTTCTTTGTATTCATGACAATGCAGATTTTGCTTTGTTTAAGGGTTTCTTAGCAATTTTTAAATTTCTTTCCAACAAAAATTATAATATTTGTGTGTTCCTTTAACGTTATTTAGATAAAGATTATTCAGGAAATCTAAGGTTAGCATCATTATGTTTCAATTTATTATTTGTTAATGTGTTTTATGTATTACGTATTACTGAAAATGTTTTCAATGTTTGTTTTAAATGTCTCAATACGTATTAGGTCTTTGTTATAGAATAGTTCGTGAATTGTTATGTTCATTAGTGTTGGCAATGTTATTTTTACCAGATTACTGATATATCATATATCAGTATACTTATTTCGCAGTATTATAATTTAGTTTGGTTATGTATTAACTTTTTAATAGGAAGTTATAAATTTAACGATATTAATTCTCTTTAATACATAATTCATTGCAATGCGATTAAATGTATCAATATTTTAATATACCTAGTCGAATTAAAAGTTGAAAAAGCACTCATAATAAAATCGAGTTTGTATATGTTCCTCAGATTTACTAATATGCCTTTCTTTTTACTACCACTAAATACCTTAAAATAATATAATTAGATTGTTTTAACTGAAACATTGAGAACATTAATGAAAACGAAAAAAACAAAACAAAGTAGACGTCAAATATGGTATATTGCAATATCATAGTAATAGCATCGATATATATTCAGTTATGTATATTCATATAGTATTTGCTTTGCTTTTGTTTTACACCTTTTTACACCTCCAATCTGTTGTTCCTTGCATGTATGGATTTTTTTCTTGTACAAGCACTAGGAACTATAAAAATAATATTGATATGTACAAATTTAACATACCTGTGATCTTCGAAAATTAGCTGGCTATTCTGATAATTTTCTTGATATTCTTACATGTAGAGTTTAATATAATTTTTATTCACTTTTAAATTTATTTGTTTCTGAAATTTATAAAATTTGATTACATTTATATTAATTTTACAACCATGTATAAGAAATTGACAAGCAAGTGAAAGCAAACCATACAACTGGCAAATGCTAGACATAATGTAGACACATAATACACAATAGACACATAACTAGACCTAATGTAGATTATTCTAAAGTGTATGTGGATAGCAAACCAATCCTATACTACATGTTGTTTACTTTCTTATGTTCAATTTATATTTTTCATTAGTATATTTTTTTATTGCAGCATGCAGATTTTCGTGAAGACTTTGACTGGCAAAACCATCACCCTGGAGGCTGAGGCATCTGACACAATCGAAAATGTTAAAGCCAAGATTCAAGATAAAGAAGGCATTCCACCAGACCAGCAGCGATTGATCTTTGCTGGTAAACAACTAGAAGATGGACGTACATTGTCTGATTACAACATCCAAAAGGAATCAACTCTTCACTTAGTGTTGAGATTGAGGGGAGGCATGCAAATTATTGTCAAGACTTTAACTGGCAAAACCATTATTCTGGAGGTTGAAGCCTCTGACACTATTGAAAATGCGAAAGCCAAGATTCAAGATAAAGAAGGCATTGCCCCAGACCAACAGCGATTGATCTTTGCTGGTAAACAACTAGAAGATGGACGTACTCTTTCTGATTACAATATCCAGAAGGAATCTACACTTCACCTGGTATTGAGATTGAGAGGAGGCATGCAGATTTTTGTCAAAACTTTAACTGGTAAAACGATCACCCTTGAAGTTGAACCATCAGACACGATTGAAAATGTAAAAGCTAAAATTCGAGATAAAGAAGGTATTCCTCCAGATCAACAGCGATTGATCTTTGCTGGTAAACAATTGGAAGATGGTCGTACCCTATCTGATTACAATATTCAAAAGGAGTCCACATTGCATTTAGTGCTAAGACTCAGAGGTGGCAATTAAAAGCATTTTTATTTGTATTTTGATATATTTTTAAATTAATGTGAAATAAATATCTGCAGTAATACATGTTTTTTTTTCTTACTCTTAACTTATTTGAAGACCATGTATTTAAAACTGAATATTTTTAAATTAGTATTTTATAATAAGCAACCCTTAATAACTCGAAGTGAAGATATTTTGAGTGTTTGGATAGCAGTTTTTGGGAGTTTGGATGTAAGAACCCTATTGGTAGTATATAATAGTTGATAATTAATAACCAATGCAGATGTAAAAATACTTATAGCTGATTTATATTCAAGATGAAAAACAGGAAATAGAATTAAAAGATATTAAGTTATTAGTTGTTTTTAGCTCTATTCGATATATATATTCGATATTCTGTATCGATATATCGGAGAAAAAATTGCGATATTTTACAGGAGATATAGCCATACATTTAAGAAAATATAAAAATATTTGTATACCAGCCCAGAGAAATATCGACATTTTCTTAACAAAGAAAAACTGACTATTAATAAGATTTTAATAATAAGTACTAAAATGCACTAACATATAAAATTTAGTACCAATTTAAAAGGTTTATTAGAAATTTCAAAAGGTTTTTTATAAAGTTTAAGAAATATCTTTAACATTTTTGAACCATTAAGAATTTTATATCTGTATTCCTGTCCTATACTATTAAATGAAATTATTCACTTTTGAGGAACTTCTAGGATCCATTTATTGGATCAATTTAAGTACATATTTTGTATTTTAGTAATACTGGTTGTTTTCCTATAAGGTTATTTGTTCATTGTTAAATTTTATTGTTTTCTTCCCTAATTAGAACTTTCTGAGAATGTAGTTAAGATCAATTTAAGACTGTTTATGAACATACTTTCTTAGCTTATTTAAAAGTCACTTTTATAACCATTAAATTGCGCAAGAGAGAAAAAACTATTTAATTCAACGTGTAACCTTTCTAGTATTGATGTGTTGATTTTTTAGTAATCCGATACGGCCAATCAACCAACAGCAAATCATATTAATGGCTTTTGTTGCGACTGTATTATATTGGGATATTTTATATTTTTATTCGTATTATTAGTATTTTATGTATTTATTTCGTTTTAGAGAAACTGCGGTATTGTCAATAGCATATTGTATAGCTAGTCAGGTATTTTTGATGTTTGGTTTTCTTATCAATTTATATACCTACTTATAAAGCTGTAAAGTCTTAATTGGGGTAATAAGCAATAAAACGCCAGGGTTGGGTAGTATTTGAATTACTTGTATTTAGAAATTGTAATTGAAATACAAATACATGTTTTGTATTTTAATTACATCTTGAAAATATAATTTGTTATACATATTTCAAGTACCTGACGCTGGTGTGCTTGTTAAATGTCAATGGTTTCTTGGTTGTTTGAATATTTACATGTCTAAATATGTACCTTTATATTAGTCTACGGCAGTATACGAGTATAATCTTTTAACTCACATAAAAGTTATATTTACGATTTATTTAATACATAGAAATTAACTTGGATAAACATAAACACTGGTTCTTCTCGAACGTTAATGTGGCTGCATTTGAATATCATGAGAATTTTATTTACTAGCTCACGTCTTCATGTAAGAAAGCCACATTTAGGCATTTTTCTCTTTCCATAAATATTAAGGAATCGGATGTTAGAAAAGGGCAATAGATCCTACTTTCCTAGAAACTTACTAGAAACTAGAACATAATTGCTGCAGTTTTAGATTAGATTCAGGGCAACAAGTGTTACTATAGCAAACTTCTGCTTACTTTAACGTCTGTCCCAATCAGGTTAGATTGTCTGCAGGTTTCTAATTTAAGGAATTTTACTGTTATATTTATGTTTGCAACTAAAAGAGAGATTAAAAAGAATATTTGATAGGATTTTACTTTACAAAATGCTTTGGTTGTCAGAGGCATCACAATACGTGACAGGCAAATAATTCCAAACTTTTAATTCATGCCCTAAAGGTATATTAAAAAAAAAAAAAACATGAAATAACGCATAAGAGTAACAGGAACAGCAGTACTAGTAAAGAATATCATGATTTTATTGTTTCTGAGGACAGTTACAGTGTTCAGTCACAGGTGTCAAAAATAGTCATTATCATCATTTTAACCTAATTAAAAAGAGACAAAATGCTGTCCGATGGGTCGAACATATAACCGAATCAATCTATAAAATTAGATTTGTGTTGGCACTGCTCGACCCTGATGCCAAATGTCTACAAGATTCTCCAAAATGTTGGTGATAATTAGATGTTATAAGTCCAATTTGATACGGCAACGTTGTGACGTAATAATTTTTGATGGCGCACTGGGCTGTTTTATTGTATATACTATATAAAGAATTTATTGAACACTTGCATTGTATCATTGTAACATGTTACTCTCTCGTGTTTCAACACCTATTAATGCTTCACCATGCCATTATGCTTTCGCCACATTACACTTTTAGTTCTTCCAATCAAACAGCCAATGCACGTCATTAAGACCATCGAACATATTGATATATTCAGTATATAAAAACGCAAAATCCTTTTTAAACTCAAGGCATTTTTTTTCTGATTTTACTAATTAGCATTACTCTAGTTAAAAAGATACAGAAAGAAGTCTGATGTGCCAGAACATGTAAGAAAATCGGTCTATATATAAAACTCGATTTGTGTTGATACTGGTCGACACCGTTGTCATATGTCAATGGGCATATAATAGAACAACTCTAATCTACGAGCTATTGTGACTATTCAATAAATATGCATTAGATGTACTATAAAGTAAAAATAAATTATATTTTGTAACGTTATTTTTATTTCGTTATTTTATTTAAATTTTGTTGATAGAGTCAATAGAAGCTAAAACTTAAATTTGGTGCGGCAACGTTGTATTATAAATTTTGTTAGGAATGATTTTCTAGTGCATATTTTCAGGATCAAGGCTACTACTAACAATCAAACACATCTAAATAATAAGATATGAATTTTATTCATAATTGTATACAAGTTTTAAATATCATAGTCATTGAAATCAACTCACGAGGATCAATATTTTATTTTAAACAGTTACGAATTGTATATTTACATCATTCAAGTTGTACAAAAATGTTTGTTACAAAAAACCATACAAAAATGTAGTAGGATGAGAGGTACGGCTCGATGACTAGCAACACTGATCTGATGTTGTTGATGAAAAGTCGCTTTCACGCGTCTTACCGTAAAACAGAAAGAATTAAACTAGGTGCATCTAAAATCGTCTCTAGTATTTTCATAATAATAATATCATTCTAATGTAGCTGTTTAGTATTTTAAGTAACTTTAATAATGTCTAAAGTGTATTTAACTTAATATTGAGGTAAATAACACTGTTGTTAATATTTTAGGGTTAAGCCTCAATTGTTTTGTTTACTGTGTATATGAGTCCCCAATAATTGTTTTTTTTTCAGTAACCAAATAATATACTTATTATAAATTATAAAAGGCCAATATAAAATATCTGGTGTCTTGTGAATGAAATAATAGTTCCATGGGCTATACTTCACCAGGTTAGGAAAAATGATACATGCATTTTAAAATAAATTTATTTTTAATAATCTGTTTATTGTATACTATTTTGAATCGATATTTTTGTTATTCTTTATTATCGTCATGTAGCCCACTATAAAGTATCAAAAGAAATAGATATACAGTAACAATGCTAATTTTATATTAAAATCAATAAAAAAATATTTTCTAATAAATAATAATAAAATAAATAAACAGTTTTGACATATGAGTAATATCCAAATAAAAAATTTCGATATTTTCCAATACTTTTTCAAATATATATTGACAGTTATAATATAGAGTATCGAACTTTTTTGACAATTCTTTACCTCCCACCCTTTTTACACAAAAGAATGTTCTCAGAAAAAGTAGGGTTAAAGTGAATAAACATCGATATTGACTAAAAGAATTGTATTGGAAAATAAAAATTAATTGTTGTTCATGATTTCCAATAATTAATATATTTTGTATATGTACTTTCAAATATCGATAATTTTATGCTCATAGAATATATTATCTAGCGATCCAATAACAAGAAACTATGGCTGTCAGCCGCCATGGAAAATATCGATAGAACGTTCTAACGATATTTGAAATATTTCAATATTATTAAAAAAATATCGATATATCGGAGAAAAAGATTGCGATATTTTACAGGAGATATAGCCAGACTTTTAAGAAAAAATAAAATTATTTGTATACTGTATTTCTTAACAAAGAAAAACTGACTATTAATAAGATTTTAATAATAAGTACTAAAATGCACTAACATATAAAATTTAGTACCAATTTAAAAGGTTTATTAGAAGTTTCAAAATGGTTTTTATAAAGTTTAAGAAATATCTTTAACATTTTTGAAATATCGAAAATATCGACTTACAAAAATATCGATATATAGGCTAGAAATATCGATATACCCTTCTCTCGTTAATTCTGCACATCCCTACAATTAATATTTGGAAATGTATTTTAGTTGGAGGGGGTATTGACGTTTAAACCTCAAAAAAGGCCTTATAAGGTCTGAATCTAGAAGTTGCTGAACAGTTTAAAGCAATAAGCGAAAAGTGGGCTTTGTTGTATATCGTGCTCTATTGTGTAAACGTAGTTGTGATAGGAAGTTATAGTTATCCGTGTTTATAAGAAAGCTATAAGTAAGTATAACTTTGAAACAATTTTCTTTGTATTCATGACAATGCAGATTTTGCTTTGTTTAAGGGTTTCTTAGCAATTTTTAAATTTCTTTCCAACAAAAATTATAATATTTGTGTGTTCCTTTAACGTTATTTAGATAAAGATTATTCAGGAAATCTAAGGTTAGCATCATTATGTTTCAATTTATTATTTGTTAATGTGTTTTATGTATTACGTATTACTGAAAATGATTTCAATGTTTGTTTTAAATGTCTCAATACGTATTAGGTCTTTGTTATAGAATAGTTCGTGAATTGTTATGTTCATTAGTGTTGGCAATGTTATTTTTACCAGATTACTGATATATCATATATCAGTATACTTATTTCGCAGTATTATAATTTAGTTTGGTTATGTATTAACTTTTTAATAGGAAGTTATAAATTTAACGATATTAATTCTCTTTAATACATAATTCATTGCAATGCGATTAAATGTATCAATATTTTAATATACCTAGTCGAATTAAAAGTTGAAAAAGCACTCATAATAAAATCGAGTTTGTATATGTTCCTCAGATTTACTAATATGCCTTTCTTTTTACTACCACTAAATACCTTAAAATAATATAATTAGATTGTTTTAACTGAAACATTGAGAACATTAATGAAAACGAAAAAAACAAAACAAAGTAGACGTCAAATATGGTATATTGCAATATCATAGTAATAGCATCGATATATATTCAGTTATGTATATTCATATAGTATTTGCTTTGCTTTTGTTTTACACCTTTTTACACCACCAATCTGTTGTTCCTTGCATGTATGGATTTTTTTCTTGTACAAGCACTAGGAACTATAAAAATAATATTGATATGTACAAATTTAACATACCTGTGATCTTCGAAAATTAGCTGGCTATTCTGATAATTTTCTTGATATTCTTACATGTAGAGTTTAATATAATTTTTATTCACTTTTAAATTTATTTGTTTCTGAAATTTATAAAATTTGATTACATTTATATTAATTTTACAACCATGTATAAGAAATTGACAAGCAAGTAAAAGCAAACCATACAACTGGCAAATGCTAGACATAGTGTAGACACATAATACACAATAGACACATAACTAGACCTAATGTAGATTATTCTAAAGTGTATGTGGATAGCAAACCAATCCTATACTACATGTTGTTTACTTTCTTATGTTCAATTTATATTTTTCATTAGTATATATTTTTATTGCAGCATGCAGATTTTCGTGAAGACTTTGACTGGCAAAACCATCACCCTGGAGGCTGAGGCATCTGACACAATCGAAAATGTTAAAGCCAAGATTCAAGATAAAGAAGGCATTCCACCAGACCAGCAGCGATTGATCTTTGCTGGTAAACAACTAGAAGATGGACGTACATTGTCTGATTACAACATCCAAAAGGAATCAACTCTTCACTTAGTGTTGAGATTGAGGGGAGGCATGCAAATTATTGTCAAGACTTTAACTGGCAAAACCATTACTCTGGAGGTTGAAGCCTCTGACACTATTGAAAATGCGAAAGCCAAGATTCAAGATAAAGAAGGCATTGCCCCAGACCAACAGCGATTGATCTTTGCTGGTAAACAACTAGAAGATGGACGTACATTGTCTGATTACAACATCCAGAAGGAATCAACTCTTCACTTAGTGTTGAGATTGAGGGGAGGCATGCAAATTATTGTCAAGACTTTAACTGGCAAAACCATTACTCTGGAGGTTGAAGCCTCTGACACTATTGAAAATGCGAAAGCCAAGATTCAAGATAAAGAAGGCATTGCCCCAGACCAACAGCGATTGATCTTTGCTGGTAAACAACTAGAAGATGGACGTACTCTTTTTGATTACAATATCCAGAAAGAATCTACACTTCACCTGGTATTGAGATTGAGAGGAGGCATGCAGATTTTTGTCAAAACTTTAACTGGTAAAACGATCACCCTTGAAGTTGAACCATCAGACACGATTGAAAATGTAAAAGCTAAAATTCGAGATAAAGAAGGTATTCCTCCAGATCAACAGCGATTGATCTTTGCTGGTAAACAATTGGAAGATGGTCGTACCCTATCTGATTACAATATTCAAAAGGAGTCCACATTGCATTTAGTGCTAAGACTCAGAGGTGGCAATTAAAAGCATTTTTATTTGTATTTTGATATATTTTTAAATTAATGTGAAATAAATATCTGCAGTAATACATGTTTTTTTTTCTTACTCTTAACTTATTTGAAGACCATGTATTTAAAACTGAATATTTTTAAATTAGTATTTTATAATAAGCAACCCTTAATAACTCGAAGTGAAGATATTTTGAGTGTTTGGATAGCAGTTTTTGGGAGTTTGGATGTAAGAACCCTATTGGTAGTATATAATAGTTGATAATTAATAACCAATGCAGATGTAAAAATACTTATAGCTGATTTATATTCAAGATGAAAAACAGGAAATAGAATTAAAAGATATTAAGTTATTAGTTGTTTTTAGCTCTATTCGATATATATATTCGATATTCTGTATCGATATATCGGAGAAAAAATTGCGATATTTTACAGGAGATATAGCCATACATTTAAGAAAATATAAAAATATTTGTATACCAGCCCAGAGAAATATCGACATTTTCTTAACAAAGAAAAACTGACTATTAATACAATTTTAATAATAAGTACTAAAATGCACTAACATATAAAATTTAGTACCAATTTAAAAGGTTTATTAGAAATTTCAAAAGGTTTTTTATAAAGTTTAAGAAATATCTTTAACATTTTTGAACCATTAAGAATTTTATATCTGTATTCCTGTCCTATACTATTAAATGAAATTATTCACTTTTGAGGAACTTCTAGGATCCATTTATTGGATCAATTTAAGTACATATTTTGTATTTTAGTAATACTGGTTGTTTTCCTATAAGGTTATTTGTTCATTGTTAAATTTTATTGTTTTCTTCCCTAATTAGAACTTTCTGAGGATGTAGTTAAGATCAATTTAAGACTGTTTATGAACATACTTTCTTAGCTTATTTAAAAGTCACTTTTATAACCATTAAATTGCGCAAGAGAGAAAAAACTATTTAATTCAACGTGTAACCTTTCTAGTATTGATGTGTTGATTTTTTAGTAATCCGATACGGCCAATCAACCAACAGCAAATCATATTAATGGCTTTTGTTGCGACTGTATTATATTGGGATATTTTATATTTTTATTCGTATTAGTAGTATTTTATGTATTTATTTCGTTTTAGAGAAACTGCGGTATTGTCAATAGCATATTGTATAGCTAGTCAGGTATTTTTGATGTTTGGTTTTCTTATCAATTTATATATCTACTTATAAAGCTGTAAAGTCTTAATTGGGGTAATAAGCAATAAAACGCCAGGGTTGGGTAGTATTTGAATTACTTGTATTTAGAAATTGTAATTGAAATACAAATACATGTTTTGTATTTTAATTACATCTTGAAAATATAATTTGTTATACATATTTCAAGTACCTGACGCTGGTGTGCTTGTTAAATGTCAATGGTTTCTTGGTTGTTTGAATATTTACATGTAAAATGTATGTACCTTTATATTAGTCTACGGCAGTATACGAGTATAATCTTTTAACTCACATAAAAGTTATATATACGATTTATTTAATACATAGAAATTAACTTGGATAAACATAAACACTGGTTCTTCTCGAACGTTAATGTGGCTGCATTTGAATATCATGAGAATTTTATTTACTAGCTCACGTCTTCATGTAAGAAAGCCACATTTAGGCATTTTTCTCTTTCCATAAATATTAAGGAATCGGATGTTAGAAAAGGGCAATAGATCCTACTTTCCTAGAAACTTACTAGAAACTAGAACATAATTGCTGCAGTTTTAGATTAGATTCAGGGCAACAAGTGTTACTATAGCAAACTTCTGTTTACTTTAACGTCTGTCCTAATCAGGTTAGATGGTCTGCAGGTTTCTAATTTAAGGAATTTTACTGTTATATTTATGTTTGCAACTAAAAGAGAGATTAAAAAGAATATTTGATAGGATTTTACTTTACAACTTACATGCTTTGGTTGTCAGAGGCATCACAATACGTGACAGGTAAATAATTCCAAGCTTTTAATTCATGCCCTAAAGGTATATTAAAAAAAAACATGAAATAACGCATAAGAGTAACAGGAACAGCAGTACTAGTAAAGAATATCATGATTTTATTGTTTCTGAGGACAGTTACAGTGTTCAGTCACAGGTGTCAAAAATAGTCATTATCATCATTTTAACCTAATTAAAAAGAGACAAAATGCTGTCCGATGGGTCGAACATATAACCGAATCAATCTATAAAATTAGATTTGTGTTGGCACTGCTCGACCCTGATGCCAAATGTCTACAAGATTCTCCAAAATGTTAGTGATAATTAGATGTTATAAGTCCAATTTGATACGGCAACGTTGTGACGTAATAATTTTTGATGGCGCACTGGGCTGTTTTATTGTATATACTATATAAAGAATTTATTGAACACTTGCATTGTATCATTGTAACATGTTACTCTCTCGTGTTTCAACACCTATTAATGCTTCACCATGCCATTATGCTTTCACCACATTACACTTTTAGTTCTTCCAATCAAACAGCCAATGCACGTCATTAAGACCATCGAACATATTGATATATTCAGTTTATAAAAGCGCAAAATCCTTTTTAAACTCAAGGCATTTTTCTTTCTGATTTTACTAATTAGCATTACTCTAGTTAAAAAGAGACAGAAAGAAGTCTGATGTGCCAGAACATGTAAGAAAATCGGTCTATATATAAAACTCGATTTGTGTTGATACTGGTCGACACCGTTGTCATATGTCAATGGGCACATAATAGAACTACTCTAATCTACGAGCTATTGTGACTATTCAATAAATATGCATTTGGTGCGGCAACGTTGCATTATAAATTTTGTTAGGAATGATTTTCTAGTGCATATTTTCAGGATCAAGGCTACTACTAACAATCAAACACATCTAAATAATAAGATATGAATTTTATTCATAATTGTATACAAGTTTTAGATATCATAGTCATTGAAATCAAGTCACGAGGATCAATATTTTATTTTAAACAGTTACGAATTGTATATTTACATCATTCAAGTTGTACAAAAATGTTCGTTACAAAAAACCATACAAAAATGTTGTAGGATGAGAGGTACGGCTCGATGACTAGCAACACTGATCTGATGTTGTTGATGAAAAGTCGCTTTCACGCGTCTTAGGGTAAAACAGAAAGAATTAAACTAGGTGCATCTAAAATCGTCTCTCGCAAATGCACACTTCTTTTATACTCACGTAACAACAATGTAAACAAGTTGTCAACAAGATATTTAACAGTTCTGAATTAAAACTACTGGACGGTTTTTATGGGTATAGGTTTATTTATACATTATTTTTAAGTCCTATGTTCTAATTAGATACTATATCGTGCATCAATGGTGTCTGGGCCCCTAATGTATTTATACATCTCGAAAAAATCCAAATAAGTATAGTATTTTCATAATAATAATATCATTCTAATGTAGCTGTTTAGTATTTTAAGTAACTTTAATAATGTCTAAAGTGTATTTAACTTAATATTGAGGTAAATAACACTGTTGTTAATATTTTGGGGTTAAGCCTCAATTGTTTTGTTTACTGTGTATATGAGTCCCCAATAATTGTTTTCTTTTCAGTAACCAAATAATATACTTATTATAAATTATAAAAGGCCAATATAAAATATCTGGTGTCTTGTGATTGAAATAATAGTTCCATGGGCTATACTTCACCAGGTTAGGAAAAATGATACATGCATTTTAAAATAAATTTATTTTTAATAATCTGTTTATTGTATACAATTTTGAATCGATATTTTTGTTATTCTTTATTATCGTCATGTAGCCCATTATAAAGTATCAAAAGAAATAGATATACAGTAACAATGCTAATTTTATATTAAAATCATTAAAAAAATATTTTCTAATAAATAATAATAAAATAAATAAACAGTTTTGACATATGAGTAATATCCAAATAAAAAATTTCGATATTTTCCAATACTTTTTCAAATATATATTGACAGTTATAACATAGAGTATCGAAATTTTTTGACAATTCTTTACCTCCCACCCTTTTTACACAAAAGAATGTTCTCAGAAAAAGTAGGGTTAAAGTGAATAAACATCGATATTGACTAAAAGAATTGTATTGGAAAATAAAAATTAATTGTTGTTCATGATTTCCAATAATTAATATATTTTGTATATGTACTTTCAAATATCGATAATTTTATGCTCATAGAATGTATTATCTAGCGATCCAATAACAAGAAACTTGGCTGTCAGCCGCCATGGAAAATATCGATAGAACATTCTAACGATATTTGAAATATTTCAATATTATTAAAAAATATCGATATATCGGAGAAAAAGATTGCGATATTTTACAGGAGATATAGCCAGACTTTTAAGAAAAAATAAAAATATTTGTGTACCAGCCTAGAGAAATATCGACATTTTCTTAACAAAGAAAAACTGACTATTAATAAGATTTTAATAATAAGTACTAAAATGCACTAACATATAAAATTTAGTACCATTTTAAAAGGTTTATTAGAAGTTTCAAAATGGTTTTTATAAAGTTTAAGAAATATCTTTAACATTTTTGAAATATCGAAAATATCGACTTATAATCTTCTCTCCCGTTTATTTTCCACATCCCTACAATTAATATTTCGAAATGTATTTTAGTTGGAGGGGGTATTGACGTTCAGACCTCAAAAAAGGCCTTATAAGGTCTGAATCTAGAAGTTGCTGAACAGTTTAAAGCAATAAGCAAAAAGTGGGCTTTGTTGTATATCGTGCTCTATTGTGTAAACGTAGTTGTGATAGGAAGTTATAGTTATCCGTGTTTATAAGAAAGCTATAAGTAAGTATAACTTTGAAACAATTTTCTTTGTATTCATGACAATGCAGATTTTGCTTTGTTTAAGGGTTTCTTAGCAATTTTTAAATTTCTTTCCAACAAAAATTATAATATTTGTGTGTTCCTTTAACGTTATTTAGATAAAGATTATTCAGGAAATCTAAGGTTAGCATCATTATGTTTCAATTTATTATTTGTTAATGTGTTTTATGTATTACGTATTACTGAAAATGTTTTCAATGTTTGTTTTAAATGTTTCAATACGTATTAGGTCTTTGTTATAGAATAGTTCGTGAATTGTTATGTTCATTAGTGTTGGCAATGTTATTTTTACCAGATTACTGATATATCATATATCAGTATACTTATTTCGCAGTATTATAATTTAGTTTGGTTATGTATTAACTTTTTAATAGGAAGTTATAAATTTAACGATATTAATTCTCTTTAATACATAATTCATTGCAATGCGATTAAATGTATCAATATTTTAATATACCTAGTCGAATTAAAAGTTGAAAAAGCACTCATAATAAAATCGAGTTTGTATATGTTCCTCAGATTTACTAATATGCCTTTCTTTTTACTACCACTAAATACCTTAAAATAATATAATTAGATTGTTTTAACTGAAACATTGAGAACATTAATGAAAACGAAAAAAACAAAACAAAGTAGACGTCAAATATGGTATATTGCAATATCATAGTAATAGCATCGATATATATTCAGTTATGTATATTCATATAGTATTTGCTTTGCTTTTATTTTACACCTATTTACACCACCAATCTGTTGTTCCTTGCATGTATGGATTTTTTTCTTGTACAAGCACTAGGAACTATAAAAATAATATTGATATGTACAAATTTAACATACCTGTGATCTTCGAAAATTAGCTGGCTATTCTGATAATTTTCTTGATATTCTTACATGTAGAGTTTAATATAATTTTTATTCACTTTTAAATTTATTTGTTTCTGAAATTTATAAAATTTGATTACATTTATATTAATTTTACAACCATGTATAAGAAATTGACAAGCAAGTAAAAGCAAACCATACAACTGGCAAATGCTAGACATAATGTAGACACATAATACACAATAGACACATAACTAGACCTAATGTAGATTATTCTAAAGTGTATGTGGATAGCAAAGCAATCCTATACTACATGTTGTTTACTTTCTTATGTTCAATTTATATTTTTCATTAGTATATTTTTTTATTGCAGCATGCAGATTTTCGTGAAGACTTTGACTGGCAAAACCATCACCCTGGAGGCTGAGGCATCTGACACAATCGAAAATGTTAAAGCCAAGATTCAAGATAAAGAAGGCATTCCACCAGACCAGCAGCGATTGATCTTTGCTGGTAAACAACTAGAAGATGGACGTACATTGTCTGATTACAACATCCAAAAGTAATCAACTCTTCACTTAGTGTTGAGATTGAGGGGAGGCATGCAAATTATTGTCAAGACTTTAACTGGCAAAACCATTACTCTGGAGGTTGAAGCCTCTGACACTATTGAAAATGCGAAAGCCAAGATTCAAGATAAAGAAGGCATTGCCCCAGACCAACAGCGATTGATCTTTGCTGGTAAACAACTAGAAGATGGACGTACTCTTTCTGATTACAATATCCAGAAGGAATCTACACTTCACCTGGTATTGAGATTGAGAGGAGGCATGCAGATTTTTGTCAAAACTTTAACTGGTAAAACGATCACCCTTGAAGTTGAACCATCAGACACGATTGAAAATGTAAAAGCTAAAATTCGAGATAAAGAAGGTATTCCTCCAGATCAACAGCGATTGATCTTTGCTGGTAAACAATTGGAAGATGGTCGTACCCTATCTGATTACAATATTCAAAAGGAGTCCACATTGCATTTAGTGCTAAGACTCAGAGGTGGCAATTAAAAGCATTTTTATTTGTATTTTGATATATTTTTAAATTAATGTGAAATAAATATCTGCAGTAATACATGTTTTTTTTTTCTTACTCTTAACTTATTTGAAGACCATGTATTTAAAACTGAATATTTTTAAATTAGTATTTTATAATAAGCAACCCTTAATAACTCGAAGTGAAGATATTTTGAGTGTTTGGATAGCAGTTTTTGGGAGTTTGGATGTAAGAACCCTATTGGTAGTATATAATAGTTGATAATTAATAACCAATGCAGATGTAAAAATACTTATAGCTGATTTATATTCAAGATGAAAAACAGGAAATAGAATTAAAAGATTTTAAGTTATTAGTTGTTTTTAGCTCTATTCGATATATATATTCGATATTCTATATCGATATATCGGAGAAAAAATTGCGATATTTTACAGGAGATATAGCCATACATTTAAGAAAATATAAAAATATTTGTATACCAGCCCAGAGAAATATCGACATTTTCTTAACAAAGAAAAACTGACTATTAATACAATTTTAATAATGAGTACTAAAATGCACTAACATATAAAATTTAGTACCAATTTAAAAGGTTTATTAGAAATTTCAAAAGGTTTTTTATAAAGTTTAAGAAATATCTTTAACATTTTTGAACCATTAAGAATTTTATATCTGTATTCCTGTCCTATACTATTAAATGAAATTATTCACTTTTGAGGAACTTCTAGGATCCATTTATTGGATCAATTTAAGTACATATTTTGTATTTTAGTAATACTGGTTGTTTTCCTATAAGGTTATTTGTTCATTGTTAAATTTTATTGTTTTCTTCCCTAATTAGAACTTTCTGAGAATGTAGTTAAGATCAATTTAAGACTGTTTATGAACATACTTTCTTAGCTTATTTAAAAGTCACTTTTATAACCATTAAATTGCGCAAGAGAGAAAAAACTATTTAATTCAACGTGTAACCTTTCTAGTATTGATGTGTTGATTTTTTAGTAATCCGATACGGCCAATCAACCAACAGCAAATCATATTAATGGCTTTTGTTGCGACTGTATTATATTGGGATATTTTATATTTTTATTCGTATTAGTAGTATTTTATGTATTTATTTCGTTTTAGAGAAACTGCGATATTGTCAATAGCATATTGTATAGCTAGTCAGGTTTTTTTGATGTTTGGTTTTCTTATCAATTTATATACCTACTTATAAAGCTGTAAAGTCTTAATTGGGGTAATAAGCAATAAAACGCCAGGGTTGGGTAGTATTTGAATTACTTTTAGTATTTAGAAATTGTAATTAAAATACAAATACATGTTTTGTATTTTAATTACATCTTGAAAATATAATTTGTTATACATATTTCAAGTACCTGACGCTGGTGTGCTTGTTAAATGTCAATGGTTTCTTGGTTGTTTGAATATTTACATGTCTAAATATGTACCTTTATATTAGTCTACGGCAGTATACGAGTATAATCTTTTAACTCACATAAAAGTTATATTTACGATTTATTTAATACATAGAAATTAACTTGGATAAACATAAACACTGGTTCTTCTCGAACGTTAATGTGGCTGCATTTGAATATCATGAGAATTTTATTTACTAGCTCACGTCTTCATGTAAGAAAGCCACATTTAGGCAATTTTCTCTTTCCATAAATATTAAGGAATCGGATGTTAGAAAAGGGCAATAGATCCTACTTTCCTAGAAACTTACTAGAAACTAGAACATAATTGCTGCAGTTTTAGATTAGATTCAGGGCAACAAGTGTTACTATAGCAAACTTCTGCTTACTTTAACGTCTGTCCTAATCAGGTTAGATTGTCTGCAGGTTTCTAATTTAAGGAATTTTACTGTTATATTTATGTTTGCAACTAAAAGAGAGATTAAAAAGAATATTTGATAGGATTTTACTTTACAACTTACATGCTTTGGTTGTCAGAGGCATCACAATACGTGACAGGCAAATAATTCCAAGCTTTTAATTCATGCCCTAAAGGTATATTTAAAAAAAACATGAAATAACGCATAAGAGTAACAGGAACAGCAGTACTAGTAAAGAATATCATGATTTTATTGTTTCTGAGGACAGTTACAGTGTTCAGTCACAGGTGTCAAAAATAGTCATTATCATCATTTTAACCTAATTAAAAAGAGACAAAATGCTGTCCGATGGGTCGAACATATAACCGAATCAATCTATAAAATTAGATTTGTGTTGGCACTGCTCGACCCTGATGCCAAATGTCTACAAGATTCTCCAAAATGTTGGTGATAATTAGATGTTATAAGTCCAATTTGATACGGCAACGTTGTGACGTAATAATTTTTGATGGCGCACTGGGCTGTTTTATTGTATATACTATATAAAGAATTTATTGAACACTTGCATTGTATCATTGTAACATGTTACTCTCTCGTGTTTCAACACCTATTAATGCTTCACCATGCCATTATGCTTTCACCACATTACACTTTTAGTTCTTCCAATCAAACAGCCAATGCACGTCATTAAGACCATCGAACATATTGATATATTCAGTTTATAAAAGCGCAAAATCCTTTTTAAACTCAAGGCATTTTTCTTTCTGATTTTACTAATTAGCATTACTCTAGTTAAAAAGATACAGAAAGAAGTCTGATGTGCCAGAACATGTAAGAAAATCGGTCTATATATAAAACTCGATTTGTGTTGATACTGGTCGACACCGTTGTCATATGTCAATGGGCACATAATAGAACTACTCTAATCTACGAGCTATTGTGACTATTCAATAAATATGCATTTGGTGCGGCAACGTTGCATTATAAATTTTGTTAGGAATGATTTTCTAGTGGATATTTTCAGGATCAAGGCTACTACTAACAATCAAACACATCTAAATAATAAGATATGAATTTTATTCATAATTGTATACAAGTTTTAGATATCATAGTCATTGAAATCAAGTCACGAGGATCAATATTTTATTTTAAACAGTTACGAATTGTATATTTACATCATTCAAGTTGTACAAAAATGTTCGTTACAAAAAACCATACAAAAATGTTGTAGGATGAGAGGTACGGCTCGATGACTAGCAACACTGATCTGATGTTGTTGATGAAAAGTCGCTTTCACGCGTCTTAGGGTAAAACAGAAAGAATTAAACTAGGTGCATCTAAAATCGTCTCTCGCAAATGCACACTTCTTTTATACTCACGTAACAACAATGTAAACAAGTTGTCAACAAGATATTTAACAGTTCTGAATTAAAACTACTGGACGGTTTTTATGGGTATAGGTTTATTTATACATTATTTTTAAGTCCTATGTTCTAATTAGATACTATATCGTGCATCAATGGTGTCTGGGCCCCTAATGTATTTATACATCTCGAAAAAATCCAAATAAGTATAGTATTTTCATAATAATAATATCATTCTAATGTAGCTGTTTAGTATTTTAAGTAACTTTAATAATGTCTAAAGTGTATTTAACTTAATATTGAGGTAAATAACACTGTTGTTAATATTTTAGGGTTAAGCCTCAATTGTTTTCTTTACTGTGTATATGAGTCCCCAATAATTGTTTTCTTTTCAGTAACCAAATAATATACTTATTATAAATTATAAAAGGCCAATATAAAATATCTGGTGTCTTGTGATTGAAATAATAGTTCCATGGGCTATACTTCACCAGGTTAGGAAAAATGATACATGCATTTTAAAATAAATTTATTTTTAATAATTTGTTTATTGTATACAATTTTGAATCGATATTTTTGTTATTCTTTATTATCGTCATGTAGCCCATTATAAAGTATCAAAAGAAATAGATATACAGTAACAATGCTAATTTTATATTAAAATCATTAAAAAAATATTTTCTAATAAATAATAATAAAATAAATAAACAGTTTTGACATATGAGTAATATCCAAATAAAAAATTTCGATATTTTCCAATACTTTTTCAAATATATATTGACAGTTATAATATAGAGTATCGAAATTTTTTGACAATTCTTTACCTCCCACCCTTTTTACACAAAAGAATGTTCTCAGAAAAAGTAGGGTTAAAGTGAATAAACATCGATATTGACTAAAAGAATTGTATTGGAAAATAAAAATTAATTGTTGTTCATGATTTCCAATAATTAATATATTTTGTATATGTACTTTCAAATATCGATAATTTTATGCTCATAGAATGTATTATCTAGCGATCCAATAACAAGAAACTTGGCTGTCAGCCGCCATGGAAAATATCGATAGAACGTTCTAACGATATTTGAAATATTTCAATATTATTAAAAAATATCGATATATCGGAGAAAAAGATTGCGATATTTTACAGGAGATATAGCCAGACTTTTAAGAAAAAATAAAAATATTTGTGTACCAGCCTAGAGAAATATCGACATTTTCTTAACAAAGAAAAACTGACTATTAATAAGATTTTAATAATAAGTACTAAAATGCACTAACATATAAAATTTAGTACCATTTTAAAAGGTTTATTAGAAGTTTCAAAATGGTTTTTATAAAGTTTAAGAAATATCTTTAACATTTTTGAAATATCGAAAATATCGACTTATAATCTTCTCTCCCGTTTATTTTCCACATCCCTACAATTAATATTTCGAAATGTATTTTAGTTGGAGGGGGTATTGACGTTCAGACCTCAAAAAAGGCCTTATAAGGTCTGAATCTAGAAGTTGCTGAACAGTTTAAAGCAATAAGCAAAAAGTGGGCTTTGTTGTATATCGTGCTCTATTGTGTAAACGTAGTTGTGATAGGAAGTTATAGTTATCCGTGTTTATAAGAAAGCTATAAGTAAGTATAACTTTGAAACAATTTTCTTTGTATTCATGACAATGCAGATTTTGCTTTGTTTAAGGGTTTCTTAGCAATTTTTAAATTTCTTTCCAACAAAAATTATAATATTTGTGTGTTCCTTTAACGTTATTTAGATAAAGATTATTCAGGAAATCTAAGGTTAGCATCATTATGTTTCAATTTATTATTTGTTAATGTGTTTTATGTATTACGTATTACTGAAAATGTTTTCAATGTTTGTTTTAAATGTTTCAATACGTATTAGGTCTTTGTTATAGAATAGTTCGTGAATTGTTATGTTCATTAGTGTTGGCAATGTTATTTTTACCAGATTACTGATATATCATATATCAGTATACTTATTTCGCAGTATTATAATTTAGTTTGGTTATGTATTAACTTTTTAATAGGAAGTTATAAATTTAACGATATTAATTCTCTTTAATACATAATTCATTGCAATGCGATTAAATGTATCAATATTTTAATATACCTAGTCGAATTAAAAGTTGAAAAAGCACTCATAATAAAATCGAGTTTGTATATGTTCCTCAGATTTACTAATATGCCTTTCTTTTTACTACCACTAAATACCTTAAAATAATATAATTAGATTGTTTTAACTGAAACATTGAGAACATTAATGAAAACGAAAAAAACAAAACAAAGTAGACGTCAAATATGGTATATTGCAATATCATAGTAATAGCATCGATATATATTCAGTTATGTATATTCATATAGTATTTGCTTTGCTTTTGTTTTACACCTTTTTACACCACCAATCTGTTGTTCCTTGCATGTATGGATTTTTTTCTTGTACAAGCACTAGGAACTATAAAAATAATATTGATATGTACAAATTTAACATACCTGTGATCTTCGAAAATTAGCTGGCTATTCTGATAATTTTCTTGATATTCTTACATGTAGAGTTTAATATAATTTTTATTCACTTTTAAATTTATTTGTTTCTGAAATTTATAAAATTTGATTACATTTATATTAATTTTACAACCATGTATAAGAAATTGACAAGCAAGTAAAAGCAAACCATACAACTGGCAAATGCTAGACATAATGTAGACACATAATACACAATAGACACATAACTAGACCTAATGTAGATTATTCTAAAGTGTATGTGGATAGCAAACCAATCCTATACTACAAGTTGTTTACTTTCTTATGTTCAATTTATATTTTTCATTAGTATATTTTTTTATTGCAGCATGCAGATTTTCGTGAAGACTTTGACTGGCAAAACCATCACCCTGGAGGCTGAGGCATCTGACACAATCGAAAATGTTAAAGCCAAGATTCAAGATAAAGAAGGCATTCCACCAGACCAGCAGCGATTGATCTTTGCTGGTAAACAACTAGAAGATGGACGTACATTGTCTGATTACAACATCCAAAAGGAATCAACTCTTCACTTAGTGTTGAGATTGAGGGGAGGCATGCAAATTATTGTCAAGACTTTAACTGGCAAAACCATTACTCTGGAGGTTGAAGCCTCTGACACTATTGAAAATGCGAAAGCCAAGATTCAAGATAAAGAAGGCATTGCCCCAGACCAACAGCGATTGATCTTTGCTGGTAAACAACTAGAAGATGGACGTACTCTTTCTGATTACAATATCCAGAAGGAATCTACACTTCACCTGGTATTGAGATTGAGAGGAGGCATGCAGATTTTTGTCAAAACTTTAACTGGTAAAACGATCACCCTTGAAGTTGAACCATCAGACACGATTGAAAATGTAAAAGCTAAAATTCGAGATAAAGAAGGTATTCCTCCAGATCAACAGCGATTGATCTTTGCTGGTAAACAATTGGAAGATGGTCGTACCCTATCTGATTACAATATTCAAAAGGAGTCCACATTGCATTTAGTGCTAAGACTCAGAGGTGGCAATTAAAAGCATTTTTATTTGTATTTTGATATATTTTTAAATTAATGTGAAATAAATATCTGCAGTAATACATGTTTTTTTTTCTTACTCTTAACTTATTTGAAGACCATGTATTTAAAACTGAATATTTTTAAATTAGTATTTTATAATAAGCAACCCTTAATAACTCGAAGTGAAGATATTTTGAGTGTTTGGATAGCAGTTTTTGGGAGTTTGGATGTAAGAACCCTATTGGTAGTATATAATAGTTGATAATTAATAACCAATGCAGATGTAAAAATACTTATAGCTGATTTATATTCAAGATGAAAAACAGGAAATAGAATTAAAAGATATTAAGTTATTAGTTGTTTTTAGCTCTATTCGATATATATATTCGATATTCTATATCGATATATCGGAGAAAAAATTGCGATATTTTACAGGAGATATAGCCATACATTTAAGAAAATATAAAAATATTTGTATACCAGCCCAGAGAAATATCGACATTTTCTTAACAAAGAAAAACTGACTATTAATACAATTTTAATAATGAGTACTAAAATGCACTAACATATAAAATTTAGTACCAATTTAAAAGGTTTATTAGAAATTTCAAAAGGTTTTTTATAAAGTTTAAGAAATATCTTTAACATTTTTGAACCATTAAGAATTTTATATCTGTATTCCTGTCCTATACTATTAAATGAAATTATTCACTTTTGAGGAACTTCTAGGATCCATTTATTGGATCAATTTAAGTACATATTTTGTATTTTAGTAATACTGGTTGTTTTCCTATAAGGTTATTTGTTCATTGTTAAATTTTATTGTTTTCTTCCCTAATTAGAACTTTCTGAGAATGTAGTTAAGATCAATTTAAGACTGTTTATGAACATACTTTCTTAGCTTATTTAAAAGTCACTTTTATAACCATTAAATTGCGCAAGAGAGAAAAAACTATTTAATTCAACGTGTAACCTTTCTAGTATTGATGTGTTGATTTTTTAGTAATCCGATACGGCCAATCAACCAACAGCAAATCATATTAATGGCTTTTGTTGCGACTGTATTATATTGGGATATTTTATATTTTTATTCGTATTAGTAGTATTTTATGTATTTATTTCGTTTTAGAGAAACTGCGATATTGTCAATAGCATATTGTATAGCTAGTCAGGTTTTTTTGATGTTTGGTTTTCTTATCAATTTATATACCTACTTATAAAGCTGTAAAGTCTTAATTGGGGTAATAAGCAATAAAACGCCAGGGTTGGGTAGTATTTGAATTACTTTTAGTATTTAGAAATTGTAATTAAAATACAAATACATGTTTTGTATTTTAATTACATCTTGAAAATATAATTTGTTATACATATTTCAAGTACCTGACGCTGGTGTGCTTGTTAAATGTCAATGGTTTCTTGGTTGTTTGAATATTTACATGTCTAAATATGTACCTTTATATTAGTCTACGGCAGTATACGAGTATAATCTTTTAACTCACATAAAAGTTATATTTACGATTTATTTAATACATAGAAATTAACTTGGATAAACATAAACACTGGTTCTTCTCGAACGTTAATGTGGCTGCATTTGAATATCATGAGAATTTTATTTACTAGCTCACGTCTTCATGTAAGAAAGCCACATTTAGGCAATTTTCTCTTTCCATAAATATTAAGGAATCGGATGTTAGAAAAGGGCAATAGATCCTACTTTCCTAGAAACTTACTAGAAACTAGAACATAATTGCTGCAGTTTTAGATTAGATTCAGGGCAACAAGTGTTACTATAGCAAACTTCTGCTTACTTTAACGTCTGTCCTAATCAGGTTAGATTGTCTGCAGGTTTCTAATTTAAGGAATTTTACTGTTATATTTATGTTTGCAAAGCAAAGAGAGATTAAAAAGAATATTTGATAGGATTTTACTTTACAAAATGCTTTGGTTGTCAGAGGCATCACAATACGTGACAGGCAAATAATTCCAAACTTTTAATTCATGCCCTAAAGGTATATTAAAAAAAAAACATGAAATAACGCATAAGAGTAACAGGAACAGCAGTACTAGTAAAGAATATCATGATTTTATTGTTTCTGAGGACAGTTACAGTGTTCAGTCACAGGTGTCAAAAATAGTCATTATCATCATTTTAACCTAATTAAAAAGAGACAAAATGCTGTCCGATGGGTCGAACATATAACCGAATCAATCTATAAAATTAGATTTGTGTTGGCACTGCTCGACCCTGATGCCAAATGTCTACAAGATTCTCCAAAATGTTGGTGATAATTAGATGTTATAAGTCCAATTTGATACGGCAACGTTGTGACGTAATAATTTTTGATGGCGCACTGGGCTGTTTTATTGTATATACTATATAAAGAATTTATTGAACACTTGCATTGTATCATTGTAACATGTTACTCTCTCGTGTTTCAACACCTATTAATGCTTCACCATGCCATTATGCTTTCGCCACATTACACTTTTAGTTCTTCCAATCAAACAGCCAATGCACGTCATTAAGACCATCGAACATATTGATATATTCAGTTTATAAAAACGCAAAATCCTTTTTAAACTCAAGGTATTTTTTTTTCTGATTTTACTAATTAGCATTACTCTAGTTAAAAAGATACAGAAAGAAGTCTGATGTGCCAGAACATGTAAGAAAATCGGTCTATATATAAAACTCGATTTGTGTTGATACTGGTCGACACCGTTGTCATATGTCAATGGGCACATAATAGAACTACTCTAATCTACGAGCTATTGTGACTATTCAATAAATATGCATTTGGTGCGGCAACGTTGCATTATAAATTTTGTTAGGAATGATTTTCTAGTGCATATTTTCAGGATCAAGGCTACTACTAACAATCAAACACATCTAAATAATAAGATATGAATTTTATTCATAATTGTATACAAGTTTTAGATATCATAGTCATTGAAATCAAGTCACGAGGATCAATATTTTATTTTAAACAGTTACGAATTGTATATTTACATCATTCAAGTTGTACAAAAATGTTCGTTACAAAAAACCATACAAAAATGTTGTAGGATGAGAGGTACGGCTCGATGACTAGCAACACTGATCTGATGTTGTTGATGAAAAGTCGCTTTCACGCGTCTTACCGTAAAACAGAAAGAATTAAACTAGGTGCATCTAAAATCGTCTCTCGCAAATGCAAACATCTTTTATACTCACGTAACAACAATGTAAACAAGTTGTCAACAAGATATTTAACAGTTCTGAATTAAAACTACTGGACGGTTTTTATGGGTATAGGTTTATTTATACATTATTTTTAAGTCCTATGTTCTAATTAGATACTCTATCGTGCATCAATGGTGTCTGGGCCCCTAATGTATTTATACATCTCGAAAAAATCCAAATAAGTATAGTATTTTCATAATAATAATATCATTCTAATGTAGCTGTTTAGTATTTTAAGTAATTTTAATAATGTCTAAAGTGTATTTAACTTAATATTGAGGTAAATAACACTGTTGTTAATATTTTAGGGTTAAGCCTCAATTGTTTTGTTTACTGTGTATATGAGTCCCCAATAATTGTTTTTTTTCAGTAACCAAATAATATACTTATTATAAATTATAAAAGGCCAATATAAAATATCTGGTGTCTTGTGAATGAAATAATAGTTCCATGGGCTATACTTCACCAGGTTAGGAAAAATGATACATGTATTTTAAAATAAATTTATTTTTAATAATCTGTTTATTGTATACTATTTTGAATCGATATTTTTGTTATTCTTTATTATCGTCATGTAGCCCACTATAAAGTATCAAAAGAAATAGATATACAGTAACAATGCTAATTTTATATTAAAATCATTAAAAAAATATTTTCTAATAAATAATAATAAAATAAATAAACAGTTTTGACATATGAGTAATATCCAAATAAAAAATTTCGATATTTTCCAATACTTTTTCAAATATATATTGACAGTTATAATATAGAGTATCGAACTTTTTTGACAATTCTTTACCTCCCACCCTTTTTACACAAAAGAATGTTCTCAGAAAAAGTAGGGTTAAAGTGAATAAACATCGATATTGACTAAAAGAATTGTATTGGAAAATAAAAATTAATTGTTGTTCATGATTTCCAATAATTAATATATTTTGTATATGTACTTTCAAATATCGATAATTTTATGCTCATAGAATATATTATCTAGCGATCCAATAACAAGAAACTATGGCTGTCAGCCGCCATGGAAAATATCGATAGAACGTTCTAACGATATTTGAAATATTTCAATATTATTAAAAAAATATCGATATATCGGAGAAAAAGATTGCGATATTTTACAGGAGATATAGCCAGACTTTTAAGAAAAAATAAAAATATTTGTGTACCAGCCTAGAGAAATATCGACATTTTCTTAACAAAGAAAAACTGACTATTAATAAGATTTTAATAATAAGTACTAAAATGCACTAACATATAAAATTTAGTACCAATTTAAAAGGTTTATTAGAAGTTTCAAAATGGTTTTTATAAAGTTTAAGAAATATCTTTAACATTTTTGAAATATCGAAAATATCGACTTACAAAAATATCGATATATAGGCTAGAAATATCGATATACCCTTCTCTCGTTAATTCTGCACATCCCTACAATTAATATTTGGAAATGTATTTTAGTTGGAGGGGGTATTGACGTTTAAACCTCAAAAAAGGCCTTATAAGGTCTGAATCTAGAAGTTGCTGAACAGTTTAAAGCAATAAGCGAAAAGTGGGCTTTGTTGTATATCGTGCTCTATTGTGTAAACGTAGTTGTGATAGGAAGTTATAGTTATCCGTGTTTATAAGAAAGCTATAAGTAAGTATAACTTTGAAACAATTTTCTTTGTATTCATGACAATGCAGATTTTGCTTTGTTTAAGGGTTTCTTAGCAATTTTATATTTCTTTCCAACAAAAATTATAATATTTGTGTGTTCCTTTAACGTTATTTAGATAAAGATTATTCAGGAAATCTAAGGTTAGCATCATTATGTTTCAATTTATTATTTGTTAATGTGTTTTATGTATTACGTATTACTGAAAATGTTTTCAATGTTTGTTTTAAATGTCTCAATACGTATTAGGTCTTTGTTATAGAATAGTTCGTGAATTGTTATGTTCATTAGTGTTGGCAATGTTATTTTTACCAGATTACTGATATATCATATATCAGTATACTTATTTCGCAGTATTATAATTTAGTTTGGTTATGTATTAACTTTTTAATAGGAAGTTATAAATTTAACGATATTAATTCTCTTTAATACATAATTCATTGCAATGCGATTAAATGTATCAATATTTTAATATACCTAGTCGAATTAAAAGTTGAAAAAGCACTCATAATAAAATCGAGTTTGTATATGTTCCTCAGATTTACTAATATGCCTTTCTTTTTACTACCACTAAATACCTTAAAATAATATAATTAGATTGTTTTAACTGAAACATTGAGAACATTAATGAAAACGAAAAAAACAAAACAAAGTAGACGTCAAATATGGTATATTGCAATATCATAGTAATAGCATCGATATATATTCAGTTATGTATATTCATATAGTATTTGCTTTGCTTTTGTTTTACACCTTTTTACACCACCAATCTGTTGTTCCTTGCATGTATGGATTTTTTTCTTGTACAAGCACTAGGAACTATAAAAATAATATTGATATGTACAAATTTAACATACCTGTGATCTTCGAAAATTAGCTGGCTATTCTGATAATTTTCTTGATATTCTTACATGTAGAGTTTAATATAATTTTTATTCACTTTTAAATTTATTTGTTTCTGAAATTTATAAAATTTGATTACATTTATATTAATTTTACAACCATGTATAAGAAATTGACAAGCAAGTAAAAGCAAACCATACAACTGGCAAATGCTAGACATAATGTAGACACATAATACACAATAGACACATAACTAGACCTAATGTAGATTATTCTAAAGTGTATGTGGATAGCAAACCAATCCTATACTACAAGTTGTTTACTTTCTTATGTTCAATTTATATTTTTCATTAGTATATTTTTTTATTGCAGCATGCAGATTTTCGTGAAGACTTTGACTGGCAAAACCATCACCCTGGAGGCTGAGGCATCTGACACAATCGAAAATGTTAAAGCCAAGATTCAAGATAAAGAAGGCATTCCACCAGACCAGCAGCGATTGATCTTTGCTGGTAAACAACTAGAAGATGGACGTACATTGTCTGATTACAACATCCAAAAGGAATCAACTCTTCACTTAGTGTTGAGATTGAGGGGAGGCATGCAAATTATTGTCAAGACTTTAACTGGCAAAACCATTACTCTGGAGGTTGAAGCCTCTGACACTATTGAAAATGCGAAAGCCAAGATTCAAGATAAAGAAGGCATTGCCCCAGACCAACAGCGATTGATCTTTGCTGGTAAACAACTAGAAGATGGACGTACTCTTTTTGATTACAATATCCAGAAAGAATCTACACTTCACCTGGTATTGAGATTGAGAGGAGGCATGCAGATTTTTGTCAAAACTTTAACTGGTAAAACGATCACCCTTGAAGTTGAACCATCAGACACGATTGAAAATGTAAAAGCTAAAATTCGAGATAAAGAAGGTATTCCTCCAGATCAACAGCGATTGATCTTTGCTGGTAAACAATTGGAAGATGGTCGTACCCTATCTGATTACAATATTCAAAAGGAGTCCACATTGCATTTAGTGCTAAGACTCAGAGGTGGCAATTAAAAGCATTTTTATTTGTATTTTGATATATTTTTAAATTAATGTGAAATAAATATCTGCAGTAATACATGTTTTTTTTTCTTACTCTTAACTTATTTGAAGACCATGTATTTAAAACTGAATATTTTTAAATTAGTATTTTATAATAAGCAACCCTTAATAACTCGAAGTGAAGATATTTTGAGTGTTTGGATAGCAGTTTTTGGGAGTTTGGATGTAAGAACCCTATTGGTAGTATATAATAGTTGATAATTAATAACCAATGCAGATGTAAAAATACTTATAGCTGATTTATATTCAAGATGAAAAACAGGAAATAGAATTAAAAGATATTAAGTTATTAGTTGTTTTTAGCTCTATTCGATATATATATTCGATATTCTGTATCGATATATCGGAGAAAAAATTGCGATATTTTACAGGAGATATAGCCATACATTTAAGAAAATATAAAAATATTTGTATACCAGCCCAGAGAAATATCGACATTTTCTTAACAAAGAAAAACTGACTATTAATACAATTTTAATAATAAGTACTAAAATGCACTAACATATAAAATTTAGTACCAATTTAAAAGGTTTATTAGAAATTTCAAAAGGTTTTTTATAAAGTTTAAGAAATATCTTTAACATTTTTGAACCATTAAGAATTTTATATCTGTATTCCTGTCCTATACTATTAAATGAAATTATTCACTTTTGAGGAACTTCTAGGATCCATTTATTGGATCAATTTAAGTACATATTTTGTATTTTAGTAATACTGGTTGTTTTCCTATAAGGTTATTTGTTCATTGTTAAATTTTATTGTTTTCTTCCCTAATTAGAACTTTCTGAGGATGTAGTTAAGATCAATTTAAGACTGTTTATGAACATACTTTCTTAGCTTATTTAAAAGTCACTTTTATAACCATTAAATTGCGCAAGAGAGAAAAAACTATTTAATTCAACGTGTAACCTTTCTAGTATTGATGTGTTGATTTTTTAGTAATCCGATACGGCCAATCAACCAACAGCAAATCATATTAATGGCTTTTGTTGCGACTGTATTATATTGGGATATTTTATATTTTTATTCGTATTAGTAGTATTTTATGTATTTATTTCGTTTTAGAGAAACTGCGGTATTGTCAATAGCATATTGTATAGCTAGTCAGGTATTTTTGATGTTTGGTTTTCTTATCAATTTATATACCTACTTATAAAGCTGGAAATTCTTAATTGGGGTAATAAGCAATAAAACGCCAGGGTTGGGTAGTATTTGAATTACTTGTATTTAGAAATTGTAATTAAAATACAAATACATGTTTTGTATTTTAATTACATCTTGAAAATATAATTTGTTATACATATTTCAAGTACCTGACGCTGGTGTGCTTGTTAAATGTCAATGGTTTCTTGGTTGTTTGAATATTTACATGTCTAAATATGTACCTTTATATTAGTCTACGGCAGTATACGAGTATAATCTTTTAACTCACATAAAAGTTATATTTACGATTTATTTAATACACAGAAATTAACTTGGATAAACATAAACACTGGTTCTTCTCGAACGTTAATGTGGCTGCATTTGAATATCATGAGAATTTTATTTACTAGCTCACGTCTTCATGTAAGAAAGCCACATTTAGGCATTTTTCTCTTTCCATAAATATTAAGGAATCGGATGTTAGAAAAGGGCAATAGATCCTACTTTCCTAGAAACTTACTAGAAACTAGAACATAATTGCTGCAGTTTTAGATTAGATTCAGGGCAACAAGTGTTACTATAGCAAACTTCTGCTTATTTTAACGTCTGTCCCAATCAGGTTAGATTGTCTGCAGGTTTCTAATTTAAGGAATTTTACTGTTATATTTATGTTTGCAACTAAAAGAGAGATTAAAAAGAATATTTGATAGGATTTTACTTTACAACTTACATGCTTTGGTTGTCAGAGGCATCACAATACGTGACAGGCAAATAATTCCAAACTTTTAATTCATGCCCTAAAGGTATATTAAAAAAAAACATGAAATAACGCATAAGAGTAACAGGAACAGCAGTACTTGTAAAGAATATCATGATTTTATTGTTTCTGAGGACAGTTACAGTGTTCAGTCACAGGTGTCAAAAATAGTCATTATCATCATTTTAACCTAATTAAAAAGAGACAAAATGCTGTCCGATGGGTCGAACATATAACCGAATCAATCTATAAAATTAGATTTGTGTTGGCACTGCTCGACCCTGATGCCAAATGTCTACAAGATTCTCCAAAATGTTAGTGATAATTAGATGTTATAAGTCCAATTTGATACGGCAACGTTGTGACGTAATAATTTTTGATGGCGCACTGGGCTGTTTTATTGTATATACTATATAAAGAATTTATTGAACACTTGCATTGTATCATTGTAACATGTTACTCTCTCGTGTTTCAACACCTATTAATGCTTCACCATGCCATTATGCTTTCACCACATTACACTTTTAGTTCTTCCAATCAAACAGCCAATGCACGTCATTAAGACCATCGAACATATTGATATATTCAGTTTATAAAAGCGCAAAATCCTTTTTAAACTCAAGGCATTTTTCTTTCTGATTTTACTAATTAGCATTACTCTAGTTAAAAAGAGACAGAAAGAAGTCTGATGTGCCAGAACATGTAAGAAAATCGGTCTATATATAAAACTCGATTTGTGTTGATACTGGTCGACACCGTTGTCATATGTCAATGGGCACATAATAGAACTACTCTAATCTACGAGCTATTGTGACTATTCAATAAATATGCATTTGGTGCGGCAACGTTGCATTATAAATTTTGTTAGGAATGATTTTCTAGTGCATATTTTCAGGATCAAGGCTACTACTAACAATCAAACACATCTAAATAATAAGATATGAATTTTATTCATAATTGTATACAAGTTTTAAATATCATAGTCATTGAAATCAACTCACGAGGATCAATATTTTATTTTAAACAGTTACGAATTGTATATTTACATCATTCAAGTTGTACAAAAATGTTTGTTACAAAAAACCATACAAAAATGTAGTAGGATGAGAGGTACGGCTCGATGACTAGCAACACTGATCTGATGTTGTTGATGAAAAGTCGCTTTCACGCGTCTTACCGTAAAACAGAAAGAATTAAACTAGGTGCATCTAAAATCGTCTCTAGTATTTTCATAATAATAATATCATTCTAATGTAGCTGTTTAGTATTTTAAGTAACTTTAATAATGTCTAAAGTGTATTTAACTTAATATTGAGGTAAATAACACTGTTGTTAATATTTTAGGGTTAAGCCTCAATTGTTTTGTTTACTGTGTATATGAGTCCCCAATAATTGTTTTCTTTTCAGTAACCAAATAATATACTTATTATAAATTATAAAAGGCCAATATAAAATATCTGGTGTCTTGTGATTGAAATAATAGTTCCATGGGCTATACTTCACCAGGTTAGGAAAAATGATACATGCATTTTAAAATAAATTTATTTTTAATAATCTGTTTATTGTATACAATTTTGAATCGATATTTTTGTTATTCTTTATTATCGTCATGTAGCCCATTATAAAGTATCAAAAGAAATAGATATACAGTAACAATGCTAATTTTATATTAAAATCATTAAAAAAATATTTTCTAATAAATAATAATAAAATAAATAAACAGTTTTGACATATGAGTAATATCCAAATAAAAAATTTCGATATTTTCCAATACTTTTTCAAATATATATTGACAGTTATAATATAGAGTATCGAACTTTTTTGACAATTCTTTACCTCCCACCCTTTTTACACAAAAGAATGTTCTCAGAAAAAGTAGGGTTAAAGTGAATAAACATCGATATTGACTAAAAGAATTGTATTGGAAAATAAAAATTAATTGTTGTTCATGATTTCCAATAATTAATATATTTTGTATATGTACTTTCAAATATCGATAATTTTATGCTCATAGAATGTATTATCTAGCGATCCAATAACAAGAAACTTGGCTGTCAGCCGCCATGGAAAATATCGATAGAACGTTCTAACGATATTTGAAATATTTCAATATTATTAAAAAATATCGATATATCGGAGAAAAAGATTGCGATATTTTACAGGAGATATAGCCAGACTTTTAAGAAAAAATAAAAATATTTGTATACTGTATTTCTTAACAAAGAAAAACTGACTATTAATAAGATTTTAATAATAAGTACTAAAATGCACTAACATATAAAATTTAGTACCAATTTAAAAGGTTTATTAGAAGTTTCAAAATGGTTTTTATAAAGTTTAAGAAATATCTTTAACATTTTTGAAATATCGAAAATATCGACTTACAAAAATATCGATATATAGGCTAGAAATATCGATATACCCTTCTCTCGTTAATTCTGCACATCCCTACAATTAATATTTGGAAATGTATTTTAGTTGGAGGGGGTATTGACGTTTAAACCTCAAAAAAGGCCTTATAAGGTCTGAATCTAGAAGTTGCTGAACAGTTTAAAGCAATAAGCGAAAAGTGGGCTTTGTTGTATATCGTGCTCTATTGTGTAAACGTAGTTGTGATAGGAAGTTATAGTTATCCGTGTTTATAAGAAAGCTATAAGTAAGTATAACTTTGAAACAATTTTCTTTGTATTCATGACAATGCAGATTTTGCTTTGTTTAAGGGTTTCTTAGCAATTTTTAAATTTCTTTCCAACAAAAATTATAATATTTGTGTGTTCCTTTAACGTTATTTAGATAAAGATTATTCAGGAAATCTAAGGTTAGCATCATTATGTTTCAATTTATTATTTGTTAATGTGTTTTATGTATTACGTATTACTGAAAATGTTTTCAATGTTTGTTTTAAATGTCTCAATACGTATTAGGTCTTTGTTATAGAATAGTTCGTGAATTGTTATGTTCATTAGTGTTGGCAATGTTATTTTTACCAGATTACTGATATATCATATATCAGTATACTTATTTCGCAGTATTATAATTTAGTTTGGTTATGTATTAACTTTTTAATAGGAAGTTATAAATTTAACGATATTAATTCTCTTTAATACATAATTCATTGCAATGCGATTAAATGTATCAATATTTTAATATACCTAGTCGAATTAAAAGTTGAAAAAGCACTCATAATAAAATCGAGTTTGTATATGTTCCTCAGATTTACTAATATGCCTTTCTTTTTACTACCACTAAATACCTTAAAATAATATAATTAGATTGTTTTAACTGAAACATTGAGAACATTAATGAAAACGAAAAAAACAAAACAAAGTAGACGTCAAATATGGTATATTGCAATATCATAGTAATAGCATCGATATATATTCAGTTATGTATATTCATATAGTATTTGCTTTGCTTTTGTTTTACACCTTTTTACACCTCCAATCTGTTGTTCCTTGCATGTATGGATTTTTTTCTTGTACAAGCACTAGGAACTATAAAAATAATATTGATATGTACAAATTTAACATACCTGTGATCTTCGAAAATTAGCTGGCTATTCTGATAATTTTCTTGATATTCTTACATGTAGAGTTTAATATAATTTTTATTCACTTTTAAATTTATTTGTTTCTGAAATTTATAAAATTTGATTACATTTATATTAATTTTACAACCATGTATAAGAAATTGACAAGCAAGTGAAAGCAAACCATACAACTGGCAAATGCTAGACATAATGTAGACACATAATACACAATAGACACATAACTAGACCTAATGTAGATTATTCTAAAGTGTATGTGGATAGCAAACCAATCCTATACTACATGTTGTTTACTTTCTTATGTTCAATTTATATTTTTCATTAGTATATTTTTTTATTGCAGCATGCAGATTTTCGTGAAGACTTTGACTGGCAAAACCATCACCCTGGAGGCTGAGGCATCTGACACAATCGAAAATGTTAAAGCCAAGATTCAAGATAAAGAAGGCATTCCACCAGACCAGCAGCGATTGATCTTTGCTGGTAAACAACTAGAAGATGGACGTACATTGTCTGGTTACAACATCCAAAAGGAATCAACTCTTCACTTAGTGTTGAGATTGAGGGGAGGCATGCAAATTATTGTCAAGACTTTAACTGGCAAAACCATTATTCTGGAGGTTGAAGCCTCTGACACTATTGAAAATGCGAAAGCCAAGATTCAAGATAAAGAAGGCATTGCCCCAGACCAACAGCGATTGATCTTTGCTGGTAAACAACTAGAAGATGGACGTACTCTTTCTGATTACAATATCCAGAAGGAATCTACACTTCACCTGGTATTGAGATTGAGAGGAGGCATGCAGATTTTTGTCAAAACTTTAACTGGTAAAACGATCACCCTTGAAGTTGAACCATCAGACACGATTGAAAATGTAAAAGCTAAAATTCGAGATAAAGAAGGTATTCCTCCAGATCAACAGCGATTGATCTTTGCTGGTAAACAATTGGAAGATGGTCGTACCCTATCTGATTACAATATTCAAAAGGAGTCCACATTGCATTTAGTGCTAAGACTCAGAGGTGGCAATTAAAAGCATTTTTATTTGTATTTTGATATATTTTTAAATTAATGTGAAATAAATATCTGCAGTAATACATGTTTTTTTTCTTACTCTTAACTTATTTGAAGACCATGTATTTAAAACTGAATATTTTTAAATTAGTATTTTATAATAAGCAACCCTTAATAACTCGAAGTGAAGATATTTTGAGTGTTTGGATAGCAGTTTTTGGGAGTTTGGATGTAAGAACCCTATTGGTAGTATATAATAGTTGATAATTAATAACCAATGCAGATGTAAAAATACTTATAGCTGATTTATATTCAAGATGAAAAACAGGAAATAGAATTAAAAGATATTAAGTTATTAGTTGTTTTTAGCTCTATTCGATATATATATTCGATATTCTATATCGATATATCGGAGAAAAAATTGCGATATTTTACAGGAGATATAGCCATACATTTAAGAAAATATAAAAATATTTGTATACCAGCCCAGAGAAATATCGACATTTTCTTAACAAAGAAAAACTGACTATTAATACAATTTTAATAATGAGTACTAAAATGCACTAACATATAAAATTTAGTACCAATTTAAAAGGTTTATTAGAAATTTCAAAAGGTTTTTTATAAAGTTTAAGAAATATCTTTAACATTTTTGAACCATTAAGAATTTTATATCTGTATTCCTGTCCTATACTATTAAATGAAATTATTCACTTTTGAGGAACTTCTAGGATCCATTTATTGGATCAATTTAAGTACATATTTTGTATTTTAGTAATACTGGTTGTTTTCCTAAAAGGTTATTTGTTCATTGTTAAATTTTATTGTTTTCTTCCCTAATTAGAACTTTCTGAGAATGTAGTTAAGATCAATTTAAGACTGTTTATGAACATACTTTCTTAGCTTATTTAAAAGTCACTTTTATAACCATTAAATTGCGCAAGAGAGAAAAAACTATTTAATTCAACGTGTAACCTTTCTAGTATTGATGTGTTGATTTTTTAGTAATCCGATACGGCCAATCAACCAACAGCAAATCATATTAATGGCTTTTGTTGCGACTGTATTATATTGGGATATTTTATATTTTTATTCGTATTATTAGTATTTTATGTATTTATTTCGTTTTAGAGAAACTGCGGTATTGTCAATAGCATATTGTATAGCTAGTCAGGTATTTTTGATGTTTGGTTTTCTTATCAATTTATATACCTACTTATAAAGCTGTAAAGTCTTAATTGGGGTAATAAGCAATAAAACGCCAGGGTTGGGTAGTATTTGAATTACTTGTATTTAGAAATTGTAATTGAAATACAAATACATGTTTTGTATTTTAATTACATCTTGAAAATATAATTTGTTATACATATTTCAAGTACCTGACGCTGGTGTGCTTGTTAAATGTCAATGGTTTCTTGGTTGAATGAATATTTACATGTCTAAATATGTACCTTTATATTAGTCTACGGCAGTATACGAGTATAATCTTTTAACTCACATAAAAGTTATATTTACGATTTATTTAATACATAGAAATTAACTTGGATAAACATAAACACTGGTTCTTCTCGAACGTTAATGTGGCTGCATTTGAATATCATGAGAATTTTATTTACTAGCTCACGTCTTCATGTAAGAAAGCCACATTTAGGCATTTTTCTCTTTCCATAAATATTAAGGAATCGGATGTTAGAAAAGGGCAATAGATCCTACTTTCCTAGAAACTTACTAGAAACTAGAACATAATTGCTGCAGTTTTAGATTAGATTCAGGGCAACAAGTGTTACTATAGCAAACTTCTGCTTACTTTAACGTCTGTCCCAATCAGGTTAGATTGTCTGCAGGTTTCTAATTTAAGGAATTTTACTGTTATATTTATGTTTGCAACTAAAAGAGAGATTAAAAAGAATATTTGATAGGATTTTACTTTACAAAATGCTTTGGTTGTCAGAGGCATCACAATACGTGACAGGCAAATAATTCCAAACTTTTAATTCATGCCCTAAAGGTATATTAAAAAAAAAAAACATGAAATAACGCATAAGAGTAACAGGAACAGCAGTACTAGTAAAGAATATCATGATTTTATTGTTTCTGAGGACAGTTACAGTGTTCAGTCACAGGTGTCAAAAATAGTCATTATCATCATTTTAACCTAATTAAAAAGAGACAAAATGCTGTCCGATGGGTCGAACATATAACCGAATCAATCTATAAAATTAGATTTGTGTTGGCACTGCTCGACCCTGATGCCAAATGTCTACAAGATTCTCCAAAATGTTGGTGATAATTAGATGTTATAAGTCCAATTTGATACGGCAACGTTGTGACGTAATAATTTTTGATGGCGCACTGGGCTGTTTTATTGTATATACTATATAAAGAATTTATTGAACACTTGCATTGTATCATTGTAACATGTTACTCTCTCGTGTTTCAACACCTATTAATGCTTCACCATGCCATTATGCTTTCGCCACATTACACTTTTAGTTCTTCCAATCAAACAGCCAATGCACGTCATTAAGACCATCGAACATATTGATATATTCAGTATATAAAAACGCAAAATCCTTTTTAAACTCAAGGCATTTTTTTTTCTGATTTTACTAATTAGCATTACTCTAGTTAAAAAGATACAGAAAGAAGTCTGATGTGCCAGAACATGTAAGAAAATCGGTCTATATATAAAACTCGATTTGTGTTGATACTGGTCGACACCGTTGTCATATGTCAATGGGCATATAATAGAACAACTCTAATCTACGAGCTATTGTGACTATTCAATAAATATGCATTAGATGTACTATAAAGTAAAAATAAATTATATTTTGTAACGTTATTTTTATTTCGTTATTTTATTTAAATTTTGTTGATAGAGTCAATAGAAGCTAAAACTTAAATTTGGTGCGGCAACGTTGTATTATAAATTTTGTTAGGAATGATTTTCTAGTGCATATTTTCAGGATCAAGGCTACTACTAACAATCAAACACATCTAAATAATAAGATATGAATTTTATTCATAATTGTATACAAGTTTTAAATATCATAGTCATTGAAATCAACTCACGAGGATCAATATTTTATTTTAAACAGTTACGAATTGTATATTTACATCATTCAAGTTGTACAAAAATGTTTGTTACAAAAAACCATACAAAAATGTAGTAGGATGAGAGGTACGGCTCGATGACTAGCAACACTGATCTGATGTTGTTGATGAAAAGTCGCTTTCACGCGTCTTACCGTAAAACAGAAAGAATTAAACTAGGTGCATCTAAAATCGTCTCTAGTATTTTCATAATAATAATATCATTCTAATGTAGCTGTTTAGTATTTTAAGTAACTTTAATAATGTCTAAAGTGTATTTAACTTAATATTGAGGTAAATAACACTGTTGTTAATATTTTAGGGTTAAGCCTCAATTGTTTTGTTTACTGTGTATATGAGTCCCCAATAATTGTTTTTTTTTCAGTAACCAAATAATATACTTATTATAAATTATAAAAGGCCAATATAAAATATCTGGTGTCTTGTGAATGAAATAATAGTTCCATGGGCTATACTTCACCAGGTTAGGAAAAATGATATATGCATTTTAAAATAAATTTATTTTTAATAATCTGTTTATTGTATACTATTTTGAATCGATATTTTTGTTATTCTTTATTATCGTCATGTAGCCCACTATAAAGTATCAAAAGAAATAGATATACAGTAACAATGCTAATTTTATATTAAAATCAATAAAAAAATATTTTCTAATAAATAATAATAAAATAAATAAACAGTTTTGACATATGAGTAATATCCAAATAAAAAATTTCGATATTTTCCAATACTTTTTCAAATATATATTGACAGTTATAATATAGAGTATCGAACTTTTTTGACAATTCTTTACCTCCCACCCTTTTTACACAAAAGAATGTTCTCAGAAAAAGTAGGGTTAAAGTGAATAAACATCGATATTGACTAAAAGAATTGTATTGGAAAATAAAAATTAATTGTTGTTCATGATTTCCAATAATTAATATATTTTGTATATGTACTTTCAAATATCGATAATTTTATGCTCATAGAATATATTATCTAGCGATCCAATAACAAGAAACTATGGCTGTCAGCCGCCATGGAAAATATCGATAGAACGTTCTAACGATATTTGAAATATTTCAATATTATTAAAAAAATATCGATATATCGGAGAAAAAGATTGCGATATTTTACAGGAGATATAGCCAGACTTTTAAGAAAAAATAAAATTATTTGTATACTGTATTTCTTAACAAAGAAAAACTGACTATTAATAAGATTTTAATAATAAGTACTAAAATGCACTAACATATAAAATTTAGTACCAATTTAAAAGGTTTATTAGAAGTTTCAAAATGGTTTTTATAAAGTTTAAGAAATATCTTTAACATTTTTGAAATATCGAAAATATCGACTTACAAAAATATCGATATATAGGCTAGAAATATCGATATACCCTTCTCTCGTTAATTCTGCACATCCCTACAATTAATATTTGGAAATGTATTTTAGTTGGAGGGGGTATTGACGTTTAAACCTCAAAAAAGGCGTTATAAGGTCTGAATCTAGAAGTTGCTGAACAGTTTAAAGCAATAAGCGAAAAGTGGGCTTTGTTGTATATCGTGCTCTATTGTGTAAACGTAGTTGTGATAGGAAGTTATAGTTATCCGTGTTTATAAGAAAGCTATAAGTAAGTATAACTTTGAAACAATTTTCTTTGTATTCATGACAATGCAGATTTTGCTTTGTTTAAGGGTTTCTTAGCAATTTTTAAATTTCTTTCCAACAAAAATTATAATATTTGTGTGTTCCTTTAACGTTATTTAGATAAAGATTCTTCAGGAAATCTAAGGTTAGCATCAATATGTTTCAATTTATTATTTGTTAATGTGTTTTATGTATTACGTATTACTGAAAATGTTTTCAATGTTTGTTTTAAATGTTTCAATACGTATTAGGTCTTTGTTATAGAATAGTTCGTGAATTGTTATGTTCATTAGTGTTGGCAATGTTATTTTTACCAGATTACTGATATATCATATATCAGTGTACTTATTTCGCAGTATTATAATTTAGTTTGGTTATGTATTAACTTTTTAATAGGAAGTTATAAATTTAACGATATTAATTCTCTTTCATACATAATTCATTGCAATGCGATTAAATGTATCAATATTTTAATATACCTACTCGAATTAAAAGTTGAAAAAGCACTCATAATTAAATCGAGTTTGTATATGTTCCTCAGATTTACTAATATGCCTTTCTTTTTACTACCACTAAATACCTTAAAATAATATAATTAGATTGTTTTAACTGAAACATTGAGAACATTAATGAAAACGAAAAAAACAAAACAAAGTAGACGTCAAATATGGTATACTGCAATATCATAGTAATAGCATCGATATATATTCAGTTATGTATATTCATATAGTATTTGCTTTGCTTTTGTTTTACACCTTTTTACACCACCAATCTGTTGTTCCTTGCATGTATGGATTTTTTTCTTGTACAAGCACTAGGAACTATAAAAATAATATTGATATGTACAAATTTAACATACCTGTGATCTTCGAAAATTAGCTGGCTATTCTGATAATTTTCTTGATATTCTTACATGTAGAGTTTAATATAATTTTTATTCACTTTTAAGTTTATTTGTTTCTGAAATTTATAAAATTTGATTACATTTATATTAATTTTACAACCATGTATAAGAAATTGACAAGCAAGTAAAAGCAAACCATACAACTGGCAAATGCTAGACATAATGTAGACACATAATACACAATAGACACATAACTAGACCTAATGTAGATTATTCTAAAGTGTATGTGGATAGCAAACCAATCCTATACTACATGTTGTTTACTTTCTTATGTTCAATTTATATTTTTCATTAGTATATTTTTTTATTGCAGCATGCAGATTTTCGTGAAGACTTTGACTGGCAAAACCATCACCCTGGAGGCTGAGGCATCTGACATAATCGAAAATGTTAAAGCCAAGATTCAAGATAAAGAAGGCATTCCACCAGACCAGCAGCGATTGATCTTTGCTGGTAAACAACTAGAAGATGGACGTACATTGTCTGATTACAACATCCAAAAGGAATCAACTCTTCACTTAGTGTTGAGATTGAGGGGAGGCATGCAAATTATTGTCAAGACTTTAACTGGCAAAACCATTACTCTGGAGGTTGAAGCCTCTGACACTATTGAAAATGCGAAAGCCAAGATTCAAGATAAAGAAGGCATTGCCCCAGACCAGCAGCGATTGATCTTTGCTGGTAAACAACTAGAAGATGGACGTACTCTTTCTGATTACAATATCCAGAAGGAATCTACACTTCACCTGGTATTGAGATTGAGAGGAGGCATGCAGATTTTTGTCAAAACTTTAACTGGTAAAACGATCACCCTTGAAGTTGAACCATCAGACACGATTGAAAATGTAAAAGCTAAAATTCGAGATAAAGAAGGTATTCCTCCAGATCAACAGCGATTGATCTTTGCTGGTAAACAATTGGAAGATGGTCGTACCCTATCTGATTACAATATTCAAAAGGAGTCCACATTGCATTTAGTGCTAAGACTCAGAGGTGGCAATTAAAAGCATTTTTATTTGTATTTTGATATATTTTTAAATTAATGTGAAATAAATATCTGCAGTAATACATTTTTTTTTTCTTACTCTTAACTTATTTGAAGACCATGTATTTAAAACTGAATATTTTTAAATTAGTATTTTATAATAAGCAACCCTTAATAACTCGAAGTGAAGATATTTTGAGTGTTTGGATAGCAGTTTTTGGGAGTTTGGATGTAAGAACCCTATTGGTAGTATATAATAGTTGATAATTAATAACCAATGCAGATGTAAAAATACTTATAGCTGATTTATATTCAAGATGAAAAACAGGAAATAGAATTAAAAGATATTAAGTTATTAGTTGTTTTTAGCTCTATTCGATATATATATTCAATATTCTGTATCGATATATCGGAGAAAAAATTGCGATATTTTACAGGAGATATAGCCATACATTTAAGAAAATATAAAAATATTTGTATACCAGCCCAGAGAATTATCGACATTTTCTTAACAAAGAAAAACTGACTATTAATACAATTTTAATAATAAGTACTAAAATGCACTAACATATAAAATTTAATACCAATTTAAAAGGTTTATTAGAAATTTCAAAAGGTTTTTTATAAAGTTTAAGAAATATCTTTAACATTTTTGAACCATTAAGAATTTTATATCTGTATTCCTGTCCTATACTATTAAATGAAATTATTCACTTTTGAGGAACTTCTAGGATCCATTTATTGGATCAATTTAAGTACATATTTTGTATTTTAGTAATACTGGTTGTTTTCCTATAAGGTTATTTGTTCATTGTTAAATTTTATTGTTTTCTTCCCTAATTAGAACTTTCTGAGAATGTAGTTAAGATCAATTTAAGACTGTTTATGAACATACTTTCTTAGCTTATTTAAAAGTCACTTTTATAATCATTAAATTGCGCAAGAGAGAAAAAACTATTTAATTCAACGTGTAACCTTTCTAGTATTGATGTGTTGATTTTTTAGTAATCCGATACGGCCAATCAACCAACAGCAAATCATATTAATGGCTTTTGTTGCGACTGTATTATATTGGGATATTTTATATTTTTATTCGTATTAGTAGTATTTTATGTATTTATTTCGTTTTAGAGAAACTGCGGTATTGTCAATAGCATATTGTAGAGCTAGTCAGGTATTTTTGATGTTTGGTTTTCTTATCAATTTATATACCTACTTATAAAGCTGGAAATTCTTAATTGGGGTAATAAGCAATAAAACGCCAGGGTTGGGTAGTATTTGAATTACTTGTATTTAGAAATTGTAATTAAAATACAAATACATGTTTTAGATTAGATTCAGGGCAACAAGTGTTACTATAGCAAACTTCTGCTTACTTTAACGTCTGTCCCAATCAGGTTAGATTGTCTGCAGGTTTCTAATTTAAGGAATTTTACTGTTATATTTATGTTTGCAACTAAAAGAGAGATTAAAAAGAATATTTGATAGGATTTTACTTTACAAAATGCTTTGGTTGTCAGAGGCATCACAATACGTGACAGGCAAATAATTCCAAACTTTTAATTCATGCCCTAAAGGTATATTAAAAAAAAAAACATGAAATAACGCATAAGAGTAACGGGAACAGCAGTACTAGTAAAGAATATCATGATTTTATTGTTTCTGAGGACAGTTACAGTGTTCAGTCACAGGTGTCAAAAATAGTCATTATCATCATTTTAACCTAATTAAAAAGAGACAAAATGCTGTCCGATGGGTCGAACATATAACCGAATCAATCTATAAAATTAGATTTGTGTTGGCACTGCTCGACCCTGATGCCAAATGTCTACAAGATTCTCCAAAATGTTGGTGATAATTAGATGTTATAAGTCCAATTTGATACGGCAACGTTGTGACGTAATAATTTTTGATGGCGCACTGGGCTGTTTTATTGTATATACTATATAAAGAATTTATTGAACACTTGCATTGTATCATTGTAACATGTTACTCTCTCGTGTTTCAACACCTATTAATGCTTCACCATGCCATTATGCTTTCGCCACATTACACTTTTAGTTCTTCCAATCAAACAGCCAATGCACGTCATTAAGACCATCGAACATATTGATATATTCAGTATATAAAAACGCAAAATCCTTTTTAAACTCAAGGCATTTTTTTTTCTGATTTTACTAATTAGCATTACTCTAGTTAAAAAGATACAGAAAGAAGTCTGATGTGCCAGAACATGTAAGAAAATCGGTCTATATATAAAACTCGATTTGTGTTGATACTGGTCGACACCGTTGTCATATGTCAATGGGCATATAATAGAACAACTCTAATCTACGAGCTATTGTGACTATTCAATAAATATGCATTAGATGTACTATAAAGTAAAAATAAATTATATTTTGTAACGTTATTTTTATTTCGTTATTTTATTTAAATTTTGTTGATAGAGTCAATAGAAGCTAAAACTTAAATTTGGTGCGGCAACGTTGTATTATAAATTTTGTTAGGAATGATTTTCTAGTGCATATTTTCAGGATCAAGGCTACTACTAACAATCAAACACATCTAAATAATAAGATATGAATTTTATTCATAATTGTATACAAGTTTTAAATATCATAGTCATTGAAATCAACTCAAGAGGATCAATATTTTATTTTAAACAGTTACGAATTGTATATTTACATCATTCAAGTTGTACAAAAATGTTTGTTACAAAAAACCATACAAAAATGTAGTAGGATGAGAGGTACGGCTCGATGACTAGCAACACTGATCTGATGTTGTTGATGAAAAGTCGCTTTCACGCGTCTTACCGTAAAACAGAAAGAATTAAACTAGGTGCATCTAAAATCGTCTCTAGTATTTTCATAATAATAATATCATTCTAATGTAGCTGTTTAGTATTTTAAGTAACTTTAATAATGTCTAAAGTGTATTTAACTTAATATTGAGGTAAATAACACTGTTGTTAATATTTTAGGGTTAAGCCTCAATTGTTTTGTTTACTGTGTATATGAGTCCCCAATAATTGTTTTTTTTTCAGTAACCAAATAATATACTTATTATAAATTATAAAAGGCCAATATAAAATATCTGGTGTCTTGTGAATGAAATAATAGTTCCATGGGCTATACTTCACCAGGTTAGGAAAAATGATACATGCATTTTAAAATAAATTTATTTTTAATAATCTGTTTATTGTATACTATTTTGAATCGATATTTTTGTTATTCTTTATTATCGTCATGTAGCCCACTATAAAGTATCAAAAGAAATAGATATACAGTAACAATGCTAATTTTATATTAAAATCAATAAAAAAATATTTTCTAATAAATAATAATAAAATAAATAAACAGTTTTGACATATGAGTAATATCCAAATAAAAAATTTCGATATTTTCCAATACTTTTTCAAATATATATTGACAGTTATAATATAGAGTATCGAACTTTTTTGACAATTCTTTACCTCCCACCCTTTTTACACAAAAGAATGTTCTCAGAAAAAGTAGGGTTAAAGTGAATAAACATCGATATTGACTAAAAGAATTGTATTGGAAAATAAAAATTAATTGTTGTTCATGATTTCCAATAATTAATATATTTTGTATATGTACTTTCAAATATCGATAATTTTATGCTCATAGAATATATTATCTAGCGATCCAATAACAAGAAACTATGGCTGTCAGCCGCCATGGAAAATATCGATAGAACGTTCTAACGATATTTGAAATATTTCAATATTATTAAAAAAATATCGATATATCGGAGAAAAAGATTGCGATATTTTACAGGAGATATAGCCAGACTTTTAAGAAAAAATAAAATTATTTGTATACTGTATTTCTTAACAAAGAAAAACTGACTATTAATAAGATTTTAATAATAAGTACTAAAATGCACTAACATATAAAATTTAGTACCAATTTAAAAGGTTTATTAGAAGTTTCAAAATGGTTTTTATAAAGTTTAAGAAATATCTTTAACATTTTTGAAATATCGAAAATATCGACTTACAAAAATATCGATATATAGGCTAGAAATATCGATATACCCTTCTCTCGTTAATTCTGCACATCCCTACAATTAATATTTGGAAATGTATTTTAGTTGGAGGGGGTATTGACGTTTAAACCTCAAAAAAGGCGTTATAAGGTCTGAATCTAGAAGTTGCTGAACAGTTTAAAGCAATAAGCGAAAAGTGGGCTTTGTTGTATATCGTGCTCTATTGTGTAAACGTAGTTGTGATAGGAAGTTATAGTTATCCGTGTTTATAAGAAAGCTATAAGTAAGTATAACTTTGAAACAATTTTCTTTGTATTCATGACAATGCAGATTTTGCTTTGTTTAAGGGTTTCTTAGCAATTTTTAAATTTCTTTCCAACAAAAATTATAATATTTGTGTGTTCCTTTAACGTTATTTAGATAAAGATTATTCAGGAAATCTAAGGTTAGCATCATTATGTTTCAATTTATTATTTGTTAATGTGTTTTATGTATTACGTATTACTGAAAATGTTTTCAATGTTTGTTTTAAATGTTTCAATACGTATTAGGTCTTTGTTATAGGATAGTTCGTGAATTGTTATGTTCATTAGTGTTGGCAATGTTATTTTTACCAGATTACTGATATATCATATATCAGTGTACTTATTTCGCAGTATTATAATTTAGTTTGGTTATGTATTAACTTTTTAATAGGAAGTTATAAATTTAACGATATTAATTCTCTTTCATACATAATTCATTGCAATGCGATTAAATGTATCAATATTTTAATATACCTACTCGAATTAAAAGTTGAAAAAGCACTCATAATAAAATCGAGTTTGTATATGTTCCTCAGATTTACTAATATGCCTTTCTTTTTACTACCACTAAGTACCTTAAAATAATATAATTAGATTGTTTTAACTGAAACATTGAGAACATTAATGAAAACGAAAAAAACAAAACAAAGTAGACGTCAAATATGGTATACTGCAATATCATAGTAATAGCATCGATATATATTCAGTTATGTATATTCATATAGTATTTGCTTTGCTTTTGTTTTACACCTTTTTACACCACCAATCTGTTGTTCCTTGCATGTATGGATTTTTTTCTTGTACAAGCACTAGGAACTATAAAAATAATATTGATATGTACAAATTTAACATACCTGTGATCTTCGAAAATTAGCTGGCTATTCTGATAATTTTCTTGATATTCTTACATGTAGAGTTTAATATAATTTTTATTCACTTTTAAGTTTATTTGTTTCTGAAATTTATAAAATTTGATTACATTTATATTAATTTTACAACCATGTATAAGAAATTGACAAGCAAGTAAAAGCAAACCATACAACTGGCAAATGCTAGACATAATGTAGACACATAATACACAATAGACACATAACTAGACCTAATGTAGATTATTCTAAAGTGTATGTGGATAGCAAACCAATCCTATACTACATGTTGTTTACTTTCTTATGTTCAATTTATATTTTTCATTAGTATATTTTTTTATTGCAGCATGCAGATTTTCGTGAAGACTTTGACTGGCAAAACCATCACCCTGGAGGCTGAGGCATCTGACACAATCGAAAATGTTAAAGCCAAGATTCAAGATAAAGAAGGCATTCCACCAGACCAGCAGCGATTGATCTTTGCTGGTAAACAACTAGAAGATGGACGTACATTGTCTGATTACAACATCCAAAAGGAATCAACTCTTCACTTAGTGTTGAGATAGAGGGGAGGCATGCAAATTATTGTCAAGACTTTAACTGGCAAAACCATTACTCTGGAGGTTGAAGCCTCTGACACTATTGAAAATGCGAAAGCCAAGATTCAAGATAAAGAAGGCATTGCCCCAGACCAACAGCGATTGATCTTTGCTGGTAAACAACTAGAAGATGGACGTACATTGTCTGATTACAACATCCAGAAGGAATCAACTCTTCACTTGGTGTTGAGATTGAGGGGAGGCATGCAAATTATTGTCAAGACTTTAACTGGCAAAACCATTACTCTGGAGGTTGAAGCCTCTGACACTATTGAAAATGCGAAAGCCAAGATTCAAGATAAAGAAGGCATTGCCCCAGACCAACAGCGATTGATCTTTGCTGGTAAACAACTAGAAGATGGACGTACTCTTTCTGATTACAATATCCAGAAGGAATCTACACTTCACCTGGTATTGAGATTGAGAGGAGGCATGCAGATTTTTGTCAAAACTTTAACTGGTAAAACGATCACCCTTGAAGTTGAACCATCAGACACGATTGAAAATGTAAAAGCTAAAATTCGAGATAAAGAAGGTATTCCTCCAGATCAACAGCGATTGATCTTTGCTGGTAAACAATTGGAAGATGGTCGTACCCTATCTGATTACAATATTCAAAAGGAGTCCACATTGCATTTAGTGCTAAGACTCAGAGGTGGCAATTAAAAGCATTTTTATTTGTATTTTGATATATTTTTAAATTAATGTGAAATAAATATCTGCAGTAACTTACTCTTAACTTATTTGAAGACCATGTATTTAAAACTGAATATTTTTAAATTAGTATTTTATAATAAGCAACCCTTAATAACTCGAAGTGAAGATATTTTGAGTGTTTGGATAGCAGTTTTTGGGAGTTTGGATGTAAGAACCCTATTGGTAGTATATAATAGTTGATAATTAATAACCAATGCAGATGTAAAAATACTTATAGCTGATTTATATTCAAGATGAAAAACAGGAAATAGAATTAAAAGATATTAAGTTATTAGTTGTTTTTAGCTCTATTCGATATATATATTCAATATTCTGTATCGATATATCGGAGAAAAAATTGCGATATTTTACAGGAGATATAGCCATACATTTAAGAAAATATAAAAATATTTGTATACCAGCCCAGAGAATTATCGACATTTTCTTAACAAAGAAAAACTGACTATTAATACAATTTTAATAATAAGTACTAAAATGCACTAACATATAAAATTTAGTACCAATTTAAAAGGTTTATTAGAAATTTCAAAAGGTTTTTTATAAAGTTTAAGAAATATCTTTAACATTTTTGAACCATTAAGAATTTTATATCTGTATTCCTGTCCTATACTATTAAATGAAATTATTCACTTTTGAGGAACTTCTAGGATCCATTTATTGGATCAATTTAAGTACATATTTTGTATTTTAGTAATACTGGTTGTTTTCCTATAAGGTTATTTGTTCATTGTTAAATTTTATTGTTTTCTTCCCTAATTAGAACTTTCTGAGAATGTAGTTAAGATCAATTTAAGACTGTTTATGAACATACTTTCTTAGCTTATTTAAAAGTCACTTTTATAACCATTAAATTGCGCAAGAGAGAAAAAACTATTTAATTCAACGTGTAACCTTTCTAGTATTGATGTGTTGATTTTTTAGTAATCCGATACGGCCAATCAACCAACAGCAAATCATATTAATGGCTTTTGTTGCGACTGTATTATATTGGGATATTTTATATTTTTATTCGTATTATTAGTATTTTATGTATTTATTTCGTTTTAGAGAAACTGCGGTATTGTCAATAGCATATTGTATAGCTAGTCAGGTATTTTTGATGTTTGGTTTTCTTATCAATTTATATACCTACTTATAAAGCTGTAAAGTCTTAATTGGGGTAATAAGCAATAAAACGCCAGGGTTGGGTAGTATTTGAATTACTTGTATTTAGAAATTGTAATTAAAATACAAATACATGTTTTGTATTTTAATTACATCTTGAAAATATAATTTGTTATACATATTTCAAGTACCTGACGCTGGTGTGCTTGTTAAATGTCAATGGTTTCTTGGTTGAATGAATATTTACATGTCTAAATATGTACCTTTATATTAGTCTACGGCAGTATACGAGTATAATCTTTTAACTCACATAAAAGTTATATTTACGATTTATTTAATACATAGAAATTAACTTGGATAAACATAAACACTGGTTCTTCTCGAACGTTAATGTGGCTGCATTTGAATATCATGAGAATTTTATTTACTAGCTCACGTCTTCATGTAAGAAAGCCACATTTAGGCATTTTTCTCTTTCCATAAATATTAAGGAATCGGATGTTAGAAAAGGGCAATAGATCCTACTTTCCTAGAAACTTACTAGAAACTAGAACATAATTGCTGCAGTTTTAGATTAGATTCAGGGCAACAAGTGTTACTATAGCAAACTTCTGCTTACTTTAACGTCTGTCCTAATCAGGTTAGATTGTCTGCAGGTTTCTAATTTAAGGAATTTTACTGTTATATTTATGTTTGCAACTAAAAGAGAGATTAAAAAGAATATTTGATAGGATATTACTTTACAACTTACATGCTTTGGTTGTCAGAGGCATCACAATACGTGACAGGCAAATAATTCCAAACTTTTAATTCATGCCCTAAAGGTATATTAAAAAAAAACATGAAATAACGCATAAGAGTAACAGGAACAGCAGTACTTGTAAAGAATATCATGATTTTATTGTTTCTGAGGACAGTTACAGTGTTCAGTCACAGGTGTCAAAAATAGTCATTATCATCATTTTAACCTAATTAAAAAGAGACAAAATGCTGTCCGATGGGTCGAACATATAACCGAATCAATCTATAAAATTAGATTTGTGTTGGCACTGCTCGACCCTGATGCCAAATGTCTACAAGATTCTCCAAAATGTTAGTGATAATTAGATGTTATAAGTCCAATTTGATACGGCAACGTTGTGACGTAATAATTTTTGATGGCGCACTGGGCTGTTTTATTGTATATACTTTATAAAGAATTTATTGAACACTTGCATTGTATCATTGTAACATGTTACTCTCTCGTGTTTCAACACCTATTAATGCTTCACCATGCCATTATGCTTTCACCACATTACACTTTTAGTTCTTCCAATCAAACAGCCAATGCACGTCATTAAGACCATCGAACATATTGATATATTCAGTTTATAAAAGCGCAAAATCCTTTTTAAACTCAAGGCATTTTTCTTTCTGATTTTACTAATTAGCATTACTCTAGTTAAAAAGAGACAGAAAGAAGTCTGATGTGCCAGAACATGTAAGAAAATCGGTCTATATATAAAACTCGATTTGTGTTGATACTGGTCGACACCGTTGTCATATGTCAATGGGCACATAATAGAACTACTCTAATCTACGAGCTATTGTGACTATTCAATAAATATGCATTTGGTGCGGCAACGTTGCATTATAAATTTTGTTAGGAATGATTTTCTAGTGCATATTTTCAGGATCAAGGCTACTACTAACAATCAAACACATCTAAATAATAAGATATGAATTTTATTCATAATTGTATACAAGTTTTAGATATCATAGTCATTGAAATCAAGTCACGAGGATCAATATTTTATTTTAAACAGTTACGAATTGTATATTTACATCATTCAAGTTGTACAAAAATGTTCGTTACAAAAAACCATACAAAAATGTTGTAGGATGAGAGGTACGGCTCGATGACTAGCAACACTGATCTGATGTTGTTGATGAAAAGTCGCTTTCACGCGTCTTAGGGTAAAACAGAAAGAATTAAACTAGGTGCATCTAAAATCGTCTCTCGCAAATGCACACTTCTTTTATACTCACGTAACAACAATGTAAACAAGTTGTCAACAAGATATTTAACAGTTCTGAATTAAAACTACTGGACGGTTTTTATGGGTATAGGTTTATTTATACATTATTTTTAAGTCCTATGTTCTAATTAGATACTATATCGTGCATCAATGGTGTCTGGGCCCCTAATGTATTTATACATCTCGAAAAAATCCAAATAAGTATAGTATTTTCATAATAATAATATCATTCTAATGTAGCTGTTTAGTATTTTAAGTAACTTTAATAATGTCTAAAGTGTATTTAACTTAATATTGAGGTAAATAACACTGTTGTTAATATTTTAGGGTTAAGCCTCAATTGTTTTGTTTACTGTGTATATGAGTCCTCAATAATTGTTTTCTTTTCAGTAACCAAATAATATACTTATTATAAATTATAAAAGGCCAATATAAAATATCTGGTGTCTTGTGATTGAAATAATAGTTCCATGGGCTATACTTCACCAGGTTAGGAAAAATGATACATGCATTTTAAAATAAATTTATTTTTAATAATCTTTTTATTGTATACTATTTTGAATCGATATTTTTGTTATTCTTTATTATCGTCATGTAGCCCACTATAAAGTATCAAAAGAAATAGATATACAGTAACAATTCTAATTTTATATTAAAATCATTAAAAAAATATTTTCTAATAAATAATAATAAAATAAATAAACAGTTTTGACATATGAGTAATATCCAAATAAAAAATTTCGATATTTTCCAATACTTTTTCAAATATATATTGACAGTTATAATATAGAGTATCGAACTTTTTTGACAATTCTTTACCTCCCACCCTTTTTACACAAAAGAATGTTCTCAGAAAAAGTAGGGTTAAAGTGAATAAACATCGATATTGACTAAAAGAATTGTATTGGAAAATAAAAATTAATTGTTGTTCATGATTTCCAATAATTAATATATTTTGTATATGTACTTTCAAATATCGATAATTTTATGCTCATAGAATGTATTATCTAGCGATCCAATAACAAGAAACTATGGCTGTCAGCCGCCATGGAATATATCGATAGAACGTTCTAACGATATTTGAAATATTTCAATATTATTAAAAAAATATCGATATATCGGAGAAAAAGATTGCGATATTTTACAGGAGATATAGCCAGACTTTTAAGAAAAAATAAAAATATTTGTATACTGTATTTCTTAACAAAGAAAAACTGACTATTAATAAGATTTTAATAATAAGTACTAAAATGCACTAACATATAAAATTTAGTACCATTTTAAAAGGTTTATTAGAAGTTTCAAAATGGTTTTTATAAAGTTTAAGAAATATCTTTAACATTTTTGAAATATCGAAAATATCGACTTACAAAAATATCGATATATAGGCTAGAAATATCGATATAACCTTCTCTCGTTAATTCTCCACATCCCTACAATTAATATTTCGAAATGTATTTTAGTTGGAGGGGGTATTGACGTTCAGACCTCAAAAAAGGCCTTATAAGGTCTGAATCTAGAAGTTGCTGAACAGTTTAAAGCAATAAGCAAAAAGTGGGCTTTGTTGTATATCGTGCTCTATTGTGTAAACGTAGTTGTGATAGGAAGTTATAGTTATCCGTGTTTATAAGAAAGCTATAAGTAAGTATAACTTTGAAACAATTTTCTTTGTATTCATGACAATGCAGATTTTGCTTTGTTTAAGGGTTTCTTAGCAATTTTTAAATTTCTTTCCAACAAAAATTATAATATTTGTGTGTTCCTTTAACGTTATTTAGATAAAGATTATTCAGGAAATCTAAGGTTAGCATCATTATGTTTCAATTTATTATTTGTTAATGCGTTTTATGTATTACGTATTACTGAAAATGTTTTCAATGTTTGTTTTACATGTTTCAATACGTATTAGGTCTTTGTTATAGAATAGTTCGTGAATTGTTATGTTCATTAGTGTTGGCAATATTATTTTTACCAGATTACTGATATATCATATATCTGTATACTTATTTCGCAGTATTATAATTTAGTTTGGTTATGTATTAACTTTTTAATAGGAAGTTATAAATTTAACGATATTAATTCTCTTTAATACATAATTCATTGCAATGCGATTAAATGTATCAATATTTTAATATACCTAGTCGAATTAAAAGTTGAAAAAGCACTCATAATAAAATCGAGTTTGTATATGTTCCTCAGATTTACTAATATGCCTTTCTTTTTACTACCACTAAATACCTTAAAATAATATAATTAGATTGTTTTAACTGAAACATTGAGAACATTAATGAAAACGAAAAAAACAAAACAAAGTAGACGTCAAATATGGTATATTGCAATATCATAGTAATAGCATCGATATATATTCAGTTATGTATATTCATATAGTATTTGCTTTGCTTTTGTTTTACACCTTTTTACACCACCAATCTGTTGTTCCTTGCATGTATGGATTTTTTTCTTGTACAAGCACTAGGAACTATAAAAATAATATTGATATGTACAAATTTAACATACCTGTGATCTTCGAAAATTAGCTGGCTATTCTGATAATTTTCTTGATATTCTTACATGTAGAGTTTAATATAATTTTTATTCACTTTTAAATTTATTTGTTTCTGAAATTTATAAAATTTGATTACATTTATATTAATTTTACAACCATGTATAAGAAATTGACAAGCAAGTAAAAGCAAACCATACAACTGGCAAATGCTAGACATAATGTAGACACATAATACACAATAGACACATAACTAGACCTAATGTAGATTATTCTAAAGTGTATGTGGATAGCAAACCAATCCTATACTACATGTTGTTTACTTTCTTATGTTCAATTTATATTTTTCATTAGTATATTTTTTTATTGCAGCATGCAGATTTTCGTGAAGACTTTGACTGGCAAAACCATCACCCTGGAGGCTGAGGCATCTGACACAATCGAAAATGTTAAAGCCAAGATTCAAGATAAAGAAGGCATTCCACCAGACCAGCAGCGATTGATCTTTGCTGGTAAACAACTAGAAGATGGACGTACATTGTCTGATTACAACATCCAAAAGGAATCAACTCTTCACTTAGTGTTGAGATTGAGGGGAGGCATGCAAATTATTGTCAAGACTTTAACTGGCAAAACCATTACTCTGGAGGTTGAAGCCTCTGACACTATTGAAAATGCGAAAGCCAAGATTCAAGATAAAGAAGGCATTGCCCCAGACCAACAGCGATTGATCTTTGCTGGTAAACAACTAGAAGATGGACGTACTCTTTCTGATTACAATATCCAGAAGGAATCTACACTTCACCTGGTATTGAGATTGAGAGGAGGCATGCAGATTTTTGTCAAAACTTTAACTGGTAAAACGATCACCCTTGAAGTTGAACCATCAGACACGATTGAAAATGTAAAAGCTAAAATTCGAGATAAAGAAGGTATTCCTCCAGATCAACAGCGATTGATCTTTGCTGGTAAACAACTAGAAGATGGACGTACATTGTCTGATTACAACATCCAGAAGGAATCAACTCTTCACTTAGTGTTGAGATTGAGGGGAGGCATGCAAATTATTGTCCAGACTTTAACTGGCAAAACCATTACTCTGGAGGTTGAAGCCTCTGACACTATTGAAAATGCGAAAGCCAAGATTCAAGATAAAGAAGGCATTGCCCCAGACCAACAGCGATTGATCTTTGCTGGTAAACAACTAGAAGATGGACGTACTCTTTCTGATTACAATATCCAGAAGGAATCTACGCTTCACCTGGTATTGAGATTGAGAGGAGGCATGCAGATTTTTGTCAAAACTTTAACTGGTAAAACGATCACCCTTGAAGTTGAACCATCAGACACGATTGAAAATGTAAAAGCTAAAATTCGAGATAAAGAAGGTATTCCTCCAGATCAACAGCGATTGATCTTTGCTGGTAAACAATTGGAAGATGGTCGTACCCTGTCTGATTACAATATTCAAAAGGAGTCCACATTGCATTTAGTGCTAAGACTCAGAGGTGGCAATTAAAAGCATTTTTATTTGTATTTTGATATATTTTTAAATTAATGTGAAATAAATATCTGCAGTAATACATGTTTATTTTTCTTACTCTTAACTTATTTGAAGACCGTGTATTTAAAACTGAATATTTTTAAATTAGTATTTTATAATAAGCAACCCTTAATAACTCGAAGTGAAGATATTTTGAGTGTTTGGATAGCAGTTTTTGGGAGTTTGGTTGTAAGAACCCTATTGGTAGTATATAACAGTTGATAATTAATAACTAATGCAGATGTAAAAATACTTATAGCTGATTTATATTCAAGATGAAAAACAGGAAATAGAATTAAAAGATATTAAGTTATTAGTTGTTTAGCTCTATTCGATATATATATTCTATATTCTATATCGATATATCGGAGAAAAAATTGCGATATTTTACAGGAGATATAGCCATACATTTAAGAAAATATAAAAATATTTGTATACCAGCCCAGAGAAATATCGACATTTTCTTAACAAAGAAAAACTGACTATTAATACAATTTTAATAATAAGTACTAAAATGCACTAACATATAAAATTTAGTACCAATTTAAAAGGTTTATTAGAAATTTCAAAAGGTTTTTTATAAAGTTTAAGAAATATCTTTAACATTTTTGAACCATTAAGAATTTTATATCTGTATTCCTGTCCTATACTATTAAATGAAATTATTCACTTTTGAGGAACTTCTAGGATCCATTTATTGGATCAATTTAAGTACATATTTTGTATTTTAGTAATACTGGTTGTTTTCCTATAAGGTTATTTGTTCATTGTTAAATTTTAATGTTTTCTTCCCTAATTAGAACTTTCTGAGAATGTAGTTAAGATCAATTTAAGACTGTTTATGAACATACTTTCTTAGCTTATTTAAAAGTCACTTTTATAACCATTAAATTGCGCAAGAGAGAAAAAACTATTTAATTCAACGTGTAACCTTTCTAGTATTGATGTGTTGATTTTTTAGTAATCCGATACGGCCAATCAACCAACAGCAAATCATATTAATGGCTTTTGTTGCGACTGTATTATATTGGGATATTTTATATTTTTATTCGTATTATTAGTATTTTATGTATTTATTTCGTTTTAGAGAAACTGCGGTATTGTCAATAGCATATTGTATAGCTAGTCAATTATTTTTGATGTTTGGTTTTCTTATCAATTTATATACCTACTTATAAAGCTGTAAAGTCTTAATTGGGGTAATAAGCAATAAAACGCCAGGGTTGGGTAGTATTTGAATTACTTGTATTTAGAAATTGTAATTAAAATACAAATACATGTTTTGTATTTTAATTACATCTTGAAAATATAATTTGTTATACATATTTCAAGTACCTGACGCTGGTGTGCTTGTTAAATGTCAATGGTTTCTTGGTTGTTTGAATATTTACATGTCTAAATATGTACCTTTATATTAGTCTACGGCAGTATACGAGTATAATTTTTAACTCACATAAAAGTTATATTTACGATTTATTTAATACATAGAAATTAACTTGGATAAACATAAACACTGGTTCTTCTCGAACGTTAATGTGGCTGCATTTGAATATCATGAGAATTTTATTTACTAGCTCACGTCTTCATGTAAGAAAGCCACATTTAGGCAATTTTCTCTTTCCATAAATATTAAGGAATCGGATGTTAGAAAAGGGCAATAGATCCTACTTTCCTAGAAACTTACTAGAAACTAGAACATAATTGCTGCAGTTTTAGATTAGATTCAGGGCAACAAGTGTTACTATAGCAAACTTCTGCTTACTTTAACGTCTGTCCTAATCAGGTTAGATTGTCTGCAGGTTTCTAATTTAAGGAATTTTACTGTTATATTTATGTTTGCAAAGCAAAGAGAGATTAAAAAGAATATTTGATAGGATTTTACTTTACAAAATGCTTTGGTTGTCAGAGGCATCACAATACGTGACAGGCAAATAATTCCAAACTTTTAATTCATGCCCTAAAGGTATATTAAAAAAAAAACATGAAATAACGCATAAGAGTAACGGGAACAGCAGTACTAGTAAAGAATATCATGATTTTATTGTTTCTGAGGACAGTTACAGTGTTCAGTCACAGGTGTCAAAAATAGTCATTATCATCATTTTAACTTAATTAAAAAGAGACAAAATGCTGTCCGATGGGTCGAACATTAACCGAATCAATCTATAAAATTAGATTTGTGTATCACTGCTCGACCCTGATGCCAAATGTCTACAAGATTCTCCAAAATGTTAGTGATAATTAGATGTTATAAGTCCAATTTGATACGGCAACGTTGTGACGTAATAATTTTTGATGGCGCACTAGGCTGTTTTATTGTATATACTATATAAAGAATTTATTGAACACTTGCATTGTATCATTGTAACATGTTACTCTCTCGTGTTTCAACACCTATTAATGCTTCACCATGCCATTATGCTTTCGCCACATTACACTTTTAGTTCTTCCAATCAAACAGCCAATGCACGTCATTAAGACCATCGAACATATTGATATATTCAGTTTATAAAAACGCAAAATCCTTTTTAAACTTAAGGCATTTTTCTTTCTGATTTTACTAATTAGCATTACTCTAGTTAAAAAGAGACAGAAAGAAGTCTGATGTGCCAGAATATGTAAGAAAATCGGTCTATATATAAAACTCGATTTGTGTTGATACTGGTCGACACCGTTGTCATATGTCAATGGACACATAATAGAACTACTCTAATCTACGAGCTATTGTGACTATTCAATAAATATGCATTTGGTGCGGCAACGTTGCATTATAAATTTTGTTAGGAATGATTTTCTAGTGCATATTTTCAGGATCAAGGCTACTACTAACAATCAAACACATCTAAATAATAAGATATGAATTTTATTCATAATTGTATACAAGTTTTAAATATCATAGTCATTGAAATCAACTCACGAGGATCAATATTTTATTTTAAACAGTTAAGAATTGTATATTTACATCATTCAAGTTGTACAAAAATGTTCGTTACAAAAAACCATACAAAAATGTTGTAGGATGAGAGGTACGGCTCGATGACTAGCAACACTGATCTGATGTTGTTGATGAAAAGTCGCTTTCACGCGTCTTAGGGTAAAACAGAAAGAATTAAACTAGGTGCATCTAAAATCGTCTCTCGCAAATGCACACTTCTTTTATACTCACGTAACAACAATGTAAACAAGTTGTCAACAAGATATTTAACAGTTCTGAATTAAAACTACTGGACGGTTTTTATGGGTAGAGGTTTATTTATACATTATTTTTAAGTCCTATGTTCTAATTAGATACTATATCGTGCATCAATGGTGTCTGGGCCCCTAATGTATTTATACATCTCGAAAAAATCCAAATAAGTATAGTATTTTCATAATAATAATATCATTCTAATGTAGCCTTTTAGTATTTTAAGTAACTTTAATAATGTCTAAAGTGTATTTAACTTAATATTGAGGTAAATAACACTGTTGTTAATATTTTAGGGTTAAGCCTCAATTGTTTTGTTTACTGTGTATATGAGTCCCCAATAATTGTTTTCTTTTCAGTAACCAAATAATATACTTATTATAAATTATAAAAGGCCAATATAAAATATCTGGTGTCTTGTGATTGAAATAATAGTTCCATGGGCTATACTTCACCAGGTTAGGAAAAATGATACATGCATTTTAAAATAAATTTATTTTTAATAATCTGTTTATTGTATACAATTTTGAATCGATATTTTTGTTATTCTTTATTATCGTCATGTAGCCCATTATAAAGTATCAAAAGAAATAGATATACAGTAACAATGCTAATTTTATATTAAAATCATTAAAAAAATATTTTCTAATAAATAATAATAAAATAAATAAAGAGTTTTGACATATGAGTAATATCCAAATAAAAAATTTCGATATTTTCCAATACTTTTTCAAATATATATTGACAGTTATAATATAGAGTATCGAACTTTTTTGACAATTCTTTACCTCCCACCCTTTTTACACAAAAGAATGTTCTCAGAAAAAGTAGGGTTAAAGTGAATAAACATCGATATTGACTAAAAGAATTGTATTGGAAAATAAAAATTAATTGTTGTTCATGATTTCCAATAATTAATATATTTTGTATATGTACTTTCAAATATCGATAATTTTATGCTCATAGAATGTATTATCTAGCGATCCAATAACAAGAAACTTGGCTGTCAGCCGCCATGGAAAATATCGATAGAACGTTCTAACGATATTTGAAATATTTCAATATTATTAAAAAATATCGATATATCGGAGAAAAAGATTGCGATATTTTACAGGAGATATAGCCAGACTTTTAAGAAAAAATAAAAATATTTGTGTACCAGCCTAGAGAAATATCGACATTTTCTTAACAAAGAAAAACTGACTATTAATAAGATTTTAATAATAAGTACTAAAATGCACTAACATATAAAATTTAGTACCATTTTAAAAGGTTTATTAGAAGTTTCAAAATGGTTTTTATAAAGTTTAAGAAATATCTTTAACATTTTTGAAATATCGAAAATATCGATATATAGGCTAGAAATATCGATATAATCTTCTCTCCCGTTTATTTTCCACATCCCTACAATTAATATTTCGAAATGTATTTTAGTTGGAGGGGGTAATGACGTTCAGACCTCAAAAAAGGCCTTATAAGGTCTGAATCTAGAAGTTGCTGAACAGTTTAAAGCAATAAGCAAAAAGTGGGCTTTGTTTTATATCGTGCTCTATTGTGTAAACGTAGTTGTGATAGGAAGTTATAGTTATCCGTGTTTATAAGAAAGCTATAAGTAAGTATAACTTTGAAACAATTTTCTTTGTATTCATGACAATGCAGATTTTGCTTTGTTTAAGGGTTTCTTAGCAATTTTTAAATTTCTTTCCAACAAAAATTATAATATTTGTGTGTTCCTTTAACGTTATTTAGATAAAGATTATTCAGGAAATCTAAGGTTAGCATCATTATGTTTCAATTTATTATTTGTTAATGTGTTTTATGTATTACGTATTACTGAAAATGTTTTCAATGTTTGTTTTAAATGTTTCAATACGTATTAGGTCTTTGTTATAGAATAGTTCGTGAATTGTTATGTTCATTAGTGTTGGCAATGTTATTTTTACCAGATTACTGATATATCATATATCAGTATACTTATTTCGCAGTATTATAATTTAGTTTGGTTATGTATTAACTTTTTAATAGGAAGTTATAAATTTAACGATATTAATTCTCTTTAATACATAATTCATTGCAATGCGATTAAATGTATCAATATTTTAATATACCTAGTCGAATTAAAAGTTGAAAAAGCACTCATAATAAAATCGAGTTTGTATATGTTCCTCAGATTTACTAATATGCCTTTCTTTTTACTACCACTAAATACCTTAAAATAATATAATTAGATTGTTTTAACTGAAACATTGAGAACATTAATGAAAACGAAAAAAACAAAACAAAGTAGACGTCAAATATGGTATATTGCAATATCATAGTAATAGCATCGATATATATTCAGTTATGTATATTCATATAGTATTTGCTTTGCTTTTGTTTTACACCTTTTTACACCACCAATCTGTTGTTCCTTGCATGTATGGATTTTTTTCTTGTACAAGCACTAGGAACTATAAAAATAATATTGATATGTACAAATTTAACATACCTGTGATCTTCGAAAATTAGCTGGCTATTCTGATAATTTTCTTGATATTCTTACATGTAGAGTTTAATATAATTTTTATTCACTTTTAAATTTATTTGTTTCTGAAATTTATAAAATTTGATTACATTTATATTAATTTTACAACCATGTATAAGAAATTGACAAGCAAGTAAAAGCAAACCATACAACTGGCAAATGCTAGACATAATGTAGACACATAATACACAATAGACACATAACTAGACCTAATGTAGATTATTCTAAAGTGTATGTGGATAGCAAACCAATCCTATACTACATGTTGTTTACTTTCTTATGTTCAATTTATATTTTTCATTAGTATATTTTTTTATTGCAGCATGCAGATTTTCGTGAAGACTTTGACTGGCAAAACCATCACCCTGGAGGCTGAGGCATCTGACACAATCGAAAATGTTAAAGCCAAGATTCAAGATAAAGAAGGCATTCCACCAGACCAGCAGCGATTGATCTTTGCTGGTAAACAACTAGAAGATGGACGTACATTGTCTGATTACAACATCCAAAAGGAATCAACTCTTCACTTAGTGTTGAGATTGAGGGGAGGCATGCAAATTATTGTCAAGACTTTAACTGGCAAAACCATTACTCTGGAGGTTGAAGCCTCTGACACTATTGAAAATGCGAAAGCCAAGATTCAAGATAAAGAAGGCATTGCCCCAGACCAACAGCGATTGATCTTTGCTGGTAAACAACTAGAAGATGGACGTACTCTTTCTGATTACAATATCCAGAAGGAATCTACACTTCACCTGGTATTGAGATTGAGAGGAGGCATGCAGATTTTTGTCAAAACTTTAACTGGTAAAACGATCACCCTTGAAGTTGAACCATCAGACACGATTGAAAATGTAAAAGTTAAAATTCGAGATAAAGAAGGTATTCCTCCAGATCAACAGCGATTGATCTTTGCTGGTAAACAATTGGAAGATGGTCGTACCCTATCTGATTACAATATTCAAAAGGAGTCCACATTGCATTTAGTGCTAAGACTCAGAGGTGGCAATTAAAAGCATTTTTATTTGTATTTTGATATATTTTTAAATTAATGTGAAATAAATATCTGCAGTAATACATGTTTTTTTTTCTTACTCTTAACTTATTTGAAGACCATGTATTTAAAACTGAATATTTTTAAATTAGTATTTTATAATAAGCAACCCTTAATAACTCGAAGTGAAGATATTTTGAGTGTTTGGATAGCAGTTTTTGGGAGTTTGGATGTAAGAACCCTATTGGTAGTATATAATAGTTGATAATTAATAACCAATGCAGATGTAAAAATACTTATAGCTGATTTATATTCAAGATGAAAAACAGGAAATAGAATTAAAAGATATTAAGTTATTAGTTGTTTTTAGCTCTATCCGATATATATATTCGATATTCTATATCGATATATCGGAGAAAAAATTGCGATATTTTACAGGAGATATAGCCATACATTTAAGAAAATATAAAAATATTTGTATACCAGCCCAGAGAAATATCGACATTTTCTTAACAAAGAAAAACTGACTATTAATACAATTTTAATAATAAGTACTAAAATGCACTAACATATAAAATTTAGTACCAATTTAAAAGGTTTATTAGAAATTTCAAAAGGTTTTTTATAAAGTTTAAGAAATATCTTTAACATTTTTGAACCATTAAGAATTTTATATCTGTATTCCTGTCCTATACTATTAAATGAAATTATTCACTTTTGAGGAACTTCTAGGATCCATTTATTGGATCAATTTAAGTACATATTTTGTATTTTAGTAATACTGGTTGTTTTCCTATAAGGTTATTTGTTCACTGTTAAATTTTATTGTTTTCTTCCCTAATTAGAACTTTCTGAGAATGTAGTTAAGATCAATTTAAGACTGTTTATGAACATACTTTCTTAGCTTATTTAAAAGTCACTTTTATAACCATTAAATTGCGCAAGAGAGAAAAAACTATTTAATTCAACGTGTAACCTTTCTAGTATTGATGTGTTGATTTTTTAGTAATCCGATACGGCCAATCAACCAACAGCAAATCATATTAATGGCTTTTGTTGCGACTGTATTATATTGGGATATTTTATATTTTTATTCGTATTAGTAGTATTTTATGTATTTATTTCGTTTTAGAGAAACTGCGGTATTGTCAATAGCATATTGTATAGCTAGTCAGGTATTTTTGATGTTTGGTTTTCTTATCAATTTATATACCTACTTATAAAGCTGTAAAGTCTTAATTGGGGTAATAAGCAATAAAACGCCAGGGTTGGGTAGTATTTGAATTACTTGTATTTAGAAATTGTAATTAAAATACAAATACATGTTTTGTATTTTAATTACATCTTGAAAATATAATTTGTTATACATATTTCAAGTACCTGACGCTGGTGTGCTTGTTAAATGTCAATGGTTTCTTGGTTGTTTGAATATTTACATGTCTAAATATGTACCTTTATATTAGTCTACGGCAGTATACGAGTATAATCTTTTAACTCACATAAAAGTTATATTTACGATTTATTTAATACATAGAAATTAACTTGGATAAACATAAACACTGGTTCTTCTCGAACGTTAATGTGGCTGCATTTGAATATCATGAGAATTTTATTTACTAGCTCACGTCTTCATGTAAGAAAGCCACATTTAGGCATTTTTCTCTTTCCATAAATATTAAGGAATCGGATGTTAGAAAAGGGCAATAGATCCTACTTTCCTAGAAACTTACTAGAAACTAGAACATAATTGCTGCAGTTTTAGATTAGATTCAGGGCAACAAGTGTTACTATAGCAAACTTCTGCTTACTTTAACGTCTGTCCCAATCAGGTTAGATTGTCTGCAGGTTTCTAATTTAAGGAATTTTACTGTTATATTTATGTTTGCAACTAAAAGAGAGATTAAAAAGAATATTTGATAGGATTTTACTTTACAAAATGCTTTGGTTGTCAGAGGCATCACAATACGTGACAGGCAAATAATTCCAAACTTTTAATTCATGCCCTAAAGGTATATTAAAAAAAAAACATGAAATAACGCATAAGAGTAACAGGAACAGCAGTACTAGTAAAGAATATCATGATTTTATTGTTTCTGAGGACAGTTACAGTGTTCAGTCACAGGTGTCAAAAATAGTCATTATCATCAATTTAACCTAATTAAAAAGAGACAAAATGCTGTCCGATGGGTCGAACATATAACCGAATCAATCTATAAAATTAGATTTGTGTTGGCACTGCTCGACCCTGATGCCAAATGTCTACAAGATTCTCCAAAATGTTGGTGATAATTAGATGTTATAAGTCCAATTTGATACGGCAACGTTGTGACGTAATAATTTTTGATGGCGCACTGGGCTGTTTTATTGTATATACTATATAAAGAATTTATTGAACACTTGCATTGTATCATTGTAACATGTTACTCTCTCGTGTTTCAACACCTATTAATGCTTCACCATGCCATTATGCTTTCACCACATTACACTTTTAGTTCTTCCAATCAAACAGCCAATGCACGTCATTAAGACCATCGAACATATTGATATATTCAGTTTATAAAAACGCAAAATCCTTTTTAAACTCAAGGCATTTTTCTTTCTGATTTTACTAATTAGCATTACTCTAGTTAAAAAGAGACAGAAAGAAGTCTGATGTGCCAGAACATGTAAGAAAATCGGTCTATATATAAAACTCGATTTGTGTTGATACTGGTCGACACCGTTGTCATATGTCAATGGGCACATAATAGAACTACTCTAATCTACGAGCTACTGTGACTATTCAATAAATATGCATTTTGTTAGGAATGATTTTCTAGTGCATATTTTCAGGATCAAGGCTACTACTAACAATCAAACACATCTAAATAATAAGATATGAATTTTATTCATAATTGTATACAAGTTTTAGATATCATAGTCATTGAAATCAACTCACGAGGATCAATATTTTATTTTAAACAGTTACGAATTGTATATTTACATCATTCAAGTTGTACAAAAATGTTCGTTACAAAAAACCATACAAAAATGTTGTAGGGTGAGAGGTACGGCTCGATGACTAGCAACACTGATCTGATGTTGTTGATGAAAAGTCGCTTTCACGCGTCTTAGGGTAAAACAGAAAGAATTAAACTAGGTGCATCTAAAATCGTCTCTCGCAAATGCACACTTCTTTTATACTCACGTAACAACAATGTAAACAAGTTGTCAACAAGATATTTAACAGTTCTGAATTAAAACTACTGGACGGTTTTTATGGGTATAGGTTTATTTATACATTATTTTTAAGTCCTATGTTCTAATTAGATACTATATCGTGCATCAATGGTGTCTGGGCCCCTAATGTATTTATACATCTCGAAAAAATCCAAATAAGTATAGTATTTTCATAATAATAATATCATTCTAATGTAGCTGTTCAGTATTTTAAGTAACTTTAATAATGTCTAAAGTGTATTTAACTTAATATTGAGGTAAATAACACTTTTGTTAATATTTTAGGGTTAAGCCTCAATTGTTTTGTTTACTGTGTATATGAGTCCCCAATAATTGTTTTTTTTTCAGTAACCAAATAATATACTTATTATAAATTATAAAAGGCCAATATAAAATATCTGGTGTCTTGTGAATGAAATAATAGTTCCATGGGCCATACTTCACCAGGTTAGGAAAAATGATACATGCGTTTTAAAATAAATTTATTTTTAATAATCTGTTTATTGTATACTATTTTGAATCGATATTTTTGTTATTCTTTATTATCGTCATGTAGCCCATTATAAAGTATCAAAAGAAATAGATATACAGTAACAATGCTAATTTTATATTAAAATCATTAAAAAAATATTTTCTAATAAATAATAATAAAATAAATAAACAGTTTTGACATATGAGTAATATCCAAATAAAAAATTTCGATATTTTCCAATACTTTTTCAAATATATATTGACAGTTATAATATAGAGTATCGAACTTTTTTGACAATTCTTTACCTCCCACCCTTTTTACACAAAAGAATGTTCTCAGAAAAAGTAGGGTTAAAGTGAATAAAAATCGATATTAACTAAAAGAATTGTATTGGAAAATAAAAATTAATTGTTGTTCATGATTTCCAATAATTAATATATTTTGTATATGTACTTTCAAATATCGATAATTTTATGCTCATAGAATGTATTATCTAGCGATCCAATAACAAGAAACTTGGCTGTCAGCCGCCATGGAAAATATCGATAGAACGTTCTAACGATATTTGAAATATTTCAATATTATTAAAAAAATATCGATATATCGGAGAAAAAGATTGCGATATTTTACAGGAGATATAGCCAGACTTTTAAGAAAAAATAAAAATATTTGTGTACCAGCCTAGAGAAATATCGACATTTTCTTAACAAAGAAAAACTGAATATTAATAAGATTTTAATAATAAGTACTAAAATGCACTAACATATAAAATTTAGTACCATTTTAAAAGGTTTATTAGAAGTTTCAAAATGGTTTTTATAAAGTTTAAGAAATATCTTTAACATTTTTGAAATATCGAAAATATCGACTTACAAAAATATCGATATATAGGCTAGAAATATCGATATAACCTTCCCTCGTTAATTTTCCACATCCCTACAATTAATATTTCGAAATGTATTTTAGTTGGAGGGGGTATTGACGTTCAGACCTCAAAAAAGGCCTTATAAGGTCTGAATCTAGAAGTTGCTGAACAGTTTAAAGCAATAAGCAAAAAGTGGGCTTTGTTGTATATCGTGCTCTATTGTGTAAACGTAGTTGTGATAGGAAGTTATAGTTATCCGTGTTTATAAGAAAGCTATAAGTAAGTATAACTTTGAAACAATTTTCTTTGTATTCATGACAATGCAGATTTTGCTTTGTTTAAGGGTTTCTTAGCAATTTTTAAATTTCTTTCCAACAAAAATTATAATATTTGTGTGTTCCTTTAACGTTATTTAGATAAAGATTATTCAGGAAATCTAAGGTTAGCATCATTATGTTTCAATTTATTATTTGTTAATGCGTTTTATGTATTACGTATTACTGAAAATGTTTTCAATGTTTGTTTTAAATATTTCAATACGTATTAGGTCTTTGTTATAGAATAGTTCGTGAATTGTTATGTTCATTAGTGTTGGCAATGTTATTTTTACCAGATTACTGATATATCATATATCAGTATACTTATTTCGCAGTATTATAATTTAGTTTGGTTATGTATTAACTTTTTAATAGGAAGTTATAAATTTAACGATATTAATTCTCTTTAATACATAATTCATTGCAATGCGATTAAATGTATCAATATTTTAATATACCTAGTCGAATTAAAAGTTGAAAAAGCACTCATAATAAAATCGAGTTTGTATATGTTCCTCAGATTTACTAATATGCCTTTCTTTTTACTACCACTAAATACGTTAAAATAATATAATTAGATTGTTTTAACTGAAACATTGAGAACATTAATGAAAACGAAAAAAACAAAACAAAGTAGACGTCAAATATGGTATATTGCAATATCATAGTAATAGCATCGATATATATTCAGTTATGTATATTCATATAGTATTTGCTTTGCTTTTGTTTTACACCTTTTTACACCACCAATCTGTTGTTCCTTGCATGTATGGATTTTTTTCTTGTACAAGCACTAGGAACTATAAAAATAATATTGATATGTACAAATTTAACATACCTGTGATCTTCGAAAATTAGCTGGCTATTCTGATAATTTTCTTGATATTCTTACATGTAGAGTTTAATATAATTTTTATTCACTTTTAAATTTATTTGTTTCTGAAATTTATAAAATTTGATTACATTTATATTAATTTTACAACCATGTATAAGAAATTGACAAGCAAGTAAAAGCAAACCATACAACTGGCAAATGCTAGACATAATGTAGACACATAATACACAATAGACACATAACTAGACCTAATGTAGATTATTCTAAAGTGTATGTGGATAGCAAACCAATCCTATACTACATGTTGTTTACTTTCTTATGTTCAATTTATATTTTTCATTAGTATATTTTTTTATTGCAGCATGCAGATTTTCGTGAAGACTTTGACTGGCAAAACCATCACCCTGGAGGCTGAGGCATCTGACACAATCGAAAATGTTAAAGCCAAGATTCAAGATAAAGAAGGCATTCCACCAGACCAGCAGCGATTGATCTTTGCTGGTAAACAACTAGAAGATGGACGTACATTGTCTGATTACAACATCCAAAAGGAATCAACTCTTCACTTAGTGTTGAGATTGAGGGGAGGCATGCAAATTATTGTCAAGACTTTAACTGGCAAAACCATTACTCTGGAGGTTGAAGCCTCTGACACTATTGAAAATGCGAAAGCCAAGATTCAAGATAAAGAAGGCATTGCCCCAGACCAACAGCGATTGATCTTTGCTGGTAAACAACTAGAAGATGGACGTACTCTTTTTGATTACAATATCCAGAAAGAATCTACACTTCACCTGGTATTGAGATTGAGAGGAGGCATGCAGATTTTTGTCAAAACTTTAACTGGTAAAACGATCACCCTTGAAGTTGAACCATCAGACACGATTGAAAATGTAAAAGCTAAAATTCGAGATAAAGAAGGTATTCCTCCAGATCAACAGCGATTGATCTTTGCTGGTAAACAATTGGAAGATGGTCGTACCCTATCTGATTACAATATTCAAAAGGAGTCCACATTGCATTTAGTGCTAAGACTCAGAGGTGGCAATTAAAAGCATTTTTATTTGTATTTTGATATATTTTTAAATTAATGTGAAATAAATATCTGCAGTAATACATGTTTTTTTTTCTTACTCTTAACTTATTTGAAGACCATGTATTTAAAACTGAATATTTTTAAATTAGTATTTTATAATAAGCAACCCTTAATAACTCGAAGTGAAGATATTTTGAGTGTTTGGATAGCAGTTTTTGGGAGTTTGGATGTAAGAACCCTATTGGTAGTATATAATAGTTGATAATTAATAACCAATGCAGATGTAAAAATACTTATAGCTGATTTATATTCAAGATGAAAAACAGGAAATAGAATTAAAAGATTTTAAGTTATTAGTTGTTTTTAGCTCTATTCGATATATATATTCGATATTCTGTATCGATATATCGGAGAAAAAATTGCGATATTTTACAGGAGATATAGCCATACATTTAAGAAAATATAAAAATATTTGTATACCAGCCCAGAGAAATATCGACATTTTCTTAACAAAGAAAAACTGACTATTAATACAATTTTAATAATAAGTACTAAAATGCACTAACATATAAAATTTAGTACCAATTTAAAAGGTTTATTAGAAATTTCAAAAGGTTTTTTATAAAGTTTAAGAAATATCTTTAACATTTTTGAACCATTAAGAATTTTATATCTGTATTCCTGTCCTATACTATTAAATGAAATTATTCACTTTTGAGGAACTTCTAGGATCCATTTATTGGATCAATTTAAGTACATATTTTGTATTTTAGTAATACTGGTTGTTTTCCTATAAGGTTATTTGTTCATTGTTAAATTTTATTGTTTTCTTCCCTAATTAGAACTTTCTGAGGATGTAGTTAAGATCAATTTAAGACTGTTTATGAACATACTTTCTTAGCTTATTTAAAAGTCACTTTTATAACCATTAAATTGCGCAAGAGAGAAAAAACTATTTAATTCAACGTGTAACCTTTCTAGTATTAATGTGTTGATTTTTTAGTAATCCGATACGGCCAATCAACCAACAGCAAATCATATTAATGGCTTTTGTTGCGACTGTATTATATTGGGATATTTTATATTTTTATTCGTATTAGTAGTATTTTATGTATTTATTTCGTTTTAGAGAAACTGCGGTATTGTCAATGGCATATTGTATAGCTAGTCAGGTATTTTTGATGTTTGGTTTTCTTATCAATTTATATACCTACTTATAAAGCTGGAAATTCTTAATTGGGGTAATAAGCAATAAAACGCCAGGGTTGGGTAGTATTTGAATTACTTGTATTTAGAAATTGTAATTGAAATACAAATACATGTTTTGTATTTTAATTACATCTTGAAAATATAATTTGTTATACATATTTCAAGTACCTGACGCTGGTGTGCTTGTTAAATGTCAATGGTTTCTTGGTTGTTTGAATATTTACATGTAAAATGTATGTACCTTTATATTAGTCTACGGCAGTATACGAGTATAATCTTTTAACTCACATAAAAGTTATATATACGATTTATTTAATACATAGAAATTAACTTGGATAAACATAAACACTGGTTCTTCTCGAACGTTAATGTGGCTGCATTTGAATATCATGAGAATATTATTTACTAGCTCACGTCTTCATGTAAGAAAGCCACATTTAGGCATTTTTCTCTTTCCATAAATATTAAGGAATCGGATGTTAGAAAAGGGCAATAGATCCTACTTTCCTAGAAACTTACTAGAAACTAGAACATAATTGCTGCAGTTTTAGATTAGATTCAGGGCAACAAGTGTTACTATAGCAAACTTCTGCTTACTTTAACGTCTGTCCCAATCAGGTTAGATTGTCTGCAGGTTTCTAATTTAAGGAATTTTACTGTTATATTTATGTTTGCAACTAAAAGAGAGATTAAAAAGAATATTTGATAGGATTTTACTTTACAACTTACATGCTTTGGTTGTCAGAGGCATCACAATACGTGACAGGCAAATAATTCCAAGCTTTTAATTCATGCCCTAAAGGTATATTTAAAAAAAACATGAAATAACGCATAAGAGTAACAGGAACAGCAGTACTAGTAAAGAATATCATGATTTTATTGTTTCTGAGGACAGTTACAGTGTTCAGTCACAGGTGTCAAAAATAGTCATTATCATCATTTTAACCTAATTAAAAAGAGACAAAATGCTGTCCGATGGGTCGAACATATAACCGAATCAATCTATAAAATTAGATTTGTGTTGGCACTGCTCGACCCTGATGCCAAATGTCTACAAGATTCTCCAAAATGTTAGTGATAATTAGATGTTATAAGTCCAATTTGATACGGCAACGTTGTGACGTAATAATTTTTGATGGCGCACTGGGCTGTTTTATTGTATATACTATATAAAGAATTTATTGAACACTTGCATTGTATCATTGTAACATGTTACTCTCTCGTGTTTCAACACCTATTAATGCTTCACCATGCCATTATGCTTTCACCACATTACACTTTTAGTTCTTCCAATCAAACAGCCAATGCACGTCATTAAGACCATCGAACATATTGATATATTCAGTTTATAAAAGCGCAAAATCCTTTTTAAACTCAAGGCATTTTTATTTCTGATTTTACTAATTAGCATTACTCTAGTTAAAAAGAGACAGAAAGAAGTCTGATGTGCCAGAACATGTAAGAAAATCGGTCTATATATAAAACTCGATTTGTGTTGATACTGGTCGACACCGTTGTCATATGTCAATGGGCACATAATAGAACTACTCTAATCTACGAGCTATTGTGACTATTCAATAAATATGCATTTGGTGCGGCAACGTTGCATTATAAATTTTGTTAGGAATGATTTTCTAGTGCATATTTTCAGGATCAAGGCTACTACTAACAATCAAACACATCTAAATAATAAGATATGAATTTTATTCATAATTGTATACAAGTTTTAGATATCATAGTCATTGAAATCAAGTCACGAGGATCAATATTTTATTTTAAACAGTTACGAATTGTATATTTACATCATTCAAGTTGTACAAAAATGTTCGTTACAAAAAACCATACAAAAATGTTGTAGGATGAGAGGTACGGCTCGATGACTAGCAACACTGATCTGATGTTGTTGATGAAAAGTCGCTTTCACGCGTCTTAGGGTAAAACAGAAAGAATTAAACTAGGTGCATCTAAAATCGTCTCTCGCAAATGCACACTTCTTTTATACTCACGTAACAACAATGTAAACAAGTTGTCAACAAGATATTTAACAGTTCTGAATTAAAACTACTGGACGGTTTTTATGGGTATAGGTTTATTTATACATTATTTTTAAGTCCTATGTTCTAATTAGATACTATATCGTGCATCAATGGTGTCTGGGCCCCTAATGTATTTATACATCTCGAAAAAATCCAAATAAGTATAGTATTTTCATAATAATAATATCATTCTAATGTAGCTGTTTAGTATTTTAAGTAACTTTAATAATGTCTAAAGTGTATTTAACTTAATATTGAGGTAAATAACACTGTTGTTAATATTTTAGGGTTAAGCCTCAATTGTTTTGTTTACTGTGTATATGAGTCCCCAATAATTGTTTTCTTTTCAGTAACCAAATAATATACTTATTATAAATTATAAAAGGCCAATATAAAATATCTGGTGTCTTGTGATTGAAATAATAGTTCCATGGGCTATACTTCACCAGGTTAGGAAAAATGATACATGCATTTTAAAATAAATTTATTTTTAATAATCTGTTTATTGTATACAATTTTGAATCGATATTTTTGTTATTCTTTATTATCGTCATGTAGCCCATTATAAAGTATCAAAAGAAATAGATATACAGTAACAATGCTAATTTTATATTAAAATCATTAAAAAAATATTTTCTAATAAATAATAATAAAATAAATAAACAGTTTTGACATATGAGTAATATCCAAATAAAAAATTTCGATATTTTCCAATACTTTTTCAAATATATATTGACAGTTATAATATAGAGTATCGAAATTTTTTGACAATTCTTTACCTCCCACCCTTTTTACACAAAAGAATGTTCTCAGAAAAAGTAGGGTTAAAGTGAATAAACATCGATATTGACTAAAAGAATTGTATTGGAAAATAAAAATTAATTGTTGTTCATGATTTCCAATAATTAATATATTTTGTATATGTACTTTCAAATATCGATAATTTTATGCTCATAGAATGTATTATCTAGCGATCCAATAACAAGAAACTTGGCTGTCAGCCGCCATGGAAAATATCGATAGAACGTTCTAACGATATTTGAAATATTTCAATATTATTAAAAAATATCGATATATCGGAGAAAAAGATTGCGATATTTTACAGGAGATATAGCCAGACTTTTAAGAAAAAATAAAAATATTTGTGTACCAGCCTAGAGAAATATCGACATTTTCTTAACAAAGAAAAACTGACTATTAATAAGATTTTAATAATAAGTACTAAAATGCACTAACATATAAAATTTAGTACCATTTTAAAAGGTTTATTAGAAGTTTCAAAATGGTTTTTATAAAGTTTAAGAAATATCTTTAACATTTTTGAAATATCGAAAATATCGACTTATAATCTTCTCTCCCGTTTATTTTCCACATCCCTACAATTAATATTTCGAAATGTATTTTAGTTGGAGGGGGTATTGACGTTCAGACCTCAAAAAAGGCCTTATAAGGTCTGAATCTAGAAGTTGCTGAACAGTTTAAAGCAATAAGCAAAAAGTGGGCTTTGTTGTATATCGTGCTCTATTGTGTAAACGTAGTTGTGATAGGAAGTTATAGTTATCCGTGTTTATAAGAAAGCTATAAGTAAGTATAACTTTGAAACAATTTTCTTTGTATTCATGACAATGCAGATTTTGCTTTGTTTAAGGGTTTCTTAGCAATTTTTAAATTTCTTTCCAACAAAAATTATAATATTTGTGTGTTCCTTTAACGTTATTTAGATAAATATTATTCAGGAAATCTAAGGTTAGCATCATTATGTTTCAATTTATTATTTGTTAATGTGTTTTATGTATTACGTATTACTGAAAATGTTTTCAATGTTTGTTTTAAATGTTTCAATACGTATTAGGTCTTTGTTATAGAATAGTTCGTGAATTGTTATGTTCATTAGTGTTGGCAATGTTATTTTTACCAGATTACTGATATATCATATATCAGTATACTTATTTCGCAGTATTATAATTTAGTTTGGTTATGTATTAACTTTTTAATAGGAAGTTATAAATTTAACGATATTAATTCTCTTTAATACATAATTCATTGCAATGCGATTAAATGTATCAATATTTTAATATACCTAGTCGAATTAAAAGTTGAAAAAGCACTCATAATAAAATCGAGTTTGTATATGTTCCTCAGATTTACTAATATGCCTTTCTTTTTACTACCACTAAATACCTTAAAATAATATAATTAGATTGTTTTAACTGAAACATTGAGAACATTAATGAAAACGAAAAAAACAAAACAAAGTAGACGTCAAATATGGTATACTGCAATATCATAGTAATAGCATCGATATATATTCAGTTATGTATATTCATATAGTATTTGCTTTGCTTTTGTTTTACACCTTTTTACACCACCAATCTGTTGTTCCTTGCATGTATGGATTTTTTTCTTGTACAAGCACTAGGAACAATAAAAATAATATTGATATGTACAAATTTAACATACCTGTGATCTTCGAAAATTAGCTGGCTATTCTGATAATTTTCTTGATATTCTTACATGTAGAGTTTAATATAATTTTTATTCACTTTTAAATTTATTTGTTTCTGAAATTTATAAAATTTGATTACATTTATATTAATTTTACAACCATGTATAAGAAATTGACAAGCAAGTAAAAGCAAACCATACAACTGGCAAATGCTAGACATAATGTAGACACATAATACACAATAGACACATAACTAGACCTAATGTAGATTATTCTAAAGTGTATGTGGATAGCAAAGCAATCCTATACTACATGTTGTTTACTTTCTTATGTTCAATTTATATTTTTCATTAGTATATTTTTTTATTGCAGCATGCAGATTTTCGTGAAGACTTTGACTGGCAAAACCATCACCCTGGAGGCTGAGGCATCTGACACAATCGAAAATGTTAAAGCCAAGATTCAAGATAAAGAAGGCATTCCACCAGACCAGCAGCGATTGATCTTTGCTGGTAAACAACTAGAAGATGGACGTACATTGTCTGATTACAACATCCAAAAGGAATCAACTCTTCACTTAGTGTTGAGATTGAGGGGAGGCATGCAAATTATTGTCAAGACTTTAACTGGCAAAACCATTACTCTGGAGGTTGAAGCCTCTGACACTATTGAAAATGCGAAAGCCAAGATTCAAGATAAAGAAGGCATTGCCCCAGACCAACAGCGATTGATCTTTGCTGGTAAACAACTAGAAGATGGACGTACATTGTCTGATTACAACATCCAAAAGGAATCAACTCTTCACTTAGTGTTGAGATTGAGGGGAGGCATGCAAATTATTGTCAAGACTTTAACTGGCAAAACCATTACTCTGGAGGTTGAAGCCTCTGACACTATTGAAAATGCGAAAGCCAAGATTCAAGATAAAGAAGGCATTGCCCCAGACCAACAGCGATTGATCTTTGCTGGTAAACAACTAGAAGATGGACGTACTCTTTCTGATTACAATATCCAGAAGGAATCTACACTTCACCTGGTATTGAGATTGAGAGGAGGCATGCAGATTTTTGTCAAAACTTTAACTGGTAAAACGATCACCCTTGAAGTTGAACCATCAGACACGATTGAAAATGTAAAAGCTAAAATTCGAGATAAAGAAGGTATTCCTCCAGATCAACAGCGATTGATCTTTGCTGGTAAACAATTGGAAGATGGTCGTACCCTATCTGATTACAATATTCAAAAGGAGTCCACATTGCATTTAGTGCTAAGACTCAGAGGTGGCAATTAAAAGCATTTTTATTTGTATTTTGATATATTTTTAAATTAATGTGAAATAAATATCTGCAGTAATACATGTTTTTTTTTCTTACTCTTAACTTATTTGAAGACCATGTATTTAAAACTGAATATTTTTAAATTAGTATTTTATAATAAGCAACCCTTAATAACTCGAAGTGAAGATATTTTGAGTGTTTGGATAGCAGTTTTTGGGAGTTTGGATGTAAGAACCCTATTGGTAGTATATAATAGTTGATAATTAATAACCAATGCAGATGTAAAAATACTTATAGCTGATTTATATTCAAGATGAAAAACAGGAAATAGAATTAAAAGATTTTAAGTTATTAGTTGTTTTTAGCTCTATTCGATATATATATTCGATATTCTATATCGATATATCGGAGAAAAAATTGCGATATTTTACAGGAGATATAGCCATACATTTAAGAAAATATAAAAATATTTGTATACCAGCCCAGAGAAATATCGACATTTTCTTAACAAAAAAAACTGACTATTAATACAATTTTAATAATGAGTACTAAAATGCACTAACATATAAAATTTAGTACCAATTTAAAAGGTTTATTAGAAATTTCAAAAGGTTTTTTATAAAGTTTAAGAAATATCTTTAACATTTTTGAACCATTAAGAATTTTATATCTGTATTCCTGTCCTATACTATTAAATGAAATTATTCACTTTTGAGGAACTTCTAGGATCCATTTATTGGATCAATTTAAGTACATATTTTGTATTTTAGTAATACTGGTTGTTTTCCTATAAGGTTATTTGTTCATTGTTAAATTTTATTGTTTTCTTCCCTAATTAGAACTTTCTGAGAATGTAGTTAAGATCAATTTAAGACTGTTTATGAACATACTTTCTTAGCTTATTTAAAAGTCACTTTTATAACCATTAAATTGCGCAAGAGAGAAAAAACTATTTAATTCAACGTGTAACCTTTCTAGTATTGATGTGTTGATTTTTTAGTAATCCGATACGGCCAATCAACCAACAGCAAATCATATTAATGGCTTTTGTTGCGACTGTATTATATTGGGATATTTTATATTTTTATTCGTATTAGTAGTATTTTATGTATTTATTTCGTTTTAGAGAAACTGCGATATTGTCAATAGCATATTGTATAGCTAGTCAGGTTTTTTTGATGTTTGGTTTTCTTATCAATTTATATACCTACTTATAAAGCTGTAAAGTCTTAATTGGGGTAATAAGCAATAAAACGCCAGGGTTGGGTAGTATTTGAATTACTTTTAGTATTTAGAAATTGTAATTAAAATACAAATACATGTTTTGTATTTTAATTACATCTTGAAAATATAATTTGTTATACATATTTCAAGTACCTGACGCTGGTGTGCTTGTTAAATGTCAATGGTTTCTTGGTTGTTTGAATATTTACATGTCTAAATATGTACCTTTATATTAGTCTACGGCAGTATACGAGTATAATCTTTTAACTCACATAAAAGTTATATTTACGATTTATTTAATACATAGAAATTAACTTGGATAAACATAAACACTGGTTCTTCTCGAACGTTAATGTGGCTGCATTTGAATATCATGAGAATTTTATTTACTAGCTCACGTCTTCATGTAAGAAAGCCACATTTAGGCATTTTTCTCTTTCCATAAATATTAAGGAATCGGATGTTAGAAAAGGGCAATAGATCCTACTTTCCTAGAAACTTACTAGAAACTAGAACATAATTGCTGCAGTTTTAGATTAGATTCAGGGCAACAAGTGTTACTATAGCAAACTTCTGCTTACTTTAACGTCTGTCCTAATCAGGTTAGATTGTCTGCAGGTTTCTAATTTAAGGAATTTTACTGTTATATTTATGTTTGCAACTAAAAGAGAGATTAAAAAGAATATTTGATAGGATTTTACTTTACAAAATGCTTTGGTTGTCAGAGGCATCACAATACGTGACAGGCAAATAATTCCAAACTTTTAATTCATGCCCTAAAGGTATATTAAAAAAAAACATGAAATCTATAAAATTAGATTTGTGTTGGCACTGCTCGACCCTGATGCCAAATGTCTACAAGGTTCTCCAAAATGTTGGTGATAATTAGATGTTATAAGTCCAATTTGATACGGCAACGTTGTGACGTAATAATTTTTGATGGCGCACTGGGCTGTTTTATTGTATATGCTATATAAAGAATTTATTGAACACTTGCATTGTATCTTTGTAACATGTTACTCTCTCGTTATGCTTTCACCACATTACACTTTTAGTTCTTCCAATCAAACAGCCAATGCACGTCATTAAGACCATAGAACATATTGATATATTCAGTTTAAAAAAGCGCAAAATCCTTTTTAAACTCAAGGCATTTTTCTTTCTGATTTTACTAATTAGCATTACTCTAGTTAAAAAGAGACAGAAAGAAGTCTGATGTGCCAGAACATGTAAGAAAATCGGTCTATATGTAAAACTCGATTTGTGTTGATACTGGTCGACACCGTTGTCATATGTCAATGGGCATATAATAGAACAACACTAATCTACGATCTATTATGACTACTCAATAAATATGCATTAGATGTACTATAAAGTAAAAATAAATTATATTTTGTAACGTTATTTTTATTTCGTTATTTTATTTAAATTTTGTTGATAGAGTCAATAGAAGCTAAAACTTAAATTTGGTGCGGCAACGTTGCATTATAAATTTTGTTATGAATGATTTTCTAGTGCATATTTTCAGGATCAAGGCTACTACTAACAATCAAACACATCTAAATAATAAGATATGAATTTTATTCATAATTGTATACAAGTCTTAGATATCATAGTCATTGAAATCAACTCACGAGGATCAATATTTTATTTTAAACAGTTACGAATTGTATATTTACATCATTCAAGTTGTACAAAAATGTTCGTTACAAAAAACCATACAAAAATGTTGTAGGGTGAGAGGTACGGCTCGATGACTAGCAACACTGATCTGATGTTGTTGATGAAAAGTCGCTTTCACGCGTCTTACCGTAAAACAGAAAGAATTAAACTAGGTGCATCTAAAATCGTCTCTCGCAAATGCACACTTCTTTTATACTCACGTAACAACAATGTAAACAAGTTGTCAACAAGATATTTAACAGTTCTGAATTAAAACTACTGGACGGTTTTTATGGGTATAGGTTTATTTATACATTATTATTAAGTCCTATGTTCTAATTAGATACTATATCGTGCATCAATGGTGTCTGGGCCCCTAATGTATTTATACATCTCGAAAAAATCCAAATAAGTATAGTATTTTCATAATAATAATATCATTCTAATGTAGCTGTTTAGTATTTTAAGTAACTTTAATAATGTCTAAAGTGTATTTAACTTAATATTGAGGTAAATAACACTTTTGTTAATATTTTAGGGTTAAGCCTCAATTGTTTTGTTTACTGTGTATATGAGTCCCCAATAATTGTTTTTTTTTCAGTAACCAAATAATATACTTATTATAAATTATAAAAGGCCAATATAAAGTATCTGGTGTCTTGTGAATGAAATAATAGTTCCATGGGCCATACTTCACCAGGTTAGGAAAAATGATACATGCGTTTTAAAATAAATTTATTTTTAATAATCTGTTTATTGTATACTATTTTGAATCGATATTTTTGTTATTCTTTATTATCGTCATGTAGCCCATTATAAAGTATCAAAAGAAATAGATATACAGTAACAATGCTAATTTTATATTAAAATCATTAAAAAAATATTTTCTAATAAATAATAATAAAATAAATAAACAGTTTTGACATATGAGTAATATCCAAATAAAAAATTTCGATATTTTCCAATACTTTTTCAAATATATATTGACAGTTATAATATAGAGTATCGAACTTTTTTGACAATTCTTTACCTCCCACCCTTTTTACACAAAAGAATGTTCTCAGAAAAAGTAGGGTTAAAGTGAATAAAAATCGATATTAACTAAAAGAATTGTATTGGAAAATAAAAATTAATTGTTGTTCATGATTTCCAATAATTAATATATTTTGTATATGTACTTTCAAATATCGATAATTTTATGCTCATAGAATGTATTATCTAGCGATCCAATAACAAGAAACTTGGCTGTCAGCCGCCATGGAAAATATCGATAGAACGTTCTAACGATATTTGAAATATTTCAATATTATTAAAAAAATATCGATATATCGGAGAAAAAGATTGCGATATTTTACAGGAGATATAGCCAGACTTTTAAGAAAAAATAAAAATATTTGTGTACCAGCCTAGAGAAATATCGACATTTTCTTAACAAAGAAAAACTGAATATTAATAAGATTTTAATAATAAGTACTAAAATGCACTAACATATAAAATTTAGTACCATTTTAAAAGGTTTATTAGAAGTTTCAAAATGGTTTTTATAAAGTTTAAGAAATATCTTTAACATTTTTGAAATATCGAAATTATCGACTTACAAAAATATCGATATATAGGCTAGAAATATCGATATAACCTTCTCTCGTTAATTCTGCACATCCCTACAATTAATATTTGGAAATGTATTTTAGTTGGAGGGGGTATTGACGTTTAAACCTCAAAAAAGGCCTTATAAGGTCTGAATCTAGAAGTTGCTGAACAGTTTAAAGCAATAAGCGAAAAGTGGGCTTTGTTGTATATCGTGCTCTATTGTGTAAACGTAGTTGTGATAGGAAGTTATAGTTATCCGTGTTTATAAGAAAGCTATAAGTAAGTATAACTTTGAAACAATTTTCTTTGTATTCATGACAATGCAGATTTTGCTTTGTTTAAGGGTTTCTTAGCAATTTTTAAATTTCTTTCCAACAAAAATTATAATATTTGTGTGTTCCTTTAACGTTATTTAGATAAATATTATTCAGGAAATCTAAGGTTAGCATCATTATGTTTCAATTTATTATTTGTTAATGTGTTTTATGTATTACGTATTACGTATTTGTTATAGAATAGTTCGTGAATTGTTATGTTCATTAGTGTTGGCAATGTTATTTTTACCAGATTACTGATATATCATATATCAGTATACTTATTTCGCAGTATTATAATTTAGTTTGGTTATGTATTAACTTTTTAATAGGAAGTTATAAATTTAACGATATTAATTCTCTTTAATACATAATTCATTGCAATGCGATTAAATGTATCAATATTTTAAAATACCTAGTCGAATTAAAAGTTGAAAAAGCACTCATAATAAAATCGAGTTTGTATATGTTCCTCAGATTTACTAATATGCCTTTCTTTTTACTACCACTAAATACCTTAAAATAATATAATTAGATTGTTTTAACTGAAACATTGAGAACATTAATGAAAACGAAAAAAACAAAACAAAGTAGACGTCAAATATGGTATATTGCAATATCATAGTAATAGCATCGATATATATTCGGTTATGTATATTCATATAGTATTTGCTTTGCTTTTGTTTTACACCTTTTTACACCACCAATCTGTTGTTCCTTGCATGTATGGATTTTTTTCTTGTACAAGAACTAGGAACTATAAAAATAATATTGATATGTACAAATTTAACATACCTGTGATCTTCGAAAATTAGCTGGCTATTCTGATAATTTTCTTGATATTCTTACATGTAGAGTTTAATATAATTTTTATTCACTTTTAAATTTATTTGTTTCTGATATTTATAAAATTTGATTACATTTATATTAATTTTACAACCATGTATAAGAAATTGACAAGCAAGTAAAAGCAAACCATACAACTGGCAAATGCTAGACATAATGTAGACACATAATACACAATAGACACATAACTAGACCTAATGTAGATTATTCTAAAGTGTATGTGGATAGCAAACCAATCCTATACTACATGTTGTTTACTTTCTTATGTTCAATTTATATTTTTCATTAGTATATTTTTTTATTGCAGCATGCAGATTTTCGTGAAGACTTTGACTGGCAAAACCATCACCCTGGAGGCTGAGGCATCTGACACAATCGAAAATGTTAAAGCCAAGATTCAAGATAAAGAAGGCATTCCACCAGACCAGCAGCGATTGATCTTTGCTGGTAAACAACTAGAAGATGGACGTACATTGTCTGATTACAACATCCAAAAGGAATCAACTCTTCACTTAGTGTTGAGATTGAGGGGAGGCATGCAAATTATTGTCAAGACTTTAACTGGCAAAACCATTACTCTGGAGGTTGAAGCCTCTGACACTATTGAAAATGCGAAAGCCAAGATTCAAGATAAAGAAGGCATTGCCCCAGACCAACAGCGATTGATCTTTGCTGGTAAACAACTAGAAGATGGACGTACATTGTCTGATTACAACATCCAGAAGGAATCAACTCTTCACTTAGTGTTGAGATTGAGGGGAGGCATGCAAATTATTGTCAAGACTTTAACTGGCAAAACCATTACTCTGGAGGTTGAAGCCTCTGACACTATTGAAAATGCGAAAGCCAAGATTCAAGATAAAGAAGGCATTGCCCCAGACCAACAGCGATTGATCTTTGCTGGTAAACAACTAGAAGATGGACGTACTCTTTCTGATTACAATATCCAGAAGGAATCTACACTTCACCTGGTATTGAGATTGAGAGGAGGCATGCAGATTTTTGTCAAAACTTTAACTGGTAAAACGATCACCCTTGAAGTTGAACCATCAGACACGATTGAAAATGTAAAAGCTAAAATTCGAGATAAAGAAGGTATTCCTCCAGATCAACAGCGATTGATCTTTGCTGGTAAACAATTGGAAGATGGTCGTACCCTATCTGATTACAATATTCAAAAGGAGTCCACATTGCATTTAGTGCTAAGACTCAGAGGTGGCAATTAAAAGCATTTTTATTTGTATTTTGATATATTTTTAAATTAATGTGAAATAAATATCTGCAGTAATACATGTTTTTTTTTTCTTACTCTTAACTTATTTGAAGACCATGTATTTAAAACTGAATATTTTTAAATTAGTATTTTATAATAAGCAACCCTTAATAACTCGAAGTGAAGATATTTTGAGTGTTTGGATAGCAGTTTTTGGGAGTTTGGATGTAAGAACCCTATTGGTAGTATATAATAGTTGATAATTAATAACCAATGCAGATGTAAAAATACTTATAGCTGATTTATATTCAAGATGAAAAACAGGAAATAGAATTAAAAGATATTAAGTTATTAGTTGTTTTTAGCTCTATTCGATATATATATTCTATATTCTATATCGATATATCGGAGAAAAAATTGCGATATTTTACAGGAGATATAGCCATACATTTAAGAAAATATAAAAATATTTGTATACCAGCCCAGAGAAATATCGACATTTTCTTAACAAAGAAAAACTGACTATTAATACAATTTTAATAATAAGTACTAAAATGCACTAACATATAAAATTTAGTACCAATTTAAAAGGTTTATTAGAAATTTCAAAAGGTTTTTTATAAAGTTTAAGAAATATCTTTAACATTTTTGAACCATTAAGAATTTTATATCTGTATTCCTGTCCTATACTATTAAATGAAATTATTCACTTTTGAGGAACTTCTAGGATCCATTTATTGGATCAATTTAAGTACATATTTTGTATTTTAGTAATACTGGTTGTTTTCCTATAAGGTTATTTGTTCATTGTTAAATTTTAATGTTTTCTTCCCTAATTAGAACTTTCTGAGAATGTAGTTAAGATCAATTTAAGACTGTTTATGAACATACTTTCTTAGCTTATTTAAAAGTCACTTTTATAACCATTAAATTGCGCAAGAGAGAAAAAACTATTTAATTCAACGTGTAACCTTTCTAGTATTGATGTGTTGATTTTTTAGTAATCCGATACGGCCAATCAACCAACAGCAAATCATATTAATGGCTTTTGTTGCGACTGTATTATATTGGGATATTTTATATTTTTATTCGTATTATTAGTATTTTATGTATTTATTTCGTTTTAGAGAAACTGCGGTATTGTCAATAGCATATTGTATAGCTAGTCAATTATTTTTGATGTTTGGTTTTCTTATCAATTTATATACCTACTTATAAAGCTGTAAAGTCTTAATTGGGGTAATAAGCAATAAAACGCCAGGGTTGGGTAGTATTTGAATTACTTGTATTTAGAAATTGTAATTAAAATACAAATACATGTTTTGTATTTTAATTACATCTTGAAAATATAATTTGTTATACATATTTCAAGTACCTGACGCTGGTGTGCTTGTTAAATGTCAATGGTTTCTTGGTTGTTTGAATATTTACATGTCTAAATATGTACCTTTATATTAGTCTACGGCAGTATACGAGTATAATCTTTTAACTCACATAAAAGTTATATTTACGATTTATTTAATACATAGAAATTAACTTGGATAAACATAAACACTGGTTCTTCTCGAACGTTAATGTGGCTGCATTTGAATATCATGAGAATTTTATTTACTAGCTCACGTCTTCATGTAAGAAAGCCACATTTAGGCAATTTTCTCTTTCCATAAATATTAAGGAATCGGATGTTAGAAAAGGGCAATAGATCCTACTTTCCTAGAAACTTACTAGAAACTAGAACATAATTGCTGCAGTTTTAGATTAGATTCAGGGCAACAAGTGTTACTATAGCAAACTTCTGCTTACTTTAACGTCTGTCCTAATCAGGTTAGATTGTCTGCAGGTTTCTAATTTAAGGAATTTTACTGTTATATTTATGTTTGCAAAGCAAAGAGAGATTAAAAAGAATATTTGATAGGATTTTACTTTACAAAATGCTTTGGTTGTCAGAGGCATCACAATACGTGACAGGCAAATAATTCCAAATTTTAATTTATGCCCTAAAGTTATATTAAAAAAAAAACATGAAATAACGCATAAGAGTAACGGGAACAGCAGTACTAGTAAAGAATATCATGATTTTATTGTTTCTGAGGACAGTTACAGTGTTCAGTCACAGGTGTCAAAAATAGTCATTATCATCATTTTAACTTAATTAAAAAGAGACAAAATGCTGTCCGATGGGTCGAACATTAACCGAATCAATCTATAAAATTAGATTTGTGTATCACTGCTCGACCCTGATGCCAAATGTCTACAAGATTCTCCAAAATGTTAGTGATAATTAGATGTTATAAGTCCAATTTGACACGGCAACGTTGTGACGTAATAATTTTTGATGGCGCACTAGGCTGTTTTATTGTATATACTATATAAAGAATTTATTGAACACTTGCATTGTATCATTGTAACATGTTACTCTCTCGTGTTTCAACACCTATTAATGCTTCACCATGCCATTATGCTTTCGCAACATTACACTTTTAGTTCTTCCAATCAAACAGCCAATGCACGTCATTAAGACCATCGAACATATTGATATATTCAGTTTATAAAAACGCAAAATCCTTTTTAAACTTAAGGCATTTTTCTTTCTGATTTTACTAATTAGCATTACTCTAGTTAAAAAGAGACAGAAAGAAGTCTGATGTGCCAGAACATGTAAGAAAATCGGTCTATATATAAAACTCGATTTGTGTTGATACTGGTCGACACCGTTGTCATATGTCAATGGGCACATAATAGAACTACTCTAATCTACGAGCTATTGTGACTATTCAATAAATATGCATTTGGTGCGGCAACGTTGCATTATAAATTTTGTTAGGAATGATTTTCTAGTGCATATTTTCAGGATCAAGGCTACTACTAACAATCAAACACATCTAAATAATAAGATATGAATTTTATTCATAATTGTATACAAGTTTTAAATATCATAGTCATTGAAATCAACTCACGAGGATCAATATTTTATTTTAAACAGTTACGAATTGTATATTTACATCATTCAAGTTGTACAAAAATGTTCGTTACAAAAAACCATACAAAAATGTTGTAGGATGAGAGGTACGGCTCGATGACTAGCAACACTGATCTGATGTTGTTGATGAAAAGTCGCTTTCACGCGTCTTAGGGTAAAACAGAAAGAATTAAACTAGGTGCATCTAAAATCGTCTCTCGCAAATGCACACTTCTTTTATACTCACGTAACAACAATGTAAACAAGTTGTCAACAAGATATTTAACAGTTCTGAATTAAAACTACTGGACGGTTTTTATGGGTATAGGTTTATTTATACATTATTTTTAAGTCCTATGTTCTAATTAGATACTATATCGTGCATCAATGGTGTCTGGGCCCCTAATGTATTTATACATCTCGAAAAAATCCAAATAAGTATAGTATTTTCATAATAATAATATCATTCTAATGTAGCTGTTTAGTATTTTAAGTAACTTTAATAATGTCTAAAGTGTATTTAACTTAATATTGAGGTAAATAACACTGTTGTTAATATTTTAGGGTTAAGCCTCAATTGTTTTGTTTACTGTGTATATGAGTCCCCAATAATTGTTTTCTTTTCAGTAACCAAATAATATACTTATTATAAATTATAAAAGGCCAATATAAAATATCTGGTGTCTTGTGATTGAAATAATAGTTCCATGGGCTATACTTCACCAGGTTAGGAAAAATGATACATGCATTTTAAAATAAATTTATTTTTAATAATCTGTTTATTGTATACAATTTTGAATCGATATTTTTGTTATTCTTTATTATCGTCATGTAGCCCATTATAAAGTATCAAAAGAAATAGATATACAGTAACAATGCTAATTTTATATTAAAATCATTAAAAAAATATTTTCTAATAAATAATAATAAAATAAATAAACAGTTTTGACATATGAGTAATATCCAAATAAAAAATTTCGATATTTTCCAATACTTTTTCAAATATATATTGACAGTTATAATATAGAGTATCGAACTTTTTTGACAATTCTTTACCTCCCACCCTTTTTACACAAAAGAATGTTCTCAGAAAAAGTAGGGTTAAAGTGAATAAACATCGATATTGACTAAAAGAATTGTATTGGAAAATAAAAATTAATTGTTGTTCATGATTTCCAATAATAAATATATTTTGTATATGTACTTTCAAATATCGATAATTTTATGCTCATAGAATGTATTATCTAGCGATCCAATAACAAGAAACTTGGCTGTCAGCCGCCATGGAAAATATCGATAGAACGTTCTAACGATATTTGAAATATTTCAATATTATTAAAAAATATCGATATATCGGAGAAAAAGATTGCGATATTTTACAGGAGATATAGCCAGACTTTTAAGAAAAAATAAAAATATTTGTGTACCAGCCTAGAGAAATATCGACATTTTCTTAACAAAGAAAAACTGACTATTAATAAGATTTTAATAATAAGTACTAAAATGCACTAACATATAAAATTTAGTACCATTTTAAAAGGTTTATTAGAAGTTTCAAAATGGTTTTTATAAAGTTTAAGAAATATCTTTAACATTTTTGAAATATCGAAAATATCGATATATAGGCTAGAAATATCGATATAATCTTCTCTCCCGTTTATTTTCCACATCCCTACAATTAATATTTCGAAATGTATTTTAGTTGGAGGGGGTAATGACGTTCAGACCTCAAAAAAGGCCTTATAAGGTCTGAATCTAGAAGTTGCTGAACAGTTTAAAGCAATAAGCAAAAAGTGGGCTTTGTTTTATATCGTGCTCTATTGTGTAAACGTAGTTGTGATAGGAAGTTATAGTTATCCGTGTTTATAAGAAAGCTATAAGTAAGTATAACTTTGAAACAATTTTCTTTGTATTCATGACAATGCAGATTTTGCTTTGTTTAAGGGTTTCTTAGCAATTTTTAAATTTCTTTCCAACAAAAATTATAATATTTGTGTGTTCCTTTAACGTTATTTAGATAAAGATTATTCAGGAAATCTAAGGTTAGCATCATTATGTTTCAATTTATTATTTGTTAATGTGTTTTATGTATTACGTATTACTGAAAATATTTTCAATGTTTGTTTTAAATGTTTCAATACGTATTAGGTCTTTGTTATAGAATAGTTCGTGAATTGTTATGTTCATTAGTGTTGGCAATGTTATTTTTACCAGATTACTGATATATCATATATCAGTATACTTATTTCGCAGTATTATAATTTAGTTTGGTTATGTATTAACTTTTTAATAGGAAGTTATAAATTTAACGATATTAATTCTCTTTAATACATAATTCATTGCAATGCGATTAAATGTATCAATATTTTAATATACCTAGTCGAATTAAAAGTTGAAAAAGCACTCATAATAAAATCGAGTTTGTATATGTTCCTCAGATTTACTAATATGCCTTTCTTTTTACTACCACTAAATACCTTAAAATAATATAATTAGATTGTTTTAACTGAAACATTGAGAACATTAATGAAAACGAAAAAAACAAAACAAAGTAGACGTCAAATATGGTATATTGCAATATCATAGTAATAGCATCGATATATATTCAGTTATGTATATTCATATAGTATTTGCTTTGCTTTTGTTTTACACCTTTTTACACCACCAATCTGTTGTTCCTTGCATGTATGGATTTTTTTCTTGTACAAGCACTAGGAACTATAAAAATAATATTGATATGTACAAATTTAACATACCTGTGATCTTCGAAAATTAGCTGGCTATTCTGATAATTTTCTTGATATTCTTACATGTAGAGTTTAATATAATTTTTATTCACTTTTAAATTTATTTGTTTCTGAAATTTATAAAATTTGATTACATTTATATTAATTTTACAACCATGTATAAGAAATTGACAAGCAAGTAAAAGCAAACCATACAACTGGCAAATGCTAGACATAATGTAGACACATAATACACAATAGACACATAACTAGACCTAATGTAGATTATTCTAAAGTGTATGTGGATAGCAAACCAATCCTATACTACATGTTGTTTACTTTCTTATGTTCAATTTATATTTTTCATTAGTATATTTTTTTATTGCAGCATGCAGATTTTCGTGAAGACTTTGACTGGCAAAACCATCACCCTGGAGGCTGAGGCATCTGACACAATCGAAAATGTTAAAGCCAAGATTCAAGATAAAGAAGGCATTCCACCAGACCAGCAGCGATTGATCTTTGCTGGTAAACAACTAGAAGATGGACGTACATTGTCTGATTACAACATCCAAAAGGAATCAACTCTTCACTTAGTGTTGAGATTGAGGGGAGGCATGCAAATTATTGTCAAGACTTTAACTGGCAAAACCATTACTCTGGAGGTTGAAGCCTCTGACACTATTGAAAATGCGAAAGCCAAGATTCAAGATAAAGAAGGCATTGCCCCAGACCAACAGCGATTGATCTTTGCTGGTAAACAACTAGAAGATGGACGTACTCTTTCTGATTACAATATCCAGAAGGAATCTACACTTCACCTGGTATTGAGATTGAGAGGAGGCATGCAGATTTTTATCAAAACTTTAACTGGTAAAACGATCACCCTTGAAGTTGAACCATCAGACACGATTGAAAATGTAAAAGCTAAAATTCGAGATAAAGAAGGTATTCCTCCAGATCAACAGCGATTGATCTTTGCTGGTAAACAATTGGAAGATGGTCGTACCCTATCTGATTACAATATTCAAAAGGAGTCCACATTGCATTTAGTGCTAAGACTCAGAGGTGGCAATTAAAAGCATTTTTATTTGTATTTTGATATATTTTTAAATTAATGTGAAATAAATATCTGCAGTAATACATGTTTTTTTTTCTTACTCTTAACTTATTTGAAGACCATGTATTTAAAACTGAATATTTTTAAATTAGTATTTTATAATAAGCAACCCTTAATAACTCGAAGTGAAGATATTTTGAGTGTTTGGATAGCAGTTTTTGGGAGTTTGGATGTAAGAACCCTATTGGTAGTATATAATAGTTGATAATTAATAACCAATGCAGATGTAAAAATACTTATAGCTGATTTATATTCAAGATGAAAAACAGGAAATAGAATTAAAAGATATTAAGTTATTAGTTGTTTTTAGCTCTATTCGATATATATATTCGATATTCTATATCGATATATCGGAGAAAAAATTGCGATATTTTACAGGAGATATAGCCATACATTTAAGAAAATATAAAAATATTTGTATACCAGCCCAGAGAAATATCGACATTTTCTTAACAAAGAAAAACTGACTATTAATACAATTTTAATAATAAGTACTAAAATGCACTAACATATAAAATTTAGTACCAATTTAAAAGGTTTATTAGAAATTTCAAAAGGTTTTTTATAAAGTTTAAGAAATATCTTTAACATTTTTGAACCATTAAGAATTTTATATCTGTATTCCTGTCCTATACTATTAAATGAAATTATTCACTTTTGAGGAACTTCTAGGATCCATTTATTGGATCAATTTAAGTACATATTTTGTATTTTAGTAATACTGGTTGTTTTCCTATAAGGTTATTTGTTCACTGTTAAATTTTATTGTTTTCTTCCCTAATTAGAACTTTCTGAGAATGTAGTTAAGATCAATTTAAGACTGTTTATGAACATACTTTCTTAGCTTATTTAAAAGTCACTTTTATAACCATTAAATTGCGCAAGAGAGAAAAAACTATTTAATTCAACGTGTAACCTTTCTAGTATTGATGTGTTGATTTTTTAGTAATCCGATACGGCCAATCAACCAACAGCAAATCATATTAATGGCTTTTGTTGCGACTGTATTATATTGGGATATTTTATATTTTTATTCGTATTAGTAGTATTTTATGTATTTATTTCGTTTTAGAGAAACTGCGGTATTGTCAATAGCATATTGTATAGCTAGTCAGGTATTTTTGATGTTTGGTTTTCTTATCAATTTATATACCTACTTATAAAGCTGTAAAGTCTTAATTGGGGTAATAAGCAATAAAACGCCAGGGTTGGGTAGTATTTGAATTACTTGTATTTAGAAATTGTAATTAAAATACAAATACATGTTTTGTATTTTAATTACATCTTGAAAATATAATTTGTTATACATATTTCAAGTACCTGACGCTGGTGTGCTTGTTAAATGTCAATGGTTTCTTGGTTGTTTGAATATTTACATGTCTAAATATGTACCTTTATATTAGTCTACGGCAGTATACGAGTATAATCTTTTAACTCACATAAAAGTTATATTTACGATTTATTTAATACATAGAAATTAACTTGGATAAACATAAACACTGGTTCTTCTCGAACGTTAATGTGGCTGCATTTGAATATCATGAGAATTTTATTTACTAGCTCACGTCTTCATGTAAGAAAGCCACATTTAGGCATTTTTCTCTTTCCATAAATATTAAGGAATCGGATGTTAGAAAAGGGCAATAGATCCTACTTTCCTAGAAACTTACTAGAAACTAGAACATAATTGCTGCAGTTTTAGATTAGATTCAGGGCAACAAGTGTTACTATAGCAAACTTCTGCTTACTTTAACGTCTGTCCCAATCAGGTTAGATTGTCTGCAGGTTTCTAATTTAAGGAATTTTACTGTTATATTTATGTTTGCAACTAAAAGAGAGATTAAAAAGAATATTTGATAGGATTTTACTTTACAAAATGCTTTGGTTGTCAGAGGCATCACAATACGTGACAGGCAAATAATTCCAAACTTTTAATTCATGCCCTAAAGGTATATTAAAAAAAAAACATGAAATAACGCATAAGAGTAACAGGAACAGCAGTACTAGTAAAGAATATCATGATTTTATTGTTTCTGAGGACAGTTACAGTGTTCAGTCACAGGTGTCAAAAATAGTCATTATCATCATTTTAACCTAATTAAAAAGAGACAAAATGCTGTCCGATGGGTCGAACATATAACCGAATCAATCTATAAAATTAGATTTGTGTTGGCACTGCTCGACCCTGATGCCAAATGTCTACAAGATTCTCCAAAATGTTGGTGATAATTAGATGTTATAAGTCCAATTTGATACGGCAACGTTGTGACGTAATAATTTTTGATGGCGCACTGGGCTGTTTTATTGTATATACTATATAAAGAATTTATTGAACACTTGCATTGTATCATTGTAACATGTTACTCTCTCGTGTTTCAACACCTATTAATGCTTCACCATGCCATTATGCTTTCACCACATTACACTTTTAGTTCTTCCAATCAAACAGCCAATGCACGTCATTAAGACCATCGAACATATTGATATATTCAGTTTATAAAAACGCAAAATCCTTTTTAAACTCAAGGCATTTTTCTTTCTGATTTTACTAATTAGCATTACTCTAGTTAAAAAGAGACAGAAAGAAGTCTGATGTGCCAGAACATGTAAGAAAATCGGTCTATATATAAAACTCGATTTGTGTTGATACTGGTCGACACCGTTGTCATATGTCAATGGGCACATAATAGAACTACTCTAATCTACGAGCTACTGTGACTATTCAATAAATATGCATTTTGTTAGGAATGATTTTCTAGTGCATATTTTCAGGATCAAGGCTACTACTAACAATCAAACACATCTAAATAATAAGATATGAATTTTATTCATAATTGTATACAAGTTTTAGATATCATAGTCATTGAAATCAACTCACGAGGATCAATATTTTATTTTAAACAGTTACGAATTGTATATTTACATCATTCAAGTTGTACAAAAATGTTCGTTACAAAAAACCATACAAAAATGTTGTAGGGTGAGAGGTACGGCTCGATGACTAGCAACACTGATCTGATGTTGTTGATGAAAAGTCGCTTTCACGCGTCTTAGGGTAAAACAGAAAGAATTAAACTAGGTGCATCTAAAATCGTCTCTCGCAAATGCAAACATCTTTTATACTCACGTAACAACAATGTAAACAAGTTGTCAACAAGATATTTAACAGTTCTGAATTAAAACTACTGGACGGTTTTTATGGGTATAGGTTTATTTATACATTATTTTTAAGTCCTATGTTCTAATTAGATACTATATCGTGCATCAATGGTGTCTGGGCCCCTAATGTATTTATACATCTCGAAAAAATCCAAATAAGTATAGTATTTTCATAATAATAATATCATTCTAATGTAGCTGTTTAGTATTTTAAGTAACTTTAATAATGTCTAAAGTGTATTTAACTTAATATTGAGGTAAATAACACTGTTGTTAATATTTTAGGGTTAAGCCTCAATTGTTTTGTTTACTGTGTATATGAGTCCCCAATAATTGTTTTCTTTTCAGTAACCAAATAATATACTTATTATAAATTATAAAAGGCCAATATAAAATATCTGGTGTCTTGTGATTGAAATAATAGTTCCATGGGCTATACTTCACCAGGTTAGGAAAAATGATACATGCATTTTAAAATAAATTTATTTTTAATAATCTGTTTATTGTATACAATTTTGAATCGATATTTTTGTTATTCTTTATTATCGTCATGTAGCCCATTATAAAGTATCAAAAGAAATAGATATACAGTAACAATGCTAATTTTATATTAAAATCATTAAAAAAATATTTTCTAATAAATAATAATAAAATAAATAAACAGTTTTGACATATGAGTAATATCCAAATAAAAAATTTCGATATTTTCCAATACTTTTTCAAATATATATTGACAGTTATAATATAGAGTATCGAACTTTTTTGACAATTCTTTACCTCCCACCCTTTTTACACAAAAGAATGTTCTCAGAAAAAGTAGGGTTAAAGTGAATAAAAATCGATATTAACTAAAAGAATTGTATTGGAAAATAAAAATTAATTGTTGTTCATGATTTCCAATAATTAATATATTTTGTATATGTACTTTCAAATATCGATAATTTTATGCTCATAGAATGTATTATCTAGCGATCCAATAACAAGAAACTTGGCTGTCAGCCGCCATGGAAAATATCGATAGAACGTTCTAACGATATTTGAAATATTTCAATATTATTAAAAAAATATCGATATATCGGAGAAAAAGATTGCGATATTTTACAGGAGATATAGCCAGACTTTTAAGAAAAAATAAAAATATTTGTGTACCAGCCTAGAGAAATATCGACATTTTCTTAACAAAGAAAAACTGAATATTAATAAGATTTTAATAATAAGTACTAAAATGCACTAACATATAAAATTTAGTACCATTTTAAAAGGTTTATTAGAAGTTTCAAAATGGTTTTTATAAAGTTTAAGAAATATCTTTAACATTTTTGAAATATCGAAAATATCGACTTACAAAAATATCGATATATAGGCTAGAAATATCGATATAACCTTCCCTCGTTAATTTTCCACATCCCTACAATTAATATTTCGAAATGTATTTTAGTTGGAGGGGGTATTGACGTTCAGACCTCAAAAAAGGCCTTATAAGGTCTGAATCTAGAAGTTGCTGAACAGTTTAAAGCAATAAGCAAAAAGTGGGCTTTGTTGTATATCGTGCTCTATTGTGTAAACGTAGTTGTGATAGGAAGTTATAGTTATCCGTGTTTATAAGAAAGCTATAAGTAAGTATAACTTTGAAACAATTTTCTTTGTATTCATGACAATGCAGATTTTGCTTTGTTTAAGGGTTTCTTAGCAATTTTTAAATTTCTTTCCAACAAAAATTATAATATTTGTGTGTTCCTTTAACGTTATTTAGATAAAGATTATTCAGGAAATCTAAGGTTAGCATCATTATGTTTCAATTTATTATTTGTTAATGCGTTTTATGTATTACGTATTACTGAAAATGTTTTCAATGTTTGTTTTAAATGTTTCAATACGTATTAGGTCTTTGTTATAGAATAGTTCGTGAATTGTTATGTTCATTAGTGTTGGCAATGTTATTTTTACCAGATTACTGATATATCATATATCAGTATACTTATTTCGCAGTATTATAATTTAGTTTGGTTATGTATTAACTTTTTAATAGGAAGTTATAAATTTAACGATATTAATTCTCTTTAATACATAATTCATTGCAATGCGATTAAATGTATCAATATTTTAATATACCTAGTCGAATTAAAAGTTGAAAAAGCACTCATAATAAAATCGAGTTTGTATATGTTCCTCAGATTTACTAATATGCCTTTCTTTTTACTACCACTAAATACCTTAAAATAATATAATTAGATTGTTTTAACTGAAACATTGAGAACATTAATGAAAACGAAAAAAACAAAACAAAGTAGACGTCAAATATGGTATATTGCAATATCATAGTAATAGCATCGATATATATTCAGTTATGTATATTCATATAGTATTTGCTTTGCTTTTGTTTTACACCTTTTTACACCACCAATCTGTTGTTCCTTGCATGTATGGATTTTTTTCTTGTACAAGCACTAGGAACTATAAAAATAATATTGATATGTACAAATTTAACATACCTGTGATCTTCGAAAATTAGCTGGCTATTCTGATAATTTTCTTGATATTCTTACATGTAGAGTTTAATATAATTTTTATTCACTTTTAAATTTATTTGTTTCTGAAATTTATAAAATTTGATTACATTTATATTAATTTTACAACCATGTATAAGAAATTGACAAGCAAGTAAAAGCAAACCATACAACTGGCAAATGCTAGACATAATGTAGACACATAATACACAATAGACACATAACTAGACCTAATGTAGATTATTCTAAAGTGTATGTGGATAGCAAACCAATCCTATACTACATGTTGTTTACTTTCTTATGTTCAATTTATATTTTTCATTAGTATATTTTTTTATTGCAGCATGCAGATTTTCGTGAAGACTTTGACTGGCAAAACCATCACCCTGGAGGCTGAGGCATCTGACACAATCGAAAATGTTAAAGCCAAGATTCAAGATAAAGAAGGCATTCCACCAGACCAGCAGCGATTGATCTTTGCTGGTAAACAACTAGAAGATGGACGTACATTGTCTGATTACAACATCCAAAAGGAATCAACTCTTCACTTAGTGTTGAGATTGAGGGGAGGCATGCAAATTATTGTCAAGACTTTAACTGGCAAAACCATTACTCTGGAGGTTGAAGCCTCTGACACTATTGAAAATGCGAAAGCCAAGATTCAAGATAAAGAAGGCATTGCCCCAGACCAACAGCGATTGATCTTTGCTGGTAAACAACTAGAAGATGGACGTACTCTTTTTGATTACAATATCCAGAAAGAATCTACACTTCACCTGGTATTGAGATTGAGAGGAGGCATGCAGATTTTTGTCAAAACTTTAACTGGTAAAACGATCACCCTTGAAGTTGAACCATCAGACACGATTGAAAATGTAAAAGCTAAAATTCGAGATAAAGAAGGTATTCCTCCAGATCAACAGCGATTGATCTTTGCTGGTAAACAATTGGAAGATGGTCGTACCCTATCTGATTACAATATTCAAAAGGAGTCCACATTGCATTTAGTGCTAAGACTCAGAGGTGGCAATTAAAAGCATTTTTATTTGTATTTTGATATATTTTTAAATTAATGTGAAATAAATATCTGCAGTAATACATGTTTTTTTTTCTTACTCTTAACTTATTTGAAGACCATGTATTTAAAACTGAATATTTTTAAATTAGTATTTTATAATAAGCAACTCTTAATAACTCGAAGTGAAGATATTTTGAGTGTTTGGATAGCAGTTTTTGGGAGTTTGGATGTAAGAACCCTATTGGTAGTATATAATAGTTGATAATTAATAACCAATGCAGATGTAAAAATACTTATAGCTGATTTATATTCAAGATGAAAAACAGGAAATAGAATTAAAAGATTTTAAGTTATTAGTTGTTTTTAGCTCTATTCGATATATATATTCGATATTCTGTATCGATATATCGGAGAAAAAATTGCGATATTTTACAAGAGATATAGCCATACATTTAAGAAAATATAAAAATATTTGTATACCAGCCCAGAGAAATATCGACATTTTCTTAACAAAGAAAAACTGACTATTAATACAATTTTAATAATAAGTACTATAATGCACTAACATATAAAATTTAGTACCAATTTAAAAGGTTTATTAGAAATTTCAAAAGGTTTTTTATAAAGTTTAAGAAATATCTTTAACATTTTTGAACCATTAAGAATTTTATATCTGTATTCCTGTCCTATACTATTAAATGAAATTATTCACTTTTGAGGAACTTCTAGGATCCATTTATTGGATCAATTTAAGTACATATTTTGTATTTTAGTAATACTGGTTGTTTTCCTATAAGGTTATTTGTTCATTGTTAAATTTTATTGTTTTCTTCCCTAATTAGAACTTTCTGAGGATGTAGTTAAGATCAATTTAAGACTGTTTATGAACATACTTTCTTAGCTTATTTAAAAGTCACTTTTATAACCATTAAATTGCGCAAGAGAGAAAAAACTATTTAATTCAACGTGTAACCTTTCTAGTATTGATGTGTTGATTTTTTAGTAATCCGATACGGCCAATCAACCAACAGCAAATCATATTAATGGCTTTTGTTGCGACTGTATTATATTGGGATATTTTATATTTTTATTCGTATTAGTAGTATTTTATGTATTTATTTCGTTTTAGAGAAACTGCGGTATTGTCAATAGCATATTGTATAGCTAGTCAGGTATTTTTGATGTTTGGTTTTCTTATCAATTTATATACCTACTTATAAAGCTGGAAATTCTTAATTGGGGTAATAAGCAATAAAACGCCAGGGTTGGGTAGTATTTGAATTACTTGTATTTAGAAATTGTAATTGAAATACAAATACATGTTTTGTATTTTAATTACATCTTGAAAATATAATTTGTTATACATATTTCAAGTACCTGACGCTGGTGTGCTTGTTAAATGTCAATGGTTTCTTGGTTGTTTGAATATTTACATGTAAAATGTATGTACCTTTATATTAGTCTACGGCAGTATACGAGTATAATCTTTTAACTCACATAAAAGTTATATATACGATTTATTTAATACATAGAAATTAACTTGGATAAACATAAACACTGGTTCTTCTCGAACGTTAATGTGGCTGCATTTGAATATCATGAGAATATTATTTACTAGCTCACGTCTTCATGTAAGAAAGCCACATTTAGGCATTTTTCTCTTTCCATAAATATTAAGGAATCGGATGTTAGAAAAGGGCAATAGATCCTACTTTCCTAGAAACTTACTAGAAACTAGAACATAATTGCTGCAGTTTTAGATTAGATTCAGGGCAACAAGTGTTACTATAGCAAACTTCTGCTTACTTTAACGTCTGTCCTAATCAGGTTAGATTGTCTGCAGGTTTCTAATTTAAGGAATTTTACTGTTATATTTATGTTTGCAACTAAAAGAGAGATTAAAAAGAATATTTGATAGGATTTTACTTTACAACTTACATGCTTTGGTTGTCAGAGGCATCACAATACGTGACAGGCAAATAATTCCAAGCTTTTAATTCATGCCCTAAAGGTATATTTAAAAAAAACATCAAATAACGCATAAGAGTAACAGGAACAGCAGTACTAGTAAAGAATATCATGATTTTATTGTTTCTGAGGACAGTTACAGTGTTCAGTCACAGGTGTCAAAAATAGTCATTATCATCATTTTAACCTAATTAAAAAGAGACAAAATGCTGTCCGATGGGTCGAACATATAACCGAATCAATCTATAAAATTAGATTTGTGTTGGCACTGCTCGACCCTGATGCCAAATGTCTACAAGATTCTCCAAAATGTTAGTGATAATTAGATGTTATAAGTCCAATTTGATACGGCAACGTTGTGACGTAATAATTTTTGATGGCGCACTGGGCTGTTTTATTGTATATACTATATAAAGAATTTATTGAACACTTGCATTGTATCATTGTAACATGTTACTCTCTCGTGTTTCAACACCTATTAATGCTTCACCATGCCATTATGCTTTCACCACATTACACTTTTAGTTCTTCCAATCAAACAGCCAATGCACGTCATTAAGACCATCGAACATATTGATATATTCAGTTTATAAAAGCGCAAAATCCTTTTTAAACTCAAGGCATTTTTCTTTCTGATTTTACTAATTAGCATTACTCTAGTTAAAAAGAGACAGAAAGAAGTCTGATGTGCCAGAACATGTAAGAAAATCGGTCTATATATAAAACTCGATTTGTGTTGATACTGGTCGACACCGTTGTCATATGTCAATGGGCATATAATAGAACAACTCTAATCTACGAGCTATTGTGACTATTCAATAAATATGCATTAGATGTACTATAAAGTAAAAATAAATTATATTTTGTAACGTTATTTTTATTTCGTTATTTTATTTAAATTTTGTTGATAGAGTCAATAGAAGCTAAAACTTAAATTTGGTGCGGCAACGTTGTATTATAAATTTTGTTAGGAATGATTTTCTAGTGCATATTTTCAGGATCAAGGCTACTACTAACAATCAAACACATCTAAATAATAAGATATGAATTTTATTCATAATTGTATACAAGTTTTAGATATCATAGTCATTGAAATCAAGTCACGAGGATCAATATTTTATTTTAAACAGTTACGAATTGTATATTTACATCATTCAAGTTGTACAAAAATGTTCGTTACAAAAAACCATACAAAAATGTTGTAGGATGAGAGGTACGGCTCGATGACTAGCAACACTGATCTGATGTTGTTGATGAAAAGTCGCTTTCACGCGTCTTAGGGTAAAACAGAAAGAATTAAACTAGGTGCATCTAAAATCGTCTCTCGCAAATGCAAACATCTTTTATACTCACGTAACAACAATGTAAACAAGTTGTCAACAAGATATTTAACAGTTCTGAATTAAAACTACTGGACGGTTTTTATGGGTATAGGTTTATTTATACATTATTTTTAAGTCCTATGTTCTAATTAGATACTATATCGTGCATCAATGGTGTCTGGGCCCCTAATGTATTTATACATCTCGAAAAAATCCAAATAAGTATAGTATTTTCATAATAATAATATCATTCTAATGTAGCTGTTTAGTATTTTAAGTAACTTTAATAATGTCTAAAGTGTATTTAACTTAATATTGAGGTAAATAACACTGTTGTTAATATTTTAGGGTTAAGCCTCAATTGTTTTGTTTACTGTGTATATGAGTCCCCAATAATTGTTTTTTTTTCAGTAACCAAATAATATACTTATTATAAATTATAAAAGGCCAATATAAAATATCTGGTGTCTTGTGAATGAAATAATAGTTCCATGGGCCATACTTCACCAGGTTAGGAAAAATGATACATGCGTTTTAAAATAAATTTATTTTTAATAATCTGTTTATTGTATACTATTTTGAATCGATATTTTTGTTATTCTTTATTATCGTCATGTAGCCCATTATAAAGTATCAAAAGAAATAGATATACAGTAACAATGCTAATTTTATATTAAAATCATTAAAAAAATATTTTCTAATAAATAATAATAAAATAAATAAACAGTTTTGACATATGAGTAATATCCAAATAAAAAATTTCGATATTTTCCAATACTTTTTCAAATATATATTGACAGTTATAATATAGAGTATCGAAATTTTTTGACAATTCTTTACCTCCCACCCTTTTTACACAAAAGAATGTTCTCAGAAAAAGTAGGGTTAAAGTGAATAAACATCGATATTGACTAAAAGAATTGTATTGGAAAATAAAAATTAATTGTTGTTCATGATTTCCAATAATTAATATATTTTGTATATGTACTTTCAAATATCGATAATTTTATGCTCATAGAATGTATTATCTAGCGATCCAATAACAAGAAACTTGGCTGTCAGCCGCCATGGAAAATATCGATAGAAAGTTCTAACGATATTTGAAATATTTCAATATTATTAAAAAATATCGATATATCGGAGAAAAAGATTGCGATATTTTACAGGAGATATAGCCAGACTTTTAAGAAAAAATGAAAATATTTGTGTACCAGCCTAGAGAAATATCGACATTTTCTTAACAAAGAAAAACTGACTATTAATAAGATTTTAATAATAAGTACTAAAATGCACTAACATATAAAATTTAGTACCATTTTAAAAGGTTTATTAGAAGTTTCAAAATGGTTTTTACAAAGTTTAAGAAATATCTTTAACATTTTTGAAATATCGAAAATATCGACTTACAAAAATATCGATATATAGGCTAGAAATATCGATATAATCTTCTCTCCCGTTTATTTTCCACATCCCTACAATTAATATTTCGAAATGTATTTTAGTTGGAGGGGGTATTGACGTTCAGACCTCAAAAAAGGCCTTATAAGGTCTGAATCTAGAAGTTGCTGAACAGTTTAAAGCAATAAGCAAAAAGTGGGCTTTGTTGTATATCGTGCTCTATTGTGTAAACGTAGTTGTGATAGGAAGTTATAGTTATCCGTGTTTATAAGAAAGCTATAAGTAAGTATAACTTTGAAACAATTTTCTTTGTATTCATGACAATGCAGATTTTGCTTTGTTTAAGGGTTTCTTAGCAATTTTTAAATTTCTTTCCAACAAAAATTATAATATTTGTGTGTTCCTTTAACGTTATTTAGATAAAGATTATTCAGGATATCTAAGGTTAGCATCATTATGTTTCAATTTATTATTTGTTAATGTGTTTTATGTATTACGTATTACTGAAAATGTTTTCAATGTTTGTTTTAAATGTTTCAATACGTATTAGGTCTTTGTTATAGAATAGTTCGTGAATTGTTATGTTCATTAGTGTTGGCAATGTTATTTTTACCAGATTACTGATATATCATATATCAGTATACTTATTTCGCAGTATTATAATTTAGTTTGGTTATGTATTAACTTTTTAATAGGAAGTTATAAATTTAACGATATTAATTCTCTTTAATACATAATTCATTGCAATGCGATTAAATGTATCAATATTTTAATATACCTAGTCGAATTAAAAGTTGAAAAAGTACTCATAATAAAATCGAGTTTGTATATGTTCCTCAGATTTACTAATATGCCTTTCTTTTTACTACCACTAAATACCTTAAAATAATATAATTAGATTGTTTTAACTGAAACATTGAGAACATTAATGAAAACGAAAAAAACAAAACAAAGTAGACGTCAAATATGGTATATTGCAATATCATAGTAATAGCATCGATATATATTCAGTTATGTATATTCATATAGTATTTGCTTTGCTTTTGTTTTACACCTTTTTACACCACCAATCTGTTGTTCCTTGCATGTATGGATTTTTTTCTTGTACAAGCACTAGGAACTATAAAAATAATATTGATATGTACAAATTTAACATACCTGTGATCTTCGAAAATTAGCTGGCTATTCTGATAATTTTCTTGATATTCTTACATGTAGAGTTTAATATAATTTTTATTCACTTTTAAATTTATTTGTTTCTGAAATTTATAAAATTTGATTACATTTATATTAATTTTACAACCATGTATAAGAAATTGACAAGCAAGTAAAAGCAAACCATACAACTGGCAAATGCTAGACATAATGTAGACACATAATACACAATAGACACATAACTAGACCTAATGTAGATTATTCTAAAGTGTATGTGGATAGCAAAGCAATCCTATACTACATGTTGTTTACTTTCTTATGTTCAATTTATATTTTTCATTAGTATATTTTTTTATTGCAGCATGCAGATTTTCGTGAAGACTTTGACTGGCAAAACCATCACCCTGGAGGCTGAGGCATCTGCCACAATCGAAAATGTTAAAGCCAAGATTCAAGATAAAGAAGGCATTCCACCAGACCAGCAGCGATTGATCTTTGCTGGTAAACAACTAGAAGATGGACGTACATTGTCTGATTACAACATCCAAAAGGAATCAACTCTTCACTTAGTGTTGAGATTGAGGGGAGGCATGCAAATTATTGTCAAGACTTTAACTGACAAAACCATTACTCTGGAGGTTGAAGCCTCTGACACTATTGAAAATGCGAAAGCCAAGATTCAAGATAAAGAAGGCATTGCCCCAGACCAACAGCGATTGATCTTTGCTGGTAAACAACTAGAAGATGGACGTACATTGTCTGATTACAACATCCAAAAGGAATCAACTCTTCACTTAGTGTTGAGATTGAGGGGAGGCATGCAAATTATTGTCAAGACTTTAACTGGCAAAACCATTACTCTGGAGGTTGAAGCCTCTGACACTATTGAAAATGCGAAAGCCAAGATTCAAGATAAAGAAGGCATTGCCCCAGACCAACAGCGATTGATCTTTGCTGGTAAACAACTAGAAGATGGACGTACTCTTTCTGATTACAATATCCAGAAGGAATCTACACTTCACCTGGTATTGAGATTGAGAGGAGGCATGCAGATTTTTGTCAAAACTTTAACTGGTAAAACGATCACCCTTGAAGTTGAACCATCAGACACGATTGAAAATGTAAAAGCTAAAATTCGAGATAAAGAAGGTATTCCTCCAGATCAACAGCGATTGATCTTTGCTCGTAAACAATTGGAAGATGGTCGTACCCTATCTGATTACAATATTCAAAAGGAGTCCACATTGCATTTAGTGCTAAGACTCAGAGGTGGCAATTAAAAGCATTTTTATTTGTATTTTGATATATTTTTAAATTAATGTGAAATAAATATCTGCAGTAATACATGTTTTTTTTTCTTACTCTTAACTTATTTGAAGACCATGTATTTAAAACTGAATATTTTTAAATTAGTATTTTATAATAAGCAACCCTTAATAACTCGAAGTGAAGATATTTTGAGTGTTTGGATAGCAGTTTTTGGGAGTTTGGATGTAAGAACCCTATTGGTAGTATATAATAGTTGATAATTAATAACCAATGCAGATGTAAAAATACTTATAGCTGATTTATATTCAAGATGAAAAACAGGAAATAGAATTAAAAGATTTTAAGTTATTAGTTGTTTTTAGCTCTATTCGATATATATATTCGATATTCTATATCGATATATCGGAGAAAAAATTGCGATATTTTACAGGAGATATAGCCATACATTTAAGAAAATATAAAAATATTTGTATACCAGCCCAGAGAAATATCGACATTTTCTTAACAAAGAAAAACTGACTATTAATACAATTTTAATAATGAGTACTAAAATGCACTAACATATAAAATTTAGTACCAATTTAAAAGGTTTATTAGAAATTTCAAAAGGTTTTTTATAAAGTTTAAGAAATATCTTTAACATTTTTGAACCATTAAGAATTTTATATCTGTATTCCTGTCCTATACTATTAAATGAAATTATTCACTTTTGAGGAACTTCTAGGATCCATTTATTGGATCAATTTAAGTACATATTTTGTATTTTAGTAATACTGGTTGTTTTCCTATAAGGTTATTTGTTCATTGTTAAATTTTATTGTTTTCTTCCCTAATTAGAACTTTCTGAGAATGTAGTTAAGATCAATTTAAGACTGTTTATGAACATACTTTCTTAGCTTATTTAAAAGTCACTTTTATAACCATTAAATTGCGCAAGAGAGAAAAAACTATTTAATTCAACGTGTAACCTTTCTAGTATTGATGTGTTGATTTTTTAGTAATCCGATACGGCCAATCAACCAACAGCAAATCATGTTAATGGCTTTTGTTGCGACTGTATTATATTGGGATATTTTATATTTTTATTCGTATTAGTAGTATTTTATGTATTTATTTCGTTTTAGAGAAACTGCGATATTGTCAATAGCATATTGTATAGCTAGTCAGGTGTTTTTGATGTTTGGTTTTCTTATCAATTTATATACCTACTTATAAAGCTGTAAAGTCTTAATTGGGGTAATAAGCAATAAAACGCCAGGGTTGGGTAGTATTTGAATTACTTTTAGTATTTAGAAATTGTAATTAAAATACAAATACATGTTTTGTATTTTAATTACATCTTGAAAATATAATTTGTTATACATATTTCAAGTACCTGACGCTGGTGTGCTTGTTAAATGTCAATGGTTTCTTGGTTGTTTGAATATTTACATGTCTAAATATGTACCTTTATATTAGTCTACGGCAGTATACGAGTATAATCTTTTAACTCACATAAAAGTTATATTTACGATTTATTTAATACATAGAAATTAACTTGGATAAACATAAACACTGGTTCTTCTCGAACGTTAATGTGGCTGCATTTGAATATCATGAGAATTTTATTTACTAGCTCACGTCTTCATGTAAGAAAGCCACATTTAGGCATTTTTCTCTTTCCATAAATATTAAGGAATCGGATGTTAGAAAAGGGCAATAGATCCTACTTTCCTAGAAACTTACTAGAAACTAGAACATAATTGCTGCAGTTTTAGATTAGATTCAGGGCAACAAGTGTTACTATAGCAAACTTCTGCTTACTTTAACGTCTGTCCTAATCAGGTTAGATTGTCTGCAGGTTTCTAATTTAAGGAATTTTACTGTTATATTTATGTTTGCAAAGCAAAGAGAGATTAAAAAGAATATTTGATAGGATTTTTAAATTACAAAATGCTTTGGTTGTCAGAGGCATCACAATACGTGACAGGCAAATAATTCCAAACTTTTAATTCATGCCCTAAAGGTATATTAAAAAAAAAAACATGAAATAACGCATAAGAGTAACAGGAACAGCAGTACTAGTAAAGAATATCATGATTTTATTGTTTCTGAGGACAGTTACAGTGTTCAGTCACAGGTGTCAAAAATAGTCATTATCATCATTTTAACCTAATTAAAAAGAGACAAAATGCTGTCCGATGGGTCGAACATATAACCGAATCAATCTATAAAATTAGATTTGTGTTGGCACTGCTCGACCCTGATGCCAAATGTCTACAAGATTCTCCAAAATGTTGGTGATAATTAGATGTTATAAGTCCAATTTGATACGGCAACGTTGTGACGTAATAATTTTTGATGGCGCACTGGGCTGTTTTATTGTATATACTATATAAAGAATTTATTGAACACTTGCATTGTATCATTGTAACATGTTACTCTCTCGTGTTTCAACACCTATTAATGCTTCACCATGCCATTATGCTTTCGCCACATTACACTTTTAGTTCTTCCAATCAAACAGCCAATGCACGTCATTAAGACCATCGAACATATTGATATATTCAGTTTATAAAAACGCAAAATCCTTTTTAAACTCAAGGTATTTTTTTTTCTGATTTTACTAATTAGCATTACTCTAGTTAAAAAGATACAGAAAGAAGTCTGATGTGCCAGAACATGTAAGAAAATCGGTCTATATATAAAACTCGATTTGTGTTGATACTGGTCGACACCGTTGTCATATGTCAATGGGCATATAATAGAACAACTCTAATCTACGAGCTATTGTGACTATTCAATAAATATGCATTAGATGTACTATAAAGTAAAAATAAATTATATTTTGTAACGTTATTTTTATTTCGTTATTTTATTTAAATTTTGTTGATAGAGTCAATAGAAGCTAAAACTTAAATTTGGTGCGGCAACGTTGTATTATAAATTTTGTTAGGAATGATTTTCTAGTGCATATTTTCAGGATCAAGGCTACTACTAACAATCAAACACATCTAAATAATAAGATATGAATTTTATTCATAATTGTATACAAGTTTTAAATATCATAGTCATTGAAATCAACTCACGAGGATCAATATTTTATTTTAAACAGTTACGAATTGTATATTTACATCATTCAAGTTGTACAAAAATGTTTGTTACAAAAAACCATACAAAAATGTAGTAGGATGAGAGGTACGGCTCGATGACTAGCAACACTGATCTGATGTTGTTGATGAAAAGTCGCTTTCACGCGTCTTAGGGTAAAACAGAAAGAATTAAACTAGGTGCATCTAAAATCGTCTCTCGCAAATGCAAACATCTTTTATACTCACGTAACAACAATGTAAACAAGTTGTCAACAAGATATTTAACAGTTCTGAATTAAAACTACTGGACGGTTTTTATGGGTATAGGTTTATTTATACATTATTTTTAAGTCCTATGTTCTAATTAGATACTATATCGTGCATCAATGGTGTCTGGGCCCCTAATGTATTTATACATCTCGAAAAAATCCAAATAAGTATAGTATTTTCATAATAATAATATCATTCTAATGTAGCTGTTTAGTATTTTAAGTAACTTTAATAATGTCTAAAGTGTATTTAACTTAATATTGAGGTAAATAACACTGTTGTTAATATTTTAGGGTTAAGCCTCAATTGTTTTGTTTACTGTGTATATGAGTCCCCAATAATTGTTTTTTTTCAGTAACCAAATAATATACTTATTATAAATTATAAAAGGCCAATATAAAATATCTGGTGTCTTGTGAATGAAATAATAGTTCCATGGGCTATACTTCACCAGGTTAGGAAAAATGATACATGCATTTTAAAATAAATTTATTTTTAATAATCTGTTTATTGTATACAATTTTGAATCGATATTTTTGTTATTCTTTATTATCGTCATGTAGCCCATTATAAAGTATCAAAAGAAATAGATATACAGTAACAATGCTAATTTTATATTAAAATCATTAAAAAAATATTTTCTAATAAATAATAATAAAATAAATAAACAGTTTTGACATATGAGTAATATCCAAATAAAAAATTTCGATATTTTCCAATACTTTTTCAAATATATATTGACAGTTATAATATAGAGTATCGAACTTTTTTGACAATTCTTTACCTCCCACCCTTTTTACACAAAAGAATGTTCTCAGAAAAAGTAGGGTTAAAGTGAATAAACATCGATATTGACTAAAAGAATTGTATTGGAAAATAAAAATTAATTGTTGTTCATGATTTCCAATAATTAATATATTTTGTATATGTACTTTCAAATATCGATAATTTTATGCTCATAGAATATATTATCTAGCGATCCAATAACAAGAAACTATGGCTGTCAGCCGCCATGGAAAATATCGATAGAACGTTCTAACGATATTTGAAATATTTCAATATTATTAAAAAAATATCGATATATCGGAGAAAAAGATTGCGATATTTTACAGGAGATATAGCCAGACTTTTAAGAAAAAATAAAAATATTTGTATACTGTATTTCTTAACAAAGAAAAACTGACTATTAATAAGATTTTAATAATAAGTACTAAAATGCACTAACATATAAAATTTAGTACCAATTTAAAAGGTTTATTAGAAGTTTCAAAATGGTTTTTATAAAGTTTAAGAAATATCTTTAACATTTTTGAAATATCAAAAATATCGACTTACAAAAATATCGATATATAGGCTAGAAATATCGATATACCCTTCTCTCGTTAATTCTGCACATCTATACAATTAATATTTGGAAATGTATTTTAGTTGGAGGGGGTATTGACGTTTAAACCTCAAAAAAGGCCTTATAAGGTCTGAATCTAGAAGTTGCTGAACAGTTTAAAGCAATAAGCGAAAAGTGGGCTTTGTTGTATATCGTGCTCTATTGTGTAAACGTAGTTGGATAGTTATCCGTGTTTATAAGAAAGCTATAAGTAAGTATAACTTTGAAACAATTTTCTTTGTATTCATGACAATGCAGATTTTGCTTTGTTTAAGGGTTTCTTAGCAATTTTTAAATTTCTTTCCAACAAAAATTATAATATTTGTGTGTTCCTTTAACGTTATTTAGTTAAAGATTATTCAGGAAATCTAAGGTTAGCATCATTATGTTTCAATTTATTATTTGTTAATGTGTTTTATGTATTACGTATTACTGAAAATGTTTTCAATGTTTGTTTTAAATGTCTCAATACGTATTAGGTCTTTGTTATAGAATAGTTCGTGAATTGTTATGTTCATTAGTGTTGGCAATGTTATTTTTACCAGATTACTGATATATCATATATCAGTATACTTATTTCGCAGTATTATAATTTAGTTTGGTTATGTATTAACTTTTTAATAGGAAGTTATAAATTTAACGATATTAATTCTCTTTAATACATAATTCATTGCAATGCGATTAAATGTATCAATATTTTAATATACCTAGTCGAATTAAAAGTTGAAAAAGCACTCATAATAAAATCGAGTTTGTATATGTTCCTCAGATTTACTAATATGCCTTTCTTTTTACTACCACTAAATACCTTAAAATAATATAATTAGATTGTTTTAACTGAAACATTGAGAACATTAATGAAAACGAAAAAAACAAAACAAAGTAGACGTCAAATATGGTATATTGCAATATCATAGTAATAGCATCGATATATATTCAGTTATGTATATTCATATAGTATTTGCTTTGCTTTTGTTTTACACCTTTTTACACCACCAATCTTTTGTTCCTTGCATGTATGGATTTTTTTCTTGTACAAGCACTAGGAACTATAAAAATAATATTGATATGTACAAATTTAACATACCTGTGATCTTCGAAAATTAGCTGATAATTTTCTTGATATTCTTACATGTAGAGTTTAATATAATTTTTATTCACTTTTAAATTTATTTGTTTCTGAAATTTATAAAATTTGATTACATTTATATTAATTTTACAACCATGTATAAGAAATTGACAAGCAAGTAAAAGCAAACCATACAACTGGCAAATGCTAGACATAATGTAGACACATAATACACAATAGACACATAACTAGACCTAATGTAGATTATTCTAAAGTGTATGTGGATAGCAAACCAATCCTATACTACATGTTGTTTACTTTCTTATGTTCAATTTATATTTTTCATTAGTATATTTTTTTATTGCAGCATGCAGATTTTCGTGAAGACTTTGACTGGCAAAACCATCACCCTGGAGGCTGAGGCATCTGACACAATCGAAAATGTTAAAGCCAAGATTCAAGATAAAGAAGGCATTCCACCAGACCAGCAGCGATTGATCTTTGCTGGTAAACAACTAGAAGATGGACGTACATTGTCTGATTACAACATCCAAAAGGAATCAACTCTTCACTTAGTGTTGAGATTGAGGGGAGGCATGCAAATTATTGTCAAGACTTTAACTGGCAAAACCATTACTCTGGAGGTTGAAGCCTCTGACACTATTGAAAATGCGAAAGCCAAGATTCAAGATAAAGAAGGCATTGCCCCAGACCAACAGCGATTGATCTTTGCTGGTAAACAACTAGAAGATGGACGTACATTGTCTGATTACAACATCCAAAAGGAATCAACTCTTCACTTAGTGTTGAGATTGAGGGGAGGCATGCAAATTATTGTCAAGACTTTAACTGGCAAAACCATTACTCTGGAGGTTGAAGCCTCTGACACTATTGAAAATGCGAAAGCCAAGATTCAAGATAAAGAAGGCATTGCCCCAGACCAACAGCGATTGATCTTTGCTGGTAAACAACTAGAAGATGGACGTACTCTTTCTGATTACAATATCCAGAAGGAATCTACACTTCACCTGGTATTGAGATTGAGAGGAGGCATGCAGATTTTTGTCAAAACTTTAACTGGTAAAACGATCACCCTTGAAGTTGAACCATCAGACCCGATTGAAAATGTAAAATCTAAAATTCGAGATAAAGAAGGTATTCCTCCAGATCAACAGCGATTGATCTTTGCTGGTAAACAATTGGAAGATGGTCGTACCCTATCTGATTACAATATTCAAAAGGAGTCCACATTGCATTTAGTGCTAAGACTCAGAGGTGGCAATTAAAAGCATTTTTATTTGTATTTTGATATATTTTTAAATTAATGTGAAATAAATATCTGCATTAATACATGTTTTTTTTTTCTTACTCTTAACTTATTTGAAGACCATGTATTTAAAACTGAATATTTTTAAATTAGTATTTTATAATAAGCAACCCTTAATAACTCGAAGTGAAGATATTTTGAGTGTTTGGATAGCAGTTTTTGGGAGTTTGGATGTAAGAACCCTATTGGTAGAATATAATAGTTGATAATTAATAAACAATGCAGATGTAAAAATACTTATAGCTGATTTATATTCAAGATGAAAAACAGGAAATAGAATTAAAAGATATTAAGTTATTAGTTGTTTTTAGCTCTATTCGATATATATATTCGATATTCTGTATCGATATATCGGAGAAAAAATTGCGATATTTTACAGGAGATATAGCCATACATTTAAGAAAATATAAAAATATTTGTATACCAGCCCAGAGAAATATCGACATTTTCTTAACAAAGAAAAACTGACTATTAATACAATTTTAATAATAAGTACTAAAATGCACTAACATATAAAATTTAGTACCAATTTAAAAGGTTTATTAGAAATTTCAAAAGGTTTTTTATAAAGTTTAAGAAATATCTTTAACATTTTTGAACCATTAAGAATTTTATATCTGTATTCCTGTCCTATACTATTAAATGAAATTATTCACTTTTGAGGAACTTCTAGGATCCATTTATTGGATCAATTTAAGTACATATTTTGTATTTTAGTAATACTGGTTGTTTTCCTATAAGGTTATTTGTTCATTGTTAAATTTTATTGTTTTCTTCCCTAATTAGAACTTTCTGAGGATGTAGTTAAGATCAATTTAAGACTGTTTATGAACATACTTTCTTAGCTTATTTAAAAGTCACTTTTATAACCATTAAATTGCGCAAGAGAGAAAAAACTATTTAATTCAACGTGTAACCTTTCTAGTATTGATGTGTTGATTTTTTAGTAATCCGATACGGCCAATCAACCAACAGCAAATCATATTAATGGCTTTTGTTGCGACTGTATTATATTGGGATATTTTATATTTTTATTCGTATTAGTAGTATTTTATGTATTTATTTCGTTTTAGAGAAACTGCGGTATTGTCAATAGCATATTGTATAGCTAGTCAGGTATTTTTGATGTTTGGTTTTCTTATCAATTTATATACCTACTTATAAAGCTGGAAATTCTTAATTGGGGTAATAAGCAATAAAACGCCAGGGTTGGGTAGTATTTGAATTACTTGTATTTAGAAATTGTAATTAAAATACAAATACATGTTTTGTATTTTAATTACATCTTGAAAATATAATTTGTTATACATATTTCAAGTACCTGACGCTGGTGTGCTTGTTAAATGTCAATGGTTTCTTGGTTGTTTGAATATTTACATGTCTAAATATGTACCTTTATATTAGTCTACGGCAGTATACGAGTATAATCTTTTAACTCACATAAAAGTTATATTTACGATTTATTTAATACACAGAAATTAACTTGGATAAACATAAACACTGGTTCTTCTCGAACGTTAATGTGGCTGCATTTGAATATCATGAGAATTTTATTTACTAGCTCACGTCTTCATGTAAGAAAGCCACATTTAGGCAATTTTCTCTTTCCATAAATATTAAGGAATCGGATGTTAGAAAAGGGCAATAGATCCTACTTTCCTAGAAACTTACTAGAAACTAGAACATAATTGCTGCAGTTTTAGATTAGATTCAGGGCAACAAGTGTTACTATAGCAAACTTCTGCTTACTTTAACGTCTGTCCTAATCAGGTTAGATTGTCTGCAGGTTTCTAATTTAAGGAATTTTACTGTTATATTTATGTTTGCAAAGCAAAGAGAGATTAAAAAGAATATTTGATAGGATTTTACTTTACAAAATGCTTTGGTTGTCAGAGGCATCACAATACGTGACAGGCAAATAATTCCAAACTTTTAATTCATGCCCTAAAGGTATATTAAAAAAAAAACATGAAATAACGCATAAGAGTAACAGGAACAGCAGTACTAGTAAAGAATATCATGATTTTATTGTTTCTGAGGACAGTTACATGTTCAGTCACAGGTGTCAAAAATAGTCATTATCATCATTTTAACCTAATTAAAAAGAGACAAAATGCTGTCCGATGGGTCGAACATATAACCGAATCAATCTATAAAATTAGATTTGTGTTGGCACTGCTCGACCCTGATGCCAAATGTCTACAAGATTCTCCAAAATGTTGGTGATAATTAGATGTTATAAGTCCAATTTGATACGGCAACGTTGTGACGTAATAATTTTTGATGGCGCACTGGGCTGTTTTATTGTATATACTATATAAAGAATTTATTGAACACTTGCATTGTATCATTGTAACATGTTACTCTCTCGTGTTTCAACACCTATTAATGCTTCACCATGCCATTATGCTTTCGCCACATTACACTTTTAGTTCTTCCAATCAAACAGCCAATGCACGTCATTAAGACCATCGAACATATTGATATATTCAGTTTATAAAAACGCAAAATCCTTTTTAAACTCAAGGCATTTTTTTTTCTGATTTTACTAACTAGCATTACTCTAGTTAAAAAGATACAGAAAGAAGTCTGATGTGCCAGAACATGTAAGAAAATCGGTCTATATATAAAACTCGATTTGTGTTGATACTGGTCGACACCGTTGTCATATGTCAATGGGCATATAATAGAACAACTCTAATCTACGAGCTATTGTGACTATTCAATAAATATGCATTAGATGTACTATAAAGTAAAAATAAATTATATTTTGTAACGTTATTTTTATTTCGTTATTTTATTTAAATTTTGTTGATAGAGTCAATAGAAGCTAAAACTTAAATTTGGTGCGGCAACGTTGTATTATAAATTTTGTTAGGAATGATTTTCTAGTGCATATTTTCAGGATCAAGGCTACTACTAACAATCAAACACATCTAAATAATAAGATATGAATTTTATTCATAATTGTATACAAGTTTTAAATATCATAGTCATTGAAATCAACTCACGAGGATCAATATTTTATTTTAAACAGTTACGAATTGTATATTTACATCATTCAAGTTGTACAAAAATGTTTGTTACAAAAAACCATACAAAAATGTAGTAGGATGAGAGGTACGGCTCGATGACTAGCAACACTGATCTGATGTTGTTGATGAAAAGTCGCTTTCACGCGTCTTACCGTAAAACAGAAAGAATTAAACTAGGTGCATCTAAAATCGTCTCTCGCAAATGCAAACATCTTTTATACTCACGTAACAACAATGTAAACAAGTTGTCAACAAGATATTTAACAGTTCTGAATTAAAACTACTGGACGGTTTTTATGGGTATAGGTTTATTTATACATTATTTTTAAGTCCTATGTTCTAATTAGATACTCTATCGTGCATCAATGGTGTCTGGGCCCCTAATGTATTTATACATCTCGAAAAAATCCAAATAAGTATAGTATTTTCATAATAATAATATCATTCTAATGTAGCTGTTTAGTATTTTAAGTAATTTTAATAATGTCTAAAGTGTATTTAACTTAATATTGAGGTAAATAACACTGTTGTTAATATTTTAGGGTTAAGCCTCAATTGTTTTGTTTACTGTGTATATGAGTCCCCAATAATTGTTTTTTTTCAGTAACCAAATAATATACTTATTATAAATTATAAAAGGCCAATATAAAATATCTGGTGTCTTGTGAATGAAATAATAGTTCCATGGGCTATACTTCACCAGGTTAGGAAAAATGATACATGCATTTTAAAATAAATTTATTTTTAATAATCTGTTTATTGTATACTATTTTGAATCGATATTTTTGTTATTCTTTATTATCGTCATGTAGCCCACTATAAAGTATCAAAAGAAATAGATATACAGTAACAATGCTAATTTTATATTAAAATCATTAAAAAAATATTTTCTAAAAAATAATAATAAAATAAATAAACAGTTTTGACATATGAGTAATATCCAAATAAAAAATTTCGATATTTTCCAATACTTTTTCAAATATATATTGACAGTTATAATATAGAGTATCGAACTTTTTTGACAATTCTTTACCTCCCACCCTTTTTACACAAAAGAATGTTCTCAGAAAAAGTAGGGTTAAAGTGAATAAACATCGATATTGACTAAAAGAATTGTATTGGAAAATAAAAATTAATTGTTGTTCATGATTTCCAATAATTAATATATTTTGTATATGTACTTTCAAATATCGATAATTTTATGCTCATAGAATATATTATCTAGCGATCCAATAAAAAGAAACTATGGCTGTCAGCCGCCATGGAAAATATCGATAGAACGTTCTAACGATATTTGAAATATTTCAATATTATTAAAAAAATATCGATATATCGGAGAAAAAGATTGCGATATTTTACAGGAGATATAGCCAGACTTTTAAGAAAAAATAAAAATATTTGTATACTGTATTTCTTAACAAAGAAAAACTGACTATTAATAAGATTTTAATAATAAGTACTAAAATGCACTAACATATAAAATTTAGTACCAATTTAAAAGGTTTATTAGAAATTTCAAAAGGTTTTTTATAAAGTTTAAGAAATATCTTTAACATTTTTGAACCATTAAGAATTTTATATCTGTATTCCTGTCCTATACTATTAAATGAAATTATTCACTTTTGAGGAACTTCTAGGATCCATTTATTGGATCAATTTAAGTACATATTTTGTATTTTAGTAATACTGGTTGTTTTCCTATAAGGTTATTTGTTCATTGTTAAATTTTATTGTTTTCTTCCCTAATTAGAACTTTCTGAGGATGTAGTTAAGATCAATTTAAGACTGTTTATGAACATACTTTCTTAGCTTATTTAAAAGTCACTTTTATAACCATTAAATTGCGCAAGAGAGAAAAAACTATTTAATTCAACGTGTAACCTTTCTAGTATTGATGTGTTGATTTTTTAGTAATCCGATACGGCCAATCAACCAACAGCAAATCATATTAATGGCTTTTGTTGCGACTGTATTATATTGGGATATTTTATATTTTTATTCGTATTAGTAGTATTTTATGTATTTATTTCGTTTTAGAGAAACTGCGGTATTGTCAATAGCATATTGTATAGCTAGTCAGGTATTTTTGATGTTTGGTTTTCTTATCAATTTATATACCTACTTATAAAGCTGGAAATTCTTAATTGGGGTAATAAGCAATAAAACGCCAGGGTTGGGTAGTATTTGAATTACTTGTATTTAGAAATTGTAATTAAAATACAAATACATGTTTTGTATTTTAATTACATCTTGAAAATATAATTTGTTATACATATTTCAAGTACCTGACGCTGGTGTGCTTGTTAAATGTCAATGGTTTCTTGGTTGTTTGAATATTTACATGTCTAAATATGTACCTTTATATTAGTCTACGGCAGTATACGAGTATAATCTTTTAACTCACATAAAAGTTATATTTACGATTTATTTAATACACAGAAATTAACTTGGATAAACATAAACACTGGTTCTTCTCGAACGTTAATGTGGCTGCATTTGAATATCATGAGAATTTTATTTACTAGCTCACGTCTTCATGTAAGAAAGCCACATTTAGGCAATTTTCTCTTTCCATAAATATTAAGGAATCGGATGTTAGAAAAGGGCAATAGATCCTACTTTCCTAGAAACTTACTAGAAACTAGAACATAATTGCTGCAGTTTTAGATTAGATTCAGGGCAACAAGTGTTACTATAGCAAACTTCTGCTTACTTTAACGTCTGTCCTAATCAGGTTAGATTGTCTGCAGGTTTCTAATTTAAGGAATTTTACTGTTATATTTATGTTTGCAAAGCAAAGAGAGATTAAAAAGAATATTTGATAGGATTTTACTTTACAAAATGCTTTGGTTGTCAGAGGCATCACAATACGTGACAGGCAAATAATTCCAAACTTTTAATTCATGCCCTAAAGGTATATTAAAAAAAAAACATGAAATAACGCATAAGAGTAACAGGAACAGCAGTACTAGTAAAGAATATCATGATTTTATTGTTTCTGAGGACAGTTACATGTTCAGTCACAGGTGTCAAAAATAGTCATTATCATCATTTTAACCTAATTAAAAAGAGACAAAATGCTGTCCGATGGGTCGAACATATAACCGAATCAATCTATAAAATTAGATTTGTGTTGGCACTGCTCGACCCTGATGCCAAATGTCTACAAGATTCTCCAAAATGTTGGTGATAATTAGATGTTATAAGTCCAATTTGATACGGCAACGTTGTGACGTAATAATTTTTGATGGCGCACTGGGCTGTTTTATTGTATATACTATATAAAGAATTTATTGAACACTTGCATTGTATCATTGTAACATGTTACTCTCTCGTGTTTCAACACCTATTAATGCTTCACCATGCCATTATGCTTTCGCCACATTACACTTTTAGTTCTTCCAATCAAACAGCCAATGCACGTCATTAAGACCATCGAACATATTGATATATTCAGTTTATAAAAACGCAAAATCCTTTTTAAACTCAAGGCATTTTTTTTTCTGATTTTACTAACTAGCATTACTCTAGTTAAAAAGATACAGAAAGAAGTCTGATGTGCCAGAACATGTAAGAAAATCGGTCTATATATAAAACTCGATTTGTGTTGATACTGGTCGACACCGTTGTCATATGTCAATGGGCATATAATAGAACAACTCTAATCTACGAGCTATTGTGACTATTCAATAAATATGCATTAGATGTACTATAAAGTAAAAATAAATTATATTTTGTAACGTTATTTTTATTTCGTTATTTTATTTAAATTTTGTTGATAGAGTCAATAGAAGCTAAAACTTAAATTTGGTGCGGCAACGTTGTATTATAAATTTTGTTAGGAATGATTTTCTAGTGCATATTTTCAGGATCAAGGCTACTACTAACAATCAAACACATCTAAATAATAAGATATGAATTTTATTCATAATTGTATACAAGTTTTAAATATCATAGTCATTGAAATCAACTCACGAGGATCAATATTTTATTTTAAACAGTTACGAATTGTATATTTACATCATTCAAGTTGTACAAAAATGTTTGTTACAAAAAACCATACAAAAATGTAGTAGGATGAGAGGTACGGCTCGATGACTAGCAACACTGATCTGATGTTGTTGATGAAAAGTCGCTTTCACGCGTCTTACCGTAAAACAGAAAGAATTAAACTAGGTGCATCTAAAATCGTCTCTCGCAAATGCAAACATCTTTTATACTCACGTAACAACAATGTAAACAAGTTGTCAACAAGATATTTAACAGTTCTGAATTAAAACTACTGGACGGTTTTTATGGGTATAGGTTTATTTATACATTATTTTTAAGTCCTATGTTCTAATTAGATACTCTATCGTGCATCAATGGTGTCTGGGCCCCTAATGTATTTATACATCTCGAAAAAATCCAAATAAGTATAGTATTTTCATAATAATAATATCATTCTAATGTAGCTGTTTAGTATTTTAAGTAATTTTAATAATGTCTAAAGTGTATTTAACTTAATATTGAGGTAAATAACACTGTTGTTAATATTTTAGGGTTAAGCCTCAATTGTTTTGTTTACTGTGTATATGAGTCCCCAATAATTGTTTTTTTTCAGTAACCAAATAATATACTTATTATAAATTATAAAAGGCCAATATAAAATATCTGGTGTCTTGTGAATGAAATAATAGTTCCATGGGCTATACTTCACCAGGTTAGGAAAAATGATACATGCATTTTAAAATAAATTTATTTTTAATAATCTGTTTATTGTATACTATTTTGAATCGATATTTTTGTTATTCTTTATTATCGTCATGTAGCCCACTATAAAGTATCAAAAGAAATAGATATACAGTAACAATGCTAATTTTATATTAAAATCATTAAAAAAATATTTTCTAAAAAATAATAATAAAATAAATAAACAGTTTTGACATATGAGTAATATCCAAATAAAAAATTTCGATATTTTCCAATACTTTTTCAAATATATATTGACAGTTATAATATAGAGTATCGAACTTTTTTGACAATTCTTTACCTCCCACCCTTTTTACACAAAAGAATGTTCTCAGAAAAAGTAGGGTTAAAGTGAATAAACATCGATATTGACTAAAAGAATTGTATTGGAAAATAAAAATTAATTGTTGTTCATGATTTCCAATAATTAATATATTTTGTATATGTACTTTCAAATATCGATAATTTTATGCTCATAGAATATATTATCTAGCGATCCAATAAAAAGAAACTATGGCTGTCAGCCGCCATGGAAAATATCGATAGAACGTTCTAACGATATTTGAAATATTTCAATATTATTAAAAAAATATCGATATATCGGAGAAAAAGATTGCGATATTTTACAGGAGATATAGCCAGACTTTTAAGAAAAAATAAAAATATTTGTATACTGTATTTCTTAACAAAGAAAAACTGACTATTAATAAGATTTTAATAATAAGTACTAAAATGCACTAACATATAAAATTTAGTACCAATTTAAAAGGTTTATTAGAAGTTTCAAAATGGTTTTTATAAAGTTTAAGAAATATCTTTAACATTTTTGAAATATCAAAAATATCGACTTACAAAAATATCGATATATAGGCTAGAAATATCGATATACCCTTCTCTCGTTAATTCTGCACATCCCTACAATTAATATTTGGAAATGTATTTTAGTTGGAGGGGGTATTGACGTTTAAACCTCAAAAAAGGCCTTATAAGGTCTGAATCTAGAAGTTGCTGAACAGTTTAAAGCAATAAGCGAAAAGTGGGCTTTGTTGTATATCGTGCTCTATTGTGTAAACGTAGTTGGATAGTTATCCGTGTTTATAAGAAAGCTATAAGTAAGTATAACTTTGAAACAATTTTCTTTGTATTCATGACAATGCAGATTTTGCTTTGTTTAAGGGTTTCTTAGCAATTTTTAAATTTCTTTCCAACAAAAATTATAATATTTGTGTGTTCCTTTAACGTTATTTAGATAAAGATTATTCAGGAAATCTAAGGTTAGCATCATTATGTTTCAATTTATTATTTGTTAATGTGTTTTATGTATTACGTATTACTGAAAATGTTTTCAATGTTTGTTTTAAATGTCTCAATACGTATTAGGTCTTTGTTATAGAATAGTTCGTGAATTGTTATGTTCATTAGTGTTGGCAATGTTATTTTTACCAGATTACTGATATATCATATATCAGTATACTTATTTCGCAGTATTATAATTTAGTTTGGTTATGTATTAACTTTTTAATAGGAAGTTATAAATTTAACGATATTAATTCTCTTTAATACATAATTCATTGCAATGCGATTAAATGTATCAATATTTTAATATACCTAGTCGAATTAAAAGTTGAAAAAGCACTCATAATAAAATCGAGTTTGTATATGTTCCTCAGATTTACTAATATGCCTTTCTTTTTACTACCACTAAATACCTTAAAATAATATAATTAGATTGTTTTAACTGAAACATTGAGAACATTAATGAAAACGAAAAAAACAAAACAAAGTAGACGTCAAATATGGTATATTGCAATATCATAGTAATAGCATCGATATATATTCAGTTATGTATATTCATATAGTATTTGCTTTGCTTTTGTTTTACACCTTTTTACACCACCAATCTTTTGTTCCTTGCATGTATGGATTTTTTTCTTGTACAAGCACTAGGAACTATAAAAATAATATTGATATGTACAAATTTAACATACCTGTGATCTTCGAAAATTAGCTGGCTATTCTGATAATTTTCTTGATATTCTTACATGTAGAGTTTAATATAATTTTTATTCACTTTTAAATTTATTTGTTTCTGAAATTTATAAAATTTGATTACATTTATATTAATTTTACAACCATGTATAAGAAATTGACAAGCAAGTAAAAGCAAACCATACAACTGGCAAATGCTAGACATAATGTAGACACATAATACACAATAGACACATAACTAGACCTAATGTAGATTATTCTAAAGTGTATGTGGATAGCAAACCAATCCTATACTACATGTTGTTTACTTTCTTATGTTCAATTTATATTTTTCATTAGTATATTTTTTTATTGCAGCATGCAGATTTTCGTGAAGACTTTGACTGGCAAAACCATCACCCTGGAGGCTGAGGCATCTGACACAATCGAAAATGTTAAAGCCAAGATTCAAGATAAAGAAGGCATTCCACCAGACCAGCAGCGATTGATCTTTGCTGGTAAACAACTAGAAGATGGACGTACATTGTCTGATTACAACATCCAAAAGGAATCAACTCTTCACTTAGTGTTGAGATTGAGGGGAGGCATGCAAATTATTGTCAAGACTTTAACTGGCAAAACCATTACTCTGGAGGTTGAAGCCTCTGACACTATTGAAAATGCGAAAGCCAAGATTCAAGATAAAGAAGGCATTGCCCCAGACCAACAGCGATTGATCTTTGCTGGTAAACAACTAGAAGATGGACGTACATTGTCTGATTACAACATCCAAAAGGAATCAACTCTTCACTTAGTGTTGAGATTGAGGGGAGGCATGCAAATTATTGTCAAGACTTTAACTGGCAAAACCATTACTCTGGAGGTTGAAGCCTCTGACACTATTGAAAATGCGAAAGCCAAGATTCAAGATAAAGAAGGCATTGCCCCAGACCAACAGCGATTGATCTTTGCTGGTAAACAACTAGAAGATGGACGTACTCTTTCTGATTACAATATCCAGAAGGAATCTACACTTCACCTGGTATTGAGATTGAGAGGAGGCATGCAGATTTTTGTCAAAACTTTAACTGGTAAAACGATCACCCTTGAAGTTGAACCATCAGACACGATTGAAAATGTAAAAGCTAAAATTCGAGATAAAGAAGGTATTCCTCCAGATCAACAGCGATTGATCTTTGCTGGTAAACAATTGGAAGATGGTCGTACCCTATCTGATTACAATATTCAAAAGGAGTCCACATTGCATTTAGTGCTAAGACTCAGAGGTGGCAATTAAAAGCATTTTTATTTGTATTTTGATATATTTTTAAATTAATGTGAAATAAATATCTGCAGTAATACATGTTTTTTTTTTCTTACTCTTAACTTATTTGAAGACCATGTATTTAAAACTGAATATTTTTAAATTAGTATTTTATAATAAGCAACCCTTAATAACTCGAAGTGAAGATATTTTGAGTGTTTGGATAGCAGTTTTTGGGAGTTTGGATGTAAGAACCCTATTGGTAGAATATAATAGTTGATAATTAATAACCAATGCAGATGTAAAAATACTTATAGCTGATTTATATTCAAGATGAAAAACAGGAAATAGAATTAAAAGATATTAAGTTATTAGTTGTTTTTAGCTCTATTCGATATATATATTCGATATTCTGTATCGATATATCGGAGAAAAAATTGCGATATTTTACAGGAGATATAGCCATACATTTAAGATAATATAAAAATATTTGTATACCAGCCCAGAGAAATATCGACATTTTCTTAACAAAGAAAAACTGACTATTAATACAATTTTAATAATAAGTACTAAAATGCACTAACATATAAAATTTAGTACCAATTTAAAAGGTTTATTAGAAATTTCAAAAGGTTTTTTATAAAGTTTAAGAAATATCTTTAACATTTTTGAACCATTAAGAATTTTATATCTGTATTCCTGTCCTATACTATTAAATGAAATTATTCACTTTTGAGGAACTTCTAGGATCCATTTATTGGATCAATTTAAGTACATATTTTGTATTTTAGTAATACTGGTTGTTTTCCTATAAGGTTATTTGTTCATTGTTAAATTTTATTGTTTTCTTCCCTAATTAGAACTTTCTGAGGATGTAGTTAAGATCAATTTAAGACTGCTTATGAACATACTTTCTTAGCTTATTTAAAAGTCACTTTTATAACCATTAAATTGCGCAAGAGAGAAAAAACTATTTAATTCAACGTGTAACCTTTCTAGTATTGATGTGTTGATTTTTTAGTAATCCGATACGGCCAATCAACCAACAGCAAATCATATTAATGGCTTTTGTTGCGACTGTATTATATTGGGATATTTTATATTTTTATTCGTATTAGTAGTATTTTATGTATTTATTTCGTTTTAGAGAAACTGCGGTATTGTCAATAGCATATTGTATAGCTAGTCAGGTATTTTTGATGTTTGGTTTTCTTATCAATTTATATACCTACTTATAAAGCTGGAAATTCTTAATTGGGGTAATAAGCAATAAAACGCCAGGGTTGGGTAGTATTTGAATTACTTGTATTTAGAAATTGTAATTAAAATACAAATACATGTTTTGTATTTTAATTACATCTTGAAAATATAATTTGTTATACATATTTCAAGTACCTGACGCTGGTGTGCTTGTTAAATGTCAATGGTTTCTTGGTTGTTTGAATATTTACATGTCTAAATATGTACCTTTATATTAGTCTACGGCAGTATACGAGTATAATCTTTTAACTCACATAAAAGTTATATTTACGATTTATTTAATACACAGAAATTAACTTGGATAAACATAAACACTGGTTCTTCTCGAACGTTAATGTGGCTGCATTTGAATATCATGAGAATTTTATTTACTAGCTCACGTCTTCATGTAAGAAAGCCACATTTAGGCAATTTTCTCTTTCCATAAATATTAAGGAATCGGATGTTAGAAAAGGGCAATAGATCCTACTTTCCTAGAAACTTACTAGAAACTAGAACATAATTGCTGCAGTTTTAGATTAGATTCAGGGCAACAAGTGTTACTATAGCAAACTTCTGCTTACTTTAACGTCTGTCCTAATCAGGTTAGATTGTCTGCAGGTTTCTAATTTAAGGAATTTTACTGTTATATTTATGTTTGCAAAGCAAAGAGAGATTAAAAAGAATATTTGATAGGATTTTACTTTACAAAATGCTTTGGTTGTCAGAGGCATCACAATACGTGACAGGCAAATAATTCCAAACTTTTAATTCATGCCCTAAAGGTATATTAAAAAAAAAACATGAAATAACGCATAAGAGTAACAGGAACAGCAGTACTAGTAAAGAATATCATGATTTTATTGTTTCTGAGGACAGTTACATGTTCAGTCACAGGTGTCAAAAATAGTCATTATCATCATTTTAACCTAATTAAAAAGAGACAAAATGCTGTCCGATGGGTCGAACATATAACCGAATCAATCTATAAAATTAGATTTGTGTTGGCACTGCTCGACCCTGATGCCAAATGTCTACAAGATTCTCCAAAATGTTGGTGATAATTAGATGTTATAAGTCCAATTTGATACGGCAACGTTGTGACGTAATAATTTTTGATGGCGCACTGGGCTGTTTTATTGTATATACTATATAAAGAATTTATTGAACACTTGCATTGTATCATTGTAACATGTTACTCTCTCGTGTTTCAACACCTATTAATGCTTCACCATGCCATTATGCTTTCGCCACATTACACTTTTAGTTCTTCCAATCAAACAGCCAATGCACGTCATTAAGACCATCGAACATATTGATATATTCAGTTTATAAAAACGCAAAATCCTTTTTAAACTCAAGGCATTTTTTTTTCTGATTTTACTAACTAGCATTACTCTAGTTAAAAAGATACAGAAAGAAGTCTGATGTGCCAGAACATGTAAGAAAATCGGTCTATATATAAAACTCGATTTGTGTTGATACTGGTCGACACCGTTGTCATATGTCAATGGGCATATAATAGAACAACTCTAATCTACGAGCTATTGTGACTATTCAATAAATATGCATTAGATGTACTATAAAGTAAAAATAAATTATATTTTGTAACGTTATTTTTATTTCGTTATTTTATTTAAATTTTGTTGATAGAGTCAATAGAAGCTAAAACTTAAATTTGGTGCGGCAACGTTGTATTATAAATTTTGTTAGGAATGATTTTCTAGTGCATATTTTCAGGATCAAGGCTACTACTAACAATCAAACACATCTAAATAATAAGATATGAATTTTATTCATAATTGTATACAAGTTTTAAATATCATAGTCATTGAAATCAACTCACGAGGATCAATATTTTATTTTAAACAGTTACGAATTGTATATTTACATCATTCAAGTTGTACAAAAATGTTTGTTACAAAAAACCATACAAAAATGTAGTAGGATGAGAGGTACGGCTCGATGACTAGCAACACTGATCTGATGTTGTTGATGAAAAGTCGCTTTCACGCGTCTTACCGTAAAACAGAAAGAATTAAACTAGGTGCATCTAAAATCGTCTCTCGCAAATGCAAACATCTTTTATACTCACGTAACAACAATGTAAACAAGTTGTCAACAAGATATTTAACAGTTCTGAATTAAAACTACTGGACGGTTTTTATGGGTATAGGTTTATTTATACATTATTTTTAAGTCCTATGTTCTAATTAGATACTCTATCGTGCATCAATGGTGTCTGGGCCCCTAATGTATTTATACATCTCGAAAAAATCCAAATAAGTATAGTATTTTCATAATAATAATATCATTCTAATGTAGCTGTTTAGTATTTTAAGTAATTTTAATAATGTCTAAAGTGTATTTAACTTAATATTGAGGTAAATAACACTGTTGTTAATATTTTAGGGTTAAGCCTCAATTGTTTTGTTTACTGTGTATATGAGTCCCCAATAATTGTTTTTTTTCAGTAACCAAATAATATACTTATTATAAATTATAAAAGGCCAATATAAAATATCTGGTGTCTTGTGAATGAAATAATAGTTCCATGGGCTATACTTCACCAGGTTAGGAAAAATGATACATGCATTTTAAAATAAATTTATTTTTAATAATCTGTTTATTGTATACTATTTTGAATCGATATTTTTGTTATTCTTTATTATCGTCATGTAGCCCACTATAAAGTATCAAAAGAAATAGATATACAGTAACAATGCTAATTTTATATTAAAATCATTAAAAAAATATTTTCTAAAAAATAATAATAAAATAAATAAACAGTTTTGACATATGAGTAATATCCAAATAAAAAATTTCGATATTTTCCAATACTTTTTCAAATATATATTGACAGTTATAATATAGAGTATCGAACTTTTTTGACAATTCTTTACCTCCCACCCTTTTTACACAAAAGAATGTTCTCAGAAAAAGTAGGGTTAAAGTGAATAAACATCGATATTGACTAAAAGAATTGTATTGGAAAATAAAAATTAATTGTTGTTCATGATTTCCAATAATTAATATATTTTGTATATGTACTTTCAAATATCGATAATTTTATGCTCATAGAATATATTATCTAGCGATCCAATAACAAGAAACTATGGCTGTCAGCCGCCATGGAAAATATCGATAGAACGTTCTAACGATATTTGAAATATTTCAATATTATTAAAAAAATATCGATATATCGGAGAAAAAGATTGCGATATTTTACAGGAGATATAGCCAGACTTTTAAGAAAAAATAAAAATATTTGTATACTGTATTTCTTAACAAAGAAAAACTGACTATTAATAAGATTTTAATAATAAGTACTAAAATGCACTAACATATAAAATTTAGTACCAATTTAAAAGGTTTATTAGAAGTTTCAAAATGGTTTTTATAAAGTTTAAGAAATATCTTTAACATTTTTGAAATATCGAAAAAATCGACTTACAAAAATATCGATATATAGGCTAGAAATATCGATATACCCTTCTCTCGTTAATTCTGCACATCCCTACAATTAATATTTGGAAATGTATTTTAGTTGGAGGGGGTATTGACGTTTAAACCTCAAAAAAGGCCTTATAAGGTCTGAATCTAGAAGTTGCTGAACAGTTTAAAGCAATAAGCGAAAAGTGGGCTTTGTTGTATATCGTGCTCTATTGTGTAAACGTAGTTGTGATAGGAAGTTATAGTTATCCGTGTTTATAAGAAAGCTATAAGTAAGTATAACTTTGAAACAATTTTCTTTGTATTCATGACAATGCAGATTTTGCTTTGTTTAAGGGTTTCTTAGCAATTTTTAAATTTCTTTCCAACAAAAATTATAATATTTGTGTGTTCCTTTAACGTTATTTAGATAAAGATTATTCAGGAAATCTAAGGTTAGCATCATTATGTTTCAATTTATTATTTGTTAATGTGTTTTATGTATTACGTATTACTGAAAATATTTTCAATGTTTGTTTTAAATGTCTCAATACGTATTAGGTCTTTGTTATAGAATAGTTCGTGAATTGTTATGTTCATTAGTGTTGGCAATGTTATTTTTACCAGATTACTGATATATCATATATCAGTATACTTATTTCGCAGTATTATAATTTAGTTTGGTTATGTATTAACTTTTTAATAGGAAGTTATAAATTTAACGATATTAATTCTCTTTAATACATAATTCATTGCAATGCGATTAAATGTATCAATATTTTAATATACCTAGTCGAATAAAAAGTTGAAAAAGCACTCATAATAAAATCGAGTTTGTATATGTTCCTCAGATTTACTAATATGCCTTTCTTTTTACTACCACTAAATACCTTAAAATAATATAATTAGATTGTTTTAACTGAAACATTGAGAACATTAATGAAAACGAAAAAAACAAAACAAAGTAGACGTCAAATATGGTATATTGCAATATCATAGTAATAGCATCGATATATATTCAGTTATGTATATTCATATAGTATTTGCTTTGCTTTTGTTTTACACCTTTTTACACCACCAATCTGTTGTTCCTTGCATGTATGGATTTTTTTCTTGTACAAGCACTAGGAACTATAAAAATAATATTGATATGTACAAATTTAACATACCTGTGACCTTCGAAAATTAGCTGGCTATTCTGATAATTTTCTTGATATTCTTACATGTAGAGTTTAATATAATTTTTATTCACTTTTAAATTTATTTGTTTCTGAAATTTATAAAATTTGATTACATTTATATTAATTTTACAACCATGTATAAGAAATTGACAAGCAAGTAAAAGCAAACCATACAACTGGCAAATGCTAGACATAATGTAGACACATAATACACAATAGACACATAACTAGACCTAATGTAGATTATTCTAAAGTGTATGTGGATAGCAAACCAATCCTATACTACATGTTGTTTACTTTCTTATGTTCAATTTATATTTTTCATTAGTATATTTTTTTATTGCAGCATGCAGATTTTCGTGAAGACTTTGACTGGCAAAACCATCACCCTGGAGGCTGAGGCATCTGACACAATCGAAAATGTTAAAGCCAAGATTCAAGATAAAGAAGGCATTCCACCAGACCAGCAGCGATTGATCTTTGCTGGTAAACAACTAGAAGATGGACGTACATTGTCTGATTACAACATCCAAAAGGAATCAACTCTTCACTTAGTGTTGAGATTGAGGGGAGGCATGCAAATTATTGTCAAGACTTTAACTGGCAAAACCATTACTCTGGAGGTTGAAGCCTCTGACACTATTGAAATTGCGAAAGCCAAGATTCAAGATAAAGAAGGCATTGCCCCAGACCAACAGCGATTGATCTTTGCTGGTAAACAACTAGAAGATGGACGTACTCTTTCTGATTACAATATCCAGAAGGAATCTACACTTCACCTGGTATTGAGATTGAGAGGAGGCATGCAGATTTTTGTCAAAACTTTAACTGGTAAAACGATCACCCTTGAAGTTGAACCATCAGACACGATTGAAAATGTAAAAGCTAAAATTCGAGATAAAGAAGGTATTCCTCCAGATCAACAGCGATTGATCTTTGCTGGTAAACAATTGGAAGATGGTCGTACCCTATCTGATTACAATATTCAAAAGGAGTCCACATTGCATTTAGTGCTAAGACTCAGAGGTGGCAATTAAAAGCATTTTTATTTGTATTTTGATATATTTTTAAATTAATGTGAAATAAATATCTGCAGTAATACATGTTTTTTTTCTTACTCTTAACTTATTTGAAGACCATGTATTTAAAACTGAATATTTTTAAATTAGTATTTTATAATAAGCAACCCTTAATAACTCGAAGTGAAGATATTTTGAGTGTTTGGATAGCAGTTTTTGGGAGTTTGGATGTAAGAACCCTATTGGTAGTATATAATAGTTGATAATTAATAACCAATGCAGATGTAAAAATACTTATAGCTGATTTATATTCAAGATGAAAAACAGGAAATAGAATTAAAAGATATTAAGTTATTAGTTGTTTTTAGCTCTATTCGATATATATATTCGATATTCTATATCGATATATCGGAGAAAAAATTGCGATATTTTACAGGAGATATAGCCATACATTTAAGAAAATATAAAAATATTTGTATACCAGCCCAGAGAAATATCGACATTTTCTTAACAAAGAAAAACTGACTATTAATACAATTTTAATAATGAGTACTAAAATGCACTAACATATAAAATTTAGTACCAATTTAAAAGGTTTATTAGAAATTTCAAAAGGTTTTTTATAAAGTTTAAGAAATATCTTTAACATTTTTGAACCATTAAGAATTTTATATCTGTATTCCTGTCCTATACTATTAAATGAAATTATTCACTTTTGAGGAACTTCTAGGATCCATTTATTGGATCAATTTAAGTACATATTTTGTATTTTAGTAATACTGGTTGTTTTCCTATAAGGTTATTTGTTCATTGTTAAATTTTATTGTTTTCTTCCCTAATTAGAACTTTCTGAGAATGTAGTTAAGATCAATTTAAGACTGTTTATGAACATACTTTCTTAGCTTATTTAAAAGTCACTTTTATAACCATTAAATTGCGCAAGAGAGAAAAAACTATTTAATTCAACGTGTAACCTTTCTAGTATTGATGTGTTGATTTTTTAGTAATCCGATACGGCCAATCAACCAACAGCAAATCATATTAATGGCTTTTGTTGCGACTGTATTATATTGGGATATTTTATATTTTTATTCGTATTAGTAGTATTTTATGTATTTATTTCGTTTTAGAGAAACTGCGGTATTGTCAATAGCATATTGTATAGCTAGTCAGGTATTTTTGATGTTTGGTTTTCTTATCAATTTATATACCTACTTATAAAGCTGGAAATTCTTAATTGGGGTAATAAGCAATAAAACGCCAGGGTTGGGTAGTATTTGAATTACTTGTATTTAGAAATTGTAATTAAAATACAAATACATGTTTTGTATTTTAATTACATCTTGAAAATATAATTTGTTATACATATTTCAAGTACCTGACGCTGGTGTGCTTGTTAAATGTCAATGGTTTCTTGGTTGTTTGAATATTTACATGTCTAAATATGTACCTTTATATTAGTCTACGGCAGTATACGAGTATAATCTTTTAACTCACATAAAAGTTATATTTACGATTTATTTAATACATAGAAATTAACTTGGATAAACATAAACACTGGTTCTTCTCGAACGTTAATGTGGCTGCATTTGAATATCATGAGAATTTTATTTACTAGCTCACGTCTTCATGTAAGAAAGCCACATTTAGGCATTTTTCTCTTTCCATAAATATTAAGGAATCGGATGTTAGAAAAGGGCAATAGATCCTACTTTCCTAGAAACTTACTAGAAACTAGAACATAATTGCTGCAGTTTTAGATTAGATTCAGGGCAACAAGTGTTACTATAGCAAACTTCTGCTTACTTTAACGTCTGTCCCAATCAGGTTAGATTGTCTGCAGGTTTCTAATTTAAGGAATTTTACTGTTATATTTATGTTTGCAACTAAAAGAGAGATTAAAAAGAATATTTGATAGGATTTTACTTTACAAAATGCTTTGGTTGTCAGAGGCATCACAATACGTGACAGGCAAATAATTCCAAACTTTTAATTCATGCCCTAAAGGTATATTAAAAAAAAAAACATGAAATAACGCATAAGAGTAACAGGAACAGCAGTACTAGTAAAGAATATCATGATTTTATTGTTTCTGAGGACAGTTACAGTGTTCAGTCACAGGTGTCAAAAATAGTCATTATCATCATTTTAACCTAATTAAAAAGAGACAAAATGCTGTCTGATGGGTCGAACATATAACCGAATCAATCTATAAAATTAGATTTGTGTTGGCACTGCTCGACCCTGATGCCAAATATCTACAAGATTCTCCAAAATGTTGGTGATAATTAGATGTTATAAGTCCAATTTGATACGGCAACGTTGTGACGTAATAATTTTTGATGGCGCACTGGGCTGTTTTATTGTATATACTATATAAAGAATTTATTGAACACTTGCATTGTATCATTGTAACATGTTACTCTCTCGTGTTTCAACACCTATTAATGCTTCACCATGCCATTATGCTTTCGCCACATTACACTTTTAGTTCTTCCAATCAAACAGCCAATGCAAGTCATTAAGACCATCGAACATATTGATATATTCAGTATATAAAAACGCAAAATCCTTTTTAAACTCAAGGCATTTTTTTTTCTGATTTTACTAATTAGCATTACTCTAGTTAAAAAGATACAGAAAGAAGTCTGATGTGCCAGAACATGTAAGAAAATCGGTCTATATATAAAACTCGATTTGTGTTGATACTGGTCGACACCGTTGTCATATGTCAATGGGCATATAATAGAACAACTCTAATCTACGAGCTATTGTGACTATTCAATAAATATGCATTAGATGTACTATAAAGTAAAAATAAATTATATTTTGTAACGTTATTTTTATTTCGTTATTTTATTTAAATTTTGTTGATAGAGTCAATAGAAGCTAAAACTTAAATTTGGTGCGGCAACGTTGTATTATAAATTTTGTTAGGAATGATTTTCTAGTGCATATTTTCAGGATCAAGGCTACTACTAACAATCAAACACATCTAAATAATAAGATATGAATTTTATTCATAATTGTATACAAGTTTTAAATATCATAGTCATTGAAATCAACTCACGAGGATCAATATTTTATTTTAAACAGTTACGAATTGTATATTTACATCATTCAAGTTGTACAAAAATGTTTGTTACAAAAAACCATACAAAAATGTAGTAGGATGAGAGGTACGGCTCGATGACTAGCAACACTGATCTGATGTTGTTGATGAAAAGTCGCTTTCACGCGTCTTAGGGTAAAACAGAAAGAATTAAACTAGGTGCATCTAAAATCGTCTCTCGCAAATGCACACTTCTTTTATACTCACGTAACAACAATGTAAACAAGTTGTCAACAAGATATTTAACAGTTCTGAATTAAAACTACTGGACGGTTTTTATGGGTATAGGTTTATTTATACATTATTTTTAAGTCCTATGTTCTAATTAGATACTCTATCGTGCATCAATGGTGTCTGGGCCCCTAATGTATTTATACATCTCGAAAAAATCCAAATAAGTATAGTATTTTCATAATAATAATATCATTCTAATGTAGCTGTTTAGTATTTTAAGTAACTTTAATAATGTCTAAAGTGTATTTAACTTAATATTGAGGTAAATAACACTGTTGTTAATATTTTAGGGTTAAGCCTCAATTGTTTTATTTACTGTGTATATGAGTCCCCAATAATTGTTTTTTTTTCAGTAACCAAATAATATACTTATTATAAATTATAAAAGGCCAATATAAAATATCTGGTGTCTTGTGATTGAAATAATAGTTCCATGGGCTATACTTCACCAGGTTAGGAAAAATGATACATGCATTTTAAAATAAATTTATTTTTAATAATCTGTTTATTGTATACAATTTTGAATCGATATTTTTGTTATTCTTTATTATCGTCATGTAGCCCATTATAAAGTATCAAAAGAAATAGATATACAGTAACAATGCTTATTTTATATTAAAATCATTAAAAAAATATTTTCTAATAAATAATAATAAAATAAATAAACAGTTTTGACATATGAGTAATATCCAAATAAAAAATTTCGATATTTTCCAATACTTTTTCAAAGATATATTGACAGTTATAATATAGAGTATCGAACTTTTTTGACAATTCTTTACCTCCCACCCTTTTTACACAAAAGAATGTTCTCAGAAAAAGTAGGGTTAAAGTGAATAAACATCGATATTGACTAAAAGAATTGTATTGGAAAATAAAAATTAATTGTTGTTCATGATTTCCAATAATTAATATATTTTGTATATGTACTTTCAAATATCGATAATTTTATGCTCATAGAATATATTATCTAGCGATCCAATAACAAGAAACTATGGCTGTCAGCCGCCATGGAAAATATCGATAGAACGTTCTAACGATATTTGAAATATTTCAATATTATTAAAAAAATATCGATATATCGGAGAAAAAGATTGCGATATTTTACAGGAGATATAGCCAGACTTTTAAGAAAAAATAAAAATATTTGTATACTGTATTTCTTAACAAAGAAAAACTGACTATTAATAAGATTTTAATAATAAGTACTAAAATGCACTAACATATAAAATTTAGTACCAATTTAAAAGGTTTATTAGAAGTTTCAAAATGGTTTTTATAAAGTTTAAGAAATATCTTTAACATTTTTGAAATATCGAAAATATCGACTTACAAAAATATCGATATATAGGCTAGAAATATCGATATACCCTTCTCTCGTTAATTCTGCACATCCCTACAATTAATATTTGGAAATGTATTTTAGTTGGAGGGGGTATTGACGTTTAAACCTCAAAAAAGGCGTTATAAGGTCTGAATCTAGAAGTTGCTGAACAGTTTAAAGCAATAAGCGAAAAGTGGGCTTTGTTGTATATCGTGCTCTATTGTGTAAACGTAGTTGTGATAGGAAGTTATAGTTATCCGTGTTTATAAGAAAGCTATAAGTAAGTATAACTTTGAAACAATTTTCTTTGTATTCATGACAATGCAGATTTTGCTTTGTTTAAGGGTTTCTTAGCAATTTTTAAATTTCTTTCCAACAAAAATTATAATATTTGTGTGTTCCTTTAACGTTATTTAGATAAAGATTATTCAGGAAATCTAAGGTTAGCATCATTATGTTTCAATTTATTATTTGTTAATGTGTTTTATGTATTACGTATTACTGAAAATGTTTTCAATGTTTGTTTTAAATGTTTCAATACGTATTAGGTCTTTGTTATAGAATAGTTCGTGAATTGTTATGTTCATTAGTGTTGGCAATGTTATTTTTACCAGATTACTGATATATCATATATCAGTGTACTTATTTCGCAGTATTATAATTTAGTTTGGTTATGTATTAACTTTTTAATAGGAAGTTATAAATTTAACGATATTAATTCTCTTTCATACATAATTCATTGCAATGCGATTAAATGTATCAATATTTTAATATACCTACTCGAATTAAAAGTTGAAAAAGCACTCATAATAAAATCGAGTTTGTATATGTTCCTCAGATTTACTAATATGCCTTTCTTTTTACTACCACTAAATACCTTAAAATAATATAATTAGATTGTTTTAACTGAAACATTGAGAACATTAATGAAAACGAAAAAAACAAAACAAAGTAGACGTCAAATATGGTATACTGCAATATCATAGTAATAGCATCGATATATATTCAGTTATGTATATTCATATAGTATTTGCTTTGCTTTTGTTTTACACCTTTTTACACCACCAATCTGTTGTTCCTTGCATGTATGGATTTTTTTCTTGTACAAGAACTAGGAACTATAAAAATAATATTGATATGTACAAATTTAACATACCTGTGATCTTCGAAAATTAGCTGGCTATTCTGATAATTTTCTTGATATTCTTACATGTAGAGTTTAATATAATTTTTATTCACTTTTAAGTTTATTTGTTTCTGAAATTTATAAAATTTGATTACATTTATATTAATTTTACAACCATGTATAAGAAATTGACAAGCAAGTAAAAGCAAACCATACAACAGGCAAATGCTAGACATAATGTAGACACATAATACACAATAGACACATAACTAGACCTAATGTAGATTATTCTAAAGTGTATGTGGATAGCAAACCAATCCTATACTACATGTTGTTTACTTTCTTATGTTCAATTTATATTTTTCATTAGTATATTTTTTTATTGCAGCATGCAGATTTTCGTGAAGACTTTGACTGGCAAAACCATCACCCTGGAGGCTGAGGCATCTGACACAATCGAAAATGTTAAAGCCAAGATTCAAGATAAAGAAGGCATTCCACCAGACCAGCAGCGATTGATCTCTGCTGGTAAACAACTAGAAGATGGACGTACAGTGTCTGATTACAACATCCAAAAGGAATCAACTCTTCACTTAGTGTTGAGATTGAGGGGAGGCATGCAAATTATTGTCAAGACTTTAACTGGCAAAACCATTACTCTGGAGGTTGAAGCCTCTGACACTATTGAAAATGCGAAAGCCAAGATTCAAGATAAAGAAAGCATTGCCCCAGACCAACAGCGATTGATCTTTGCTGGTAAACAACTAGAAGATGGACGTACATTGTCTGATTACAACATCCAGAAGGAATCAACTCTTCACTTAGTGTTGAGATTGAGGGGAGGCATGCAAATTATTGTCAAGACTTTAACTGGCAAAACCATTACTCTGGAGGTTGAAGCCTCTGACACTATTGAAAATGCGAAAGCCAAGATTCAAGATAAAGAAGGCATTGCCCCAGACCAACAGCGATTGATCTTTGCTGGTAAACAACTAGAAGATGGACGTACTCTTTCTGATTACAATATCCAGAAGGAATCTACACTTCACCTGGTATTGAGATTGAGAGGAGGCATGCAGATTTTTGTCAAAACTTTAACTGGTAAAACGATCACCCTTGAAGTTGAACCATCAGACACGATTGAAAATGTAAAAGCTAAAATTCGAGATAAAGAAGGTATTCCTCCAGATCAACAGCGATTGATCTTTGCTGGTAAACAATTGGAAGATGGTCGTACCCTATCTGATTACAATATTCAAAAGGAGTCCACATTGCATTTAGTGCTAAGACTCAGAGGTGGCAATTAAAAGCATTTTTATTTGTATTTTGATATATTTTTAAATTAATGTGAAATAAATATCTGCAGTAATACATTTTTTTTTTCTTACTCTTAACTTATTTGAAGACCATGTATTTAAAACTGAATATTTTTAAATTAGTATTTTATAATAAGCAACCCTTAATAACTCGAAGTGAAGATATTTTGAGTGTTTGGATAGCAGTTTTTGGGAGTTTGGATGTAAGAACCCTATTGGTAGTATATAATAGTTGATAATTAATAACCAATGCAGATGTAAAAATACTTATAGCTGATTTATATTCAAGATGAAAAACAGGAAATAGAATTAAAAGATATTAAGTTATTAGTTGTTTTTAGCTCTATTCGATATATATATTCAATATTCTGTATCGATATATCGGAGAAAAAATTGCGATATCTTACAGGAGATATAGCCATACATTTAAGAAAATATAAAAATATTTGTATACCCCCCCAGAGAAATATCGACATTTTCTTAACAAAGAAAAACTGACTATTAATACAATTTTAATAATAAGTACTAAAATGCACTAACATATAAAATTTAGTACCAATTTAAAAGGTTTATTAGAAATTTCAAAAGGTTTTTTATAAAGTTTAAGAAATATCTTTAACATTTTTGAACCATTAAGAATTTTATATCTGTATTCCTGTCCTATACTATTAAATGAAATTATTCACTTTTGAGGAACTTCTAGGATCCATTTATTGGATCAATTTAAGTACATATTTTGTATTTTAGTAATACTGGTTGTTTTCCTATAAGGTTATTTGTTCATTGTTAAATTTTATTGTTTTCTTCCCTAATTAGAACTTTCTGAGAATGTAGTTAAGATCAATTTAAGACTGTTTATGAACATACTTTCTTAGCTTATTTAAAAGTCACTTTTATAATCATTAAATTGCGCAAGAGAGAAAAAACTATTTAATTCAACGTGTAACGTTTCTAGTATTGATGTGTTGATTTTTTAGTAATCCGATACGGCCAATCAACCAACAGCAAATCATATTAATGGCTTTTGTTGCGACTGTATTATATTGGGATATTTTATATTTTTATTCGTATTAGTAGTATTTTATGTATTTATTTCGTTTTAGAGAAACTGCGGTATTGTCAATAGCATATTGTATAGCTAGTCAGGTATTTTTGATGTTTGGTTTTCTTATCAATTTATATACCTACTTATAAAGCTGGAAATTCTTAATTGGGGTAATAAGCAATAAAACGCCAGGGTTGGGTAGTATTTGAATTACTTGTATTTAGAAATTGTAATTAAAATACAAATACATGTTTTGTATTTTAATTACATCTTGAAAATATAATTTGTTATACATATTTCAAGTACCTGACGCTGGTGTGCTTGTTAAATGTCAATGGTTTCTTGGTTGTTTGAATATTTACATGTCTAAATATGTACCTTTATATTAGTCTACGGCAGTATACGAGTATAATCTTTTAACTCACATAAAAGTTATATTTACGATTTATTTAATACATAGAAATTAACTTGGATAAACATAAACACTGGTTCTTCTCGAACGTTAATGTGGCTGCATTTGAATATCATGAGAATTTTATTTACTAGCTCACGTCTTCATGTAAGAAAGCCACATTTAGGCATTTTTCTCTTTCCATAAATATTAAGGAATCGGATGTTAGAAAAGGGCAATAGATCCTACTTTCCTAGAAACTTACTAGAAACTAGAACATAATTGCTGCAGTTTTAGATTAGATTCAGGGCAACAAGTGTTACTATAGCAAACTTCTGCTTACTTTAACGTCTGTCCTAATCAGGTTAGATTGTCTGCAGGTTTCTAATTTAAGGAATTTTACTGTTATATTTATGTTTGCAACTAAAAGAGAGATTAAAAAGAATATTTGATAGGATTTTACTTTACAAAATGCTTTGGTTGTCAGAGGCATCACAATACGTGAGAGGCAAATAATTCCAAACTTTTAATTCATGCCCTAAAGGTATATTAAAAAAAAACATGAAATAACGCATAAGAGTAACAGGAACAGCAGTACTAGTAAAGAATATCATGATTTTATTGTTTCTGAGGACAGTTACAGTGTTCAGTCACAGGTGTCAAAAATAGTCATTATCATCATTTTAACCTAATTAAAAAGAGACAAAATGCTGTCTGATGGGTCGAACATATAACCGAATCAATCTATAAAATTAGATTTGTGTTGGCACTGCTCGACCCTGATGCCAAATGTCTACAAGATTCTCCAAAATGTTAGTGATAATTAGATGTTATAAGTCTAATTTGATACGGCAACGTTGTGACGTAATTATTTTTGATGTCGCACTGGGCTGTTTTATTGTATATACTATATAAAGAATTTATTGAACACTTGCATTGTATCATTGTAACATGTTACTCTCTCGTGTTTCAACACCTATTAATGCTTCACCATGCCATTATGCTTTCAGCACATTACACTTTTAGTTCTTCCAATCAAACAGCCAATGCACGTCATTAAGACCATCGAACATATTGATATATTCAGTTTATAAAAACGCAAAATCCTTTTTAAACTCAAGGCATTTTTCTTTCTGATTTTACTAATTAGCATTACTCTAGTTAAAAAGAGACAGAAAGAAGTCTGATGTGCCAGAACATGTAAGAAAATCGGTCTATATGTAAAACTTGATTGTGACTATTTACATCATTCAAGTTGTACAAAAATGTTCGTTACAAAAAACCATACAAAAATGTTGTAGGATGAGAGGTACGGCTCGATGACTAGCAACACTGATCTGATGTTGTTGATGAAAAGTCGCTTTCACGCGTCTTAGGGTAAAACAGAAAGAATTAAACTAGGTGCATCTAAAATCGTCTCTCGCAAATGCACACTTCTTTTATACTCACGTAACAACAATGTAAACAAGTTGTCAACAAGATATTTAACAGTTCTGAATTAAAACTACTGGACGGTTTTTATGGGTATAGGTTTATTTATACATTATTTTTAAGTCCTATGTTCTAATTAGATACTATATCGTGCATCAATGGTGTCTGGGCCCCTAATGTATTTATACATCTCGAAAAAATCCAAATAAGTATAGTATTTTCATAATAATAATATCATTCTAATGTAGCTGTTTAGTATTTTAAGTAACTTTAATAATGTCTAAAGTGTATTTAACTTAATATTGAGGTAAATAACACTGTTGTTAATATTTTAGGGTTAAGCCTCAATTGTTTTGTTTACTGTGTATATGAGTCCCCAATAATTGTTTTCTTTTCAGTAACCAAATAATATACTTATTATAAATTATAAAAGGCCAATATAAAATATCTGGTGTCTTGTGATTGAAATAATAGTTCCATGGGCTATACTTCACCAGGTTAGGAAAAATGATACATGCATTTTAAAATAAATTTATTTTTAATAATCTGTTTATTGTATACAATTTTGAATCGATATTTTTGTTATTCTTTATTATCGTCATGTAGCCCATTATAAAGTATCAAAAGAAATAGATATACAGTAACAATGCTTATTTTATATTAAAATCATTAAAAAAATATTTTCTAATAAATAATAATAAAATAAATAAACAGTTTTGACATATGAGTAATATCCAAATAAAAAATTTCGATATTTTCCAATACTTTTTCAAAGATATATTGACAGTTATAATATAGAGTATCGAACTTTTTTGACAATTCTTTACCTCCCACCCTTTTTACACAAAAGAATGTTCTCAGAAAAAGTAGGGTTAAAGTGAATAAACATCGATATTGACTAAAAGAATTGTATTGGAAAATAAAAATTAATTGTTGTTCATGATTTCCAATAATTAATATATTTTGTATATGTACTTTCAAATATCGATAATTTTATGCTCATAGAATGTATTATCTAGCGATCCAATAACAAGAAACTTGGCTGTCAGCCGCCATGGAAAATATCGATAGAACGTTCTAACGATATTTGAAATATTTCAATATTATTAAAAAAATATCGATATATCGGAGAAAAAGATTGCGATATTTTACAGGAGATATAGCCAGACTTTTAAGAAAAAATAAAAATATTTGTATACTGTATTTCTTAACAAAGAAAAACTGACTATTAATAAGATTTTAATAATAAGTACTAAAATGCATTAACATATAAAATTTAGTACCAATTTAAAAGGTTTATTAGAAGTTTCAAAATGGTTTTTATAAAGTTTAAGAAATATCTTTAACATTTTTGAAATATCGAAATTATCGACTTACAAAAATATCGATATATAGGCTAGAAATATCGATATACCCTTCTCTCGTTAATTCTGCACATCCCTACAATTAATATTTGGAAATGTATTTTAGTTGGAGGGGGTATTGACGTTTAAACCTCAAAAAAGGCGTTATAAGGTCTGAATCTAGAAGTTGCTGAACAGTTTAAAGCAATAAGCGAAAAGTGGGCTTTGTTGTATATCGTGCTCTATTGTGTAAACGTAGTTGTGATAGGAAGTTATAGTTATCCGTGTTTATAAGAAAGCTATAAGTAAGTATAACTTTGAAACTTTGTATTCATGACAATGCAGATTTTGCTTTGTTTAAGGGTTTCTTAGCAATTTTTAAATTTCTTTCCAACAAAAATTATAATATTTGTGTGTTCCTTTAACGTTATTTAGATAAAGATTATTCAGGAAATCTAAGGTTAGCATCATTATGTTTCAATTTATTATTTGTTAATGCGTTTTATGTATTACGTATTACCGAAAATGTTTTCAATGTTTGTTTTAAATGTTTCAATACCTATTAGGTCTTTGTTATAGAATAGTTCGTGAATTGTTATGTTCATTAGTGTCGGCAATATTATTTTTACCAGATTACTGATATATCATATATCTGTATACTTATTTCGCAGTATTATAATTTAGTTTGGTTATGTATTAACTTTTTAATAGGAAGTTATAAATTTAACGATATTAATTCTCTTTAATACATAATTCATTGCAATGCGATTAAATGTATCAATATTTTAATATACCTAGTCGAATTAAAAGTTGAAAAAGCACTCATAATAAAATCGAGTTTGTATATGTTCCTCAGATTTACTAATATGCCTTTCTTTTTACTACCACTAAATACCTTAAAATAATATAATTAGATTGTTTTAACTGAAACATTGAGAACATTAATGAAAACGAAAAAAACAAAACAAAGTAGACGTCAAATATGGTATATTGCAATATCATAGTAATAGCATCGATATATATTCAGTTATGTATATTCATATAGTATTTGCTTTGCTTTTGTTTTACACCTTTTTACACCACCAATCTGTTGTTCCTTGCATGTATGGATTTTTTTCTTGTACAAGCACTACGAACTATAAAAATAATATTGATATGTACAAATTTAACATACCTGTGATCTTCGAAAATTAGCTGGCTATTCTGATAATTTTCTTGATATTCTTACATGTAGAGTTTAATATAATTTTTATTCACTTTTAAATTTATTTGTTTCTGAAATTTATAAAATTTGATTACATTTATATTAATTTTACAACCATGTATAAGAAATTGACAAGCAAGTAAAAGCAAACCATACAACTGGCAAATGCTAGACATAATGTAGACACATAATACACAATAGACACATAACTAGACCTAATGTAGATTATTCTAAAGTGTATGTGGATAGCAAACCAATCCTATACTACATGTTGTTTACTTTCTTATGTTCAATTTATATTTTTCATTAGTATATTTTTTTATTGCAGCATGCAGATTTTCGTGAAGACTTTGACTGGCAAAACCATCACCCTGGAGGCTGAGGCATCTGACACAATCGAAAATGTTAAAGCCAAGATTCAAGATAAAGAAGGCATTCCACCAGACCAGCAGCGATTGATCTTTGCTGGTAAACAACTAGAAGATGGACGTACATTGTCTGATTACAACATCCAAAAGGAATCAACTCTTCACTTAGTGTTGAGATTGAGGGGAGGCATGCAAATTATTGTCAAGACTTTAACTGGCAAAACCATTACTCTGGAGGTTGAAGCCTCTGACACTATTGAAAATGCGAAAGCCAAGATTCAAGATAAAGAAGGCATTGCCCCAGACCAACAGCGATTGATCTTTGCTGGTAAACAACTAGAAGATGGACGTACTCTTTCTGATTACAATATCCAGAAGGAATCTACACTTCACCTGGTATTGAGATTGAGAGGAGGCATGCAGATTTTTGTCAAAACTTTAACTGGTAAAACGATCACCCTTGAAGTTGAACCATCAGACACGATTGAAAATGTAAAAGCTAAAATTCGAGATAAAGAAGGTATTCCTCCAGATCAACAGCGATTGATCTTTGCTGGTAAACAATTGGAAGATGGTCGTACCCTATCTGATTACAATATTCAAAAGGAGTCCACATTGCATTTAGTGCTAAGACTCAGAGGTGGCAATTAAAAGCATTTTTATTTGTATTTTGATATATTTTTAAATTAATGTGAAATAAATATCTGCAGTAATACATGTTTTTTTTTTCTTACTCTTAACTTATTTGAAGACCAAGTATTTAAAACTGAATATTTTTAAATTAGTATTTTATAATAAGCAACCCTTAATAACTCGAAGTGAAGATATTTTGAGTGTTTGGATAGCAGTTTTTGGGAGTTTGGATGTAAGAACCCTATTGGTAGTATATAATAGTTGATAATTAATAACCAATGCAGATGTAAAAATACTTATTGCTGATTTATATTCAAGATGAAAAACAGGAAATAGAATTAAAAGATATTAAGTTATTAGTTGTTTTTAGCTCTATTCGATATATATATTCGATATTCTATATCGATATATCGGAGAAAAAATTGCGATATTTTACAGGAGATATAGCCATACATTTAAGAAAATATAAAAATATTTGTATACCAGCCCAGAGAAATATCGACATTTTCTTAACAAAGAAAAACTGACTATTAATACAATTTTAATAATAAGTACTAAAATGCACTAACATATAAAATTTAGTACCAATTTAAAAGGTTTATTAGAAATTTCAAAAGGTTTTTTATAAAGTTTAAGAAATATCTTTAACATTTTTGAACCATTAAGAATTTTATATCTGTATTCCTGTCCTATACTATTAAATGAAATTATTCACTTTTGAGGAACTTCTAGGATCCATTTATTGGATCAATTTAAGTACATATTTTGTATTTTAGTAATACTGGTTGTTTTCCTATAAGGTTATTTGTTCATTGTTAAATTTTATTGTTTTCTTCCCTAATTAGAACTTTCTGAGAATGTAGTTAAGATCAATTTAAGACTGTTTATGAACATACTTTCTTAGCTTATTTAAAAGTCACTTTTATAACCATTAAATTGCGCAAGAGAGAAAAAACTATTTAATTCAACGTGTAACCTTTCTAGTATTGATGTGTTGATTTTTTAGTAATCCGATACGGCCAATCAACCAACAGCAAATCATATTAATGGCTTTTGTTGCGACTGTATTATATTGGGATATTTTATATATTTATTCGTATTAGTAGTATTTTATGTATTTATTTCGTTTTAGAGAAACTGCGGTATTGTCAATAGCATATTGTATAGCTAGTCAGGTATTTTTGATGTTTGGTTTTCTTATCAATTTATATACCTACTTATAAAGCTGTAAAGTCTTAATTGGGGTAATAAGCAATAAAACGCCAGGGTTGGGTAGTATTTGAATTACTTGTATTTAGAAATTGTAATTAAAATACAAATACATGTTTTGTATTTTAATTACATCTTGAAAATATAATTTGTTATACATATTTCAAGTACCTGACGCTGGTGTGCTTGTTAAATGTCAATGGATTCTTGGTTGTTTGAATATTTACATGTCTAAATATGTACCTTTATATTAGTCTACGGCAGTATACGAGTATAATCTTTTAACTCACATAAAAGTTATATTTACGATTTATTTAATACATAGAAATTAACTTGGATAAACATAAACACTGGTTCTTCTCGAACGTTAATGTGGCTGCATTTGAATATCATGAGAATTTTATTTACTAGCTCACGTCTTCATGTAAGAAAGCCACATTTAGGCAATTTTCTCTTTCCATAAATATTAAGGAATCGGATGTTAGAAAAGGGCAATAGATCCTACTTTCCTAGAAACTTACTAGAAACTAGAACATAATTGCTGCAGTTTTAGATTAGATTCAGGGCAACAAGTGTTACTATAGCAAACTTCTGCTTACTTTAACGTCTGTCCTAATCAGGTTAGATTGTCTGCAGGTTTCTAATTTAAGGAATTTTACTGTTATATTTATGTTTGCAAAGCAAAGAGAGATTAAAAAGAATATTTGATAGGATTTTACTTTACAAAATGCTTTGGTTGTCAGAGGCATCACAATACGTGACAGGCAAATAATTCCAAACTTTTAATTCATGCCCTAAAGGTATATTAAAAAAAAACATGAAATAACGCATAAGAGTAACAGGAACAGCAGTACTAGTAAAGAATATCATGATTTTATTGTTTCTGAGGACAGTTACAGTGTTCAGTCACAGGTGTCAAAAATAGTCATTATCATCATTTTAACCTAATTAAAAAGAGACAAAATGCTGTCCGATGGGTCGAACATATAACCGAATCAATCTATAAAATTAGATTTGTGTTGGCACTGCTCGACCCTGATGCCAAATGTCTACAAGATTCTCCAAAATGTTGGTGATAATTAGATGTTATAAGTCCAATTTGATACGGCAACGTTGTGACGTAATAATTTTTGATGGCGCACTGGGCTGTTTTATTGTATATGCTATATAAAGAATTTATTGAACACTTGCATTGTATCATTGTAACATGTTACTCTCTCGTGTTTCAACACCTATTAATGCTTCACCATGCCATTATGCTTTCGCCACATTACACTTTTAGTTCTTCCAATCAAACAGCCAATGCACGTCATTAAGACCATCGAACATATTGATATATTCAGTTTATAAAAACGCAAAATCCTTTTTAAACTCAAGGCATTTTTTTTTCTGATTTTACTAATTAGCATTACTCTAGTTAAAAAGATACAGAAAGAAGTCTGATGTCCCAGAACATGTAAGAAAATCGGTCTATATATAAAACCCGATTTGTGTTGATACTGGTCGACACCGTTGTCATATGTCAATGGGCACATAATAGAACAACTCTAATCTACGAGCTATTGTGACTATTCAATAAATATGCATTAGATGTACTATAAAGTAAAAATAAATTATATTTTGTAACGTTATTTTTATTTCGTTATTTTATTTAAATTTTGTTGATAGAGTCAATAGAAGCTAAAACTTAAATTTGGTGCGGCAACGTTGTATTATAAATTTTGTTAGGAATGATTTTCTAGTGCATATTTTCAGGATCAAGTCTACTACTAACAATCAAACACATCTAAATAATAAGATATGAATTTTATTCATAATTGTATACAAGTTTTAAATATCATAGTCATTGAAATCAACTCACGAGGATCAATATTTTATTTTAAACAGTTACGAATTGTATATTTACATCATTCAAGTTGTACAAAAATGTTTGTTACAAAAAACCATACAAAAATGTAGTAGGATGAGAGGTACGGCTCGATGGCTAGCAACACTGATCTGATGTTGTTGATGAAAAGTCGCTTTCACGCGTCTTACCGTAAAACAGAAAGAATTAAACTAGGTGCATTTAAAATCGTCTCTCGCAAATGCACACTTCTTTTATACTCACGTAACAACAATGTAAACAAGTTGTCAACAAGATATTTAACAGTTCTGAATTAAAACTACTGGACGGTTTTTATGGGTATAGGTTTATTTATACATTATTTTTAAGTCCTATGTTCTAATTAGATACTCTATCGTGCATCAATGGTGTCTGGGCCCCTAATGTATTTATACATCTCGAAAAAATCCAAATAAGTATAGTATTTTCATAATAATAATATCATTCTAATGTAGCTGTTTAGTATTTTAAGTAATTTTAATAATGTCTAAAGTGTATTTAACTTAATATTGAGGTAAATAACACTGTTGTTAATATTTTAGGGTTAAGCCTCAATTGTTTTGTTTACTGTGTATATGAGTCCCCAATAATTGTTTTTTTTTCAGTAACCAAATAATATACTTATTATAAATTATAAAAGGCCAATATAAAATATCTGGTGTCTTGTGAATGAAATAATAGTTCCATGGGCTATACTTCACCAGGTTAGGAAAAATGATACATGCATTTTAAAATAAATTTATTTTTAATAATCTGTTTATTGTATACTATTTTGAATCGATATTTTTGTTATTCTTTATTATCGTCATGTAGCCCACTATAAAGTATCAAAAGAAATAGATATACAGTAACAATGCTAATTTTATATTAAAATCATTAAAAAAATATTTTCTAATAAATAATAATAAAATAAATAAAGAGTTTTGACATATGAGTAATATCCAAATAAAAAATTTCGATATTTTCCAATACTTTTTCAAATATATATTGACAGTTATAATATAGAGTATCGAACTTTTTTGACAATTCTTTACCTCCCACCCTTTTTACACAAAAGAATGTTCTCAGAAAAAGTAGGGTTAAAGTGAATAAACATCGATATTGACTAAAAGAATTGTATTGGAAAATAAAAATTAATTGTTGTTCATGATTTCCAATAATTAATATATTTTGTATATGTACTTTCAAATATCGATAATTTTATGCTCATAGAATGTATTATCTAGCGATCCAATAACAAGAAACTTGGCTGTCAGCCGCCATGGAAAATATCGATAGAACGTTCTAACGATATTTGAAATATTTCAATATTATTAAAAAAATATCGATATATCGGAGAAAAAGATTGCGATATTTTACAGGAGATATAGCCAGACTTTTAAGAAAAAATAAAAATATTTGTATACTGTATTTCTTAACAAAGAAAAACTGACTATTAATAAGATTTTAATAATAAGTACTAAAATGCATTAACATATAAAATTTAGTACCAATTTAAAAGGTTTATTAGAAGTTTCAAAATGGTTTTTATAAAGTTTAAGAAATATCTTTAACATTTTTGAAATATCGAAATTATCGACTTACAAAAATATCGATATATAGGCTAGAAATATCGATATACCCTTCTCTCGTTAATTCTGCACATCCCTACAATTAATATTTGGAAATGTATTTTAGTTGGAGGGGGTATTGACGTTTAAACCTCAAAAAAGGCGTTATAAGGTCTGAATCTAGAAGTTGCTGAACAGTTTAAAGCAATAAGCGAAAAGTGGGCTTTGTTGTATATCGTGCTCTATTGTGTAAACGTAGTTGTGATAGGAAGTTATAGTTATCCGTGTTTATAAGAAAGCTATAAGTAAGTATAACTTTGAAACAATTTTCTTTGTATTCATGACAATGCAGATTTTGCTTTGTTTAAGGGTTTCTTAGCAATTTTTAAATTTCTTTCCAACAAAAATTATAATATTTGTGTGTTCCTTTAACGTTATTTAGATAAAGATTATTCAGGAAATCTAAGGTTAGCATCATTATGTTTCAATTTATTATTTGTTAATGTGTTTTATGTATTACGTATTACTGAAAATGTTTTCAATGTTTGTTTTAAATGTTTCAATACGTATTAGGTCTTTGTTATAGAATAGTTCGTGAATTGTTATGTTCATTAGTGTTGGCAATGTTATTTTTACCAGATTACTGATATATCATATATCAGTGTACTTATTTCGCAGTATTATAATTTAGTTTGGTTATGTATTAACTTTTTAATAGGAAGTTATAAATTTAACGATATTAATTCTCTTTCATACATAATTCATTGCAATGCGATTAAATGTATCAATATTTTAATATACCTACTCGAATTAAAAGTTGAAAAAGCACTCATAATAAAATCGAGTTTGTATATGTTCCTCAGATTTACTAATATGCCTTTCTTTTTACTACCACTAAATACCTTAAAATAATATAATTAGATTGTTTTAACTGAAACATTGAGAACATTAATGAAAACGAAAAAAACAAAACAAAGTAGACGTCAAATATGGTATACTGCAATATCATAGTAATAGCATCGATATATATTCAGTTATGTATATTCATATAGTATTTGCTTTGCTTTTGTTTTACACCTTTTTACACCACCAATCTGTTGTTCCTTGCATGTATGGATTTTTTTCTTGTACAAGCACTAGGAACTATAAAAATAATATTGATATGTACAAATTTAACATACCTGTGATCTTCGAAAATTAGCTGGCTATTCTGATAATTTTCTTGATATTCTTACATGTAGAGTTTAATATAATTTTTATTCACTTTTAAGTTTATTTGTTTCTGAAATTTATAAAATTTGATTACATTTATATTAATTTTACAACCATGTATAAGAAATTGACAAGCAAGTAAAAGCAAACCATACAACTGGCAAATGCTAGACATAATGTAGACACATAATACACAATAGACACATAACTAGACCTAATGTAGATTATTCTAAAGTGTATGTGGATAGCAAACCAATCCTATACTACATGTTGTTTACTTTCTTATGTTCAATTTATATTTTTCATTAGTATATTTTTTTATTGCAGCATGCAGATTTTCGTGAAGACTTTGACTGGCAAAACCATCACCCTGGAGGCTGAGGCATCTGACACAATCGAAAATGTTAAAGCCAAGATTCAAGATAAAGAAGGCATTCCACCAGACCAGCAGCGATTGATCTTTGCTGGTAAACAACTAGAAGATGGACGTACAGTGTCTGATTACAACATCCAAAAGGAATCAACTCTTCACTTAGTGTTGAGATTGAGGGGAGGCATGCAAATTATTGTCAAGACTTTAACTGGCAAAACCATTACTCTGGAGGTTGAAGCCTCTGACACTATTGAAAATGCGAAAGCCAAGATTCAAGATAAAGAAGGCATTGCCCCAGACCAACAGCGATTGATCTTTGCTGGTAAACAACTAGAAGATGGACGTACATTGTCTGATTACAACATCCAGAAGGAATCAACTCTTCACTTAGTGTTGAGATTGAGGGGAGGCATGCAAATTATTGTCAAGACTTTAACTGGCAAAACCATTACTCTGGAGGTTGAAGCCTCTGACACTATTGAAAATGCGAAAGCCAAGATTCAAGATAAAGAAGGCATTGCCCCAGACCAACAGCGATTGATCTTTGCTGGTAAACAACTAGAAGATGGACGTACTCTTTCTGATTACAATATCCAGAAGGAATCTACACTTCACCTGGTATTGAGATTGAGAGGAGGCATGCAGATTTTTGTCAAAACTTTAACTGGTAAAACGATCACCCTTGAAGTTGAACCATCAGACACGATTGAAAATGTAAAAGCTAAAATTCGAGATAAAGAAGGTATTCCTCCAGATCAACAGCGATTGATCTTTGCTGGTAAACAATTGGAAGATGGTCGTACCCTATCTGATTACAATATTCAAAAGGAGTCCACATTGCATTTAGTGCTAAGACTCAGAGGTGGCAATTAAAAGCATTTTTATTTGTATTTTGATATATTTTTAAATTAATGTGAAATAAATATCTGCAGTAATACATTTTTTTTTTCTTACTCTTAACTTATTTGAAGACCATGTATTTAAAACTGAATATTTTTAAATTAGTATTTTATAATAAGCAACCCTTAATAACTCGAAGTGAAGATATTTTGAGTGTTTGGATAGCAGTTTTTGGGAGTTTGGATGTAAGAACCCTATTGGTAGTATATAATAGTTGATAATTAATAACCAATGCAGATGTAAAAATACTTATAGCTGATTTATATTCAAGATGAAAAACAGGAAATAGAATTAAAAGATATTAAGTTATTAGTTGTTTTTAGCTCTATTCGATATATATATTCAATATTCTGTATCGATATATCGGAGAAAAAATTGCGATATCTTACAGGAGATATAGCCATACATTTAAGAAAATATAAAAATATTTGTATACCCCCCCAGAGAAATATCGACATTTTCTTAACAAAGAAAAACTGACTATTAATACAATTTTAATAATAAGTACTAAAATGCACTAACATATAAAATTTAGTACCAATTTAAAAGGTTTATTAGAAATTTCAAAAGGTTTTTTATAAAGTTTAAGAAATATCTTTAACATTTTTGAACCATTAAGAATTTTATATCTGTATTCCTGTCCTATACTATTAAATGAAATTATTCACTTTTGAGGAACTTCTAGGATCCATTTATTGGATCAATTTAAGTACATATTTTGTATTTTAGTAATACTGGTTGTTTTCCTATAAGGTTATTTGTTCATTGTTAAATTTTATTGTTTTCTTCCCTAATTAGAACTTTCTGAGAATGTAGTTAAGATCAATTTAAGACTGTTTATGAACATACTTTCTTAGCTTATTTAAAAGTCACTTTTATAATCATTAAATTGCGCAAGAGAGAAAAAACTATTTAATTCAACGTGTAACCTTTCTAGTATTGATGTGTTGATTTTTTAGTAATCCGATACGGCCAATCAACCAACAGCAAATCATATTAATGGCTTTTGTTGCGACTGTATTATATTGGGATATTTTATATTTTTATTCGTATTAGTAGTATTTTATGTATTTATTTCGTTTTAGAGAAACTGCGGTATTGTCAATAGCATATTGTATAGCTAGTCAGGTATTTTTGATGTTTGGTTTTCTTATCAATTTATATACCTACTTATAAAGCTGGAAATTCTTAATTGGGGTAATAAGCAATAAAACGCCAGGGTTGGGTAGTATTTGAATTACTTGTATTTAGAAATTGTAATTAAAATACAAATACATGTTTTGTATTTTAATTACATCTTGAAAATATAATTTGTTATACATATTTCAAGTACCTGACGCTGGTGTGCTTGTTAAATGTCAATGGTTTCTTGGTTGTTTGAATATTTACATGTCTAAATATGTACCTTTATATTAGTCTACGGCAGTATACGAGTATAATCTTTTAACTCACATAAAAGTTATATTTACGATTTATTTAATACATAGAAATTAACTTGGATAAACATAAACACTGGTTCTTCTCGAACGTTAATGTGGCTGCATTTGAATATCATGAGAATTTTATTTACTAGCTCACGTCTTCATGTAAGAAAGCCACATTTAGGCATTTTTCTCTTTCCATAAATATTAAGGAATCGGATGTTAGAAAAGGGCAATAGATCCTACTTTCCTAGAAACTTACTAGAAACTAGAACATAATTGCTGCAGTTTTAGATTAGATTCAGGGCAACAAGTGTTACTATAGCAAACTTCTGCTTACTTTAACGTCTGTCCTAATCAGGTTAGATTGTCTGCAGGTTTCTAATTTAAGGAATTTTACTGTTATATTTATGTTTGCAACTAAAAGAGAGATTAAAAAGAATATTTGATAGGATTTTACTTTACAAAATGCTTTGGTTGTCAGAGGCATCACAATACGTGAGAGGCAAATAATTCCAAACTTTTAATTCATGCCCTAAAGGTATATTAAAAAAAAACATGAAATAACGCATAAGAGTAACAGGAACAGCAGTACTAGTAAAGAATATCATGATTTTATTGTTTCTGAGGACAGTTACAGTGTTCAGTCACAGGTGTCAAAAATAGTCATTATCATCATTTTAACCTAATTAAAAAGAGACAAAATGCTGTCTGATGGGTCGAACATATAACCGAATCAATCTATAAAATTAGATTTGTGTTGGCACTGCTCGACCCTGATGCCAAATGTCTACAAGATTCTCCAAAATGTTAGTGATAATTAGATGTTATAAGTCTAATTTGATACGGCAACGTTGTGACGTAATTATTTTTGATGTCGCACTGGGCTGTTTTATTGTATATACTATATAAAGAATTTATTGAACACTTGCATTGTATCATTGTAACATGTTACTCTCTCGTGTTTCAACACCTATTAATGCTTCACCATGCCATTATGCTTTCACCACATTACACTTTTAGTTCTTCCAATCAAACAGCCAATGCACGTCATTAAGACCATCGAACATATTGATATATTCAGTTTATAAAAACGCAAAATCCTTTTTAAACTCAAGGCATTTTTCTTTCTGATTTTACTAATTAGCATTACTCTAGTTAAAAAGAGACAGAAAGAAGTCTGATGTGCCAGAACATGTAAGAAAATCGGTCTATATGTAAAACTTGATTGTGACTATTTACATCATTCAAGTTGTACAAAAATGTTCGTTACAAAAAACCATACAAAAATGTTGTAGGATGAGAGGTACGGCTCGATGACTAGCAACACTGATCTGATGTTGTTGATGAAAAGTCGCTTTCACGCGTCTTAGGGTAAAACAGAAAGAATTAAACTAGGTGCATCTAAAATCGTCTCTCGCAAATGCACACTTCTTTTATACTCACGTAACAACAATGTAAACAAGTTGTCAACAAGATATTTAACAGTTCTGAATTAAAACTACTGGACGGTTTTTATGGGTATAGGTTTATTTATACATTATTTTTAAGTCCTATGTTCTAATTAGATACTATATCGTGCATCAATGGTGTCTGGGCCCCTAATGTATTTATACATCTCGAAAAAATCCAAATAAGTATAGTATTTTCATAATAATAATATCATTCTAATGTAGCTGTTTAGTATTTTAAGTAACTTTAATAATGTCTAAAGTGTATTTAACTTAATATTGAGGTAAATAACACTGTTGTTAATATTTTAGGGTTAAGCCTCAATTGTTTTGTTTACTGTGTATATGAGTCCCCAATAATTGTTTTCTTTTCAGTAACCAAATAATATACTTATTATAAATTATAAAAGGCCAATATAAAATATCTGGTGTCTTGTGATTGAAATAATAGTTCCATGGGCTATACTTCACCAGGTTAGGAAAAATGATACATGCATTTTAAAATAAATTTATTTTTAATAATCTGTTTATTGTATACTATTTTGAATCGATATTTTTGTTATTCTTTATTATCGTCATGTAGCCCACTATAAAGTATCAAAAGAAATAGATATACAGTAACAATGCTAATTTTATATTAAAATCATTAAAAAAATATTTTCTAATAAATAATAATAAAATAAATAAAGAGTTTTGACATATGAGTAATATCCAAATAAAAAATTTCGATATTTTCCAATACTTTTTCAAATATATATTGACAGTTATAATATAGAGTATCGAACTTTTTTGACAATTCTTTACCTCCCACCCTTTTTACACAAAAGAATGTTCTCAGAAAAAGTAGGGTTAAAGTGAATAAACATCGATATTGACTAAAAGAATTGTATTGGAAAATAAAAATTAATTGTTGTTCATGATTTCCAATAATTAATATATTTTGTATATGTACTTTCAAATATCGATAATTTTATGCTCATAGAATGTATTATCTAGCGATCCAATAACAAGAAACTTGGCTGTCAGCCGCCATGGAAAATATCGATAGAACGTTCTAACGATATTTGAAATATTTCAATATTATTAAAAAAATATCGATATATCGGAGAAAAAGATTGCGATATTTTACAGGAGATATAGCCAGACTTTTAAGAAAAAATAAAAATATTTGTATACTGTATTTCTTAACAAAGAAAAACTGACTATTAATAAGATTTTAATAATAAGTACTAAAATGCATTAACATATAAAATTTAGTACCAATTTAAAAGGTTTATTAGAAGTTTCAAAATGGTTTTTATAAAGTTTAAGAAATATCTTTAACATTTTTGAAATATCGAAATTATCGACTTACAAAAATATCGATATATAGGCTAGAAATATCGATATACCCTTCTCTCGTTAATTCTGCACATCCCTACAATTAATATTTGGAAATGTATTTTAGTTGGAGGGGGTATTGACGTTTAAACCTCAAAAAAGGCCTTATAAGGTCTGAATCTAGAAGTTGCTGAACAGTTTAAAGCAATAAGCGAAAAGTGGGCTTTGTTGTATATCGTGCTCTATTGTGTAAACGTAGTTGTGATAGGAAATTATAGTTATCCGTGTTTATAAGAAAGCTATAAGTAAGTATAACTTTGAAACAATTTTCTTTGTATTCATGACAATGCAGATTTTGCTTTGTTTAAGGGTTTCTTAGCAATTTTTAAATTTCTTTCCAACAAAAATTATAATATTTGTGTGTTCCTTTAACGTTATTTAGATAAAGATTATTCAGGAAATCTAAGGTTAGCATCATTATGTTTCAATTTATTATTTGTTAATGTGTTTTATGTATTACGTATTACTGAAAATGTTTTCAATGTTTGTTTTAAATGTCTCAATACGTATTAGGTCTTTGTTATAGAATAGTTCGTGAATTGTTATGTTCATTAGTGTTGGCAATGTTATTTTTACCAGATTACTGATATATCATATATCAGTATACTTATTTCGCAGTATTATAATTTAGTTTGGTTATGTATTAACTTTTTAATAGGAAGTTATAAATTTAACGATATTAATTCTCTTTAATACATAATTCATTGCAATGCGATTAAATGTATCAATATTTTAAAATACCTAGTCGAATTAAAAGTTGAAAAAGCACTCATAATAAAATCGAGTTTGTATATGTTCCTCAGATTTACTAATATGCCTTTCTTTTTACTACCACTAAATACCTTAAAATAATATAATTAGATTGTTTTAACTGAAACATTGAGAACATTAATGAAAACGAAAAAAACAAAACAAAGTAGACGTCAAATATGGTATATTGCAATATCATAGTAATAGCATCGATATATATTCAGTTATGTATATTCATATAGTATTTGCTTTGCTTTTGTTTTACACCTTTTTACACCACCAATCTGTTGTTCCTTGCATGTATGGATTTTTTTCTTGTACAAGCACTACGAACTATAAAAATAATATTGATATGTACAAATTTAACATACCTGTGATCTTCGAAAATTAGCTGGCTATTCTGATAATTTTCTTGATATTCTTACATGTAGAGTTTAATATAATTTTTATTCACTTTTAAATTTATTTGTTTCTGAAATTTATAAAATTTGATTACATTTATATTAATTTTACAACCATGTATAAGAAATTGACAAGCAAGTAAAAGCAAACCATACAACTGGCAAATGCTAGACATAATGTAGACACATAATACACAATAGACACATAACTAGACCTAATGTAGATTATTCTAAAGTGTATGTGGATAGCAAACCAATCCTATACTACATGTTGTTTACTTTCTTATGTTCAATTTATATTTTTCATTAGTATATTTTTTTATTGCAGCATGCAGATTTTCGTGAAGACTTTGACTGGCAAAACCATCACCCTGGAGGCTGAGGCATCTGACACAATCGAAAATGTTAAAGCCAAGATTCAAGATAAAGAAGGCATTCCACCAGACCAGCAGCGATTGATCTTTGCTGGTAAACAACTAGAAGATGGACGTACATTGTCTGATTACAACATCCAAAAGGAATCAACTCTTCACTTAGTGTTGAGATTGAGGGGAGGCATGCAAATTATTGTCAAGACTTTAACTGGCAAAACCATTACTCTGGAGGTTGAAGCCTCTGACACTATTGAAAATGCGAAAGCCAAGATTCAAGATAAAGAAGGCATTGCCCCAGACCAACAGCGATTGATCTTTGCTGGTAAACAACTAGAAGATGGACGTACTCTTTCTGATTACAATATCCAGAAGGAATCTACACTTCACCTGGTATTGAGATTGAGAGGAGGCATGCAGATTTTTGTCAAAACTTTAACTGGTAAAACGATCACCCTTGAAGTTGAACCATCAGACACGATTGAAAATGTAAAAGCTAAAATTCGAGATAAAGAAGGTATTCCTCCAGATCAACAGCGATTGATCTTTGCTGGTAAACAATTGGAAGATGGTCGTACCCTATCTGATTACAATATTCAAAAGGAGTCCACATTGCATTTAGTGCTAAGACTCAGAGGTGGCAATTAAAAGCATTTTTATTTGTATTTTGATATATTTTTAAATTAATGTGAAATAAATATCTGCAGTAATACATGTTTTTTTTTTCTTACTCTTAACTTATTTGAAGACCAAGTATTTAAAACTGAATATTTTTAAATTAGTATTTTATAATAAGCAACCCTTAATAACTCGAAGTGAAGATATTTTGAGTGTTTGGATAGCAGTTTTTGGGAGTTTGGATGTAAGAACCCTATTGGTAGTATATAATAGTTGATAATTAATAACCAATGCAGATGTAAAAATACTTATTGCTGATTTATATTCAAGATGAAAAACAGGAAATAGAATTAAAAGATATTAAGTTATTAGTTGTTTTTAGCTCTATTCGATATATATATTCGATATTCTATATCGATATATCGGAGAAAAAATTGCGATATTTTACAGGAGATATAGCCATACATTTAAGAAAATATAAAAATATTTGTATACCAGCCCAGAGAAATATCGACATTTTCTTAACAAAGAAAAACTGACTATTAATACAATTTTAATAATAAGTACTAAAATGCACTAACATATAAAATTTAGTACCAATTTAAAAGGTTTATTAGAAATTTCAAAAGGTTTTTTATAAAGTTTAAGAAATATCTTTAACATTTTTGAACCATTAAGAATTTTATATCTGTATTCCTGTCCTATACTATTAAATGAAATTATTCACTTTTGAGGAACTTCTAGGATCCATTTATTGGATCAATTTAAGTACATATTTTGTATTTTAGTAATACTGGTTGTTTTCCTATAAGGTTATTTGTTCATTGTTAAATTTTATTGTTTTCTTCCCTAATTAGAACTTTCTGAGAATGTAGTTAAGATCAATTTAAGACTGTTTATGAACATACTTTCTTAGCTTATTTAAAAGTCACTTTTATAACCATTAAATTGCGCAAGAGAGAAAAAACTATTTAATTCAACGTGTAACCTTTCTAGTATTGATGTGTTGATTTTTTAGTAATCCGATACGGCCAATCAACCAACAGCAAATCATATTAATGGCTTTTGTTGCGACTGTATTATATTGGGATATTTTATATATTTATTCGTATTAGTAGTATTTTATGTATTTATTTCGTTTTAGAGAAACTGCGGTATTGTCAATAGCATATTGTATAGCTAGTCAGGTATTTTTGATGTTTGGTTTTCTTATCAATTTATATACCTACTTATAAAGCTGTAAAGTCTTAATTGGGGTAATAAGCAATAAAACGCCAGGGTTGGGTAGTATTTGAATTACTTGTATTTAGAAATTGTAATTAAAATACAAATACATGTTTTGTATTTTAATTACATCTTGAAAATATAATTTGTTATACATATTTCAAGTACCTGACGCTGGTGTGCTTGTTAAATGTCAATGGATTCTTGGTTGTTTGAATATTTACATGTCTAAATATGTACCTTTATATTAGTCTACGGCAGTATACGAGTATAATCTTTTAACTCACATAAAAGTTATATTTACGATTTATTTAATACATAGAAATTAACTTGGATAAACATAAACACTGGTTCTTCTCGAACGTTAATGTGGCTGCATTTGAATATCATGAGAATTTTATTTACTAGCTCACGTCTTCATGTAAGAAAGCCACATTTAGGCAATTTTCTCTTTCCATAAATATTAAGGAATCGGATGTTAGAAAAGGGCAATAGATCCTACTTTCCTAGAAACTTACTAGAAACTAGAACATAATTGCTGCAGTTTTAGATTAGATTCAGGGCAACAAGTGTTACTATAGCAAACTTCTGCTTACTTTAACGTCTGTCCTAATCAGGTTAGATTGTCTGCAGGTTTCTAATTTAAGGAATTTTACTGTTATATTTATGTTTGCAAAGCAAAGAGAGATTAAAAAGAATATTTGATAGGATTTTACTTTACAAAATGCTTTGGTTGTCAGAGGCATCACAATACGTGACAGGCAAATAATTCCAAACTTTTAATTCATGCCCTAAAGGTATATTAAAAAAAAACATGAAATAACGCATAAGAGTAACAGGAACAGCAGTACTAGTAAAGAATATCATGATTTTATTGTTTCTGAGGACAGTTACAGTGTTCAGTCACAGGTGTCAAAAATAGTCATTATCATCATTTTAACCTAATTAAAAAGAGACAAAATGCTGTCCGATGGGTCGAACATATAACCGAATCAATCTATAAAATTAGATTTGTGTTGGCACTGCTCGACCCTGATGCCAAATGTCTACAAGATTCTCCAAAATGTTGGTGATAATTAGATGTTATAAGTCCAATTTGATACGGCAACGTTGTGACGTAATAATTTTTGATGGCGCACTGGGCTGTTTTATTGTATATGCTATATAAAGAATTTATTGAACACTTGCATTGTATCATTGTAACATGTTACTCTCTCGTGTTTCAACACCTATTAATGCTTCACCATGCCATTATGCTTTCGCCACATTACACTTTTAGTTCTTCCAATCAAACAGCCAATGCACGTCATTAAGACCATCGAACATATTGATATATTCAGTTTATAAAAACGCAAAATCCTTTTTAAACTCAAGGCATTTTTTTTCTGATTTTACTAATTAGCATTACTCTAGTTAAAAAGATACAGAAAGAAGTCTGATGTGCCAGAACATGTAAGAAAATCGGTCTATATATAAAACCCGATTTGTGTTGATACTGGTCGACACCGTTGTCATATGTCAATGGGCACATAATAGAACAACTCTAATCTACGAGCTATTGTGACTATTCAATAAATATGCATTAGATGTACTATAAAGTAAAAATAAATTATATTTTGTAACGTTATTTTTATTTCGTTATTTTATTTAAATTTTGTTGATAGAGTCAATAGAAGTTAAAACTTAAATTTGGTGCGGCAACGTTGTATTATAAATTTTGTTAGGAATGATTTTCTAGTGCATATTTTCAGGATCAAGTCTACTACTAACAATCAAACACATCTAAATAATAAGATATGAATTTTATTCATAATTGTATACAAGTTTTAAATATCATAGTCATTGAAATCAACTCACGAGGATCAATATTTTATTTTAAACAGTTACGAATTGTATATTTACATCATTCAAGTTGTACAAAAATGTTTGTTACAAAAAACCATACAAAAATGTAGTAGGATGAGAGGTACGGCTTGATGGCTAGCAACACTGATCTGATGTTGTTGATGAAAAGTCGCTTTCACGCGTCTTACCGTAAAACAGAAAGAATTAAACTAGGTGCATTTAAAATCGTCTCTCGCAAATGCAAACATCTTTTATACTCACGTAACAACAATGTAAACAAGTTGTCAACAAGATATTTAACAGTTCTGAATTAAAACTACTGGACGGTTTTTATGGGTATAGGTTTATTTATACATTATTTTTAAGTCCTATGTTCTAATTAGATACTCTATTGTGCATCAATGGTGTCTGGGCCCCTAATGTATTTATACATCTCGAAAAAATCCAAATAAGTATAGTATTTTCATAGTAATAATATCATTCTAATGTAGCTGTTTAGTATTTTAAGTAATTTTAATAATGTCTAAAGTGTATTTAACTTAATATTGAGGTAAATAACACTGTTGTTAATATTTTAGGGTTAAGCCTCAATTGTTTTGTTTACTGTGTATATGAGTCCCCAATAATTGTTTTTTTTTTCAGTAACCAAATAATATACTTATTATAAATTATAAAAGGCCAATATAAAATATCTGGTGTCTTGTGAATGAAATAATAGTTCCATGGGCTATACTTCACCAGGTTAGGAAAAATGATACATGCATTTTAAAATAAATTTATTTTTAATAATCTGTTTATTGTATACTATTTTGAATCGATATTTTTGTTATTCTTTATTATCGTCATGTAGCCCACTATAAAGTATCAAAAGAAATAGATATACAGTAACAATGCTAATTTTATATTAAAATCATTAAAAAAATATTTTCTAATAAATAATAATAAAATAAATAAAGAGTTTTGACATATGAGTAATATCCAAATAAAAAATTTCGATATTTTCCAATACTTTTTCAAATATATATTGACAGTTATAATATAGAGTATCGAACTTTTTTGACAATTCTTTACCTCCCACCCTTTTTACACAAAAGAATGTTCTCAGAAAAAGTAGGGTTAAAGTGAATAAACATCGATATTGACTAAAAGAATTGTATTGGAAAATAAAAATTAATTGTTGTTCATGATTTCCAATAATTAATATATTTTGTATATGTACTTTCAAATATCGATAATTTTATGCTCATAGAATGTATTATCTAGCGATCCAATAACAAGAAACTTGGCTGTCAGCCGCCATGGAAAATATCGATAGAACGTTCTAACGATATTTGAAATATTTCAATATTATTAAAAAAATATCGATATATCGGAGAAAAAGATTGCGATATTTTACAGGAGATATAGCCAGACTTTTAAGAAAAAATAAAAATATTTGTATACTGTATTTCTTAACAAAGAAAAACTGACTATTAATAAGATTTTAATAATAAGTACTAAAATGCATTAACATATAAAATTTAGTACCAATTTAAAAGGTTTATTAGAAGTTTCAAAATGGTTTTTATAAAGTTTAAGAAATATCTTTAACATTTTTGAAATATCGAAATTATCGACTTACAAAAATATCGATATATAGGCTAGAAATATCGATATACCCTTCTCTCGTTAATTCTGCACATCCCTACAATTAATATTTGGAAATGTATTTTAGTTGGAGGGGGTATTGACGTTTAAACCTCAAAAAAGGCCTTATAAGGTCTGAATCTAGAAGTTGCTGAACAGTTTAAAGCAATAAGCGAAAAGTGGGCTTTGTTGTATATCGTGCTCTATTGTGTAAACGTAGTTGTGATAGGAAATTATAGTTATCCGTGTTTATAAGAAAGCTATAAGTAAGTATAACTTTGAAACAATTTTCTTTGTATTCATGACAATGCAGATTTTGCTTTGTTTAAGGGTTTCTTAGCAATTTTTAAATTTCTTTCCAACAAAAATTATAATATTTGTGTGTTCCTTTAACGTTATTTAGATAAAGATTATTCAGGAAATCTAAGGTTAGCATCATTATGTTTCAATTTATTATTTGTTAATGCGTTTTATGTATTACGTATTACTGAAAATGTTTTCAATGTTTGTTTTAAATGTTTCAATACGTATTAGGTCTTTGTTATAGAATAGTTCGTGAATTGTTATGTTCATTAGTGTTGGCAATATTATTTTTACCAGATTACTGATATATCATATATCTGTATACTTATTTCGCAGTATTATAATTTAGTTTGGTTATGTATTAACTTTTTAATAGGAAGTTATAAATTTAACGATATTAATTCTCTTTAATACATAATTCATTGCAATGCGATTAAATGTATCAATATTTTAATATACCTAGTCGAATTAAAAGTTGAAAAAGCACTCATAATAAAATCGAGTTTGTATATGTTCCTCAGATTTACTAATATGCCTTTCTTTTTACTACCACTAAATACCTTAAAATAATATAATTAGATTGTTTTAACTGAAACATTGAGAACATTAATGAAAACGAAAAAAACAAAACAAAGTAGACGTCAAATATGGTATATTGCAATATCATAGTAATAGCATCGATATATATTCGGTTATGTATATTCATATAGTATTTGCTTTGCTTTTGTTTTACACCTTTTTACACCACCAATCTGTTGTTCCTTGCATGTATGGATTTTTTTCTTGTACAAGCACTAGGAACTATAAAAATAATATTGATATGTACAAATTTAACATACCTGTGATCTTCGAAAATTAGCTGGCTATTCTGATAATTTTCTTGATATTCTTACATGTAGAGTTTAATATAACTTTTATTCACTTTTAAATTTATTTGTTTCTGATATTTATAAAATTTGATTACATTTATATTAATTTTACAACCATGTATAAGAAATTGACAAGCAAGTAAAAGCAAACCATACAACTGGCAAATGCTAGACATAATGTAGACACATAATACACAATAGACACATAACTAGACCTAATGTAGATTATTCTAAAGTGTATGTGGATAGCAAACCAATCCTATACTACATGTTGTTTACTTTCTTATGTTCAATTTATATTTTTCATTAGTATATTTTTTTATTGCAGCATGCAGATTTTCGTGAAGACTTTGACTGGCAAAACCATCACCCTGGAGGCTGAGGCATCTGACACAATCGAAAATGTTAAAGCCAAGATTCAAGATAAAGAAGGCATTCCACCAGACCAGCAGCGATTGATCTTTGCTGGTAAACAACTACAAGATGGACGTACATTGTCTGATTACAACATCCAAAAGGAATCAACTCTTCACTTAGTGTTGAGATTGAGGGGAGGCATGCAAATTATTGTCAAGACTTTAACTGGCAAAACCATTACTCTGGAGGTTGAAGCCTCTGACACTATTGAAAATGCGAAAGCCAAGATTCAAGATAAAGAAGGCATTGCCCCAGACCAACAGCGATTGATCTTTGCTGGTAAACAACTAGAAGATGGACGTACATTGTCTGATTACAACATCCAGAAGGAATCAACTCTTCACTTAGTGTTGAGATTGAGGGGAGGCATGCAAATTATTGTCAAGACTTTAACTGGCAAAACCATTACTCTGGAGGTTGAAGCCTCTGACACTATTGAAAATGCGAAAGCCAAGATTCAAAATAAAGAAGGCATTGCCCCAGACCAACAGCGATTAATCTTTGCTGGTAAACAACTAGAAGATGGACGTACTCTTTCTGATTACAATATCCAGAAGGAATCTACACTTCACCTGGTATTGAGATTGAGAGGAGGCATGCAGATTTTTGTCAAAACTTTAACTGGTAAAACGATCACCCTTGAAGTTGAACCATCAGACACGATTGAAAATGTAAAAGCTAAAATTCGAGATAAAGAAGGTATTCCTCCAGATCAACAGCGATTGATCTTTGCTGGTAAACAATTGGAAGATGGTCGTACCCTATCTGATTACAATATTCAAAAGGAGTCCACATTGCATTTAGTGCTAAGACTCAGAGGTGGCAATTAAAAGCATTTTTATTTGTATTTTGATATATTTTTAAATTAATGTGAAATAAATATCTGCAGTAATACATGTTTTTTTTTCTTACTCTTAACTTATTTGAAGACCATGTATTTAAAACTGAATATTTTTAAATTAGTATTTTATAATAAGCAACCCTTAATAACTCGAAGTGAAGATATTTTGAGTGTTTGGATAGCAGTTTTTGGGAGTTTGGATGTAAGAACCCTATTGGTAGTATATAATAGTTGATAATTAATAACCAATGCAGATGTAAAAATACTTATAGCTGATTTATATTCAAGATGAAAAACAGGAAATAGAATTAAAAGATATTAAGTTATTAGTTGTTTTTAGCTCTATTCGATATATATATTCTATATTCTATATCGATATATCGGAGAAAAAATTGCGATATTTTACAGGAGATATAGCCATACATTTAAGAAAATATAAAAATATTTGTATACCAGCCCAGAGAAATATCGACATTTTCTTAACAAAGAAAAACTGACTATTAATACAATTTTAATAATAAGTACTAAAATGCACTAACATATAAAATTTAGTACCAATTTAAAAGGTTTATTAGAAATTTCAAAAGGTTTTTTATAAAGTTTAAGAAATATCTTTAACATTTTTGAACCATTAAGAATTTTATATCTGTATTCCTGTCCTATACTATTAAATGAAATTATTCACTTTTGAGGAACTTCTAGGATCCATTTATTGGATCAATTTAAGTACATATTTTGTATTTTAGTAATACTGGTTGTTTTCCTATAAGGTTATTTGTTCATTGTTAAATTTTAATGTTTTCTTCCCTAATTAGAACTTTCTGAGAATGTAGTTAAGATCAATCTAAGACTGTTTATGAACATACTTTCTTAGCTTATTTAAAAGTCACTTTTATAACCATTAAATTGCGCAAGAGAGAAAAAACTATTTAATTCAACGTGTAACCTTTCTAGTATTGATGTGTTGATTTTTTAGTAATCCGATACGGCCAATCAACCAACAGCAAATCATATTAATGGCTTTTGTTGCGACTGTATTATATTGGGATATTTTATATTTTTATTCGTATTATTAGTATTTTATGTATTTATTTCGTTTTAGAGAAACTGCGGTATTGTCAATAGCATATTGTATAGCTAGTCAATTATTTTTGATGTTTGGTTTTCTTATCAATTTATATACCTACTTATAAAGCTGTAAAGTCTTAATTGGGGTAATAAGCAATAAAACGCCAGGGTTGGGTAGTATTTGAATTACTTGTATTTAGAAATTGTAATTAAAATACAAATACATGTTTTGTATTTTAATTACATCTTGAAAATATAATTTGTTATACATATTTCAAGTACCTGACGCTGGTGTGCTTGTTAAATGTCAATGGTTTCTTGGTTGTTTGAATATTTACATGTCTAAATATGTACCTTTATATTAGTCTACGGCAGTATACGAGTATAATCTTTTAACTCACATAAAAGTTATATTTACGATTTATTTAATACATAGAAATTAACTTGGATAAACATAAACACTGGTTCTTCTCGAACGTTAATGTGGCTGCATTTGAATATCATGAGAATTTTATTTACTAGCTCACGTCTTCATGTAAGAAAGCCACATTTAGGCAATTTTCTCTTTCCATAAATATTAAGGAATCGGATGTTAGAAAAGGGCAATAGATCCTACTTTCCTAGAAACTTACTAGAAACTAGAACATAATTGCTGCAGTTTTAGATTAGATTCAGGGCAACAAGTGTTACTATAGCAAACTTCTGCTTACTTTAACGTCTGTCCTAATCAGGTTAGATTGTCTGCAGGTTTCTAATTTAAGGAATTACTTACTGTTATATTTATGTTTGCAAAGCAAAGAGAGATTAAAAAGAATATTTGATAGGATTTTACTTTACAAAATGCTTTGGTTGTCAGAGGCATCACAATACGTGACAGGCAAATAATTCCAAACTTTTAATTCATGCCCTAAAGGTATATTAAAAAAAAACATGAAATAACGCATAAGAGTAACGGGAACAGCAGTACTAGTAAAGAATATCATGATTTTATTGTTTCTGAGGACAGTTACAGTGTTCAGTCACAGGTGTCAAAAATAGTCATTATCATCATTTTAACCTAATTAAAAAGAGACAAAATGCTGTCCGATGGGTCGAACATATAACCGAATCAATCTATAAAATTAGATTTGTGTTGGCACTGCTCGACCCTGATGCCAAATGTCTACAAGATTCTCCAAAATGTTGGTGATAATTAGATGTTATAAGTCCAATTTGATACGGCAACGTTGTGACGTAATAATTTTTGATGGCGCACTGGGCTGTTTTATTGTATATGCTATATAAAGAATTTATTGAACACTTGCATTGTATCATTGTAACATGTTACTCTCTCGTGTTTCAACACCTATTAATGCTTCACCATGCCATTATGCTTTCGCCACATTACACTTTTAGTTCTTCCAATCAAACAGCCAATGCACGTCATTAAGACCATCGAACATATTGATATATTCAGTTTATAAAAACGCAAAATCCTTTTTAAACTTAAGGCATTTTTCTTTCTGATTTTACTAATTAACATTACTCTAGTTAAAAAGAGACAGAAAGAAGTCTGATGTGCCAGAACATGTAAGAAAATCGGTCTATATATAAAACTCGATTTGTGTTGATACTGGTCGACACCGTTGTCATATGTCAATGGGCACATAATAGAACTACTCTAATCTACGAGCTATTGTGACTATTCAATAAATATGCATTTGGTGCGGCAACGTTGCATTATAAATTTTGTTAGAAATGATTTTCTAGTGCATATTTTCAGGATCAAGGCTACTACTAACAATCAAACACATCTAAATAATAAGATATGAATTTTATTCATAATTGTATACAAGTTTTAAATATCATAGTCATTGAAATCAACTCACGAGGATCAATATTTTATTTTAAACAGTTACGAATTGTATATTTACATCATTCAAGTTGTACAAAAATGTTCGTTACAAAAAACCATACAAAAATGTTGTAGGATGAGAGGTACGGCTCGATGACTAGCAACACTGATCTGATGTTGTTGATGAAAAGTCGCTTTCACGCGTCTTAGGGTAAAACAGAAAGAATTAAACTAGGTACATCTAAAATCGTCTCTCGCAAATGCACACTTCTTTTATACTCACGTAACAACAATGTAAACAAGTTGTCAACAAGATATTTAACAGTTCTGAATTAAAACTACTGGACGGTTTTTATGGGTATAGGTTTATTTATACATTATTTTTAAGTCCTATGTTCTAATTAGATACTATATCGTGCATCAATGGTGTCTGGGCCCCTAATGTATTTATACATCTCGAAAAAATCCAAATAAGTATAGTATTTTCATAATAATAATATCATTCTAATGTAGCCTTTTAGTATTTTAAGTAACTTTAATAATGTCTAAAGTGTATTTAACTTAATATTGAGGTAAATAACACTGTTGTTAATATTTTAGGGTTAAGCCTCAATTGTTTTGTTTACTGTGTATATGAGTCCCCAATAATTGTTTTCTTTTCAGTAACCAAATAATATACTTATTATAAATTATAAAAGGCCAATATAAAATATCTGGTGTCTTGTGATTGAAATAATAGTTCCATGGGCTATACTTCACCAGGTTAGGAAAAATGATACATGCATTTTAAAATAAATTTATTTTTAATAATCTGTTTATTGTATACAATTTTGAATCGATATTTTTGTTATTCTTTATTATCGTCATGTAGCCCATTATAAAGTATCAAAAGAAATAGATATACAGTAACAATGCTAATTTTATATTAAAATCATTAAAAAAATATTTTCTAATAAATAATAATAAAATAAATAAACAGTTTTGACATATGAGTAATATCCAAATAAAAAATTTCGATATTTTCCAATACTTTTTCAAATATATATTGACAGTTATAATATAGAGTATCGAACTTTTTTGACAATTCTTTACCTCCCACCCTTTTTACACAAAAGAATGTTCTCAGAAAAAGTAGGGTTAAAGTGAATAAACATCGATATTGACTAAAAGAATTGTATTGGAAAATAAAAATTAATTGTTGTTCATGATTTCCAATAATTAGTATATTTTGTATATGTACTTTCAAATATCGATAATTTTATGCTCATAGAATGTATTATCTAGCGATCCAATAACAAGAAACTTGGCTGTCAGCCGCCATGGAAAATATCGATAGAACGTTCTAACGATATTTGAAATATTTCAATATTATTAAAAAATATCGATATATCGGAGAAAAAGATTGCGATATTTTACAGGAGATATAGCCAGACTTTTAAGAAAAAATAAAAATATTTGTGTACCAGCCTAGAGAAATATCGACATTTTCTTAACAAAGAAAAACTGACTATTAATAAGATTTTAATAATAAGTACTAAAATGCACTAACATATAAAATTTAGTACCATTTTAAAAGGTTTATTAGAAGTTTCAAAATGGTTTTTATAAAGTTTAAGAAATATCTTTAACATTTTTGAAATATCGAAAATATCGATATATAGGCTAGAAATATCGATATAATCTTCTCTCCCGTTTATTTTCCACATCCCTACAATTAATATTTCGAAATGTATTTTAGTTGGAGGGGGTATTGACGTTCAGACCTCAAAAAAGGCCTTATAAGGTCTGAATCTAGAAGTTGCTGAACAGTTTAAAGCAATAAGCAAAAAGTGGGCTTTGTTGTATATCGTGCTCTATTGTGTAAACGTAGTTGTGATAGGAAGTTATAGTTATCCGTGTTTATAAGAAAGCTATAAGTAAGTATAACTTTGAAACAATTTTCTTTGTATTCATGACAATGCAGATTTTGCTTTGTTTAAGGGTTTCTTAGCAATTTTTAAATTTCTTTCCAACAAAAATTATAATATTTGTGTGTTCCTTTAACGTTATTTAGATAAAGATTATTCAGGAAATCTAAGGTTAGCATCATTATGTTTCAATTTATTATTTGTTAATGCGTTTTATGTATTACGTATTACTGAAAATGTTTTCAATGTTTGTTTTAAATGTTTCAATACGTATTAGGTCTTTGTTATAGAATAGTTCGTGAATTGTTATGTTCATTAGTGTTGGCAATATTATTTTTACCAGATTACTGATATATCATATATCTGTATACTTATTTCGCAGTATTATAATTTAGTTTGGTTATGTATTAACTTTTTAATAGGAAGTTATAAATTTAACGATATTAATTCTCTTTAATACATAATTCATTGCAATGCGATTAAATGTATCAATATTTTAATATACCTAGTCGAATTAAAAGTTGAAAAAGCACTCATAATAAAATCGAGTTTGTATATGTTCCTCAGATTTACTAATATGCCTTTCTTTTTACTACCACTAAATACCTTAAAATAATATAATTAGATTGTTTTAACTGAAACATTGAGAACATTAATGAAAACGAAAAAAACAAAACAAAGTAGACGTCAAATATGGTATATTGCAATATCATAGTAATAGCATCGATATATATTCAGTTATGTATATTCATATAGTATTTGCTTTGCTTTTGTTTTACACCTTTTTACACCACCAATCTGTTGTTCCTTGCATGTATGGATTTTTTTCTTGTACAAGCACTAGGAACTATAAAAATAATATTGATATGTACAAATTTAACATACCTGTGATCTTCGAAAATTAGCTGGCTATTCTGATAATTTTCTTGATATTCTTACATGTAGAGTTTAATATAATTTTTATTCACTTTTAAATTTATTTGTTTCTGAAATTTATAAAATTTGATTACATTTATATTAATTTTACAACCATGTATAAGAAATTGACAAGCAAGTAAAAGCAAACCATACAACTGGCAAATGCTAGACATAATGTAGACACATAATACACAATAGACACATAACTAGACCTAATGTAGATTATTCTAAAGTGTATGTGGATAGCAAACCAATCCTATACTACATGTTGTTTACTTTCTTATGTTCAATTTATATTTTTCATTAGTATATTTTTTTATTGCAGCATGCAGATTTTCGTGAAGACTTTGACTGGCAAAACCATCACCCTGGAGGCTGAGGCATCTGACACAATCGAAAATGTTAAAGCCAAGATTCAAGATAAAGAAGGCATTCCACCAGACCAGCAGCGATTGATCTTTGCTGGTAAACAACTAGAAGATGGACGTACATTGTCTGATTACAACATCCAAAAGGAATCAACTCTTCACTTAGTGTTGAGATTGAGGGGAGGCATGCAAAATATTGTCAAGACATTAACTGGCAAAACCATTACTCTGGAGGTTGAAGCCTCTGACACTATTGAAAATGCGAAAGCCAAGATTCAAGATAAAGAAGGCATTGCCCCAGACCAACAGCGATTGATCTTTGCTGGTAAACAACTAGAAGATGGACGTACTCTTTCTGATTACAATATCCAGAAGGAATCTACACTTCACCTGGTGTTGAGATTGAGAGGAGGCATGCAGATTTTTGTCAAAACTTTAACTGGTAAAACGATCACCCTTGAAGTTGAACCATCAGACACGATTGAAAATGTAAAAGCTAAAATTCGAGATAAAGAAGGTATTCCTCCAGATCAACAGCGATTGATCTTTGCTGGTAAACAATTGGAAGATGGTCGTACCCTATCTGATTACAATATTCAAAAGGAGTCCACATTGCATTTAGTGCTAAGACTCAGAGGTGGCAATTAAAAGCATTTTTATTTGTATTTTGATATATTTTTAAATTAATGTGAAATAAATATCTGCAGTAACTTACTCTTAACTTATTTGAAGACCATGTATTTAAAACTGAATATTTTTAAATTAGTATTTTATAATAAGCAACCCTTAATAACTCGAAGTGAAGATATTTTGAGTGTTTGGATAGCAGTTTTTGGGAGTTTGGATGTAAGAACCCTATTGGTAGTATATAATAGTTGATAATTAATAACCAATGCAGATGTAAAAATACTTATAGCTGATTTATATTCAAGATGAAAAACAGGAAATAGAATTAAAAGATATTAAGTTATTAGTTGTTTTTAGCTCTATTCGATATATATATTCGATATTCTATATCGATATATCGGAGAAAAAATTGCGATATTTTACAGGAGATATAGCCATACATTTAAGAAAATATAAAAATATTTGTATACCAGCCCAGAGAAATATCGACATTTTCTTAACAAAGAAAAACTGACTATTAATACAATTTTAATAATAAGTACTAAAATGCACTAACATATAAAATTTAGTACCAATTTAAAAGGTTTATTAGAAATTTCAAAAGGTTTTTTATAAAGTTTAAGAAATATCTTTAACATTTTTGAACCATTAAGAATTTTATATCTGTATTCCTGTCCTATACTATTAAATGAAATTATTCACTTTTGAGGAACTTCTAGGATCCATTTATTGGATCAATTTAAGTACATATTTTGTATTTTAGTAATACTGGTTGTTTTCCTATAAGGTTATTTGTTCATTGTTAAATTTTATTGTTTTCTTCCCTAATTAGAACTTTCTGAGAATGTAGTTAAGATCAATTTAAGACTGTTTATGAACATACTTTCTTAGCTTATTTAAAAGTCACTTTTATAACCATTAAATTGCGCAAGAGAGAAAAAACTATTTAATTCAACGTGTAACCTTTCTAGTATTGATGTGTTGATTTTTTAGTAATCCGATACGGCCAATCAACCAACAGCAAATCATATTAATGGCTTTTGTTGCGACTGTATTATATTGGGATATTTTATATTTTTATTCGTATTAGTAGTATTTTATGTATTTATTTCGTTTTAGAGAAACTGCGGTATTGTCAATAGCATATTGTATAGCTAGTCAGGTATTTTTGATGTTTGGTTTTCTTATCAATTTATATACCTACTTATAAAGCTGTAAAGTCTTAATTGGGGTAATAAGCAATAAAACGCCAGGGTTGGGTAGTATTTGAATTACTTGTATTTAGAAATTGTAATTAAAATACAAATACATGTTTTGTATTTTAATTACATCTTGAAAATATAATTTGTTATACATATTTCAAGTACCTGACGCTGGTGTGCTTGTTAAATGTCAATGGTTTCTTGGTTGTTTGAATATTTACATGTCTAAATATGTACCTTTATATTAGTCTACGGCAGTACACGAGTATAATCTTTTAACTCACATAAAAGTTATATTTACGATTTATTTAATACATAGAAATTAACTTGGATAAACATAAACACTGGTTCTTCTCGAACGTTAATGTGGCTGCATTTGAATATCATGAGAATTTTATTTACTAGCTCACGTCTTCATGTAAGAAAGCCACATTTAGGCAATTTTCTCTTTCCATAAATATTAAGGAATCGGATGTTAGAAAAGGGCAATAGATCCTACTTTCCTAGAAACTTACTAGAAACTAGAACATAATTGCTGCAGTTTTAGATTAGATTCAGGGCAACAAGTGTTACTATAGCAAACTTCTGCTTACTTTAACGTCTGTCCCAATCAGGTTAGATTGTCTGCAGGTTTCTAATTTAAGGAATTTTACTGTTATATTTATGTTTGCAACTAAAAGAGAGATTAAAAAGAATATTTGATAGGATTTTACTTTACAAAATGCTTTGGTTGTCAGAGGCATCACAATACGTGACAGGCAAATAATTCCAAACTTTTAATTCATGCCCTAAAGGTATATTAAAAAAAAAAACATGAAATAACGCATAAGAGTAACAGGAACAGCAGTACTAGTAAAGAATATCATGATTTTATTGTTTCTGAGGACAGTTACAGTGTTCAGTCACAGGTGTCAAAAATAGTCATTATCATCATTTTAACCTAATTAAAAAGAGACAAAATGCTGTCCGATGGGTCGAACATATAACCGAATCAATCTATAAAATTAGATTTGTGTTGGCACTGCTCGACCCTGATGCCAAATGTCTACAAGATTCTCCAAAATGTTGGTGATAATTAGATGTTATAAGTCCAATTTGATACGGCAACGTTGTGACGTAATAATTTTTGATGGCGCACTGGGCTGTTTTATTGTATATACTATATAAAGAATTTATTGAACACTTGCATTGTATCATTGTAACATGTTACTCTCTCGTGTTTCAACACCTATTAATGCTTCACCATGCCATTATGGTTTCGCCACATTACACTTTTAGTTCTTCCAATCAAACAGCCAATGCACGTCATTAAGACCATCGAACATATTGATATATTCAGTTTATAAAAACGCAAAATCCTTTTTAAACTCAAGGCATTTTTTTTCTGATTTTACTAATTAGCATTACTCTAGTTAAAAAGATACAGAAAGAAGTCTGATGTGCCAGAACATGTAAGAAAATCGGTCTATATATAAAACTCGATTTGTGTTGATACTGGTCGACACCGTTGTCATATGTCAATGGGCATATAATAGAACAACTTTAATCTACGAGCTATTGTGACTATTCAATAAATATGCATTAGATGTACTATAAAGTAAAAATAAATTATATTTTGTAACGTTATTTTTATTTCGTTATTTTATTTAAATTTTGTTGATAGAGTCAATAGAAGCTAAAACTTAAATTTGGTGCGGCAACGTTGTATTATAAATTTTGTTAGGAATGATTTTCTAGTGCATATTTTCAGGATCAAGGCTACTACTAACAATCAAACACATCTAAATAATAAGATATGAATTTTATTCATAATTGTATACAAGTTTTAAATATCATAGTCATTGAAATCAACTCACGAGGATCAATATTTTATTTTAAACAGTTACGAATTGTATATTTACATCATTCAAGTTGTACAAAAATGTTCGTTACAAAAAACCATACAAAAATGTTGTAGGATGAGAGGTACGGCTCGATGACTAGCAACACTGATCTGATGTTGTTGATGAAAAGTCGCTTTCACGCGTCTTAGGGTAAAACAGAAAGAATTAAACTAGGTACATCTAAAATCGTCTCTCGCAAATGCACACTTCTTTTATACTCACGTAACAACAATGTAAACAAGTTGTCAACAAGATATTTAACAGTTCTGAATTAAAACTACTGGACGGTTTTTATGGGTATAGGTTTATTTATACATTATTTTTAAGTCCTATGTTCTAATTAGATACTATATCGTGCATCAATGGTGTCTGGGCCCCTAATGTATTTATACATCTCGAAAAAATCCAAATAAGTATAGTATTTTCATAATAATAATATCATTCTAATGTAGCCTTTTAGTATTTTAAGTAACTTTAATAATGTCTAAAGTGTATTTAACTTAATATTGAGGTAAATAACACTGTTGTTAATATTTTAGGGTTAAGCCTCAATTGTTTTGTTTACTGTGTATATGAGTCCCCAATAATTGTTTTCTTTTCAGTAACCAAATAATATACTTATTATAAATTATAAAAGGCCAATATAAAATATCTGGTGTCTTGTGAATGAAATAATAGTTCCATGGGCTATACTTCACCAGGTTAGGAAAAATGATACATGCATTTTAAAATAAATTTATTTTTAATAATCTGTTTATTGTATACTATTTTGAATCGATATTTTTGTTATTCTTTATTATCGTCATGTAGCCCACTATAAAGTATCAAAAGAAATAGATATACAGTAACAATGCTAATTTTATATTAAAGTCAATAAAAAAATATTTTCTAATAAATAATAATAAAATAAATAAACAGTTTTGACATATGAGTAATATCCAAATAAAAAATTTCGATATTTTCCAATACTTTTTCAAATATATATTGACAGTTATAATATAGAGTATCGAACTTTTTTGACAATTCTTTACCTCCCACCCTTTTTACACAAAAGAATGTTCTCAGAAAAAGTAGGGTTAAAGTGAATAAACATCGATATTGACTAAAAGAATTGTATTGGAAAATAAAAATTAATTGTTGTTAATGATTTCCAATAATTAATATATTTTGTATATGTACTTTCAAATACCGATAATTTTATGCTCATAGAATATATTATCTAGCGATCCAATAACAAGAAACTATGGCTGTCAGCCGCCATGGAAAATATCGATAGAACGTTCTAACGATATTTGAAATATTTCAATATTATTAAAAAAATATCGATATATCGGAGAAAAAGATTGCGATATTTTACAGGAGATATAGCCAGACTTTTAAGAAAAAATAAAATTATTTGTATACTGTATTTCTTAACAAAGAAAAACTGACTATTAATAAGATTTTAATAATAAGTACTAAAATGCACTAACATATAAAATTTAGTACCAATTTAAAAGGTTTATTAGAAGTTTCAAAATGGTTTTTATAAAGTTTAAGAAATATCCTTAACATTTTTGAAATATCGAAAATATCGACTTACAAAAATATCGATATATAGGCTAGAAATATCGATATACCCTTCTCTCGTTAATTCTGCACATCCCTACAATTAATATTTGGAAATGTATTTTAGTTGGAGGGGGTATTGACGTTTAAACCTCAAAAAAGGCGTTATAAGGTCTGAATCTAGAAGTTGCTGAACAGTTTAAAGCAATAAGCGAAAAGTGGGCTTTGTTGTATATCGTGCTCTATTGTGTAAACGTAGTTGTGATAGGAAGTTATAGTTATCCGTGTTTATAAGAAAGCTATAAGTAAGTATAACTTTGAAACAATTTTCTTTGTATTCATGACAATGCAGATTTTGCTTTGTTTAAGGGTTTCTTAGCAATTTTTAAATTTCTTTCCAACAAAAATTATAATATTTGTGTGTTCCTTTAACGTTATTTAGATAAAGATTATTCAGGAAATCTAAGGTTAGCATCATTATGTTTCAATTTATTATTTGTTAATGTGTTTTATGTATTACGTATTACTGAAAATGTTTTCAATGTTTGTTTTAAATGTTTCAATACGTATTAGGTCTTTGTTATAGAATAGTTCGTGAATTGTTATGTTCATTAGTGTTGGCAATGTTATTTTTACCAGATTACTGATATATCATATATCAGTATACTTATTTCGCAGTATTATAATTTAGTTTGGTTATGTATTAACTTTTTAATAGGAAGTTATAAATTTAACGATATTAATTCTCTTTCATACATAATTCATTGCAATGCGATTAAATGTATCAATATTTTAATATACCTACTCGAATTAAAAGTTGAAAAAGCACTCATAATAAAATCGAGTTTGTATATGTTCCTCAGATTTACTAATATGCCTTTCTTTTTACTACCACTAAATACCTTAAAATAATATAATTAGATTGTTTTAACTGAAACATTGAGAACATTAATGAAAACGAAAAAAACAAAACAAAGTAGACGTCAAATATGGTATACTGCAATATCATAGTAATAGCATCGATATATATTCAGTTATGTATATTCATATAGTATTTGCTTTGCTTTTGTTTTACACCTTTTTACACCACCAATCTGTTGTTCCTTGCATGTATGGATTTTTTTCTTGTACAAGCACTAGGAACTATAAAAATAATATTGATATGTACAAATTTAACATACCTGTGATCTTCGAAAATTAGCTGGCTATTCTGATAATTTTCTTGATATTCTTACATGTAGAGTTTAATATAATTTTTATTCACTTTTAAATTTATTTGTTTCTGAAATTTATAAAATTTGATTACATTTATATTAATTTTACAACCATGTATAAGAAATTGACAAGCAAGTAAAAGCAAACCATACAACTGGCAAATGCTAGACATAATGTAGACACATAATACACAATAGACACATAACTAGACCTAATGTAGATTATTCTAAAGTGTATGTGGATAGCAAACCAATCCTATACTACATGTTGTTTACTTTCTTATGTTCAATTTATATTTTTCATTAGTATATTTTTTATTGCAGCATGCAGATTTTCGTGAAGACTTTGACTGGCAAAACCATCACCCTGGAGGCTGAGGCATCTGACACAATCGAAAATGTTAAAGCCAAGATTCAAGATAAAGAAGGCATTCCACCAGACCAGCAGCGATTGATCTTTGCTGGTAAACAACTAGAAGATGGACGTACATTGTCTGATTACAACATCCAAAAGGAATCAACTCTTCACTTAGTGTTGAGATTGAGGGGAGGCATGCAAATTATTGTCAAGACTTTAACTGGCAAAACCATTACTCTGGAGGTTGAAGCCTCTGACACTATTGAAAATGCGAAAGCCAAGATTCAAGATAAAGAAGGCATTGCCCCAGACCAACAGCGATTGATCTTTGCTGGTAAACAACTAGAAGATGGACGTACATTGTCTGATTACAACATCCAGAAGGAATCAACTCTTCACTTGGTGTTGAGATTGAGGGGAGGCATGCAAATTATTGTCAAGACTTTAACTGGCAAAACCATTACTCTGGAGGTTGAAGCCTCTGACACTATTGAAAATGCGAAAGCCAAGATTCAAGATAAAGAAGGCATTGCCCCAGACCAACAGCGATTGATCTTTGCTGGTAAACAACTAGAAGATGGACGTACTCTTTCTGATTACAATATCCAGAAGGAATCTACACTTCACCTGGTATTGAGATTGAGAGGAGGCATGCAGATTTTTGTCAAAACTTTAACTGGTAAAACGATCACCCTTGAAGTTGAACCATCAGACACGATTGAAAATGTAAAAGCTAAAATTCGAGATAAAGAAGGTATTCCTCCAGATCAACAGCGATTGATCTTTGCTGGTAAACAATTGGAAGATGGTCGTACCCTATCTGATTACAATATTCAAAAGGAGTCCACATTGCATTTAGTGCTAAGACTCAGAGGTGGCAATTAAAAGCATTTTTATTTGTATTTTGATATATTTTTAAATTAATGTGAAATAAATATCTGCAGTAACTTACTCTTAACTTATTTGAAGACCATGTATTTAAAACTGAATATTTTTAAATTAGTATTTTATAATAAGCAACCCTTATTAACTCGAAGTGAAGATATTTTGAGTGTTTGGATAGCAGTTTTTGGGAGTTTGGATGTAAGAACCCTATTGGTAGTATATAATAGTTGATAATTAATAACCAATGCAGATGTAAAAATACTTATAGCTGATTTATATTCAAGATGAAAAACAGGAAATAGAATTAAAAGATATTAAGTTATTAGTTGTTTTTAGCTCTATTCGATATATATATTCAATATTCTGTATCGATATATCGGAGAAAAAATTGCGATATTTTACAGGAGATATAGCCATACATTTAAGAAAATATAAAAATATTTGTATACCAGCCCAGAGAATTATCGACATTTTCTTAACAAAGAAAAACTGACTATTAATACAATTTTAATAATAAGTACTAAAATGCACTAACATATAAAATTTAGTACCAATTTAAAAGGTTTATTAGAAATTTCAAAAGGTTTTTTATAAAGTTTAAGAAATATCTTTAACATTTTTGAACCATTAAGAATTTTATATCTGTATTCCTGTCCTATACTATTAAATGAAATTATTCACTTTTGAGGAACTTCTAGGATCCATTTATTGGATCAATTTAAGTACATATTTTGTATTTTAGTAATACTGGTTGTTTTCCTATAAGGTTATTTGTTCATTGTTAAATTTTATTGTTTTCTTCCCTAATTAGAACTTTCTGAGAATGTAGTTAAGATCAATTTAAGACTGTTTATGAACATACTTTCTTAGCTTATTTAAAAGTCACTTTTATAACCATTAAATTGCGCAAGAGAGAAAAAACTATTTAATTCAACGTGTAACCTTTCTAGTATTGATGTGTTGATTTTTTAGTAATCCGATACGGCCAATCAACCAACAGCAAATCATATTAATGGCTTTTGTTGCGACTGTATTATATTGGGATATTTTATATTTTTATTCGTATTATTAGTATTTTATGTATTTATTTCGTTTTAGAGAAACTGCGGTATTGTCAATAGCATATTGTATAGCTAGTCAGGTATTTTTGATGTTTGGTTTTCTTATCAATTTATATACCTACTTATAAAGCTGTAAAGTCTTAATTGGGGTAATAAGCAATAAAACGCCAGGGTTGGGTAGTATTTGAATTACTTGTATTTAGAAATTGTAATTAAAATACAAATACATGTTTTGTATTTTAATTACATCTTGAAAATATAATTTGTTATACATATTTCAAGTACCTGACGCTGGTGTGCTTGTTAAATGTCAATGGTTTCTTGGTTGTTTGAATATTTACATGTCTAAATATGTACCTTTATATTAGTCTACGGCAGTATACGAGTATAATCTTTTAACTCACATAAAAGTTATATTTACGATTTATTTAATACATAGAAATTAACTTGGATAAACATAAACACTGGTTCTTCTCGAACGTTAATGTGGCTGCATTTGAATATCATGAGAATTTTATTTACTAGCTCACGTCTTCATGTAAGAAAGCCACATTTAGGCATTTTTCTCTTTCCATAAATATTAAGGAATCGGATGTTAGAAAAGGGCAATAGATCCTACTTTCCTAGAAACTTACTAGAAACTAGAACATAATTGCTGCAGTTTTAGATTAGATTCAGGGCAACAAGTGTTACTATAGCAAACTTCTGCTTACTTTAACGTCTGTCCTAATCAGGTTAGATTGTCTGCAGGTTTCTAATTTAAGGAATTTTACTGTTATATTTATGTTTGCAACTAAAAGAGAGATTAAAAAGAATATTTGATAGGATATTACTTTACAACTTACATGCTTTGGTTGTCAGAGGCATCACAATACGTGACAGGCAAATAATTCCAAACTTTTAATTCATGCCCTAAAGGTATATTAAAAAAAAACATGAAATAACGCATAAGAGTAACAGGAACAGCAGTACTTGTAAAGAATATCATGATTTTATTGTTTCTGAGGACAGTTACAGTGTTCAGTCACAGGTGTCAAAAATAGTCATTATCATCATTTTAACCTAATTAAAAAGAGACAAAATGCTGTCCGATGGGTCGAACATATAACCGAATCAATCTATAAAATTAGATTTGTGTTGGCACTGCTCGACCCTGATGCCAAATGTCTACAAGATTCTCCAAAATGCTAGTGATAATTAGATGTTATAAGTCCAATTTGATACGGCAACGTTGTGACGTAATAATTTTTGATGGCGCACTGGGCTGTTTTATTGTATATACTTTATAAAGAATTTATTGAACACTTGCATTGTATCATTGTAACATGTTACTCTCTCGTGTTTCAACACCTATTAATGCTTCACCATGCTATTATGCTTTCACCACATTACACTTTTAGTTCTTCCAATCAAACAGCCAATGCACGTCATTAAGACCATCGAACATATTGATATATTCAGTTTATAAAAGCGCAAAATCCTTTTTAAACTCAAGGCATTTTTCTTTCTGATTTTACTAATTAGCATTACTCTAGTTAAAAAGAGACAGAAAGAAGTCTGATGTGCCAGAACATGAAAGAAAATCGGTCTATATATAAAACTCGATTTGTGTTGATACTGGTCGACACCGTTGTCATATGTCAATGGGCACATAATAGAACTACTCTAATCTACGAGCTATTGTGACTATTCAATAAATATGCATTTGGTGCGGCAACGTTGCATTATAAATTTTGTTAGGAATGATTTTCTAGTGCATATTTTCAGGATCAAGGCTACTACTAACAATCAAACACATCTAAATAATAAGATATGAATTTTATTCATAATTGTATACAAGTTTTAGATATCATAGTCATTGAAATCAAGTCACGAGGATCAATATTTTATTTTAAACAGTTACGAATTGTATATTTACATCATTCAAGTTGTACAAAAATGTTCGTTACAAAAAACCATACAAAAATGTTGTAGGATGAGAGGTACGGCTCGATGACAAGCAACACTGATCTGATGTTGTTGATGAAAAGTCGCTTTCACGCGTCTTAGGGTAAAACAGAAAGAATTAAACTAGGTGCATCTAAAATCGTCTCTCGCAAATGCACACTTGTTTTATACTCACGTAACAACAATGTAAACAAGTTGTCAACAAGATATTTAACAGTTCTGAATTAAAACTACTGGACGGTTTTTATGGGTATAGGTTTATTTATACATTATTTTTAAGTCCTATGTTCTAATTAGATACTATATCGTGCATCAATGGTGTCTGGGCCCCTAATGTATTTATACATCTCGAAAAAATCCAAATAAGTATAGTATTTTCATAATAATAATATCATTCTAATGTAGCTGTTTAGTATTTTAAGTAACTTTAATAATGTCTAAAGTGTATTTAACTTAATATTGAGGTAAATAACACTGTTGTTAATATTTTAGGGTTAAGCCTCAATTGTTTTGTTTACTGTGTATATGAGTCCCCAATAATTGTTTTTTTTTTCAGTAACCAAATAATATACTTATTATAAATTATAAAAGGCCAATATAAAATATCTGGTGTCTTGTGAATGAAATAATAGTTCCATGGGCTATACTTCACCAGGTTAGGAAAAATGATACATGCATTTTAAAATAAATTTATTTTTAATAATCTGTTTATTGTATACTATTTTGAATCGATATTTTTGTTATTCTTTATTATCGTCATGTAGCCCACTATAAAGTATCAAAAGAAATAGATATACAGTAACAATGCTAATTTTATATTAAAGTCAATAAAAAAATATTTTCTAATAAATAATAATAAAATAAATAAACAGTTTTGACATATGAGTAATATCCAAATAAAAAATTTCGATATTTTCCAATACTTTTTCAAATATATATTGACAGTTATAATATAGAGTATCGAACTTTTTTGACAATTCTTTACCTCCCACCCTTTTTACACAAAAGAATGTTCTCAGAAAAAGTAGGGTTAAAGTGAATAAACATCGATATTGACTAAAAGAATTGTATTGGAAAATAAAAATTAATTGTTGTTAATGATTTCCAATAATTAATATATTTTGTATATGTACTTTCAAATACCGATAATTTTATGCTCATAGAATATATTATCTAGCGATCCAATAACAAGAAACTATGGCTGTCAGCCGCCATGGAAAATATCGATAGAACGTTCTAACGATATTTGAAATATTTCAATATTATTAAAAAAATATCGATATATCGGAGAAAAAGATTGCGATATTTTACAGGAGATATAGCCAGACTTTTAAGAAAAAATAAAAATATTTGTATACTGTATTTCTTAACAAAGAAAAACTGACTATTAATAAGATTTTAATAATAAGTACTAAAATGCACTAACATATAAAATTTAGTACCATTTTAAAAGGTTTATTAGAAGTTTCAAAATGGTTTTTATAAAGTTTAAGAAATATCTTTAACATTTTTGAAATATCGAAAATATCGACTTACAAAAATATCGATATATAGGCTAGAAATATCGATATAACCTTCTCTCGTTAATTTTCCACATCCCTACAATTAATATTTCGAAATGTATTTTAGTTGGAGGGGGTATTGACGTTCAGACCTCAAAAAAGGCCTTATAAGGTCTGAATCTAGAAGTTGCTGAACAGTTTAAAGCAATAAGCAAAAAGTGGGCTTTGTTGTATATCGTGCTCTATTGTGTAAACGTAGTTGTGATAGGAAGTTATAGTTATCCGTGTTTATAAGAAAGCTATAAGTATGTATAACTTTGAAACTTTGTATTCATGACAATGCAGATTTTGCTTTGTTTAAGGGTTTCTTAGCAATTTTTAAATTTCTTTCCAACAAAAATTATAATATTTGTGTGTTCCTTTAACGTTATTTAGATAAAGATTATTCAGGAAATCTAAGGTTAGCATCATTATGTTTCAATTTATTATTTGTTAATGCGTTTTATGTATTACGTATTACTGAAAATGTTTTCAATGTTTGTTTTAAATGTTTCAATACGTATTAGGTCTTTGTTATAGAATAGTTCGTGAATTGTTATGTTCATTAGTGTCGGCAATATTATTTTTACCAGATTACTGATATATCATATATCTGTATACTTATTTCGCAGTATTATAATTTAGTTTGGTTATGTATTAACTTTTTAATAGGAAGTTATAAATTTAACGATATTAATTCTCTTTAATACATAATTCATTGCAATGCGATTAAATGTATCAATATTTTAATATACCTAGTCGAATTAAAAGTTGAAAAAGCACTCATAATAAAATCGAGTTTGTATATGTTCCTCAGATTTACTAATATGCCTTTCTTTTTACTACCACTAAATACCTTAAAATAATATAATTAGATTGTTTTAACTGAAACATTGAGAACATTAATGAAAACGAAAAAAACAAAACAAAGTAGACGTCAAATATGGTATATTGCAATATCATAGTAATAGCATCGATATATATTCAGTTATGTATATTCATATAGTATTTGCTTTGCTTTTGTTTTACACCTTTTTACACCACCAATCTGTTGTTCCTTGCATGTATGGATTTTTTTCTTGTACAAGCACTACGAACTATAAAAATAATATTGATATGTACAAATTTAACATACCTGTGATCTTCGAAAATTAGCTGGCTATTCTGATAATTTTCTTGATATTCTTACATGTAGAGTTTAATATAATTTTTATTCACTTTTAAATTTATTTGTTTCTGAAATTTATAAAATTTGATTACATTTATATTAATTTTACAACCATGTATAAGAAATTGACAAGCAAGTAAAAGCAAACCATACAACTGGCAAATGCTAGACATAATGTAGACACATAATACACAATAGACACATAACTAGACCTAATGTAGATTATTCTAAAGTGTATGTGGATAGCAAACCAATCCTATACTACATGTTGTTTACTTTCTTATGTTCAATTTATATTTTTCATTAGTATATTTTTTTATTGCAGCATGCAGATTTTCGTGAAGACTTTGACTGGCAAAACCATCACCCTGGAGGCTGAGGCATCTGACACAATCGAAAATGTTAAAGCCAAGATTCAAGATAAAGAAGGCATTCCACCAGACCAGCAGCGATTGATCTTTGCTGGTAAACAACTAGAAGATGGACGTACATTGTCTGATTACAACATCCAAAAGGAATCAACTCTTCACTTAGTGTTGAGATTGAGGGGAGGCATGCAAATTATTGTCAAGACTTTAACTGGCAAAACCATTACTCTGGAGGTTGAAGCCTCTGACACTATTGAAAATGCGAAAGCCAAGATTCAAGATAAAGAAGGCATTGCCCCAGACCAACAGCGATTGATCTTTGCTGGTAAACAACTAGAAGATGGACGTACTCTTTCTGATTACAATATCCAGAAGGAATCTACACTTCACCTGGTATTGAGATTGAGAGGAGGCATGCAGATTTTTGTCAAAACTTTAACTGGTAAAACGATCACCCTTGAAGTTGAACCATCAGACACGATTGAAAATGTAAAAGCTAAAATTCGAGATAAAGAAGGTATTCCTCCAGATCAACAGCGATTGATCTTTGCTGGTAAACAACTAGAAGATGGACGTACATTGTCTGATTACAACATCCAGAAGGAATCAACTCTTCACTTAGTGTTGAGATTGAGGGGAGGCATGCAAATTATTGTCAAGACTTTAACTGGCAAAACCATTACTCTGGAGGTTGAAGCCTCTGACACTATTGAAAATGCGAAAGCCAAGATTCAAGATAAAGAAGGCATTGCCCCAGACCAACAGCGATTGATCTTTGCTGGTAAACAACTAGAAGATGGACGTACTCTTTCTGATTACAATATCCAGAAGGAATCTACGCTTCACCTGGTATTGAGATTGAGAGGAGGCATGCAGATTTTTGTCAAAACTTTAACTGGTAAAACGATCACCCTTGAAGTTGAACCATCAGACACGATTGAAAATGTAAAAGCTAAAATTCGAGATAAAGAAGGTATTCCTCCAGATCAACAGCGATTGATCTTTGCTGGTAAACAATTGGAAGATGGTCGTACCCTATCTGATTACAATATTCAAAAGGAGTCCACATTGCATTTAGTGCTAAGACTCAGAGGTGGCAATTAAAAGCATTTTTATTTGTATTTTGATATATTTTTAAATTAATGTGAAATAAATATCTGCAGTAATACATGTTTATTTTTCTTACTCTTAACTTATTTGAAGACCGTGTATTTAAAACTGAATATTTTTAAATTAGTATTTTATAATAAGCAACCCTTAGTAACTCGAAGTGAAGATATTTTGAGTGTTTGGATAGCAGTTTTTGGGAGTTTGGATGTAAGAACCCTATTGGTAGTATATAATAGTTGATAATTAATAACCAATGCAGATGTAAAAATACTTATAGCTGATTTATATTCAAGATGAAAAACAGGAAATAGAATTAAAAGATATTAAGTTATTAGTTGTTTTTAGCTCTATTCGATATATATATTCGATATTCTATATCGATATATCGGAGAAAAAATTGCGATATTTTACAAGAGATGTAGCCATACTTTTAAGAAAATATAAAAATATTTGTATACCAGCCCAGAGAAATATCGACATTTTCTTAACAAAGAAAAACTGACTATTAATACAATTTTAATAATAAGTACTAAAATGCACTAACATATAAAATTTAGTACCAATTTAAAAGGTTTATTAGAAATTTCAAAAGGTTTTTTACAAAGTTTAAGAAATATCTTTAACATTTTTGAACCATTAAGAATTTTATATCTGTATTCCTGTCCTATACTATTAAATGAAATTATTCCCTTTTGAGGAACTTCTAGGATCCATTTATTGGATCAATTTAAGTACATATTTTGTATTTTAGTAATACTGGTTGTTTTCCAAAAGGTTATTTGTTCATTGTTAAATTTTATTGTTTTCTTCCCTAATTAAAACTTTCTGAGAATGTAATTAAGATCAATTAAAGACTGTTTATGAACATACTTTCTTAGCTTATTTAAAAGTCACTTTTATAACCATTAAATTACGCAAGAGAGAAAAAACTATTTAATTCAACGTGTAACCTTTCTAGTATTGATGTGTTGATTTTTTAGTAATCCGATACGGCCAATCAACCAACAGCAAATCATATTAATGGCTTTTGTTGCGACTGTATTATATTGGGATATTTTATATTTTTATTCGTATTAGTAGTATTTTATGTATTTATTTCGTTTTAGAGAAACTGCGGTATTGTCAATAGCATATTGTATAGCTAGTCAGGTATTTTTGATGTTTGGTTTTCTTATCAATTTATATACCTACTTATAAAGCTGTAAAGTCTTAATTAGGGTAATAAGCAATAAAACGCCAGGGTTGGGTAGTATTTGAATGACTTGTATTTGGAAATTGTAATTTAAATACAAATACATGTTTTGTATTTTAATTACATCTTGAAAATATAATTTGTTATACGTATTTCAAGTACCTGACGCTGGTGTGCTTGTTAAATGTCAATGGTTTCTTGGTTGTTTGAATATTTACATGTCTAAATATGTACCTTTATATTAGTCTACGGCAGTATACGAGTATAATCTTTTAACTCACATAAAAGTTATATTTACGATTTATTTAATACATAGAAATTAACTTGGATAAACATAAACACTGGTTCTTCTCGAACGTTAATGTGGCTGCATTTGAATATCATGAGAATTTTATTTACTAGCTCACGTCTTCATGTAAGAAAGCCACATTTAGGCATTTTTCTCCTTCCATAAATATTAAGGAATCGGATGTTAGAAAAGGGCAATAGATCCTACTTTCCTAGAAACTTACTAGAAACTAGAACATAATTGCTGCAGTTTTAGATTAGATTCAGGGCAACAAGTGTTACTATAGCAAACTTCTGCTTACTTTAACGTCTGTCCTAATCAGGTTAGATTGTCTGCAGGTTTCTAATTTAAGGAATTTTACTGTTATATTTATGTTTGCAACTAAAAGAGAGATTAAAAAGAATATTTGATAGGATTTTACTTTACAAAATGCTTTGGTTGTCAGAGGCATCACAATACGTGACAGGCAAATAATTCCAAACTTTTAATTCATGCCCTAAAGGTATATTAAAAAAAAAACATGAAATCTATAAAATTAGATTTGTGTTGGCACTGCTCGACCCTGATGCCAAATGTCTACAAGATTCTCCAAAATGTTGGTGATAATTAGATGTTATAAGTCCAATTTGATACGGCAACGTTGTGACGTAATAATTTTTGATGGCGCACTGGGCTGTTTTATTGTATATACTATATAAAGAATTTATTGAACACTTGCATTGTATCTTTGTAACATGTTACTCTCTCGTTATGCTTTCACCACATTACACTTTTAGTTCTTCCAATCAAACAGCCAATGCACGTCATTAAGACCATCGAACATATTGATATATTCAGTTTAAAAAAGCGCAAAATCCTTTTTAAACTCAAGGCATTTTTCTTTCTGATTTTACTAATTAGCATTACTCTAGTTAAAAAGATACAGAAAGAAGTCTGATGTGCCAGAACATGTAAGAAAATCGGTCTATATGTAAAACTCGATTTGTGTTGATACTGGTCGACACCGTTGTCATATGTCAATGGGCATATAATAGAACAACACTAATCTACGATCTATTATGACTACTCAATAAATATGCATTAGATGTACTATAAAGTAAAAATAAATTATATTTTGTAACGTTATTTTTATTTCGTTATTTTATTTAAATTTTGTTGATAGAGTCAATAGAAACTAAAACTTAAATTTGGTGCGGCAACGTTGCATTATAAATTTTGTTATGAATGATTTTCTAGTGCATATTTTCAGGATCAAGGCTACTACTAACAATCAAACACATCTAAATAATAAGATATGAATTTTATTCATAATTGTATACAAGTCTTAGATATCATAGTCATTGAAATCAACTCACGAGGATCAATATTTTATTTTAAACAGTTACGAATTGTATATTTACATCATTCAAGTTGTACAAAAATGTTCGTTACAAAAAACCATACAAAAATGTTGTAGGGTGAGAGGTACGGCTCGATGACTAGCAACACTGATCTGATGTTGTTGATGAAAAGTCGCTTTCACGCGTCTTAGGGTAAAACAGAAAGAATTAAACTAGGTGCATCTAAAATCGTCTCTCGCAAATGCACACTTCTTTTATACTCACGTAACAACAATGTAAACAAGTTGTCAACAAGATATTTAACAGTTCTGAATTAAAACTACTGGACGGTTTTTATGGGTATAGGTTTATTTATACATTATTTTTAAGTCCTATGTTCTAATTAGATACTCTATCGTGCATCAATGGTGTCTGGGCCCCTAATGTATTTATACATCTCGAAAAAATCCAAATAAGTATAGTATTTTCATAATAATAATATCATTCTAATGTAGCTGTTTAGTATTTTAAGTAATTTTAATAATGTCTAAAGTGTATTTAACTTAATATTGAGGTAAATAACACTGTTGTTAATATTTTAGGGTTAAGCCTCAATTGTTTTGTTTACTGTGTATATGAGTCCCCAATAATTGTTTTTTTTTTCAATAACCAAATAATATACTTATTATAAATTATAAAAGGCCAATATAAAATATCTGGTGTCTTGTGAATGAAATAATAGTTCCATGGGCCATACTTCACCAGGTTAGGAAAAATGATACATGCATTTTAAAATAAATTTATTTTTAATAATCTGTTTATTGTATACTATTTTGAATCGATATTTTTGTTATTCTTTATTATCGTCATGTAGCCCATTATAAAGTATCAAAAGAAATAGATATACAGTAACAATGCTAATTTTATATTAAAATCATTAAAAAAATATTTTCTAATAAATAATAATAAAATAAATAAACAGTTTTGACATATGAGTAATATCCAAATAAAAAATTTCGATATTTTCCAATACTTTTTCAAATATATATTGACAGTTATAATATAGAGTATCGAACTTTTTTGACAATTCTTTACCTCCCACCCTTTTTACACAAAAGAATGTTCTCAGAAAAAGTAGGGTTAAAGTGAATAAAAATCGATATTAACTAAAAGAATTGTATTGGAAAATAAAAATTAATTGTTGTTCAAGATTTCCAATAATTAATATATTTTGTATATGTACTTTCAAATATCGATAATTTTATGCTCATAGAATGTATTATCTAGCGATCCAATAACAAGAAACTTGGCTGTCAGCCGCCATGGAAAATATCGATAGAACGTTCTAACAATATTTGAAATATTTCAATATTATTAAAAAAATATCGATATATCGGAGAAAAAGATTGCGATATTTTACAGGAGATATAGCCAGACTTTTAAGAAAAAATAAAAATATTTGTATACTGTATTTCTTAACAAAGAAAAACTGACTATTAATAAGATTTTAATAATAAGTACTAAAATGCATTAACATATAAAATTTAGTACCAATTTAAAAGGTTTATTAGAAGTTTCAAAATGGTTTTTATAAAGTTTAAGAAATATCTTTAACATTTTTGAAATATCGAAATTATCGACTTACAAAAATATCGATATATAGGCTAGAAATATCGATATACCCTTCTCTCGTTAATTCTGCACATCCCTACAATTAATATTTGGAAATGTATTTTAGTTGGAGGGGGTATTGACGTTTAAACCTCAAAAAAGGCCTTATAAGGTCTGAATCTAGAAGTTGCTAAACAGTTTAAAGCAATAAGCGAAAAGTGGGCTTTGTTGTATATCGTGCTCTATTGTGTAAACGTAGTTGTGATAGGAAGTTATAGTTATCCGTGTTTATAAGAAAGCTATAAGTAAGTATAACTTTGAAACAATTTTCTTTGTATTCATGACAATGCAGATTTTGCTTTGTTTAAGGGTTTCTTAGCAAATTTTAAATTTCTTTCCAACAAAAATTATAATATTTGTGTGTTCCTTTAACGTTATTTAGATAAAGATTATTCAGGAAATCTAAGGTTAGCATCATTATGTTTCAATTTATTATTTGTTAATGTGTTTTATGTATTACGTATTACTGAAAATGTTTTCAATGTTTGTTTTAAATGTCTCAATACGTATTAGGTCTTTGTTATAGAATAGTTCGTGAATTGTTATGTTCATTAGTGTTGGCAATGTTATTTTTACCAGATTACAGATATATCATATATCAGTATACTTATTTCGCAGTATTATAATTTAGTTTGGTTATGTATTAACTTTTTAATAGGAAGTTATAAATTTAACGATATTAATTCTCTTTAATACATAATTCATTGCAATGCGATTAAATGTATCAATATTTTAAAATACCTAGTCGAATTAAAAGTTGAAAAAGCACTCATAATAAAATCGAGTTTGTATATGTTCCTCAGATTTACTAATATGCCTTTCTTTTTACTACCACTAAATACCTTAAAATAATATAATTAGATTGTTTTAACTGAAACATTGAGAACATTAATGAAAACGAAAAAAACAAAACAAAGTAGACGTCAAATATGGTATATTGCAATATCATAGTAATAGCATCGATATATATTCGGTTATGTATATTCATATAGTATTTGCTTTGCTTTTGTTTTACACCTTTTTACACCACCAATCTGTTGTTCCTTGCATGTATGGATTTTTTTCTTGTACAAGCACTAGGAACTATAAAAATAATATTGATATGTACAAATTTAACATACCTGTGATCTTCGAAAATTAGCTGGCTATTCTGATAATTTTCTTGATATTCTTACATGTAGAGTTTAATATAATTTTTATTCACTTTTAAATTTATTTGTTTCTGATATTTATAAAATTTGATTACATTTATATTAATTTTACAACCATGTATAAGGAATTGACAAGCAAGTAAAAGCAAACCATACAACTGGCAAATGCTAGACATAATGTAGACACATAATACACAATAGACACATAACTAGACCTAATGTAGATTATTCTAAAGTGTATGTGGATAGCAAACCAATCCTATACTACATGTTGTTTACTTTCTTATGTTCAATTTATATTTTTCATTAGTATATTTTTTTATTGCAGCATGCAGATTTTCGTGAAGACTTTGACTGGCAAAACCATCACCCTGGAGGCTGAGGCATCTGACACAATCGAAAATGTTAAAGCCAAGATTCAAGATAAAGAAGGCATTCCACCAGACCAGCAGCGATTGATCTTTGCTGGTAAACAACTAGAAGATGGACGTACATTGTCTGATTACAACATCCAAAAGGAATCAACTCTTCACTTAGTGTTGAGATTGAGGGGAGGCATGCAAATTATTGTCAAGACTTTAACTGGCAAAACCATTACTCTGGAGGTTGAAGCCTCTGACACTATTGAAAATGCGAAAGCCAAGATTCAAGATAAAGAAGGCATTGCCCCAGACCAACAGCGATTGATCTTTGCTGGTAAACAACTAGAAGATGGACGTACTCTTTCTGATTACAATATCCAGAAGGAATCTACACTTCACCTGGTATTGAGATTGAGAGGAGGCATGCAGATTTTTGTCAAAACTTTAACTGGTAAAACGATCACCCTTGAAGTTGAACCATCAGACACGATTGAAAATGTAAAAGCTAAAATTCGAGATAAAGAAGGTATTCCTCCAGATCAACAGCGATTGATCTTTGCTGGTAAACAATTGGAAGATGGTCGTACCCTATCTGATTACAATATTCAAAAGGAGTCCACATTGCATTTAGTGCTAAGACTCAGAGGTGGCAATTAAAAGCATTTTTATTTGTATTTTGATATATTTTTAAATTAATGTGAAATAAATATCTGCAGTAATACATGTTTTTTTTTTCTTACTCTTAACTTATTTGAAGACCGTGTATTTAAAACTGAATATTTTTAAATTAGTATTTTATAATAAGCAACCCTTAGTAACTCGAAGTGAAGATATTTTGAGTGTTTGGATAGCAGTTTTTGGGAGTTTGGATGTAAGAACCCTATTGGTAGTATATAATAGTTGATAATTAATAACCAATGCAGATGTAAAAATACTTATAGCTGATTTATATTCAAGATGAAAAACAGGAAATAGAATTAAAAGATATTAAGTTATTAGTTGTTTTTAGCTCTATTCGATATATATATTCGATATTCTATATCGATATATCGGAGAAAAAATTGCGATATTTTACAAGAGATATAGCCATACTTTTAAGAAAATATAAAAATATTTGTATACCAGCCCAGAGAAATATCGACATTTTCTTAACAAAGAAAAACTGACTATTAATACAATTTTAATAATAAGTACTAAAATGCACTAACATATAAAATTTAGTACCAATTTAAAAGGTTTATTAGAAATTTCAAAAGGTTTTTTACAAAGTTTAAGAAATATCTTTAACATTTTTGAACCATTAAGAATTTTATATCTGTATTCCTGTCCTATACTATTAAATGAAATTATTCCCTTTTGAGGAACTTCTAGGATCCATTTATTGGATCAATTTAAGTACATATTTTGTATTTTAGTAATACTGGTTGTTTTCCTATAAGGTTATTTGTTCATTGTTAAATTTTATTGTTTTCTTCCCTAATTAAAACTTTCTGAGAATGTAATTAAGATCAATTAAAGACTGTTTATGAACATACTTTCTTAGCTTATTTAAAAGTCACTTTTATAACCATTAAATTACGCAAGAGAGAAAAAACTATTTAATTCAACGTGTAACCTTTCTAGTATTGATGTGTTGATTTTTTAGTAATCCGATACGGCCAATCAACCAACAGCAAATCATATTAATGGCTTTTGTTGCGACTGTATTATATTGGGATATTTTATATTTTTATTCGTATTAGTAGTATTTTATGTATTTATTTCGTTTTAGAGAAACTGCGGTATTGTCAATAGCATATTGTATAGCTAGTCAGGTATTTTTGATGTTTGGTTTTCTTATCAATTTATATACCTACTTATAAAGCTGTAAAGTCTTAATTAGGGTAATAAGCAATAAAACGCCAGGGTTGGGTAGTATTTGAATGACTTGTATTTGGAAATTGTAATTTAAATACAAATACATGTTTTGTATTTTAATTACATCTTGAAAATATAATTTGTTATACGTATTTCAAGTACCTGACGCTGGTGTGCTTGTTAAATGTCAATGGTTTCTTGGTTGTTTGAATATTTACATGTCTAAATATGTACCTTTATATTAGTCTACGGCAGTATACGAGTATAATCTTTTAACTCACATAAAAGTTATATTTACGATTTATTTAATACATAGAAATTAACTTGGATAAACATAAACACTGGTTCTTCTCGAACGTTAATGTGGCTGCATTTGAATATCATGAGAATTTTATTTACTAGCTCACGTCTTCATGTAAGAAAGCCACATTTAGGCAATTTTCTCTTTCCATAAATATTAAGGAATCGGATGTTAGAAAAGGGCAATAGATCCTACTTTCCTAGAAACTTACTAGAAACTAGAACATAATTGCTGCAGTTTTAGATTAGATTCAGGGCAACAAGTGTTACTATAGCAAACTTCTGCTTACTTTAACGTCTGTCCTAATCAGGTTAGATTGTCTGCAGGTTTCTAATTTAAGGAATTTTACTGTTATATTTATGTTTGCAAAGCAAAGAGAGATTAAAAAGAATATTTGATAGGATTTTACTTTACAAAATGCTTTGGTTGTCAGAGGCATCACAATACGTGACAGGCAAATAATTCCAAACTTTTAATTCATGCCCTAAAGGTATATTAAAAAAAAACATGAAATAACGCATAAGAGTAACAGGAACAGCAGTACTAGTAAAGAATATCATGATTTTATTGTTTCTGAGGACAGTTACAGTGTTCAGTCACAGGTGTCAAAAATAGTCATTATCATCATTTTAACCTAATTAAAAAGAGACAAAATGCTGTCCGATGGGTCGAACATATAACCGAATCAATCTATAAAATTAGATTTGTGTTGGCACTGCTCGACCCTGATGCCAAATGTCTACAAGATTCTCCAAAATGTTGGTGATAATTAGATGTTATAAGTCCAATTTGATACGGCAACGTTGTGACGTAATAATTTTTGATGGCGCACTGGGCTGTTTTATTGTATATACTATATAAAGAATTTATTGAACACTTGCATTGTATCATTGTAACATGTTACTCTCTCGTGTTTCAACACCTATTAATGCTTCACCATGCCATTATGCTTTCGCCACATTACACTTTTAGTTCTTCCAATCAAACAGCCAATGCACGTCATTAAGACCATCGAACATATTGATATATTCAGTATATAAAAACGCAAAATCCTTTTTAAACTGAAGGCATTTTTTTTTCTGATTTTACTAATTAGCATTACTCTAGATAAAAAGATACAGAAAGAAGTCTGATGTGCCAGAACATGTAAGAAAATCGGTCTATATATAAAACTCGATTTGTGTTGATACTGGTCGACACCGTTGTCATATGTCAATGGGCATATAATAGAACAACTCTAATCTACGAGCTATTGTGACTATTCAATAAATATGAATTAGATGTACTATAAAGTAAAAATAAATTATATTTTGTAACGTTATTTTTATTTCGTTATTTTATTTAAATTTTGTTGATAGAGTCAATAGAAGCTAAAACTTAAATTTGGTGCGGCAACGTTGTATTATAAATTTTGTTAGGAATGATTTTCTAGTGCATATTTTCAGGATCAAGGCTACTACTAACAATCAAACACATCTAAATAATAAGATATGAATTTTATTCATAATTGTATACAAGTTTTAAATATCATAGTCATTGAAATCAACTCACGAGGATCAATATTTTATTTTAAACAGTTACGAAGTGTATATTTACATCATTCAAGTTGTACAAAAATGTTTGTTACAAAAAACCATACAAAAATGTAGTAGGATGAGAGGTACGGCTCGATGACTAGCAACACTGATCTGATGTTGTTGATGAAAAGTCGCTTTCACGCGTCTTACCGTAAAACAGAAAGAATTAAACTAGGTGCATCTAAAATCGTCTCTCGCAAATGCAAACATCTTTTATACTCACGTAACAACAATGTAAACAAGTTGTCAACAAGATATTTAACAGTTCTGAATTAAAACTACTGGACGGTTTTTATGGGTATAGGTTTATTTATACATTATTTTTAAGTCCTATGTTCTAATTAGATACTCTATCGTGCATCAATGGTGTCTGGGCCCCTAATGTATTTATACATCTCGAAAAAATCCAAATAAGTATAGTATTTTCATAATAATAATATCATTCTAATGTAGCTGTTTAGTATTTTAAGTAATTTTAATAATGTCTAAAGTGTATTTAACTTAATATTGAGGTAAATAACACTGTTGTTAATATTTTAGGGTTAAGCCTCAATTGTTTTGTTTACTGTGTATATGAGTCCCCAATAATTGTTTTTTTTTTCAATAACCAAATAATATACTTATTATAAATTATAAAAGGCCAATATAAAATATCTGGTGTCTTGTGAATGAAATAATAGTTCCATGGGCCATACTTCACCAGGTTAGGAAAAATGATACATGCATTTTAAAATAAATTTATTTTTAATAATCTGTTTATTGTATACTATTTTGAATCGATATTTTTGTTATTCTTTATTATCGTCATGTAGCCCATTATAAAGTATCAAAAGAAATAGATATACAGTAACAATGCTAATTTTATATTAAAATCATTAAAAAAATATTTTCTAATAAATAATAATAAAATAAATAAACAGTTTTGACATATGAGTAATATCCAAATAAAAAATTTCGATATTTTCCAATACTTTTTCAAATATATATTGACAGTTATAATATAGAGTATCGAACTTTTTTGACAATTCTTTACCTCCCACCCTTTTTACACAAAAGAATGTTCTCAGAAAAAGTAGGGTTAAAGTGAATAAACATCGATATTGACTAAAAGAATTGTATTGGAAAATAAAAATTAATTGTTGTTCATGATTTCCAATAATTAATATATTTTGTATATGTACTTTCAAATATCGATAATTTTATGCTCATAGAATATATTATCTAGCGATCCAATAACAGGAAACTATGGCTGTCAGCCGCCATGGAAAATATCGATAGAACGTTCTAACGATATTTGAAATATTTCAATATTATTAAAAAAATATCGATATATCGGAGAAAAAGATTGCGATATTTTACAGGAGATATAGCCAGACTTTTAACAAAAAATAAAAATATTTGTATACTGTATTTCTTAACAAAGAAAAACTGACTATTAATAAGATTTTAATAATAAGTACTAAAATGCACTAACATATAAAATTTAGTACCAATTTAAAAGGTTTATTAGAAGTTTCAAAATGGTTTTTATAAAGTTTAAGAAATATCTTTAACATTTTTGAAATATCGAAAATATCGACTTACAAAAATATCGATATATAGGCTAGAAATATCGATATACACTTCTCTCGTTAATTCTGCACATCCCTACAATTAATATTTGGAAATGTATTTTAGTTGGAGGGGGTATCGACGTTTAAACCTCAAAAAAGGCCTTATAAGGTCTGAATCTAGAAGTTGCTGAACAGTTTAAAGCAATAAGCGAAAAGTGGGCTTTGTTGTATATCGTGCTCTATTGTGTAAACGTAGTTGTGATAGGAAGTTATAGTTATCCGTGTTTATAAGAAAGCTATAAGTAAGTATAACTTTGAAACAATTTTCTTTGTATTCATGACAATGCAGATTTTGCTTTGTTTAAGGGTTTCTTAGCAATTTTTAAATTTCTTTCCAACAAAAATTATAATATTTGTGTGTTCCTTTAACGTTATTTAGATAAAGATTATTCAGGAAATCTAAGGTTAGCATCATTATGTTTCAATTTATTATTTGTTAATGTGTTTTATGTATTACGTATTACTGAAAATGTTTTCAATGTTTGTTTTAAATGTCTCAATACGTATTAGGTCTTTGTTATAGAATAGTTCGTGAATTGTTATGTTCATTAGTGTTGGCAATGTTATTTTTACCAGATTACTGATATATCATATATCAGTATACTTATTTCGCAGTATTATAATTTAGTTTGGTTATGTATTAACTTTTTAATAGGAAGTTATAAATTTAACGATATTAATTCTCTTTAATACATAATTCATTGCAATGCGATTAAATGTATCAATATTTTAATATACCTAGTCGAATTAAAAGTTGAAAAAGCACTCAAAATAAAATCGAGTTTGTATATGTTCCTCAGATTTACTAATATGCCTTTCTTTTTACTACCACTAAATACCTTAAAATAATATAATTAGATTGTTTTAACTGAAACATTGAGAACATTAATGAAAACGAAAAAAACAAAACAAAGTAGACGTCAAATATGGTATATTGCAATATCATAGTAATAGCATCGATATATATTCAGTTATGTATATTCATATAGTATTTGCTTTGCTTTTGTTTTACACCTTTTTACACCACCAATCTGTTGTTCCTTGCATGTATGGATTTTCTTCTTGTACAAGCACTAGGAACTATAAAAATAATATTGATATGTACAAATTTAACATACCTGTGATCTTCGAAAATTAGCTGGCTATTCTGATAATTTTCTTGATATTCTTACATGTAGAGTTTAATATAATTTTTATTCACTTTTAAATTTATTTGTTTCTGAAATTTATAAAATTTTATTAAATTTATATTAATTTTACAACCATGTATGAGAAATTGACAAGCAAGTAAAAGCAAACCATACAACTGGCAAATGCTAGACATAATGTAGAAACATAATACACAATAGACACATAACTAGACCTATTGTAGATTATTCTAAAGTGTATGTGGATAGCAAACCAATCCTATACTACATGTTGTTTACTTTTTTATGTTCAATTTATATTTTTCATTAGTATATTTTTTTATTGCAGCATGCAGATTTTCGTGAAGACTTTGACTGGCAAAACCATCACCCTGGAGGCTGAGGCATCTGACACAATCGAAAATGTTAAAGCCAAGATTCAAGATAAAGAAGGCATTCCACCAGACCAGCAGCGATTGATCTTTGCTGGTAAACAACTAGAAGATGGACGTACATTGTCTGATTACAACATCCAAAAGGAATCAACTCTTCACTTAGTGTTGAGATTGAGGGGAGGCATGCAAATTATTGTCAAGACTTTAACTGGCAAAACCATTACTCTGGAGGTTGAAGCCTCTGACACTATTGAAAATGCGAAAGCCAAGATTCAAGATAAAGAAGGCATTGCCCCAGACCAACAGCGATTGATCTTTGCTGGTAAACAACTAGAAGATGGACGTACTCTTTCTGATTACAATATCCAGAAGGAATCTACACTTCACCTGGTATTGAGATTGAGAGGAGGCATGCAGGTTTTTGTCAAAACTTTAACTGGTAAAACGATCACCCTTGAAGTTGAACCATCAGACACGATTGAAAATGTAAAAGCTAAAATTCGAGATAAAGAAGGTATTCCTCCAGATCAACAGCGATTGATCTTTGCTGGTAAACAATTGGAAGATGGTCGTACCCTATCTGATTACAATATTCAAAAGGAGTCCACATTGCATTTAGTGCTAAGACTCAGAGGTGGCAATTAAAAGCATTTTTATTTGTATTTTGATATATTTTTAAATTAATGTGAAATAAATATCTGCAGTAATACATGTTTTTTTTTCTTACTCTTAACTTATTTGAAGACCATGTATTTAAAACTGAATATTTTTAAATTAGTATTTTATAATAAGCAACCCTTAATAACTCGAAGTGAAGATATTTTGAGTGTTTGGATAGCAGTTTTTGGGAGTTTGGATGTAAGAACCCTATTGGTAGTATATAATAGTTGATAATTAATAACTAATGCAGATGTAAAAATACTTATAGCTGATTTATATTCAAGATGAAAAACAGGAAATAGAATTAAAAGATATTAAGTTATTAGTTGTTTTTAGCTCTATTCGATATATATATTCGATATTCTATATCGATATATCGGAGAAAAAATTGCGATATTTTACAAGAGATATAGCCATACTTTTAAGAAAATATAAAAATATTTGTATACCAGCCCAGAGAAATATCGACATTTTCTTAACAAAGAAAAACTGACTATTAATACAATTTTAATAATAAGTACTAAAATGCACTAACATATAAAATTTAGTACCAATTTAAAAGGTTTATTAGAAATTTCAAAAGGTTTTTTACAAAGTTTAAGAAATATCTTTAACATTTTTGAACCATTAAGAATTTTATATCTGTATTCCTGTCCTATACTATTAAATGAAATTATTCCCTTTTGAGGAACTTCTAGGATCCATTTATTGGATCAATTTAAGTACATATTTTGTATTTTAGTAATACTGGTTGTTTTCCTATAAGGTTATTTGTTCATTGTTAAATTTTATTGTTTTCTTCCCTAATTAGAACTTTCTGAGAATGTAATTAAGATCAATTAAAGACTGTTTATGAACATACTTTCTTAGCTTATTTAAAAGTCACTTTTATAACCATTAAATTACGCAAGAGAGAAAAAACTATTTAATTCAACGTGTAACCTTTCTAGTATTGATGTGTTGATTTTTTAGTAATCCGATACGGCCAATCAACCAACAGCAAATCATATTAATGGCTTTTGTTGCGACTGTATTATATTGGGATATTTTATATTTTTATTCGTATTAGTAGTATTTTATGTATTTATTTCGTTTTAGAGAAACTGCGGTATTGTCAATAGCATATTGTATAGCTAGTCAGGTATTTTTGATGTTTGGTTTTCTTATCAATTTATATACCTACTTATAAAGCTGTAAAGTCTTAATTGGGGTAATAAGCAATAAAACGCCAGGGTTGGGTAGTATTTGAATTACTTGTATTTAGAAATTGTAATTAAAATACAAATACATGTTTTGTATTTTAATTACATCTTGAAAATATAATTTGTTATACATATTTCAAGTACCTGACGCTGGTGTGCTTGTTAAATGTCAATGGTTTCTTGGTTGTTTGAATATTTACATGTCTAAATATGTACCTTTATATTAGTCTACGGCAGTATACGAGTATAATCTTTTAACTCACATAAAAGTTATATTTACGATTTATTTAATACATAGAAATTAACTTGGATAAACATAAACACTGGTTCTTCTCGAACGTTAATGTGGCTGCATTTGAATATCATGAGAATTTTATTTACTAGCTCACGTCTTCATGTAAGAAAGCCACATTTAGGCATTTTTCTCTTTCCATAAATATTAAGGAATCGGATGTTAGAAAAGGGCAATAGATCCTACTTTCCTAGAAACTTACTAGAAACTAGAACATAATTGCTGCAGTTTTAGATTAGATTCAGGGCAACAAGTGTTACTATAGCAAACTTCTGCTTACTTTAACGTCTGTCCTAATCAGGTTAGATTGTCTGCAGGTTTCTAATTTAAGGAATTTTACTGTTATATTTATGTTTGCAACTAAAAGAGAGATTAAAAAGAATATTTGATAGGATTTTACTTTACAACTTACATGCTTTGGTTGTCAGAGGCATCACAATACGTGACAGGCAAATAATTCCAAACTTTTAATTCATGCCCTAAAAGTATATTTAAAAAAAACATGAAATAACGCATAAGAGTAACAGGAACAGCAGTACTAGTAAAGAATATCATGATTTTATTGTTTCTGAGGACAGTTACAATGTTCAGTCACAGGTGTCAAAAATAGTCATTATCATCATTTTAACCTAATTAAAAAGAGACAAAATGCTGTCCGATGGGTCGAACATATAACCGAATCAATCTATAAAATTAGATTTGTGTTGGCACTGCTCGACCCTGATGCCAAATGTCTACAAGATTCTCCAAAATGTTAGTGATAATTAGATGTTATAAGTCCAATTTGATACGGCAACGTTGTGACGTAATAATTTTTGATGGCGCACTGGGCTGTTTTATTGTATATACTATATAAAGAATTTATTGAACACTTGCATTGTATCATTGTAACATGTTACTCTCTCGTGTTTCAACACCTATTAATGCTTCACCATGCCATTATGCTTTCACCACATTACACTTTTAGTTCTTCCAATCAAACAGCCAATGCACGTCATTAAGACCATCGAACATATTGATATATTCAGTTTATAAAAACGCAAAATCCTTTTTAAACTCAAGGCATTTTTCTTTCTGATTTTACTAATTAGCATTACTCTAGTTAAAAAGAGACAGAAAGAAGTCTGATGTGCCAGAACATGTAAGAAAATCGGTCTATATATAAAACTCGATTTGTGTTGATACTGGTCGACACCGTTGTCATATGTCAATGGGCACATAATAGAACTACTCTAATCTACGAGCTATTGTGACTATTCAATAAATATGCATTTGGTGCGGCAACGTTGCATTATAAATTTTGTTAGGAATGATTTTCTAGTGCATATTTTCAGGATCAAGGCTACTACTAACAATCAAACACATCTAAATAATAAGATATGAATTTTATTCATAATTGTATACAAGTTTTAAATATCATAGTCATTGAAATCAACTCACGAGGATCAATATTTTATTTTAAACAGTTACGAATTGCGAATACAAAAATGTTCGTTACAAAAAACCATACAAAAATGTTGTAGGATGAGAGGTACGGCTCGATGACTAGCAACACTGATCTGATGTTGTTGATGAAAAGTCGCTTTCACGCGTCTTAGGGTAAAACAGAAAGAATTAAACTAGGTGCATCTAAAATCGTCTCTCGCAAATGCACACTTCTTTTATACTCACGTAACAACAATGTAAACAAGTTGTCAACAAGATATTTAACAGTTCTGAATTAAAACTACTGGACGGTTTTTATGGGTATAGATTTATTTATACATTATTTTTAAGTCCTATGTTATAATTAGATACTATATCGTGCATCAATGGTGTCTGGGCCCCTAATGTATTTATACATCTCGAAAAAATCCAAATAAGTATAATATTTTCATAATAATAATATCATTCTAATGTAGCTGTTTAGTATTTTAAGTAACTTTAATAATGTCTAAAGTGTATTTAAATTAATATTGAGGTAAATAACACTTTTGTTAATATTTTAGGGTTAAGCCTCAATTGTTTTATTTACTGTGTATATGAGTCCCCAATAATTGTTTTTTTTTTCAGTAACCAAATAATATACTTATTATAAATTATAAAAAGCCAATATAAAATATCTGGTGTCTTGTGAATGAAATAATAGTTCCATGGGCCATACTTCACCAGGTTAGGAAAAATGATACATGCGTTTTAAAATAAATTTATTTTTAATAATCTGTTTATTGTATACTATTTTGAATCGATATTTTTGTTATTCTTTATTATCGTCATGTAGCCCATTATAAAGTATCAAAAGAAATAGATATACAGTAACAATGCTAATTTTATATTAAAATCATTAAAAAAATATTTTCTAATAAATAATAATAAAAGAAATAAACAGTTTTGACGTATGAGTAATATCCAAATAAAAAATTTCGATATTTTCCAATACTTTTTCAAATATATATTGACAGTTATAATATAGAGTATCGAACTTTTTTGACAATTCTTTACCTCCCACCCTTTTTACACAAAAGAATGTTCTCAGAAAAAGTAGGGTTAAAGTGAATAAACATCGATATTAACTAAAAGAATTGTATTGGAAAATAAAAATTAATTGTTGTTCATGATTTCCAATAATTAATATATTTTGTATATGTACTTTCAAATATCGATAATTTTATGCTCATAGAATGTATTATCTAGCGATCCAATAACAAGAAACTTGGCTGTCAGCCGCCATGGAAAATATCGATAGAACGTTCTAACGATATTTGAAATATTTCAATATTACTAAAAAAATATCGATATATCGGAGAAAAAGATTGCGATATTTTACAGGAGATATAGCCAGACTTTTAAGAAAAAATAAAAATATTTGTGTACCAGCCTAGAGAAATATCGACATTTTCTTAACAAAGAAAAACTGACTATTAATAAGATTTTAATAATAAGTACTAAAATGCACTAACATATAAAATTTAGTACCATTTTAAAAGGTTTATTAGAAGTTTCCAAATGGTTTTTATAAAGTTTAAGAAATATCTTTAACATTTTTGAAATATCGAAAATATCGACTTACAAAAATATCGATATATAGGCTAGAAATATCGATATAACCTTCTCTCGTTAATTTTCCACATCCCTACAATTAATATTTCGAAATGTATTTTAGTTGGAGGGGGTATTGACGTTCAGACCTCAAAAAAGGCCTTATAATGTCTGAATCTAGAAGTTGCTGAACAGTTTAAAGCAATAAGCAAAAAGTGGGCTTTGTTGTATATCGTGCTCTATTGTGTAAACGTAGTTGTGATAGGAAGTTATAGTTATCCGTGTTTATAAGAAAGCTATAAGTAAGTATAACTTTGAAACAATTTTCTTTGTATTCATGACAATGCAGATTTTGCTTTGTTTAAGGGTTTCTTAGCAATTTTTAAATTTCTTTCCAACAAAAATTATAATATTTGTGTGTTCCTTTAACGTTATTTAGATAAAGATTATTCAGGAAATCTAAGGTTAGCATCATTATGTTTCAATTTATTATTACTGAAATGTATTACGTATTACTGAAAATGTTTTCAATGTTTGTTTTAAATGTTTCAATACGTATTAGGTCTTTGTTATAGAATAGTTCGTGAATTGTTATGTTCATTAGTGTTGGCAATGTTATTTTTACCAGATTACTGATATATCATATATCAGTATACTTATTTCGCAGTATTATAATTCAGTTTGGTTATGTATTAACTTTTTAATAGGAAGTTATAAATTTAACGATATTAATTCTCTTTAATACATAATTCATTGCAATGCGATTAAATGTATCAATATTTTAATATACCTAGTCGAATTAAAAGTTGAAAAAGCACTCATAATAAAATCGAGTTTGTATATGTTCCTCAGATTTACTAATATGCCTTTCTTTTTACTACCACTAAATACCTTAAAATAATATAATTAGATTGTTTTAACTGAAACATTGAGAACATTAATGAAAACGAGAAAAACAAAACAAAGTAGACGTCAAATATGGTATATTGCAATATCATAGTAATAGCATCGATATATATTCAGTTATGTATATTCATATAATATTTGCTTTGCTTTTGTTTTACACCTTTTTACACCACCAATCTGTTGTTCCTTGCATGTATGGATTTTCTTCTTGTACAAGCACTAGGAACTATAAAAATAATATTGATATGTACAAATTTAACATACCTGTGATCTTCGAAAATTAGCTGGCTATTCTGATAATTTTCTTGATATCCTTACATGTAGAGTTTAATATAATTTTTATTCACTTTTAATTTTATTTGTTTCTGAAATTTATAAAATTTGATTAAATTTATATTAATTTTACAACCATGTATAAGAAATTGACAAGCAAGTAAAAGCAAACCATACAACTGGCAAATGCTAGACATAATGTAGAAACATAATACACAATAGACACATAACTAGACCTATTGTAGATTATTCTAAAGTGTATGTGGATAGCAAACCAATCCTATACTACATGTTGTTTACTTTCTTATGTTCAATTTATATTTTTCATTAGTATATTTTTTTATTGCAGCATGCAGATTTTCGTGAAGACTTTGACTGGCAAAACCATCACCCTGGAGGCTGAGGCATCTGACACAATTGAAAATGTTAAAGCCAAGATTCAAGATAAAGAAGGCATTCCACCAGACCAGCAGCGATTGATCTTTGCTGGTAAACAACTAGAAGATGGACGTACATTGTCTGATTACAACATCCAGAAGGAATCAACTCTTCACTTAGTGTTGAGATTGAGGGGAGGCATGCAAATTATTGTCAAGACTTTAACTGGCAAAATCATTACTCTGGAGGTTGAATCCTCTGACACTATTGAAAATGCGAAATCCAAGATTCAAGATAAAGAAGGCATTGCCCCAGACCAACAGCGATTGATCTTTGCTGGTAAACAACTAGAAGATGGACGTACTCTTTCTGATTACAATATCCAGAAGGAATCTACACTTCACCTGGTATTGAGATTGAGAGGAGGCATGCAGGTTTTTGTCAAAACTTTAACTGGTAAAACGATCACCCTTGAAGTTGAACCATCAGACACGATTGAAAATGTAAAAGCTAAAATTCAAGATAAAGAAGGTATTCCTCCAGACCAGCAGCGATTGATCTTTGCTGGTAAACAACTAGAAGATGGACGTACATTGTCTGATTACAACATCCAGAAGGAATCAACTCTTCACTTAGTGTTGGGATTGAGGGGAGGCATGCAAATTATTGTCAAGACTTTAACTGGCAAAACCATTACTCTGGAGGTTGAAGCCTCTGACACTATTGAAAATGCGAAAGCCAAGATTCAAGATAAAGAAGGCATTGCCCCAGACCAACAGCGATTGATCTTTGCTGGTAAACAACTAGAAGATGGACGTACTCTTTCTGATTACAATATCCAGAAGGAATCTACACTTCACCTGGTATTGAGATTGAGAGGAGGCATGCAGGTTTTTGTCAAAACTTTAACTGGTAAAACGATCACCCTTGAAGTTGAACCATCAGACACGATTGAAAATGTAAAAGCTAAAATTCAAGATAAAGAAGGTATTCCTCCAGACCAGCAGCGATTGATCTTTGCTGGTAAACAACTAGAAGATGGACGTACATTGTCTGATTACAACATCCAGAAGGAATCAACTCTTCACTTAGTGTTGAGATTGAGGGGAGGCATGCAAATTATTGTCAAGACTTTAACTGGCAAAACCATTACTCTGGAGGTTGAAGCCTCTGACACTATTGAAAATGCGAAAGCCAAGATTCAAGATATAGAAGGCATTGCCCCAGACCAACAGCGATTGATCTTTGCTGGTAAACAACTAGAAGATGGACGTACTCTTTCTGATTACAATATCCAGAAGGAATCTACACTTCACCTGGTATTGAGATTGAGAGGAGGCATGCAGATTTTTGTCAAAACTTTAACTGGTAAAACGATCACCCTTGAAGTTGAACCATCAGACACGATTGAAAATGTAAAAGCTAAAATTCGAGATAAAGAAGGTATTCCTCCAGATCAACAGCGATTGATCTTTGCTGGTAAACAATTGGAAGGTGGTCGTACCCTATCTGATTACAATATTCAAAAGGAGTCCACATTGCATTTAGTGCTAAGACTCAGAGGTGGCAATTAAAAGCATTTTTATTTGTATTTTGATATATTTTTAAATTAATGTGAAATAAATATCTGCAGTAATACATGTTTTTTTTCTTACTCTTAACTTATTTGAAGACCATGTATTTAAAACTGAATATTTTTAAATTAGTATTTTATAATAAGCAACACTTAATAACTCGAAGTGAAGATATTTTGAGTGTTTGGATAGCAGTTTTTCGGAGTTTGGATGTAAGAACCCTATTGGTAGTATATAATAGTTGATAATTAATAACCAATGCAGATGTAAAAATAATTATAGCTGATTTATATTCAAGATGAAAAACAGGAAATAGAATTAAAAGATATTAAGTTATTAGTTGTTTTTAGCTCTATTCGATATATATATTCGATATTCTATATCGATATATCGGAGAAAAAATTGCGATATTTTACAGGAGATATAACCATACATTTAAGAAAATATAAAAATATTTGTATACCAGCCCAGAGAATTATCGACATTTTCTTAACAAAGAAAAACTGACTATTAATACAATTTTAATAATAAGTACTAAAATGCATTAACATGTAAAATTTAGTACCAATTTAAAAGGTTTATTAGAAATTTCAAAAGGTTTTTTATAAAGTTTAAGAAATATCTTTAACATTTTTGAACCATTAAGAATTTTATATCTGTATTCCTGTCCTATACTATTAAATGAAATTATTCACTTTTGAGGAACTTCTAGGATCCATTTATTGAATGAATTTAAGTACATATTTTGTATTTTGGTAATACTGGTTGTTTTCCTATAAGGTTATTTGTTCATTGTTAAATTTTATTGTTTTCTTCCCTAATTAGAACTTTCTGAGAATGTAGTTAAGATCAATTTAAGACTGTTTATGAACATACTTTCTTAGCTTATTTAAAAGTCACTTTTATAACCAATAAATTGCGCAAGAGAGAAAAAACTATTTAATTCAACGTGTAACCTTTCTAGTATTGATGTGTTGATTTTTTAGTAATCCGATACGGCCAATCAACCAACAGCAAATCATATTAATGGCTTTTGTTGCGACTGTATTATATTGGGATATTTTATATTTTTATTCGTATTAGTAGTATTTTATGTATTTATTTCGTTTTAGAGAAACTGCGGTATTGTCAATAGCATATTGTATAGCTAGTCAGGTATTTTTGATGTTTGGTTTTCTTATCAATTTATATACCTACTTATAAAGCTGTAAAGTCTTAATTGGGGTAATAAGCAATAAAACGCCAGGGTTGGGTAGTATTTGAATTACTTGTATTTAGAAATTGTAATTAAAATACAAATACATGTTTTGTATTTTAATTACATCTTGAAAATATAATTTGTTATACATATTTCAAGTACCTGATGCTGGTGTGCTTGTTAAATGTCAATGGTTTCTTGGTTGTTTGAATATTTACATGTCTAAATATGTACCTTTATATTAGTCTACGGCAGTATACGAGTATAATCTTTTAACTCACATAAAAGTTATATTTACGATTTATTTAATACATAGAAATTAACTTGGATAAACATAAACACTGGTTCTTCTCGAACGTTAATGTGGCTGCATTTGAATATCATGAGAATTTTATTTACTAGCTCACGTCTTCATGTAAGAAAGCCACATTTAGGCATTTTTCTCTTTCCATAAATATTAAGGAATCGGATGTTAGAAAAGAGCAATAGATCCTACTTTCCTAGAAACTTACTAGAAACTAGAACATAATTGCTGCAGTTTTAGATTAGATTCAGGGCAACAAGTGTTACTATAGCAAACTTCTGCTTACTTTAACGTCTGTCCTAATCAGGTTAGATTGTCTGCAGGTTTCTAATTTAAGGAATTTTACTGTTATATTTATGTTTGCAACTAAAAGAGAGATTAAAAAGAATATTTGATAGGATTTTACTTTACAACTTACATGCTTTGGTTGTCAGAGGCATCACAATACGTGACAGGCAAATAATTCCAAACTTTTAATTCATGCCCTAAAGGTATATTAAAAAAAAAACATGAAATAACGCATAAGAGTAACAGGAACAGCAGTACTAGTAAAGAATATCATGATTTTATTGTTTCTGAGGACAGTTACAGTGTTCAGTCACAGGTGTCAAAAATAGTCATTATCATCATTTTAACCTAATTAAAAAGAGACAAAATGCTGTCCGATGGGTCGAACATATAACCGAATCAATCTATAAAATTAGATTTGTGTTGGCACTGCTCGACCCTGATGCCAAATGTCTACAAGATTCTCCAAAATGTTAGTGATAATTAGATGTTATAAGTCCAATTTGATACGGCAACGTTGTGACGTAATAATTTTTGATGGCGCACTGGGCTGTTTTATTGTATATACTATATAAAGAATTTATTGAACACTTGCATTGTATCATTGTAACATGTTACTCTCTCGTGTTTCAACACCTATTAATGCTTCACCATGCCATTATGCTTTCACCACATTACACTTTTAGTTCTTCCAATCAAACAGCCAATGCACGTCATTAAGACCATCGAACATATTGATATATTCAGTTTATAAAAACGCAAAATCCTTTTTAAACTCAAGGCATTTTTCTTTCTGATTTTACTAATTAGCATTACTCTAGTTAAAAAGAGACAGAAAGAAGTCTGATGTGCCAGAACATGTAAGAAAATCGGTCTATATATAAAACTCGATTTGTGTTGATACTGGTCGACACCGTTGTCATATGTCAATGGGCACATAATAGAACTACTCTAATCTACGAGCTATTGTGACTATTCAATAAATATGCATTTGGTGCGGCAACGTTGCATTATAAATTTTGTTAGGAATGATTTTCTAGTGCATATTTTCAGGATCAAGGCTACTACTAACAATCAAACACATCTAAATAATAAGATATGAATTTTATTCATAATTGTATACAAGTTTTAGATATCATAGTCATTGAAATCAAGTCACGAGGATCAATATTTTATTTTAAACAGTTACGAATTGTATATTTACATCATTCAAGTTGTACAAAAATGTTCGTTACAAAAAACCATACAAAAATGTTGTAGGATGAGAGGTACGGCTCGATGACTAGCAACACTGATCTGATGTTGTTGATGAAAAGTCGCTTTCACGCGTCTTAGGGTAAAACAGAAAGAATTAAACTAGGTGCATCTAAAATCGTCTCTCGCAAATGCACACTTCTTTTATACTCACGTAACAACAATGTAAACAAGTTGTCAACAAGATATTTAACAGTTCTGAATTAAAACTACTGGACGGTTTTTATGGGTATAGGTTTATTTATACATTATTTTTAAGTCCTATGTTCTAATTAGATACTATATCGTGCATCAATGGTGTCTGGGCCCCTAATGTATTTATACATCTCGAAAAAATCCAAATAAGTATAGTATTTTCATAATAATAATATCATTCTAATGTAGCTGTTTAGTATTTTAAGTAACTTTAATAATGTCTAAAGTGTATTTAACTTAATATTGAGGTAAATAACACTGTTGTTAATATTTTAGGGTTAAGCCTCAATTGTTTTGTTTACTGTGTATATGAGTCCCCAATAATTGTTTTCTTTTCAGTAACCAAATAATATACTTATTATAAATTATAAAAGGCCAATATAAAATATCTGGTGTCTTGTGATTGAAATAATAGTTCCATGGGCTATACTTCACCAGGTTAGGAAAAATGATACATGCATTTTAAAATAAATTTATTTTTAATAGTCTGTTTATTGTATACAATTTTGAATCGATATTTTTGTTATTCTTTATTATCGTCATGTAGCCCATTATAAAGTATCAAAAGAAATAGATATACAGTAACAATGCTAATTTTATATTAAAATCATTAAAAAATATTTTCTAATAAATAATAATAAAATAAATAAACAGTTTTGACATATGAGTAATATCCAAATAAAAAATTTCGATATTTTCCAATACTTTTTCAAATATATATTGACAGTTATAATATAAAGTATCGAACTTTTTTGACAATTCTTTACCTCCCACCCTTTTTACACAAAAGAATGTTCTCAGAAAAAGTAGGGTTAAAGTGAATAAACATCGATATTGACTAAAAGAATTGTATTGGAAAATAAAAATTAATTGTTGTTCATGATTTCCAATAATTAATATATTTTGTATATGTACTTTCAAATATCGATAATTTTATGCTCATAGAATGTATTATCTAGCGATCCAATAACAAGAAACTTGGCTGTCAGCCGCCATGGAAAATATCGATAGAACGTTCTAACGATATTTGAAATATTTCAATATTATTAAGAAATATCGATATATCGGAGAAAAAGATTGCGATATTTTACAGGAGATATAGCCAGACTTTTAAGAAAAAATAAAAATATTTGTGTACCAGCCTAGAGAAATATCGACATTTTCTTAACAAAGAAAAACTGACTATTAATAAGATTTTAATAATAAGTACTAAAATGCACTAACATATAAAATTTAGTACCATTTTAAAAGGTTTATTAGAAGTTTCAAAATGGTTTTTATAAAGTTTAAGAAATATCTTTAACATTTTTGAAATATCGAAAATATCGACTTACAAAAATATCGATATATAGGCTAGAAATATCGATATAATCTTCTCTCCCGTTTATTTTCCACATCCCTACAATTAATATTTCGAAATGTATTTTAGTTGGAGGGGGTATTGACGTTCAGACCTCAAAAAAGGCCTTATAAGGTCTGAATCTAGAAGTTGCTGAACAGTTTAAAGCAATAAGCAAAAAGTGGGCTTTGTTGTATATCGTGCTCTATTGTGTAAACGTAGTTGTGATAGGAAGTTATAGTTATCCGTGTTTATAAGAAAGCTATAAGTAAGTATAACTTTGGAACAATTTTCTTTGTATTCATGACAATGCAGATTTTGCTTTGTTTAAGGGTTTCTTAGCAATTTTTAAATTTCTTTCCAACAAAAATTATAATATTTGTGTGTTCCTTTAACGTTATTTAGATAAAGATTATTCAGGATATCTAAGGTTAGCATCATTATGTTTCAATTTATTATTTGTTAATGTGTTTTATGTATTACGTATTACTGAAAATGTTTTCAATGTTTGTTTTAAATGTTTCAATACGTATTAGGTCTTTGTTATAGAATAGTTCGTGAATTGTTATGTTCATTAGTGTTGGCAATGTTATTTTTACCAGATTACTGATATATCATATATCAGTATACTTATTTCGCAGTATTATAATTTAGTTTGGTTATGTATTAACTTTTAATAGGCAGTTATAAATTTAACGATATTAATTCTCTTTAATACATAATTCATTGCAATGCGATTAAATGTATCAATATTTTAATATACCTAGTCGAATTAAAAGTTGAAAAAGCACTCATAATAAAATCGAGTTTGTATATGTTCCTTAGATTTACTAATATGCCTTTCTTTTTACTACCACTAAATACCTTAAAATAATATAATTAGATTGTTTTAACTGAAACATTGAGAACATTAATGAAAACGAGAAAAACCAAACAAAGTAGACGTCAAATATGGTATATTGCAATATCATAGTAATAGCATCGATATATATTCAGTTATGTATATTCATATAATATTTGCTTTGCTTTTGTTTTACACCTTTTTACACCACCAATCTGTTGTTCCTTGCATGTATGGATTTTTTTCTTGTACAAGCACTAGGAACTATAAAAATAATATTGATATGTACAAATTTAACATACCTGTGATCTTCGAAAATTAGCTGGCTATTCTGATAATTTTCTTGATATTCTTACATGTAGAGTTTAATATAATTTTTACTCACTTTTAAATTTATTTGTTTCTGAAATTTATAAAATTTGATTACATTTATATTAATTTTACAACCATGTATAAGAAATTGACAAGCAAGTAAAAGCAAACCATACAACTGGCAAATGCTAGACATAATGTAGACACATAATACACAATAGACACATAACTAGACCTAATGTAGATTATTCTAAAGTGTATGTGGATAGCAAACCAATCCTATACTACATGTTGTTTACTTTCTTATGTTCAATTTATATTTTTCATTAGTATATTTTTTTATTGCAGCATGCAGATTTTCGTGAAGACTTTGACTGGCAAAACCATCACCCTGGAGGCTGAGGCATCTGACACAATCGAAAATGTTAAAGCCAAGATTCAAGATAAAGAAGGCATTCCACCAGACCAGCAGCGATTGATCTTTGCTGGTAAACAACTAGAAGATGGACGTACATTGTCTGATTACAACATCCAAAAGGAATCAACTCTTCACTTAGTGTTGAGATTGAGGGGAGGCATGCAAATTATTGTCAAGACTTTAACTGGCAAAACCATTACTCTGGAGGTTGAAGCCTCTGACACTATTGAAAATGCGAAAGCCAAGATTCAAGATAAAGAAGGCATTGCCCCAGACCAACAGCGATTGATCTTTGCTGGTAAACAACTAGAAGATGGACGTACATTGTCTGATTACAACATCCAGAAGGAATCAACTCTTCACTTAGTGTTGAGATTGAGGGGAGGCATGCAAATTATTGTCAAGACTTTAACTGGCAAAACCATTACTCTGGAGGTTGAAGCCTCTGACACTATTGAAAATGCGAAAGCCAAGATTCAAGATAAAGAAGGCATTGCCCCAGACCAACAGCGATTGATCTTTGCTGGTAAACAACTAGAAGATGGACGTACTCTTTCTGATTACAATATCCAGAAGGAATCTACACTTCACCTGGTATTGAGATTGAGAGGAGGCATGCAGATTTTTGTCAAAACTTTAACTGGTAAAACGATCACCCTTGAAGTTGAACCATCAGACACGATTGAAAATGTAAAAGCTAAAATTCGAGATAAAGAAGGTATTCCTCCAGATCAACAGCGATTGATCTTTGCTGGTAAACAATTGGAAGATGGTCGTACCCTATCTGATTACAATATTCAAAAGGAGTCCACATTGCATTTAGTGCTAAGACTCAGAGGTGGCAATTAAAAGCATTTTTATTTGTATTTTGATATATTTTTAAATTAATGTGAAATAAATATCTGCAGTAATACATGTTTTTTTTTTCTTACTCTTAACTTATTTGAAGACCATGTATTTAAAACTGAATATTTTTAAATTAGTATTTTATAATAAGCAACCCTTAATAACTCGAAGTGAAGATATTTTGAGTGTTTGGATAGCAGTTTTTGGGAGTTTGGATGTAAGAACCCTATTGGTAGTATATAATAGTTGATAATTAATAACCAATGCAGATGTAAAAATACTTATAGCTGATTTATATTCAAGATGAAAAACAGGAAATAGAATTAAAAGATATTAAGTTATTAGTTGTTTTTAGCTCTATTCGATATATATATTCGATATTCTATATCGATATATCGGAGAAAAAATTGCGATATTTTACAGGAGATATAGCCATACATTTAAGAAAATATAAAAATATTTGTATACCAGCCCAGAGAAATATCGACATTTTCTTAACAAAGAAAAACTGACTATTAATACAATTTTAATAATAAGTACTAAAATGCACTAACATATAAAATTTAGTACCAATTTAAAAGGTTTATTAGAAATTTCAAAAGGTTTTTTATAAAGTTTAAGAAATATCTTTAACATTTTTGAACCATTAAGAATTTTATATCTGTATTCCTGTCCTATACTATTAAATGAAATTATTCACTTTTGAGGAACTTCTAGGATCCATTTATTGGATCAATTTAAGTACATATTTTGTATTTTAGTAATACTGGTTGTTTTCCTATAAGGTTATTTGTTCACTGTTAAATTTTATTGTTTTCTTCCCTAATTAGAACTTTCTGGGAATGTAGTTAAGATCAATTTAAGACTGTTTATGAACATACTTTCTTAGCTTATTTAAAAGTCACTTTTATAACCATTAAATTGCGCAAGAGAGAAAAAACTATTTAATTCAACGTGTAACCTTTCTAGTATTGATGTGTTGATTTTTTAGTAATCCGATACGGCCAATCAACCAACAGCAAATCATATTAATGGCTTTTGTTGCGACTGTATTATATTGGGATATTTTATATTTTTATTCGTATTAGTAGTATTTTATGTATTTATTTCGTTTTAGAGAAACTGCGGTATTGTCAATAGCATATTGTATAGCTAGTCAGGTATTTTTGATGTTTGGTTTTCTTATCAATTTATATACCTACTTATAAAGCTGTAAAGTCTTAATTGGGGTAATAAGCAATAAAACGCCAGGGTTGGGTAGTATTTGAATTACTTGTATTTAGAAATTGTAATTAAAATACAAATACATGTTTTGTATTTTAATTACATCTTGAAAATATAATTTGTTATACATATTTCAAGTACCTGACGCTGGTGTGCTTGTTAAATGTCAATGGTTTCTTGGTTGTTTGAATATTTACATGTCTAAATATGTACCTTTATATTAGTCTACGGCAGTATACGAGTATAATCTTTTAACTCACATAAAAGTTATATTTACGATTTATTTAATACATAGAAATTAACTTGGATAAACATAAACACTGGTTCTTCTCGAACGTTAATGTGGCTGCATTTGAATATCATGAGAATTTTATTTACTAGCTCACGTCTTCATGTAAGAAAGCCACATTTAGGCAATTTTCTCTTTCCATAAATATTAAGGAATCGGATGTTAGAAAAGGGCAATAGATCCTACTTTCCTAGAAACTTACTAGAAACTAGAACATAATTGCTGCAGTTTTAGATTAGATTCAGGGCAACAAGTGTTACTATAGCAAACTTCTGCTTACTTTAACGTCTGTCCTAATCAGGTTAGATTGTCTGCAGGTTTCTAATTTAAAGAATTTTACTGTTATATTTATGTTTGCAAAGCAAAGAGAGATTAAAAAGAATATTTGATAGGATTTTACTTTACAAAATGCTTTGGTTGTCAGAGGCATCACAATACGTGACAGGCAAATAATTCCAAACTTTTAATTCATGCCCTAAAGGTATATTAAAAAAAAACATGAAATAACGCATAAGAGTAACAGGAACAGCAGTACTAGTAAAGAATATCATGATTTTATTGTTTCTGAGGACAGTTACAGTGTTCAGTCACAGGTGTCAAAAATAGTCATTATCATCATTTTAACCTAATTAAAAAGAGACAAAATGCTGTCCGATGGGTCGAACATATAACCGAATCAATCTATAAAATTAGATTTGTGTTGGCACTGCTCGACCCTGATGCCAAATGTCCAATTTGATACGGCAACGTTGTGACGTAATAATTTTTGATGGCGAACTGGGCTGTTTTATTGTATATACTTTATAAAGAATTTATTGAACACTTGCATTGTATCATTGTAACATGTTACTCTCTCGTGTTTCAACACCTATTAATGCTTCACCATGCCATTATGCTTTCGCCACATTACACTTTTAGTTCTTCCAATCAAACAGCCAATGCACGTCATTAAGACCATCGAACATATTGATATATTCAGTTTATAAAAACGCAAAATCCTTTTTAAACTCAAGGCATTTTTCTTTCTGATTTTACTAATTAGCATTACTCTAGTTAAAAAGAGACAGAAAGAAGTCTGATGTGCCAGAACATGTAAGAAAATCGGTCTATATATAAAACTCGATTTGTGTTGATACTGGTCGACACCGTTGTCATATGTCAATGGGCATATAATAGAACAACTTTAATCTACGAGCTATTGTGACTATTCAATAAATATGCATTAGATGTACTATAAAGTAAAAATAAATTATATTTTGTAACGTTATTTTTATTTCGTTATTTTATTTAAATTTTGTTGATAGAGTCAATAGAAGCTAAAACTTAAATTTGGTGCGGCAACGTTGTATTATAAATTTTGTTAGGAATGATTTTCTAGTGCATATTTTCAGGATCAAGGCTACTACTAACAATCAAACACATCTAAATAACAAGATATGAATTTTATTCATAATTGTATACAAGTTTTAAATATCATAGTCATTGAAATCAACTCACGAGGATCAATATTTTATTTTAAACAGTTACGAATTGTTTATTTACATCATTCAAGTTGTACAAAAATGTTTGTTACAAAAAACCATACAAAAATGTAGTAGGATGAGAGGTACGGCTCGATGACTAGCAACACTGATCTGATGTTGTTGATGAAAAGTCGCTTTCACGCGTCTTACCGTAAAACAGAAAGAATTAAACTAGGTGCATCTAAAATCGTCTCTCGCAAATGCAAACATCTTTTATACTCACGTAACAACAATGTAAACAAGTTGTCAACAAGATATTTAACAGTTCTGAATTAAAACTACTGGACGGTTTTTATGGGTATAGGTTTATTTATACATTATTTTTAAGTCCTATGTTCTAATTAGATACTCTATCGTGCATCAATGGTGTCTGGGCCCCTAATGTATTTATACATCTCGAAAAAATCCAAATAAGTATAGTATTTTCATAATAATAATATCATTCTAATGTAGCTGTTTAGTATTTTAAGTAATTTTAATAATGTCTAAAGTGTATTTAACTTAATATTGAGGTAAATAACACTGTTGTTAATATTTTAGGGTTAAGCCTCAATTGTTTTGTTTACTGTGTATATGAGTCCCCAATATTTGTTTTTTTTTCAGTAACCAAATAATATACTTATTATAAATTATAAAAGGCCAATATAAAATATCTGGTGTCTTGTGAATGAAATAATAGTTCCATGGGCTATACTTCACCAGGTTAGGAAAAATGATACATGCATTTTAAAATAAATTTATTTTTAATAATCTGTTTATTGTATACTATTTTGAATCGATATTTTTGTTATTCTTTATTATCGTCATGTAGCCCACTATAAAGTATCAAAAGAAATAGATATACAGTAACAATGCTAATTTTATATTAAAATCAATAAAAAAATATTTTCTAATAAATAATAATAAAATAAATAAACAGTTTTGACATATGAGTAATATCCAAATAAAAAATTTCGATATTTTCCAATACTTTTTCAAATATATATTGACAGTTATAATATAGAGTATCGAACTTTTTTGACAATTCTTTACCTCCCACCCTTTTTACACAAAAGAATGTTCTCAGAAAAAGTAGGGTTAAAGTGAATAAACATCGATATTGACTAAAAGAATTGTATTGGAAAATAAAAATTAATTGTTGTTCATGATTTCCAATAATTAATATATTTTGTATATGTACTTTCAAATATCGATAATTTTATGCTCATAGAATATATTATCTAGCGATCCAATAACAAGAAACTATGGCTGTCAGCCGCCATGGAAAATATCGATAGAACGTTCTAACGATATTTGAAATATTTCAATATTATTAAAAAAATATCGATATATCGGAGAAAAAGATTGCGATATTTTACAGGAGATATAGCCAGACTTTTAAGAAAAAATAAAAATATTTGTATACTGTATTTCTTAACAAAGAAAAACTGACTATTAATAAGATTTTAATAATAAGTACTAAAATGCACTAACATATAAAATTTAGTACCAATTTAAAAGGTTTTATTAGAAATTTCAAAATGGTTTTTATAAAGTTTAAGAAATATCTTTAACATTTTTGAAATATCGAAAATATCGACTTACAAAAATATCGATATATAGGCTAGAAATATCGATATACCATTCTCTCGTTAATTCTGCACATCCCTACAATTAATATTTGGAAATGTATTTTAGTTGGAGGGGGTATTGACGTTTAAACCTCAAAAAAGGCCTTATAAGGTCTGAATCTAGAAGTTGCTGAACAGTTTAAAGCAATAAGCGAAAAGTGGGCTTTGTTGTATATCGTGCTCTATTGTGTAAACGTAGTTGTGATAGGAAGTTATAGTTATCCGTGTTTATAAGAAAGCTATAAGTAAGTATAACTTTGAAACAATTTTCTTTGTATTCATGACAATGCAGATTTTGCTTTGTTTAAGGGTTTCTTAGCAATTTTTAAATTTCTTTCCAACAAAAATTATAATATTTGTGTGTTCCTTTAACGTTATTTAGATAAAGATTATTCAGGAAATCTAAGGTTAGCATCATTATGTTTCAATTTATTATTTGTTAATGTGTTTTATGTATTACGTATTACTGAAAATGTTTTCAATGTTTGTTTTAAATGTCTCAATACGTATTAGGTCTTTGTTATAGAATAGTTCGTGAATTGTTATGTTCATTAGTGTTGGCAATGTTATTTTTACCAGATTACTGATATATCATATATCAGTATACTTATTTCGCAGTATTATAATTTAGTTTGGTTATGTATTAACTTTTTAATAGGAAGTTATAAATTTAACGATATTAATTCTCTTTAATACATAATTCATTGCAATGCGATTAAATGTATCAATATTTTAATATACCTAGTCGAATTAAAAGTTGAAAAAGCACTCATAATTTTTTTTTTTTATTACTCTTCGTGAGTCCACAATCTGCCCTATTGGCAATAAGTATTTCTTCTGTTTATATTATATATACATGGCATGTAGAAAATCACTTCATTAAGCAATCTTCTGTACAAAATATTATCTTAATTAATTAGACTTATTCTAATGCTTATTCTAAACTCTACATATGTCCAGTAATCAGATCAGGTGGTGTTAAACGTTTTAGTCTACGCACTTCACTATCACGTCGCATATTTAGCTGATTAGCGAGTACATTGGGATGCACTGACACTCTTTCGAAGTACTTCACACAAACACGTTGGATTACACTCGTTATAGGTTCTAGAGGAATATCGCGTTGTATCACTTTATTTGAAATATAGTACGGAGCATCAACAATGGCACGCAACACCTTATTTTGGAACCGTTGAATGATGGATATATTAGATTTGCTAGCGGTACCCCATAGTTGAATTCCATATGTCCAAATGGGCTTGAGTATAGACTCATACAGCAATACCTTGTTATCTAATGATAACTTGGATTTGCGCCCAATGAGCCAATACATTTGGTATAATTTTAGTCCTAGTTGTTTCCGTTTAGAGAGTATGTGCTTCTTCCAGGTTAGGCGTCGATCTAAATGCATACCAAGATATTTAACATGCTCTGCTTGGGGGAGTTGACAATGATTGATATTTACTGGTGGACATGTTTTTCTACGCAGGGTAAACGTTATATGCGTGGATTTTGATTCATTGGCTTTAATGCGCCATGTCTTCAACCATAATTGTATTTGCTCCAGGTGGGTTTGTAGGTTTATTGATGCTGTGACTGGATCTTCATGGGATGCTAAGATTGCTGTATCGTCTGCATATGTTGCCACAGTAGTTATTTTTGTGGTGGGCAGATCAGCCGTATACAGAAGATATAGTACTGGACCCAGTACACTACCTTGCGGAACTCCTGAATATATGGGATTTAATTCGGTATGTTCATCGCCTTGATTTACGATAAAATGTCTGTCAGTGAGATACGATTTTAGTAGCTGATAGTCCGGATGAGGGAGAAGTTTCTTTAGTTTAACCTGCAAGCCCGTATGCCATACTTTGTCAAAAGCCTGAGATATGTCTAGGAAAGCAGCCGAACAATATCTTTTGGCATTTAGGTCAGCGTTTATTTGGTTTACAAGTCTATGCACTTGTTCTATAGTCCCATGCTTATTGCGAAAGCCAAATTGATGTTCTGGAATAATTTTTCTTTTTTCTATTATATAGTTTAGTTTTTTTATGTATAATTTCTCGAAAACTTTCGAGATTATTGGTAATAAACTTATAGGTCGGTAGGAGGTCACATCTTCTGGTATTTTTCCTGGTTTAAGTATCATTAATATTTTAGCTACTTTCCAGATACTAGGGAAGTAATTAATTCGTAGCATAGCATTAAAAATATATGTTAATAGTTTTATAGCCTTTTCAGATAGTTCTTTTAAAATTTTGCCAGTAATTAAGTCATAACCAGGAGCTTTTTTAATATTAATCTCTCTCATTATTGTATGTTTAACTTTTTTGACCGTTAATTTCTCGTGCGGTAAATCCATTTGAAATGGCGAATCTAGAAAGCTAGTAATTTTATTTTCGTAATCTTTATGTAGCTGAGACTGGAAAGGTTTAAAAACATTTTTTAAGTGTTTTGAGAAAATGTCGGCCTTCTCTTTATTGCTTCTCGCCCAATTATTTTCGCTTGTTTTAATAGGTGGGTTATGCTGCTGGGATCTCCTAAGCTTTTTTGTTGCTTTCCACAACGAATAGTCTGTAGCCTCAGTTGATGTCAAGTTTTCTAGGTATTCTTGAACGCCTTGGTTTTGTTCAATTTGGATTAGATCTCTCAGCTCTTTTATGGCCCTATTAAATTTTCTTTTATTCTCTTCAGTCCTTTGCTGTTGCCAATTTCGTCGTAACTTTCTTTTTTCTGCTATCTTTTTCTGTATTGTACATGATATATGTGTATTTTTTCTTGGAAATGTTTCACTGTTGGGAGTCGCGGAATATGCTGCCTCCTGTATATTTTTTGTAAGAATTATTACTGCTATTTCTATATCCATTTCAGTTTGTAACGGTAAGTTTAGAGAGATATTTTGGTCTAAGTTTTCTCTAAATGAGGGCCAGTTAGTTCTATTATTGCACAGAGAAGGGGGTTTATCTTTGATGGTAATTTTTGAAGAAATTGTTACTATTATTGGTGAATGATCAGAAGACAGGTCGAAACATGATTCTGCCTGACACTTTTTTGGATCAATATTTTTTGTAATACAGAAATCTATTGTATCTGGTTTTTTATTTCTGTCTGAAGGCCAATATGTTGGTTCACCAGTAGAGATATGTTGTAAGTTATCTTTCCTTATGGCTTTGAGCAGTTCTCTACCTTTTGAGGTTATTATTCTTGAACCCCACATTAAATGTTTTGCATTATAATCTCCTCCTGCTATAAATCTATTACCTAGCGTACTGAAGAATTCTTGAAATTGTTCTGCCTTGTTGTTATGTTTGGGTGGGCAATAAATCGCAGAAATTGTTAATGGTCCATGGGCTTCCTCTATGGTTATACTGGTGGCTTGCAGGTAGTCTTTGCGGAATTTTTCTTTTTCGAAATGCTTTATATCATCTCGAATTATTATGGCTGTACCTCCATGTGCTTTATCATCAGGGTGATTTGTATGATAAAGCTTATATTTAGGAACTTTCAGATAATTCTTGTCCGTAAAGTGTGTTTCGGAAACCATCATAACGTCAATATTTTGTTCATTTACGAACATTTTTAGTTCCCTGGCGTGTTGTTGGAGCCCATTGGCATTCCAGACGGCGATTTTGTAGCTATTGGTTTCAGGCATTAGGCAAGTTTGCTGACGACGGTTGTGAGTAGACCAAGCATCGTACTCATTTGATCCATTAGTTTGGCCATCATATTTTCTAATCTTGAGATGTTGCTAGTTTCAGTAGGTTGAGATATTGTCTCTCGTTTTTGTGCTGAACCATTTTCAACTATTTGGGCATAAGTTATGTCTGGTTGACTTGTTCTGGTGGGTAGTGGTAGATTGGTAGTAGTGGATTGTTTTTGTTGATGCCTTTTTTCCCTTAAGGCAGGATAGAGTTTCTGCTGTAGTTGCTTGTGAACTGCGCAACCCTTGTAGTTCGCTGGATGATTTCCGTTACAGTTAACACATTTCACTTTTTCATCGCGAACTTTACGAGTACAATCTCCTGTCTTATGTTCTCCTGCACATTTTACGCATCTATATGATTTGCGACAGTAAGTCTTTGTGTGCCCGTGCGCTTGACACCTTGTGCATTGTGGTATAATTCTTTTTATATGTGGTGGTTCGCATTTAATAATATTATTTTCCAATTTGGTGATTTCATACACCGCCTTATTATTTCCATTAGGTTTTATATCTATATAAAACATAGGCAGAGGTTTTTTTGTCGTGTGATGTCGTATATTGTGAATATTTACGACCTCGTGGCCTTTTTCAGCTAGTGCTACCTTGATGGTGTTAAAGTCCGTCCCGTGATGTAATCCTTTTAATACGAATTTAAATGTTCTCTCGGATTTTGGCCTGAATGTATGGTATTGGGTATTTCTTTCATCCAATTCTTTAATAAGAACTTTAAAGTGATCCGCTTCGAACAATTGGATTTTAATTGTTTCATAGCTCACTGTTTTAATTGTGTAGTTCGTAGTAATGGTTTTCAATAAGTCATGGATATTTTTTATTATTCCTACCTTATAGACTGTTATTGGTGGTGGTTTCGGAACAACTTTTTCAGGGCTTGGTTGTATGTTCTCTTCAATTTCTTCCGACAGGTTGCTAAAACTGTTTTTGTCTCTATCGGTTTCTGCAACCAATAGTCACTGATTCTTGTTTGTTTCCTCGCGATTTCTTCTTCTGGACTTCTCAATCGTTTTTTGTTAATGACTGTAGTCCATTCTGATGGTGGAGTTTGCGTTATTGCTGTTTGTTCTAATCTTATATCAAAGTGTGCAGGTGATTTGGTTGAATCGCTATGGTTTGCCATTTTTTAATTTTTAATATTTTATTTAATTTACTTCCAGAGGATAAAAAAAATAAAATAAATACATTGTTTATTTCACGCACTTCATTTTTCACTTACGTTATTTTAGCACTAGTTTTTTACTATAAATACTATAAATGAATTTCAAAAGGACTGTTGTAAAATAAGATGAAATAATTTTAAACACTAATAAAAATGAGATGCAGTCCTTTTGTCTGGTCACGTAAACACGTATTCACTACACTTTAGGTCCACTAAGCACTCATAATAAAATCGAGTTTGTATATGTTCCTCAGATTTACTAATATGCCTTTCATTTTACTACCACTAAATACCTTAAAATAATATAATTAGATTGTTTTAACTGAAACATTGAGAACATTAATGAAAACGAAAAAACACAACAAAGTAGACTTCAAATATGGTATATTGCAATATCATAGTAATAGCATCGATATATATTCAGTTATGTATATTCATATAGTATTTGCTTTGCTTTTGTTTTACACCTTTTTACACCACCAATCTGTTGTTCCTTGCATGTATGGATTTTTCTCGTGTACAACCACTAGGAACTATAAAATTAATATTGATATGTACAAATTTAACATACCTGTGATCTTCGAAAATTAGCTGGCTATTCTGATAATTTTCTTGATATCCTTACATGTAGAGTTTAATATAATTTCTATTCACTTTTAATTTTATTTGTTTCTGAAATTTATAAAATTTGATTAAATTTATATTAATTTTACAACCATGTATAAGAAATTGACAAGCAAGTAAAAGCAAACTACAACTGGCAAATGCTAGACATAACGTAGACACATAATACACAATAGACACATAACTAGACATAATGTAGATTATTCTAACGGGTATGTGCATAGCAAACCAATCCTATACTACATGTTATTCACTCTCTTATGTTCAATTTATATTTTTCATTAGTATATTTTTTTATTGCAGCATGCAGATTTTCGTGAAGACTTTGACTGGCAAAACCATCACCCTGGAGGTTGAGGCATCTGACACTATTGAAAATGTCAAAGCCAAGATTCAAGATAAAGAAGGCATTCCCCCAGACCAGCAGCGATTGATCTTTGCTGGTAAACAACTAGAAGATGGACGTACACTTTCAGACTACAACATCCAAAAGGAATCTACTCTTCACTTAGTGTTGAGATTGAGAGGAGGCATGCAGATTTTTGTCAAGACTTTAACTGGTAAAACTATCACTCTTGAAGTTGAGCCATCCGATACCATTGAAAACGTCAAAGCCAAGATTCAAGATAAAGAGGGCATTCCACCAGACCAACAGCGATTGATTTTTGCTGGTAAACAACTGGAAGATGGACGTACTCTTTCTGATTACAATATCCAAAAGGAATCTACTCTTCACTTAGTATTGAGATTGAGAGGAGGCATGCAAATTTTCGTCAAAACTTTAACTGGTAAAACAATTACCCTTGAAGTTGAACCATCTGATACCATTGAAAATGTAAAGGCCAAAATTCAAGACAAAGAAGGCATTCCCCCGGACCAGCAGCGTTTGATCTTTGCTGGTAAACAACTGGAAGATGGACGTACCCTATCTGATTACAATATTCAAAAGGAATCCACATTACATTTAGTGCTAAGGCTCAGAGGTGGCAATTAAAAGCATTTTTATTTGTATTTTGATATATTTTTAAATTAATGTGAAATAAATATCTGCAGTAATACATGTTTTTTTTTCTTACTCTTAACTTATTTGAAGACCATGTATTTAAAACTGAATATTTTTAAATTAGTATTTTATAATAAGCAACCCTTAATAACTCGAAGTGAAGATATTTTGAGTGTTTGGATAGGAGTTCTTGGAGTTTGGATATAAGACCCCTATTAGTAGTATATAATAGTTGATAATTAATAACCAATGCAGATGTAAAAATACTTACAGCTGATTTATATTCAAGATGAAAAACAGGAAATAGAATTAAAAGATATTAAGTTATTAGTTGTTTTTAGCTCTATTATTTTTATTATAAAGTACTACTAGAAACACATTCTCTACACGGAAATTTGTATAAAAACATTTTACTAAGATAAAATAGGAACTAAGTGTGTTTAAAAATTAATCACTCAAAATGTTTTTAACATTTTTCATATCATTCAACTAATAACTAAATATATATGCTAATCCCAAGTAAATGTAAAAATTTTACTACACCTTTGCCTTCCTTTATTATATTTTAATTCGTAGTAACATGCATACAAAATATTTTTTACGGGGGGCTATTTTTAGAGAGAAAGGGAGAGGCTGTGGGTATTTTTCTTTCATCATAGAGTAATCATTAAAATATCTTTCTTAATTTTATCTTCTATTTATTCGGAAAAACGTAGTTTACGAACATACTGAAATAATTGAATTATAACTATAGTCTAGGTGACTATTTTTAAAAACCACTTTATGACAATTCTACGTATTTATTTTAACCACAACAAAAATTATTATAAGAAAAATTGTGGTCGGAAATAATGAAATTTTAAATGCGCCATAAAACTACTGGACGGTTTTTATGGGTATAGGTTTATTTATACATTATTTTTAAGTCCTATGTTCTAATTAGATACTATATCGTGCATCAATGGTGTCTGGGCCCCTAATGTATTTATACATCTCGAAAAAACCCAAATAATTAGGGTATTTAATTGTTTTTTTTTCAGTAACCAAATAATATACTTATTATAAATTATAAAAGGCCAATATAAAATATCTGGTGTCTTGTAAATGAAATAATAGTTCCATGGGCTATACTTCACCAGGTTAGGAAAAATGATACATGCATTTTAAGATAAATGTATTTTTAATAATCTGTTTATAGTATACTATTTTGAATCAGTATTTTTGTTGTTCTTTATTATCGTCATGTAGCCCACTATAAAGTATCAATAAAAATAGATATACAATAACAATGCTAATTTTATATTAAAATCATTAAAAAAATATTTTCTAATAAATAATAATAAAATAAATAGTTTTGACATATAATATAAGTAATATCCATATAAAAAACTTCGATATTTTCCAATACTTTTTCAAACATATATTGACAGTTATAATATCGAGTATCGAACTTTCTTGACAATTCTTTACCTCCCACCCTTTCTACACAAAAGAATGTTCTCAGAAAAAGTAGGATTTAAGTGAATAAACATCGATATTTACTAAAAGAATTGTATTGGAAAATAAATATTAATTGTTGTTCATGATTTCCAATAATTAATATATTTTGTATATGCACTTTCAAATATCGATAATTTTATGCTCATAGAATGTATTATCTAGCTATCCCATAACATGAAACTATGGCTGTCAGCCGCCTTGGAAAATATCGATAGAACGTTCTAACGATATTTGAAATATTTTAATATTATTAAAAAAATATTGATATGTTGTAGAAAAAGATTGCGATATTTTACAGGAGATATAGCCATACTTTTAAGAAAAAATAAAAATATTTGTGTAAGAGACCACAGAAATATCGACATTTTCTTAACAAAGAAAAAGTGACTATTAATAAAATTTTAATAATAAGTACTAAAATGCACTAACGTATAAAATTTAGTACCAATTTAAAAGCTTTATTAGAAGTTTCAAAAAGGTTTTTATAAAGTTTAATAAATATCTTTAATATTTTTGAAATATCGAAATTATCGATATATAGGTTAAAAATATTGATATAATTCTCTCTCGTTAACTTTCCACATCCCTACAATTAATATTTTTAAATATATTTTAGTTGGAGGGGGTATTGACGTTTAAACGTCAATAAAGGCCTTATAAGGTCTGAATCTAATAGTTGATGATTAGTTATGTGAATAGTTTAAAGCAGTAAGCAAAAGGTAACTTCTGTTGTATATCGTACTTTATCGTGTAATCGTAGTTGTGATAGGAAGTTATATTTATCAGTGTTTATAAAAAAGTTATAAGTAAGTATAATTTTGAAACAATTTTCTTTGTATTCATGACATTGCAGATTTTGCTTTGTTTATGGGTTTCTTAGCAATTTTTAAATTTCTTTCCAACAAAAATTATAATGTTTGTGTGTTCCTCTAACGTTATTTAGATAAAGGTTATTCAGGAAGGCTAAGGTTAGCATCATTATGTTTCAATTTATTATTTGTTAATGTGTGTTATGTATTACGTATTACTGAAAATGTTTTCAATGTTCGTCAAACAAAATGGCGGCTTGGCATGATTCTAGAATATACGTATTAGGTCTTTGTTATTTAATAGTTCGTGAATAGTTATTTTCATTAGTGTTGGCAATGTTATTTTTACCAGATTACTGATATATCATATATCAGTATACTTATTTCGCAGTATTATAATTTAGTTTGGTTATGTATTAACTTTTTAATAGTAAGTTACAAATTTAACGATATTAATTCTCTTTAATACATAATTCATTGCAATGCGATTAAATATATCAATATTTTAATATACCTAGTCGAATTAAAAGTTGAAAAAGCACTCATAATAAAATCGAGTTTGTATATGTACCTCAGATTTACTAATATGCCTTTCTTTTTACTACCACTAAATACCTTAAAATAATATAATTAGATTGTTTTAACTGAAACATTGAGAACATCAATGAAAACGAAAAAAACGAAACAAAGTAGACGTCAAATATGGTATATTGCAATATCATAGTAATAGCATCGATATATATTCAGTTATGTATATTCATATAGTATTTGCTTTGCTTTTGTTTTACACCTTTTTACACCACCAATGTGTTGTTCCTTGCATGTATGGATTTTTCTCTTGTACAACCACTAGGAACTATAAAATTAATATTGATATGTACAAATTTAACATACCTGTGATCTTCGAAAATTAGCTGGCTATTCTGATAATTTTCTTGATATCCTTACATGTAGAGTTTAATATAATTTTTATTCACTTTTAATATTATTTGTTTCTGAAATTTATAAAATTTTATTAAATTTATATTAATTTTACAATCATGTATAAGAAATTGACAAGCAAGTAAAAGCAAACTACAACTGGCAAATGCTAGACATAACGTAGACATATAATACACAATAGACACATAACTAGACATAATGTAGATTATTCTAATGTGTATGTGCATAGCAAACCAATCTTTATACTACATGTTATTCACTCTCTTATGTTCAATTTATATTTTTCATTAGTATATTTTTTTATTGCAGCATGCAGATTTTCGTGAAGACTTTGACTGGCAAAACCATCACCCTAGAGGTTGAGGCATCTGACACAATTGAAAATGTCAAAGCCAAGATTCAAGATAAAGAAGGCATTCCCCCAGACCAGCAGCGATTGATCTTTGCTGGTAAACAACTGGAAGATGGACGTACACTTTCAGACTACAACATCCAAAAGGAATCTACTCTTCACTTAGTGTTGAGATTGAGAGGAGGCATGCAAATTTTTGTCAAGACTTTAACTGGCAAAACCATTACTCTGGAGGTTGAGGCATCTGACACTATTGAAAACGTTAAAGCCAAGATTCAAGATAAAGAAGGCATTCCACCAGACCAACAGCGATTGATCTTTGCTGGCAAACAACTAGAAGATGGACGTACACTTTCAGACTACAATATCCAAAAGGAATCTACTCTTCACTTGGTGTTGAGATTGAGAGGAGGCATGCAAATTTTTGTCAAAACTTTAACTGGCAAAACCATTACTCTGGAGGTTGAGGCATCTGACACTATTGAAAACGTTAAAGCCAAGATTCAAGATAAAGAAGGCATTCCACCAGACCAACAGCGATTGATCTTTGCTGGCAAACAACTAGAAGATGGACGTACACTTTCAGACTACAATATCCAAAAGGAATCTACTCTTCACTTAGTGTTGAGATTGAGAGGAGGCATGCAAATTTTTGTCAAGACTTTAACTGGCAAAACCATTACTCTGGAGGTTGAGGCATCTGACACTATTGAAAACGTTAAAGCCAAGATTCAAGATAAAGAAGGCATTCCACCAGACCAACAGCGATTGATCTTTGCTGGCAAACAACTAGAAGATGGACGTACACTTTCAGACTACAATATCCAAAAGGAATCTACTCTTCACTTGGTGTTGAGATTGAGAGGAGGCATGCAAATTTTTGTCAAAACTTTAACTGGCAAAACCATTACTCTGGAGGTTGAGGCATCTGACACTATTGAAAACGTTAAAGCCAAGATTCAAGATAAAGAAGGTATTCCACCAGACCAACAACGATTGATCTTTGCTGGCAAACAACTAGAAGATGGACGTACACTTTCAGACTACAATATCCAAAAGGAATCTACTCTTCACTTAGTGTTGAGATTGAGAGGAGGCATGCAAATTTTTGTCAAGACTTTAACTGGTAAAACTATCACCCTTGAAGTTGAGCCATCCGATACCATTGAAAATGTTAAAGCCAAGATTCAAGATAAAGAAGGCATTCCACCAGACCAACAGCGATTGATCTTTGCTGGTAAACAACTAGAAGATGGACGTACACTTTCAGACTACAACATCCAAAAGGAATCTACTCTTCACTTAGTGTTGAGATTGAGAGGAGGCATGCAAATTTTTGTCAAGACTTTAACTGGCAAAACCATTACTCTGGAGGTTGAGGCATCTGACACTATTGAAAATGTTAAAGCTAAGATTCAAGATAAAGAAGGTATTCCCCCGGACCAACAGCGATTAATTTTCGCTGGTAAACAACTCGAAGATGGACGTACACTTTCAGATTACAACATTCAGAAGGAATCTACACTTCACCTGGTATTGAGATTGAGAGGAGGCATGCAAATTTTTGTCAAGACTTTAACTGGTAAAACTATCACTCTTGAAGTTGAGCCATCCGATACCATTGAAAACGTCAAAGCCAAGATTCAAGATAAAGAAGGCATTCCCCCAGACCAACAGAGATTGATCTTTGCTGGTAAACAACTAGAAGATGGACGTACTTTGTCTGATTACAACATCCAGAAGGAATCAACTCTTCACTTAGTGTTGAGATTGAGGGGAGGCATGCAGATTTTTGTCAAGACTTTAACTGGTAAAACTATCACCTTAGAAGTTGAGGCATCTGACACTATTGAAAATGTTAAAGCCAAGATTCAAGATAAAGAGGGCATTCCCCCAGACCAACAGCGTTTGATCTTTGCTGGTAAACAATTGGAAGATGGACGTACCCTTTCTGATTATAATATCCAAAAGGAATCTACCTTACATTTAGTTCTTAGGCTCAGGGGTGGCAACTAGGGCGTTTTTATTAATGTTTTATACGAATTTAAATCAATGATGGTGTAATAAATATTCGCAATGATTTTGGGTTTTTCATTTTTCCTGTATTTAACCTGTGTTTAATTAAATTAAATAAATATTTATGCTCATTAATTAAATTAATTTAATTACATTTTATTAATTTACATAAAGTACGAGTTTTAGGGGTTCACCACTTTCTTGGAAAATTGTGCCATATTCACACAATACTTTTATTGCTATGATATAAGTAATAAATAATAGATAATAAAGCCAATCGCCCAATACCGATAATAATTTTATTGTGATCTAACCTTGTGTGATTTGAATTTTTTGAAATTGGCATAAAGATATGCTCAAATTTTTAACTTATTTTAAGATGGTATAATATGTTAAGACACCCTTTCTTTGAGATTTCTGGTTTAGTTACATTATATGCCCGGTAGCAAAATATATAATTAGACTTTACTTAACTTTATGTCTGAGATTGCGTCCGAAGAAATATGAGAAAAGAAGTATCAACAAAAAATACGAAACCTTTCATTTGAGATTGTTTGTACGAGGATTTTATTACATGTTTGAGGTCAAAAATTATATGAAGATTTTTAATAAATGTATTTACAATAATTATCACCCATTTACGAAACTTTTATCATTAACTAATGATTAGAATTTCGACTACTTGGTGATCAATATAATAACTGTGTATTTATTTTCTCTTAATGTTTGAATAATATGTAATTACTACTTTGTCAAGTCTGTCAAAAAAAAGTTTTCTATTAAAAATTGCTTTATTTTTCAATATAATGTCTCAAGTTAAATACATTCATCCTAATTTTATGTAATATATATATCCAACGGCTTGCTTCAATTTATGGATCCTATTTGTGAGAGCTATCTCTCGTTTGATGAAAATCGTTTTCCATGGAAGTATTTTATTATATGTGAGTAATAATTAAGTCTTAAATCTAAAGGGTTACAAAAATTATTAAATTATATATCTGAATTTAATGATTTATTAGACATATGGCTAAAAGGTACGTGCTTTTCCTTAATTTTACTAATTATATTACATAGAACACTGTAACAATACTGGTGGTCAAGTGCGCGGGTAAATTCGGATTCTTATTCTTCATTCCTACCGTTCAACCATTTTTATTGTGTTTGAGTCTTTCAAGATCCGCTGATGTAATCAATCGCATAAGGTTGCATTCCATTTTTCAATAATATGTGGTGATGTAAATATCCCTCTATTTGTTATTAAATATTTTCCATTTTGTGAGTAAAGCCTTTGTCTTATTCAATCAATTGAAATACAGGGTCTGTAAAATATAAATGTTTTAAATTGGTATATTTTAAAAGTGAAACAATTTCATTCATTTGGAGAATTAAATTATTTCGCAGTTTTATACTTAATCCAATATCGATTTAATTTTGTTTATTTCTATAAGCGCGGAACTGAATTTGAACTCCTAGTACTAATTTATAACTCGTTCAGAGATATAGTCCCAAATATGTCTTTTAATGTAATAACTTCTGAATATAAAGAGGTTTTGTATTCATTCAAAATCAATGTTACTAAGTGAAAAATAAGAAGTTTTCCTGGAGATTTACGAAGCAAAAGGCTATAGTTTAATATAGCCTTTCTCATTTTATATGGTAATTGCTACATGAAAACTCTTGTCTTTTTTGTACACAATCTAGATATTTAATTTTTGTTTGTAAAGATGTAATGATTTGGTTTTGATCTATTGAAAATTTGCATATCTAAACCTAAATTTATAAGCAGTGGTCATCATTCAATGAAGTGAAAACAGTTACAGCAGTAGGCTTGTTTTGAGACATTCGAAAACTTATAAGCTCGTCTCGTATATGTCATTATATAACTTGAACTTGCATCGTAAAAGTTAACATGTTGGTTGCTGAAGTGGGTGCAAGAAGGTTCATCTTAACACGTTTCTTCATACATTTCTTCTAACCATCTTGACTGGAGTAACTGACGATCTTTAAAGCTAAGAAATTAAATGATTAAGTTTTAAGAATATTACTTAATTTTTAATTATATATATATATATATATATATATATATATATATATATATATATATATATATATATATATATATACAATATATATATATATATATATATATATATATATATTCTAGCTTAAGTAAGCACTTCATACATCATACAAGCTTTTGTCTTTCCAACTGCACACTACGGGCTTGTATAGGTATCCGCGATGAAGGCTTGCCATGTGAACGGCGGTTGGAGGAATGAAACTATGATGATAAAAGCACATGTGTTAAAATATATTCAATATAAAAAAATACTACAAATTAAAAATGGTGGGCATCGGCCTTGGACAATTGCAAAATCATGTCGTATATATCTTTCCCGCTAAAGCGGTCCACCCACGATTGGATCATTCCCACCATCGACGGTTCGTATTGTTTCAGCTGGACCTCACCATCCTCCACGGAGGTGTTGGCCTGTACAAATATTTTTCGCGGTTGTTTATTGGCCAACACAATGGATCTCCAGCTCAACCACGGTTCCTAGAACAAAGAAAATATCTAAAATAATTATTTACTCGTATAGGTTATTTGCAATAAGGGCGGCTCGATGTTGAAACAAGCTGTATTCGAGGTTTTTTATTTGAAATTAACGAACGAGGTTTTTTATTTGAAAGACTCATGTACGTTGTTATATATGGAATATATTAGGTGCTTGCATGTAATCTATTCGTTTTTTACACGACTATTGTACAACATAGAAAAAGCGTTGGGAACTATCAACTGTTTAGTATTTGACTACTTTTTACTATCGACTGTTTCAGTCGTTATTTTCGGTCTGACTGATTTTACTATCGACTATTTCGGTCACTTACTTTTAATCACTATTTTCGGTTCGACTGATTTGACTATTTTTCACTATCGACTGTTTCAGCCGTGTTGTTTCAGTTACTATTGTCGGACCTACTAGTTTCATCCGATTGATTTTTAACGTTTTGGCTTTGCGATCCTAGCCGCGACATTAAAAGTTAAGTGCGGAATTTATAACAATTCCTAAAAAGAACAATATTTTGATTGATGAATAATAAAATAACTTTGACTGCATTTGTGTTATCTTGGTAACTATTGGGTTTCTTTAATTGACGTTCGATTTTCTAAGTCTCTCCATGTTTGTTGAAGCCTTTTGAATGTTAAAACTTCTTCCATTCAAGTTTCAACGAATAATAATATTCTTAGTAATAAAATATTCCTTATTAACGATAAAATAATTATGATTGTGTTTAAAAAGGGTGGGATGGTTAAATAGTTGGTAAAGATTGATTGAGAAAATACGATACAAATATTTAGTGGTCATTACTTCATTCCTCTTTACAATCAAGCCAAATATATAAAATATAAAAATAATTTTACATCATTCAAAATTAAACTGTTATTTTGAAGGTAATGCAAAACAACAATTATCTCTTTCTTAAAGAACGTTCGAAAACAAATATGTACATCTCCGTCTCACTTATGGCAGGGCTGAAAAAAAAGTAAGCATATGTTGGAATAAAATAGAAATAAACCAAGTACTTTTATTATATTATGTAATTGATATTTTCCGAATATTAAAATGCGGTTAAATATATTTTGGATTATTATTTTAATTCTTTTATCATTCTGCCACCTGTCAATTTAAAATTATCGGTACGACACAGAGAACCACACAATTATCTTTATCGTTTACTCCCTCAAAATTAGTGCGGGATCTCGTGCCATTTATCTCCACCTGTTATCGTTGAATAGAAAAACAGCAGATGTTTGCATTTTACTGAAATAGTAATTACTATTTTTAGTCGCTAATTTTTTACTATCTACTAGAGAAAATTGACATGGTCATTTGGCATCAGTGAGTAGATAACAAACAAGAGCCTCAAGAGACGTCCCCAAAGGAACAGGTGTATACAACCGCCACGGTTGTTCCAAGATCGACCACCCTCCCTTATTTAAAAAACCTTATATTTAAGGCCGGCTTTACTTACCTCAACGGCAGAATAACGATTGTACATTTTCTCCGCCTCCTCGGCGTTCCCTGTGGATTTGTAGATCTGCAACTTCAACAGAAACTGACTGATGGCTTCCCGTCCCTTAGTTTTAATCGCCGACCGGTCAACGGTGATTAAAAGATCATTGGTTGCGGGCTGGGTGACCGTCACCACTCCCGCTTCGACTAAAACCCTGGATAGGACGTAACGAGCCTGGGCGTGAGCCTGCAGCCAACCACGGCAAGGGGCCCACTGCTCCAGACCGCGACCAGCACCAGCCCAAATTAGCGACATCCAGTTAACGTAGGTTACGTCATCAGCTTCGTCGCCTTCGAATCCGAAGATCTTCATCACTTCTGGCAACAGACTGAGGTATAGGCCTACGGCTTCGGCTCGACATTCTTCGTATGACGAACTCAGTGGTCCGAAACGTGTGTCATATGTATCCCCTGGTTCATAACAGGGCGATGGAGCCTGGCCTATATGAGAGTTCTTGTAGAATTATTGAGTTATTATAGCAATATTTTACTAACCAGTCAAGGGATCCAGAAGAGTTGATGGGTAATTTAGGCTACCGTCGGCTTCTTTTTTCAACAGTTTTCCAGAACCATGTCCCAGCAACTCATGCAATCCTACCTATATAACAAAAACTGTTAATTTCGGTTGAAAATAACCGTAGTATTTTTAACAAAACAGCGAATGCACGTCATCAAAATTTGTGAAATAATAAAACAAAAATAACGTTATAAAATATAATTTATATACATCTAATTGATAAAACGCAGAAGGATTTAAAGTACTGTTAATTAAACAGCCACAATAGTTTGTAGTGTACAGTTGTTTTATTATATTGACATTCTTCATTCACACCACCTATGAGCTAGAGTTCTAGGCGTGTTTTTATGAAGTGGTGTCCCATGGAGGCCTAATCTACCTAATTAACAATTGTATATCCAAGTAATCTATTTTACTTTCTTTAGAGAGCATAAACGGTCATGAGGAAAACATTCAACTTCAGGAATAAAGCCATGAATCTTTCCACCATGAACAATAACATATCTGCAAGGAATGATTAAATATTTTTTATGAGTAACAAAACCTAATAAAACGTTCTAACTTTTATCTTTTTCCATCAACTCTTATTGTTTCGCCTAAATACATAAATTCTGATACATAAATACTTAAACTTCCATTAGATCTCTTTGTGGGTTATCCCTACACCATTTAAATTCTGAAGTTTCCTGACAGTGTATGAAGGGATGACTTATATCCCTCAAAAAGCTGCGCACCCCTAAGTTTTCTATGGATACCTCCCAGATTAACAAATTTTTTAAAAAACAATTGCGGTAAATTATGATTATATCGAAAAAAGTATTCACTGGTTTTATACATTTCCTAATTTCTAATTTCTAATTTATAATATTAAATTAAGCTGCCACACGCTAAAAATATTTCTTATCAAATAGTAGCAACTTAATATTTAAGAGTATGAATACTTACCTTTCTAAGGCATTTTAGTGGTAAAAGGGATCTAGAGAGATTATATTGTTTCTGTTCCTAATTAGACACAATCAGTTTCTGACTCTGACTATTTAATGGCTTAGGCATTTTCAATTAGAGTAATTGCAAATATTAAATAGCAGTTTGAATTAATATTACAATACGACCGCAATGTCGACCAGTACCAACATAAATCGAATTTTATAGATTGATTCAGTTACATCATTCAGCATTCTGTCTCTTTTTAACTACAGTAATGTTAATTAATGAATTATTAAAATCAGAAAGAAAAATCTGTTCAGAATTTAAAAGGAATTTTACGTTTTTACAAACTTGGCACTACATTTGACATAATCTATGGCGTGCGTTGGCTGTTCTATTGGAAGAACTATATTTATTTTTTTTTATGAAACAACTGATGTAAACTTTTACCTGAACCTCGAATGCCTGAACTCTCCATTTCTGTAAAAGGTCAGCGTCTTTTTTCGACAAGAAGGGAGTGACAGACTGTTGATAACTAGCTGGGATAACGTTTCCCAACGAAACGTTCTTGAAGCCTTGCGTCTGGCGAATATCGTCATCTGAAATAGATGTATCATATTAGGCACTTGGATGTATCCTGGGCAAATTTTTACCTTAAAGGAGAATTTATAGGGAAATATTGATATATTATATATTACATAACTGAATGACTAAATAAGTAGTAATCAGAAGGTGCACTATAGATACGATAGTACGCTAGGTGGGTCAGAATTTTTATGGGCATTGTTTTAAAAGTATTCGCTTTGGTGTAGATGCGGATGGCTCTCCTGGACAAACCCATAATTTTTTGCGTTTGGAATTGTATTAGTATATACATTTATCAGTGCCATCAAAATTACCATTTTAAAATCTTAACTAAAACTGATAATTGAAATAAAACGAGGTACCTTCACCATAAAGTCATAAAAATAATTAAAGTTCAATTAAGCAACAAAAATAACAAAAATGCAATTTTAGGCATTCCATAATTAACGTCTGTATACACTGAAAAACTCAATAATACGAAATAGAAAACTGTTATTATATATAGTCATAATATGTCACAATGTCAATGTCTTTTACAATGGAACATTCCATACTTGTAAAAAATTGGCCAATATAAGTGGTACATTTTTAACTGGATACATGTTATTAGTAGCTTTTTTTACTACAGTTTAGTTAATATTTTGTAATTATAAAATCATTCACATTGCACTACACTCTTTGCTTACCAAGTGTATGAACAAGAATCATTAGTCATCAAAGGATGCATTAAGGTAAATTCAGTGTAACCTTAATATAACTAGCCTCAAAATAACGAATTTCTCGAAAATATACCTTTACGTTACGAATAAATTTATCAAAAACAACTTTATAACGATTTTTTTACTTATAACCTTTACATCGTATCGTATAAATTATTCTGACTTAATTCCACAATGTCTCATGTCTCGAAAGGTTCAGACCCGTTAAATTCTTCGTAAGAAAGTCACTGATGTTTGATGCTAAGTCATGTAAATAATGCTGTTTGTAATTGTAAAATTGCGAACCGGAAAAATCAGTAAGTAGACGAGAATCTTGCAAAGAAAAAAATGGAAATCGGCGGACTACATTGGCCGCATTGCCGGCTTGGTGGCGCAGTGGTAAGGGCGACAGGACGATCCTACTGTTGCATTAGTCGCGAGTTCGAATCCGGCTGTGGCATGGTCGTAAATGTATGCTTGTGATTGTCCTAGGAATGAGTGTAAAATCCGGCAAGGAATATGCTTATGCCAGTAACCAGGGTAAGCTTCTGTTGGGTAAGACCTTCTGCTCTTCTGGGATGATTTCTAAAGTTCTAAAGAGGACCGTGGTTCGGAGCCCACGTTAAGCTGTAGGTATAGTCACTAAAAAGCACAAATCCAAGAGGTTGACGTGACTAAAATCAATAGAACTTTACATTGGCCACAATTCTAAAGTTTCAAGAAAAAAAATCCAAAGAAAATGGATTGCGTGTAAATAGCAAAATATTGAAATTGTAAATGTAAATAAACGGACGTAGAAGAATGTGTCTTGGAATGGTTAAAACAGTGCCGAGACCAAAATGTGGAATTGAAAACATCTCAACAGTTTGCAGTAGAGTTGTTAGTAACGAGTGGATTCATAATTAAAAAAAAAAGAAACCAGAGTACTTTTCGAAAAATACATGGCCAAGTTGTCACAAGTGGAAAAGCAAATTTCGATTAAAAGTATTGCTAGGAACAAACTGTACTGGGACACAAACTTAAAACTACTCATTCACCATTGAAAAATATTGAAAGCCAGGAAGTGTCATTAATTTATGAACAGAGTACATGTCAAACAGCCTGGATGACTAAGGCTAGAAGTCTTGATAAGGGCATGAAGGAAAAGAGAACCTTTTTTATGTTTTTCGATAATTATGCTGAACGTGAAGACATTCCTAATCTAACAAACATAAAAATAAAGTAGTTGCCAGCAAACACCACCTCAAAATTTCAACCGCAATATCAATGCATTATTCAGAGCTTCAAACACCAAACGCCATCTACAATTGGCGTTTTACAAGCCATGCTACAATTGCCAAAGTTTGGAATCAAGTCAGTAAAAAAACAATCATAAACTGCTTCAAGAAAAGTGGATTCAAAGTTTCATGTGATGATGAAAATGAGGACCTGCCATATATAGAAAAAAAGGAATGTAACCAACTTTTATTTTGAGGTTTCTCTGATTTTTTAAAAGTATTTTGCATGGAAAATTAGCGTGGCGGCCATCATCTGTTTAATTGGTTGCCTAACGCCGTTAACTGTCCCTGCAAACTTATTTATGCCACACAAAATATGAATACTTATTCTGTGACGCCAAAAAGCAGAACCTTAGCTTCACTCAATTTGTGTTTCTAAGTCTAAATTGAATTTGTTGACAGACAGACTTACAATTAGGTATGTTGATGCCTGCAGGTATACCACTGCCAGCAAATGTCAGTACATCCAGGGATGTGAAGTCAGGTTTCAGAAACTTGTCCTTTTCAAAATCTTTACCCCATGGTAACAATTGCAGAAAGTTTTCTGCATTTGATACAAGTGTAAAAAACTTCTTTGACATTTCTTTGTTTACCTATAATGTAATCATAAAGAAAATGGTTAGTCACAAAACAAAAATATAGTTACAACATTACATACAGCAGCTACAAAACCTTCAAACTCTCCTCTTACACCTGCTGGATCTCTATAGGTCTCAATGAAACCTATGTAAGTCTCTACAATAGGACCCTTATCTTCTATCCAAAACCTGGAACCTTTAATCAATGTCACTTATTGCTGAAACAAAATTTCTTCTATTTTTTTTTACCTGCTTTATGGTCATCCAAAGATCCAGTACGAAATGATGATACATAACTCTTGAGCATCTGTTTCTCTACATCATTGTCTGCATATTTAACTGCTTCTTCCAAATAATCAGCAACCAAACCCATTAAGGGACCATAATCCCCATATGAAATCCTATATATTACACCATCCTCAACAAAATCCTCATTTGACCTTTTCTCCTTCGATGCTAGACGCACTTCATAAACCACCTTCCCATCTTCCTCATATTTGAACAGTCTGGAATTGTAACATTCAATTTGGCGTGTTTTCAACCAATTCTGTACCTTCTCTGTGTCTGCTTGGCTTACATTTTTTGAAAGATAGGTTGTTATTCCTGCAGGATTATATCTGAAATATGTACATTACAATATGCTAAATTGTATAATAACCTTTTGAATATTACCCTAAACATGTTTTGCCAGAACTTAGATCGTATATGGCATCCTTGTACTCATGCCATAATGGTTCAATATCAGCCCAAGCAGTGCTGGTTTTAAGTAGTTCCTCCAAGCGGCTTTTTTCAATGTTAGGGATGAATTTAGTATCTCCAAAACCCTAACAATTACCATACAGTACAATTTGTTTACTCCATTAGATAACTGACAAATTACTTTATAATTTCCTGCATTTCCAAATACCCCACCGGCATAGATAAGCAAGGCATAAAGTTCATCTGAAGTAAACCCCGCATTTGCTGCGTTTAAGCTGAATTCGTGGACATCTTGAGTGGAAAACAGGCGATGCAAGAGTACAAATATTGGTGCAGACTCAGGACTGGTCTGAAGGTAGACAAAAATAAATTCAAGCTGAAATATACTTTTAAAGACTGACCTGAAGGAATGTTATAAGACCTCCAGCCCAAGATGCTTGACTGATGTAATGGGCGTACAATTTTTGTAGTTTTGAAAGTCCTTTAAAAGCTGTTTCAATTTCCAGTTTAACAAATGGCTGATCTTGCGGGAGGACGTACTGGGATTTATCTACTGAATCTCCCATATTTTCTAATCAATTTAGAATCAAAGTAGTACGAAAAAGTAAGAAAAAACTTTAAACAATAATGACTATCTTTTTTATCAGTTTTTATAAAGTTAGGTTATAGGGTAAGGATGCTGAAAAATATCGATATATCGATATAGCTAATTAGATATTTTCTTCAAAAAATATGGTTATATTTGGTCGATATAACGATATATCGATATTTTAGTTGATCGATATTTTTTACGTCGCTATTATAGAGCAATTCAGAGACAACTCAATAGGTGACTCTGGAGAAAAATATCTTACTACTCGGTTACTAGATCGTATCATGATCGTCATTCAAGGAATTTAATGGAATGGTTTAATTACCCATTATAAACAGCAAGGAAAAAAATATCTAAATAAATATAGATAATGTATAGAAATTATTTATTTTACGATTTGTTCTAAACAAATTTTTAGATTGACTCCTTTATTGACATTTGAAAGTAAAATAAAAAAGTAAATTTAATATCTGGAACAGTTTTATGAAATAAAATAAGATACATATAATAAGTAATAAAAACTCTTAAAATATGTATATAGTATAATCACAATTACCTTTTTAGTATTAAATATATTCATATTGTTCCATTTGAAAATATTCACAAATTTTTTTTATGTATCTTTTCTGCCACTTACATAAAAAATGACATCTAAAGGCATTATAGAAATTAAATGAACTAATCAAATTCTTTCGCGGGTCTTACCAAGTGTACCTAACATTAAGTCCCAAAGTGATCTAGGTTATTGTTTCTATTTAATTTATGGTTGGGTTTTTAATGTGTCATTTAAGATGTAGGAAAATTTTGGTAATAATAAATGTTTTTTTTAATTTATATTTTAATGGAAATGTTTTTGTTTGATTATATTGCATAATTTAGGTGATTTTAAAATCATTGTTATATTGTATTTTATTAAATTACTATTGTACTAAAATCCCAAATTCTATAGTACAGCTAATTAACAGTGCTTTAGAATGAAAATCAAAATAACATGAAATTCCAATAAAGTCTAATACGCTATAATTCTATTTTTGGTTTATTTAATACGATTTTTATCATATAGCAACGTCAAATGGATAATCAAGGTATATGATAATATTGACATTTATTGTAATCCTGTTTGTTTTTTGTAATCCGATTAAGCCTAAGCAGTATTGACAAGTCATTGATGAATCGATTGTTTCTCTTAGTGATATTTCTTTGTTTAATTAAAAAAAAAACTAATTACTTTAATATTTTTTCTTTATAAGAAAAAGCAAAAATGAAAAATAAATAAGTTTCTCTAGTAAATGTCATAATTTTAACATGAATCATATTTCGTTCTCATAAATAACGGTATGGTTGCCAGTTCGTATTAAGATCTTTTAAATATAAATAATCAGGCGTTTTGACAAAATTATAGCGACTTTTGTACCACATCGAGAATTTCATAGTTTGTTTTGGTATTGAATTATATGACTTGACTTCTATTTTATTAAAATATAACAAAAATTATCACTGTTGAAAATATTGCGGTTGTCATTGTTTACTTGTCACAATCGACTGAAAACCGTCGAAACAGTCTATAGTTGTTAAGCAGCCGAACTAGTCGATAGCCAAAAAAGTAATCGGTTGACAATAGTAATTACTATAAGAGTCTAGTTCTGTAGAATGTTTTGATTGATTTGTTTGATTTTCGGTTCTGAATTTGGTTTGATTGCAATGTTGCCAGTTGTTGAAAATTATACGCGTGTTTGAAGAATATGATATAAATAGCTAAACTTCAATGTTACTTATTCAATTTTAGTGCCTTGGATTAACTATATGATAATGAGCTGTGATTCACATAAAAGATATCGAGTTATATGTATCTGTACTTTTACTTTCTCAGCGTCTACTATGCTTAAATATAAAAAAATCGTTATAAAATTGAATCCAATTTGCAAAATTAAAATAAAAATTGATTAGATAGGCATCTGGACGAAATGTCCACATATATTAGTTCAAATTAAGTGTTGCAATAGCTTTTTGACAATATTCGAGTCGATGATTTATCCATTATTGCCTACTATTTATGATCAAACTATGAACAGTACAAGAACAAATAAACTATAACCAATTTTTAACCTTATAAAACGGAGCATCTACCAACGTCAGGGTCAAATCCAAAATGTCTGTTGTACTACGTTGGATTCAACCTCTCGATCGCTTGTAAATGGCAACGTCGCATAATCAGACGGAAATTACCGAAGTTTTCCGAATACTACATTGGGATTCCCCAGAACTAGCCACTACTCTAATTATAATTATATCAGTCAGATGTAGGCTTTACTATTTGTATTAAAAATCCAAAATACAAACAGATATTAGGTTATGTAAATAGAATAGAACTAATTTAGCCAGTCTAGATACCTGTAGAAGAAGCATTTCTTTTTATGCACACTAGATTTTTAAATATACTTTTAAATGTAATTAGTACAGCCTCTTGTTGAGGGACAAAAATCTGTTAAAGAAAATAATCGTTCTGTAGGTCTTGATGGGCACAAATTTGTGCTGTATTGTATGAATATATTCTTTATATATGGATAGCGTTCAAAGATTGTAAGCATTTTGCTTGTATTGTTGGGAGACTGACTATCTCTTATTTAATTTTTGACGTGTGTCGTTAATAACTGACCGTGTCCGTAAAAGCAATAAAATCATCATCTTTACTGGTATCTACTGATCATATATAACCAACTATATATATATACATATATATATATATATATATATATATATATATATATATATATATATATATATATATATATATATATATATATACTTCCAACCAATGTCTATACATTGGTAGAATTGATCAGTTTGAAGTCCGAGCCGAGCCTAATAAATACAAAAATAATAATATAATTTTGTGACATATACAAAAAATTCAATTACCAACAAAACAAATATAAATTAATATGACTGTTTCGGTTCGGCATCGACTTCAAAGTAGTCAGTTGGTAGTAGTTAAAATAATATTGTAAATAGATAAATAGGTTTAGGTAGGTATTAAGCTAAATTGTGTGTGTATAGTAGAATATAAAATACGTGTAGTAGATAGGTTAAATAAGCTTTTGTTTAGTTTTATTTAGTTATACAACGATTATTATGTACATATTTTATTTTAAGACGGTGTTAAAAATCTATGTTTAATTATTTTTTACTTTTTAGTGAGTTCCTTATTTATCTTTTGCAGTCGGTTCAGTTTTTTGTTAAAAATATTTTATTCATATTTCTTTAGTGCTATCAATTTTATGGGCTCTGTTGCGACGTAATTAATTACATTTACATAAGTTTAAGAAAACTGTGTAGTTTTAGAATTAGGAATTCTTATTAGTATTATTACTATTTTGAACCTAATGGTTCAAGGCGGGCAGTACGTTGCGACGCAAATTTAATTATAGTCTATTCAAAATAGTAGTGACAACTGTCAAAATGTCGCAATGTTGTCGCAGCAACTCTCAGTTTTAGTACATTTTGGTTCTCATATATATAACATTTTAATATAAATAAAATAATTGAACAAATATTTTGTTAAATATAATTTATTTTAACATTATAGTACATCAAATGCATTTATTATTAAAGAACTTAAAACTACAATTAATTTTACAGCCTCAATGATTTATAGGTTAGAGTCGTTCTATATATATATATATATATATAGGGTTCTAGGCGCGTTTTTGTATGTAGTGGTATCTTCCGAAGGCCTAATCCACATAATTAACAATAGTATATCTGAGTAATGTATTTTACTTTCATTAGAGAGCATATTTATGTTTTACGCTTAGTTCTTGTTTTTTTCGATGCAATATTTCCTTGTAAAGTTACTACTTGTATACATCTTTCTTGATAAAACTACATTTAATCACTGCAATCTCCTTAATGCATTTGCCATATCTGCAAAACAGTTAGCGTTATTTCTCTCCTCATACATATTAACCAAACGTTCATGTATATTCTAAATAATAACAAACAATAACAAACAATAACAAACAATAACAAATAATAACAAACAATAACAAACAATAACAAACAATAACAAACAATAACAAACAGTAACAAACAGTAACAAACAATAACAAACAATAACAAACAATAACAAACAATAACAAATAATAATAAACAATAACAATAACAATAACAAACCTGCTCACTTTCTCACTCTATAATACAATTCCCTACAACTAACGTATATTAATTGTATACTGACGTTTAGTAGTTTCCTCTTTCTTCACCCTGTCTTGGCAATCATCAGCACTGAATCATAAACCAACATTCATAAGGTTTTATTCAATCATTCTCAATTTCAGAAACACTAATCAAGTGAATAACTAAGCTGTTTATTTTCAATTTATCAAAAACTTGCTCAAGATTCTAACATTTGCCAAATTCTTCTTCAATGTATCTGATCGAGCTCATACAAACTGAAGGTGTTATTTTCGACAATGCCTCTTTCCATAAATCTAGACAGTTCTGGTTTGAATATCCTCTTCGGCCTGAATATCTATTGTAACAATTCTTTGCAATACCCCGTATCAACTCATTTGGATTAAAAATGCAGTGATAGGGGGGAATACGTAATACTCTGTGGTCATAACATTCAGTAATCTGATCTACTATGTATCTTTTCTTAGGCTTATTTAAAAAAAACGAAATTACATAAAATGCAATTAAATATTTCATTTATATGTACCAAGTAACAATTTGAAATATTTCATTCTTGAACATGATTTCCTCGAAACTTATTTTATGTACGTTAATAGCCATTCCTTAATTTCAGCCTTCGTTGTTGAACCCCTTCGTGGGTTATCTTTACACCATTTAAATCTTATATTATCCAACAATGTATGAACGGATGTTCTACAACTCTCAAATAGCTGTATATCTTTTGGATTTTTATGGATACTTTCCAGACTAACAATGTTCTCTGAAATAAATGTATTAAATTATGTTTCGGTTGAAACAACTACTTACTGTTTTATACGTGTCGTATATTTGATTCCTGTTTCGCATAAACACAGTTTCTTTTTGGCGAATTTAAGGTTATATTGTTTTTTATTATTTGAGATATGTTAGTGACTGTGTCCATACTAATATACAGTAAGTTCAGTTCCAACCTTCGTAGGGTGAAGACGTATTTTCAATACGGTCCAAGCTATAAAAAGATACCTTTCTTTAAAAAAACCCAGTATTTTATTACGGTTATTTAATTGAGTGTTAAAAACGCATAACAGACGCGGCTATCCGTCTCTCAGTGGACCTAAAGTGTAGTGAATACGTGTTTACGTTACCAGACAAAAGGACTGCATCTCATTTTTATTAGTGTTTAAAATTATTTCATCTTATTTTACAACAGTCCTTTTGAAATTCATTTATAGTATTTATAGTAAAAAACTAGTGCTAAAATAACGTAAGTGGAAAATGAAGTGCGTGAAATAAACAATGTATTTATTTTATTTTTTTTATCCTCTGGAAGTAAATTAAATAAAATATTAAAAATTAAAAAATGGCAAACCATAGTGATTCAACCAAATCACCTGCACACTTTGATATAAGATTAGAACAAACAGCAATAACGCAAACTCCACCATCAGAATGGACTACAGTCATTAACAAAAAACGATTGAGAAGTCCAGAAGAAGAAATCGCAAGGAAACAAACAAGAATCAGTGACTATTGGTTGCAGAAACCGATAGAGACAAAAAACAGTTTTAGCAACCTGTCGGAAGAAATTGAAGAGAACATACAACCAAGCCCTGAAAAAGTTGTTCCCAAACCACCACCAATAACAGTCTATAAGGTAGGAATAATAAAAAACATCCATGACTTATTGAAAACCATTACTACGAACTACACAATTAAAACAGTGAGCTATGAAACAATTAAAATCCAATTGTTCGAAGCGGATCACTTTAAAGTTCTTATAAAAGAATTAGATGAAAGAAACACCCAATACCATACATTCAGGCCAAAATCCGAGAGAACATTTAAATTCGTATTAAAAGGATTACATCACGGGACGGACTTTAACACCATCAAGGTAGCACTAGCAGAAAAAGGCCACGAGGTCGTAAATATTCACAATATACGACATCACACGACAAAAAAACATCTGCCTATGTTTTATATAGACATAAAACCTAATGGAAATAATAAGGCGGTGTATGAAATCACCAAATTGGAAAATAATATTATTAAATGCGAACCACCACATATAAAGAGAATTATACCACAATGCACAAGGTGTCAAGCGCACGGGCACACAAAGACTTACTGTCGCAAATCATATAGATGCGTAAAATGTGCAGGAGAACATAAGACAGGAGATTGTACTCGTAAAGTTCGCGATGAAAAAGTGAAATGTGTTAACTGTAATGGAAATCATCCAGCGAACTACAAGGGTTGCGCAGTTCACAAGCAACTACAGCAGAAACTCTATCCTGCCTTAAGGGAAAAAAGGCATCAACAAAAACAATCCACTACTACCAATCTACCACTACCCACCAGAACAAGTCAACCAGACATAACTTATGCCCAAATAGTTGAAAATGGTTCAGCACAAAAACGAGAGACAATATCTCAACCTACTGAAACTAACAACATCTCAAGATTAGAAAATATGATGGCCAAACTAATGGATCAAATGAGTACGATGCTTGGTCTACTCACAACCGTCGTAAGCAAACTTGCCTAATGCCTGAAACCAATAGCTACAAAATCGCCGTCTGGAATGTCAATGGGCTCCAACAACACGCCAGGGAACTAAAAATGTTCGTAAATGAACAAAATATTGACGTTATGATGGTTTCCGAAACACACTTTACGGACAAGAATTATCTGAAAGTTCCTAAATATAAGCTTTATCATACAAATCACCCTGATGATAAAGCACATGGAGGTACAGCCATAATAATTCGAGATGATATAAAGCATTTCGAAAAAGAAAAATTCCGCAAAGACTACCTGCAAGCCACCAGTATAACCATAGAGGAAGCCCATGGACCATTAACAATTTCTGCGATTTATTGCCCACCCAAACATAACAACAAGGCAGAACAATTTCAAGAATTCTTCAGTACGCTAGGTAATAGATTTATAGCAGGAGGAGATTATAATGCAAAACATTTAATGTGGGGTTCAAGAATAATAACCTCAAAAGGTAGAGAACTGCTTAAAGCCATAAGGAAAGATAACTTACAACATATCTCTACTGGTGAACCAACATATTGGCCTTCAGACAGAAATAAAAAACCAGATACAATAGATTTCTGTATTACAAAAAATATTGATCCAAAAAAGTGTCAGGCAGAATCATGCTTCGACCTGTCTTCTGATCATTCACCAATAATAGTAACAATTTCTTCAAAAATTACCATCAAAGATAAACCCCCTTCTCTGTGCAATAATAGAACTAACTGGCCCTCATTTAGAGAAAACTTAGACCAAAGTATCTCTCTAAATTTACCGTTACAAACTGAAATGGATATAGAAATAGCAGCAATAAATCTTACAAAAAATATACAGGAGGCAGCATATTCCGCGACTCCCAACAGTGAAACATTTCCAAGAAAAAATACACAGATATCATGTACAATACAGAAAAAGATAGCAGAAAAAAGAAAGTTACGACGAAATTGGCAACAGCAAAGGACTGAAGAGAATAAAAGAAAATTTAATAGGGCCATAAAAGAGCTGAGAGATCTAATCCAAATTGAACAGAACCAAGGCATTCAAGAATACCTAGAAAACTTGACATCAACTGAGGCTACAGACTATTCGTTGTGGAAAGCAACAAAAAAGCTTAGGAGATCCCAGCAGCATAACCCACCTATTAAAACAAGCGAAAATAATTGGGCGAGAAGCAATAAAGAGAAGGCCGACATTTTCTCAAAACACTTAAAAAATGTTTTTAAACCTTTCCAGTCTCAGCTACATAAAGATGACGAAAATAAAATTACTAGCTTTCTAGATTCGCCATTTCAAATGGATTTACCGCACGAGAAATTAACGGTCAAAAAAGTTAAACATACAATAATGAGAGAGATTAATATTAAAAAAGCTCCTGGTTATGACTTAATTACTGGCAAAATTTTAAAAGAACTATCAGAAAAGGCTATAAAACTATTAACATATATATTTAATGCTATGCTACGAATTAATTACTTCCCTAGTATCTGGAAAGTAGCTAAAATATTAATGATACTTAAACCAGGAAAAATACCAGAAGATGTGACCTCCTACCGACCTATAAGTTTATTACCAATAATCTCGAAAGTTTTCGAGAAATTATACATAAAAAAACTAAACTATATAATAGAAAAAAGAAAAATTATTCCAGAACATCAGTTTGGCTTTCGCAATAAGCATGGGACCATAGAACAAGTGCATAGACTTGTAAACCAAATAAACGCTGACCTAAATGCCAAAAGATATTGTTCGGCTGCTTTCCTAGACATATCTCAGGCTTTTGACAAAGTATGGCATACGGGCTTGCAGGTTAAACTAAAGAAACTTCTCCCTCATCCGGACTATCAGCTACTAAAATCTTATCTCACTGACAGACATTTTATTGTAAATCAAGGCGATGAATATACCGAACTAAATCCCATTTATTCAGGAGTTCCGCAAGGTAGTGTACTGGGTCCAGTACTGTATCTTCTGTATACGGCTGATCTGCCCACCACAAAAATAACTACTGTGGCAACATATGCAGATGATACAGCAATCTTAGCATCCCATGAAGACCCAGTCACAGCATCAATAAACCTACAAACCCACCTGGAGCAAATACAATTATGGTTGAAGACATGGCGCATTAAAGCCAATGAATCAAAATCCACGCATATAACGTTTACCCTGCGTAGAAGAACATGTCCACCAGTAAATATCAATCATCGTCAACTCCCCCAAGCAGAGCATGTTAAATATCTTGGTATGCATTTAGATCGACGCCTAACCTGGAAGAAGCACATACTCTCTAAACGGAAACAACTAGGACTAAAATTATATCAAATGTATTGGCTCATTGGGCGCAAATCCAAGTTATCATTAGATAACAAGGTATTGCTGTATGAGTCTATACTCAAGCCCATTTGGACATATGGAATTCAGCTATGGGGTACCGCTAGCAAATCCAATATATCCATCATTCAACGGTTCCAAAATAAGGTGTTGCGTGCCATTGTTGATGCTCCGTACTATATTTCAAATAAAGTGATACAACGCGATATTCCTCTAGAACCTATAACGAGTGTAATCCAACGTGTTTGTGTGAAGTACTTCGAAAGAGTGTCAGTGCATCCCAATGTACTCGCTAATCAGCTAAATATGCGACGTGATAGTGAAGTGCGTAGACTAAAACGTTTAACACCACCTGATCTGATTACTGGACATATGTAGAGTTTAGAATAAGCATTAGAATAAGACTAATTAATTAAGATAATATTTTATACAGAAGATTGCTTAATGAAGTGATTTTCTACATGCCATGTATATATAATATAAACAGAAGAAATACTTATTGCCAATAGGGCAGATTGTGGACTCACGAAGAGTAATAAAAAAAAAAAAAAAAAAAAAAAACTAATATACAGTGCAGCTGCACAACGTAAAAAATATTTTCATTAAAAACCGGGGCCATTTCAAATTTATTAAAATAGAAAGTTAAAACAACGTTTGCCGGTTTATAACCCGTAATTATAATATTTTGAAGAATTTTCAGACGCTTGACAAACGGACAACTTTTGCAGGCTCATTCCGTTACATATTCTAACTTCTCTAACAGCATTCTATCTCTTTTTAAATAGAATAAAATGACAAGGATAATATTGTCTGACTGTAAAACGAATTTACAACTTTAGACAGACACATATTGACACTCGTGTCACTGCTAATTTGAATTGACTATATTTATATTTGGGGCAGTCGTGCAAATTTAAATTTACGTTAATTGTAGAATTCTTTCGGTTGTATAGTTAATGTGTCGAATTTATTAGACATTTAACTGATGTTCCTAATATTTATGACATGGGAAAAGAATTATGTCTTGATACAAAATATAACATCGTATTGTATTGAACATCTGGTGAAATTAGCCAACCAAAAAAGGTATCGAGTAAAGAGAACATACGTGTTTAACAAAGAGGAATCCCATCAGCTCGTTGTCGAGTGTTTCGGATAACGGGGGTTCACATACCAAGGCTAGACGAAACCTGTTAGAAGTTAGACCTGGTCGAGGATTCCTTATGGCCTCTTACCATAAATATCAAGAATTCCTTAAGAGTCCGAAACGCACATGTTTTATCAGCGTGAGAAATTCCTAGCTGGAAGAGTGTTTCCTACCCCGATATTCTCAGCAAATCGGAGTACAGAAAAAGGTTTCTTGGACCAGCCTTGTCCACCACCACCAAGAACCCGAGGGAGAAGCTTTAGCTATAAAACACTGTTCATCGACAACGAAAAGACGGAATCTGCATCGACAACGAGATAAAGACTTGAATTGAGAAGAAAAAAGTATTGAACTGATCGAAGAAACTATTGAATTAATTGAAGAAAGAGAAGTGTTAAAAGTATTAAGCATTGAAGTAATTTTGATAGAAGAATTGAGAGCAGTATGGTTAGAAGAATTGAAGAAAGTAATGTTAACTGCATCCAACAGCAACCAGTAGAATTCCTGTCAAACTATCCAAGCTCAGACCAGTTCTCAGTAAGCACATTCAATCTGAATCATAATCCGTTTCCCATAACGTATTGATTAATATATCTTTAAATTATCTCTCTCGCATCTCAACAGGCTCTATAGGATTCTATCTTCCAGTTTTGTCAATAATAGTAATTTTTAAAATTTTATCTTGAAAGTCATTATGGATTAGATAATTAAAATGCTGAAAATGTTTTTTAAAATATCTCTCAAATTAACTGCTAATTGATATAACTGATAATATGATGAATAACTGCCATATTATCATGACAAAATCTAAGAATTAAATCAAACATAGCTTTCTAAAAAAAATATTTCATTCTATAAAAAATAATGATTAATTCCTTAAACAGATATAATGAATTGGAAACTCAGCCAAAATATATTTGTTTAGGGAAATAAATCCCCTAAAAGTATCAATTACATTTCTAATTGTTCACTGTAAGAAATATTTTCTAATTATTTAAATCGATCCTAATTAACTCTTACTTTTTACACGTTAACTATAACATCTTTCGAACAGCTGAGTGATCCAAATTAATATTTTCACCACTATCACTTATGTCTTAATAAGAAATAGGTTGACTTTCTGTAAAAAAACAATACATACATGTAATAAGCATATAATAGATAGATAATTGTATATGTACCTGATAAAAACAATGTTGTATAGGCTTTTACTTTGGTGGTGGAATGCATGACGCATTCCTGATCTCGGAGACTTGCCCTGGAGTGACAAGTTGAACCGGGTTATGTGGGACTGCCTCTGGGATTACCAATTCCAACGGAACCATCGGTCGAAGTGGAGACCTAGGTACGTGACGTTATCCAGCCATAGAATCATTAAATAGAATCTTAAGTTGCAAGACGCGCAGTGTGTAAAACTTTTAATGGAAAATGATGGGCTGGGTTTTCAGGGGGTTCACTTCCAACCTTCAGACTTTGAACCACTTGACCACATGATCGAGCTGCTTCTGTAAATGTTCATCAATTGTAACTTCGAACCTGGTGGCCGTGAAGAAAGCAGTGTCGTCAGCGTAAAACGCGACGTCAATGTGCTCTTTTCTCGGCAGATCTGAAACAAAGAGGTTAAATAAGGCTGGGGCTAGCGGGGTACCTTGAGGTACGCCAGCATCGATTTTTTTTCGACTGGAAAGTGTTTTACTGATCTTGATAGAAATATTGCGGGCGACAGATACCCTGGGGTAGGACCGGTATTATCGTAATTGGTTTAACTACCGGTGTTCGTAGATGGGTAGGGATTCGATCAACTACTTTTCGTGGTCTAAGGCGCCAAAGGAGAACTATACACTGAGCATAATCGTGAAGCTTCTAACCAACGGCATGCCTGACTCGAGGTGAGTGATCACGTTCCTTATAAACCATGGAGTATTGAGTAACGCGCATACATTTTGAAGCGGAAAACTTGGAGTACTGCAAGTTGCCTCCCAGAGACGTATCTGTACCACACCTGTGCTCCGTGGAAGCAGCTTTCTGGAGGATTAAATATTAATCTTTAATATGTAGTTTCCTCAGAGAAGGACAACATGATTAAAGTTTATTTGTGAAATGAACTTATCCCTTTAACTTATCAGAAAAATATGATTTAAAGGATCGAATAATACTAACTTTTGGAACGAGATCAGTTACAGCAAATTATTTTCATTAAGAAATAGCACAAGGTAATAGTAACAAATTAAAAGAAAAGTAAAATCATTCAAATGACTAGTTGTTGGTACGTACATTTAAAATATAAATCTAATCAAAGCATTTAAACAAAACGAACTTTAGTATTGGCAATTAATAGATTTAGATGATAAAATAAAAAAAGATGTTACAGGACCAATTAAAAAAGATGTTATTGATAAGATAAGTAATATATTGTTACTGGAAATATTCGCAGTGTTATCGATTATAAATCTCTAAATCAAAAATAAACATTTAAAATTTTATGTACAATATTGTAGTTCATAATGTTAAATGTTCCAATTTATCTTATTATATCTGATTTATACTAAATGAGATGAAGAAAATGTCCAAGAAAACCAAATAAGTTTTCCAAAATGTTTCTTAAAATAAACAACAATTGTCAGATAAATATTTGTTATCTCATTGAAGATATCAACGAAATAACATATGAGAGAAATATATTACGCTGTAGCCAGTTACAGTGCTATCAGTCTGATATAGATGCTTTCGTTATAATGTACTGTAAGCTAATAATATGTGGGCTCATTTGGTTCGGTTATTGTAAGTAAATATTAATTAGGATCTGAAACATTAAAACTAAAAATTTCTTAGATAAAAGAGTAACGAAAAATAACTTTGCAGGCAAGCTGAAGGTCGCAACATTCGATTATCATCAGATTCGAAAGGAGATTGAAACAGAAAGCGAAGAATTACCAGCATATTTCCCAAATAGTGATAGAAAAGGAATGGAAAAAAGTGATTTGAAAGATATATTAAAAATATTGAAGTTAGAAAATAATAGAATGGAAATTGAAGATAAAACTAAAAATGAAGGTAAAACTAACAGTACAATAATCGTAAACTCCACCAAAATTAGCGACACCACAGTGACCACCTCTAACGATACAACAACCACAGAGGCCACCTCTACCGATACAACAACCACGGAGGCCACCTCTACCGATACGACAATCACGGAGGCCACCTCTACCGATACGACAATCACGGAGGCCACCTCTACCGATACAACAACCACGGAGGCCACCTCTACCGATACAACAACCACGGAGGCCACCTCTACCGATACAAAAACCACGGAGGCCACCTCTACCGATACAACAACCACGGAGGCCACCTCTACCGATACAACAACCACGGAGGCCACCTCTACCGATACAACAACCACGGAGGCCACCTCTACCGCTACGACAATCACGGAGGCCACCTCTACCGATACAACAACCACGGAGGCCACCTCTACCGATACGACAATCACGGAGGCCACCTCTACCGATACAACAACCACAGAGGCCACCTCTACCGATACAACAACCACGGAGGCCACCTCTACCGATACAACAACCACGGAGGCCACCTCTACCGATACAACAACCACGGAGGCCACCTCTAGCGATACAACAACCACGGAGGCCACCTCTACCGATACGACAACCACGGAGGCCACCTCTACCGATACAACAACCACGGAGGCCACCTCTACCGATACGACAACCACGGAGGCCTCCTCTACCGATACAACAACCACGGAGTCCACCACTACCGATACGACAACCTCTGAGGCCACCTCTACCGATACAACAACCACGGAGGCCACCTCTACCGATACAACAACCACGGAGGCCACCTCTACCGATACGACAATCACGGAGGCCACCTCTACCGATACAACAACCACGGAGGCCACCTCTACCGATACAACAACCACGGAGGCCACCTCTAGCGATACAACAACCACGGAGGCCACCTCTACCGATACGACAACCACGGAGTCCACCTCTACCGATACAACAACCACGGAGGCCACCTCTACCGATACGACAACCACGGAGGCCTCCTCTACCGATACAACAACCACGGAGTCCACCACTACCGATACGACAACCTCTGAGGCCACCTCTACCGATACAACAACCACGGAGGCCACCTCTACCGATACAACAACCACGGAGGCCACCTCTACCGATACGACAATCACGGAGGCCACCTCTACCGATACAACAACCACAGAGGCCACCACTACCGATACGACAACCTCTGAGGCCACCACTACCGATACGACAACCTCTGAGGCCACCACTATCGATACAACAACCACAGAGGCCACCTCTATCGATACGACAACCACAGAAGCTACCACTACCGATACAACAACCACTGAGGCCACCTCTACCGATACAACAACCACAGAGGCCACCTCTACCGATACAACAACCACGGAGGCCACCTCTACCGATACGACAATCACGGAGGCCACCTCTACCGATACGACAATCACGGAGGCCACCTCTACCGATACAACAACCACGGAGGCCACCTCTACCGATACAACAACCACGGAGGCCACCTCTACCGATACAAAAACCACGGAGGCCACCTCTACCGATACAACAACCACGGAGGCCACCTCTACCGATACAACAACCACGGAGGCCACCTCTACCGATACAACAACCACGGAGGCCACCTCTACCGCTACGACAATCACGGAGGCCACCTCTACCGATACAACAACCACGGAGGCCACCTCTACCGATACGACAATCACGGAGGCCACCTCTACCGATACAACAACCACAGAGGCCACCTCTACCGATACAACAACCACGGAGGCCACCTCTACCGATACAACAACCACGGAGGCCACCTCTACCGATACAACAACCACGGAGGCCACCTCTAGCGATACAACAACCACGGAGGCCACCTCTACCGATACGACAACCACGGAGGCCACCTCTACCGATACAACAACCACGGAGGCCACCTCTACCGATACGACAACCACGGAGGCCTCCTCTACCGATACAACAACCACGGAGTCCACCACTACCGATACGACAACCTCTGAGGCCACCTCTACCGATACAACAACCACGGAGGCCACCTCTACCGATACAACAACCACGGAGGCCACCTCTACCGATACGACAATCACGGAGGCCACCTCTACCGATACAACAACCACGGAGGCCACCTCTACCGATACAACAACCACGGAGGCCACCTCTAGCGATACAACAACCACGGAGGCCACCTCTACCGATACGACAACCACGGAGTCCACCTCTACCGATACAACAACCACGGAGGCCACCTCTACCGATACGACAACCACGGAGGCCTCCTCTACCGATACAACAACCACGGAGTCCACCACTACCGATACGACAACCTCTGAGGCCACCTCTACCGATACAACAACCACGGAGGCCACCTCTACCGATACAACAACCACGGAGGCCACCTCTACCGATACGACAATCACGGAGGCCACCTCTACCGATACAACAACCACAGAGGCCACCACTACCGATACGACAACCTCTGAGGCCACCACTATCGATACAACAACCACAGAGGCCACCTCTATCGATACGACAACCACAGAAGCTACCACTACCGATACAACAACCACTGAGGCCACCTCTACCGATACAACAACCACGGAGGCCACCTCTACCGATACGACAATCACGGAGGCCACCTCTACCGATACAACAACCACGGAGGCCACCTCTACCGATACGACAATCACGGAGGCCACCTCTACTGATACAACAACCACAGAGGCCACCTCTACCGATACAACAACCACGGAGGCCACCTCTACCGATACAACAACCACGGAGGCCACCTCTACCGATACAACAACCACGGAGGCCACCTCTACCGATACGACAACCACGGAGGCCTCCTCTACCGATACAACAACCACGGAGTCCATAACTACCGATACGACAACCTCTGAGGCCACCTCTACCGATACGACAACCACGGAGGCCTCCTCTACCGATACAACAACCTCTGAGGCCACCACTATCGATACAACAACCACAGAGGCCACCTCTATCGATACGACAACCACAGAAGCTACCACTACCGATACAACAACCACAGAGGCCACCTCTACCGATACAACAACCACGGAGGCCACCTCTACCGATACGACAATCACGGAGGCCACCTCTACCGATACGACAATCACGGAGGCCACCTCTACCGATACAACAACCACGGAGGCCACCTCTACCGATACAACAACCACGGAGGCCACCTCTACCGATACAAAAACCACGGAGGCCACCTCTACCGATACAACAACCACGGAGGCCACCTCTACCGATACAACAACCACGGAGGCCACCTCTACCGATACAACAACCACGGAGGCCACCTCTACCGCTACGACAATCACGGAGGCCACCTCTACCGATACAACAACCACGGAGGCCACCTCTACCGATACGACAATCACGGAGGCCACCTCTACCGATACAACAACCACAGAGGCCACCTCTACCGATACAACAACCACGGAGGCCACCTCTACCGATACAACAACCACGGAGGCCACCTCTACCGATACAACAACCACGGAGGCCACCTCTAGCGATACAACAACCACGGAGGCCACCTCTACCGATACGACAACCACGGAGGCCACCTCTACCGATACAACAACCACGGAGGCCACCTCTACCGATACGACAACCACGGAGGCCTCCTCTACCGATACAACAACCACGGAGTCCACCACTACCGATACGACAACCTCTGAGGCCACCTCTACCGATACAACAACCACGGAGGCCACCTCTACCGATACAACAACCACGGAGGCCACCTCTACCGATACGACAATCACGGAGGCCACCTCTACCGATACAACAACCACGGAGGCCACCTCTACCGATACAACAACCACGGAGGCCACCTCTAGCGATACAACAACCACGGAGGCCACCTCTACCGATACGACAACCACGGAGTCCACCTCTACCGATACAACAACCACGGAGGCCACCTCTACCGATACGACAACCACGGAGGCCTCCTCTACCGATACAACAACCACGGAGTCCACCACTACCGATACGACAACCTCTGAGGCCACCTCTACCGATACAACAACCACGGAGGCCACCTCTACCGATACAACAACCACGGAGGCCACCTCTACCGATACGACAATCACGGAGGCCACCTCTACCGATACAACAACCACAGAGGCCACCACTACCGATACGACAACCTCTGAGGCCACCACTATCGATACAACAACCACAGAGGCCACCTCTATCGATACGACAACCACAGAAGCTACCACTACCGATACAACAACCACTGAGGCCACCTCTACCGATACAACAACCACGGAGGCCACCTCTACCGATACGACAATCACGGAGGCCACCTCTACCGATACAACAACCACGGAGGCCACCTCTACCGATACGACAATCACGGAGGCCACCTCTACTGATACAACAACCACAGAGGCCACCTCTACCGATACAACAACCACGGAGGCCACCTCTACCGATACAACAACCACGGAGGCCACCTCTACCGATACAACAACCACGGAGGCCACCTCTACCGATACGACAACCACGGAGGCCTCCTCTACCGATACAACAACCACGGAGTCCATAACTACCGATACGACAACCTCTGAGGCCACCTCTACCGATACGACAACCACGGAGGCCTCCTCTACCGATACAACAACCACGGAGGCCACCTCTACCGATAAAACAACCACGGAGGCCACCTCTACCGATACGACAATCACGGAGGCCACCTCTACCGATACAACAACCACGGAGGCCACCTCTACCGATACGACAATCACGGAGGCCACCTCTAACGATACAACAACCACAGAGGCCACCTCTACCGATACAACAACCACGGAGGCCACCTCTACCGATACGACAATCACGGAGGCCACCTCTACCGATACGACAATCACGGAGGCCACCTCTACCGATACAACAACCACGGAGGCCACCTCTACCGATACAACAACCACGGAGGCCACCTCTACCGATACAACAACCACGGAGGCCACCTCTACCGATACAACAACCACGGAGGCCACCTCTACCGATACAACAACCACGGAGGCCACCTCTACCGATACAACAACCACGGAGGCCACCTCTACCGCTACGACAATCACGGAGGCCACCTCTACCGATACAACAACCACGGAGGCCACCTCTACCGATACGACAATCACGGAGGCCACCTCTACCGATACAACAACCACGGAGGCCACCTCTACCGATACGACAATCACGGAGGCCACCTCTACTGATACAACAACCACAGAGGCCACCTCTACCGATACAACAACCACGGAGGCCACCTCTACCGATACAACAACCACGGAGGCCACCTCTACCGATACAACAACCACGGAGGCCACCTCTACCGATACGACAACCACGGAGGCCTCCTCTACCGATACAACAACCACGGAGTCCATAACTACCGATACGACAACCTCTGAGGCCACCTCTACCGATACGACAACCACGGAGGCCTCCTCTACCGATACAACAACCACGGAGGCCACCTCTACCGATAAAACAACCACGGAGGCCACCTCTACCGATACGACAATCACGGAGGCCACCTCTACCGATACAACAACCACGGAGGCCACCTCTACCGATACGACAATCACGGAGGCCACCTCTAACGATACAACAACCACAGAGGCCACCTCTACCGATACAACAACCACGGAGGCCACCTCTACCGATACGACAATCACGGAGGCCACCTCTACCGATACGACAATCACGGAGGCCACCTCTACCGATACAACAACCACGGAGGCCACCTCTACCGATACAACAACCACGGAGGCCACCTCTACCGATACAACAACCACGGAGGCCACCTCTACCGATACAACAACCACGGAGGCCACCTCTACCGATACAACAACCACGGAGGCCACCTCTACCGATACAACAACCACGGAGGCCACCTCTACCGATACAACAACCACGGAGGCCACCTCTACCGATACGACAATCACGGAGGCCACCTCTACCGATACAACAACCACGGAGGCCACCTCTACCGATACAACAACCACGGAGGCCACCTCTACCGATACAACAACCACGGAGGCCACCTCTACCGATACAACAACCACGGAGGCCACCTCTACCGATACAACAATCACGGAGGCCACCTCTACCGATACAACAACCACGGAGGCCACCTCTACCGATACGACAATCACGGAGGCCACCTCTACCGATACAACAACCACAGAGGCCACCTCTACCGATACAACAACCACGGAGGCCACCTCTACCGATACAACAACCACGGAGGCCACCTCCACCGATACAACAACCACGGAGGCCACCTCTAGCGATACAACAACCACGGAGGCCACCTCTACCGATACGACAACCACGGAGGCCACCTCTACCGATACAACAACCACGGAGGCCACCTCTACCGATACGACAACCACGGAGGCCTCCTCTACCGATACAACAACCACAGAGGCCACCTCTACCGATACAACAACCACGGAGGCCACCTCTACCGATACGACAACCACGGAGGCCACCTCTACCGATACAACAACCACGGAGGCCACCTCTACCGATACAACAACCACGGAGGCCACCTCTACCGATACAACAACCACAGAGGTCACCTCTACCGATACAACAACCACGGAGGCCACCTCTACCGATACAACAACCACGGAGGCCATCTCTACCGATACAACAACCACGGAGGCCACCTCTACCGATACAATAACCACGGAGGCCACCTCTACCGATACAACAACCACGGAGGCCACCTCTACCGATACAACAACCACGGAGGCCACCTCTACCGATACAACAACCACGGAGGCCACCTCTACCGATACAACAACCACGGAGGCCACCTCTACCGATACAACAACCACGGAGGCCACCTCTACCGATACAACAACCACGGAGGCCACCTCTACCGATACGACAATCACGGAGGCCACCTCTACCGATACGACAACTACGGAGGCCACCTCTACCGATACAACAACCACGGAGGCCACCTCTACCGATACGACAATCACGGAGGCCACCTCTACCGATACAACAACCACGGAGGCCACCTCTACCGATACGACAATCACGGAGGCCACCTCTACCGATACAACAACCACTGAGGCCACCTCTACCGATACAACAACCACGGAGGCCACCTCTACCGATACGACAATCACGGAGGCCACCTCTACCGATACAACAACCACGGAGGCCACCTCTACCGATACGACAATCACGGAGGCCACCTCTACCGATACAACAACCACGGAGGCCACCTCTACCGATACGACAATCACAGAGGCCACCTCTACCGATACAACAACCACGGAGGCCACCTCTACCGATACGACAATCACGGAGGCCACCTCTACCGATACGACAATCACGGAGGCCACCTCTACCGATACAACAACCACGGAGGCCACCTCTACCGATACAACAACCACGGAGGCCACCTCTACCGATACAACAACCACGGAGGCCACCTCTACCGATACAACAACCACGGAGGCCACCTCTACCGATACAACAACCACGGAGGCCACCTCTACCGATACAACAACCACGGAGGCCACCTCTACCGATACAACAACCACGGAGGCCACCTCTACCGATACAACAACCACGGAGGCCACCTCTACCGCTACGACAATCACGGAGGCCACCTCTACCGATACAACAACCACGGAGGCCACCTCTACCGATACAACAACCACGGAGGCCACCTCTACCGATACGACAATCACGGAGGCCACCTCTACCGATACAACAACCACAGAGGCCACCTCTACCGATACAACAACCACGGAGGCCACCTCTACCGATACAACAACCACGGAGGCCACCTCTACCGATACAACAACCACGGAGGCCACCTCTAGCGATACAACAACCACGGAGGCCACCTCTACCGATACGACAACCACGGAGGCCACCTCTACCGATACAACAACCACGGAGGCCACCTCTACCGATACGACAACCACGGAGGCCACCTCTACCGATACAACAACCACGGAGTCCACCACTACCGATACGACAACCTCTGAGGCCACCTCTACCGATACAACAACCACGGAGGCCACCTCTACCGATACAACAACCACGGAGGCCACCTCTACCGATACAACAACCACAGAGGCCACCTCTACCGATACAACAACCACGGAGGCCACCTCTACCGATACAACAACCACGGAGGTCACCTCTACCGATACAACAACCACGGAGGACACCTCTACCGATACAACAATCACGGAGGCCACCTCTACCGATACAACAACCACGGAGGCCACCTCTACCGATACAATAACCACGGAGGCCACCTCTACCGATACGACAACCACGGAGGCCACCTCTACCGATACAACAACCACGGAGGCCACCTCTACCGATACAACAACCACGGAGGCCACCTCTACCGATACAACAACCACGGAGGCCACCTCTACCGATACAACAACCACGGAGGCCACCTCTACCGATACAACAACCACGGAGGCCACCTCTACCGATACAACAACCACGGAGGCCACCTCTACCGATACGACAATCACGGAGGCCACCTCTACCGATACGACAACTACGGAGGCCACCTCTACCGATACAACAACCACGGAGGCCACCTCTACCGATACGACAATCACGGAGGCCACCTCTACCGATACGACAACTACGGAGGCCACCTCTACCGATACAACAACCACGGAGGCCACCTCTACCGATACGACAATCACGGAGGCCACCTTTACCGATACCACAACCACTGAGGCCACCTCTACCGATACAACAACCACGGAGGCCACCTCTACCGATACGACAATCACGGAGGCCACCTCTACCGATACAACAACCACGGAGGCCACCTCTACCGATACGACAATCACGGAGGCCACTTCTACCGATACGACAATCACGGAGGCCACCTCTATCGATACAACAACCACGGAGGCCACCTCTACCGATACAACAACCACGGAGGCCACCTCTACCGATACAACAACTACGGAGGCCACCTCTACCGATACAACAACCACGGAGGCCACCTCTACCGATACGACAATCACGGAGGCCACTTCTACCGATACGACAATCACGGAGGCCACCTCTACCGATACAACAACCACGGAGGCCACCTCTACCGATACGACAACCTCTGAGGCCACCTCTACCGATACGACAACCACGGAGGCCTCCTTTACCGATACAACAACCACGGAGTCCACCACTACCGATACGACAACCTCTGAGGCCATCTCTACCGATACAACAACCACGGAGGCCACCTCTACCGATACAACAACCACGGAGGCCACCTCTACCGATACAACAACCACGGAGGCCACCTCTACCGATACAACAACCACGGAGGCCACCTCTACCGATACAACAACCACGGAGGCCACCTCTACCGATACAACAACCACGGAGGCCACCTCTACCGATACAATAACCACGGAGGCCACCTCTACCGATACGACAACCACGGAGGCCACCTCTACCGATACAACAACCACGGAGGCCACCTCTACCGATACAACAACCACGGAAGCCACCTCTACCGATACAACAACCACGGAGGCCACCTCTACCGATACAACAACCACGGAGGCCACCTCTACCGATACAACAACCACGGAGGCCACCTCTACCGATACAACAACCACGGAGGCCACCTCTACCGATACGACAATCACGGAGGCCACCTCTACCGATACGACAACTACGGAGGCCACCTCTACCGATACAACAACCACGGAGGCCACCTCTACCGATACGACAATCACGGAGGCCACCTCTACCGATACAACAACCACGGAGGCCACCTCTACCGATACAACAACCACGGAGGTCACCTCTACCGATACAACAACCACGGAGGCCACCTCTACCGATACAACAACCACGGAGGCCACCTCTACCGATACAACAACCACGGAGGCCACCTCTACCGATACAATAACCACGGAGGCCACCTCTACCGATACGACAACCACGGAGGCCACCTCTACCGATACAACAACCACGGAGGCCACCTCTACCGATACAACAACCACGGAAGCCACCTCTACCGATACAACAACCACGGAGGCCACCTCTACCGATACAACAACCACGGAGGCCACCTCTACCGATACAACAACCACGGAGGCCACCTCTACCGATACAACAACCACGGAGGCCACCTCTACCGATACGACAATCACGGAGGCCACCTCTACCGATACGACAACTACGGAGGCCACCTCTACCGATACAACAACCACGGAGGCCACCTCTACCGATACGACAATCACGGAGGCCACCTCTACCGATACAACAACCACTGAGGCCACCTCTACCGATACAACAACCACGGAGGCCACCTCTACCGATACGACAATCACGGAGGCCACCTCTACCGATACAACAACCACGGAGGCCACCTCAACCGATACGACAATCACGGAGGCCACCTCTACCGATACAACAACCACGGAGGCCACCTCTACCGATACGACAATCACGGAGGCCACCTCTACCGATACAACAACCACGGAGGCCACCTCTACCGATACGACAATCACGGAGGCCACCTCTACCGATACGACAATCACGGAGGCCACCTCTACCGATACAACAACCACGGAGGCCACCTCTACCGATACAACAACCACGGAGGCCACCTCTACCGATACAACAACCACGGAGGCCACCTCTACCGATACAACAACCACGGAGGCCACCTCTACCGATACAACAACCACGGAGGCCACCTCTACCGATACTACAACCACGGAGGCCACCTCTACCGATACAACAACCACGGAGGCCACCTCTACCGATACAACAACCACGGAGGCCACCTCTACCGCTACGACAATCACGGAGGCCACCTCTACCGATACAACAACCACGGAGGCCACCTCTACCGATACGACAACCACGGAGGCTTCCTCTACCGATACAACAACCACGGAGTCCACCACTACCGATACGACAACCTCTGAGGCCACCTCTACCGATACGACAACCACGGAGGCCTCCTTTACCGATACAACAACCACGGAGTCCACCACTACCGATACGACAACCTCTGAGGCCACCTCTACCGATACGACAATCACGGAGGCCACCTCTACCGATACAACAACCACGGAGGCCACCTCTACCGATACGACAATCACGGAGGCCACCTCTACCGATACAACAACCACAGAGGCCACCTCTACCTATACAACAACCACGGAGGCCACCTCTACCGATACGACAATCACGGAGGCCACCTCTACCGATACAACAATCACGGAGGCCACCTCTACCGATACGACAATCACGGAGGCCACCTCTACCGATACAACAACCACGGAGGCCACCTCTACCGATACGACAATCACGGAGGCCACCTCTACCGATACGACAATCACGGAGGCCACCTCTACCGATACAACAACCACGGAGGCCACCTCTACCGATACAACAACCACGGAGGCCACCTCTACCGATACAACAACCACGGAGGCCACCTCTACCGATACAACAACCACGGAGGCCACCTCTACCGATACAACAACCACGGAGGCCACCTCTACCGATACTACAACCACGGAGGCCACCTCTACCGATACAACAACCACGGAGGCCACCTCTACCGCTACGACAATCACGGAGGCCACCTCTACCGATACAACAACCACGGAGGCCACCTCAACCGATACGACAATCACGGAGGCCACCTCTACCGATACAACAACCACGGAGGCCACCTCTACCGATACGACAATCACGGAGGCCACCTCTACCGATACAACAACCACGGAGGCCACCTCTACCGATACGACAATCACGGAGGCCACCTCTACCGATACGACAATCACGGAGGCCACCTCTACCGATACAACAACCACGGAGGCCACCTCTACCGATACAACAACCACGGAGGCCACCTCTACCGATACAACAACCACGGAGGCCACCTCTACCGATACAACAACCACGGAGGCCACCTCTACCGATACAACAACCACGGAGGCCACCTCTACCGATACTACAACCACGGAGGCCACCTCTACCGATACAACAACCACGGAGGCCACCTCTACCGCTACGACAATCACGGAGGCCACCTCTACCGATACAATTACCACGGAGGCCACCTCTACCGATACAACAACCACGGAGGCCACCTCTACCGATACGACAATCACGGAGGCCACCTCTACCGATACAACAACCACAGAGGCCACCTCTACCGATACAACAACCACTGAGGCCACCTCTACCGATACGACAACCACGGAGGCCTCCTCTACCGATACAACAACCACGGAGTCCACCACTACCGATACGACAACCTCTGAGGCCACCTCTACCGATACGACAACCACGAAGGCCTCCTCTACCGATACAACAACCACGGAGTCCACCACTACCGATACGACAACCTCTGAGGCCACCTCTACCGATACGACAATCACGGAGGCCACCTCTACCGATACAACAACCACGGAGGCCACCTCTACCGATACGACAACCACGGAGGCCACCTCTACCGATACAACAACCACAGAGGCCACCTCTACCGATACAACAACCACGGAGGCCACCTCTACCGATACGACAATCACGGAGGCCACCTCTACCGATACGACAATCACGGAGGCCACCTCTACCGATACAACAATCACGGAGGCCACCTCTACCGATACAACAACCACGGAGGCCACCTCTACCGATACAACAACCACGGAGGCCACCTCTACCGATACGACAACCACGGAGGCCTCCTCTACCGATACAACAACCACGGAGTCCACCACTACCGATACGACAACCTCTGAGGCCACCTCTACCGATACGACAACCACGGAGGCCTCCTTTACCGATACAACAACCACGGAGTCCACCTCTACCGATACAACAACCACAGAGGCCACCTCTACCGATACAACAACCACGGAGGCCACCTCTACCGATACAACAACCACGGAGGTCACCTCTACCGATACAACAACCACGGAGGCCACCTCTACCGATACAACAACCACGGAGGCCACCTCTACCGATACAACAACCACGGAGGCCACCTCTACCGATACAATAACCACGGAGGCCACCTCTACCGATACGACAACCACGGAGGCCACCTCTACCGATACAACAACCACGGAGGCCACCTCTACCGATACAACAACCACGGAAGCCACCTCTACCGATACAACAACCACGGAGGCCACCTCTACCGATACAACAACCACGGAGGCCACTTCTACCGATACGACAACCACGGAGGCCTCCTCTACCGATACAACAACCACGGAGGCCACCTCTACCGATACAACAACCACGGAGGCCACCTCTACCGATACAACAACCACGGAGGCCACCTCTAGCGATACAACAACCACGGAGGCCACCTCTACCGATACGACAATCACGGAGGCCACCTCTACCGATACGACAATCACGGAGGCCACCTCTACCGATACAACAACCACGGAGGCTACCTCTACCGATACGACAATCACGGAGGCCACCTCTACCGATACAACAACCACGGAGGCCACCTCTACCGATACAACAACCACGGAGGCCACCTCTACCGATACAACAACCACGGAGGCCACCTCTACCGATACAACAACCACGGAGGCCACCTCTACCGATACGACAATCACGGAGGCCACCTCTACCGATACAACAACCACGGAGGCCACCTCTACCGATACGACAATCACGGAGGCCACCTCTACCGATACAACAACCACAGAGGCCACCTCTACCGATACAACAACCACGGAGGCCACCTCTACCGATACAACAACCACGGAGGCCACCTCTACCGATACAACAACCACGGAGGCCCCCTCTACCGATACAACAACCACGGAGGCCACCTCTACCGATACGACAATCACGGAGGCCACCTCTACCGATACGACAACCACGGAGGCCTCCTCTACCGATACAACAACCACGGAGTCCACCACTACCGATACGACAACCTCTGAGGCCACCTCTACCGATACGACAACCACGGAGGCCTCCTCTACCGATACAACAACCACGGAGTCCACCACTACCGATACGACAACCTCTGAGGCCACCTCTACCGATACGACAATCACGGAGGCCACCTCTACCGATACAACAACCACGGAGGCCACCTCTACCGATACGACAATCACGGAGGCCACCTCTACCGATACAACAACCACAGAGGCCACCTCTACCGATACAACAACCACGGAGGCCACCTCTACCGCTACGACAATCACGGAGGCCACCTCTACCGATACGACAATCACGGAGGCCACCTCTACCGATACAGCAACCACTGAGGCCACCTCTACCGATACGACAACCACGGAGGCCTCCTCTACCGATACAACAACCACGGAGGCCACCTCTACCGATACAACAACCACAGAGGCCACCTCTACCGATACAACAACCACTGAGGCCACCTCTACCGATACGACAACCACGGAGGCCTCCTCTACCGATACAACAACCACGGAGTCCACCACTACCGATACGACAACCTCTGAGGCCACCTCTACCGATACGACAACCACGGAGGCCTCCTCTACCGATACAACAACCACGGAGTCCACCACTACCGATACGACAACCTCTGAGGCCACCTCTACCGATACGACAATCACGGAGGCCACCTCTACCGATACAACAACCACGGAGGCCACCTCTACCGATACGACAATCACGGAAGCCACCTCTACCGATACAACAACCACAGAGGCCACCTCTACCGATACAACAACCACGGAGGCCACCTCTACCGATACGACAATCACGGAGGCCACCTCTACCGATACAACAACCACGGAGGCCACCTCTACCGATACGACAATCACGGAGGCCACCTCTACCGATACAACAACCACAGAGGCCACCTCTACCGATACAACAACCACGGAGGCCACCTCTACCGATACGACAATCACGGAGGCCACCTCTACCGATACAACAACCACGGATCCCACCTCTACCGATACGACAATCACGGAGGCCACCTCTACCGATACAACAACCACAGAGGCCACCTCTACCGATACAACAACCACGGAGGCCACCTCTACCGATACAACAACCACGGAGGCCACCTCTACCGATATGACAATCACGGAGGCCACCTCTACCGATACAACAACCACTGAGGCCACCTCTACCGATACGACAACCACGGAGGCCTCCACTACCGATACAACAACCACGGAGTCCACCACTACCGATACGACAACCTCTGAGGCCACCTCTACCGATACGACAACCACGGATGCCTCCTCTACCGATGCAACAACCACGGAGTCCACCTCTACCGATACGACAACCTCTGAGGCCACCTCTACCGATACAACAACCACGGAGTCCACCACTACCGATACGACAACCTCTGAGGCCACCTCTACCGATACAACAACCACAGAGGCTACCTCTACCGATACAACAACCACGGAGGCCACCTCTACCGATACGACAATCACGGAGGCCACCTCTACCGATACAACAACCACGGAGGCCACCTCTACCGATACGACAATCACGGAGGCCACCTCTACCGATACAACAACCACGGAGGCCACCTCTACCGATACAACAACCACGGAGGCCACCTCTACCGATACAACAACCACGGAGGCCACCTCTACCGATACGACAATCACGGAGGCCACCTCTACCGATACAACAAACACGGAGGCCACCTCTACCGATACGACAATCACGGAGGCCACCTCTACCGATACGACAACCACAGAGGCCACCTCTACCGATACATCAACCACGGAGGCCACCTCTACCGATACAACAACCACGGAGGCCACCTCTACCGATACAACAACCACGGAGGCCACCTCTACCGATACAACAACCACGGAGGCCACCTCTACCGATACAACAACCACGGAGGCCACCTCTACCGATACAACAACCACGGAGGCCACCTCTACCGATACGACAATCACGGAGGCCACCTCTACCGATACAACAACCACGGAGGCCACCTCTACTGATACAACAACCACGGAGGCCACCTCTACCGATACAACAACCACGGAGGCCACCTCTACCGATACAACAACCACGGAGGCCACCTCTACCGATACAACAACCACGGAGGCCACCTCTACCGATACAACAACCACGGAGGCCACCTCTACCGATACGACAATCACGGAGGCCACCTCTACCGATACAACAACCACGGAGGCCACCTCTACCGATACGACAATCACGGAGGCCACCTCTACCGATACAACAACCACAGAGGCCACCTCTACCGATACCACAACCACGGAGGCCACCTCTACCGATACAACAATCACGGAGGCCACCTCTACCGATACAACAATCACGGAGGCCACCTCTACCGATACAACAACCACGGAGGCCACCTCTACCGATACAACAACCACGGAGGCCACCTCTACCGATACGACAATCACGGAGGCCACCTCTACCGATACAACAACCACGGAGGCCACCTCTACTGATACAACAACCACGGAGGCCACCTCTACCGATACAACAACCACGGAGGCCACCTCTACCGATACGACAATCACGGAGGCCACCTCTACCGATACAACAACCACGGAGGCCACCTCTACTGATACAACAACCACGGAGGCCACCTCTACCGATACAACAACCACGGAGGCCACCTCTACCGATACAACAACCACGGAGGCCACCTCTACCGATACAACAACCACGGAGGCCACCTCTACCGATACAACAACCACGGAGGCCACCTCTACTGATACAACAACCACGGAGGCCACCTCTACCGATACAACAACCACGGAGGCCACCTCTACCGATACGACAATCACGGAGGCCACCTCTACCGATACAACAACCACGGAGGCCACCTCTACCGATACGACAATCACGGAGGCCACCTCTACCGATACAACAACCACGGAGGCCACCTCTACCGATACAACAACCACGGAGGCCACCTCTACCGATACGACAATCACGGAGGCCACCTCTACCGATACAACAACCACGGAGGCCACCTCTACTGATACAACAACCACGGAGGCCACCTCTACCGATACAACAACCACGGAGGCCACCTCTACCGATACAACAACCACGGAGGCCACCTCTACCGATACAACAACCACGGAGGCCACCTCTACCGATACAACAAACACGGAGGCCACCTCTACCGATACAACAATCACGGAGGCCACCTCTACCGATACAACAACCACGGAGGCCACCTCTACCGATACAACAACCACGGAGGCCACCTCCACGGATACAACAACCACGCAGGCCACCTCTACCGATACAACAACCACGGAGGCCACCTCTACCGATACAACAACCACGGAGGCCACCTCTACCGATACGACAATCACGGAGGCCACCTCTACCGATACAACAACCACGGAGGCCACCTCTACCGATACAACAACCACGGAGGCCACCTCTACCGATACAACAACCACGGAGGCCACCTCTACCGATACAACAACCACGGAGGCCACCTCTACCGATACAACAACCACGGAGGCCACCTCTACTGATACAACAACCACGGAGGCCACCTCTACCGATACAACAACCACGGAGACCACCTCTACCGATACGACAATCACGGAGGCCACCTCTACCGATACAACAACCACGGAGGCCACCTCTACTGATACAACAACCACAGAGGCCACCTCTACCGATACAACAATCACGGAGGCCACCTCTACCGATATAACAACCACGGAGGCCACCTCTACCGATACAACAACCACGGAGGCCACCTCTACCGATACGACAATCACGGAGGCCACCTCTACCGATACAACAACCACGGAGGCCACCTCTACCGATACAACAACCACGGAGGCCACCTCTACCGATACAACAACCACGGAGGCCACCTCTACCGATACGACAATCACGGAGGCCACCTCTACCGATACAACAAACACGGAGGCCACCTCTACCGATACGACAATCACGGAGGCCACCTCTACCGATACAACAACCACGGAAGCCACCTCTACTGATACAACAAACCCGGCGGTCACCTCTACCGATACAACAATCACGGAGGCCACCTCTACCGACACAACAACCACGCAGGCCACCTCTACCGATATAACAACCACGGAGGCCACCTCTACCGATACAACAACCACGGAGGCCACCTCTACCGACACAACAACCACGGAGGCCACCTCTACCGATACAACAACCACGGAGGCCACCTCTACCGATACAACAACCACGGAGGCCACCTCTACCGATACGACAATCACGGAGGCCACCTCTACCGATACAACAACCACGGAGGCCACCTCTACCGATACGACAATCACGGAGGCCACCTCTACCGATACAACAACCACAGAGGCCACCTCTACCGATACCACAACCACGGAGGCCACCTCTACCGATACAACAATCACGGAGGCCACTTCTACCGATACAACAAACACGGAGTCCACCACAGCAGATGGTTCGACATGGGACGGGTCCACAACAACAGATAGTTCGACAACCGACGGATCCACCACAACAGATAGTTCATCAACCAATGCATCCAGTACTGAGAGTCCGACAACCAAATCAACCATCACTACTGAGAGTTCGACAACTGAAGCATCAACAACAAAGTCTACTACTGGTACTACTGAGGGTACAACAACTTCGAGTTCATCTAGTACCACATCTACCGAAACACCCGTTACGAAATTTCCTATGCCCACTGATAAAAGTTCCAGAAAAATACCATCTTTTGTTGGAATTAGTATTATTATATTTTGTAGTATTTTTCGGTTGATTAGTTAATTGACGACTAGGTACTATATTATGCTAGGACTCTAGGATGAGTTAGTTATCAGTAAAATGAATTCCATCATAGATCTCAAAATTTAGTTTAGGACTATATTTATTTATATTTCGTACGCGTCTTTAAATAGTTCATATTTTTGTTTTTTTGTATCATTAGTACCTTTAACGGGATTTGTGTTATTGGAAATTGAACTGAAGAATATTGAGTTCTTCGTGGGTCTCAATTGATCGTCTCTGAAGGAAGTTTGTATCGTTAAGAAAAATTTTATGATAATGATCACCTGAATAATGAATCCTGCTGAATGAGTTTACTTCTTATTGTAAATAATCAGAAGCAACAAGGACGACATGTAGATTGTAATAAAATATTTATTGGATATGATGAAATTGTTTTTAATTACCCGTTGTGTACTACACTATGTATAATTATATATTATTTATATATAATTATATTACTTAATTATTACTGTTATTATAATTAGAAGAAGTAATTAAAAATATTACAGTACAATAGTATAGTGTTTAATCGGCAAGGGTATTCGATAATAATAATGACCGAACGGTAATTCTATATGGAATCCGAAAACAAAAATCCTAAACCGAAAGCAGAAGATTCCCCGATAGCACAATCAACTCTAAACACGGATCGCCTTCTTCGGAATGGAAAATTCAATGACAAGTGCAACCAATGAATCACTTCAACTCAATGATGATGTTACACGGAAGGACAAAGGACAAATTTTACAAACAAAACACTTCCTCCTATATATACTTCAGTTATTGTTATAATATTTTTTACATTATTTGTAAATTTATCCATCTTAGGATATTAGCTCAGTCATACGATCAGCTTTATGAAAACAATCTTTCTGTAAATCTTGATGGGAACAAACTTGTGTTATATTTTTTATATTATTTTTATTTATTTTTTATATATATATATATATATATATATTATACCTACATGGCATGTAGAAAATCACTTCATTAAGCGATATGCTATATAAAATATTACCTTAATTAATTAGTCTTATTCTAAAGCTTATTCTAAAGTATATATATGTCCAGTAATCAGATCAGACTCTTAAACGTGATAGTATTATCCTCACATTTCCACCTGGCAAGTCCACAACGCCCTCCTGCTCACAGAGCATCATATTATATTGTGTATTATTAATAGATATCATTAGGTTTTTATATAGAAAGGGTCGAAAAACTCTTAAAAAGTTCCAAAAAATATGCATGTCTCATATAAATACACGAATTGAAATATCAAGTCTTCCTAGATTCTATTTATGTTATCATTGTATCACTTTTTATTAAACATAAACACATTGAATTTAAAAAAGGTTTAAAATATCGAATTATCAGATAGAATTATAAATACCATAAATATTTGAAACGATTTATCATTTTCTTGAATGGTACATTGTCTTTTTTTTCTTAGGTAGCGCCAATCCCTCTATGGTGAATTGAGACTGAGACTGGGGATGTCGCATCTCCTGAGCTTTGTATGCTCTTTTCTTTTTACTCCAGCCAGCGCCAATGCCAGCACTTTGAATATGTTGCCCAAATATCCTGTGATATGTTACAATGACTTATTTCCTGCTTGTTTACTGCTCTCATATTAAGATCTAGATACATGATGCTCTTGTTTTGAGGAATATTGGGCACCTTCCTTAAAACTTTATTTTGCTAACTTTTTCCCTTGTAGATCCACTTTTATATCACAATACGCCGCAGAACATTCTTTTTTTTTCGACAAGCAATGAAGATATCACGATGTTGAAGCGGTTTGAAATATTTGGAAACAGTTGTTTCAGTAATTGCTAATTTATTTGAAAGTTCTTTAAGAATCATTACCTTTTTACTTTTTAGCCGTTCAGGGTGTTATTTCACACATCAAAATCACAGCTTATGCTATATGGAGAAGAACACTGCACAAAAAAACGGATAAAATAGAAATATCAACACAACTAGAACCCAGAACGAACAGGCACTCTATAATGCGTGGATGAACGAAAAGTTGGGGCGGGAGAGTCTTGAAATTGCATTAACCAATATGCAAAAACAAATAAATGCCCTCCAGCTACAACTAAATAAACAAAGCTCTGAGGGCAAGGACAAAACAACGATAAACCACCAAGCCAACAAAAGTAGACTAATTCCTCCAATTCTAACATATGAAACAGATGAAGAAGAATTGCAGAAAGAAGTAGGCTTGATAACGGTTAAAAATAAAAAAAGAAAAGCAAATAATTCCCCAGGATCTTCACCACAGCAAATAAAAATAAAACAAAACAATGAACAGAATGAAGAAATTAGAATGCCCAGGCCACCCCTAATTATCGTAAGTAACGTTACCTATTTTGACTTAATTCACGAAACACTGAGGTCCAACTATATAATATTTAAAGCAATGGTACTAAACAATGGACAAATAAAATTGAACGCCGAATGTCGTACAACATTCACAAAAATAATAGATTGCTGAAAGTTGCTGAAACTGCTACTCTTATGAAGACAAACAAACTAGAGACATCAAAATTATGGAAAGAAGGCTTCCATCCACAACTAAAACTGAAAAAATTATCACAGAACTAAACCAAAATGGGCTCAAATGCTTAAATGCGACAAATATTTTGAAAAAAGGAAAGACCAAAAATAACAAAGGAGAAATTTTGGTCCACAAGAACCCATTACCTCTATTTATGTTAGCCTTTGGACATGATACGGATACAAAAATCATTTTTGGTATTAAAAGAATTTTACTGGTCGAAATAAAAATCGAACCTCTAAAAAAATCGAACTTAATACAACAATGCAAAAGATGCCAATTGCATGGACACACACAGAAATTCTGCAGAAGAGAACCTAGATGTGTAAAATGTTTCGGTAAACATATCACCATAGAGTGTAGAAAACTCAAAGAAGCTAATTTTATTGAAATGTGCAAATTGTAATGAAGCTCATCCGGCAAGAGAGAGGATGTGTAGAGAGGATGAGAGAATTATAGAGGATGTGTTGTTGCTAAAACACTACAAGAAAGGAGAAATAAAGTAGCTCCTGAAGTTGAACCTCAAGAAACAATGAGTGAAAAGAAACAACCGAAAAAATATAAGAATGTTATTGGTGAAATGACTTATGCCAGTAAGTAAGTATCAGTCAAAATAATCAAAGAGGCACAAAGGAAGATGAAGCAACCACCAACGAATTGCAACTTAAACTAAAAGGAAAGCTGGACACACAAGACAAAATGATCGAATATTTTTCCGAAAGGATTAAAAAACTAGAATTGAAAAACATTAGGTCTGTGGTCCCAAAAACCCGAAATGGCAAATAAAGATATCCGAATAGCAATTTGGAATACTGATGGAATCCAGCAAAATCACGCTACCCTACAAGTATTCTTAGATATATTCCAAAAAATAGATATTTTCCTAATATCAGAAACCCATTTAAAAAAATAATCCTTTATTAAATTTAGACGATATACAATTTATCATATCATACATCCAGCTAACACCGCAAGAGGAGAAAGTGCAATAATAATAAAAAAGAACATTTCTCACCATCAAGAACCCGGACTCTGTACAGCAGAAAATCAGGTAACAGCAGTATATATTAAATCAAGTAGATACAAGGTTATAATAGCCGCAATTTTTTGTCCTCCAAGATAGAATCAAAAAAAGGAAAATTATTTAAATGTCCTAAGCAACCTTGGAGAAAAATTTATAATTGGAGGTGATTTCAATGCAAGAAATACAAGATGGGGATCCAGAATGACAACAACTAAAGGCAATGAACTGCATAGAGCAGCTGCTGAACTAAGATGTAGTTACATATCAACTGGAAAACAAAGTTATTGGCCGACTGATCAAGAGAAAACCCCAGACCTGTTAGATTTCTTCATAGTAAGAAATATAACATCCAGTTATATAAAAGTCGAAGAAAATTTTAAGGTAAGTTCAGATCATACACTAGTGATTCTGACGTTGAGCGAAAATATAATAAGATAAGAAAGAAACCCAACGTTAACAAACAACAGAACAGACTGGGAAGGATTTGTTGAAGAATTGAACAAAAGAATTCGGATCTAAATATCTCGGAATGAATCTCGGTGCAAAACTTCGCTGGAAGGAACCTATAAAGAAGAAAAGAAAATAACTGGTATTGAAATATAGAAAAATGTACTGGCTAATTGGAGGAAAATCACAATTATCAGTACATAATAAATTGCTATTATATAAGTAAATACTGAAATCTATATGGACATACGAAGTTCAATTATGGGGATATTGTACAAAGAATAACATAAATAAAATACAAATTTTTCAGAACAAAGGATGCACCCAAATTCTATAGGACTGATTACCTACACAGTCAGTCAAGAAATTAAGAGAATTGCAAGGGGGCATGAGGAAAGACTCCATTCTCATGAGAATATTGAAGTATTGAAGCTTTTGGATGCCACCAGAACAGGATACAGACTCAAAAGAATCAAACCATCTGATCTTGTGTAGTGTTGCGTAGTGAGGTGCATATATTAAGAAATACAGCAGTGACATGTATAAACATTATTTAATCGTAGACTGAGATAGGACTGATGGGTCTTCCTAGTTATATATCTAGATTTAAGTTATCATAAAGATAAATTGTAGGTTAGACGGAAACGACTAATAACAATGTATTAATTAAATAATTTAAAAAAATTATATGTGGTCACCTAATATAATAATTATACGATAATTATATTTGTGATTGTTTATGATTATTGTTTAAATAGTCGAAATAGAAAAAATCCCCAAGTAGTTAACGATGAGTTTAATACTTAGAAAACGCATTGTTATCGAGTGTCTTATCAAATTTAGCTATTGTACTTTTGTAGAATCTACTTTTATAATAGTCATTTATCATGTCTCATAATTTGCGAATTTTACGCTATATAATAATACGAATTATTAACGCATTATATACTACTTCATAACTAAAATAAATATAAGTTTGCATGTAATCGTACTTTAGTAAACTAAATAAATGTTGTTGGTTCCTGATTACAAATTATTTACTATTGCTAAATTTTAGTAAGCACAGATTAAATTAGAAACGTATGTGGAACTAATTGAATTTAGATAACTTATTAAAAAAAGATTTTTGCATGCGAAGGGCAGCACCAAAACTAAATAAAGCGTTGATAAATAGTCCAGACATTGTGTACGATTAATTTCAATAGTTAGGGAGTGTGTAGCGACCTTGAGGCATGTCAAACTTTAGGTCTTATCTATTATATTTTCTATATTTTATTTAATATTAGTAAATAACATTCATATCATGTCGTCACTGTTTTATTTCGTCCTACATCCATTCATCTAGCCATTAACTTCCAAAAGTGGTTTACCGAGTTCCTTTTGTGGTCGTACTAATATAAATGACGCCGACAGTTCAGGTCGCTTAAAAGAGGTTGTAATGCCCGAAATTGTAGATAAAATCGATGGAATGCTATTGGACGATCAGAGAATGAAAGTGAGTGAGGCAGCTGAGGTAGGAATCTCAAATGAGTTGGTTCACAATTAATATGAACATTTGGATATGGAAAAGTTGTCCGCACGATGGATGCCGTGATTTATTTTTTATTCGAAAGAGCGCAGTTCCGAGGGGGTCCCATTGGAACCAAATTAGGATCAAATGGGGGACGTGGGGGAGGGGAATTTTAATAGTGGGAAACGCTCAAATTTCAAAAGCACTTTGAAAGTGTTCACATATTTTTTAACTAAAATAATCAGATATTTATGTATGCTATTGCTGAGCTGATGTGAGGGAAAATCGGAAGTCGTTCAGTACAAAAGCCATTGTTTGTAGGCAACTGCTTCTGTAGTATAATGGTTAAAGCGTTTAGCTCCCAAACGGAGGTCGCGGGATTTTGGGGACAATAATTTTTTGTTGTTGTTTCGTTAGAACATTTGTCAAACACCTAGGCTAGGTAGCGGAACCCTGTGCCTGAAGCGCTCCTTATTTACAATCATTGTTTCTTTATTCCTATTTTTCCTCATATACACTGCGACTTTAGTTAGCCTACCCTTTGTAATGTTATATAAAATAACTGCATAAAGAAAATTGAATCGATTTCAACAAATAAATAAGGAACTCACTAAAATTTAAAAAATAATAAAAGTTATATTTTCAACACAAATATAATTTTATTATAATATATGTATATAATAATCGTTGTAATAACGAAATAAATATAACCAAAAACCTTATTTAACCTATCTAGTACCGTATTGTATATTCTACAATACACACAATTTAGCTTAATATCTAGCTAAACCTATTTATCTATTTACAATATTATTTTAACTACTACCAACTGATTAGTTTGAACTCGGTGCCGAGCCCAAACAATACAAAAATAATAATGTGATTTTGTGACATATACAAAAAATTAAATTGCTAAAAAAACAAATCACTAATATAGTATATTATTGCACGAGTATAGTATACTATTCTAATCCACCTAATTAACAATTCTTTATTAAAGTAATGTATTTTACTTTCATTAGAAAGTAAGATTTTACGTTTATCTTTAGTTCAAATCTAAGTTTCGTAGGGCGCCTGTGTTTGTGCTTAGTAACGGTTATTTAAGTGACGGTATAACAGATGCCCATTTTACAGTGAACCTAAACTCTAGTGAATATAAGTATACGCAACCCGATACAAAGACCGCCGTATCTTATTTCTTAATTACTACCTTCTCTTGACATACTATCTTGTATTGATATTGAGTCATTAAAAGTTATCTATTTTTATTTTGATTTTATCTTAAACTTTATTTTGATTGAAAACCAATATAAAAAGACAATGATAATAAAAAGAGAACATAAATAAAAATAAACATTTTTCTTTTGGAAATAACAAAATAGATTATAAACAGAAAAATTAAGAATGGCGACGCATACTGTATCAAACTAATCACCTATACATTATGGTACAAGTGAACAGTCGACCATAACACATACCTCACATATAAAATGGACTACCGTAATAAACAAAAAAATCGATGGAGGAGCTTAGATGAATAGATCGCCCGAAAACGAACTGGAATTGGTGACTATTGGTTGGTGACTTCTCAGAAAAAATGGAAACCAGTATACAATTAAGCCCTGAAAAAGTCGGGAAAAGTTTATCGGGTAAAAGTTATGAAACACATTTACGACCTACTGAAAATTATCACCAATAAATACACAATAAAAACAATGAACTCTGAAACCACCAAAATCGATGCGGAACATACAATATTAAACATCGCACTACAAAGAAACCATTGCCAATGTTCTATACCGTCATAAACACTAAAGAAAATTATTTATCTGTTTATCTATTTATGTGGTTCTCGTCGATGAACCATAGCCTAGCAGAGTAGCATTTCAGAACATATGAAGCTTAAGATAGACATATGAAACTTATGTTCATTATTTATTTAGAGTTTCTTTTAAAGAAGAAATGATGTTTGTAAATTTTTAAAAGTAGCATATTTTATCATTTGCAACCAATAATTTGTCGATCTCTAATACGTGCTTTCCACAGAGAAGGATGAATACAAAACAAAATGAAATTTATTATTAATAAATAATAAATTTATTAATAATAAATAATAAATAGAATAATAATAATAATAAGAATACCGACACAACAACCATGGAAAACACCCCTATTTCCCATTAATAAGGGTTTCAGAAGACTGCCATCTTTCATATTAATTAGTATTATTGTATTTTGTAATATATCTCGTTTGGTTGGTTAGTAGTATGCTAGGTTTCTAGGACTCTAATTATCAATAAAATTAACTTCAACATAGATCTCAAAATGTTGTTAAGGTGCATATTTAATTAATATTCGTAGTTGCCTTTACATATGGCAAATTTTTGGGTAATTTTGCATTATGTTTCGCTAGGACATTTGGGACTCCGTGGGTTCATTACGGGACAATGTGATGGATGTGGACAAGTCTCTCGGCGAAGTTTGTATCGTTAAGAAAATGTGTATAATAATAAGTCTCATGTTGAACATTTTTTTGAAAAATTATTTTTTTTTAAACTGTCTGGAGATCGTTAATACTATTCAAGGTGACAGTTGTTACAATATATTTTATGGTTTAGATATACAACATTAGCATATTACTATAATTTCAGTTCTACCTTTTATACAGAAAATTTACTATTTCTGTTACTCTTATTTAAATATATAAATTTTGAAGAAAGAAGTTATTATTTAATAATAGTTTAGTTATTATTTGATAAACATAACCATTATTAAGTTTGATATTTCAAGATTGATTTGATTGATTGATTTGATTTGATTTACAAGTTTTTCCTCTAACTTGCAGTGATAAACGCTTCTTATAATAAAAATACCTAATGTATTGATGTTATCAAAAATGACACCGACTTGAGACAAATATTAACATTATTCTTTGTGATAGTGAGCGAATCTTATACGAATCGAGTCAAATTGGCTTTTTCGTATGTGTCACTGATGACGCCATCAAAATATATCTAGAAGACTTCTTTTAATTTTGTATGCATAACGTTAGTATCTGCTTCATTAATATATCATCAAAATTTGGCTCATGTTAGTTGAAGAAGTTATATAAATATGTTAAAATGCCCTTATAAATATTAACATTTTTGAAATACAGACATTGCTCCATAAATATTATTTTAAGCACTTTAGGTAGGGTTTATATTTAATTCATTTTAATTTTGACTAATATGTTTATATTATTATTCATTTATTTATTACATAATATTATTTCGACATTGGTGGTATGTGGTGTAGGATTTCTTGCGGTACATGCTTGTGGCGGTTCTTTTAGGAGGGTGCTATTATGAGTAAGGGTCATGCGTTTTACTGGCCAACTTTTAGGTCTTCTGACTATATGAATAATGCAAGTCCCCTATTCTTTTTTTGAATAAAGCAGTTTTAATGTATATCAATATTTATTGTATTTTAAATCCTTTCACATTTTATAACTTGACAAGAACCCATGATTGGTTCTATTAGTTTGACGAAACCCTTGGTATAGTAGCAAAAAAACGCTTTTGAAATGTTGAGGACGCATTCCTTGGAACCACCTCGTACTTACTGCCTTAATATATGGTTCATATTTGCTTTGTTGTAATTATTTAAAGTATATTTTAATATATGTGGTAAAACCGCTGGAGTATTTTCTTTCTAGCATATAAATACACGAGTATATATCACATACTTCTTAAGATTTAAATCAAAGCTAAATTGCATTGCATTGCAACTTCTGTAAAGTTGTTTTTAGAATTTTCAGCATTGCATTGTTAAAATTTTTCTGGAATCAAGACTTAGATAAAGCTAAAGTTAATAAACTTTCTAATTATAAAATATTTTCTAAAAATTCAATTCAATATAAAAGCGCATTAGATTACTTATTATCATTTTCTATAGCCCAATTATTTTGTTTACGCATCTATTAATTTTGGTAGTTATCTTCTTAATTAATCAATTTTTGGCATTGAACGTTCTAAATTGAAATTCTGCTGCGCAAGCCATCATTCTCTAGAATTACACTCTTGTCGAGAATTTTCGATCCTTTATCATAAGTATAACTTTTCCTGTAAACTGCCTTAAATAAAGGTACATATTCAAATGTATAAATAAACAAACAATAAATAAAGCATTCAAGAAAACATTTAACAAACAACAAATACACTCTGTGATGTCGCCACAAATATAAACATTTTTAACGTTCGGTATTTTGTTTACGAAAGTTAACGAGTTTTATTTTCCATAAAACGCACTCACTAATAAAATCGGTAATTGTATTTATATTGTAGTGTATTTTAAAACCACAGTTATTTAAAATACTAATTATAACATACATTAACATCGGATTTTTGAAATACGAATATGCAGTGATAGAGAAAAAGGCGTAATGTTCTTTTTTCATCATGGCCGTGGGAACCCCGAAGATATAAGATCTTGAAATTTGGACAGAACACATCGAAATCCATAGATAATGCCCTGCTTATATAGATAGCGATCAAACGGCAGTGATGTTGAATTAAAAAGGCCCGTTTCAGAACCAGTTAGCGTTAAATATTGACGAAAGATTTAGAATCCGTCATATAGCGACCTTGTAGAATAGTAATGTAGAAAATAACCAAACATTTTATCCTAAATGTTGAACACATGCGGGGTGCGAGCAACGACGACTAATAAACGATAACGAAAATTTGCCAACCCCGAGGCGTTGATATCGGATATCATTGAAGGGTCATTCAGTCATTGAACGTCATTTATTTCAGACGTGCCATCATCGACCACCACATGTATTGCAGGTTCTATTTTTATTTAATACCAATAAATAAAGGTCACATCAGGTAACAATCCCTATTTTATTTTATCCTATTTCCATTAACCGAGCCATAAAGTCATTTCTGCATTAAAAGGATCCATGATAATGAATTCAAAGTCTTAACTAATATCACTAGAAGAATATAAGCTTACGTTTGTACAGCAGGATACAGAATGATTGGAACAATGCAGCTTAAACAGTATGGTACTATTACTCTACCTGTGTAAGAAAAATTGATCTAACAACTACTTACACAATATATGATACGATAAATAAGGATCGATAATTCAATAATTCAGTAATGTTAGGTAATAATAACATGTAATAATACTGACAACACTACAAGTAATAACTCTCGGTAATTGCACGTACTGAATCAAAATCTCACATCCGGAAAGTTTCATGCAGTCACTGTCACTTTCTGAGGCGGTTCATCAAAATGGAAGGTCTTATTGTAGACAATGCATCTTCTCACATATCCAAAATTACTTGAATATTCTTGTCGATCTGTATGTCTAATGTAATAATTTGTTGCCATACCCTATAACAATTCAATTGGATTGAATATGCGCTCAGGGGAAAGAAGATGTAATACTCGATGGCCATATTGTTCAAACATTACTTGATCTACCGATTTGATATATTCAGGCTTATTTCTACAAAAAAGAATACGTAAAACATAATCAAGCATTTCATATATATATTTAGCGAGTAACAAATTGAAATAGTTCATGTTTTAGTATGGTTTCATGTGAGTTTCCTGTGATATGCTATAGCGACTTATTGCTTGCTTTACCATTCCCTTATTGGGATCTAGATCATGTATTTGTTGCACATGCTTTGAGAAATATTGACAATGTTCCTCAAAGATTTGTTTTGCGGAAAAAAATTAGTTCCGTTTTTCAAGGTCCTGATTTTATATCTCTTGTTATTTTGCACGACAATCAATGAAGATGTTGAAATGGCATTTTCAATCAGTTCGTATAGTAGTCATATCTGGAAATAGTTGATTTATTAACTGCTAAGCAATCTGAAAGTTATTTAGGGATTTGAGTTATATTTTTCACCAATAAGTCCTACAATTCATTATCTTCGAATTTTTATTACTTATATTATTTCACGCTTTTAAATTGTCACCATATCAAAAACAACAATGAATTCAAAAATGCAATTTTGAGCTTTCCATAATTTTCGAAGTTCATCGCTGGTAAAAATAGATCTAGTCACCTAATTTATCAATTACCATTGTAATTACAATTGTTTTTGTAATAAGTTTGCGGTTATTGTTGATATAGTCGACAAAATCCCTAAACTGCAGACGAGGAGTTTAATAATTAAAAAAATTCAATTATTTTATAGTGTCTTATCAAATTTAGCTATTATACTTTTGTAAAATCTAGTTTCATAATAGTCATTATCATTTTTCATAATTTTGTAATATAACGCTCTAACAGGTCAATTGAAATGTTCCCGACCTGACACATAGATGGCCCTACTAGAATAAAATCCATAAGTTTTCTAGTTAGCCCTAACTCTCAAAAGATGCGTGTATAAATTTGCCAACTGTCGGATCATTAGTTTGTGAATTATAGCATTTTGAGTGAAGCAACTTTTGTTATTGTGAAAAAAATGGATAAAAAAATTCGCGTGTTAATTATGCTTTTTGAAGGAAAAAAATACAGTTGAATCAAAAACTTGCCTTGATGCTGAGTTTCTGGGAACTGCTCAAGGAAAATTAACCATCAAGGATAGGTATGCTAAGTTTCGATGTGGTGAAATGAGCACCGAAGACGGTGAACGCAGTGGACGTTCAAAAGAAGCTGTTACCAATGAAAACACTAAAAAAATCCACAAAATGCTTTTGAATGACCGTAAATTGAAATTGAATGAAATAGCAAGTACTTTGAAGATATCAACTGAACGTGTACATCATATCATTCACGAATATTTGGGTATAGGAAAGCAGACACTCTAAATATATTAACTGGACTGAAATTTGGCTATAAGAAAGCTCTGTGCAAAGTGGGTGCCGCGCGAGCTCACTTTTGATCAAAAACAACGACGAGTTGATGATTTGGAGCAGTGTTTGAAGATGATCAAGCGTAATACACCCGAGTTTTTACGTCGATATGTGACAATGAATGAAACATGGCTCCATCATTTCACTCCGAAGTCCAATCGACAGTCATCCGAGTGAACTGCACACGATGAACTCGCTCCAAAGCGTGGGAAAACGCAACAGTGGGCTGGCAAGGTCATGGCGCCTGTATTTTGGAATGCGTATGGAATAATTTTCATTGATTACGTTGAAAAAGGAAGGACCATCAACAGTGACTATTACATAGCGTTATTGGACCGTTTGAAAGACGAAATCGCCGAAAAACGACCGCGTTTGATGAAAAAGGAAGTGCTGCTTCACCAAGATAATATACCGTATTACAAGTCAGTGAAAACGATGGCAAAAATCCATGCATTGGGCTTCGAATTGTTTGCTCATCCACCGTATTCTCCAGATATGGACCCCAGCGACTATTTCCTGTTCTCAGATCTCAAAAAAAATGGTCGCTGGGAAGGACAAATCGTACTTCAAAAATGGAATCGAAAAGTTGGAGCGTCGCTATAATCAGTGTATCACCCTTGAAGGGATTTACGTTGAATAAAAAAAAACTAATTTTGCCAAAAAATTTGTTTTACTATGGTAGGCCGGGGACTTTTCAATTGACCTGTTATAGTCATTCATTGAATTATATAATCACTATATTATACTAAATTGCCAAAACAAATAATATAATGCCTGGAATTATATTTTAGTAACCTAAATTTCTAAAAATAGTTAATTTCTTTTTCTGTATATCTGATGGAGCTTATCCAAACTGAAGATTTTAGATTAACTGTAGACCATGACTATTTTCATATTGTATGTTTTTCAGGCTTGTCTCTAAACATAAAACACAAACATTTAATATATATATTTAACGGGTGACCAAACACTAACTCAGCTCCAGGAATAAAGCCATGCCAATTTCGATCATGAATAAATATAATCTGCAATAACTTTGGAGAAGAGCACTAAACCGTTTTTCCTTCTAGTTCTTCTCCAGTTTTGCATCCTTTCCATTCTTTATCTCCCCTTCAAAGTCCTCTGTAATCCACTTCTCTTGGAGGCGTAATTATACCCGCGTCCATTCCTTCCCTCATAATAACGTTCCAATTCTAACTGTTGATTGCTAAAGTTCCTGGGAGTTGCCAGCTGTCCTGGAAGCATCACATCTACTTAAAACGCGCTGGTCTAGAGACATTTAAATGCTGCGTTGGCTATATAATCGGTGCATAGGTGCAGACTAGGAAACCGTACTTAAAATATCTTCTTCTATAATCCTTCCCAAGCTAGACAATGGTTCACTTCTGTTCGCCGTTGTGCTTCAACTTACCTCAAATCCCTTGATGCCATTCAAAATACTGCAATTAGAATATCGTTGGGTGTTTTTCGCTCTTTCGCTGAAATTAACTTGTGCAGTCGTACGGATTTTCTTTCATTGAATTTTGCTGTGAGATCGCTTGCTCTGCCATCTTCCTTAAATCCGATCTCCATTCATCCTACTACTCAACTATCTCTCATATAAGTGCTGATCTCTTTTCTAGGGCTGAAGCTATCTGTTGTATCTCCTCCCTAACCACTACCCCAATTTCCCTCTTGGCTCCTCACTATCCCCTTTCTAACCAGATCCTTATGTCAATATGTCTTTATAAGAGAGAACATTGTCCTTACCTTATTCGTTCGAAGTTTTGTGAACTTTTCTAATTTTACACTGGCTGCAAGCACATATTCAAAGAATAGCTAAGCCTTATCGATTCTCGAAATACCCTCGAATATTTCCTGGAACAGATTTCCAACCATCCCCTTGTCACCTATTAACTGTCAATAATTCGTACCCTCTCTCTGAATGGCTACAGGACAATCGGCAGCCTCCTTTCCCCTCCCCTTACAAATATTTGTATCCATACTGACCTTATCCCATTCGTTTCGTCTTTCAATAAGAAAGAGGTACAACGTCGTTGTACCGAGGAGGCCAACCATAACGAGATCCTCGAAATGAAAGCTAATTTTTTCTCCTGTTTTCGTGTTCCTTCTCTTAGTCACTATGCCGTAACTCTGAATGGATTCAGATAAGGTCATGTCGCTTCTCGCATGGCCACTTAGTGACTTCGAGCCTTGCTCACTGTGAGTTTTGTCACCTTGCCCTTATTTCAGTCTAAGTTGTGTAAGTGTCGTTGACAAATATCCACTATCACTTCGGTATGGGTGCTAGGGTGTGTTGTCTGGTTATAGTATCTACTTCGTTATGGTTGTGTTTGTGATCTTGTATTTTCAAATTGTATAAACACTATTTATACTTTTAGCCCCCCTGCTTGTGATATTAATTTTATTTTATTTATTAACTTCTTATTTTATATATAGAGTTTATGTCTGTCCCCGTCCCATTTATATCCACACCGTACAGTTGTATAGCCGCAAAATATTTATCAAAGCGACAAAAGCATATTTCCAATGAATTATTTAAAAATAATATGACTGAGAAACATAATAAAATATTAATCTAACTTTTATTTTTGTCCATCAACTTTTGCTGTCTTTGTCTTTGCCTATCCATATCCCGTTTAGATACATAAAGTGAAGTAATAAATCTTTCTTAATTTTATTATATTCATACAAAAATTATGTTCCTTTAAAAGTAATGTCACAAAGTTCCACAGACCACTTTGTGGGTTAATTTAGAACCATTTAAATTCTATGTTTCCTAACAGTATATGCAAGTTTTCTACAAATGCTTTCCAGATTAACAGTTCTCTGAAGTAATTATGTTTAACAATGATTTTATTGGAAAAAAATATTTTTTATATATTTCATTAATGTAATTATGAGCTAACTAAGCGCTAACATCAAGGTGATCTTGATTCATCAGCCCCTTTGAATTATTGTAACTGTGTATTCACCCGCTCTCAGTGCTTATATTAATATTAATTAAATTGCACTGCGCTAAAAAATATTTGTAATAAAACTGCAACTTAATATTACAATATCAATACTTATCTCTTTAAAGCATTTTACTGACAAGAAGAGCCCCATTTATTTAATCTCTGTTCTATGTAATCGTCTAGAGACGCAATCAGTTATTAACTAGCACTTATAAATTTATCAAAACAAGCGCCATAACTACATATGCCGGTTCATTACCTCTAATTATCATCATTAAAGTTTTGAATAATTTTGCAGACATATGCCAATAGAGTCCACCAAGACAAACTCAATTTTATAGACTGATTTGGTTACTTTTTACGACTCATCAGGCAACGTTGGGTTTATTTTTTAACTAGAGTAATGTTAATTAGTACAATGAAAAGAAAATATCAGCTCATAGTTTAGAAGGTTACGTTTTTACAAATAGAATTTGGCAATATACTCGATGACATTTATGCTTTGGCTGGATAGAGCTGGATGACTATACGTAGAATTTTCTGTAGAATGAAGTATTTTTTTAAAATTATTAACGATACTTATTTGGTTCTCGTCGAATAATCATAACCTAGAATAATATTATTTCATGTACTATGAAGATTAAAATAGGTATATAGATTTTATTATTTTAATTAGAGTCTATGAAATCGAACCGAGTCATTTTGGGATTAGGATTTTTAAATCACCAAAAGAAACATGTTTTATCATTTGATAACAATACAATAGTTTATCGATAATCAATACGTAGTTTTCATATAGAAGCACGACATGAATGAACTTTTATGAACTATTTGGGAACGAGTTTATTCATGAAATTAACTTTTTCTTTCAAGGTGTTCAAGTTGCTTAAAATATACGATTAAAAGGATAGAATAACGCTAACATTTGGGACGGCTTCAATTAAAGCTAATAATTAGCAATAATGAATAACAAAACATAGTTGTAATAAATTAAAAGATTCAGTTGAACAAATCAAATAACTAGCGGTTGGAATGTATATATAAAATATTAATACCTATTTAAAAATGAGATGTACATAAAACGAACCTTAATATAAAAAATTAATAGGTTAATTTGCTAATAAAAAATTATAAAGGACCAATTAAATATATCTCATTGATAAGATAAGTAACACATTGTTATTCGAAATATTAGAAATGTTGTCGATTAAATATTTTTAAACGAAAAATAAACCTTTACGACTATATCTATATTCTTATGGTTTGCTATATTAACTATACGAATTTCAGCGTTTTTTAAAATTATATTGGATAAAAAAAATTCAATATGAAAATCAAATAAGTCTTATAAAATGCTTTAGAACACTCAAAATTTTCAGATAAATATATTTTATCTGCTTGAGGCTCTCAAAGTAATATTATAGGAGAAAAGTATATAAAGAGCTAAGCAAGTTATTTTGCTATCAGTCTGATATCAATGAATCTTTCACAATGTATTCTAAATTAATAATATGTATACTAATTTGGTTCGCCTATTGTAAGTAAATATAAATTGAGATATAAAAAAATAAAACTAACAATTACTCAGATAATACAGTAATGGCAAATATGTTGCAGGCAAGCTAATGGTTGCAATAATGGATCATCATCATATTCGAAAGGATATTAAATTGGAAAATGGAGAATTGCCAATATATTTCCCAAACAGTGACAGAAATATTATTAATAATAAAGAAAATGTAATTAAATACAATAAAAAAACTAATTCAAATAGAAATCAAATAAGCGATATAAAGGAACTTATAAAAGTACTGAGGATAGAAATTGATGCAAGGGAAATTCAAAATAAAACGACGAAGGATACTGCTACTGGTGATAAGAGAACTGAAGCAAAAGCAACGAATGCCGTAAGTAAGCTATCTGATACAAACACGAAATCAACTATAAATATCACGTATATCCATCGATTTACACATATTTTCAAGACCATACTAAATGGTTCATCAACCGACGGATCCACCATAACAGATAATACGCCAACCGACGGATCCACCATAACAGATAATTCGCCAACCAGCGGATCCACCACAACAGATAGTTCGCCAACCAGCGCATACACTACAACAGATAGTTCGCCAACCAGCGGATCCACCACAACAGATAGTTCGCCAACCAGCGGATCCACCACAACAGATAATACGCCAACCGACGGATCCACCATAACAGATAATACGCCAACCGACGGATCCACCATAACAGATAATACGCCAACCGACGGATCCACCATAACAGATAATACGCCAACCGACGGATCCACCATAACAGATAATACGCCAACCAGCGCATCCACCACAACAGATAGTTCGCCAACCAGCGCATACACTACAACAGATAGTTCGCCAACCAGCGGATCCACCACAACAGATAGTTCGCCAACCAGCGGATTCACCACAACAGATAGTTCGCCAACCAGCGGATCCACCACAACAGATAATTCGCCAACCAGCGGATCCACCACAACAGATAGTTCGCCAACCAGCGGATCCACCACAACAGATAGTTCGCCAACCAGCGGATCCACCACAACAGATAGTACGCCAACCGGCGGATCCACCACAACAGATAGTCCGCCAACCAGCGGATCCACCACAACAGATAGTTCGCCAACCAGCGGATACACCACAACAGATAGTTCGCCAACCAGCGGATCCACCACAACAGATAGTTCGCCAACCAGCGGATCCACCACAACAGATAGTTCGCCAACCAGCGGATTCACCACAACAGATAGTTCGCCAACCAGCGGATCCACCACAACAGATAGTTCGCCAACCAGCGGATCCACCACAACAGATAGTTCGCCAACCAGCGGATCCACCACAACAGATAATTCGCCAACCAGCGCATCCACCACAACAGATAGTTCGCCAACCAGCGCATACACTACAACAGATAGTTCGCCAACCAGCGGATCCACCACAACAGATAGTTCGCCAACCAGCGGATTCACCACAACAGATAGTTCGCCAACCAGCGGATCCACCACAACAGATAGTTCGCCAACCAGCGGATCCACCACAACAGATAGTTCGCCAACCAGCGGATCCACCACAACAGATAGTTCGCCAACCAGCGGATCCACCACAACAGATAGTTCGCCAACCAGCGGAACCACCACAACAGATAGTTCGCCAACCAGCGGATCCACCACAACAGATAGTTCGCCAACCAGCGGATCCACCACAACAGATAGTTCGCCAACCAGCGGAACCACCACAACAGATAGTTCGCCAACCAGCGGATCCACCACAACAGATAGTTCGCCAACCAGCGGATCCACCACAACAGATAGTTCGCCAACCAGCGGATCCACCACAACAGATAGTTCGCCAACCAGCGGATCCACCGCAACAGATAGTTCGCCAACCAGCGGATCCACCACAACAGATAGTTCGCCAACCAGCGGATCCACCACAACAGATAGTTCGCCAACCAGCGGATCCACCACAACAGATAGTTCGCCAACCAGCGGATCCACCACAACAGATAGTTCGCCAACCAGCGGATCCACCACAACAGATAGTTCGCCAACCAGCGGATCCACCACAACAGATAGTTCGCCAACCAGCGGATCCACCACAACAGATAGTTCGCCAACCAGCGGATCCACCACAACAGATAGTTCGCCAACCAGCGGATCCACCACAACAGATAGTTCGCCAACCAGCGGAACCACCACAACAGATAGTTCGCCAACCAGCGGAACCACCACAACAGATAGTTCGCCAACCAGCGGATCCACCACAACAGATAGTTCGCCAACCAGCGGATCCACCACAACAGATAGTTCGCCAACCAGCGGATCCACCACAACAGATAGTTCGCCAACCAGCGGATACACCACAACAGATAGTTCGCCAACCAGCGGATCCACCACAACAGATAGTTCGCCAACCAGCGGATCCACCACAACAGATAGTTCGCCAACCAGCGGATCCACCACAACAGATAGTTCGCCAACCAGCGGATCCACCACAACAGATAGTTCGCCAACCAGCGGATCCACCACAACAGATAGTTCGCCAACCAGCGCATCCACCACAACAGATAGTTCGCCAACCAGCGCATACACTACAACAGATAGTTCGCCAACCAGCGGATCCACCACAACAGATAGTTCGCCAACCAGCGGATTCACCACAACAGATAGTTCGCCAACCAGCGGATCCACCACAACAGATAGTTCGCCAACCAGCGGATCCACCACAACAGATAGTTCGCCAACCAGCGGATCCACCACAACAGATAGTTCGCCAACCAGCGGATCCACCACAACAGATAGTTCGCCAACCAGCGGATCCACCACAACAGATAGTTCGCCAACCAGCGGAACCACCACAACAGATAGTTCGCCAACCAGCGGAACCACCACAACAGATAGTTCGCCAACCAGCGGATCCACCACAACAGATAGTTCGCCAACCAGCGGATCCACCACAACAGATAGTTCGCCAACCAGCGGATCCACCACAACAGATAGTTCGCCAACCAGCGGATACACCACAACAGATAGTTCGCCAACCAGCGGATCCACCACAACAGATAGTTCGCCAACCAGCGGAACCACCACAACAGATAGTTCGCCAACCAGCGGATCCACCACAACAGATAGTTCGCCAACCAGCGGATCCACCACAACAGATAGTTCGCCAACCAGCGGATCCACCACAACAGATAGTTCGCCAACCAGCGGATCCACCATAACAGATAGTTCGCCAACCAGCGGATCCACCACAACAGATAGTTCGCCAACCAGCGGATCCACCACAACAGATAGTTCGCCAACCAGCGGATCCACCATAACAGATAATACGCCAACCGACGGATCCACCATAACAGATAATACGCCAACCGACGGATCCACCATAACAGATAATACGCCAACCGACGGATCCACCATAACAGATAATACGCCAACCGACGGATCCACCATAACAGATAATACGCCAACCATCGCATCCACCACAACAGATAGTTCGCCAACCAGCGCATCCACCACAACAGATAGTTCGCCAACCAGCGGATCCACCACAACAGATAGTTCGCCAACCAGCGCATCCATCACAACAGATAGTTCGCCAACCAGCGGATCCACTACAACAGATAGTTCGCCAACCAGCGGATCCACCACAACAGATAGTTCGCCAACCAGCGGATCCACCACAACAGATAGTTCGCCAACCAGCGGATCCAGCACAACAGATAGTTCGCCAACCAGCGGATCCACCACAACAGATAGTTCGTCAACCAGCGCATCCACCACATCAGATAGTTCGCCAACCAGCGGATCCACCACAACAGATAGTTCGCCAACTGATGCATCAACAACGAAGTCTACTGCTGGTAGTACTGATGGTACAACCACTTCGAGCTCATCTAGTACCACTTCTACTCAGGCACCTGCTACAAAATTTCCTATGCCCACTGATAGAAGTTCCAGGAAAATGCCGTCTTTCGTTGGAATTTTTATTATTATATTTTGTAGTATTTTTCGTTTGATTGGTTAATTGATTACTGGTATATTATGTTAAGACTCTTGGGTATTATGTTTATTATTAAAAAAATTAATTCCAGTACAGATCTAAAATTTTAGTTAAGGGAAATATTTAGTTACAACTCGCAGGCGTCTTTAAATCGTTCACATTTTTTGAGGTTATTTTATATATATCATTACGGCCTTTAAGTACGCTGTACGTGTTATTCGGTAATATGTTTACAAACTATATTAACAGAAATTTAACTTTAGGTAAATTACGGGAATTTAATTATTGAAAATTGAACTGAGTAACTGAGTTGTTTGTGGGTTTCAAGTTATCGTTTTTCAGGGAAATTTGTATCTTTAATAAACATTGTATGATAATTGTCACCTATGTAATCCTGCTGAACAAGTGTCCTTTTTTATGGATAACCAGAAGCAACAGAGACGACACGTAGCATATAATAAAATATTAATTTAATATGACGAAATTTTTATTAATTACCCGTTATTTTATTTATATATACTTCTGTAACTATAATTTTTATTATTATTATAATTAGAAGCAATATTTATAAATATTACAGTACAATGGTATAGTGTTTAATCTACATGGTTAGTCCAGGTCGACCTCTAGAGGTATCATCGCATTTCAACAAATTGTCGGTACTATCAAGGTGTCTGTATCCCAATATACCTGGCCTAAGGTACCCCAATGGCATAATCAACTTCAAGCACCACCTTGACGCGGGAATAATTATTGAAATCACGACTCCCCGCCTTCGAAATGGAAAATTCAACGACAAGTGTAATCAATGAAAATCCAAATCAAAACAACTCAATGATGGTGTTACACGGAAGGATCGAAGGATAAAGGCCGTCCAAGACATGAACAAGGATACTTTGGAGAGAGGCTGGAATGAATAACAGATCACCTAGTTAGAAAAGCACCGCAGGAATATAGATTCCATTCATCCCTCGCGAAGAAAAGGCGGACAAAAGCCAAAGAGAAATGAAAGAGACATCGGGTAGCCGGCTCAATGCTTCAACTGCCAGCTGTACTTACACTCCTCCAGTAACTGCAGGTCCCCATCAAAGTGCGTGAAATGTTCCGGTAACAATGAGTCCAGATCCTGTAAAAGGGACTGAATAACGCCAGTCATGTGTTCCAATTGCGGAAAGACACTCTGCCAGCTTTATAGGACACGAAAAATGACCACCGCCAAAAAGTAACGGACCAAAACCTCAATAAATCCCAGCACCAGTTCCTCAGATGTCCGTCTGGGCAAGTCAACGAGGAGAAAGGACAATGACAAGAGACGACATGATCGAGGAAATTCGGCGATATTTTGCTGCTCTCGCCGACAAAATATCTTGTCACATCGGTTAGTTTCATCCCGAGCAAAACAATAATTAAAAAACCTATGACCAATTGCTCGTATTTCAAAATCCGTCCGTCCTCTCATGTAACGATTTCCAATATGCCGATTGCCCGGGCGGCGACGGTGCAGCAGAATTCCGCGGCCTTTACCTCAGGTATACTAGCCCTTCATTATGGCCATCTTGTCATCATAATTTTGACTAGAAAATGTTTATCGCCTTCCTCTTATCAATTTTTATGGTCATCTTCCAATTAAAGGTAATTTTGGTATATAACATTCATCTCATGTCGTCTCCAATTCACTTCATCGTTCCTATTAGCCAGTTGGCAATCCACACCGGTTTATGGCCAACATCACGGTTTGTCTTGTCGTTTCTTCAAAAATATGGTAGTTTCTACTACTGTATACACGGCAGTAAAAACCCGCGTAGCTGTTTCGCGTTTCAAAATGGTTTCTTGGCCTTCGGGTACCATCAATTAATCCACTTTTATAGTGTATTATTAACTTTAGCTTAAGTAGTTCAGTTTTATTTTCATTTAGGAAATACATACCGATATATTAATCCCATATTCGCCTTGCTTGCATATTAATTCAAATAAAACAGAGAAGTAGTAATAAATTAATTTATAAATTAAGATTATACTAAGCATATTTAATGTAAGATGTAATTAATAATAATAGAAAAATCTTCTTGCATATATGTTGTATAGATATACAACGTTAGCATATAACTATAATTCTAGTTCTACCTTTTTTTACAGCAAATTTACTATTTCCGTTAGTCGTTTATAAATATATAAATTTTCAAGAAGTTTTCTAATTAATGAATAAAATTTATAGTGGTATTATGTTTTACTCCTTCTACGTTGAGCAGTAGGTCCAGTCTAGCTAAACCCTAATTGTTACTAAACCGAGACTAAACCCTAGTTAGAGATTCTTTAATGGTCCTGTAAATTTAGTCAAACTACCTACCCTTTCCACTCTTGTCGTGAATTACAAAAAGACGCGTTTGGAATGTCTAGGACCAACTCCTACTGATTACCGAATGATGATTAACATCTTAAATAAACGGCTACCATAATTTATGGCCGTCGTAGAAGAGACATCTCTCGATCATCAAGAGCATCCTCGAATCAATCGCATGAAATCTGTTCTGAATCTGAATGTTGAACGTTGGAAAACCAAGAAGGGCAAATTAATTGCCATCACGCAAATGGTCATCGAGTGAGAGGAACGCCGTATCTTCTCCGTTGAAAGGTCAATGCCTCTATTAGTAAGGATCCAATAACAATGTTGCAATGGTAGGCGAGTTCAATGCTACAACTGACAAATCTTTAACAATTCCTTAGCCAACTGTACGGCTACTCCAGCCTGCGTCAAGTCCGTAGGTAGTCACGACTCCAGACAGTGTTCAAAAGACAGAAAATCTCTACTCAAATGTACCAACTTCAGAGAATCCTATACTGCCAACTATTCGGATTCTAAATGTCGTTCAATCGTGTGATCAACAACTGTTGACATATAACATCGACATTTTGCTTCTCCAGGAATCCTTTCTAAAATCCTCGATCCGTTTCAAAATTCCAAATTATTCCTTATATCGAACCAACAGAACTTCAGGCCCCGGCGGCCGCAAAGCCATCGCCGTCAAAACCAACATCACTCACCTCTATAAAAGCCGAGTCAAATAACAAGCGAATTAAGTTCACTTCAATCTACTAAAAGTCAGAATAATTCTATAAATTAGAATTCAAATTGCTCACTATCTATTTTAGAGCACCAACAGAGTCTAGGTAATAGATGAGATGGAAGTCGGATTACTTGCTCTAAGTAAACCAAGTTACTACTCTTCCGGTACCACAGATTGGTTACCTTCAATGACTGACAATTATTGACTTCTTTATGGTTCAAAAGGTGAACTTCCGCCTTGCGAGTTCTCCAAGACCTCGATTCAGACCATAGACCAATCATCCTTTCAATCAGCGAGTTCCGTTATACTCAGACCCCAGAAAACTACCGATTAAAATCAGGTATAAGAACAGATTAGCGAGAGGTATTCCTGCTACACTGGTTTCAAAGGATAAATGAGAGGTACAGTGCGTAATCAGAGAGGTCAGGTACATGGTGACGCCTGGAACGAGAGGAAATGGAAATCATTTCTTCAAAGTTCAGACAATTCCAAACTCCTGACGATCTATGACCCCTCTAAAGGCCGAATCCTCGATGGATTTCGCCTTAACGAATTCATAAAAATCCCAACTTTTCGCTGAAACGTTCGAGAAACAGATGAAATATATTTGTCCCTATACAACAAATATTAACCGTCATCACTGACAAAATTCCCTGTTTAAAGGAACACACTTTACCGTCGGAACATCTTCTAAAGAGCATAGTCTCTCCTAGAGACTTCCAGCTCTCAATCAAACATCTTTCTTCAAAAAAAGCTCCAGGCCTAGATGGTATTACAGCAAACCATCTGATAAACGTTACTAGCAAGTAACTTTCCGAGCCTGCTAATATCATAAACTCCATACTGAAGTTAAAGCATAGCCCCAAAAATTGTATTATATTGTATTTATTGTATTAATTGTTTTATAAATTATCTTATTGAATTAATATATTGGTCAGATTTGTCTTGGTGTAATTATATAAAGAAGAGTTTTAATATATGTGTTAAACCCACTCGAGTATTTTCTTTCAATTTTAATTTCTAACATCAGAAGTTTGATACGTGTTCACAACCATTGGTGCATGGGGAAAACAGATGTTTACATTCGCAAACAGATATTCCTGACTGAGAAAATACCTATGACTATTCAAATTATTTTGGTTTGTTTATCGAAAAGCTATAAAATAGTATGTCTGCCCATTTATTTAAACCATACTTCACTATTTAGATAAATAACGTCATTCAGGATGTACAGTAAATTTTGAAATCATTGTTCAAATTTAATTTGATTTAAGAAACAACAAATAAATATAACTGTTCCTAAGATTTAAATAAATGTCAAATTGCATTCCATTTACAGAATTTGTTTTTAGATTATTTAGCATTGCCTTGTTCAAATTTATCTGGAATCAAGACTAAGACAAAGTTAAAGTAACAAATTAAAATTTTTAAGCTGTAATATATAGAGCTAATCAAACGTAAAATTAAAATAAAAAAGCATTTATTTGAAACAACAAAAACACTTAATGTACTTTTATTAGTTTAGTCTCCTTAATTATTCAATATTAGCAATTGATCTCTTGCTCAGATTATTTTTATCAGTTTTATCAATTGTGCTATTTTCTATTTTTGTTCAATCTGCATATGATTTTATTACAATAAATAAAATATTTAAAATATGTTAGTGCCAAGTTGCTTATAACATAAGAAATGTCTATTCATATTATTAGCCTCATCTTAGATTGCTTATTCGTTGACAAAATAACTACAAAATACACAGGTCATTAAAATTCCTGTTATTCAAAGATGAATCATATGCCAATAAATGTTACTGAAGAGTAATTCTCAGTGATAAGATGTTTATACTGCCCCAAAGCCCCATTAGTACTATATTTATGTTAATTGATGTTTACGATATAAATTAAGGGGACTATATACTCAGAAGTACCTGAAGTATTTTACGATAAAAAAGGTAAAAACTTCGAGAGCCATACCCCGGCTTCTTGTCAAGTTGGCCATATCAATTATTTTGCGATTTAACGAACTGTTTTGTTTAAACTTGTTATTGATTTTGTTTTGTTTTTATGAATTTGAATACAATGGTTCGAATATTTGAAGATTCTGTAGGTTGAAACCGAAATATTGCTTTTGTTTTATTTTTTTTAATACTAGGTTCGAAACCTATAGTCATTTATCTATAATTTTCTCATGAACTTTAAAATTGTGATGTCGCAAAAGAAATAGAAAATTAGAAAGATGATGTTGCATTATTAGAAAGGATGCTAGTGAAAAAAAATTGTTAGAAATAATTGTAGCAACCTTTAGGCATGTCGAATGTTATATCGCGGAATCACAAAATATTCCTCGAAATATAATCCTAGATGTTGAACACGTGCGGGATGCCAGCTGAGCCAACTGATACATTATAACGATTACCTGGCAACCACGAGATGTTTATTTGGGAGATTATTGAAGGGTACATACTGAATGAATATTCAGTCATTGACTATAGTTCAGTTTAGATGTGCTACCATCGACTGCCCAAGCCTCGTGGTCAGGCAATACCTCTGCCATCCCTTTCATTTACTTGTAATTTCACTATCTTATATGACTTCAATAAATAACGGTCACACTATGTAAAAAACCATTGTTTCATTTCGTGTTGCCTCTATTCATCGAACCATATAGCCAACCCTAAATAACTATAAGCAGTAAGTTATACTAACTTGCATGTTTGAATTTTTTACTAATAAAGTAATTGATACAAACAACTATTACAAGTAAATTAGCCTGATCTGCATTTTGTCTTTTAGCTCTTTTAGTTGTGTATGATTGTTGCTTTATATATCTGAGGATGTAACTAGCACTTGAATTTTTCGAAATTAATAATTAAGATAATAATGTTCGTGACAAACGTATATGCCTTGCGACGTCTCTGAACTGCTATGAAAATATTATACTATCGAGTTTTGCGTATACCCTGCCTCAGAACAAATAGCCTTAACAACAATCTGAATTAGTATTTTCAACAATTATGGCATTCCCCAGGAGAGAAAAGGTTTTTACAGAATTATGGAATTCCCAACATTAAAAAGGTAGTAAACTTCAGTCCCACCTTCAATCAAGGACCCAAAGATAGAGCTTGTTCTATAAAAGCCCGGCAATGATTCTTTCTTCTTTCTCCGGGTTTCTTCGAGTAGCTGTGTTGTCAACGGTAAATTGTCTTGGCTCGGTCATACGGAATGAAAACAAATATATTTCTGTAAGCCCTGTTGCGTGGGTACAAATTTGTGTTATATTGTATGAATACATTTTTTATATATGGGTAGCATTAACAAATGGCAATCATTTTGCTTTTATTATTTAGTACGCTCATTAACTTTTCCTTCATAATAAAATCATCATCTTCCTCACTAGTATAGCTGCTCCTGTTATTCTTAGACTTTATTTAATGTTTTTGTAATTTGCATTTTAGGTACGAATTTCGAGAATTTATATACGACAGCATGATGCCAATATGGCTCCATTTATTTCAGGTGATACTTTAAAAAACAAATATTCTTTTCAAGCTCCTTCTCAAAGATTCAAAAACAACAAAATGTCTATGCATATAATTTAGTTTGGTTTCAATACTTTAGTGATTTCCTCCAAGTATTCTAGATCTACTGCCAAGAAAATATTAATATTACCTAGAGTCGATGAAGATTCTGAAGATTGTGAAGGTTGGGTCTATTACTCTTTTCTGCGGTCCGATTGGTTAATGATTCTGGAGAAGGAAAGACGTTTAAATATAATTTTCTTTTTTAGATTGAGTAACTAAGTTATTAGAATTCGGAATTTGGTAAACTTTGGTATATTCCGAATGACTTTCTGCGATTCAGTATGCATCCTTCAGAACTTAATTTATGTATTGGAAGCCATTCCTTAACTGTTGTATTTTTGTTATCTTTGCCACCAGTGTGCTATGGTATGGTATATTACCCATAACTATAACTGAAAAAAACAGGTAAACCAGAGCAAAAACATGTTATGGTTCATTTTTCCTTGGTGGTCGCCGTTATACTTGATGGAAAACACTAACTCAGCGCCAGATATAAAGCAGTTCCTGTTTCCAGAATGAATATATCTACGATGAATCGTTATTAAATATTATGACTAACAGTTCCTAATTAAATGTTGACAATATTTATTTATTTTTGTATTATCGTGTTACGAGTAATCTAATGTTCCAGTTTAAAATATCTGTTAATGGAACTTGTTCTTTCGCAGTCGTTGGGGAACTACTTTGTAAGCACCAGTGATTAACAGACCGTCGCGAACTTCAATTTTTCTTAATTTCTCACCTTTGACAACTTCAGCTAGACTTGGATGTAAATAATAAATCACTCACTTGTACTTACTACTAATTCATTTGTAAACTATTTGTAATGAAGTGAATCAAGGCGCTGGTTTTCTAGACCTTCTGAACTCGACCTCTTAAACGTGATAGCGTAATCCTTTCCACCTGGTGACTCCACAACGCCCACCCGCCCGCAGAGCATATCATATTATATTGGGTATTATTAATAGATATTATTAGGTTTTTATATAGAAGGGGTCGCAAAACTGTTAAAAAGTTCAAAAAAATATGCAAGTTTTATATAAGTACACGAATTGAAATAACAAGTCTTCCTAGATTCTATTATGTCAAAAAGAAGCGACAACTCTGACTATTTCACTTCAAGTTATCATTGTATCACTTTTTATTAAACATAAACGCATTAAATTGAAAAAAGGTTTAAAATATCGTATTATCAGCTAGAATTGTAAACGATTTATCATTTCCTTGAATGGTACATTGTCTTTTTTTTCTTGGGTAGCACCTATCCCTCTATTGTGAATTGAAACTGAGACTGGGGATGTCGCATCTCCTGAGTTTTGCATGCTCTTCTCTTTCTACTCCAGCCAGAGCCAAATTCAATACTTTAAATATGTTGCTCAAGTCTCCTGTGATATGTTATAATGACTTACTTCCTGCTTTACTGCTCTCATATTAAGATCTAAAAACATGTTGCTATTGCTTTAAAGAATATTGGGCACGTTCCTGAAAATTTTATTTTGCTAACTTTTTCCCCCGCAGATCGACTTTTTATATCAGAATAAGCCACAGAACATTCTTATTTTTTTCTCGGCAAGGAATGAAGATGTCATGATGTGTAACTGCTAAGTTATTTGAAAGTTCTTTAAGAGTCATTATCTTTGGATTTTTTTCGCTCTTCAGGACGTTATTTTATATCAAAATCACAGTTTCTAAATCGTTGAAATCAATAGTGACAATTGAGGTATGACGTCCTAATAATAAATGTCAAAAAATTCAATTTCGTCTTTCCATAATTGGCGTAATGAACAATTTATATTACTATATGTTATTTTATGTAAAAAATGTCAAAACCATCGAATTTAAGAGTTAAGCTGCATTTTTGATAAAAGCAAAATCGCCGGTCAAATATAATATGTAGTCACCTAATATAATAATTATGCGATAATTATATTTGTGATTGTTTATGATTATTGTTAATATATTCGAAATAAAAAATCCCCAATTCGTTAACGATGAGTTTAATACTTAAAAAGCGCATTGTTATCGCGGGTCTTATCAAATTTAGATATTGCACTTTTGTAGAATCTACTTTTATAATAGTCATTTATCATTTCTCATAATTTGTAAATATGCCGTTATATAATAATTGACGAATTATTAATGTTTTATATACTACTATATTACTAAAATAAATGTAAGTTTGCTTGGAATCGTATTTTAATAAATTAAATAAATGTTGTACTATTGCTAAACTTGAGCAAGCACAGGTTAAATTAGAAACGTATGTGGAACTTATTGAATTTAGATAGTGTTTGACCGGCATTGGCAGCAAACAACCTCTCAAATTTGAAGTAAAATTAAAAAAAAAAGATTTCTGCATGCGCAGGACAGCACCAAAACTAGAGAAAGCGTTAATAAACAGTACAGACGTTCTGTACGATTAATTTCAATAGTTAGGGAGGTCTTATCATAGCGGCCTACAAAATACTCAGAAATATTATCCCAGATGTGGAATACATGCAGGGGTACCACCAGCGTAGACTAGTGAACGATAACGAAGGGTTGGTAACCCCGAGATGTTAATTTCGGATATTATTTTATATTATACTATTATAAGGGTACTTTACCTTATTCGAGTACTAATCACCGTTCAGTTCAGACGTGCCACTATCGACTCCTCAAGCATCTTTCAAGGAACATGGCGCTGTTCCACCTTGACGCTTGACGCGCTTGACGATATTCAGCCAAACCAAAAATGTGTCTGGATTAAATGTATTGAGTTAAAAGTAAATTACGTGAGTAAATAAAATGATTTTTTAAAAAGTCACTGACATATAACAATTTATAGCAACAACAGGGAATCTCACACTATTGATACACATTAGAACGTCCATTTATAACACAAAACTATTAAAATAATGTATAAATAAGTCCTGTATCCATACAAATATATACATCACGTAGAGATTTAGATCGTTTTAGCGTGCATTTAAAATGTTTCAAGACATCATAATTAACAATTCTATATAAAAGTAATGTATTTTACTTTCATTAGAGAATAACCTTTTTACGATTAGCTCTAGTTCAGTTTCAACCTTCGTAGGGTGAAGACGGGCTTCCAACGCGCTCCACGCTCTAGAAATATTTTATTAATTACTGAAATGACAGTCCTAAAAAGCAATCTATTTTTATCTTTTATTTTTATAAAATTTTATTTCCAAATCAGTGTAAAAAGAATATATTAGTAAAAAAATTATGTGCGCGGAACAAACATTTTTCGTTTGGAAATAACCAAATAAACTACAAACAGACAAATTATAGATGGCGACCCGTACTGTAACAACCCAATCACCTACATAATAAGCAAAAAACGATTGAGGAGCCCAGATGAACAGATCGCCCGAGAACAAACTAGAATTGGGGATTATTGGTTATAAAAACCAATAGAAACAAAGAACAGCTTTAGTGGCCTCTCAGAAATGAAAACTAGTCAGCAACTAAGCCTGGACCAAGTCACCAATAACGATTTATAATATAGGAGTTACAAAATACATCCACGACCTTCTGAAAATTATTACCAATAATTACACAATAAAAACAGTGAACCCTGAAACCATCAATATACAAGTATTCGATGCGGAATATATAATATTAAACATAGCATTGCAAATAAATCTCCTCTAATTTTCTATAACGACTAAAAGTAAAACTAAAAAAAGCAATAACACAGTGATGAGATAAAAATGCGAGAAAACAATAACTGTTAAATGTGAACCACCAAATAAAAAAGGATAATACCACAATGTACAAGGTATCAAGCGTATGGGCACACAAAAACTAACTGTCGAAAATGATATAAATGCGTATCTAACGATAGATTGTACTCGCAAAGTTCATGACGATAAAATCAAATACGCTAATTACAATGGCAATCATCCAGCAAGCTACAAGGGTTACCACCTTCACTGGTAATTTCAAGAAAAACTATATCCTACATTAAGGGAAAAAGGCAACAAAAACCATTTACATCTACCAGTACACCCAGCAGACCAAGGCAACCTTAACAACCTTAAGGCAAATAACATATGCACAAATAGTTGATAATGGCCCAACTCAAAAATGCAGAAACGACACCCCGACTCTTATAATACACACTTATAATCTAGAACTATCGTCACCACACTTGCCTAATAGCAATTTTTTTATCTAATTTTGAAAGAGAAAAATTCAACAAAAATTACCTGTAAGCAACCAGAATGACATTAGAAGAAGCCCATGGACCAATAACAATCTGTGCTATTTATTGCAAACCTAAAAATGATATAAATTATAACAAATCGGAACACTTCCGAGCCTTCTATAATACGCTAGGTAATAGGTTTTATGTTGTCGGGGGATATTACAACGTCGCATTTCTAATATGGGGATCAAGAGATAGCAATCTCAAAAGGTATGGAGCTGCTGAAAGCGACAAACATAGATAACTTACAATATATCCTCATATACATATACTCTAACATATTCATATACTGGGGAACCAACATATTGGCCATCAGACAAATAAAAACCCCGATACTATAGATTTCTGTATCAGAAAAAATATTGATACAAGAAAGTACCGGCCTGAATCGTGTTTTGATTTGATATTTTATATTATAAAAGTATTAATTTTGATGAATCTCATTAAATTGTTTTCATTTCACAATATGAGTTCTTTGTTAGTTTATGAGAGGCAACTGGAGCTTATGAAACTAATGGATGAAGAATAAACTCATTATTGAGTAAATGATCGATATATTTGAGTAAAGATAAATGGATGCTTCACATTTTATTTATAGATAAATAAAGTATATTTGATATCTGTATTAATAGCATATTGTTTAATATTATCTTTTTATTTTTAAAATTAAATAAGTTTATGAAAAAGTTTGCATATTACATTTATTATATTAGAAATGAACAATAAATGTGATAATATGTATTATCATTTATTATATTAGAGATGAACAATGTATCAATAAACTTAGTTATATCTTAATTATATTTGCACAATAAATGTGGTAATGTGTATTATAGTCTTCAATTATATGAATAAATCGACAAGTATAACTTTGTCTTTTATGTAAACTGCCTTAAATAAAGGTACATAATCAAACCTAGCGAGATTTACATTGTGAATTACTGGCAAGATACAGAATGGCTCCAGCGTTGATGTAGTAACTTGTACACCCAAAATAATATAAACGTGTTCAAATATTAATGAACTAAATTACTAATTCAACATAAATGGTGCTCAATATCAAGAATATTTAATAAATGTACTTGGAGGGAACATAGCTTCTATATTGATACGTTTTAGAGAGCCTATATATTAGTTTTAAAGGATTTTTTTATTTGAAGCTTTAATTGTGAAAAATCGATACAGTGTATTTTATTCAAAGTATTGTCTATCGATAGCGGCTAATTTTCCGTATCTTTCGAAGCTATCCACGAATCGACCCATTATTTGGTATTTTCATAAGAAGTGAAGCGTTGGCCAGATAGCTAACGAGTCATATGTCAAAAATAATAGAAAAATAATAAGATAATTAATTAAGAACTATGGAATATGACGCAACATAGTGATTTTCAAACTACTAAATCATTACATTGAATTACACTGAATTGCAAAAACAAATATAAGGATGCCTTGAATTACATTTTAGTAAACTAAATTTTTAAAAAGAATCTGTTTCAAGTCAATAGTCAAGTTCTTTTTCTGTCTATTTGATGGACCTTATCCAAATAGAAGTGTGTTTTATAGTGTTTGGTTATTATTTGAGGCTTGATTATCAAAAAATACATATAACATAAACATTTAATATATAAATAATGGTTGGACATACACTAACTCAGCTCCAGGAATACAGTTTCATATCAGTTTCCATCATGAACTGCAACGAATTATTTATATTGTACTTTTGCCCATCAACTTTTGTTTACATTATTTGTTAGACTTTTGCAATTTAATTTTTTGTATATGTCACAAAATTACATTATTATTTTTGTATTGTTTGGGCTCGGCACCGACTTCAAACTCATCAGTTGGTAGTAGTTAAAATAATATTGTAAATAGATAAATAGGTTTAGCTAGGTATTAAGCTAAATTGTGTGTATATTGTAGAATATACAATACGGTACTGGCTAGGTTAAATAAGGTTTATAGTTATATTTATTTTGTTATTACAACGATTATTACATACATATATTATAATAAAATGATATTTTTGTGTTGAAAATATAATTTTTATTATTTTTAAAATTTTTGTGAATTCCTTATTTATTTGTTTATTTGTTTTTAAGTCGATTCAATTTTCTTGTTAAAAAATATTACTTTTTTCTTTTTAGTATTAGATATTTACTCAATAAATTATGCAGTTATTTTATATAACATTACAAAGGGTAGGCTAAGTAAAGGCGCAGCGCATATGAGGAAAAATAGGAATAAAGAAACAATGATTGTAAATAAGGAGCTCTTCAGGCACAGGGTTCCGCTACCTAGCCTAGGTGTTTGACAAATGTTCTAACGAAACAACAACAAAAAACTATTGTCCCCAAAAATCCGCGACCTCCGTTTGGGAGCTAAATGCTTTAACCATTCTACTACAGAAGCAGTTGCCTACAAACAATGGCTTTTGTACGGAACGGCTTCCGATTTTCCGTCACATCAGCTCAGCAATAGCATACATAAACATCTGATTATTGTAGATAAAAAATATGTGAACAGTTTCAAAGTGCCTTTGAAATTTGAGCGTTTCCCACTATTAAAATCCCCCTCCCCCACTTCCGCCATCTGATCCTAATTTGGTTCCAATGGGACCACCTCGGAACTGCGCTCTTTCGAATAAAAAATAAATCACGGCATCCATCGTGCGGACAACTTTCCCATATCCAAATGTTCATATTAATTGTGAACCAACTCATTTGAGATTCCTACCACAGCTGTCTCACTCACTTTCATTCTCTGATCGTCCAGTAGCATTCCATCGATTTTATCCACAATTTCTGGCATAACGACCTCTTTTAAGCGGCCTGAACTCTCCGCGTCATTTATATTGGTACGACCACAAAAGGAACTCGGTAAACCACTTTTGGAAGTTTTTTTTTTAAGTGTTTGTTTTTAAATTTGTTTTGAGCCACTCTTTATTCACACACTCTCAGTTGTTACTGGCGCTCGCTATTAAGTACAATTGCAACTCTCTTAAAATATTTGCAATAGGACTGCAACAACTTATTTTAAATAGTATAAGTAAAGGTAAGTAAGGTAGGTAAGTATACCACTGAAATGTATTTGAGTGGCAAAAGGAGCCCCGATTATTTCGTTCCTGTTGCATTTAACTGATAGATGCAATCAGTTCCTGACTATGACGGCTTTTTATTATAAATAAGAGTAATCACGAATATTAAACAGCAGTGCATATATGCAGCAGTGTAAACAGAAAATGTATCAAAACAAGCGCCAAAACATATATTGCCTGTTTATAACCTCTAATCATTATTATCATTAATGTTCTGAATAATTTTGGAAACATATGTCAAAAGTATCGACCACTTGCAACCCAAATTTTTAGACTGATCGGGTTAGCTGTTCCGACTCAGTAGGTAGTGTTATGTTTATATTTAGCTAGGATAATGTTAATTAGTAAAATGGGAAAGAAAAATCCGTTCCGAGTTTAAAACTAATTTTAGGATTTTACAAATTGATTTTGGTAGTATATTCGAGGTGATTCATTGATGATTCGGTAACTACATTGGATGTTTTATTGGAAGTCGTTTTTTAAGATTGGTCTTGAAGCTTATTTGGTTATCGTATATGAATTATAGGCTAGCAGAGTAGTATTCCACATATTATGAAGCGTAACAAATGGAGCTCATTAGCTATTTATTTTTTAGAATTTTGAAACCAATACTTTATCCATCTCCAATACGCAGTTTTTACAGAGAAGGATGATATGAACAAAACTTTATTTATGAAAGAGTTTATTTGTGAAATGAACTTATTCCTTCGAGTTAACCAAGTTACTTAAAAAAATGTGATGGATCGAATAGTGTTGAGTTTTGGGACGAGATCAGTTACAGACAATCATTAATTGTAATAACGAATAACAAAACATAATTGTAATAAATTAAAACTTTTAGGTAAATCATCCAAATAACTAGTTGAAAACATGATAAATGATCAATTAAAAAAGATGTAATTGATAAGAAAAGTAACATATTGTTTCAGAAAATATTAGCAGAGTTTAAATAAATCAAAAGGAAATATTTATTTGCTAATTTATGTACAATCTTATGGTTTAATATAATAAGTATTTCCATTTATACGAATGTTATTAAGAGTACGAAGGAAATCAATTTCCTCATGAAAAATGGTTTTATAAAAGATTTACTAAGATACAAAAAAATTGTCAGATAAGTGTTTGTTATCTCCTTGAAGATATGAACGAAATATCATATGAGAGAATATATAACGCTATAGGCAAGTTGTTATGCTATCAGTCAGATTTCCAAAGTTCATTCACAATGCATTTTAAGTTAATAATAAGTATACTGATATGGTTTAATTATTGTAAGTAAACATAAAATGAGATTTAAGAAATAAAGGGTAATAATTTCTTAGATAATACGGTAATGAAAAATATCTTGTAGGCAAACTAAAGAACGCAACACTGGACTATCATCATATCAGCAAGGATATTGAATTGGAAACTAGAGAATTGCCAGAATATTTGCCAAAAATAGATGGAAAATTTTTTAATAATAAGGAAAATGTAATAAAATACAACAAAAATACAAAATCAACTAGAAATCAAACAACCGAACAATTAAACACCGCGGAGTCTACAACACCTGAGAGTACGACGCCAGAATTAACCACCGCAGAGTCCACAACACCAGAGAGTACGACGCCAGAATTAACCACCGCAGAGTCCACAACACCAGAGAGTACGACGCCAGAATTAACCACCGCGGAGTGTACAACACCTGGGATTACGACTCCAGAAATAAGCACCGCGGAGTCCACCACACCAGAGAGTACGACGCCAAAATTAACCACCGCGGGGTCCACAACACCAGAGAGTACGACGCCAGAATTAATCATCGCGATGTGCACAGAATCTGAGAGTTCGGCGGAAGAAACAACCTCCTTGGAGTCCACAACACCAGGGAGTACGACGCCAGAACTAACCACCGCGCAGTCCACCACACCAGGGAGTACGACGCCAGAACTAACCACCGCGCAGTCCACCACACCAGGGAGTACGACGCCAGAACTAACCACCGCGCAGTCCACCACACCAGGGAGTACGACGCTAGAACTAACCACCGCGCAGTCCACCACACCAGGGAGTACGACGCCAGAACTAACCACCGCGCAGTCCACCACACCAGGGAGTACGACGCCAGAACTAACCACCGCGCAGTCCACCACACCAGGGAGTACGACGCCAGAACTAACCACCGCGCAGTCCACCACACCAGGGAGTACGACGCCAGAACTAACCACCGCGCAGTCCACCACACCAGGGAGTACGACGCCAGAACTAACCACCGCGCAGTCCACCACACCAGGGAGTACGACGCCAGAACTAACCACCGCGCAGTCCACCACACCAGGGAGTACGACGCCAGAACTAACCACCGCGCAGTCCACCACACCAGGGAGTACGACGCCAGAACTAACCACCGCGCAGTCCACCACACCAGGGAGTACGACGCCAGAACTAACCACCGCGCAGTCCACCACACCAGGGAGTACGACGCCAGAACTAACCACCGCGCAGTCCACCACACCAGGGAGTACGACGCCAGAACTAACCACCGCGCAGTCCACCACACCAGGGAGTACGACGCCAGAAATAACCACCGCGCAGTCCACCACACCAGGGAGTACGACGCCAGAACTAACCACCGCGCAGTCCACCACACCAGGGAGTACGACGCCAGAACTAACCACCGCGCAGTCCACCACACCAGGGAGTACGACGCCAGAACTAACCACCGCGCAGTCCACCACACCAGGGAGTACGACGCCAGAACTAACCACCGCGCAGTCCACCACACCAGGGAGTACGACGCCAGAACTAACCACCGCGGAGTCCACCACACCAGGGAGTACGACGCCAGAACTAACCACCGCGGAGTCCACCACACCAGGGAGTACGACGCCAGAACTAACCACCGCGGAGTCCACCACACCAGGGAGTACGACGCCAGAACTAACCACCGCGCAGTCCACCACACCAGGGAGTACGACCCCAGAACTAACCACCGCGGAGTCCACCACACCAGGGAGTACGACGCCAGAATTAACCACCGCAGAGTCCACCACACCAGAGAGTACGACGCCAGAATTAACCACCGCGGAGTCCACCACACCAGAGAGTACGACGCCAGAATTAACCACCGCGGAGTCCACCACACCAGGGAGTACGACGCCAGAACTAACCACCGCGCAGTCCACCACACCAGGGAGTACGACGCCAGAATTAACCACCGCGCAGTCCACCACACCAGGGAGTACGACGCCAGAATTAACCACCGCGCAGTCCACCACACCAGGGAGTACGACGCCAGAACTAACCACCGCGCAGTCCACCACACCAGGGAGTACGACGCCAGAATTAACCACCGCGCAGTCCACCACACCAGGGAGTACGACGCCAGAACTAACCACCGCGGAGTCCACCACACCAGGGAGTACGACGCCAGAACTAACCACCGCGGAGTCTACCACACCAGGGAGTACGACGCCAGAACTAACCACCGCGGAGTCCACCACACCAAGGAGTACGACGCCAGAACTAACCACCGCGGAGTCCACCACACCAGGGAGTACGACGCCAGAACTAACCACCGCGGAGTCCACCACACCAGGGAGTACGACGCCAGAACTAACCACCGCGGAGTCCACCACACCAAGGAGTACGACGCCAGAACTAACCACCGCGGAGTCCACCACACCAGGGAGTACGACGCCAGAACTAACCACCGCGGAGTCCACCACACCAAGGAGTACGACGCCAGAACTAACCACCGCGGAGTCCACCACACCAGGGAGTACGACGCCAGAACTAACCACCGCGGAGTCCACCACACCAGGGAGTACGACGCCAGAACTAACCACCGCGGAGTCCACCACACCAGGGAGTATGACGCCAGAACTAACCACCGCGGAGTCCACCACACCAGGGAGTACGACGCCAGAACTAACCACCGCGGAGTCCACCACACAAGGGAGTACGACGCCAGAACTAACCACCGCGGAGTCCACCACACCAGGGAGTACGACGCCAGAATTCACCACCGCGGAGTCCACCACACCAGGGAGTACGACGCCAGAACTAACCACCGCGGAGTCCACCACACCAGGGAGTACGACGCCAGAACTAACCACCGCGCAGTCCACCACACCAGGGAGTACGACGCCAGAACTAACCACCGCGGAGTCCACCACACCAGGGAGTACGACGCCAGAACTAACCACCGCGGAGTCCACCACACCAGGGAGTACGACGCCAGAAGTAACCACCACGGATCCTACAGTACCAGAGAGTACGACGCCAGAAGTAACCACCGCGGGGCCTACCGTACCAGAGAGTACGACGCCAGAAGTAACCACCGCGGAGCCTACCGTACCAGAGAGTACGACGCCAGAAGTAACCACCGCGGAGCCTACCGTACCAGAGAGTACGACGCCAGAAATAACCACCGCGGAGCCTACCGTACCAGAGAGTACGACGCCAGAAGTAACCACCGCGGAGCCTACCGTACCAGAGAGTACGACGCCAGAAGTAACCACCGCGGAGCCTACCGTACCAGAGAGTACGACGCCAGAAGTAACCACCGCGGAGCCTACCGTACCAGAGAGTACGACGCCAGAAGTAACCACCGCGGAGCCTACCGTACCAGAGAGTACGACGCCAGAAGTAACCACCGCGGAGCCTACCGTACCAGAGAGTACGACGCCAGAAGTAACCACCGCGGAGCCTACCGTACCAGAGAGTACGACGCCAGAAGTAACCACCGCGGAGCCTACCGTACCAGAGAGTACGACGCCAGAAGTAACCACCGCGGATCCTACCGTACCAGAGAGTACGACGCCAGAATTAACCACCGCGGAGCCTACCGTACCAGAGAGTACGACGCCAGAAGTAACCACCGCGGAGCCTACCGTACCAGAGAGTACGACGCCAGAAGTAACCACCGCGGAGCCTACCGTACCAGAGAGTACGACGCCAGAAGTAACCACCGCGGAGCCTACCATTCCAGAGAGTTCGACGCCAGAAGTAACCACCGCGGAGCCTACCGTACCAGAGAGTACGACGCCAGAAGTAACCACCGCGGAGCCTACCATTCCAGAGAGTACGACGCCAGAAGTAACCACCGCGGAGCCTACCATTCCAGAGAGTTCGACGCCAGAAGTAACCACCGCGGAGCCTACCATTCCAGAGAGTTCGACGTCAGAAGTAACCACCGCGGAGCCTACCATACCAGAGAGTACGACGCCAGAAGTAACCACCGCGGAGCCTACCATACCAGAGAGTACGACGCCAGAAGTAACCACCGCGGAGCCTACCATACCAGAGAGTACGACGCCAGAAGTAACCACCGCGGATCCTACCATACCAGAGAGTACGACGCCAGAATTAACCACCGCGGAGCCTACCATACCAGAGAGTACGACGCCAGAAGTAACCACCGCGGAGCCTACCATACCAGAGAGTACGACGCCAGAAATAACCACCCCGGAGCCTACCATACCAGAGAGTACGACGCCAGAAGTAACCACCGCGGAGCCTACCATTCCAGAGAGTACGACGCCAGAAGTAACCACCGCGGAACCTACCATTCCAGAGAGTACGACGCCAGAAGTAACCACCGCGGAGCCTACCATTCCAGAGAGTACGACGCCAGAAATAACCACCGCGGAGCCTACCATACCAGAGAGTACGACGCCAGAAGTAACCACTGCGGAACCTACCATTCCAGAGAGTACGACGCCAGAAGTAACCACCGCGGAGCCTACCATACCAGAGAGTACGACGCCAGAAGTAACCACTGCGGAACCTACCATTCCAGAGAGTACGACGCCAGAAGTAACCACCGCGGAGCCTACCATACCAGAGAGTACGACGCCAGAAATAACCACCGCGGAGCCTACCATACCAGAGAGTACGACGCCAGAAGTAACCACCGCGGAGTCTACCATTCCAGAGAGTACGACGCCAGAAGTAACCACTGCGGAACCTACCATTCCAGAGAGTACGACGCCAGAAGTAACCACCGCGGAGCCTATCATTCCAGAGAGTACGACGCCAGAAATAACCACCGCGGAGCCTACCATTCCAGAGAGTACGACGCCAGAAGTAACCACCGCGGAACCTACCATTCCAGAGAGTACGACGCCAGAAGTAACCACCGCGGAGCCTACCATACCAGAGAGTACGACGCCAGAAATAACCACCGCGGAGCCTACCATACCAAAGAGTACGACGCCAGAATTAACCACCGCGGAGCCTACAATTCCAGAGAGTACGACGCCAGAAGTAACCACCGCGGAGCCTACCATTCCAGAGAGTACGACGCCAGAAGTAACCACCGCGGAGCCTACCATTCCAGAGAGTACGACGCCAGAAGTAACCACCGCGGAGCCTACCATACCAGAGAGTACGACGCCAGAAGTAACCACCGCGGAGCCTACCATACCAGAGAATACGACGCCAGAAGTAACCACCGCGGAGCCTACCATTCCAGAGAGTACGACGCCAGAAATAACCACCGCGGAGCCTACCATTCCAGAGAGTACGACGCCAGAAGTAACCACTGCGGAACCTACCATTCCAGAGAGTACGACGCCAGAAGTAACCACCGCGGAGCCTACCATTCCAGAGAGTACGACGCCAGAAGTAACCACTGCGGAACCTACCATTCCAGAGAGTACGACGCCAGAAGTAACCACCGCGGAGCCTACCATTCCAGAGAGTACGACGCCAGAAGTAACCACTGCGGAACCTACCATTCCAGAGAGTACGACGCCAGAAGTAACCACCGCGGAGCCTACCATACCAGAGAGTACGACGCCAGAAGTAACCACCGCGGAGCCTACCGTACCAGAGAGTACGACGCCAGAAGTAACCACCGCGGAGCCTACCGTACCAGAGAGTACGACGCCAGAAGTAACCACCGCGGAGCCTACCGTACCAGAGAGTACGACGCCAGAAGTAACCACCGCGGAGCCTACCGTACCAGAGAGTACGACGCCAGAAGTAACCACCGCGGAGCCTACCGTACCAGAGAGTACGACGCCAGAAGTAACCACCGCGGAGCCTACCATTCCAGAGAGTACGACGCCAGAAATAACCACCGCGGAGCCTACCATTCCAGAGAGTACGACGCCAGAAGTAACCACTGCGGAACCTACCATTCCAGAGAGTACGACGCCAGAAGTAACCACCGCGGAGCCTACCATACCAGAGAGTACGACGCCAGAAGTAACCACTGCGGAACCTACCATTCCAGAGAGTACGACGCCAGAAGTAACCACCGCGGAGCCTACCATTCCAGAGTGTACGACGCCAGAAGTAACCACCGCGGAGCCTACCATTCCAGAGAGTACGACGCCAGAAGTAACCACCGCGGAGCCTACCATTCCAGAGAGTACGACGCCAGAAGTAACCACTGCGGCACCTACCATTCCAGAGAGTACGACGCCAGAAGTAACCACCGCGGAGCCTACCATTCCAGAGAGTACGACGCCAGAAGTAACCACTGCGGAACCTACCATTCCAGAGAGTACGGCGCCAGAAGTAACCACCGCGGAGCCTACCATACCAGAGAGTACGACGCCAGAAGTAACCACTGCGGAACCTACCATTCCAGAGAGTACGACGCCAGAAGTAACCACCGCGGAGCCTACCATTCCAGAGAGTACGACGCCAGAAGTAACCACCGCGGAGCCTACCATTCCAGAGAGTACGACGCCAGAAGTAACCACCGCGGAGCCTATCATTCCAGAGAGTACGACGCCAGAAGTAACCACCGCGGAGCCTACCATTCCAGAGAGTACGACGCCAGAAGTAACCACCGCGGAGCCTACCATTCCAGAGAGTACGACGCCAGAAGTAACCACCGCGGCGCCTACCGTACCAGAGAGTACGACGCCAGAAGTAACCACCGCGGAGCCTACCGTACCAGAGAGTACGACGCCAGAAGTAACCACCGCGGAGCCTACCATTCCAGAGAGTACGACGCCAGAAGTAACCACCGCGGAGCCTACCATACCAGAGAGTACGACGCCAGAAGTAACCACCGCGGAACCTACCATTCCAGAGAGTACGACGCCAGAAGTAACCACCGCGGAGCCTACCATTCCAGAGAGTTCGACGCCAGAAGTAACCACCGCGGAGCCTACCATTCCAGAGAGTTCGACGTCAGAAGTAACCACCGCGGAGCCTACCATACCAGAGAGTACGACGCCAGAAGTAACCACCGCGGAGCCTACCATACCAGAGAGTACGACGCCAGAATTGACCACCGCGGAGCCTACCATACCAGAGAGTACGACGCCAGAAGTAACCACCGCGGAGCCTACCATACCAGAGAGTACGACGCCAGAAGTAACCACCGCGGAATCCACAACATCTGAAACACCGGTAACCACTACATCCACAACTCCATCTAAAACAACGATACCTGGTGGTACCACACCCGGGGCAACCACCACTACTGAGAGTACGACAACTGAGGCATCAACAAAGAGATCTTCCACTACTACTACCACTACTGAGAGTACAGCCACTTCGACATCATCTAGTACGGCTTCTACCCAAGCGCCTGTTACAAAGTTTCCTATGCCCACTGATAAGTGTTCCAGAATAATGCCGTCTTTCGTTTTAATTATTATCGTTATTTTTTCTAGCATTTTTCGTTTGACTAATTAGTAGTTGACTTGGTACTATATTATGCTAGGACTAAAATTAATTTCAACATAGATACGGTGTATGTGTATTCGATATTTGTTTTACAGATTATATTAATAAATATTTAACGTTAGGTATATATTTAGAGAGGCACTGTTTGATTTAATTCAGTTGAAGAATATTGGGTACCTTATGCGATAATATGATCGTCTTTCGAGGAAGTTTGAATCGTTAAGAAAATTTGTATGATTCTGAGCATCAATGTATCTTGATAAAAGAGTTTACTTTTTATTGTAAATAGCCACAATCGGTAGTAAGGGCGTATGGAATATAATAAAATATTTACTGGATATGATAAATTATTAATAAACCGTCAGTACTGTTATTATATTTATAAGCAATATTTAGAAATATTTCAGTACTATAATATAGTTTAATCTGTGCGATGATTATTTTATGGGCTTAATTAATTTTGATTCTATAACCTCCAATTCTATTTACACTCTTAGTTATTATTATTTATATTATGGTTTACATATACAACGTTATTACTATAATTTCAATGGTTTAATGTGGTTAATATATTAAGCAATAAAATGTATAGTAATACGATCACTATATTTTTCTTATTATATGTTATTCCTTCAATATTTTGTCAATTGTTATTATAGTTACTTACTTGATAAACATAACCATTGTTAAGTGATAAAGGTGTTATATTTTTTACAATTTATAATGGTGTTGTACTTCAAACTTTAAATATTTATGATTATCGGGATTATATTTCTTTTAACTATCAATGATTAACATTTTTTAAAATGAAAATACTTAACGTTTTGTTGTTGTCAAAAATGACACTGACTTATCACAAATATTATCGTTAGTGTTTGCGATCGTTAGTCCATTTTATAGGAGTTTTATTTGCTTTTTGTATGTTTTCTAGTATGTGTTATCAGAGACGTCATCAAAATGTATCTAGATATTTTTTTTCATAATGTCTGCGTAAGGCTAATATGTGTTTCATTAATCCATCATCAAAGTTTGATTCATGTTTATTGCTGAAGTTATATCGATAGGTTGAAATATTAGGTAATAATATTTTTGAAACACATTGTTGTCTTGCGTTTGACTATAACGTCGAAATAGACTATTTGTCATATATAATTTCGTCATTGACAATATGAAAAAATGTCAACATTGTCATGAACTTAAGTACAAAAGTGAATTGATCGCTTTTTGCTGCGCACCAGGCAAAGTTTCACTTCTATTATTAACATATACCATATCACCAGAACCATTGAAGTCGTAAATACATACATTCAAGTTTTGCTTCCAAGTAACATCGCTTGGTGCAAGCAAAAATCTTTTATAATGAGGTTTGTCGTAATTTCGAATCAATATCAAGATTTAGGGTCAAGTGCACTATCAAATTAAATATTTGTTTTCCATGTATAATGACGATAAAATAATTTTGCAGATCTAAATCTAAATAAGCAATTGGTTCAATTGTTGACCACCTTTTCTAATAGATTACAAAACGACAATTACGATATTGTGATTAAGCAGGACAACTTACCATATGGAGGGTACTTAGGAAGATACAATGTATCAACTGTTAATGTAATTGAAATTGTTATAGCTGGCAATTCATTTAAACATCATGATATACGTGTATGACCAGTCACAATCAGTTATAACACAGTGTAGATATTTCAAGACTTTTGTACGAGGCTTTGCAATATAAATTAATATTTTAGAAAGAGAAGATGGATATTATTTCAACATTAAACAAAGAAATCCAATGAAAACTACAACATATAATTTTTCTTACGAGCAATTCCGCTTTATATTATTTGTCATATAATAGTAGTCCGCGTAATAATACTAGGTATGAAAAATGACATTTTAACAGGACAACGTCTGTCGGGTTTGCTAGTATATATGTTATATAATTTTGATTGTGGCGCGATAATCGCGATACAATCGATCGATAATGTGCAAAACTCAACCGTTTTAAGACTACTTGCATGGTGAACAAGTGAGATGCATTTGGTCTGTTTTTTAAAAGTTGTTCTCTTTTGAATTCATTCATATAACCGAAATTAAATTAATTATCAAGAATAGAAGATGTGTTAACGTTAGATTGGCGATCGTTTCGCAGTTACTCGAAGCGTTCCTTGGTGTAATTCAGTTATGTTCAGGCAAAAGCATAGCAGCTGAAATTGTATTTTTAGCGTAAACTGAAATGTGCTGTGGTTCCTGACACATACTTAACAGTTCAAGGTGTAAAGCCACCAAAGGCGAACTGAAGTTGCTTATTAGAATTAACATAGTCTATTGCGATTTGGACAGAAGATTGCAGTTCAGGGTGAGCGGTCACCAAAGACGGATTGTAGTAGCTTGTAGTTTTTTAGCACTAGATTATTTTAATTTTGATTCCTTGGAAACTATTCAATAGAGGGAATCATCGAAATTTTGGTAGAAATTCCATTTCAAAGATCTTCGAATTCAAACTAGTGGACGAAGGCACAATCGTTACTCCAAAAACAATTAAATAAGCAAAGTGAATTAATAGTTATTGTGTTCTAAATCCTTTAAAATTTCATAACTTATATCTCTCTTCTCTAATGTCATTCGGTAGAGGCCTCCGTACATGGGGGCGTCTTTGGCTAGTGAGTGTGTTCGTTTCTGGAATTTGCAACACATTGACAGAGTCTTAAAAATGGCGTAAATGGCCTATGAGCCGTGTTAAGTACTGTTGTATGACAAAATGAGAGTGTACAGGGCTCTATTATAGAAAATAAGGATAAGTCGAGGGTTTGGATGGAGTTAATTAGGATCTTTACAATTGCAAAACATCTTCCTGAATACGAGCGTTCCTAGTAGGTGAAGTGGATTTATACACTTATTAATGGTTGAATGAGTGTTGAATGTGCGACATTGAAACTCTTTAATGGGTGCTTGATTATGTTAAAATCCTTGACGGTCTTGGCTTTTAGGCTAGTAATAAAACCCTACCATGTAAGCGTTTAGTTCTAAGTCCTAGGATTTGAGGTGATGGTTGAATTGGGTTCTTCAATTCAATATCGTGCTTGGACAGTTCCGGTTCCAACAAAAATGTATAGCATCCGATTTTGAAACAGATATATTTAAACCACACCAAAGTGTTTATCAGTGTATTTGAAATCGAGTGGGCGCAGTCTTGAATTTTGTCGACAGTTTATTTATTAGATAAAAATGAGCAGAAGTGTATGTCATCATTGCTGACAGTTTAATTGCAACACCTGGGTTAAAACCCAGATTAACCAATCTAAATAATCTATTCGAAATTAAGTTGAAGGTAAAATGTAGGATGTTAACCTTAAAATCCCTGGAGTGCCACTCGGAGATGGTGGAGTATCTTCAGATACTACTACATATACCTTCTTATTGAATATTTTAAAATGGTCTGTTTTGGATACCACTGTGTAGCTTGATGAAGAATCTAGGGGTTTATTACTTTTCCCTATAAGAATGAGGGTACTTATTCATTAATGGGACGGAGAGGAGTGTGACTGTCATATATCGTTGTAAAAACACAGAAGGTAGGAACACGTGGGGCCAAGGTTGATTGTAATTGGGTAGAGATGCCGTCCAGTTCTGGAGCTTTAGGTTTGCCCTTAGACGATGATCTTTGGAGTTCTGTCTAGCTGATGAGGAGGTTGATAAAGGATTGATCAGGCTCATTCGAATCTAATGATATTTCATGTTTTATTTTGTAATAAGCAATTATTGTATTGAGATTTCTGTCGCTAGGAGTGTGGGAAAAGTAGGACCTAAAGCTAAAGGCTATTTCAACAGGAAAAGTGATTCATTGAACGTTTATCGTAATTCCACGAATTCCACATTTCAGGAGTCTTAATTGGTGCATGATGGCGGTTTTGCATTCTTTTTTCCAACAAGGTTTGCGCTTCTTATTGTAGGAGTTGCGCGTTTGGTAAGGAATATTTAAGGTTGGTTGGATAAATACTTCTTTATTTCGTTATTGAATGATACATCTGGTCGACGAGAGAATGGACAAGATATTAGGTTAGGTAGAGGAAGTATGGCAGCGCTATGAAAGTGGTACTGTTACAAGGAGGTGGAGAAAAGAAAAGAGAGCGAGACGTTGTCGTGATGGTCTTTTATAGCCTGGATCTGCATTGTACCAATGCACTGGCGTTGCCAACCTTTGAACTTGTTGTAGGTGAATGCGTGGTGGCCTAAGGGTCGTGGCGGTCGCCATATGACTCCCCTCCTGATGGAACTGCCATGGGACGTACCTCTATGCAATGAAGGTTTCGGAGTGCACCCGCAATCACGTAAACAAACGCCCAGGGACTGCTTATGAGATGGGGATTCCAATCTGTGCGAGGAGTTTTACGGTATTAGCTGTTATCGAAGTTGTAGCTGGACGTCGTTTTCTTGGGACGTTTCGATTTGTTTGAGGGTACCTATAAGTGTGGTGCCTTACGTGTCCCGTTTCGTGATGCAACGATTTTCATATATGGGTTCTATTTCTCGTACTATCTTTCCATGCACGTATCACGAACCTGTCGAGTGGCTTATGTTGAGCTGGTTCACCTGTTAGATACTTTAATTACGTCGGGTTCACCAACTCTATTGGAAATAGTTGATTAGAGATAATTCGGAACCTCAGGTTATTCGATAATTTCTTTTGACTTTGGCCTCGCTTAATGATATCTGACGATGAATTTTTGGAAGCAGTAATTAGTGAAACTGAGTGCAATTTATTATCTAAAATGTTATATTTTGATTTACGACCTTTGTTAAGTTTTAGATTTAAATATAGAAGCTGCATTGGAAACAGTTCTTCAACAAGGAAACAGGGGCTTCAACTTTCACGTTATCAGCATATTCCGTAGAAAATATGGATTTGCTTCTGGAATTTGGAATTTTCTTGAAGGAGGAATACGAGAGGCACCACTTTTGAATAGAAGGAGGAGGGTGATCGGCGGCAGGGGGTTGAAGAATTTGAGTGTAGGTATGAGGTGTGTGGGAGAAGGGCATTCTTCGGAGGAGGGCCCTGTCCTGTCGGAGACCTGATGTAAGGGAGCCTCCATCGGCAAGGCTGGCTTAAAGCAGAAAATAGTAGGATCATATTAACTATTGATCAAGAGAAAAGAAGATTAATTACAATGGGTAGTTGAACTGTTTTACTACGCTTGCGAAGTTGCAGTTATTTGGATTAGACATTACTTTAATTTCTTGCTTGGTTTCATAATAATATATGTTTAATTTTTTTCATTGTTCTTAGTTCCTGCATAAGATATTTTCTTATACCTTGTGTAAAATATTAAATTCATTCATTCATTCATTCAATCATTCATATTAAAATCAGATGAAGGATCCTTTGTTTTTAACTATGGATACATCATATATATATCCAAAGTTTTAATGATTTAAATTATTATTATCGTTATTATATTTAAAATTTATACTATTATATAGAGCCGTGTAAAAATATGTTTGTTATCTTAAGTGAATTAATTATTTTAATGTGATTTGATGCGATAAAATCATATAAAAAAATTGAAAGATAGTTATTATCAACACATTAAAACCGATAAAAATAATTTAAAAGGAAATCAGAATTGCAATATATTCAGAACACAATTTATATATATCTCCTAAAACGGACTATAATATAGTGTTGTACTTGCTACTATGGGTCGGATATTGTAAGTGTAAGTAAAATTATTCAAGACCGCCCATTGGATGAATTTGAACTACCTGTTGAATATATGTCTCGAAAATGTTTATTTCAACACTAGCACCATGATACATTGTCAGTAAATATTAATAAATAAATTTTTGAGAGAACGCTTATGGGTTCAACTTTCTGTTAAGGAATATGTCTATTATAAGCTACTGTATTCAAGAGTGACGATCGAATTATTATCTGTACAGTTTACTATAACTCAATGAATTTTCTAATTTTAATTCATAGATATAGCAATAATTTGAAATACTATCTAAAGACTAAATAATTGTTGCACTTATTTTTTATGTATTTTATTAAAACTAATACCATAATAGTATCAGCTTATTCGTACAATAGGTACTGCTAAGCCATCAGTAAATATTAACCACAAATTGTCTTCCTGCATAACCAATTTGAACCATTCAATATTATTTGCGGATGCATATCTAAAAAGAAAATTAACAGATGGTTTAATATTTTATAAAACTTGAAATAATATTAAATTAAGAGTAAGAAAATGAAATGTTCAGCAGGTAAAGTAGAAATAACACTACAGCCAACTGATGCTGAAAATGGGATTTCAACAGCCGGAAACCAATCAACTGACCACCCAACTGAAAAACCAACTGAAGGCCCAACTGAAGGCCCAACAGAAAGATCAACTGACGGCCCAATTGAAGCCCCAACAGAAAAACCAACTGAAGGCCCAACTGAAAAACCAACTGACGCCCCAACTGAAGGCCCAACTGAAAAACCAACTGAAGCCAAAATTGTAGCCCAACTGATGGCCCAACTGAACGCCCAACTCAAAAACCAACTGAAGGTCCCACTAAAAAACCAACTGAAGCCCTAACTGTTAGCCCAACTAAAGGCCCAACTGAAAAACCAACTGATGGCCCAACTGAACGCTGATAGTTCGACAACCGACGGATCTACCACAAGTGATATTGCGACAACCGACGGATCCACCACAACTGATAGTTCGACAACCGACGGATCCACCACAACTGATAGTTCGACAACCGACGGATCTACCACAACTGATAGTTCGACAACCGACGGATCCACCACAACTGATAGTTCGACAACCGACGGATCTACCACAACTGATAGTTCGACAACCGACGGATCTACCACAACTGATAGTTCGACAACCGACGGATCTACCACAACTGATAGTTCGACAACCGACGGATCTACCACAACCGATAGTTCGACAACCGACGGATCCACCACAACTGATAGTTCGACAACCGACGGATCCACCACAACTGATAGTTCGACAACCGACGGATCTACCACAATTGATAGTTCGACAACCGACGAATCTACCACAACTGATAGTTCGACAACCGACGGATCTACCACAACTGATAGTTCGACAACCGACGGATCTACCACAACTGATAGTTCGACAACCGACGGATCTACCACAACTGATAGTTCGACAACCGACGGATCCACCACAACTTATAGTTCGACAACCGACGGATCTACCACAACTGATAGTTCGACAACCGACGGATCTACCACAACTGATAGTTCGACAACCGACGGATCTACCACAATTGATAGTTCGACAACCGACGGATCCACCACAACTGATAGTTCGACAACCGACGGATCTACCACAACTGATAGTTCGACAACCGATGGATCTACCACAACTGATAGTTCGACAACCGACGGATCTACCACAACTGATAGTTCGACAACCGACGGATCCACCACAACTGATAGTTCGACAACCGACGGATCCACCACAACTGATAGTTCGACAACCGACGGATCTACCACAACTGATAGTTCGACAACCGACGGATCCACCACAACTGATAGTTCGACAACCGAAGGATCCACCACAACTGATAGTTCAACAACCGACGGATCCACCACAACTGATAGTATCAACAACCGACGGATCTACCACAACTGATAGTTCGACAACCGACCACAACTGATAGTTCGACAACCGTCGGATCCACCACTGCTAACAGTTCGACAATCAATGCATCCAGTACTGTGAGTTCGACAACTGAAGCATCAACGACGAAGTCTACTACTGGTAGTACTGATGGTACAACCACTTCGAGCTCATCTAGTACCACTTCTACTCAAGCACCTGCTACAAAATTTCCTATGCCCACTGACAATAGTTCCAGAAAAATGCCGTCTTTTGTTGGAATTAGTATTATTAGAGTTTGTAGTATTTTTCGTTTGATTAGTTAATTGGTTACTAGTATATTATGTTAATTATCAATAAAATTAATTCTACTATAGATCTCAAATTTTATTTAAGGAAAATATTTAGTTACTTTATATAAATATTAAAGTAATAATTATTAATTTATAATATATATATATATATATATATATATATATATATTATAAATTAATATATATTGTTAATTATAATAATTAAATATTTAGTTTATGATGAAGTCTTTAAATGCTTCATATTGTTGGGTTCATTTTATATGTATCATTATGACCTTTAAGTACGCTGTAGGTGTTTTTTGGTAATTTGCTTACAGACTATATTAATAGAAATTTAAACTTATGGAAATTTTGTTATTGAAAATTAAACTAAAGAATATTAAGTTGTTTGTGGGTCTCAAGTGATCATCTCTTGATGAAGCTTGCATCTTTAATAGACATTATATGATAATTGTCAGCTGTCAATAGTATAGTGTTTAATCTACATAGTTAGTCGAGGTCGAGCGCTAGAAGTGGCGTATTTCAATAAAGTGTCGGTACCATCAAAGTGTCTGCATCCCAATATACCTGGCCTAATACACTACTTTAAAGAAATTTTCATAAAATTAAAATTCACCGAACCGTAACGCAATATAGAAACCGAAAACAAAGCAGAAGGTACCTCAATGGCACAATCAACTCTAAGCACCACCTTAACGCTGGAACAGTTACTAAAATCATGACTCCGCGCCTCCGAAATGTAAAATTCAACGAGAAGTGTAATCAATGAATCTCTGCAACTCCAATTCAAAGAACTCAATGATGCTTTTACACGGAATGATCGAAGAATAAAAGCCGTCCAAGACATGAACAAGGATACCTTGGAGCTAAGCGCAATCATACAGCAAATACAGGTACGCAACCATCAGCCCTCGGGATAAAACGAATTATTTAAAGAACAAATCAAGACAATTGGAAAGGAAAAAAAACACACGACAAAATGAATCAAGAAACACAAAAATCATAAAAGAGGAAAAGGGATAAGAGGACAAGGCCAGAGGGAATGGTCCAAACCAAACCAAACCAAAACCGCTGACGACTACAGACTGGCAACTACCATCCTGGGACAGAAGAAGTATTGATACTAGTTTTCACTCCTTCACATCCTTACCGAATGATATGAATAACAGACCACCTAGTTAGAGAAGCACAACAGGAATAGGGATTCCACCCATCCCTCGTAAAGAGAAGGCGGACAAAAGCCGGGTTTACCATCTCACTCACTCAGGTCATAGTGCTCAGAAATGAGCACCACATATTCAAAATGCTCAGAAATGAGCACCACATATTCAAAATTGAATATCTGCTGGATCAAAGAGTAACAGTTGAATCTCAAAGAGACATCGGGCAACAATGACATCGGGCAAAAATGACAACGACGCAATGCTTTAACTGCTAGGTGTACAGATACTCCTCCAGAAATTGCAGAGCTCCACCAAACTGCATGAAAGACTCCGGTAACAATGAGTCCAGATCCTGTAAAAGAGACAGAATAATGCCAGCCAAGTTTTGCAATTGCGGAAAGGCACCCTGTCAACTTTATAGGGTATGAAAAACGACTACCGCCAAAGAGTCACTGACCTAAACCTCAACAAATTCCAGCACTAGTTTCTCAGACATCCATCTGGGCAAGTTAAGGAGGAGAAGAAGTAGCCAGTTAGCTATCCTTACTGGCTACGACAAGAGACGACACGATCGAGGAAATCCGGCGAGATTTTGTTGCCCTCGCCCACAAAATATCCTGCCACATCGGTTAGTTTCAAACCGAGTAAAACAATGATTAAAAAACCCACGACCAATTTCTGCTATTTCAAAATCCGGCCTCTCAAGTAACAATTTCCAATAAGCCGATTGCCAGGGCGACGACAGTGAAGCAGATTTCCGCGGTCTTTGCCCAGGTATACTAGTCCTTCATTATAGCCATCTTGTCATCATCATTGTGACTAGAAAAAGGTTTATGGTCTTCCTCATATCAATTTTTATGGTCACCTTCCAATTCGACGTAATTTTGGTATACAACGTTCATCTCATGTCGTCTCCAATTCACTTCATGGTCCCTATTAGCCAGTTGGCTATCCACATCGGTTTTTGGCCAACATCACAGGTTTGTTTTGTCGTTTCTTTAAAGATATGGTACCTTTATGTTTCTCGCTTTCATACTTTCCACTACTGTGTACATGGCAGTAAAAGCCCGCGTAGTGATTTAGAGTTCCAAAACGATTTCTAGTTCATCGGGTACCGTAAATTAATCCACGTCTATAGAGTATTCTTAACTTCAGACTAAATAGCTCACTTTTATTTTAATTTTGGAAATACATAGCGATGTATTAATCCCGTAGTCGCCTTGCTTATATATTAATGCAAAGAGAAGTAGTAATACATTAATTTGTAAATTGAGATTGAACTAAGCATATCTAATGTAAGATGTAATTAGTAATAACAAAAAAAATCTGGTTGTATATAGGTTGTACAGATATACAACCTTAGCATATTATTATAATTGTGGTTCTGCCTTTTATACTGCAAATTCACTATTTCTAGTCGTTCTATAATCGTTTTTAAAAATATAAATATTGAAGAAGATTATCAATTAATGAATAAAATGTATAGTAATATTATGTTTTATTCCTTCAATATTTTATAAATTGTTATTTTAGTTATTTATTTTATAAACATGTTTAACAAGTTTTTAATAAACGAAATAGTTTTTACAAATTTTAGTAGTGTTTTATTTTAAATTTTGATATTTTCACGATTATCGGGATTTGATGAAGAGTTTTCTTTTAACTTTCATTGACAAATTATTTCTCAAATAAAGATAATTAATGTACTAAAGTTGTCAAAAAATGACAGTGACCAATGACCAAGACAAATGTTGTTATTAGTGTTTGCACGATCGTGAGACAATCTTATACGAATACAGATGAATAGGCAAAGGTTCCATGCTTTTTTTTTATGTATTCTAGTATATGTTATCAATAACACCTTCAAAATGTATCTAGATTTGTTTTCAACAATGTCTCAATAACGCTAGTATCTGCCTCATCAATCTGTCATCAAAGTTTGACTCATGCCAGTTGCAGAAGTTATATCGATAATTCAAAATTTCAGATGTCACAAAATATTAATATATTTGAAATATATTGAGACTGCTACATAAAAATATTATTTTAAACACTTTATATAGGGTTTATATTTATTCCTTTCTTAAATAAGATTAATATACTATTAATCTTATATTATATATTATTAATATATATTATTATTAATATATATTATATATATTAATATATATTATTATTTATTATATATTTATTAAAATATTTATTAAAATTATATATATATATATATATATATATATATATATATATATATATATATATTACATGTTCGAACTTATCAGACAGCATTCTATCTCTTCCCCCTTATTTAACATAACTAGATGAATTATATCGATAAGTCTACTGAACAATTATTCAATAATCCATCCAAACTAATAAATCCAACACTCCATATAGCAATTTCATCGAAATATAATGCAATAAATAAATAAATAAATAAATATATATATATATATATATATATATATATATATAGTATATTATATAAGTATATTAACCCTATTTAAGAAAGGATTAAATATAAACCCTATGTAAAGCCTTTAAAATAATATCCCAGGCTCATTTTTTCACGCCTTCTCGAGAGCCCTGCTCCAGTTTCTAATAGAAAATTTAATAAACTATTTGAATGTATCTATCCCAGAATATTCTCTTCATTATTAATTTTAATTTATTTGATCAGTAAATAATAGAGCTGATTGTGTTAAATAATGCTTTTTTTTTGGAAATCGTAAAATTAATAATTTCTATAATTACATAAATAACAATGATTTTAATATATTAAATGAAAATTATAATAATGTCATAAATTCCTAAATTTAGCTTTAATATAGAATGGAGGAATCGATATTTTATGTGTTTTATAGTTTCAAATATTATAATTTTTGGCACCTGGAACGAAAAGGTTAAATTTCAAAATCTCCTGATTCATTTTGTTCTGAATTATTTTGATATTAAAAAATATTTAAGTATTGATAATATACCGAAAATAAAAGAATTCTTCGTAGATTTTGTTTTTTTTTAACTCAATAAGTGAAATTACAATAAAGTTCTGTTATGTTTTTTTTGTTCATTATTCCGCAAAATTATTACTAATTCACTATTTCTGTCAGAATTTTCAGATAAATTTTCCTTAATTTTAGTATATGCTTTAAAAATGGCATTACTTTAAAAGCAATGTCATAAATTTCCATTAGACCCCTTTGTGGGTTATTTTTACACCATTTAAATCGTATATTATTTAACAGATAACAATAATAATAAAGCCTATAATAATCTAATATTACCTATGAAGGGTTGAATTATATCTCTCAAAGTGCTGTATATCCCTAAGTTTTTTGTGAAAAACATTTCGACTAATATTATTCTCTGAAATAATTGTCTTAAATTATGTCTATATCGAAAAAACTACTTACTGTTATTATAGTTTTCATAAATTTCATCTTGAATAACATGAAGGGGATGTAAATTCCTCAATCGTTTTCTATTACACTACTCTTTATATTTCCTTTATACGCCCTGAGTGCTTATATCAATATTAAGTGTAGCTGCAATGTGCTAAAAATATTTGCAATAAAACTGTAACAACTTAATATTACATAGTATTGATTCATACTTCTCTAACGCATTTTACTGGTAACAAGGGTTTCAATAATTCGCTCTTGTTGTATGTAACCGACTAGAGACTTATTTAAGGGCTTTGGCATTTTCAATCAGAATAATTATGAGTATTAAGTAGCAGTCAGAAACGTATCTAAATAATCGTCATAACAATATATGCTGGTTTGTATTGTTTTGATTAATGTCGCAGGGGAATAGCAACACTACCGAACGCAAATAACACAAGTCGATTTTTATAGACTGATTAGGTTACATGCTCCGACTCATCAGGCTGCGTTCTGTATCTTTTTAACTAGAGAAATGTTATTTTGTAAAATGAGAAGCGAAAATTTGATGAACTTTAAAAATGATTTAACGTTTTGCAAACTGAATTCGGCAGTATATTCTATGATTTCTGTGTTGTGAATTGGCTGTTTTACTGAAAGATTTATACATACAATTTTGATAATGTATTTTTTATAATTAGTTAGCATGCATATTTGGTCCTAATTGGCGAATCATAACTCAGCAGAGTAGCAATTCACGTCTTATAAAGATTAAGATGTATGCAGTGAAGAAGATGTATCATTTTAGTGATTTATTACTATTATACTATTTTAGATATTTTTTTTAAATGAACTTATTGGACAAGTAACTAAAGTTGCTAAAAAAATTTAATTTAGGTTTTAAAAACTTATCGGAATAATGATAATTTTGGGACGATATTAGTTACAGCTAATTATAAGCAATAAGGAATAACAAAATATAACTGTAACGAATTAAATATTTAATGAACCATTCAAAAAATGGTTTTTGGTGCATACATATAAATATTAATTATCATTTAATCAAAGCATGTACACATAACAAACTTTAGTATTAAAAAATAATAGATCTATTTGATAATAAGAAAATATGATACAGGACCAATTAAAAAACATGTTATTGATAAGATAAGTAATATATTGCAACTGGAAATATTAAAAGCAGTGCTTCCGATGAAATATATCAAAAGAAAAAAATATGCATTTAAAAATTTATTTATAATCTTGTGGTTTATTATGTTAAATAATTAAATTTATGCCATTTATTTATATTACATTGCATGAAATAAATTTCTTCATCAAAACCAAATAAATTTATAAAGTGCTTCTTAAAATAAGCAAAAATTATCAGAGACGTACCCGTTATCGCATTGAAGATATCAACAAGCTCATTTGAGAAAAATATATTACGTTGTAGTCAATTAGTGTACTATTAGTCTGATATCAATACTTCTTGCACAATGTATTCTAAGCTAATAATATGCACCTTTATTTGGTTCGGCTATTGTAAGTAAACTTTAATTAAGGTCTGAAATATTCAAACTAATAAATTGTTAGATAAAAGAGTAGTGAAAAATAACTTTGCAGGCAAACTCAAGGTCGGTACATTGGATTTCCATCAATTTGGAAAGGAAAATGAATTACAAGGCGGAGAAATGCCTGTATATTTGTCAAAGAGTGATATAAAATTAAATAAAAATAATAAAAATTTAATAAAATACAACAAAATTACTAACTCAACTAGAAAAGAAATAAGTGATATCAAAGAAATTATAAAAATATTCAAGATACATAATAATGTAATAAATATTGAAACGGTCACGACAATTAAAAGTGCGTCTGCCGAAGAAAAAACAGGAGAGGCCACCGATACCAAAGGTAATATTGCAAATCTACCAAGCAAGGATGTAATCAATATTAAAACTAAAACATCCATAGCACAAAATACGAATACAAGCACAACATCGGCAACCACGACGGCCACAACTCCATCTGGAACATCGGCAAGCACGACTGCCACAACTCCATCTGGAACATCGGCAAGCACGACGGCCACAACTCCATCTGGAACATCGGCAAGCACGACTGCCACAACTCCATCTGGAACATCGGCAAGCACGACGGCCACAACTCCATCTGGAACATCGGCAAGCACGACGGCCACAACTCCATCTGGAACATCGGCAACCACGACGGCCACAACTCCATCTGGAACATCGGCAACCACGACGGCCACAACTCCATCCGGAACATCGGCAACCACGTCGGCCACAACTCCATCCGGAACATCGGCAACCACGACGGCCACAACTCCATCTGGAACATCGGCAAGCACGACGGCCACAACTCCATCTGGAACATCGGCAACCACGACGGCCACAACTCCATCCGGAACATCGGCAACCACGACGGCCACAACTCCATCTGGAACATCGGCAACCACGACGGCCACAACTCCATCTGAAACATCGGTAACCACGACGGCCACAACTCCATCTGGAACAACGGTAACCACGACGGCCACAACTCCATCTGAAACATCGGCAAGCACGACGGCCACAACTCCATCCGGAACATCGGCAAGCACGACGGCCACAACTCCATCTGGAACATCGGCAACCACGACGGCCACAACTCCATCTGGAACATCGGCAAGCACGACGGCCACAACTCCATCCGGAACATCGGCAAGCACGACGGCCACAACTCCATCTGGAACATCGGCAAGCACGACGGCCACAACTCCATCTGGAACATCGGCAAGCACGACGGCCACAACTCCATCTGGAACATCGGCAAGCACGACGGCCACAACTCCATCCGGAACATCGGCAAGCACGACGGCCACAACTCCATCTGGAACATCGGCAAGCACGACGGCCACAACTCCATCTGGAACATCGGCAAGCACGACGGCCACAACTCCATCTGGAACATCGGCAAGCACGACGGCCACAACTCCATCCGGAACATCGGCAAGCACGACGGCCACAACTCCATCTGGAACATCGGCAAGCACGACGGCCACAACTCCATCCGGAACATCGGCAACCACGACGGCCACAATTCCATCTGGAACATCGGCAAGCACGACGGCCACAACTCCATCCGGAACATCGGCAAGCACGACGGCCACAACTCCATCTGGAACATCGGCAAGCACGACGGCCACAACTCCATCCGGAACATCGGCAAGCACGACGGCCACAACTCCATCTGGAACATCGGCAAGCACGACGGCCACAACTCCATCTGGAACATCGGCAAGCACGACGGCCACAACTCCATCCGGAACATCGGCAAGCACGACGGCCACAACTCCATCTGGAACATCGGCAACCACGACGGCCACAACTCCATCTGGAACATCGGCAAGCACGACGGCCACAACTCCATCCGGAACATCGGCAAGCACGACGGCCACAACTCCATCTGGAACATCGGCAACCACGACGGCCACAACTCCATCCGGAACATCGGCAAGCACGACGGCCACAACTCCATCTGGAACATCGGCAACCACGACGGCCACAACTCCATCCGGAACATCGGCAAGCACGACGGCCACAACTCCATCTGGAACATCGGCAACCACGACGGCCACAACTCCATCTGGAACATCGGCAAGCACGACGGCCACAACTCCATCCGGAACATCGGCAAGCACGACGGCCACAACTCCATCTGGAACATCGGCAAGCACGACGGCCACAACTCCATCTGGAACATCGGCAAGCACGACGGCCACAACTCCATCTGGAACATCGGCAACCACGACGGCCACAACTCCATCTGGAACATCGGCAAGCACGACGGCCACAACTCCATCCGGAACATCGGCAACCACGACGGCCACAACTCCATCTGGAACATCGGCAAGCACGACGGCCACAACTCCATCTGGAACATCGGCAAGCACGACTGCCACAACTCCATCCGGAACATCGGCAACCACGACGGCCACAACTCCATCTGGAACATCGGCAACTACGACGCCCACAACTCCATCTGGAACATCGGCAAGCACGACGCCCACAACTCCATCTGGAACATCGGCAAGCAGGACGGCCACAACTCCATCTGGAACATCGGCAACCACGACGGCCACAACTCCATCTGGAACATCGGCAAGCACGACGGCCACAACTCCATCCGGAACATCGGCAACCACGACGGCCACAACTCCATCTGGAACATCGGCAAGCACGACGGCCACAACTCCATCCGGAACATCGGCAACCACGACGGCCACAACTCCATCCGGAACATCGTCAACCACGACGGCCACAACTCCATCCGGAACATCGGCAACCACGTCGGCCACAACTCCATCTGGAACATCGGCAAGCACGACGGCCACAACTCCATCCGGAACATCGGCAACCACGACGGCCACAACTCCATCCGGAACATCGGCAACCACGTCGGCCACAACTCCATCCGGAACATCGGCAACCACGACGGCCACAACTCCATCTGGAACATCGGCAACCACGACGGCCACAACTCCATCTGGAACATCGGCAAGCACGACGGCCACAACTCCATCCGGAACATCGGCAACCACGACGGCCACAACTCCATCTGGAACATCGGCAAGCACGTCGGCCACAACTCCATCTGGAACATCGGCAAGCACGACGGCCACAACTCCATCTGGAACATCGGCAACCACGACGGCCACAACTCCATCTGGAACATCGGCAACCACGATGCCCACAACTCCATCTGGAACATCGGCAACCACGACGCCCACAACTCCATCTGGAACATCGGCAACCACGACGCCCACAACTCCATCTGGAACATCGGCAACCACGACGCCCACAACTCCATCTGGAACATCGGCAACCACGACGCCCACAACTCCATCTGGAACATCGGCAACCACGACGCCCACAACTCCATCTGGAACATCGGCAACCACGACGCCCACAACTCCATCTGGAACATCGGCAACCACGACGCCCACAACTCCATCTGGAACATCGGCAAGCACGACGGCCACAACTCCATCCGGAACATCGGCAAGCACGACGGCCACAACTCCATCCGGAACATCGGCAAGCACGACGGCCACAACTCCATCCGGAACATCGGCAACCACGTCGGCCACAACTCCATCCGGAACATCGGCAACCACGTCGGCCACAACTCCATCTGGAACATCGGCAACCACGACGCCCACAACTCCATCTGGAACATCGGCAACCACGACGCCCACAACTCCATCTGGAACGGAACATCGGCAACCACGACGGCCACAACTCCATCTGGAACATCGGCAACCACGGCGCCCACAACTCCATCTGGAACATCGGCAACCACGACGCCCACAACTCCATCTGGAACGGAACATCGGCAACCACGACGGCCACAACTCCATCTGGGAACATCGGCAACCACGACGGCCACAACTCCATCCGGAACATCGGCAACCACGACGGCCACAACTCCATCCGGAACATCGGCAACCACGACGGCCACAACTCCATCCGGAACATCGGCAACCACGACGGCCACAACTCCATCCGGAACATCGGCAACCACGACGGCCACAACTCCATCCGGAACATCGGCAACCACGACGGCCACAACTCCATCCGGAACATCGGCAACCACGACGGCCACAACTCCATCCGGAACATCGGCAACCACGACGGCCACAACTCCATCCGGAACATCGGCAACCACGACGGCCACAACTCCATCCGGAACATCGGCAACCACGACGGCCACAACTCCATCCGGAACATCGGCAACCACGACGGCCACAACTCCATCCGGAACATCGGCAACCACGACGGCCACAACTCCATCCGGAACATCGGCAACCACGACGGCCACAACTCCATCCGGAACATCGGCAACCACGACGGCCACAACTCCATCCGGAACATCGGCAACCACGACGCCTACAACTCCTTCTGGAACATCGGCAACCACGACGGCCACAACTCCATCTGGAACATCGGCAACCACGACGGCCACAACTCCATCTGGAACATCGGCAACCACGACGGCCACAACTCCATCTGGAACATCGGCAACCACGACGGCCACAACTCCGTCTGGAACATCGGCAACCACGACGCCCACAACTCCATCTGGAACATCGGCAACCACGACGCCCACAACTCCATCTGGAACATCGGCAACCACGACGCCCACAACTCCATCTGGAACATCGGCAACCACGACGGCCACAACTCCATCTGGAACATCGGCAACCACGACGGCCACAACTCCATCTGGAACATCGGCAACCACGGCGCCCACAACTCCATCTGGAACATCGGCAACCACGACGCCCACAACTCCATCTGGAACATCGGCAACCACGTCGGCCACAACTCCATCCGGAACATCGGCAACCACGACGGCCACAACTCCATCCGGAACATCGGCAACCACGACGGCCACAACTCCATCCGGAACATCGGCAAGCACGACGGCCACAACTCCATCCGGAACATCGGCAACCACGACGGCCACAACTCCATCCGGAACATCGGCAACCACGACGGCCACAACACCATCCGGAACATCGGCAACCACGACGGCCACAACTCCATCCGGAACATCGGCAACCACGACGGCCACAACTCCATCCGGAACATCGGCAACCACGACGGCCACAACTCCATCCGGAACATCGGCAACCACGACGGCCACAACTCCATCCGGAACATCGGCAACCACGACGGCCACAACTCCATCCGGAACATCGGCAACCACGACGCCCACAACTCCTTCTGGAACATCGGCAACCACGACGGCCACAACTCCGTCTGGAACATCGGCAACCACGACGGCCACAACACCGTCTGGAACATCGGCAACCACGACGGCCACAACTCCGTCTGGAACATCCGCAACCACGACGGCCACAACTCCGTCTGGAACATCGGCAACCACGACGGCCACAACTCCGTCTGGAACATCGGCAACCACGATGGCCACAACTCCATCCGGAACATCGGCAACCACGACGCCCACAACTCCATCTGGAACATCGGCAACCACGACGGCCACAACTCCATCTGGAACATCGGCAACCACGACGCCCACAACTCCATCTGGAACATCGGCAACCACGACGCCCATAACTCCATCTGGCACATCGGCAACCACGACGCCCACAACTCCATCTGGAACATCGGCAACCACGACGGCCACAACTCCATCCGGAACATCGGCAACCACGACGGCCACAACTCCATCCGGAACATCGGCAACCACGACGCCCACAACTCCTTCTGGAACATCGGCAACCACGACGCCCACAACTCCGTCTGGAACATCGGCAACCACGACGGCCACAACTCCGTCTGGAACATCGGCAACCACGACGGCCACAACTCCGTCTGGAACATCGGCAACCACGACGCCCACAACTCCATCTGGAACATCGGCAACCACGACGGCCACAACTCCATCTGGAACATCGGCAACCACGACGCCCACAACTCCATCTGGAACATCGGCAACCACGACGGCCACAACTCCATCTGGAACATCGGCAACCACGACGGCCACAACTCCATCTGGAACATCGGCAACCACGACGCCCACAACTCCGTCTGGAACATCGGCAACCACGACGGCCACAACTCCGTCTGGAACATCGGCAACCACGACGCCCACAACTCCGTCTGGAACATCGGCAACCACGACGGCCACAACTCCATCTGGAACATCGGCAACCACGACGCCCACAACTCCATCTGGAACATCGGCAACCACGACGGCCACAACTCCATCTGGAACATCGGCAACCACGACGGCCACAACTCCGTCTGGAACATCAACAACCACGATGGCCACAACTCCGTCTGGAACATCGGCAACCACGACGCCCACAACTCCGTCTGGAACATCGGCAACCACGACGGCCACAACTCCATCTGGAACATCGGCAACCACGACGCCCACAACTCCATCTGGAACATCGGCAACCACGACGGCCACAACTCCATCTGGAACATCGGCAACCACGACGGCCACAACTCCATCTGGAACATCGGCAACCACGATGCCCACAACTCCATCTGGAACATCGGCAACCACGACGGCCACAACTCCATCTGAAACAACGGTAACCACGACGGCCACAACTCCATCTGAAACAACGGTAACCACGACGGCCACAACTCCATCTGAAACAACGGTAACCACGACGGCCACAACTCCATCTGAAACAACGGTAACCACGACGGCCACAACTCCATCTGGAACATCGGCAACCACGACGCCCACAACTCCATCTGGAACATCGGTAACCACGACGGCCACAACTCCATCTGAAACATCGGTAACCACGACGGCCACAACTCCATCTGAAACAACGGTAACCACGACGGCCACAACTCCATCTGGAACATCGGCAACCACGACGGCCACAACTCCATCTGGAACATCGGCAACCACGACGCCCACAACTCCCTCTGGAACATCGGCAACCACGACGCCCACAACTCCGTCTGGAACATCGGCAACCACGACGGCCACAACTCCATCCGGAACATCGGCAACCACGACGGCCACAACTCCATCCGGAACATCGGCAACCACGACGCCCACAACTCCTTCTGGAACATCGGCAACCACGACGCCCACAACTCCGTCTGGAACATCGGCAACCACGACGGCCACAACTCCGTCTGGAACATCGGCAACCACGATGGCCACAACTCCGTCTGGAACATCGGCAACCACGACGCCCACAACTCCGTCTGGAACATCGGCAACCACGACGGCCACAACTCCATCTGGAACATCGGAAACCACGACGCCCACAACTCCATCTGGAACATCGGCAACCACGACGGCCACAACTCCATCTGGAACATCGGTAACCACGACGGCCACAACTCCATCTGAAACAACGGTAACCACGACGGCCACAACTCCATCTGAAACAACGGTAACCACGACGGCCACAACTCCATCTGGAACAACGGCAACCACGACGCCCACAACTCCATCTGGAACATCGGCAACCACGACGGCCACAACTCCATCTGAAACAACGGTAACCACGACGGCCACAACTCCATCTGAAACAACGGTAACCACGACGGCCACAACTCCATCTGAAACAACGGTAACCACGACGGCCACAACTCCATCTGAAACATCGGCAACCACGACGGCCACAACTCCATCTGGAACATCGGCAACCACGACGCCCACAACTCCATCTGGAACATCGGCAACCACGACGGCCACAACTCCATCTGGAACATCGGCAACCACGACGCCCACAACTCCATCTGGAACATCGGCAACCACGACGGCCACAACTCCGTCTGGAACATCGGCAACCACGACGCCCACAACTCCATCTGGAACATCGGCAACCACGACGGCCACAACTCCATCTGGAACATCGGCAACCACGACGGCCACAACTCCATCTGGAACATCGGCAACCACGACGCCCACAACTCCATCTGGAACATCGGCAACCACGACGGCCACAACTCCATCTGGAACATCGGCAACCACGACGGCCACAACTCCATCTGGAACATCGGCAACCACGACGGCCACAACTCCATCTGGAACATCGGCAACCACGACGCCCACAACTCCATCTGGAACATCGGCAACCACGACGGCCACAACTCCATCTGGAACATCGGCAACCACGACGGCCACAACTCCATCTGGAACATCGGCAACCACGACGGCCACAACACCATCTGAAACTACGATACCTGGGAGTACCACACCAGAAGCAAACTCTACTACTGAGAGTACAACTAAGGAATCAACAACAAGATCTAGTACTACTACTACTGCTACTGAGAGTACAGCCATTTCTACATCATCTAGTACGGCTTCTACCCAAGAGCCTGCTACAAAGTTCCCTATGCCCACTGATAAATGTTCCAGAAAAATGCCGTCATTCGTCGGAATTATTATTGTTATATTTTCTAGTATTTTTCGTTTGACTAGTTAGTAGTTGATTAGGTATTATATTGTTCTAGGACTCTATGAATAAAATTATTTTCAACATAAATACGGTGTATGTGTATTCAGTAATTTCTTTACAGATTATATTATCAGAAATTTAACGTTAGGTATATGACAGGCATTGTATTATCGGATAATATGATCGTCTTTCGAGGAAGTTTTTTATTGTTATGAAAATTTGTACGATAATAAGCACCAAGGAATCCTGATTAACGAGTTTACTTTTTTATTGTAAATAGCCAGGAGCAACAGGAAGGTCGTATAGAATGTAATAAAATATTGATTGGATATGATGAATTAGTTATTAATAAATCGTTGTGCCAGTACTGTTATTATAATTAGAAGCAATATTTAGAAACATTTCAGTACGATAATATGGTGTTTAATCTGGGCGATGATCATTTTATGTGCTTAAATAATTTTTATTATATAACCTCCAATTCTATTTAGAGTAACAGTTCTTATTATTTATATTTTGGTTTAGATATACAACGTTATTACTATAATTCCAATGGTTTAAAGTTGTTTATAAATTAAACAATAAAAATTATAATAATGTGATTACTATATTACTCTTATTATATATTATTTCTTCAATATTTTGTCAATTGCTGTTATAGTTACTTACTTGATAAACATAACCGTTGTTGATTAAGGTGTAAAAGTATAACTTGATTAAGGTGTAAAAGTTTTCACAATTTTTAATTGTGTTATACTTCAAACTTTTAATGCTTATGATATCGGGATTATATTTCTTTTAACTTTCAATGATTAACATTTTTTTTAAATAAAAATACTTAACGTATTGATGTTGTCAAAAAATTAAGGTAAATATCGTTAGTGTTTTTATGTCTTCTATTATGTGTTAATTTTCTTCCATAATGTCTGCATAAGGCTAATATGTGTTTCATTACTCCATTATCAAAGTTTGACTCATATTTGTTGCTGAAGTTATATCGATAGTTTGAAATGTTAGGTATTAATATTTTTGAAATACATTGTAGTCTTGCATTTGACTATAACGTCGAAATAGAAGTAGTCATCACATACAATTTCGACATTGACAATATGAAAAAAATGCAAATATTGTCATGCACTTAAGTATAAAAGTAAATTGATCGCATTCTGCTGCGTATTAGACAAAGTTTCACTCCCATTATTACCATAAACATATAACCAGAACTATTGAAGACTCAAAATACGTAAATTCAAGTCTTGCTTCCAGATGACATCACTTGGTGTAAACAAAAATCTTTTATAATGAGGTTTGTCACCATTTTGAATCAATATCAAGATTCAGAGTCAAGTGCACCATTAAATTGGCTATTTGTTGTCTAATGACAATAAAATATTTTTTCAGATCTATTTAGGAACAAAATTTAACACACTCTGGATAATATTGTGGCATTTCTTGATATTTTTTTTCAAAATCATAACCTATTGGTGCAGCTGTTGACCACCGTTCCTAATAGATTGCAAAACGACAATCACGATATTGTGAATAAGCTGGACAACGTACCATAGGAGAGCACTTAAGAAGACACAATTTATCAACTGTTGGAATTGCAATTGTTATACCTGGTAACTCATTTAAACATCAGGATATACGTGTATGCTCACTGATAACATGGTGCAGATAATTCAAGACAGTCATCGTTCATACGATGCTTTGCAATATCCATTAATATTTTAGAAAAGAGAAGATGGATATTATTTCAACATTAAACCAATGACATTCACATCCAATGACAAGTACAACATATACATTTTTTGGATGATCAATTTCTTTGTATCTTATTTATCTTTCTATTGTCCAAAGTGGGATAAAATTAAAATTTTGTTGTAGTAAAACAAAACTTAAAATCGTTGATAATCTAGATTATAAATTAATTGGTCTGAAAAATGACATTTTAACAGGACAACGTCTGTCGGGCCAGTATATATGTTATATAATTTTTATTATGGCTCTGACTATCGCGATAATGTACAAAAGTTATCCGTTTTAAGACTACCTGCATGGTGAACAAGTGAGATGCATTTGGTCTGTTTTCTAAAAGTTGTTCTCTTTTAAATTTATTCATATAACCGAAATTAAATTAATTATCAAGAATAGAAGAGAGGTTGACGTTAGATTGGAAATCGTTTCGCAGTTACTCGAAGCGTTCCTTGGTGTAATTCAGTTATGTTCAAGCAAAAGCATAGCAGCTGAAATTGTATTTTTAGCGTAAACTGAAATATACTGTGGCTTACGGCACATACTTAACAGTTCAATGTGTAAAGCCACCAAAGGCGAACTTACTTATTGGAATTAACAGAGCCCATTGCTATTTGGACAGAAGCTTGAAGTTCCGGGTGAGCGGTCACCAAAGACGGATTGTAGTAGCTTGTAGTTTTTTAGCACTAGATTATTTTAATTTTGATTCCTTGAACCTTGGAAAACTCAATAGAGGGATATCATCGAAATTTAGGTAGAACCTCCATTTCGAAGATCTTCGAAGTCAAGCTAGCGGACGAAGGCCCAATCGTTACTCCAAAAACAATTAACTAAACAAAGTGAATTAATAGTTATTGTGTTCTAAACCTTTTGAAATTTCATAACTTATATCTTTATTCTCTAATGTCATTCGGTAGAGGCCTCCGTATTGGGTGGCGTCTTTGGCTAGTCAGTGTGTTCGTTTCTGGAATACCTTTGTAACTTACAAGCGGAATTATGGTTATATATAGGAATGAGGGCACTTATTCTTTAATGGGACGGAGATGAGTGTGACTTACATATATCGTTGTAAAAATACAGAAGGTAGAAGCACGTGGGGTCAAGGTTGATTATAAGTGGGTAGAGATGCCGTCCAGTCCTGGAGCTTTAGGTTTGCCTTTAGACGATGATCTTTCGAGTTCTCTCTAGCTGATTAGATTGAGAAAGGATTGACCAGACTCGTTCGAATCTAATAATATTTCATGTTTTATTTTGTAGCAAGCAATTATTGTATTGGGATTTCTGTCGCTAGGGGTTTGGGAAACGTAGGACCAGGCTATTTCAACAGGAAAAGTGGTTCATTGACCGTTTATCGTAATCCGACGAATTCCACATTTCAGGAGTCTTAATTGGTGCATGATGGCGGTTCTGCATTCTTTTTTCCAATAAGGTTTGGGCTTCTTATTGTAAGAGTTGCGTGATTGGGAAGGAATATTTGAGGTTGGTTAGGGATCACTGTTAATATTTGATCACTAATTGTAGGAACGTTCGTCAGGTCGGTCGGTCGGAATGAATGGCTGTCGACACGACTGCTTGTCTGAACACTCACTACTATTTTTGGAAGGAACTTGAGAACTAAAACACTTCTTTAGATTTAGGAAGTTGGGTAGCGCTATGGAAGTGGTACAGTTATAAGGGGGTGGAGAAAAGAAAAGAGCGCGAGACGTCGTCGTGATGGTCTTTTATAGCCTGGAACTGCATGGTACCAATGCACCGGCGTTGTCAACCTTTGAACTTGTTGTAGATGAATGCGTGGTGGCCTAAAGGGTCGTGGCGGTGGCCATATGACTCCCCTCCTAGTGGAACTGCCGTGGAACGTACCTCTATATGGTGCAGGTTCCGAAGTGTACTCGCAATCACGTAAATAAACGCCCAGGGACTGTTGATTAGATGAGGATTCCAACCTGAGCGAGGAGTTTTATGGAATTAACTGCCATCGAAGTTGTTGCAGGACCTCGTTCGTCTTGGGCCGTTCCGAATTGTTTGAGGGTACCTATAAGTTTGGTGCATTACGTGTCCCGTTTCGTGATGCAAGGGTATTCATATATTGATGGGTTCCATTCCTCGTGCTATCTTTCCATGCACGGGTCAAGCACCTGCCGAGTGGCTTATGTGGAGCTGGTTCACCTGTTAGACACTTTGATCACGTCGGGGTCACCAATTCTGTTGGAAATAGTTGATTAGAGATAATTCGGAACCTCAGGTTATTCGATAATTTCTTTTGATTTTGGATAATCGCTTAATGATTTCTGACGATGAATGTTTGGAAGCAGTATTTAGTGAAACTGAGTGCAATTTATTATCTAAAATGTTATATTTTGAGTTGCGACATTTATTAAATTTTAGATTTAAATATGGAAGATGCATTGGAAACACTTGGGGCTTCAACCTCACATCTGTCTTCTTGTTGAGTCTTCTTGAAGGAGGAACACGAGAGGTGCGACTTTCAAATAGAAAGAGGAGGATGATTGGCGGTAGGGGGTTGAAGAATTTGAATGTAGGTATGAGGAGTGTGGGAGAAGGGATCCTCGGAGAAGGGTCCTGTCCTGTCGGAGACCTGATATATGGGAGCCTCCATTGGCAAGGTTGGCTGAAAATAGAAAGTAGTAGAATCATTTTAATCCTTGATCGAGAGAAAAGAAGATTAATTACATTGGGTAGTTGAATCGTTTTACTACGCTTTGCAGAGTTGCAGTTATTTGTATTAGACATTACTTTAGTTTCTTGTTTGGTTTCATAATAATATATGTTTAATTTTTTTCGTTGTTCTTAGAAAATTCTGCACAAGAGATTTTCTTGTATCTTATGTAAAGTATTAAATTGGTCGTGGATGAAGGATACTTTGTTTTTAATTATGGATATATTTAAAAGCCACTCTTATTTGGGATGTTAGGTTTTCTTGTATTTCTTTTTTTCTGTCGACTAGGAGATAGGAGTTTGTATTCTCTATTATTGCTTTCAGTTGACTATACCAACCAAAATAAATCCATATATATATATATGTATATATATATATATATATATATATATATATATATATATATATATATGTATATATATAAATATAAATATAAATATAAATATAAATATAAATATAAATATAAATATAAATATAAATATAAATATAAATATAAATATGAATATAAATATAAATATAAATATAAATATAAATATAAATATAAATATAAATATAAATATAAATATAAATATAAATATAAATATAAATATAAATATAAATATAAATATAAATATAAATATAAATATAAATATAAATATAAATATAAATATAAATATAAATATAAATATAAATATAAATATAAATATAAATATAAATATAAATATAAATATAAATATAAATATAAATATAAATATAAATATAAATATAAATATAAATATAAATATAAATATAAATATAAATATAAATATAAATATAAATATAAATATAAATATAAATATAAATATAAATATAAATATAAATATAAATATAAATATAAATATAAATATAAATATAAATATAAATATAAATATAAATATAAATATAAATATAAATATAAATATAAATATAAATATAAATATAAATATAAATATAAATATAAATATAAATATAAATATAAATATAAATATAAATATAAATATAAATATAAATATAAATATAAATATAAATATAAATATAAATATAAATATAAATATAAATATAAATATAAATATAAATATAAATATAAATATAAATATAAATATAAATATAAATATAAATATAAATATAAATATAAATATAAATATAAATATAAATATAAATATAAATATAAATATAAATATAAATATAAATATAAATATAAATATAAATATAAATATAAATATAAATATAAATATAAATATAAATATAAATATAAATATAAATATAAATATAAATATAAATATAAATATAAATATAAATATAAATATAAATATAAATATAAATATAAATATAAATATAAATATAAATATAAATATAAATATAAATATAAATATAAATATAAATATAAATATAAATATAAATATAAATATAAATATAAATATAAATATAAATATAAATATAAATATAAATATAAATATAAATATAAATATAAATATAAATATAAATATAAATATAAATATAAATATAAATATAAATATAAATATAAATATAAATATAAATATAAATATAAATATAAATATAAATATAAATATAAATATAAATATAAATATAAATATAAATATAAATATAAATATAAATATAAATATAAATATAAATATAAATATAAATATAAATATAAATATAAATATAAATATAAATATAAATATAAATATAAATATAAATATAAATATAAATATAAATATAAATATAAATATAAATATAAATATAAATATAAATATAAATATAAATATAAATATAAATATAAATATAAATATAAATATAAATATAAATATAAATATAAATATAAATATAAATATATATAAATTCAATCGATTTTGTTTCAGAATTGGTTATTTCCAAAATTTTAATGATTTAATTTATTATAATCGTTATTATATTTATATAGATGGATGCATTATGGGGTATTTTGATTACCAAATACATATAAACACAAATAGTATTTACTATTATATGGAGCCATGTAAATATATGTTTGTTATCTTCAGCCAATTAATTATTTTAATGTGATTTGATGCGATAAAATCATATACAAAAATTGAGAGATAGTCATTATCAACATATTAAAACTAATAAAAATAATATAAAAGGAAATCAGAATTGCATTATATTCAGAACACAATTTACATATTTACTATGGGTCGGATATTGTAAGTGTAAGTAAAATCATTCAAGACGGCCTTCTGGATTAATTTGAACTATCTGTTGAATATATATCTCGAAAATTTTTATTTCAACATTAGCACCATGATACATTGTTAGTGAATATTGATAAATACATTTTTGAGAGAACGCTTAGGGGTTCAAGTTTATATTAATGGATATGTCTATTATAAGCTACTGTACTCAATAATGACGATCGAATTATTATGTGTACAGTTTACTATAACTCAATGAATTTTCTAATTTTAATTCATAGATGTAGCAATAATTTAAAATACCATTAAATGATTAAATAATTGTTACACATATTTTTTATGTATTTTATTAAAACTAATACTTATCAGCTTATTTGCACATGTATATTTTACAAAATTTACATATGGTTTAATATTTTATAAAACTTAAAATAATATTAAATTAAAAGTAAGAAAATGAAAAGTTCTGCAGGTAAAGTAGAAACAACACAACAGCTAACTGATGCTGAAAATGAGAGTTCAACAGCCGGAAAACAATCAACTGACGATATAACTGAAAAATCAACTGACGACCCAACTGAAAAACCAACTGAAGGCCCAACTGGAAAACCAACTGAAGTCCCAACTGGAAAACCAACTGACGTCCCAACTGACGGTCCAACTGAAAAAACTGATAAACCAACGGAAGACCCAACTGAAGGCCCAACTGAAAAAACCAACTGGAGGCCCAACTGAAGTCTAAAACTGATAAACCAACGGAAGACCCAACTGATGACCCAACTGAAAAATCAACTGAAGGCCCAACTCAAAGAGACATCGGGCAACAATGACATCGACACAATGCTTTAACTGCTAGGTGTACAGATACTCCTCCAGAAATTGCAGAGCTCCACCAAAGTGCATGAAGGACTCCGGTAACAATGAGTCCAGATCCTGTAAAAGAGACAGAATAATGCCAGTCAAGTGTTGACACAGTCAGACATTCGTCTGGGCAAGTTAAGGAGGAGAAAGAGTAGCCAGTCAGCTAACCTCACCAGCAATGACAAGAGACCACACGATCGAGGAAATCCGGCGAGATTTTGCTGCCTCGCTCACAAAATATCCTGCCACATCGGTTAGTTTCAATCCGAGCAAAACAATGATTAAAAAACCCACGACCAATTTCTGGTATTTCAAAATCCGGCCTCTCAAGTAACAATTTCCAATAAGACGATTGCCAGGGCGACGACGGTGAAGCAGATTTCCATGGTCTTTGCCCAGGTATACTAGTCCTTCATTATAGCCATCTTGTCATCATCATTGTGACTAGAAAAATGTTTATGGTCTTCCTCATATCAATTTTTATGGTCACTTTCCAATTCGACGTAATTTTGGTATACAACGTTCATCTCATGTTGTCTCCAATTCACTTCATGGTCCCTATTAGTCAGTTGGCTATCCACATCGGTTTTTGGCCAACATCACAGGTTTGTCTTGTCGTTTCTTCAAAGATATGGTACCTTTATGTTTCTCGCTTTCATACTTTCCACTACTGTGTACATGGCAGTAAAAGCCCGCGTAGTGATTTAGAGTTCCAAAACGATTTCTAGTTCATCGGGTACCGTAAATTAATCCACGTCTATAGAGTGTTCTTAACTTCAGATTAAGTTGCTCACTTTTATTTTAATTGTGGAAATATATAACGATGTATTAATCCCGTACTCGCCATGCTTGTATATTAATGCAAACACAACAGAGAAGTAGTAATACATTAATTTGTAAATTGAGATTAAACTAAGCATATCTAATGTAAGATGTAATTAATAATTATAAAGAATCTGGTTGTATATATGTTGTACAGATATACAACCTTAGCATATTACTATAATTCTGGTTCTGGCTTTTATACTGCAAATTCACTATTTCTAGTGGTTATTATCTATTTCTAGTTATAATTAGTCGTTTTTAAAAATATAAATATTGAAGAAGTTTATCAATTAATGAATAAAATGTATATAAATAATATGTTTTATTCCTTCAATTTTTTATCAATTTTTATTTTAGTTATTTATTTTATAAACATGTTTAACAAGTTTTTAATAAACGTAATTGTTTTTACAATTTTTAGTAGTGTTTTATATTAAATTTTGATATTTTCATGATTATCTGGATTTGATGAAGAGTTTTCTTTTAACTTTCATTGATAAATTATTTTTCCAATAATGATAATGAATGTATTCATGTTGCCAAAAAATGACAGTGACCAAAGACAAATGTTATTATTAGAGTTTGCGCGATCATGAGACAATCTTATACGAATACAGATGAATTGGCCAAGGTTCCATGCTTTTTTATGTATTCTAGTATGTGTTATCAATAACACCTTCAAAATTTATCTAGATTTCTTTTTAACAATGTCTCAATAATGCTAGTATCTGCCTCATCAATCCGTCATCAAAGTTTGAATCATGCCAGTTGCAGAAGTTATATCGATAATTTAAAATGTCCTTACAAAATATTAATATTTTTGAAATATATTGACAGTGCTTATATATATTAATATACTTATATTATTATATATTTATTAAAATAATATATATATATATATATATATATATATATATATATATATATATTTGATAAAATTGAAGGTATTATTGATAACCTGAAGTACTTAAAATAAAAAAGGGAAAAGGTAATATCTTAAATTTCGTAAAATCCTAAAATTTAGGAAGAAAAAAGGTCCCAGGGTCATTATTTTTTCACGCCTTGTCGAGAGCCATGCTCCAGTTTCTAATAGAAAATTCACGTCTGTCCCAGAATATTCTCTTTATTATTAATTTTAAATTATTTGATCAGTAAATAATAGAGCTGATTGTGTTAAATAATTATTTTTGGAAATCGTAAAATTAATAATTTCTATAATTATATAAATAACAATGATTTTAATATATTTAATGAAAATTATAATAATTTCATAAATTCCTAAATTTAGCTTTAATATGGAATGGAGAAATCGATATTTTATGTGTTTTATAGTTTCAAATATTATAATTTTTGGCAGCTGGAACGAAAAGCTTAAATTTCAAAATCTCCTGTTTCATTTTGTTCTGAATTATTTTGATAATAAAAAATATTTAAGTATTGATAATATACTGAAATTAAAATAATTCTTGGTAGATTTAATTTTTTTTAACTCAATAAGTGAAATTAGAATAAATTTCTGTTATGTTTTTTTTTGTTCATTATTTCGTAAAATTGTTACTAATTAACTATTTCTGTCAGAATAGCCAAACGAGATTAATAAAATTCAATTTAATTCAATTAAAAAAAATATGTTGAGGAATTTTCAGATTTTGTTGCATAAAAACATTTTTAACACAATTCCTTTTGTAGTTAATTTGAGCACCAACAAGCAGGCTGGGTAAATTAAACAATTTTTTCTGTACCCTTATTTATTGATTTTTCTTAAGGAGTAAAAGCCTCGACCCGAGACTCGAGATGTTCTTCTCTCTCTAGCAACACACGCTTTCAAAATCGTGGAATGTTCAAATTTCACTTGCACTGTTTTATTGCAATTTTATTGACCAAGTCCAAGTCCAGTACAAGTGACCAACGACCCACCAGTACTAGAAACATAATTATTTCAATAAGAAACATAATTTAAACTTAAACAAGCCTACTTTGAAAAGGACAAAGGATTGAATGCGCACAACTGATTAGAATAATACAGTAGATAATAAGTAACGACCCCTAAAAAGTACGTTAGTCGAAACTTGAGATTTATCTTTTTCGCCTATTTATTTTTGATCATTTGGTTGTGAAACATTTTCATGTAGTCATTTAAATGAAAGTCGTTCATATTAATTATTTTGCAATTGATCGAATTTATTTAGCTGTAATGGATTTTGTGATTGACTTTAAGATGACGATATTGCAAACGAAATATAGAAGATAGATAATATTATATTAACACGAAGGGTATCAGTGCATGTTTGAATTTTCCTTTAATCTAACTCATAGAAACAACTATTATAAGTAAATGAGCCTAATCTGGATGTTGTCTTTTAGCCTACATTTGTTTTTGCATTGCCTTGAGTACTTATTTGATTTTGATGTGTTTGATTATTGCTTTATACCTCTGATTATATATTATAACTAGATTTTATGTTGAAATAGTTTAAGTTTATCTAAAACTAATAATTAAGAATGTTCGGGACAAGCCTATATGACTTATGATGCGTGTGAACTCATAGAAGGTATAGACTGATGTTACAATTGAGATACCTTAATAATATGTTACATAATAGACTATTGTATAGACAATCTATCAAAAACAAAAGACGAAACATTAGTGACTAGTGCTACCGACTATTGATTGCCTACAAATTTGATAAACATAAAATTTCCTTCTATCCTTACTCCACCTTAATGAAAATAATCGATCTATATCCATTTATTTTAGATGATATTAAATAAAAATCACCAAATGTTCTCTCTAAGCTCCTTTTTATTTGGGAGTCAAAAATAGTACAATATCTATGATTATAATCTAAAATTCCAGCAACTGGTTTCAATAATTTAGTGATTTTCTTCAAGTATTCTAGTTTTATGACCGAGAAAGGGTTAGTATTACCCTGAGTCACTGAAGATTCTGAAGGTTGTGAAGGTTGGATCTATTTTTTTACAGTCTGATTCTGCAAACGGAGTTAAATTATATGGTTTTGATTGTATTCATTTCTTGCATTGATTGAATTGAGGGAGGGTTTGCCATGTTGTTTATAAAAGATTCTTTATTATATATATTTTATATTATAAAAGAAGAAAAAATAATGTATTCTATTTATATTATATTTTTCAAATATACGTATAATTTGCAAGATCTGGCAACGTTCTAGGTTGCAATTACTTTCCAGAATTAGACTCTTGTCAAGGATATTCGACTCATTTTGATTTACTAAATATGTGGTAAATGTAAATATATGTCTTAACACATATGAAAGCTCTTATTTAAATAATTACAACACAGCAAATATGAATAACATATTAAGATAATAAGTGCGATACAATAAAGAGATATGGTTATAAGAACAGATATTTGAACTGAACGAGATGGTAGCGAGGAAAGTGTCCCCGAGGTCTCAAAAGGACCGTTAAATGATTATACCAAGAGTAGAAAGGGTAGGCGGTTCCGGTCAAATGACGGGGATCCAATATTGGATTGGTTTGATGTTTTGCTTATGAAAGCTGTCGATTGTTACCTTCTGTAGAAAGTATCCACTAATGAAATTGTTAAATGTATTTATGTTCGAATGTATTTTAAAGCCACAAGTATATATAATACTAATTATAAAATATATTAGTTTCAGATATTTGAAATACGAATATGCAGTGATACGGAAGAAGGCGCAATATCCTTTTCTTCAAGATAGCGGCCGGAACCCCGAAGACATGAGGTGTCAATGTTGAAATTTGGAAAGAGCGTATTAAAATCTGTAGATCCATATCCTGTTTATAGACGCCCAACGGCAGATATGTTGAACAAAACTGGTTCCCTTAAGACCCAGTTGACATTAAATATTGACCAAAATGTTGGAAGACATGTAGGGACCTTAAGGTATGTCGAATTTTAAACTTACAATAACGGTCTAAAATACCTAAAAATATTATATCAGATGTTGAATAAGAGCGGGGTACCAGCAATGACGACCAATAAACGATAATTAAGATCTGATAACCCTGAAGCGTTCATCTTCGATATCACTGAGGGGTACTTTGGATCACTCAGTCACCAACTATGGTTTAGTACAGACGTGCCACCATCGACTACTCAAGCGTCTCTGACGTAAGATTGTGCTGCTCTACTTCTTTCTCTATTATATTTTCTATATTTTATATAACGTAAACAGAAATAATAACTATTCTTTAATTTTATTATATGCTTTTAATTTTTTTTACTCTTTGTGATTCCACAATCTGCCCTATAGGTAATAAGTATTTCTTATGTATATATTATATCTACATGACATGTAGAAAATCACTTCATTAAGCGATCTCCTGCAAAAAATATATATAACTTTATATATATCCAGTAATCAGATCAGGTGGTGTTAAACATTTTAAAAACTTTAAAAACATTTAAACTTCACTATCACGTCGCATATTTAGCTGGTTAGCGGGTATGTTGGGATGCACTGACACTTTTTCGAAGTATTTCACACAAACACGTTGAATTACACTCGTTATAGGTTCAAGAGGAAAATCGCGTAGTATCACTTTATTTGAAATATAGTACATAGCATCAATAATGGCATGCAACATTTTATTTTAGAATCGTTGAATGATGGATATATTAGATTTGCTAGCGGTACCCCATAGTTGGATTCCATATGACCAAATAGGCTTGAGTATAGACTCATACAGCAATATCTTGTTATCTAATGATAACTTGGATTTGCGCCAGATTAGCCAATATATTTGATATAATTTAAGTCAAAATTGTTTTCGTTTAGAGAGTATGTGCTTCTTCTAGGTTAGTCGTCGATCTAAGTGCATACCAAGATCTTTAACATGCTCTGCTTGGGGAGTTCACGATGATTGATATTCATCGGTGGACATGTTCTTCTATGCAGGATAAATGTTACATGGGTGGATTTAATTATATACATGGTGCTTCAATGTGCCATGTCTTCAGCCATAATTGTATTTGCTCCAGGTGGGTTTGTAGGTTTATTGATGCTGTGACTAGATCTTCATGGGATGCTAGGATTGCTGTATCATCTGTGTATGTTGCCACAGTAGTTATTTTTGGATCCAATACACTACCTTGCAGAACTCCTGAATATATGGGATTTAATTCGCGATGTTCATCGCCGTGATTTACAACAAAATGTCTATCAGTGAGTTACGATTTTAGTAACTGATAGTCCGGATGAGGGAGAAGTTTCTTTAGTTTAACTTACAAGCCCATATGCCATACTTTGTCAAAAGCCTGAGATATATCTAGCAAAGCAGCCGAACAATATCTTTTGGTATTTAGGTCAGCGTTTATTTTGTTTACAAGTCTATGCACTTGTTCTATATTCCCATGCTTATTGCGAAAATCAAACTGATGTTTTGGAATAATTTTTCTTTTTTCGATTATATAGTTTACCTTCATGATGTTTAGTTTCTCGATAACTTTCGAGATTATAGGTAATAAACTTATAGGCTTGTAGAAGTTGACATCTTCTAGTATTTTTCCTAGCTTTTATTAATATTTTAGCTACTTTCCAAATGCTAGGGAAGTAATTAATTCGTAGCATAAAATTAAATATAAATGTTAATAATTTTATACCCTTTTCTGTTAGTTCTTTTAAAATTTTACCTATAATTAAGTCATAACCAGGAGCTTTTTTAATATTAATCTCTCTCATTAATTGTTGTTTGTTTAACTGTTTTGACTGTTAATCTCTCATGCGGTAAGTCCATTTGAAATGACAAACCTAGAAAGCCAGTAATTTTATTTTCGTTATCTTTAAGTAGCTGAGACTGGAAAGGTTTAAAAACTTTTTTAAAGTATTTTGTGAAAATGTCGGCCTTCTCTTTATTGCTTCTAGCCCAATTATTTTCGTTTGTTTTAATAGCTGGTTTATGCTGCTGGGGTCCCTTAAGCTTTTTTGTTCCTGTTTGCTTTCCACAACGAATAGTCTGAATAACTGAGGCTACAGTTGGTTTTAAATTCTCTAGGTATTCTTGAATGCCTTGGTTTTGTTCATTTTGGATTAGTTCCTTCAGCTCTTTTTTTGCCCTAGTAAATTTTCTTTTATTCTCTTCAGTCCTTTGCTGTTGCCAATTCTGTCGTAATTTTCTTTTTTCTGCTATCCTTTTCTGTATTGTACATGATAATGTATATCTTTTCTTGGAAATGTTTCACTATTAGGTTTTGGAGAATATCGTCTCCTGTATATTTTTGTAATGTCTATTGCTGCTCTTTCTATATCCATTTCAGTCTATGTTTTCTCTAAATAAGGGCCAGTTAGTTCAATTATTGCACAGAGAAGGGGGTTTATCTTTGATGGTAATTTTTGAAGAAACTGTAACTATTATTGGTGAATGATCAGAAGAGAGGGCGAAACATGATTCTGCATGACACTTTTTTGTATCAATATTTCTTTGTAATACAGCAATCTATAGTATCTGGTTTTTTATTTCTGTATGAAAGCCAATATGTTAGTTCACCAGTAGAGATATGTTGTAAATTATGTGTCTTTATTACTTTTAGCAGTTATCTACCTTTTGAGGTTATTATTTTTGAACCCCACATAAAATGTTTTGCATTGTAATCTCCTCCGGCTATAAATCACCTAGCGTACTGAAGAATTCTTGAAAGTGTTCTGCTTAGTTGTTATGTTTGGGTGGGCAATAAATATCAGACATTGTTAATGGTCCATGGGCATCCCCTATGGTTATACTGGTGGCCTGCAGGTAGTATTTGCGGAATTTTGCTTTCTCGAAAGGCTTTATATCGTCTCTAAAGATTATGGCTGTACCCACATGTGCTTTATCATCAGGGTGATTTGTATGATTAGGTTTATATTTTGGAATTTTCAAATAATGTTTGTCCGTAAAATGTGTTTCGGAAACCATCATAACGTCAAATTTTGTTCAGTTACGAATATTTTTAGTTCTCTGGCGAGTTGTTGGAGCCCATTGGCATTCCAGACGGCGATTTTGTAGCTAATGGTTTCAGACATTAGGCAAGTTTGCTGACGACAGTTGTGTGTAGACAAAGCATCGTATTCATTTGATCCATTAGTTTGGCCATCATGTTTTCTAATCTAGGAATGTTGCTGCCAGTTTCAGTAGGTTGTGATGTGGTTTCTCATTTTTGTGTTAAACCATTTTCAACCATTTGCGCGTAAATTATGCCTGGTTGACTTGGTCTGATTGGTAGACTGGTAGGTGTGGATTGTTTTTGTTGCTGTTGATGCCTTTTTTCTTCTAAGGCCGGATAGAGTTTCTGCCTTAGTTGTTTGTGATGCGCAAAAGATAAAAAAATAAAATAAATACATTGTTTATTTTACGCACTTCATTTTTCACTCACGTGCGCTTTTAATAATAGAATTATTTTAAAAGCAATGTCAAAGTTATATTAGACCTCTTTGTGGGTTCATTTTATACAATTTAAGTCTTATACTATCTAACCGCTAATAATAATAATAAAACCAATAATAATCCACTTTTATGAAGGGACGAATGATATCTCTCCATAGTGCTGCGTATCCATAATTTTTCTATGAAAAACCTTCAGAACAATATTTTTCTCTGAAATAATTGTCATAAATTACTCACTGTTATTATAATTTTCATAAATTTCATCTCGAATAACATGAAGGGGATGTTGATTCCTCACCCGTTTTGTATTGTACCACTCTTTGTGTTTACCCGCCCTTAGTGCTTATATTAATATTAAGTGTAGTTGGAATGCAACGCGCAATATTTGCAATAAAACTGTAATAACTTAATATTACATAGTATTAATACTTACTCCTTTAACGCATTTTACTGGTATAAGGGCTCCATTAATTCGCTCTTGTTGTATGTAACCGACTAGATATGTAATCAATTCCTGACTCTGACTATTTAAAGGTTTTGACATTTTCAATCAGAATAATCATTAGTATGAATATTAAATAGCGGTCAGAAAAGTATCTAACAAAGCGTCATAATAACAGCGTATGGCAACAGTATCGTCGGCTACCAGCACAAATCCGTTTTTATAGACTTATTATATTACATGCTCCGACTCATCAGGCAGCGTTCTGCATCTTTTTAGCTAGAGAAATGTTAGTTAACAAAATGAAAAGGAAAAATTCGCTCTGTCTTTAAAAATTATTTAACGTTCTACAAATTTAGTAGTAGTATTTCACGTGCCATAAAGACTAAGATGTATGCAGTGAAGAAGAAGCACCATTTTAAGGATTTATTACAATCATAATATTTTAGACAATTTCAGATAATTTTTTAAATGAACTTATTGGTCAAGTTAATAAAGTTGCTTAAAATTTTTGGTTCCTATTATAGAATAATGCTAATTTTGGGACGATATTACTTACAGCTAGTTATAGTAATAATGAATGAAAAAAAATAACTGTAACAAATTAAAATATTTAAATAAACCATTCAAAAATAGTTGTTGGTAAATATATTTAAAATATTAATTTCTATTTAATCAAAGCATATACACAATATAAACTTTAGTATTAAAAAATAATAGAGTTGTTTGATAACATTAAAACATAATACAGCACCAATTAAAATAGCTATTGATAAGATAAGTAACTTATTGTTAATGGAAATATGTAATGTTGTCGATTAAAAATTTCAAAAGGCAAAAATATTCATATACAAATTTATCAATAATCTTGCGGTTAATTATTAAATTTTCAAATTTATGCGAATTATTTTTATTATATTGCATAGATAAATAATTACTTCATTAAAACCAAATAAGCTTATAAAGATAATAACTCCTTGTAAAATAAATAAGTAAGTAAAAATTGGCAGAAGATTATTCGTTATCGCATTGAAGATATCAACGAAATCTCATAAGAGAAAATTATATTACGCTGTAGTCAATTACAGTACTATTAGTCTGATATCGATTCTTCTTACATAATGTACTCTAAGTTAATAATATGCATCCTAATTTGGTTCGGCTATTGTAAGTAAACATTAATTGGGGACTGAAATATTAAAAATAATAAATTCTTAGATAATACAGTAACGAAAAATAATTTTATAGGCAAGCCTAAGGTCGTAACATTGGATTATCATCAGACTGGAAAGGAGAATGAATTAGAAAGTGGAGAATTGCCAGTATATATCAGAAACAGTGTTAGAAATATAGATAATAATAAAGAAAATGCAATAAAATACCACAAAATTACTAATTCAACTAGGAAGGAAATAAATAATATGAAAGAAATTATAAACATATTCCAAATACATAATAATGTAATAAAAATTGAAATGGCCATCAGTACTGAAAGTGCGAGAGCCGAAGCAAAAACAGTACAGGCCTCCATTGCTGCAGGTAAAACTACAAGGGTAAGAAGTAAAACCATTAACATTACTGACTTAATAAATACAGAAAATACCACCTCAACGGATACTACGGAAACTCCGACAGCCACTAGCCGAACAGAATCTACGGAAACGCCGACGGCCTCTACTCCTGCAGAAACTACGGAAACGCTGACAGCCTCTACTCCTACAGAAACTACGGAAACGCCGACAGCTACTATTCCTACGGTGACTACCGAAACGCCGACAGCCACTACTCCAACACAAACTACGGAAACTCCGACAGCCACTACTCCTACGGAGACTACCGAAACGCCGACAGCCACTACTCCAACACAAACTACGGAAACGCCGACAGCCACTACTCCTACGGAGACTACCGAAACGCCGACAGCCACTACTCCAACACAAACTACGGAAACTCCGACAGCCACTACTCCTACGGAGACTACCGAAACGCCGACAGACACTACCCCAACAGAAACTGCAGCAACTCCGACAGCCACTACTCCTACGGAGACTACCGAAACGCCGACAGCCACTACTCCAACAGAAACTACGGAAACTCCGACAGCTACTACTCCTACGGAGACTACCGAAACGCCGACAGCCACTACTCCAACAGAAACTACGGAAACTCCGACAGCCACTACTCCTACGGAGACTACCGAAACGCCGACAGCCACTACTCCAACAGAAACTACGGAAACTCCGACAGCCACTACTCCTACGGAGACTACCGAAACGCCGACAGCCACTAATCCAACAGGAACTACGGAAACTCCGACAGCTACTACTCCTACGGAGACTACCGAAACGCCGACAGCCACTACTCCAACAGAAACTACGGAAACTCCGACAGCCACTACTCCTACGGAGACTACCGAAACGCCGACAGCCACTACTCCAACAGAAACTACGGAAACTCCGACAGCCACTACTCCTACGGAGACTACCGAAACGCCGACAGCCACTACTCCAACAGAAACTACGGAAACTCCGACAGCCACTACTCCTACGGAGACTACCGAAACGCCGACAGCCACTACTCCAACAGAAACTACGGAAACTCCGACAGCCACTACTCCTACGGAGACTACCGAAACGCCGACAGCCACTACTCCAACAGAAACTACGGAAACTCCGACAGCCACTACTCCTACGGAGACTACCGAAACGCCGACAGCCACTAATCCAACAGGAACTACGGAAACTCCGACAGCTACTACTCCTACGGAGACTACCGAAACGCCGACAGCCACTACTCCAACAGAAACTACGGAAACTCCGACAGCCACTACTCCTACGGAGGCTACCGAAACGCCGACAGCCACTACTCCAACAGAAACTACGGAAACTCCGACAGCCACTACTCCTACGGAGACTACCGAAACGCCGACAGCCACTACTCCAACAGAAACTACGGAAACTCCGACAGCCACTACTCCTACGGAGAATACCGAAACGCCGACAGCCACTACTCCAACAGAAACTACGGAAACTCCGACAGCCACTACTCCTACGGAGACTACCGAAACGCCGACAGCCACTACTCCAACAGAAACTACGGAAACTCCGACAGCCACTACACCTACGGAGACTACCGAAACGCCGACAGCCACTACTCCAACAGAAACTACGGAAACTCCGACAGCCACTACTCCTACGGAGACTACCGAAACGCCGACAGCCACTACTCCAACAGAAACTACGGAAACTCCGACAGCCACTACTCCTACGGAGACTACCGAAACGCCGACAGTCACTACTCCAACAGAAACTACGGAAACTCCGGCAGCCACTACTCCTACGGAGACTACCGAAACGCCGACAGCCACTACTCCAACAGGAACTACGGAAACTCCGACAGCTACTACTCCTACGGAGACTGCCGAAACGCCGACAGCCACTACTCCAACAGAAACTACGGAAACTCCGACAGCTACTACTCCTACGGAGACTACCGAAACGCCGACAGCCACTACTCCAACAGAAACTACGGAAACTCCGACAGCTACTACTCCTACGGAGACTACCGAAACGCCGACAGCCACTACTCCAACACAAACTACGGAAACTCCGACAGCTACTACTCCTACGGAGACTACCGAAACTCCGACAGCTACTACTCCAACAGAAGCTACGGAAACTCCGACAGCTACTACTCCTACGGAGACTACCGAAACGCCGACAGCCACTACTCCAACAGAAACTACGGAAACTCCGACAGCTACTACTCCTACGGAGACTACCGAAACGCCGACAGCCACTACTCCAACAGAAACTACGGAAACTCCGACAGCTACTACTCCTACGGAGACTACAGAAACGCCGACAGCCACTACTCGAACAGAAACTACGGAAACTCCGACAGCTACTACTCCAACAGAAACTACGGAAACTCCGACAGCTACTACTCCTACGGAGACTACCGAAACGCCGACAGCCACTACTCCAACAGAAACTACGGAAACTCCGACAGCTACTACTCCAACAGAAACTACGGAAACTCCGACAGCTACTACTCCTACGGAGACTACCGAAACGCCGACAGCCACTACTCCAACAGAAACTACGGAAACCCCGACAGATACTACTCCAACAGAAACTACGGAAACTCCGACAGCTACTACTCCTACGGAGACTACCGAAACGCCGACAGCCACTACTCCAACAGAAACTACGGAAACTCCGACAGCTACTACTCCAACAGAAACTACGGAAACTCCGACAGCTACTACTCCTACGGAGACTACCGAAACGCCGACAGCCACTACTCCAACAGAAACTACGGAAACTCCGACAGCTACTACTCCAACAGAAACTACGGAAACTCCGACAGCTACTACTCCTACGGAGACTACCGAAACGCCGACAGCCACTACTCCAACAGAAACTACGGAAACTCCGGCAGCCACTACTCCTACGGAGACTACCGAAACGCCGACAGCCACTACTCCAACAGAAACTACGGAAACTCCGACAGCTACTACTCCAACAGAAACTACGGAAACTCCGACAGCTACTACTCCTACGGAGACTACCGAAACGCCGACAGCCACTACTCCAACAGAAACTACGGAAACTCCGACAGCTTCTACTCCAACAGAAACTACGGAAACTCCGACAGCTACTACTCCTACGGAGACTACCGAAACGCCGACAGCCACTACTCCAACAGAAACTACGGAAACTCCGACAGCTACTACTCCAACAGAAACTACGGAAACTCCGACAGCTACTACTCCTACGGAGACTACCGAAACGCCGACAGCCACTACTCCAACAGAAACTACGGAAACTCCGGCAGCCACTACTCCTACGGAGACTACCGAAACGCCGACAGCCACTACTCCAACAGGAACTACGGAAACTCCGACAGCTACTACTCCAACAGAAACTACGGAAACTCCGACAGCTACTACTCCTACGGAGACTACCGAAACGCCGACAGCCACTACTCCAACAGAAACTACGGAAACTCCGGCAGCCACTACTCCTACGGAGACTACCGAAACGCCGACAGCCACTACTCCAACAGAAACTACGGAAACTCCGACAGCTACTACTCCAACAGAAACTACGGAAACTCCGACAGCTACTACTCCTACGGAGACTACCGAAACGCCGACAGCCACTACTCCAACAGAAACTACGGAAACTCCGGCAGCCACTACTCCTACGGAGACTACCGAAACGCCGACAGCCACTACTCGAACAGAAACTACGGAAACTCCGACAGCTACTACTCCAACAGAAACTACGGAAACACCGACAGCTACTACTCCTGCGGAGACTACCGAAACGCCGACAGCCACTACTCCAACAGAAACTACGGAAACTCCGACAGCTACTACTCCTACGGAGACTACCGAAACGCCGACAGCCAATACTCGAACAGAAACTACGGAAACTCCGACAGCTACTGCTCCAACAGAAACTACGGAAACTCCGACAGCTACTACTCCTACGGAGACTACCGAAACGCCGACAGCCAATACTCGAACAGAAACTACGGAAACTCCGACAGCTACTACTCCAACAGAAACTACGGAAACTCCGACAGCTACTACTCCTACGGAGACTACCGAAACGCCGACAGCCAATACTCGAACAGAAACTACGGAAACTCCGACAGCTACTACTCCAACAGAAACTACGGAAACTCCGACAGCTACTACTCCTACGGAGACTACCGAAACGCCGACAGCCAATACTCCAACAGAAACTACGGAAACTCCGACAGCTACTACTCCAACAGAAACTACGGAAACTCCGACAGCTACTACTCCAACAGAAACTACGGAAACTCCAACAGCTACTACTCCTACGGAGACTACCGAAACGCCGACAGCCAATACTCCAACAGAAACTACGGAAACTCCGACAGCTACTACTCCTACGGAGACTACCGAAACGCCGACAGCCAATACTCGAACAGAAACTACGGAAACTCCGACAGCTACTACTCCTACGGAGACTACCGAAACGCCGACAGCCAATACTCCAACAGAAACTACGGAAACTCCGACAGCTACTACTCCAACAGAAACTACGGAAACTCCGACAGCTACTACTCCTACGGAGACTACCGAAACGCCGACAGCCAATACTCCAACGGAAACTACGGAAACTCCGACAGCTACTACTCCTACGGAGACTACCGAAACGCCGACAGCCAATACTCCAACAGAAACTACGGAAACTCCGACAGCTACTACTCCTACGGAGACTACCGAAACGCCGACAGCCAATACTCGAACAGAAACTACGGAAACTCCGACAGCTACTACTCCAACAGAAACTACGGAAACTCCGACAGCTACTACTCCTACGGAGACTACCGAAACGCCGACAGCCAATACTCGAACAGAAACTACGGAAACTCCGACAGCTACTACTCCAACAGAAACTACGGAAACTCCGACAGCTACTACTCCTACGGAGACTACCGAAACGCCGACAGCCAATACTCGAACAGAAACTACGGAAACTCCGACAGCTACTACTCCAACAGAAACTACGGAAACTCCGACAGCTACTACTCCTACGGAGACTACCGAAACGCCGACAGCCACTACTCCAACAGAAACTATGGAAACTCCGACAGCTACTACTCCAACAGAAACTACGGAAACTCCGACAGCTACTACTCCTACGGAGACTACCGAAACGCCGACAGCCACTACTCCAACAGAAACTACGGAAACTCCGACAGCTACTACTCCAACAGAAACTACGGAAACTCCGACAGCTACTACTCCAACAGAAACTACGGAAACTCCGACAGCTACTACTCCTACGGAGACTACCGAAACGCCGACAGCCACTACTCCAACAGAAACTACGGAAACTCCGGCAGCCACTACTCCTACGGAGACTACCGAAACGCCGACAGCCACTACTCCAACAGAAACTACGGAAACTCCGACAGCTACTACTCCAACAGAAACTACGGAAACTCCGACAGCTACTACTCCTACGGAGACTACCGAAACGCCGACAGCCACTACTCCAACAGAAACTACGGAAACTCCGACAGCTTCTACTCCAACAGAAACTACGGAAACTCCGACAGCTACTACTCCTACGGAGACTACCGAAACGCCGACAGCCACTACTCCAACAGAAACTACGGAAACTCCGACAGCTACTACTCCAACAGAAACTACGGAAACTCCGACAGCTACTACTCCTACGGAGACTACAGAAACGCCGACAGCCACTACTCCAACAGAAACTACGGAAACTCCGGCAGCCACTACTCCTACGGAGACTACCGAAACGCCGACAGCCACTACTCCAACAGGAACTACGGAAACTCCGACAGCTACTACTCCAACAGAAACTACGGAAACTCCGACAGCTACTACTCCTACGGAGACTACCGAAACGCCGACAGCCACTACTCCAACAGAAACTACGGAAACTCCGGCAGCCACTACTCCTACGGAGACTACCGAAACGCCGACAGCCACTACTCCAACAGAAACTACGGAAACTCCGGCAGCTACTACTCCAACAGAAACTACGGAAACTCCGACAGCTACTACTCCTACTGAGACTACCGAAACGCCGACAGCCACTACTCCAACAGAAACTACGGAAACTCCGGCATCCACTACTCCTACGGAGACTACCGAAACGCCGACAGCCACTACTCGAACAGAAACTACGGAAACTCCGACAGCTACTACTCCAACAGAAACTACGGAAACTCCGACAGCTACTACTCCTGCGGAGACTACCGAAACGCCGACAGCCAATACTCGAACAGAAACTACGGAAACTCCGACAGCTACTACTCCAACAGAAACTACGGAAACTCCGACAGCTACTACTCCTACGGAGACTACCGAAACGCCGACAGCCAATACTCGAACAGAAACTACGGAAACTCCGAGAGCTACTACTCCAACAGAAACTACGGAAACTCCGACAGCTACTACTCCTACGGAGACTACCGAAACGCCGACAGCCAATACTCGAACAGAAACTACGGAAACTCCGACAGCTACTACTCCTACGGAGACTACCGAAACGCCGACAGCCAATACTCCAACAGAAACTACGGAAACTCCGACAGCTACTACTCCAACAGAAACTACGGAAACTCCGACAGCTACTACTCCAACAGAAACTACGGAAACTCCGACAGCTACTACTCCTACGGAGACTACCGAAACGCCGACAGCCAATACTCGAACAGAAACTACGGAAACTCCGACAGCTACTACTCCTACGGAGACTACCGAAACGCCGACAGCCAATACTCCAACAGAAACTACGGAAACTCCGACAGCTACTACTCCTACGGAGACTACCGAAACGCCGACAGCCAATACTGGAACAGAAACTACGGAAACTCCGACAGCTACTACTCCAACAGAAACTACGGAAACTCCGACAGCTACTACTCCTACGGAGACTACCGAAACGCCGACAGCCAATACTCCAACAGAAACTACGGAAACTCCGACAGCTACTACTCCTACGGAGACTACCGAAACGCCGACAGCCAATACTCGAACAGAAACTACGGAAACTCCGACAGCTACTACTCCAACAGAAACTACGGAAACTCCGACAGCTACTACTCCTACGGAGACTACCGAAACGCCGACAGCCAATACTCGAACAGAAACTACGGAAACTCCGACAGCTACTACTCCTACGGAGACTACCGAAACGCCGACAGCCAATACTCCAACAGAAACTACGGAAACTCCGACAGCTACTACTCCTACGGAGACTACCGAAACGCCGACAGCCAATACTCCAACAGAAACTACGGAAACTCCGACAGCTACTACTCCTACGGAGACTACCGAAACGCCGACAGCCAATACTCGAACAGAAACTATGGAAACTCCGACAGCTACTACTCCAACAGAAACTACGGAAACTCCGACAGCTACTACTCCTACGGAGACTACCGAAACGCCGACAGCCAATACTCGAACAGAAACTACGGAAACTCCGACAGCTACTACTCCAACAGAAACTACGGAAACTCCGACAGCTACTACTCCTACGGAGACTACCGAAACGCCGACAGCCAATACTCGAACAGAAACTACGGAAACTCCGACAGCTACTACTCCTACGGAGACTACCGAAACGCCTACAGCCAATACTCCAACAGAAACTACGGAAACTCCGACAGCTACTACTCCTACGGAGACTACCGAAACGCCGACAGCCACTACTCCAACAGAAACTACGGAAACTCCGACAGCTACTACTCCAACAGAAACTACGGAAACTCCGACAGCTACTACTCCTACGGAGACTACCGAAACGCCGACAGCCACTACTCCAACAGAAACTACGGAAACTCCGACAGCTACTACTCCAACAGAAACTACGGAAACTCCGACAGCTACTACTCCTACGGAGACTACCGAAACGCCGACAGCCACTACTCCAACAGAAACTACGGAAACTCCGACAGCTACTACTCCAACAGAAACTACGGAAACTCCGACAGCTACTACTCCTACGGAGACTACCGAAACGCCGACAGCCACTACTCCAACAGAAACTACGGAAACTCCGACAGCTACTACTCCAACAGAAACTACGGAAACTCCGACAGCTACTACTCCTACGGAGACTACCGAAACGCCGACAGCCACTACTCCAACAGAAACTACGGAAACTCCGGCAGCCTACTCCAACAGAAACTACGGAAACTCCGACAGCTACTACTCCTACGGAGACTACCGAAACGCCGACAGCCACTACTCCAACAGGAACTACGGAAACTCCGACAGCTACTACTCCTACGGAGACTACCGAAACGCCGACAGCCACTACTCCAACAGTAACTACCGAAACGCCGACAGCCGCTACTCCAACAGAAACTACGGAAACTCCGACAGCTACTACTCCTACGGAGACTGCCGAAACGCCGACAGCCACTACTCCAACAGAAACTACGGAAACTCCGACAGCTACTACTCCTACGGAGACTACCGAGACGCCGACAGCCACTACTCCAACAGAAACTACGGAAACTCCGACAGCTACTACTCCTACGGAGACTACCGAAACGCCGACAGCCACTACTCCAACAGAAACTACGGAAACTCCGGCAGCCACTACTCCTACGGAGACTACCGAAACGCCGACAGCCACTACTCCAACAGGAACTACGGAAACTCCGACAGCTACTACTCCTACGGAGACTACCGAAACGCCGACAGCCACTACTCCAACAGTAACTACCGAAACGCCGACAGCCACTACTCCAACAGAAACTACGGAAACTCCGACAGCTACTACTCCTACGGAGACTACCGAAACGCCGACAGCCACTACTCCAACAGAAACTACGGAAACTCCGACAGCTACTACTCCTACGGAGACTACCGAAACGCCGACAGCCACTACTCGAACAGAAACTACGGAAACTCCGACAGCTACTACTCCAACAGAAACTACGGAAACTCCGACAGCTACTACTCCTACGGAGACTACCGAAACGCCGACAGCTACTACTCCAACAGAAACTACGGAAACTCCGACAGCTACTACTCCTACGGAGACTACCGAAACGCCGACAGCCACTTCTCGTACAGAAACTACGGAAACTCCGACAGCTACTACTCCTACGGAGACTACCGAAACGCCGACAGCCACTACTCCAACAGAAACTACGGAAACTCCGACAGCTACTACTCCTACGGAGACTACCGAAACGCCGACAGCCACTTCTCGAACAGAAACTACGGAAACTCCGACAGCTACTACTCCTGCGGAGACTACCGAAACGCCGACAGCCACTACTCCAACAGAAACTACGGAAACTCCGACAGCTACTACTCCTACGGACACTACTAGTGAGGGTACAACCACTTCGAAATCATCTAGTACCACTTCTACCCAAGCACCTGCTACAAAGTTTCCTATGCCCACTGATAAAGGTTCCGTAAAAATGCCGTCTTTTGTTGGAATTAGTATTATGATATTTTCTAACATTATTTGTTTGATTAGTTAGTACTTGTATAGTTAGAATATTATGCTAAGACTATACGAATTAAAAATTTTTCAACATAGATACGTTGTCTGTTTATTCGGTAATTTCTTTACACACTATATTAATATCAATTTAACGTTAGTTATATGACAGGGATTGTATGATTGAATTGAAGAATGTTCTTTGTGGAACAATATGATAGTTTCTCAAGGAAGTATTTATTGTTAAGAAAATTTGTATGACAATGTGCAGCAATGTATTCTTTTGAACGAGTGTAGAATGTAATAAAATATTTATTATCCAATAAATGATGAAGTTATTAATAAGCCGAGTGCCAATACTCTTGTGATAATTAGAAGCAATAATTAGAAATATTTCAGTACGATTTATGGTGGCTAATCTGCCCGGAGATCATTTTATGTGCTTTATTAATTTTTTATTATATTTACTCCAATACAGAGTGGCAATTATTATAATTTATATTATGGTTTAGATATACAACGTTATTACTATGATTCGAATTAAACTTTTTATACAGCAAATTCGCACAGTATTATATTAAAAGTTTTTTAAAACTTTCAGTGATAAGCGCTTTTTTTAAATAAAGATACTTAATGTATTAATGTTGTGAAGAAATAACATTGACTTAAGACAAATATTAGCTTTCCTTTCTTATATGAATTGAGTCAGATTGCCTTCCGCGCTTTTGTATATATTTTAGTATGTGTTTTCATTGACGCAATCAAAATTTATTTATAAAATATCCTTTAATAATGTCTGCATAAGGTTAATATATGCTTCATTACTCTATCATCAAAGTTTGACTCATGTCTGTTGCAGAAATTATATCGGTAGTTTAATATGTCAGATGTCCTTACAAATATTAATACGCATATACTATACAAATATTTTTGAAATACAGTTGAATTTAATTTCACCCTGTTTCATAAAATATTATTTTAAACACTTTGCTTAGAGTTTATATTTATTTCTTAATTATTATTAATAGACTTATATTATAATATATTTATTTATTACATTATATTCTTTCAGTTTCGATATTGATGATATATGGGGTGGTGAATTTATAAGTTGGTTGTTGGTACATAGGCTTACTGGAATTGGTTTTAGGATCTAGTTGTGTTAAATAAAGGAAAGAACGGCTTCTACCCTATAATTATTTAAAAAATTGAAGATATGTTATAGCCCATCTAAGGGATTGTTCATCAATTGATTTGAAAGTCCATGGCGGCTTCTTTTAGTAACTGTAGGCTGTACATTGTAGTAAGGGCAAGTTGCCCCGATATTAAAAAGCTATGAGTAAAATGGCAATGGCCAATCAACAATATATATGAATATTTTGGATGTATTTTTGCATTTATTAGATCTCATATAGTTTTGCTAATTTAGTTCTCTCTTGGGATATAGTGTCCTTATATATTATACAGTGTCTTTTAATTTATAGTAATATATTGAATAATAAAAATAACATTGGTAATATATGGTAATATTTTGAAATATTGGCATTTTTATGCGCAGTACATTTAGTTATATAAGTGAAACTTCTTCAAAAAAATTTAGCTATATTTATTTGCTGATATCTTTTTTTTTTAATTCCACGTCTTCGATTGCGAGCAGCAAATATTGGTCGACGTAGACGTAGTATAGTAATAGTCCGTAACTATCGCTTAATTAGAACTACAAAAGAACAATTGACAAATAGTGCAAGTTTACTACACCAGATTGGAAGAAAAAATGTCTAAATGAAACTCGAGAGCAACACAATGAACGTCTTCGGGCTAATAAACTGAGACAATGACAGGCACTTCAAAGAACCACCAACATACACGAAGCACTTGATTAACAGAGCGTGCAAGAATGCAATGCCTTTATATGTGCATTATTTCGCTATCTTGTGTTCGAATATAACGCAGAATAAATTATTCGTCACATATAAAGTCGATATCAACAATATGGAAAAATGCAACCATTGTCATACACTTAAGTACAAAAGCCAAGTGCACCATCAAATTTTTTATTTGTTTTCAATACCTAACGTCGATCGGAAATTTTTGCAAATCTATTTACGAACCAAAATTAAGTCAGTATGTGATAATATTGTGGCATCTCTTGAGACGTTTCTGCAAAATCGTAACCAATTGGTCCAGTTGTTCAATACCGTTTCGAATAGATTACAAAGCCATTATTATAAATATTATCATTAAACTGGACAATGTACCATATGGGGCGCACTTAGGATGACACAATATACCAACTGTTAATGAAGTTGAAATTTTTATATCTGACGATTCATTTAAACGTCAATATATAGGTATGGAACTCAGGGATAACATGGTACAGTGCAGATAATTCAAGACAATCATCGTGTGTACGATGCTTTGCAGTACCTATTTGTTGCAACGCAACTATTTTTATTTACATAGAAAAATGCTTAATTTTGAGTTTAGGAAAATATGAATCCTTTTGTGTTTTGTATAACTTAGAGGCATAATTCATGAGGCTATTTAAATGTTTTTCATAATAGTTGTAACACTTGGGAAATAATTATGACTTGAAATAATAAAATATTGCATTGTATCCAATATCTGGTTGGAAACCAGGCCAGGAAAGATTTAGACAATAAATTATTAATTGTCCATGGTAGTCCTCCTTGGATTTGGAGGAAAACACTAATTCCGCACCAGGAATAAAACCATTCTTATTTCCTGCATGAATAACAATATATCTGCAATTAATTATTAGTAAATATTATGACCAATAAAATCTAATCAAGTGCTATTGTAAATTTTACGTTTTCCATCAATTTTTGTTGCCTTTAAACTTTTTTTGTTGGTGTCTTGCCAATGAGTTGAATGCCCCAATGAACTATTTTGAAATATCCAAGTTTCATCAAGATACACAAATTCAAATCATTTATCTGCCGTGATTTTATTATATACCATTAAAAATAAAATTCTTTGTAAGGCAATGTCTGGAAGTTCCATTAAACCTCTTCTAGGATGACCATTTAAATTCTATGCCCTGTAAGAGTGTATACAGTACGGGTGTAACGATCCCGGGGCCCCTCTTTTGTGTAGTCCTATGATGTCCCCTGCGTGTTTTTTGTTTTCCCTTTTTTCAATATGGAGGTACAGCATATAGAGAATCTAGTTACCGTGCATGGAACAGGAGAGAGAAAATAGAAATCACAAAATATAACTCCATGGATTTTGATAAATACTTTGTAATTTCAACGACAGATGATTCGCTGATGAGGCTTTCACCTTTTGTAATACACAAATGCTTTGTAGCAGCTATGGGTGAGCTTGAGTCGGTTGGAAAACTGAAGAAAGGCACATTATTGGTTGTAACTGCAAATTACAGCCAATATGATAGGGTTATTAAAATGAAAAGATTGCATGATAATAAATGCATGCATGAATTGAATGAACATAAAAGTCACACCTCACCCCTGGCTAACTTTTTGCAGGGGAGTGATTTACAGCAACGACTTGTCAGTCCGCTCTGAGGAATAAATATTGCAGAAGTTGAAAACCCAGGGACTGGTCTCCGTGTGATGTATCACCACTAGGAAGGATGGTATTATAACATCCAACAATAGCTTAATACTAACTTTTCGTAAAAGCTCTCTCCCCGAGAGAATTAGAGCCGTTTATCTTAGCCTAAGGGTGAGACAATACGTGCCTGACCCCATGCGATGTTATCAGTGTCCAAGATTTGGACATATTTCTATGAATTGCACCTTTGAGTCAACCTGTCCATCATGCGAAGAAAGATCATATGATGAAACCACTTGTATACCACCGCCCATTTGCATCAATTGCGGACAGGAGCACTCTCCTAGATACTGGGGATGCCCAGTTTACAAAGAGGAGTTCATGATCCAGAAATAAAAAAAACTGAAAGAATTCCATATATTGTGGCAAAACAAACCCGAGAACTACTTGGAAATACACAGTTGAACTATGCGAATGCAATTAAAACGACGAAAAGTTATGTATCTATTGCCACGCAAAGTGAAGAAATATCGGTTAGTGAATCCCAGCCTTCCCAATCTTCTCGTTGGTTCATCCTTAGATAAAAGGGATGGCCCGCTCTCCGGTAATGGTAAACCGCACCTTGATTCTAAGGGTAGCAGATATTAAACTCCGAGCTCTTCTCATCATTCTCTCCCCCCTTCACCACTCAATAAAAAAAGTAGTAATGGTCGTTCTAGTAGCCGCCATACGGGTGGCTCAAAACACATAGCTGGGATGACATGGAGTTAGACCATTGCTGATTAAAACCATGACATATAAAATAATACAATGGAACCTGAACGGTTTTAAATTCCACTCAGGTGAACTGAAGTTGATAGCAGGTCTTCATAAGCAATCAGTCCTAGCTGTCCAAGAAGCAAATCTTAGAAAAGAGGATTTCTTCAGTTTAGAGGTTTTCTTGAAATTAGAAAAGAAAGAGCCAATACAAACAGATCATCAGGGGGAGTAGCTATCCTGGTTAAACGGGATTTAGTATACGAAGAAGTTGATTTAATTACGAAGCTGGAAGCAGTCGCCACTAAAATGTATCTTACGGACAGACGTATTACAATTTGTAAATTGTATTTGGCCCCTTCTGCACTAGTGACTGAAAAGGAACTGGAATAGTTGATGGCTCAGCTGCCTTAACCGGTTTTCATTGTGGGATTAACGCCCATGTAATAAACAATTTTTAACTCCACATAGAGAATGACGGATCGCCCACCTTTGTCTCTTCGGCGACTGGAAGCCTCTCTTGCATTAACTTGGGGGTTTGTTCAGCAACCTTGATGGGCGGGACACTTTGGACAACTCTGGCTGATTTGCATGACCGTGACACTATCCCCTACTCATTTAATTAGAAGGTCTCACATACCCTACTATTGAATCAACAAGGATAAATCTAAACAATACTGAATGGGATAAATACAGGCGACTCATCATACTATCGTCTCTTGATATGGATATAAGTTCTATAGTGGAAGAATTCACTAAATCTGTCATCAGAGCCGTCAAACTGTCCGCTCCGGGGAATATACGCAAAAACAGAAAGGCCTCTGTACCATGGTAGAATATTGACTGTAAGCGACCCATAGAAAATAGAAGGCGGGCACTCAACAGTTTCAAAAATCATCCATCTACCACCTGTTAAATAGAATAAAAGAGACTGAAGGCTTTAGGGAGGAAAAAAATCACGGGGTAAAAGGATAAAAGCTGGATGGAATTCACCAACAATTTAAATCCTCAAACCTTAACTCAGGATATTTGGATGAGCATTCGCAAACTAAAGGGTTTACCTATATCTAAATTACCAATAATCGTGGAACGGACACGCTATATAAAAGATCCACTGGAATTAGCAGACCTGTTTGGTAACAGTATCATACCCTTTTTCGAAACATCACGATAATATAATTATGGAGAACACTCTGAAAACACATTTATGATTGCTTGGATGATCCTATAACATACGATGATCTCCTTTGCGAATGAATGAGCTATGATGAGCGAATTCTGAGCAAATTACAAGAATGGAAGATAGGTGATAATGCGTATCAATTTGTTTAATGATTCCTAAGGGATTTTAAGGGTTAGAGTCAATGGCAAGATATCGTCATCCTTTCCACAAATAAATGGTGTACCTCAAGGCTCCAGCATAAGTCGAACACTATTTTTAATTGCGTTGACTCTATCAAAAAACTCTATCAGAGATTTTTCGCTGATGACATAGTTATTTATCATGCTCCTCAGGATCACAAAATTACTCACGAAATTTTGCAAAAATGTCTCGATACTCTCCCTTCTTGGGCAAAAACAAATGGCCTTCGATTCTCATCTGATAAATCGAATACCGTGCACTACTGCAGAATAAGGAATTGTCTCCGAATGACAGCTCTGTCTATTGATGGCATTGACATAAACAACAAACCTGAGCATAAATTCTTGGGAATTACATTCGATTCACGTCTCAGCTGGCTTCCACACATCAAACATACAAAAAACAGATGCCTTACTGATATTAGCCAAATTCGATCCCCCGCCAACTTTCACTGGGGTGCTCATAGAACCACTCTTCCGAACATCTATAGAGCACTGACTTTAAGTAAGCTGGACTATGGCTGCCACTGTTTAATTTTTGCGGCTCCATCATATATAAAGACATTAAATTCAATCCAGAACACAGTACTAAGGATTGCTCTCGGAGCATACCATTCAAGTCTACTCTGTGAGGCGGAGATTTCTTCGCTAGACTCTAGACGAGAACTTTCGCTACTAACGTACGCAGGCTCATTAGAACTCAAGCCGGGGCTATCTCATTATGGGCATTTTTCCCCAACTTCAGTATCAAAATAGAAGGGCAACATTCAGAGGGTCTGGCTATTGCTTCCAGAAAATCTGCAATTGCTTATCATTGGAAATGGGTAATTAATAAAATGTGTATTTTTCCAGACTCTTTCCAGAACAGGCCATTGTCGGCTGACTCACGAGTTTCTACAAAGAAGAATCCTAGTTAAACTCCAAGGGCACGTCCACCAAAGACTGGACCTTTGGCTTAAAGGGATCCATGAAATAACTTCTATAATTGAAGAACCTTGAACGACTGATGAACTATTTGCCTGCCATCGGAGTACTCCAAAATATATAATAGACTATGAATACTACTGCTGTTAACTAATGTCTTTTAAACTGTTCACTTCATATTATTCTCATACTTATGTTAAATTAACTATAAGCTCTTTTAGTTTTGTTCTTTATATTGTTTGTTCTGTAATATTAAATTATATACAGTGCATAGGTCCTAAATAGCTCTTGAGGCTGATGGGCCTTTAATAAATAAATCTAAATAATTTATTGAAATGATTTTATAATTAATTTGAAAGGATGCGTCATAGGCCATTTAGATTGTCAGTGTTTGATCGATGATATGGAATTGCATAAAAATATATTTGTTATCTTAATAGAATTAATTTTTTATTAATAGGATTCAATGTAATTATATCTATGATTTATCTCATTTATTTATCCCAAACTAATGAAATACAATAAATCGTAAGTACATCTAACAATATGTAATTTTTAAAAGATAGCAATTATCAACATATCAAAACTAATAGTAACATAAAAGGCGAAATGGAAATTGCATTATAGTCAGTACATAATCTAAATATTTTCTATAATGGACTTTAAAATAATATTGTATTTATTGCTGTGGTTCGGATATTGTAAGTACATACTAATATAAATGTTCTAAGCGTAAATAATATTCTCATAAATGTTATATAAAATATTCTCATCGGTTGAATTATTTTTGGAGAGTGGTATTTTGACATTAAGGCCACGGTGAACTGAACAATTTTGTTTGAATAAAGTTAATTTTTTCCTTAGAAGTTGTTCTGAAAAAAGTTGAATGAAATAGCTGCTCTAAAAAGACTGGCTTTTAGGTAAGAGCTTTGGAGTGATAGTGTAATTAATCAAAATGAAGATGATAATAAAGTTAGTAAAAAGAAAAGTAAAAAGTAGAAATAAGATCAGATCAGATAAACAAACTACGCTCCCAATATATATTCACTAAATTCTTATATCATTCAGTCTCTTTAAGTGATTTCGCAAAAGTCAATCAATTAATGTTTCACATAATAAGAATATTGATTTAAGCGAGAAACATTAATTTCAGCTTTTCTTAATAAATTGCTAGAGTTCTACATAACAATCCAAAGGACACTTGAGATATAAAGGTAGCGCCTTTGTTTATCTAGCCAATAAATAATGCGCATTATTAGTGGAGATTCCAGAAGGCCACTATCGTTACACTTTGCTTGTTTATGTAAAAAATTGTGTGGGGTTTATGGTAATGAGATATTAATTAAATGTCAGTATTAGAACGTGTTTCTTCGTTTCATTCGAATGAAATCGAAATTAAAATTTAACTTCTATCTATTCGGTCAATAGTTGAAAAAGTAGATGAAATTCTAACCATCGGTCAATCATTTAACAACAAGGTACAAGCAGTTAATTTTACATGGATCGAATTTTTAATGGATTCGAATTTACAGTAAGTGAAAAGTGGATCACGTAGTTAAAAATAACTTAGTTTAGTTGTTCACCGATTCAAGGGTTATACAACGGCGGAATTATGGTTTTATTAAAAAGCGGCAAAAAGGTTATCGATCCAAGAAAATATTAAATCCATAATAAGAAACCTAATTCTCTTTCAGGCAAAAGTATAGTTAACATGGAATATAATCCGGTCCAAAATCTCATTGACAACATATTGATCACAAATCCGGATTATACTAAACCAGAAGGGACAGCCGGATGAGACTACCGCCACCGAGCCTGATGAGATTACCGCCACCGAGCAGGATGAGATTACCGCCACCGAGCCGGATGAGACTACCGCCACCGAGCCGGATGAGACTACAGCCACCGAGCCGGATGAGACTACCGCCACCGAGCCGGATGAGACTACCGCCACCGAGCCGGATGAGACTACAGCCACCGAGCCGGATGAGACTACCGCCACCGAGCCGGATAAGACTACTGCCACCCATCCGAATTCAACAACAGAAAATATAACTAGCTCTACAACTACTTCCCTGCCGCCAATTACACATTTTCCTCAGCCTACGGATAAATCTCATAGGTTTTTATCTTCTTTGTGTGTTATGACAATTGGTTTATCTATTAATATATTTGTTATTCTATAATGATTAAGTAATTGCTGTTATTGTTTATATAATATCCCATGTCATTAAATCGTATTATTATTTTGTATATACATTTCTTTTTTGTTTAAGACTCGGATCATTTTCCTTATTTCATTTTACGCTTTTGCCTTGTTAACATTAAGAAATATTAGAATTACGGCAGGATTAATGGCAACAATAAGGGGACTGGCCTGTCATCTTACCATTACGCGAATGAAGCAGGTGGATGTAAAATACTTTTAGAGTGCTGTAAACGATAAATAGTATTTCTTTAGGTTGCCTAATGTTAAAAAAATATTTTTTTGGAACTGAAATGTAATATTTATATCTACAGGACAAACATCATTTTCCTTAAAAGAATAATGCAGATAACCAACATAAATCCAATTATTGTTGTGTAATATTTTAAATAGATTTGACTCTAATGACGAGCTATGAAGCCTTTTAAAAAAACTATATATAAGTTCTTTTGCAGGCATAGTGTCGAGTTACTTCTGACGGAAGTAACAAACTGAGCAATTATATCTTCAAGCTTGTTAAACTTCTAAAAGGTAAGAAGATTATTTTTTTATCATCTATCTATTGTTTATATAATGATTGCTTAAACTATAATTTTATGTGTAGTAATATATTTTAATTTTAATTTCGTAGATATTACATGTTCTATTATTTATATCTTTGTTTGATTTTAGTAAAATCTAAAAAGTTAAAAAATTATACATTTAATGGAAATTTACAATCATATAGTTCCCTTTTTATTTTACTTTATTTTACTATTTGTATTTTATACATATTGAGGTGTTTTACGAAGATATTTTATGTAAATAAGAAATTTTATTAGTTTAATTTTATATCATTTACCCGTAGAATATTTTGAAATTCAATTTGCTATGAATTGCTATGCTTGTTCATATATATTATAATAAATGTTATTATAATTTTAATTCATTAAAGTAAGTGAGAAAATAATTATATTTTTAATGCGATTCTTGTTGCTTTCGGCATGAGGTTCAAGCTTTATATAGTTTTGTAACATAAATACGAAATTACCCTGTCTGTCCATGTAGCTGTTCGATATTGGTTGGAAGCTCCAAAAACGAATGTGTTCTTATTGTGGCATTGTAGCTAACATCGTAGTAATATCCTACAATGACGGTTTTTGGAGAAGGTTACATATAGTGAGAACGTTTCAGGTTAACTCTAAATAAGTAATATTATAGAAAAAATGGCGAGTCAATATTCTTATGGAATTTTAAATGCATATGGAAAAAGTAATCTACCTTTTGAGCTATACAAAACTCGTCTCGTTCGAAACTCTGCGGCATTGATTGTAGTGTGAGATAGTAGTTTTTTTAATGATGTCTCATAACATTATGAAAATACCAGTGATTTCGGAAGTATTTCAGTGGTTGTCAATAGTCTTTCTTCGCCTGTTTTGTTAGAAAGCAATGTAATTTTTTTGAAAACCAGTATTCTTGACACTGACCTTGGCCAACCTTTTTTCTTCAGAGGAAACCTTTAAGTTTTTAATTAAAATAATACTTATTTACAGCCCTTACCGATGTTTCTCAGATCTAAATTAAAATAATCTTTAACGAATATATAGGAGGTGTATAAAAATACGAACTCCTGACATATATGCTATATCTTGTTTGTTAATAAGATGTTGAGCCATCATCTGCTTTTAAAATACCTGCAATTCTTTGTGGAATAGATTTATGGAATGTCTGATTACATTTTAACAGGTTGCTGTCCCATCCTATACTAAAATATCTGCTAATTAATCCAGAGATTGAAATATACTCCTAATTTTTGCTCTAATATTTTCCATAACGATTTAATTATGTCGAGGTCTGGCGATTTGTGGTGACCAAAGATCTTAGATGATATTCAAATATGATGTTCCTAAAACCAAGACTGATCCTTTTTGGTTGTGTATATGGGCACATTATCATCTTGAAATACGGCAGTGTCTGGCAACAATATCATAGTAAGAACATTATTAAGGGCGTCGAAAGATAAATTGGCTGTAATGCGAATGAGAGGACCAGCGGAATACCAGGATATGCCCGCGCCAATCATAACGGAACTTCCTCCATGTTTGACTATCACGCAGTCGTTAATGATCGATCTAATTCATTGCATACAACATTGTATATACGCGTTAAAAAACGTTATAAAAACATATTACACGTGTACCTAATTGAAACCATAAATAATATTATTATAATATCTATTTTTGTAGATTAAATAACAAATAACTTATTTTAGGGTTGTACGATGTTAATTTTAGCAGAATGCTTTCTGAACTGGAGCCATTTGTCAAACGTTTTCTAAGTGAGTCTTTAATTATATTCATCTCTGAAAATAATGACTCGCAGGTATAGATAGATGAAAATATACACGAGCCACGAGCAGTTAAAATAACACGAGCCAGCTTCTTCAAATTGTTAGTTTAACGAATTCCATGTTTCTAAAATGCCGTTAGAGGTATTTTTACTTATATTGCTTGTCAATGTTTCTGTTTCAATTGATTCCAACTATTTCTTTGTTTCAATATATTTGTGAACCCATATTGAACTTGTCTGGAATCAATCAGCTCAATTTTAAATTATTCAATTTTGCAACCAATCGAACTGGGATAAGTCGAGTTAATCAAAGGATGTCGCTTCAGGGTCCATAACGGACTTGGCTGTTTCAATAATTCATTAAATTGAATTGAGAAAATCCAAAAAACATCCAATAACTGTGGGTATTGTTCAATTATTCCCTCATTTTGCAGGAAGAGTCTGACTATTTCCAGGCAGTCAATACATTTTTGAAATACGTTTCCGTGGCTCACAAAACGCAAATTTTTGTTGTGCCTACTATATTAGGAGTAGTCTTGCAGCAACTGTTATTGAGACAATTTATTTCAAATAAATTTCTTTCTCGCCGGCTTAGTTGGTGCAGTGGTAAAGGCGATAGGTCCTGGTGCTGTTGCAATGTTTGCGGGTTCGAATCATACTGGGACATGGTCGTAATTTATGTTTGTGACTGTGTAACATTTGTGATTGTCCTTAAGCAAGAGTGCAAAGTCCGAGAATGAAAATAATCCTAGTCACGCCTGTAACTAGACTGCGTAAGACCGGATATGTTCTGGGATGATTTCTGAAGTTTGCCACTCGCTAGTCGGTAAGCTTATTGCCGAAGACCGTAATTCGAAGCCTAGGTTAATGTCCAGTTCAGATAAACGTAAAAAGTAAACTTTTAAAGACATACAAAAAACTTTTTCTGAGCAAGCGTATTTTTAACAACCCTACAAATATCTGTGCTCTTTGTAGTTATTAGCAACGATGCTATCGCAATTAATACTTCCTTAATGACATTTTCTAATACTTCATAATGGGGTGACCAAAATATGGTATTGTGTGTCACCAATGGCTTCCTTCTCTGCTATAGAAAGTAGTGTTTTTTCTATATGACCATTCTGTATTAATTAATATTATAAACTTACTTAAAGCCTTAGTACTGCTTGGGTTTTATATTAGTACTTTGAACATTCATCAAAATATCACTAATCAGAATACAACATCGATAAATCACTATTAATTCTATATCTTAAAAGCTGATACTAATATTTAGCTTGTTTCTCATAACCTGTCTAGAGTATGAAATTCTAATACTATTATAGATGACCTGGTGGAATTATCATATTGTTTGCTTTAGTATTCCCTTCATAATCCAAGGAAGTAATAAATTCTTTTTGTAGGTTTATAAGTACATATTACTTTTTATCACAAAATTGATAGAAAAATAAACAAATTAAATATATTTATATCGGTTCGTGGAACATGCATTACGTATTTTAGTGGCAAATTTGCACAATATTTCACATTTAAGTCAATCATAAGTTCTGTAAATCAAATGTTATTTCGATGGATCACCCGTCCTTTAATATATTCTTTACTTTATAGCCTAAATTGTAATATGTTTTGATGCAGTGTAACATAGATTTTGGTTCCTTTACAAACTTTGATAATTCATATCTAATGATCGAAAATCGGAATAAGTTCCCCAATATTAATGTCTAGGACTTGAAATTTCGACTCAAATATATATTTAAACTGTTTACGATCAGTTTTGACTGGCCTCATATGCAAATAGATATTTTAAAAAATAATTTGATATTAAGATTGCAATATACATTATTTTAGTTGATGATCTTTGATCTTTGAATTATGTTTAATTGTTATATACATTTTAAATGTCAGATTTTCTGAACACGATTTTTCTAAATGTTTGATCGCCAGTTACAATATGCTTCAGAAAATTCATCTTTTTGTGTGGTAAGCAATGAAACCGCGATATTGAAAAAACTCGAGAAAACAATTTTTCCTTCTCTTGGTTCTTTCATATCGCATGTAAATGTCTAGAAATAGTTGACTCATAAAATACTAAATTGTGTGAAAGTTCTTTATGAGTTTAATCTGGGTTTCTCTCGTATGTAAGCGTATGAAAACTATTAATTACTCATCCGCTCAGATGTCTGAAAGCTCTGTGAGAGTTTTTATTGAATTTTCGTCCAATAATATAGTCTTGTAATTTATTGTCTTTGAATATTTTCGTTTTTTCAGATTATTCTTTGTAATTGACACCAAAATCACAATTATTAAATCTTTGAAATCAAAACCGACAGATGGGATCTGACGAAGCACTAGCATCACCACAAGTTTCTAAAAGTATTTAATGGAATTTTGCAGCTGATTACTTTAAATGATTGGCGTTTGTGTGCATACATTTATTAGAAGTAGCGCGTTTAGAAATAAGAGTTCCGTTAAAATAAAATAATTTTTCTATACACAGATTTTGTTTAAACTAGCATTGGAAACTTTTTAGTAAATGACTAGTTTTTATTAATGACTATTTCATTTGACTACTTTCAGTCAACTGGTTTTGGTTGATGAGTTTTAGTCCGTTTTTTTGCGAATAGAAGCAGACGTTACTCGTTTTCTACTGACTAGTTTTTAACACCCTGGCTTAGCCGCCCTAGCCTTAACCTAAAATGATTTCTCGAAGTTATGCTTTTATGAAAATATGTGGTTTTGTGATTTTTTATAATATTGTAAAAAACTAGGTACATTAATATAGAAGTATTTGAGAACCCTAGTTTTCAATGTTATTTGTTAATATAATAGGGCAAAAAGAATAATATTTTGATTGATAAATAGTAAAATATATTGACTGTATTGATCTTATTTCTCTTAAGTCTCTCGACGATTATTCAGGCTTTTTCAACGTTACGATTTCTTTCATTAAAGTTTTAATGCAGAATAATATTAAAATATACCTGATTAACGATAAATGAAATTAGTATTTTATTTCAAAAGAGTGTCATAGTTAAATAAAGTTGATAAAGGTCGACATCATTTCATTTCTCTTTACAATAACATCAAATATGTAAAATATTTTTTTTTAATTAATACCTTAAAACTTCAACAATCTGCCCGTGGGCAATAAGTATTATTATATGATTTCCATTATATAATATAACTATTCTGGCACGTAGAAGATCGCTTCAGTAAGTGATCTGCTGTATAATTTTTAATCTAAAACGTATTCTAGATACTATTCTAACTTATTCTAAAGTCTGCCCTAACTTATTCTAAAGACTACTCCAACTTATTCTAGAGATTATTAAATCTGACTCTATCTGTCTATTAATCAGTTCGTATGGTTGTTTGCGTTTGATCTTACGCACTACAGTGTCATCGCGCACATTTAACTGTCTGGCAAGTACATTCTGGTGTACTAATAGTCTTTCAGAGTACTTCGCACTAGCACTTCTAATCACACTCGTTATGGGTCGTAAGGGGATATCGCGCTGAATCAGTTTATTGGAGACGTAATATATGGCATCGACGATGACTCGCAATACTTTATTCTGGCACCTTTGAAGGATAGCTATGTTGGATTTGCTAGTGTTACCCCACAGTTCAATTCCATAGGTCCAAATAAGTCTAAGTATATACTTATACAGCAAAACCTTGTTATCTTGTATCCTTAAAAACTTGATACATTAGATTTACGCCCTGTCAGCTAATACGTTTGGTTTAGTTTAAGCCCAAGTTTTTAGTTTAGTTTGACTGTTTGCGTTTTATCACTATATGATGTTTTCGTGTCAAACGTCGATCAAATATAAAATATAAATATAAATTTACATCATTCAAAGTGAAACTGTTCTTTGAAATATAATCGAAGTCTTTTCTTTTTTTCCCAAAATTATTACTAGAAGGAATACGTACATATTCATTTCACTTATGGTTCGGTTGAATAGAACAAAGAACGTTCATAAGCACAGATTAGAACGAAATAGGAACGAACGAATTATATTATATCATTGTTACTTTCCACATATTAAAGTATGTTGAAACATATTTGGAATCATTAAAAATCACTTGAAATTAACTTCTCTAGGGCATAAGTATCCACGAGTTTTTCATTTAAAGACGGAATTCGTACATCTCCGTCTATTATCAAGATTGGAAAAAATTTTCAATCGACTATTTTTTTAAAAAGTTCGACTAGTTCTGCTGTTTTGATACAAACGATTGTTTCGACTTTTTTCAGGCGATAATTTCCAAATCTACTTTAAAGCCTTTAATAACTTATATACATTATTGTGAGGCAAAAAAATATATAAGTATTTATTTTTATCAAGAATATACTCGAGATAAGAAAAGTGTAGACGCCAGGTACCGAAAAAAGTATGTGGCAATTTAAAATTGCTGGTGACAATAAACAGATTTATATCGTAAAATTACATTGGCCTTGAAATACTGATTCGAGATATTATCGAGATAAAAGAGTTACAATTAGGTAGGGTTTCCTAGAAATAGCAGCGATTCAGCATACAGAAATGGGGGTTTTTGGGTCAGTCCTTTGAATCAGGACTAGGAGCTCAAATGGTGAATATCAGAAATAAAATGAAAAGTGATTAAATAGGATTTTTTGTCTTTCCACTATTTTGCAACATAGTAGTGGATGTAATAATGCGAAAAGAAGTGTTTAAAAACTGACATGCCGTTCAATATGATAGTACAAAGGAGTTTCATCTGATGATTTGATATTCGATGATGCAGTTGCTGAGGCTTTCAGTATTCTTCATGATATAGTTCGCACCGCAGAACCATATGGCTTGAGAATTAATGGAGAGAAGTCTTGATATCTGATGGATCGCTTGATATTGTAAATCTTGGCAGGATTCATTAAATACATTTAGTGCAACGGTTTAAGTACTTCGGAAAAATAATACAGGAGAAAAATGGCATCTATCGCTAAAGGAAAGCCACGAATCGGTCGAGCTATAGTAGCGTTTTATTTTCTAAGATGATGCGTGTGAATATATAAAAGAAGTATTACAATCAAGACTAATATCCCCTTAATCCGTTCAATGTAAATTCTGTATGTTTCCCGTTCCGATTATGTTGGAAATAATTTCAAATTCAAAGACGCAGATAGCAATAGTTTGGCTATGTCTATCAAATAAAAAGTGAAGGAATTTTTCACAGTCTTCTGTGACCAAATCGACATTTTGGGTGAACACAACGAAAACAGTCTGAGAAAAAGGATATTAACATTTCCGTGGAATAGTTGCAGCTGTGGTGAGATTTAGGGAAGAATTTTCGAAATCCTGTCGGGTAGGGTCAGGGTTAAGGAAACACAGTTTGGTTCATTTGTATCAATCTATATGTTGATAGCAACTATACAGTTTTTCTATCAATTAATAATGTAAACATATTTTTTTATTTTAAACAATGTTGTATTCAAGGGTGTGAATATTGCAAATGCAAATATTTACAAATAATGTTATTTTCATCTGTCATTTCAATGATACATTCTTGAAACATTTTTTTAGACAAGTAATTCATTTTAACAAGAAGTAAAATATTATGAAAACAAACTTTGTCAGCTCTTTACTGATTGTAATACAGTGATAAATTTGTGTGTATGTTATCTTGTTTTTGCTTATCTTTTCAAGAGTTTTCCTTGTTCTGACTTGATTGCTTAATTGTTTATGTTCTATGAAATAATTGTTAATAATAACGTTTATATTAAACTAATAAAGTTTTAAACCTATGTTTTAGAACATTGTCATGATAATATTTATTGGGGTCATAAAAAAAATAATATTTTATATATTTTCACACTACTACTCCACAAAGTAGTAATTTTAAATATATTTTCTTGAATTAAAGGAAATTATGTGTAGAAATTTATTGATTGAAAGGTTAGAAGTGTTTAAAATAGAACCTTATTATGATTGTATTTAAAATGATGAAAAAATTATTACTCAGTTACAATTAGTTACATTAATTAAAATAGAGAATATTAATATTAAGTGCTACTATTCTTATGGGTGTTCAACTCCTAAAAGTGTTTATTGAGAAAAATTAGTATAATATATGCCATTCAAACCATTTTTCATCGTTGAAATCATATCAGGCTTGTTCTGGTTTTTTCTCTTCTGGTCTCCATTCTTATTTCCATATTCTCTTTACCACTTTTCTATTGTCCGTACAATGTAAACATTCCTACCAATTAAGTTATCTCATTTCTAAGCACCCTTCCATTGATTTAATATAGAGGTCCTTTCTTAGTCTTCACAAAAATAAGTTTTCTTTACTGTTTATCGCAACCAAATTAAGTTTCTCTTTTCCCTTTTTGCCTCTTGTATCAGTCGTTTTACTCTTGTCCCGCTCTTTTTATATGTTTCGTAGTTTTCAGTGTATTTTTCTTTCAGTCTCTCCAGTTCTTTTCTTTTCTTTTATTTATTATTTTGCAGCATATTGCAGGCTGCTTGTTTTTGAGAGCTGATTATAATTCTTTCTTGATATAATTCTACACTTGTTGAGGTGTTGTTGATATTGCTTTCTTTCTTCTTTCTGATATTGAACTTTCTGTCAAATTTTTGGACTTCTGAATATTCTGTAATGATTCTATATCGGTAATTTCTTAAGTTCTTGTGAGTTTAATTATATACCTTTCTTTGTCACCTGTTTTTACTGTATAGATTTATTGTCTTTTGTTATTGCCTTTAGTACTAAGAAGAGATTACTTCCAAATCTAGTCCATCTGAGGCTTGTATCCGTAATATCTATCCTGTTTCTCCTTTCTCTACTTACCAATTTATAGTATATGATTGTTTGTTCATTTCTGGTTTTCAGTTATACTGTAGTTTTCAAAAGTGTTTCTTTAAAGTGTAGGTTTTCACTTTCCGACTGTAGTACAATATATACCATCCGGATGGTACAATATTAATTTTTTTATTATTTAATTATTACATTGTTACTAGTCGTTTCCCAATAACCTACAATTTGTCTTTATGCTAACTTAAATCTAGGTATATAACTAGGAAGACCCATCAGCCCTAACTCAGTCTCTGGTGAAATAATATTTATAGATGTCACTGCTGTATTTTTGTATAAATGATCTCACTACACAAGATCAGATAGTCTGATTCTTTAGAGTCTGTGTCGTGCTCCGGTGGTATCCAGCAGTTGCAATACTTCAATATTCTCATGAGAATAGTGTCTTTCCTCATATTTCCTTGCAATTCTCTTGATTTCTTGGCTGGCTCTGGGTATCTGAAGGTCTCGATGTAGGTAATCAATATTTGGTTTGGTTGTACATTGTTCTGAAAAAATTGTGTTTTGTTTATGTTACTCTTCGCAAAACATCCCCATAATTGAATGCTCTGTGTCCATATAGGTTTCAGTATTTGCTTATATGATAGTTATTTATTATATACTGATAATTGTTATTTTCTTCCAATTAACCAATACATTTTCCTATATTTTAAATTCCAGTTATTTTATTTTCTTCTTTATATATTCTTTGTATGTTTATTATTTAATATTATTTGTGCTTGTACGGTCTGTTTGTAGATGAACTGCACATGCACAAATTTATTTTCGTAAATTTGTATTTTCCAAGCTTGTGTCCAGTTATTTATATTGTCACTACCTATTGTAATTTTCGTGTGACTTCTTCACTATTTTATCCGACAGCTATAATTGTAGCATGTTCAGAAAATGTAGCCATCACAATATTCTCCAGTTGTGGTATATCACAAGTGTAGAGTAGATAAAGCATTGGCCCCAGTACACTTCCTTGTGGTACACCTGCTTTAGCTTCTTTTGTTGTAAAGTAAGCTTTTTTTCGTTTAACATTCTGTCTATAATGTGCGATTTTAGTAGTTCGGTGTGTTGTTGTGGTAATATTTTCTGTAGTTTATGAACAAGGCTTTCATGCCAAACCTTATCGAAGGCTTGTGGTACATCTAAGAATATAGCTGAGCATACTTATTTACTTTCGTAGGTTTTTTAATAATATTTGTTATTCTGTGGATCTGGTCAATTGTTGAATGCTTGTTAAAAAACCCAAACTAATATGTTGGTATTAGGTAGTTGGTATTTTCTCTCTATGATCGATTTTATTCTTTTTAAAAGGAGTTTTTCAAAAACCTTAGATATTACTGGTAGTGATATAGGTCTATAGGATTTTATTTCGTTTGGTAACCTTCCAGGTTTTTTGAATATTAAATTAATAGCAAATCAAATCTAAACCACATTAGGTGTAAATCGTTACTAAATCTTTCATTTTAAGGCTTACCTAAGACTCCAAGGCTATCCCAACCGATCACCGTTTGTTAATTTCAATGGTGGTAGCAGTTAAAGTATTCAAAAAGACAACACCTAATGGTAAAGTCACTGTCTATTTAAGTAAGAGGGATTTCATCGATCATCTCGGCCACACAGATCCAATAGATGGTGTGGTATACGTCGAAGATGGCTATCTCCAGGTAGGTGTGCTCGCATATTTGTAGGGTCATGTTTAACGAAGAGATCTTGCAGGGTCGAAAGGTATATTGTTCGGTTGTCACGGTTTACCGATATGGACGCGAGGAGGATGAGGTTATGGGAGTCAAATTCAGCAAGGAGATCTCCATTGCTTCCGCCCAAGTCGCCCCATCAAAACGAGATAAAGGTCGGTATTCGCTGAGTTGAGATGCGATATGTATATCTATTTTATCCGTTCGATGTGTTTTCAGATCCAATGACTGCTGTCCAAGAGAAGTTAGTAAAGAAAATGGGCCCCAACGCATATCCCTTTACATTTAATTTTCCCGAAATGGCGCCTTGTTCAGTAAGCAATTATTTTCGTAAATCAAACTTTAAAATCGCTTAGACTTATTGTGTGCTAGACAATTAAATTCCATGGTTTTGGCATTTCTCTAAACTTTAAGTATATTGTTCAGTATATAATAAGTCAATTGAAAAGTCCCCGGTCTGACGTATAGAAGGCGCTACTAGAATTAAATCAATATGTTTTTTAGTTAGCCCTAACCCACATAGCTTTCGGATCATTAGTGTAATCATTGTGAATTATAACATTTTGAGTGAAGCAACTTTTGTTATTGTGAAAAAAATGGATCAAAAGGAATTTCGCGTGTTGATAAAATGTTGCTTTTTGAAAGGAAAATATACTGTTGAAGCAATAACTTGATACTACCCCAGGAAAATAAACCATCAAGGAATGGTATGCTAAGTTTAGACGTGGTGAAATGAGCACGTAAGACGGTGAACGCAGTGGACGCCCAAAAGAGCTTGTTACCGACGAAAACATTTAAAAATCCACAAAATTATTTTGAATGACCGTAAATTGAAATTGAATAAAATACTAAAATACTCTGTGTAAATTGACACTCTAAAAATATCAATTGAACGTGTACATCATATCATTCACGAATATTTCGGTATAAGCTCTGTGCAATGTAGGTGCTGCGCGAGTTCACTTTTGACCAAAAAGAACGACGAGTTGATGGTTCCGAGCAGTTGATGTTTCAAGATGATCAACCATAATAAACCCGAGGTTTTGCATCGATATGTGACTATGGATGAAATATGGCTCCAGCATTTCACTCCGAACTCCAATCGACAGTCATCTGAGTGGAATGCACACGATGAACCCGGCCCAACGCGTGGAAAAACGCAACAGTCGGCTGGCAAGGTTATGGCGTTTGTATTTTGGGATGCGCATAGAATAATTTTCATTGACTACCTTGAAAAAGGAAGGACCATCAACAGCGACTATTACATAGCGTTATTGGTCCCTTTGAAAGACGAAATCGCCGAAAAACAGGCGCATTTGGAGAAAAAGGAAGTGCTGCTTCACCAAGACAATGCACCGTCTCACAGGTCAGTGAAAACGATGCCAAAAATGTGTTTTACTATGATAAGAAATTCCGATGATTGTTTTGGTTTCCGTTATTTAGAAAACGCGATAAACGGTATGAGAGGTTACGTTGCATTGCCAAAGTAATGCAAAGTATTTATTAAAATAATCTAAATTAAATTGTACATGAACTGAACCTAATATTATTTCTAATATATTAACCTAATCACGTTGATATGATGCAGAATTGGCAAATACAGATAAATTTACACTTATTCAGGAGTGTTCTAGTTCTTATTTGATTTCTTAACAATTTTTTTTATGAAATAATTGCCAGTAATAAACCTTTACTTTATATTGTGTCATTTTCAACAAAGCGTTATTTTAACTAGTGAATATTTATAAAAAAAACTTTGAATGTTTTTTTATAGATTCTAGATTATAGCGACATCTGTTAGTAAAATTGGTATCCATCCAGTACACCTCATATTTCATCGTTGTAGTACGGATTAGTTAGAGGATATCTTTTAGTGCTAGTTGTTATTATTTGACGTATCGTTTTCCATATTTTTTTTAATGTGCAATGGTTTTAAATTATCTTCTTTTCACATAAATTTTCTTTTTTATTAATCTCTTAGAACTTCAACAATCTGCCCGTGGGATATAAGTATTATTACATGATTTTCGTTATATAGTATTACTATCTTGACATGTAGAAGATCGCTACAGTAAGTGATCTGCTGTAGAACTTAAAATATAAATCTTATTCCAGATGATATTCTAACTTATTCCAAAGTCTATCCTAACTTATTCTAAAGACTTTTCTAACTTATTCTAGAGATTATCAAATCTCACTCTATGTGTCAATGTTTGAGCCTATGCACTGCACTGTTATCGTGCCCATTTAACTCTTTGGCGGGTGCTTTGGGATACACTAGTAGTCTCTGAGAGTACTTCGCATTAACACTTGGAATCACACTAGTTATAGGTTCTAAGGGCGCGCTGAATAAGTTTGTTGGAGACGTGATATCGGGCATCGACGATGACTAACAACACTTTATTCTGGAACCTTTGCAGGATAGTTAGGTTACATTTGATAGTTGTATCCCACAGTTAATTACCATAGGTACCATAGGTTTTGTCTCATTTGATTTGATACGCCACGTTTTCAACCACAATTCGACTTTGTTAAGATGAAGTTGGAGGTTTCTTGTAGCTGATATTGGATCCTGGTGTGATCTTAAAGCCGCAGTATATGTCTGTGAGGTATGATTTCTGCAGTTGAAATATATAAATTAGTGGTTTGGAATAATATTTTTCTCCTCTGCGATTATTTTGAGTCTCTTAATGCATAGTTTTCAAAAAGTTTAGAGATCACAGGTAACAGGCTTTTTCACATGTATAGTGTCCAATTAGTCCAAAATTACAGTAATAATCGTATTATGTTGTTATGTTAGTTTATAATTGTTAAATTTATTATTTTAATGTGTAATTTTTGGAAAGTACCTGAAAATTAAATAAAAAGATACCAGTAATCTAAAATAGTTGATGATGTGATCGCAATTTCAATAAAAACGATTACAATTAAGTACTGGGTATCGATCACAATTACCCAAAGCAAACATTGATAAAAACACAATGTAATCTGTTTATCCAGCTGATCACGTTATCTACTATCAGAATTTATTGTATATATGACGATTGCTCGTTTCTCGACTAACAATTACTTTAAAACTGAATCACTTAGTGATGATTTTATTTAAAAATAAAATTTACATTCACATTTCAGGTATGCTAATATGGATTTTTTTCGTAAAAATACTATAAATACCTCTGAAACTAAATTAAATATTGACAATGACATAATATTAATTTACTACTACCATACAACTTTACTTTATTTGTCTATTCTGATAATATAACTCGAAGTTTTAATAGTTTACCACGCTCAATAAGTTGAATTAATAAATCCTAGAATTGTTTGGCTTTTTGTTGGTATATATTTATCAATATATATATCAATATATTAATAAAGAATTTCGAGTTTGATTTTATAGAATTTCATGCATCGTTGGTATATAATTCAACAATAATATTTAATAATCTTTAGGTAACTTTACAACCAGGGGAAGATGACCAGGGTAAGCCTTTGGGTGTGGAGTACTACGTAAAATGTTGGGTGGGCAATAATGAAGACGACAAAGGACACAAAAGGAGCACCATCCAGCTTGCCATCAAGAAACTTCAATATGCTCCCGTTGGTATGATACGTTTTAAATATAAAACACAATGATTGGATAAGAAGGTGTTTTTGTAGTGCGCGGTAGTACTCGTCTTCCATCTTCCCTGGTATCCAAAGGTTTTACCTTCTCTAGCGGTAAGATAAACTTGGAAGTCACTCTCGATAAGGATATATACTATCACGGGGAAAAAATCGGTGCCAACATCATGATTTCTAACAATTCCCGGAAACAAGTGAGAAATATCAAGGCCTACGTTGTACAACACTGTGAGGTAAGCAAGAACTTAATTTAATATATGATACCTATTGGCACCCCATTTTTTTCACATCTGATAACGAATTAAGATTCTATTGTTCTTTGTTAATTACTTTCAACATGTCCACAAGTATTATTATTATAATTTATGATATTATAATTGTTATATTATCTATATCGATACCCTGAATTGTTCCATATTTGTATATGACGCGTTGTATTTGTTATTATTGACAATTTTATAACTCCAATATATTAACAGAATTTACAATATGAACTCTTCTGGTTTCTACCATACTACCAAAATTAAGCACTCAGCGATTTTATATTTTCATATTTAAAAAAATAACGGTATGACGTAAATTTTAATCGATTAAGATTCTTATCAAAAATATAATGTTCGCTAATTTCTATTAATTATCTTGTTTATATAATTGACTTATATTTATTAGAAATATACATCTTATCTACATCGATACTTGAAGCTATTACCCGAGAATATTGATGATAACACATTAAAACCTATATTTGTTATAAAATGCGAAAGGCTTTATAATTGCTCTTGCACATATTCGCAATAGTCAGGACCGTAATCAGCATTACATCACATATATCTTAATGTAACAAGCCTTAAGAAAATGAATTCCTCGATTTAAGAGCGATTTTTATTAGATACGCTTAGTACAATCTTAATTTAGAATTAATTTATTACTACTTTTCCTATGTACTTGGATTAATTAACAAGCAAGACGAATGCGAGAAAATACATCAATATGTATTCCTCAATTATAAAATTATAATTATTTATTTATTATTAACTTATAGCTATAGTTTACACTAAATGTATACACTTTATATAAGTTCGTATGGTTTTATTAGTATGATTTAGTAATCTTCTTTCGTGTTTCAAGGCGAAATCTTGGATAACTTTTGGTAATAACATTGGTAATCAATCGAAGAACCTTGTTTTGACAACGTTGTATGACTAGTTGATTTGGATTTTTAGTGCAACCCCATATTTACACCACATAGCTCCAAACTGACTTCATAATTGTATTATAGATCAACCTCTTTGATTTTAGATCAGGTTGAGAGTATCTTCCGACTAATCAGTATAGTTGTTTTATTTTGGTTCTAATGTGTTTTGATTTTTGTCTAACGTGATGCTTCCAATTTAATCTACCGTCAAGATAGATTCCAAGGTATTTAGCTGATTCTGCTTGAGGAATCGGGCATCCATTGAGTGATATAATTAAGTTTTTATTATTTCGCCTCAATGCAAAATTAACGTGGACATATTTGGAGCTATTAAGTTGAATTTTCTAATCTTTCGTCCATTTGTAGATTTTGTTGACTGCCACTTGCACTTTTTCTATTGTCCTAGATAGAGGTATATCTTTTGCCATAATAATTTTGTCGTCCGCAAAGGTCTCAAGAAGTGTTTATTTTGTGATTTAAGAGCGAATGCATAATGCATCTTTACTTTATGAATATATTTACCAAAAACCTTTTTATAATGGATTTTTAATCATTTGGGAATATAAATAGAAGTTATTGTTGACTTCTCATTACGAATTGTTTCAACACTGTTAGTAAGAACAAACTGTAGTTAAATATAAAAACTTAAACCTTTCATCAATGTAAAATACAGAAAACCACGATGTTTTTAAAAAATGTAAATAATTTGCCATTAAAGTACATTGCAAACACCAAGTCTTGGATGACATGTGATGCTTTTAATAATTTACTTAAAAGTCTTGATAACGATGTGAAGAAGGAAATCCTTATATTTTTCGATAATTGCACTGCAAATGGAGACATTCCTCATACAACAAACATAAAAATAAAGTACTTGTCTACAAACATCTTCGAAAGGTCAACCACTAGACCAAGGCATCGTTCAAAGATCCAAAATACACTATTAAAAGAAGTTGGACAGTATTTTAATATTGATTACCTAACACCAATCACAAATGATGTGTTAGAAGACATGTAGATGATTGTCAACGCTTGAAACCAAGTTACTGATAAAATAATCACAAACGGCTTCAAGATGAGTGGATTTAAAGCGTCATATAATGATGAGAACGATGTATTGCCATTCGATGATCTTGTTAATCCCTATCCAAGAGAAACAACATGAAGACTAAGCTGCCATGATTACATTGTTGATTTTCTGTGTTCATTTTCGAATATTCTAATTTTAAATATATTCTGAATGTGTTATCATTAAAATGTATTATGTTTGTTTTAATAGCATACATAATGTTGATGTTAATAAACATGATTTTTATATTGTAACCTCATACGTCGTCCATACTAACCTCATATAACAAAATTTCTATATAATATACTTTATTGTAACGAATAACTTGGTATAACGAATATTTTCTAATTCCCTTTAGTTTTGTTATATCGAGATTTCGCTGTAATGCATAATATATCATGAACAACGAATGCAATTCATCTTAAATATTATTTTTAGGTAACGATGGTCAACGCTCAGTTCTCCAAATACGTCGCAAGTTTAGAAACACGAGAAGGTTGTCCTATTACACCCGGAGCGAGCTTCACCAAAGTGATCTATCTGATACCGTTGGCGTCGTCCAATAAAGATAGACGTGGAGTGGCCCTCGATGGTAGACTGAGAGATGATGACGTCAATTTAGCCAGTTCCACCTTGGTACTTAATTTTCTTGGATTATCTGGCAAAATAACTCATTAAGATTCATTTAATTATCAATTTCATGCTTGTTTGGTAATTATACAATTTGGTAACGTGAATTAATTTATCAGGCCTATAAATTAGTTTTAAAGGGTCTTGTTAATTTGAAGCTATATTGCGAAAAATCGGTACAATGTATTTTATTCAAAATATTGTCCATCATTCAGGAATTTTACGGATTCCATCTCGGAACGGTGCATCTTTTGGAGCTATCAACGAATCCATTTTTTATTATCTTCATAAAAATTATGAAGCGGTGCTCACACAAGTAGTAGTCAGAAGGAATGAAGTCTGGAGAATACGGTGACGGAGAATACGGTCGAGTGCTGTCATGCCGAAGATTAACACTATTGTATCTTAGCTCATATTCCGGACGATTTTGGAGCAGTGTTCGACTCGAACGCATAATAAGTAATGCCTTTTAATCCTCGTCTTCAATTTTTTTTTGGCAGTTCAGATTGCTCTCTGTCTTCCGTATTAAAATATATACTTTTAACTAATATTCACATGTTGAAATCTATGAAACGTGGTTGTTATAGCTTCACACAGCGTTTGGCGACCTTCAGTCGCCTGTTTCGTCAAAGTGAATCAAAAAAAGTGAAACTTACACAAATGCGATGTACTTTGTTCAATTCAGGCATTTTCAACGCACTGAACAATTTTTTAGTTGACATTTACACAAGATCACACACTGTGAAGACTAACAGGGAGGCTTCAACGTGAAGTTCGTTACAATTGCATCCGATGCGAATTAATATATTTTAACACTATCTGTGGTAATTCCTTTAAAATTAATTTACAGCCTGATGTATAAGGTATTAATTCCATCTTTGTCCATTACTAGTAGCTAGTTGTTTTAGAGATTGCAAAGGAACACAAAGAAGTGATCTGTGATGAAACAGTTTGTAAAACACTTTTTTGTTATTAAAGCAAATATTCAGCATCTCTTGGTTTTTTTAATCAAATCGGATGCATTTTATGTCGTTGATCATTATCATCTTTATCAACATAATCATGGATCTCAATAAATATGCTGCTGTTACTGTTGCATGACTTCGAATATATTTTTCACTAAATCTCGTCACATGTTGCGAATGGCCTCAATTGTTCTTGCCTGGCAATATTACTTTCTTTTCCATATTTCTATATCACTATTTATTATCACGATCTATGTCTCTTTGAAGCTGTTCGCTGTGCCTTCCACTCATAAATCTGATTTCACCACAGAAGTCTGTGATAAATTGGTTCACTTTTTATTCGAAAGACATATCTAAACCATTGTAATCTCTGAATTTGTCCTTCAACGGTGCACTGATTATCACATATTAAAGAAATGACTTCATCCTTAATATTAACTCGGAGAGAGGCATGTATTTTGAGCATCGCATTTGAAATATCTCAAGCTTACAGATGTTTTATTGTAACAGTATCCAAGTATTGGAGCCATATAGAACTTGACTGTAATATTTCCTGTCTTCATCATTCATTATCATAGGAACACGGAGGGTCCTCTAGCTGGCCGATTTATTATTATTTTTATTACTTATTTCTTCGGCGGTAATTTCTTCTCCTGTATTACTCATTCCAAATATCTCAACTCCTGAACTTGCTCGAACTGGGTCCCGTTAAGATTCACAATAACAGGCGATCCATCAGTTGTCAATACTTTAATTTTTTCTTCATTAATTCTCTGGCCCTTTGGCTCTGCAGTACGAGTTATACCATGAAGAATGCTAGAACCTCAACATCTGTATGAGAGCCTATATAGCGTTATAATCAGTGAGTGGTTAAGGGGTTTGTAGCATTATATTGAACATCATGTCTGTTTCATGCACAATTGGAGCTACTACTATATAGAAACTATAAAAAGCAGAGGAGAGACCACATGTCCTAGTGAACACTCTCTTGGATCTCAAATGAGTTAGAAAAATAATTAAGTACTCGCATACAGCTATCGAACTCATCGTAAGATGTCTGAAGAAATTTGAAGCTTCTGAAGAAGAGGAACGTATTCAGCTTCCAAAGCTGCCTAAAGTGAAGTTCAATGTATACAGTTCAAAGCAGAGATAAAATCAATAAAAATAACAATCGCACGTTTTCCACACCTAATATTTAGCTGACGTAGATGTTGACATCACCTTTTATTCGTTATACTGCTTCTTTTGATTCCTCATGGTGGATTAAGAGGTCGGACCAAACACTCTTCTATACTCTTGTTTCCTACATGCTTCCTAGAGATGGAAATTTCCTTCCTAGGGACGGAAAAAACTTTCTTACTTTGATCGGAAATATAAGTTAATAGATTCTCTGAAAGTTTGAACATTCTAGCGTAGGTGTCCTCTCACATTGCTACAATTAAAGGTTCCTGCCTCGCAAATTAGCATATCTCTTTTTGATTTGATTTTAGTTTAGTCTTACTTTTAAATTAATCTAACTTCTGACCTAATCAAGGAAGATAAACATATTGTAATACTGCATCTAACTTTACTAAAAATAATAATAGTCCATTATATCTAAAGCACCTAATCAATTAATATGATTGCTATAATATACCTCTTAAAACTGATCGTAAACTACAAAGAAATCTTGAAAGTTTTCAAGTGGAAACTCTCTTATGTCACTTGTTTTATTTTCTAGTTACTACCATACCTGAATACTTATTTTTTGACCACTGTCATATAATCTATCATAGTAGGAGCTAGTCGTATAAGGAATAATACAAAAAATGAGGCGATATACGTATAAACTAGTAATTTTTGTTATAAAAAATCCCTACAGATACTGCAAATTAATTCATACACTTAGTATTTAACTACTGCAATACAAATAACATATATTTACATAATAATAGACGCATAAACAGTTAGACTACTGTTATATAACTTTCTTCCTTAATTCCCACAGGTACCTGAAGGTAAATGTCCAATAGACGCTATTGGTATTGTAATATCGTATTCGTTTAGAGTGAAACTTAACTGTGGCACTTTGGGGGGTGAGCTCATGACGGACGTGCCTTTCAAACTGCTAAATCCAGCCCCAGGCATGACCGAAAAAGAGAGATCTGTAACAATGAAGAAGATGAAGTCAGTGGACAGGTAAATACCAATAAAATTATTTAATATTCATATACAAAACGAGCTAACATTATTTTCAGAGGGCGATACGAAAATGACGATGATGACAACATCGTCTTTGAGGATTTCGCCAGGTTCCGCATGTCTCGCGACGAAATTGAGTGAATTTTATAAGCCAACGACCCGCCATATTCGACAATCTCTGCTACACACTACGGATTTCGACCTATTCATCTGTTTAGTTGTGTTAATTTAAATTAGTAGTAAAGAACAGGGTTTATACTTTTAACTTATATATGTACAATAAGATAATCAAATATACATAGATAGTAAGGTTAAAAATAGTTTAGGATAAGATAACCGCAAAAAAACAGAAAAATATTAAAAATGCAATTAAAAAAAAAGACAGGTTCTTCCGCCAGAAGTGATACAACTTTAGTTAATTAGAACCGGTACCCTTAGTGTTAATAATTATGCATAATTATCTATTGATTTAGTTGTTGGTAGTATTAAATGTGTGAATATATTACATACTTGTTTTATTCTAGTACTATTAGTTAAAGCTGTTTATTTAAACTAGTATTAAAACTCTCATAACAGAGTAATGTGAATAATGTAAAAATGATATATTACTAAAACATATTTTCACAGTATTTTCAATATAAGATCAGTATTAGCAAATATATTGGTTATATAATATTAGTTAAAATAATAAATGTTTGTATAGAAAATAACTATCGTGTAACTAAATGTAATTTCCATTAAGTTTCAGTAATAAACAAACTATTGATAACTTTAAATTGCACTGAACCACTGGACACTACAACAAAGTATCATAAGTAAGATTATTTTCAAAACTGTGACAAATTCAGATCATCATATATAAGTATACATGATCTTTCTTACATCATCATCATCATCTTACATCATTTCTTACATTATTACATCTTGATCACTACATAGTATAAAACAAAGTCGCCTTTTCTGTCCCTATATCCCTATGTGCGCTTAAATCTTTAAAACTACGCAACGGATTTTGATGCGGTTTTTTTCAATAGATAGAGTGATTCAAGAGGAAGGTTTATATGTATAATACATGCATAATATACTAAGGCAACATTGCTAATTTTAGAGGTTTCTAACGTGATGTCGTAAATTAACCTATTTTTTTAGGCTTATTTAGCAATTAGCAAAAACGCTGCCTAACCCTACGAGTTAGATCAAATTAATGTACTACAGTATTGTACACCATAAAAAGGTCTACAAAAAAGTCCGCGATGGTATATGTTTATTTTTTAGGGATAACCCACATTAACCATTTTTATTGTTTACTTTTTACGTGAGAAAATGGCTTATTTACGAAGCTATTTTAAGCAATACGGCATTAATCCTTATCGAATTAAGTACCTTAAATACAGTGTGCAATTAATATAGATCAATATGGTTCCTTACAGCATGTAAATTAAACAAATATTTTCGGAGATATTACAGATTTAAAATTTGCGTTTAAAAATGTGTAATGTAATAAAAATTGTATGAATTTAGATATTCCAAAGATAGCAGGAAATCTTCATAGTAAGTATAGGGGAAGAGGAATTGTTTTACTTCAAATTTAATGCGTGCAGGCCAAGGGCAGTAATGAATGAACCAAAAATACTGGATCGATTTTAATCATGTTTTCATTGAGTGACATAGGCATATATATTTTATGCCCGTGCAAAGTCGGAGCGGGCCGCTATGTTTTTATATACAACGTTCATATTTTTTCTGTAGTGTATTTAATTTAGTATCAGCATTGCACCCGTGCGAAGCCGAGGCGGGTCGCTAGTATATATATATATATATATATATATATATATATATATATATATATATATATATATATATATATATATATATATATGTATATATATATATATATATATATATATATATATATATATATATATATGTATATTCTTATATATATACATATATATATATATATATATATATATATATATATATATATATGTATATATATATATATGTGTGTTCTTAAAAATTTTAATATTTATCAGGCTTTAAAATGTTTATAAGTTTACTGTTGATAATTCGTAGTTTCTTCTATTTGTCCGATGTGTTCCATCTATAAAAACTATGTAGTTAATTTAATTTCAACTACTACATGTTTTTATTATTTAATTTACGTACTCTTCTCACCCAAAATATATATTGCAAGTACAATAAACACACCAGGTTGATAAAAAGAATAATTTCTTTGTCTACATTTTTAAATAAAATTGCATTATTCTTTGTTTATTTACTTCACTCTTCGACTTAGCCGTTGCAAATACTTTATCTTCAATTTGTCCTCTAATACTTTAATTTATTTATTGCTTTCTGTTTTGTAACAACCCACCAACAAATAAGGAATTGAAATTCTTTGGAACTATTTTTTTATATATTTATTAGTTGCAATATTCAAAATCAAATCTAATTTCAATTAAGTTTCAGTGCATTAAATATTTAGGGTAAATGATGTCGCTTGGTGAATGGAGGTAAAACGAAATGAAACAGTGGTGTTTACATTATGTGACCGTAATTTATTGGCTATATAAAAAATGTGAAAAATACAATTAGATAAAACAGATGGCAGCGGTGTTACCTGGAGACGAGGCTTGGGCAGTCGATTGTGGCACGTCTAAACCAAACGATGGTTGAGCACTGAATGAATCGAAATACCCTTCAATAACATCCCAGAGAAACGTCTCGGGGTTGCCGCCAGCTATTCGAATCGGGTTCTAGTTGGTGCTGCTGGCACCCCGCCCGTGTTCAACATCGGGGATTATATTTCTGGGTATTTTGTAGACCGTTATTCCACGATGTAAAATTCGACATGACTCAAGGTCGCTACAATACTCCCCTGCCAGAATTTTACATACAATTACTCCAAGCAACAAAAATACAAAAATGTATGAAAAAAAAATCAAATACAAAATACTGATATACCGAACAAAATGTGCTGCATGAAAAGGGCTTTGAAAAATATGATAATTCGAAACGGTTGTGGTTGGTACGGTTGCGATTTGGTACGGCTGTTGATATCCTCCGGTCCTACAGATACCGTTGCTTCATCGTCGCTTTGGCACTTGAATGTGGTCCATCGACGACGTTGAGAACAAGCTATTTTTCGGACAGGGCTCTCGTAATCGCCGCTGTGGGAGGATCGATTGCTCGACGACGTGGTAGTTTATTTTCTTCGATGACGAGACGTTGGCAATTCTGGTACCTCGGCGAAGACATGACGAGTCTACGGTGACTGCAATCGGTACCTAGCTTCTGGAGCTGCTTTGTGACTAATCCTTAGTCACTTACGTTACCGTAATTCAGAAAAAAACAAATAACGACGGTATCCGACCGAAGCTGCCCAAAGCCTTTCAAATCAAAATGTCTGCCATTATGACGGAGACGGCGAGCGAAGGAAGACATTATGATTTAGTAGGTTGGTTTGGGATCCATACATCTACTGATCAAAATAAGAAAAACAGGTAATATTTTTAGATATGTAGTTAAATTCATTCGTTTAATCATTATAAACTTATTTTCACTTACATTTTAGTTGCTGATAACTCATAAAATAACACAAGCACGTAGAAAATACAAATGTAACGAAACAAATTTTTTTTTAATGAAAGGACTGTTAGCTGTTTCATTATTTCATTAACGTCTTTCTGCGCTTGTAGGGTTCAGCGCGGTTGTAGTATACCCTCTATAAACTGTTCTTAACATTAGCTGGTTAGCTGCCTTAAGTCCTGAAAAAAGAAAAGCGAATAAGCGAAACCGCGAAAAAAAAACTAATTTAATTTATTTTTTTTCAGTAACGTTAACCATCATTAGTAATATGTATTAATGTTTTAACGATGTATGTAAACAAGATTGTTCAAAAATTAAATTTTTTAACACTGTCAGTTTTATTATCATTTAAAATATAAAATTTAAGGAACATTTTACTTTAAAAATTACCATCCGCAGTTGATATACAAATGCCGTATAAGAGCTGGAGCTGGAAGGTTGTCGGCCAGGTCCAATAAAAATAAAGCCAAAAAAATTTATATATATATATATATATATATATATTATGTGATTGATATAACGGCTATTTCTTGTTGCTTAATTTGCTTGCGTATATCATTGTATTGGAATTTACTTACTTGTAGCACTTATTATACAGAAATTAGTCTAATAATTCTTCCGTGATATGAGCTTTAACAGTGCCCAATTCTACGCCTCTAGGTAGCCCAATTTTATTATATGACAAATTTTATTGCATCAATTTAAATAATATTAACAAAGCAAACCTTATCTAAATTATAAACAATTTAAATATAAGCTGCATATTTAAGTTATTCATGTACATATTTACTTATTAAAATTACTTAATATTTAAAATTACGTATTTTCATATCGTCTACTACGAATATTTCCTACTAGATAATAAATATGTCTGTAATTTTAACAATCCAATTGTAGAGTAATATAAAATTAACCTAAAAATACCATTTAATCATTGCTCTTTTAATCAACATTAGTCAATACTACGTCTCTCTCTCTCTCTCTCTCTCTCTCTCTCTCTAAAAACGAAACCACAAATTTTTTACTCTCCTGTTTCTTTCATTCTTCTACCTTCAGAGTAGTAGTCATTAGATTATTGGGGTGTCTCTCTCTATTAGTAATTTTTTTCAAGATACCTTTCTCCACTATTCGTGTGTCTTGAAAAATCCTATCTAATTTCTTCTCTTATTCTAATCTTACTTTTTTTTATATTCTACTAACATACTAACACAAGAAAATTTAAATGAATGTTTAATTTTTTCAGTTACTGCAAATTTTGGTACTATTTTTGATGGACAAACACCATTAATGAATTGATTACTGAACTGACTATTATAGTGACAGTGTGAGTGTATTATACATTTAATAGAGTAAAATGAATGAAAGGTTAATTACAACAAACTGTGTATAAAAGTTATAATTACCTCTAATAAAATTATATATTATTTCTCTTTATACCCTTTACAGGCTTTCATTTGAACAACAAGAATAATTTTCTTCTCTGTTTCTTATTATCATTTTGAAATTGGCAGTTATTTAGGAGCATAAGTTTTGGCATACAAATTTGATAGATAATATCCTACTATAAATAAAACTGATGCTGTGCATTTTATAACTTTTAAAATGTTAACCTTACATTCAGCTCTTACCATCGTTTTTCTATATTTAAAAGCAATGTTATTGTTCTATGTTAAGCCACTGAGAATAACACAACAATTTAATTATTATTTCTATGAATAATCCCATAGAAGTAATGGAACACAAAATATAAATGTTATAAGTAATTTTTTGTTTTCACTAGATCGACAATAAATGTTAAAATAGCCGATTATGCATACTGTATGTAGAAAAAGAGAACGCAATAAAGCAGATGGAGTGATCGTGTTTTAGTTTATAGAAATAAAATAGTGGGTTAACCAAAAAGAAACTGTCTGCATTGTATAATGTTATTTCTGTTCGCGATTAAATTTATGAAATGTATGAAAACAGTGTGTAGTTTTTTCAATATAAAACTAATTTAATACAATTATTTCCGAGATATGACCCACTAAGGGGTCTAACGTAAATTTTAAAATTGTCTTTAAAAACATGTAATAAAACTAAGGGAAATTAATTATTTTACTTTTTATATGGATATACATATTTCAAAATTGAACATTAACAAGATTACTGGTTTGACAACAGAAATTCATGGAAAATATGATATTATTCATTTTTTGTTAATTAATTATTAAATTGTTACTAGTCGTTTCCGACTAACCTACAATTTGTCTTTATGATAACTTAAATCTAAATATATAACTAGGAAAATCCATCGGCCCTATCTCAGTCTCCAGTGAAATAATGTTTATACATGTCACTGCTGTATTTTTTATTACATGCACCTCACTATACAACACTACACAAGATCAGATGGTTTGATTATTTTGAGACTGTATCCTGCTCTGGTGGTATACAAAAGCTGTAATACTTCAATATTCTCATGGGAATAGAGTCTTCCTCATGTCCCCTTGCAATTCTCTTGATTTCTTGACTAACTGTGTTTCTAATCAGTCCTGTAGTATTTGGGTGTGTCCACAATACTTCTCAGGATTTCTTTCTGAAAAATTTGTATTTTGTTTATGTTACTCTTTGCAGAACATCCCCATAATTGAATTTGCTTATATAATAGCAATTTATTATGTACTAATAATTGTGATTTTCTTCCAATTAGCCCAGTACATTTTCCTATATTTCAATTCCAGTTCTTTTCTTTTCTTCTTTATATAATCCTTCCAGCGAAGTTTTGCACCAAAATTAATTCCAAGATATTTAGCATTGTTGCTATATGGAATCATAATATTATTTAATATTATTGGTGCTTGTAGGGTCTGACTGAAGCTGACTGCACATGCACAGGTTTACTTTCGTTAATTTTATTTTCCAAGCTTGTACTCAATTATTTATATTTTCACTTGCCTGTTGCAATTTTCGTGAGGCTTCTTCACTATAATCTCCGACACCTATAATTGCAGTATCATCAGCAAATGCAACCATCGTAATTTTCGCCATTTGTGGTAATTTATTCAAATGAATTGAAAATTCAATCATAATATTTTTTAATAATTCATTGTAGATATATTGTTCTTTGTGCTATAAACAGGACCGATTTTATTCATTGAGCAGAGCTAGTATTTTCCTCCATCCAATTCCAAGAGCGACTACCATGGAGAAATTAACCGTATATTTTTGTTCTGGTTTGAAAATCATCTGTTAAGGAATTACTAGGAACCGTCAGTTGTTGTTATGGACAAGATGGAAAGCAGGATTGTCTACAATAGCACCTTTCGGTTGGTTTGAAATTGGCAAATGATCGAATTGTGTACTAGTGCTATAAATCACCAGCTTAGTTATTGACTTGGATACTGGCTCAGACAGTGACAGTGACTAAATGAAATTTCCTGGATTTGTGATTACAATTCAATGCTGACAATTACCAAGACGGGGTGATGGGAGTGGAAACAACTAAAGGAGAGTGTATAATTAATATAAGATAACCGAAGAAAATCATAATTTAGAGTATGAAAGATTTATGAGTGAAAAATTGTTGAAAATATGCATGAGTAAGTTAAAATGATAACGGGAAGAATTGATATTAGCTGATTTGCAGATATGCACTAGGGGGTGATTAAATCAAATTGTATGAAGAGAAATGTACACAAGTAGTAGCAGAAGAAACTAAGGAGAAATAAAGTGATATTAAAATGACTTAATAAGGAAACATAGGAACTGAACGTAAAAAGTTTGATATACTCACACGTTTAAAATTAACTTCGTTTATTTATTGTGTAAGTAAGTGTTATATCATTCATTAAATATTGTAAATTATTTTATAAAGTTTTATTTAAATATTATATTGATTTTACCACTTAGCCCTACAATTATTATATCGTATTAATTATTCTCAATAAATAACCTTTTAAAGTAAAATAATCAACAGTACAACTGCGACGTCAAAAGTCCTAGTATAATATATCGCCAATTTTTCCATTCCAATGTAAACCACTCTCCATATCAAACATATTAGCTATAAATCCAAATTACAATAAATAAATCCAAAGTACTCAAAAAGCAGTTACAAATAAGTCCTGCATATCTCCCAAATTTTTACTAAGAAAAATAAATTTTTATTGATTAATAACAGATGATATATATTATAATAACAGATATTTATATATTAATTTTCTTTAATTTATAGATTTCGTTGATTAGATTAGATAAAGACTAAGTGGGGCATAATCCAATCGTATACAATTGTTATCTTAACTATTATGCAATTTTATTTATTAGTGATGTTACTGATAACAATAAAAATGAAAATAATATTTTGTCAAGGAAATGCAATATATTATTTTTAGAACAAACACAATATTAATATGATAATTATCGCTGGCTCCTACTTTGTAATAGTCATCCCTTCGTTTGCTGCTGGGGCTTGGTTGTAAATTTATGTTTGTGATTGTTCATAATTGTAATTATCCATAAGACAAGTGTACAAAATCTGGAAGGCAACAAAGAAATTAAGACATTTAATGGCTGAAAATCAATAACCCCATGCCCATATTGTCTTCATATGGCTACAGTACTCCTTTCCATCTCTATCTATCCTGAGCTGATATAATCTCCTGCCCTAGCTCGATGTTGACTTCTTGCTCATTAATGACTACTGATCTTGCAATGGCATGACACCCATCTGATTCTCCAGGTACTGTACATATTTATAAAAAAGTCATACATAATGCTTCCTTGTTGAATGCTGCTAACCTCGCACTCACTAAACTTTGCAAGTTATCGTCTACAAATTTGCATATTCTTGATGAAGATTGTTCATAACTTTACCAGTTTACTTTTGATCTTTACCAGCTTTCTTATGTCTGTATCAATTTTGGCACACTTTGAAATTCGCCAGAGTTTAATAGCATCTGCTTACTAAAATGTAACATACACGTAAACATGAATAATCAAATATCTAACATCAACTAATCAAAACACTTCATATGAAACTACCTTTGTCTTTTGCAGTTCAAAATTATCTTGTTGTTCTCTTTTTCAAAGTCACTTCCATAGGTGAAATAAAAATTATATTTAATAACAATAAAATAATCTAACATATTAAATAAATAAAAACAGAGATCAAGATAAATTATATAATAACCATTTCTCAATAAGTGGCAAAATAAATAAGGCGAAGAGCGTGTGAATGTCTGTGTGTGTGTGATGTATGTCTTGATGTTCGAGGTGATCGGGTGATGTTTCTGAACACATTATGAAAACCTACCAGAGCAATCAATTTTCAGTAACAAGTAATAGTAATAATCTTGGTCCATAATAGTCAATAACATTGAATAACAATCATTATAAAATAGACAGTAATAGTAACTGATGGCAATGATAAACATTTCTTGCTATAGGAAGTTTTATAGGAATCTTTAAAATATGATTTTATGGAAAACCAACGAACGGTTATTATTATGTGAGAATTTTAGAAGATCATGAAATGTACTTACGAATTTGAATGTTTTCAAGTTACAGAAGGCGATAAGGTTGGAATAAATATTAAAATATTGACTGTGATACGTGTCGTTTCGAAAAACTTCTTTGTTTGTTCCGGAAACTGAAGACCAAGGTTAACCTGACGTTACAGAAATGAAAACCAGTCTAATTACAAACACGTCAATTGCGTATAAAAGTTATATCTATTACCCATGACCGAAAAATAATATATAGGGGAATAATTTTTTATAAACCTTTAAAATTGGGCATCAATTTAAACGTTTGATATAAATAACCAATAAAAGAGTTTTTATAATGCTTAAGAAACAATTGAGAAATATCGGTATATCGATATATCTGTTGAAAACTTATCGGACAAAAATATGGATATATCGATCATCTGGTAAATCTTCTTCGTCATAACCTAACTACGCTAGTACGAAGATTTGTCAGATGTTGAATATGGCTTTTATTGCACATGATTTGTATCTTACTATAACATGTCAAGTTGAATTTATAGACCATTTGTCATTGGCTCTGGTGCTTGTTAAAGCTCTGGGCTGGAAGATGTACGAATGGACAAATATATAATAGAAGAGAGGAGGTCTAGGATTTGCTTGGAATTTTGGTTTATACGGTTTTGTTTATTTGTTTTTACAAAATATATATGTAATCAAATAGTCGTGACTGATATATGTTACGGTTTTCCAGAATAGCTGAATATAAGAAAATACACTATAGCGCTGTTAACGAATTTCGTACGAAGGAACCTAATAAGTCATTCGCTAATGGAAGCAGACATGGTATTGAGAGTGGATGATGAAAATTCCAAGGTGTACACTTTTTGGATACAAAGACTATAACCTTGAATGGAAATCATATAGTTTCTTAGGATATCTCAAAGAGTATTTTGTTGATGTAGCTGATAGATAAATGTTATTGTAATCACTATTGTAGTACCTTGTATAATATCAAGACCATTTTAATGTTTTCTTGAATATTTATATTTTATATATTTACAAAGAAGTAAAATTATTTCATACAACAATTTAGTCACAACTTTATATATAGGATATCCAGTTCTATAGTCTTTATTTTACATTTTTATAAAATTAATTTGACAATGTTGTCGATGGGGTTGACGTGCGATGGTATTTGACCATTCTATGGTGATACTATCAGCAACTTTGGAATACAACGAACCTCAAAAATTAACTAATTTTTATGCCCATCTAACTAAAACAGCAGTATAATTTAAAGCTAGTAAATTATCGCTTCACTAATAATTTTTACTACGTTGATTAGATTAGATAACGATTACATTTAAATTAACAGTGCAAAACCTTTGATAAAATGTAATTGCAAGAGTAGCTTTTTGCATGCAATGTAATGAATTAGTTTTTACTGCGGGCATATTTTAAAAGACGTCGCTACAATTTGTTGTTTATATTGTTTGATGAAAAATCCAATTACAGAGAATATTTGCTAAGCCGCGCGAATTAATGGTAAGTCAGAAAGTTTCTTTTTATATTGTCTTAATATATTACACTGGCATCTGAAATTTTAGGATTTTAATACAAAGCTCTAAACTCTACGGTATTGCAGGAAAATGTGAAAATATGAAAATATGAACTATATGAATTATTAATTAAACATTATTATTTGTAATTCAGCATGTTTTATAGAATAAACAAAATTTTTGTGGATGAGTCTGCTTGAAATATAGTTTTGTAATATTTTTGATTTAGAATTTAGGCTTTTGCCTTTTTTGAAAGATAAATTAAATTTATTTGTAGATATCTCTGGTATTTCTCCTTAAATTTATAAACTTCCCTCTGTGTTATTATACTAAATATTTATAATTTCAGTGATCGAAACAATCTGTTATTTTATTAGAATATTGCATGGGCAATTGTTGAAAAGTAAACGTAAAAGTGGCCTTGTTCGTGCAAAGTTTAGCAAGAGAAAGAAGGATCCATATACGAAAAGAATCAAGATATTATTTATATCATACGACTAGACGCCCAGGATTTCATAAAAAAAACATAATGTGTTAATTGATATGAAAATATATTTGGAATTATTTGAAACAAAAATTAGTTAAATATTATCTACTGAAAAAAAGTGAAAGAAAGTGTAAAATTCTAACTGGACCAAAATGGTTCGACTGACGATTTTTAAGCTAGCATTGTGCCTTCTTATATGGCAAGGATACTGTACAGAATCCACCGTACCGTCGGAGAGCACAACGGAAATAACTGAATCATTTGCAAAGACACCAGAATCCACCATAATGACGGAAAGTACAACGGCCACAACGGAGTCGTCCGCAACGACACCAGAATCCACCATAACGACGGAGACTACAACGGCCACAACTGAATCGTCCGAAACGACACCAGAATCCACCATAACGACGGAGACTACAACGGCCACAACTGAATCGTCCGAAACGACACCAGAATCCACCATAACGACGGAGAGTAGAACGGCCACAACGGAATCGTCCGAATCGACACCAGAATCTACCATAACAAAGGAGAGTACAACGGCCACAACGGAATCGTCCGAAACGACACCAGAATCTACCATAACGACGGAGAGTACAACGGCCACAACTGAATCGTCCGAAACGACACCAGAATCTACCATAACGACGGAGAGTACAACGGCCACAACGGAATGGTCCGCAGCGACAGCAGAATCTACCATAACAACGAAGAGTACAACGGCCACAAAGGAATCGTCCGCAACGACAGCAGAATCTACCATAACGACGGAGAGTACAACGGCCACAACGGAATCGTCCGCAACGACAGCAGAATCTACCATAACGACGCAGAGTACAACGGCCACAACGGAATCGTCCGAAACGACACCAGAATCTACCATAACGACGGAGACTACAACGGCCACAACTGAATCGTCAGAAACGACACCAGAATCTACCATAACGACGGAGACTACAACGGCCACAACTGAATCGTCCGAAACGACACCTGAATCTACCATAACGACGGAGAGTATAACGGCCACAACGGAATCGTCCGAAACGACACCTGAATCTACCATAACGACGGAGAGTACAACGGCCACAACGGAATCGTCCGCAACGACAGCAGAATCTACCATAACGACGGAGAGTACAACGGCCACAACGGAATCGTCCGCAACGACAGCAGAATCTACCATAACGACGGAGAGTACAACGGCCACAACGGAATCGTCCGCAACGACACCTGAATCTACCACAACGACGGAGAGTACAACGGCCACAACGGAATCGTCCGAAACAAATCCAGCATCCACCATAACGACGGAGAGTACAACGGCCACAACGGAATCGTCCGAAACAACTCCAGCATCCACCATAACGACGGAGAGTACAACGGCCACAACGGAATCGTCCGAAACAACTCCAGCATCCACCATAACGACGGAGAGTACAACGGCCACAACGGAATCGTCCGAAACAACTCCAGCATCCACCATAACGACGGAGAGTACAACGGCCACAACGGAATCGTCCGAAACAACTCCAGCATCCACCATAACGACGGAGAGTACAACGGCCACAACGGAATCGTCCGAAACAACTCCAGCATCCACCATAACGACGGAGAGTACAACGGCCACAACGGAATCGTCCGAAACAACTCCAGCATCCACCATAACGACGGAGAGTACAACGGCCACAACGGAATCGTCCGAAACAACTCCAGCATCCACCATAACGACGGAGAGTACAACGGCCACAACTGAATCGTCCGAAACAACTCCAGCATCCACCATAACGACGGAGAGTACAACGGCCACATCGGAATCGTCCGAAACGACACCTGAATCTACCATAACAACGGAGAGTCCAACGGCCACAACGAAATCATCCGAAACGACACCTGAATTTACTATAACGACGGAGAGTACAACGGCCACAACGGAATCGTTCGAAACGACACCTGAATCTACCATAACAACGGAGACTACAACGGCCACAACGGAATCGTCCGAAACAACTCCAGCATCCACCATAACGACGGAGAGTACAACGGCCACAACGGAATCGTCGGAAACAACTCCAGCATCCACCATAACGACGGAGATTACAACGGCCACAACGGAATCGTCCGAAACAACTCCAGCATTTACCATAACGACGGAGAGTACAACGGCCACAACGGAATCGTCCGAAACAACTCCAGCATCCACCATAATGACGGAGAGTACAACGGCCACAACGGAATCGTCCGAAACAACTCCAGAATCCACCATAACGACGGAGAATACAACGGCCACAACGGAATCGTCCGAAACAACTCCAGCATCCACCATAACGACGGAGAGTACAACGGCCACAACGGAATCGTCCGAAACAACTCCAGCATCCAATATAACGACGGAGAGTACAACGGCCACAACGGAATCGTCCGAAACAACTCCAGCATCCACCATAACGACGGAGAGTACAACGGCCACAACGGAATCGTCCGAAACAACTCCAGCATCCACCATAACGACGGAGAGTACCACGGCCACAACGGAATCGTCCGAAACAACTCCAGCATCCACCATAACGACGGAGAGTACAACGGCCACAACGGAATCGTCCGAAACAACTCCAGCATCCACCATAACGACGGAGAGTACAACGGCCACAACGGAATCGTCGGAAACAACTCCAGCATCCACCATAACGACGGAGATTACAACGGCCACAACGGAATCGTCCGAAACAACTCCAGCATCCACCATAACGACGGAGAGTACAACGGCCACAACGGAATCGTCCGAAACAACTCCAGCATCCACCATAATGACGGAGAGTACAACGGCTACAACGGAATCGTCCGAAACAACTCCAGCATCCACCATAACGACGGAGAGTACAACGGCCACAACGGAATCGTCCGAAACAACTCCAGCATCCACCATAACGACGGAGAGTACAACGGCCACAACGGAATCGTCCGAAACAACTCCAGCATCCACCATAACGACGGAGAGTACAACGGCCACAACGGAATCGTCCGAAACAAATCCAGCATCCACCATAACGACGGAGAGTACAACGGCCACAACGGAATCGTCCGAAACAACTCCAGCATCCACCATAACGTCGGAGAGTACAACGGCCACAACGGAATTGTCCGAAACAACTCCAGCATCCACCATAACGACGGAGAGTACAACGGCCACAACGGAATCGTCCGAAACAACTCCAGCATCCACCATAACGACGGAGAGTACAACGGCCACAACGGAATCGTCCGAAACAACTCCAGCATCCACCATAACGACGGAGAGTACAACGGCCACAACGGAATCGTCCGCAACGACACCTGAATCTACCATAACAACGGGGAGTACAACGGCCACAATGGAATCGTCCGAAACAACTCCAGCATCCACCATAACGACGGAGAGTACAACGGCCACAACGGAATCGTCCGAAACGACACCTGAATCTACCATAACGACGGAGAGTACAACGGCCACAACGGAATCGTCCGAAACAACTCCAGCATCCACTATAACGACGGAGAGTACAACGGCCACAACGGAATGGTCCGAAACGACACCTGAACTTACCATAACAACGGAGAGTACAACGGCCACAACGGAATCGTCCGAAACGACACCTGAATCTACCATAACGACGGAGAGTACAACGGCCACAACGGAATCGTCCGAAACAACTCCAGCATCCACTATAACGACGGAGAGTACAACGGCCACAACGGAATGGTCCGAAACGACACCTGAACCTACCATAACAACGGAGAGTACAACGGCCACAACGGAATCGTCCGAAACAACTCCAGCATCCACCATAACGACGGAGAGTACAACGGCCACAACGGAATCGTCCGCAACGACACCTGAATCTACCATAACGACGGAGAGTACAACGGCCACAACGGAATCGTCCGCAACGACACCTGAATCCACCATAACGACGGAGAGTACAACGGCCACAACGGAATCGTCCGAAACAACTCCAGCATCCACCATAACGACGGAGAGTACAACGGCCACAATGGAATCGTCCGAAATAACTCCAGCATCCACCATAACGACGGAGAGTACAACGGCCACAACGGAATCGTCCGAAACAACTCCAGCATCCACCATAACGACGGAGAGTACAACGGCCACAACGGAATCGTCCGCAACGACACCTGAATCTACCATAACAACGGAGAGTACAACGGCCACAACGGAATCGTCTGAAACAACTCCAGCATCCACCATAACAACGGAGAGTACAACGGCCACAACGGAATCGTCCGAAACAACTCCAGCATCCACCATAACAACGGAGAGTACAACGGCCACAACGGAATCGTCCGAAACAACTCCAGCATCCACCATAACGACGGAGAGTACAACGGCCACAACGGAATCGTCCGAAACAACTCCAGCATCCACCATAACGACGGAGAGTACAACGGCCACAACGGAATCGTCCGAAACAACTCCAGCATCCACCATAACGACGGAGAGCACAACGGCCACAACGGAATCGTCCGCAACGACACCTGAATCTACCATAACGACGGAGAGTACAACGGCCACAACGGAATCGTCCGAAACAACTCCAGCATCCACCATAACGACGGAGAGTACAACGGCCACAACGGAATCGTCCGAAACAACTCCAGCATCCACCATAACGACGGAGAGTACAACGGCCACAACGGAATCGTCCGAAACAACTCCAGCATCCACCATAACGACGGAGAGTACAACGGCCACAACGGAATCGTCCGAAACAACTCCAGCATCCACCATAACGACGGAGAGTACAACGGCCACAACGGAATCGTCCGAAACAACTCCAGCATCCACCATAACGACGGAGACTACAACGGCCACAACGGAATCGTCCGCAACGACACCTGAATCTACCATAACGACGGAGAGTACAACGGCCACAACGGAATCGTCCGCAACGACACCTGAATCTACCATAACGACGGAGAGTACAACGGCCACAACGGAATCGTCCGCAACGACACCTGAATCTACCATAACGACGGAGACTACAACGGCCACAACGGAATCGTCCGCAACGACACCTGAATCTACCATAACGACGGAGAGTACAACGGCCACAACGGAATCGTCCGCAACGACACCTGAATCTACCATAACGACGGAGAGTACAACGGCCACAACGGAATCGTCCGAAACAACTCCAGCATCCACCATAACGACGGAGAGTACAACGGCCACAACGGAATCGTCCGAAACAACTCCAGCATCCACCATAACGACGGAGACTACAACGGCCACAACGGAATCGTCCGCAACGACACCTGAATCTACCATAACGACGGAGAGTACAACGGCCACAACGGAATCGTCCGCAACGACACCTGAATCTACCATAACGACGGAGAGTACAACGGCCACAACGGAATCGTCCGCAACGACACCTGAATCTACCATAACGACGGAGAGTACAACGGCCGCAACGGAATCGTCCGCAACGACACCTGAATCTACCATAACGACGGAGAGTACAACGGCCACAACGGAATCGTCCGCAACGACACCTGAATCTACCATAACGACGGAGAGTACAACGGCCACAACGGAATCGTCCGCAACGACACCTGAATCTACCATAACGACGGAGAGTACAACGGCCACAACGGAATCGTCCGCAACGACACCTGAATCTACCATAACGACGGAGAGTACAACGGCCACAACGGAATCGTCCGCAACGACACCTGAATCTACCATAACGACGGAGACTACAACGGCCACAACGGAATCGTCCGCAACGACACCTGAATCTACCATAACGACGGAGAGTACAACGGCCACAACGGAATCATCCGCAACGACACCTGAATCTACCATAACGACGGAGAGTACAACGGCCACAACGGAATCGTCCGCAACGACACCTGAATCTACCATAACGACGGAGACTACAACGGCCACAACGGAATCGTCCGCAACGACACCTGAATCTACCATAGCGACGGAGACTACAACGGCCACAACGGAATCGTCCGCAACGACACCTGAATCTACCATAACGACGGAGACTACAACGGCCACAACGGAATCGTCCGCAACGACACCTGAATCTACCATAACGACGGAGAGTACAACGGCCACAACGGAATCGTCCGCAACGACACCTGAATCTACCATAACGACGGAGACTACAACGGCCACAACGGAATCGTCCGCAACGACACCTGAATCTACCATAACGACGGAGAGTACAACGGCCACAACGGAATCGTTCGCAACGACACCTGAATCTACCATAACGACGGAGACTACAACGGCCACAACGGAATCGTCCGCAACGACACCTGAATCTACCATAACGACGGAGACTACAACGGCCACAACGGAATCGTCCGCAACGACACCTGAATCTACCATAACGACGGAGAGTACAACGGCCACAACGGAATCGTCCGCAACGACACCTGAATCTACCATAACGACGGAGAGTAAAACGGCCACAACGGAATCGTCCGCAACGACACCTGAATCTACCATAACGACGGAGACTACAACGGCCACAACGGAATCGTCCGCAACGACACCTGAATCTACCATAACGACGGAGAGTACAACGGCCACAACGGAATCGTCCGCAACGACACCTGAATCTACCATAACGACGGAGACTACAACGGCCACAACGGAATCGTCCGCAACGACACCTGAATCTACCATAACGACGGAGAGTACAACGGCCACAACGGAATCGTCCGCAACGACACCTGAATCTACCATAACGACGGAGACTACAACGGCCACAACGGAATCGTCCGCAACGACACCTGAATCTACCATAACGACGGAGAGTACAACGGCCACAACGGAATCGTCCGCAACGACACCTGAATCTACCATAACGACGGAGACTACAACGGCCACAACGGAATCGTCCGCAACGACACCTGAATCTACCATAACGACGGAGAGTACAACGGCCACAACGGAATCGTCCGCAACGACACCTGAATCTACCATAACGACGGAGACTACAACGGCCACAACGGAATCGTCCGCAACGACACCTGAATCTACCATAACGACGGAGAGTACAACGGCCACAACGGAATCGTCCGCAACGACACCAGAATCTACCATAACGACGGAGACTACAACGGCCACAACTGAATCGTCCGCAACGACACCAGAATCTACCATAACGACGGAGACTACAACGGCCACAACTGAATCGTCCGAAACGACACCAGAATCCACCATAACGACGGAGACTACAACGGCCACAACTGAATCGTCCGAAACGACACCAGAATCCACCATAACGACGGAGACTACAACGGCCACAACTGAATCGTCCGCAACGACACCAGAATCCACCATAACGACGGAGACTACAACGGCCACAACTGAATCGTCCGCAACGACACCAGAATCCACCATAACGACGGAGAGTACAACGGCCACAACGGAATCGTCCGCAACGACACCTGAATCTACCATAACGACGGAGACTACAACGGCCACAACTGAATCGTCCGAAACGACACCAGAATACACCATAACGACGGAGACTACAACGGCCACAACTGAATCGTCCGAAACGACACCAGAATCCACCATAACGACGGAGACTACAACGGCCACAACTGAATCGTCCGAAACGACACCAGAATCCACCATAACGACGGAGACTACAACGGCCACAACTGAATCGTCCGAAACGACACCAGAATCTACCATAACGACGGAGACTACAACGGCCACAACGGAATCGTCCGCAACGACACCTGAATCTACCATAACGACGGAGAGTACAACGGCCACAACGGAATCGTCCGCAACGACACCTGAATCTACCATAACGACGGAGACTACAACGGCTACAACGGAATCGTCCGCAACGACACCTGAATCTACCATAACGACGGAGAGTACAACGGCCACAACGGAATCGCCCGAAACAACTCCAGCATCCACCATAACGACGGAGAGTACAACGGCCACAACGGAATCGTCCGAAACAACTCCAGCATCCACCATAACGACGGAGAGTACAACGGCCACAACGGAATCGTCCGAAACAACTCCAGCATCCACCATAACGACGGAGAGTACAACGGCCACAACGGAATCGTCCGAAACAACTCCAGCATCCACCATAACGACGGAGAGTACAACGGCCACAACGGAATCGTCCGAAACAACTCCAGCATCCACCATAACGACGGAGAGTACAACGGCCACAACGGAATCGTCCGAAACAACTCCAGCATCCACCATAACGACGGAGAGTACAACGGCCACAACGGAATCGTCCGAAACAACTCCAGCATCCACCATAACGACGGAGAGTACAACGGCCACAACGGAATCGTCCGAAACAACTCCAGCATCCACCATAACGACGGAGAGTACAACAGCCACAACGGAATCGTCCGAAACAACTCCAGCATACACCATAACGACGGAGAGTACAACGGCCACAAGGGAATCGTCCGAAACGACACCTGAATCTTCCATGACAACGGAGAGTACAACGGCCACAACGGAATCGTCCGAAACAACTCCAGCATCCACCATAACGACGAAGAGTACAACGGCCACAACGGAATCGTCCGAAACATCTCCAGCATCCACCATAACGACGGAGAGTACAACGGCCACAACGGAATCGTCCGAAACAACTCCAGCATCCACCATAACGACGGAGAGTACAACGGCCACAACGGAATCGTCCGAAACAACTCCAGCATACACCATAACGACGGAGAGTACAACGGCCACAAGGGAATCGTCCGAAACGACACCTGAATCTTCCATGACAACGGAGAGTACAACGGCCACAACGGAATCGTCCGAAACAACTCCAGCATCCACCATAACGACGAAGAGTACAACGGCCACAACGGAATCGTCCGAAACATCTCCAGCATCCACCATAACGACGGAGAGTACAACGGCCACAACGGAATCGTCCGAAACAACTCCAGCATCCACCATAACGACGGAGAGTACAACGGCCACAACGGAATCGTCCGAAACAACTTCAGCATCCACCATAACGACGGAGAGCACAACGGCCACAACGGAATCGTCCGAAACAACTTCAGCATCCACCATAACGACGGAGAGTACAACGGCCACAAAGGAATCGTCCGAAACGACACCTGAATCTACCATAACAACGGAGAGTAAAACGGCCACAACGGAATCGTCCGAAACGACACCTGAATCTACCATAACAACGGAGATTACAACGGCCACAACGGAATCGTCCGAAACAACTCCAGCATCCACCATAACGACGGAGAGTACAACGGCCACAACGGAATCGTCCGAAACAACTCCAGCATCCACCATAACGACGGAGAGTACAACGGCCACAACGGAATCGTCCGAAACAACTCCAGCATCCACCATAACGACGGAGAGCACAACGGCCACAACGGAATCGTCCGCAACGACACCTGAATCTACCATAACGACGGAGAGTACAACGGCCACAACGGAATCGTCCGAAACAACTCCAGCATCCACCATAACGACGGAGAGTACAACGGCCACAACGGAATCGTCCGAAACAACTCCAGCATCCACCATAACGACGGAGAGTACAACGGCCACAACGGAATCGTCCGAAACAACTCCAGCATCCACCATAACGACGGAGAGTACAACGGCCACAACGGAATCGTCCGAAACAACTCCAGCATCCACCATAACGACGGAGAGTACAACGGCCACAACGGAATCGTCCGAAACAACACCAGAATCCACCATAACGACGGAGACTACAACGGCCACAACGGAATCGTCCGCAACGACACCTGAATCTACCATAACGACGGAGAGTACAACGGCCACAACGGAATCGTCCGCAACGACACCTGAATCTACCATAACGACGGAGAGTACAACGGCCACAACGGAATCGTCCGCAACGACACCTGAATCTACCATAACGACGGAGACTACAACGGCCACAACGGAATCGTCCGCAACGACACCTGAATCTACCATAACGACGGAGAGTACAACGGCCACAACGGAATCGTCCGCAACGACACCTGAATCTACCATAACGACGGAGAGTACAACGGCCACAACGGAATCGTCCGAAACAACTCCAGCATCCACCATAACGACGGAGAGTACAACGGCCACAACGGAATCGTCCGAAACAACTCCAGCATCCACCATAACGACGGAGACTACAACGGCCACAACGGAATCGTCCGCAACGACACCTGAATCTACCATAACGACGGAGAGTACAACGGCCACAACGGAATCGTCCGCAACGACACCTGAATCTACCATAACGACGGAGAGTACAACGGCCACAACGGAATCGTCCGCAACGACACCTGAATCTACCATAACGACGGAGAGTACAACGGCCGCAACGGAATCGTCCGCAACGACACCTGAATCTACCATAACGACGGAGAGTACAACGGCCACAACGGAATCGTCCGCAACGACACCTGAATCTACCATAACGACGGAGAGTACAACGGCCACAACGGAATCGTCCGAAACAACTCCAGCATCCACCATAACGACGGAGACTACAACGGCCACAACGGAATCGTCCGCAACGACACCTGAATCTACCATAACGACGGAGAGTACAACGGCCACAACGGAATCGTCCGCAACGACACCTGAATCTACCATAACGACGGAGAGTACAACGGCCACAACGGAATCGTCCGCAACGACACCTGAATCTACCATAACGACGGAGAGTACAACGGCCGCAACGGAATCGTCCGCAACGACACCTGAATCTACCATAACGACGGAGAGTACAATGGCCACAACGGAATCGTCCGCAACGACACCTGAATCTACCATAACGACGGAGAGTACAACGGCCACAACGGAATCGTCCGCAACGACACCTGAATCTACCATAACGACGGAGAGTACAACGGCCACAACGGAATCGTCCGCAACGACACCTGAATCTACCATAACGACGGAGAGTACAACGGCCACAACGGAATCGTCCGCAACGACACCTGAATCTACCATAACGACGGAGACTACAACGGCCACAACGGAATCGTCCGCAACGACACCTGAATCTACCATAACGACGGAGAGTACAACGGCCACAACGGAATCATCCGCAACGACACCTGAATCTACCATAACGACGGAGAGTACAACGGCCACAACGGAATCGTCCGCAACGACACCTGAATCTACCATAACGACGGAGACTACAACGGCCACAACGGAATCGTCCGCAACGACACCTGAATCTACCATAGCGACGGAGACTACAACGGCCACAACGGAATCGTCCGCAACGACACCTGAATCTACCATAACGACGGAGACTACAACGGCCACAACGGAATCGTCCGCAACGACACCTGAATCTACCATAACGACGGAGAGTACAACGGCCACAACGGAATCGTCCGCAACGACACCTGAATCTACCATAACGACGGAGACTACAACGGCCACAACGGAATCGTCCGCAACGACACCTGAATCTACCATAACGACGGAGAGTACAACGGCCACAACGGAATCGTCCGCAACGACACCTGAATCTACCATAACGACGGAGACTACAACGGCCACAACGGAATCGTCCGCAACGACACCTGAATCTACCATAACGACGGAGACTACAACGGCCACAACGGAATCGTCCGCAACGACACCTGAATCTACCATAACGACGGAGAGTACAACGGCCACAACGGAATCGTCCGCAACGACACCTGAATCTACCATAACGACGGAGAGTAAAACGGCCACAACGGAATCGTCCGCAACGACACTTGAATCTACCATAACGACGGAGACTACAACGGCCACAACGGAATCGTCCGCAACGACACCTGAATCTACCATAACGACGGAGAGTACAACGGCCACAACGGAATCGTCCGCAACGACACCTGAATCTACCATAACGACGGAGACTACAACGGCCACAACGGAATCGTCCGCAACGACACCTGAATCTACCATAACGACGGAGAGTACAACGGCCACAACGGAATCGTCCGCAACGACACCTGAATCTACCATAACGACGGAGACTACAACGGCCACAACGGAATCGTCCGCAACGACACCTGAATCTACCATAACGACGGAGAGTACAACGGCCACAACGGAATCGTCCGCAACGACACCTGAATCTACCATAACGACGGAGACTACAACGGCCACAACGGAATCGTCCGCAACGACACCTGAATCTACCATAACGACGGAGAGTACAACGGCCACAACGGAATCGTCCGCAACGACACCTGAATCTACCATAACGACGGAGACTACAACGGCCACAACGGAATCGTCCGCAACGACACCTGAATCTACCATAACGACGGAGAGTACAACGGCCACAACGGAATCGTCCGCAACGACACCAGAATCTACCATAACGACGGAGACTACAACGGCCACAACTGAATCGTCCGCAACGACACCAGAATCCACCATAACGACGGAGACTACAACGGCCACAACTGAATCGTCCGAAACGACACCAGAATCTACCATAACGACGGAGACTACAACGGCCACAACTGAATCGTCCGAAACGACACCAGAATCCACCATAACGACGGAGACTACAACGGCCACAACTGAATCGTCCGAAACGACACCAGAATCCACCATAACGACGGAGACTACAACGGCCACAACTGAATCGTCCGAAACGACACCAGAATCCACCATAACGACGGAGAGTACAACGGCCACAACGGAATCGTCCGCAACGACACCTGAATCTACCATAACGACGGAGACTACAACGGCCACAACTGAATCGTCCGCAACGACACCAGAATCTACCATAACGACGGAGACTACAACGGCCACAACTGAATCGTCCGAAACGACACCAGAATCTACCATAACGACGGAGACTACAACGGCCACAACGGAATCATCCGCAACGACACCTGAATCTACCATAACGACGGAGACTACAACGGCCACAACGGAATCGTCCGCAACGACACCTGAATCTACCATAACGACGGAGGATACAACGGCCACAACGGAATCGTCCGCAACGACACCTGAATCTACCATAACGACGGAGAGTACAACGGCCACAACGGAATCGTCCGCAACGACACCTGAATCTACCATAACGACGGAGACTACAACGGCTACAACGGAATCGTCCGCAACGACACCTGAATCTACCATAACGACGGAGAGTACAACGGCCACAACGGAATCGCCCGAAACAACTCCAGCATCCACCATAACGACGGAGTGTACAACGGCCACAACGGAATCGTCCGAAACAACTCCAGCATCCACCATAACGACGGAGAGTACAACGGCCACAACGGAATCGTCCGAAACAACTCCAGCATCCACCATAACGACGGAGAGTACAACGGCCACAACGGAATCGTCCGAAACAACTCCAGCATCCACCATAACGACGGAGAGTACAACGGCCACAACGGAATCGTCCGAAACAACTCCAGCATCCACCATAACGACGGAGAGTACAACGGCCACAACGGAATCGTCCGAAACAACTCCAGCATCCACCATAACGACGGAGAGTACAACAGCCACAACGGAATCGTCCGAAACAACTCCAGCATACACCATAACGACGGAGAGTACAACGGCCACAAGGGAATCGTCCGAAACGACACCTGAATCTTCCATGACAACGGAGAGTACAACGGCCACAACGGAATCGTCCGAAACAACTCCAGCATCCACCATAACGACGGAGAGTACAACGGCCACAACGGAATCGTCCGAAACATCTCCAGCATCCACCATAACGACGGAGAGTACAACGGCCACAACGGAATCGTCCGAAACAACTCCAGCATCCACCATAACGACGGAGAGTACAACGGCCACAACGGAATCGTCCGAAACAACTTCAGCATCCACCATAACGACGGAGAGCACAACGGCCACAACGGAATCGTCCGAAACAACTTCAGCATCCACCATAACGACGGAGAGTACAACGGCCACAACGGAATCGTCCGAAACGACACCTGAATCTACCATAACAACGGAGAGTAAAACGGCCACAACGGAATCGTCCGAAACGACACCTGAATCTACCATAACAACGGAGATTACAACGGCCACAACGGAATCGTCCGAAACAACTCCAGCATCCACCATAACGACGGAGAGTACAACGGCCACAACGGAATCGTCCGAAACGACACCTGAATCTACCATAACAACAGAGAGTACAACGGCCAAAACGGAATCGTCCGAAACAACTCCAGCATCCACCATAACGACGGAGAGTACAACGGCCACAACGGAATCGTTCGAAACGACACCTGAATCTACCATAACAACGGAGAGTACAACGGCCACAACGGAATCGTCCGAAACGACACCTGAATCTACCATAACAACGGAGAGTACAACGGCCACAACGGAATCGTCCGAAACAACTCCAGCATCCACCATAACGACGGAGAGTACAACGGCCACAACGAAATCGTCCGAAACAACTCCAGCATCCACCATAACGGCGAAAAGTACAACGGCCACAACGGAATCGTCCGAAACAACTCCAGCATCCACCATAATGACGGAGAGTACAACGGCCACAACGGAATCGTCCGAAACAACTCCAGCATCCACCATAACGACGGAGAGTACAACGGCCACAACGGAATCGTCCGAAACAACTCCAGCATCCACCATAACGACGGAGAGTACAACGGCCACAACGGAATCGTCCGAAAGAACTCCAGCATCCACCATAACGACGGAGAGTACAACGGCCAAAACGGAATCGTCCGAAACAGCTCCAGCATCCACCATAACGACGGAGAGTACAACGGCCACAACGGAATCGTCCGAAACGACACCTGAATCTACCATAACAACGGAGAGTACAACGGCCACAACGGAATCGTCCGAAACGACACCTGAATCTACCATAACAACGGAGAGTACAACGGCCACAACGGAATCGTCCGAAACAACTCCAGCATCCACCATTACGACGGAGATTACAACGGCCACAACGGAATCGTCCGAAACGACACCTGAATCTACCATAACGACGGAGAGTACAACGGCCACAACGGAATCGTCCGAAACAACTCCAGCATCCACCATAACGACGGAGAGTACAACGGCCACAACGGAATCGTCCGAAACGACACCTGAATCTACCATAACAACGGAGAGTACAACGGCCACAACGGAATCGTCCGAAACAACTCCAGCATCCACCATAACGACGGAGAGTACAACGGCCACAACGGAATCGTCCGAAACAACTCCAGCATCCACCATAACGACGGAGAGTACAACGGCCACAATGGAATCGTCCGAAACAACTCCAGCATCCACCATAATGACGGAGAGTACAACGGCTACAACGGAATCGTCCGAAACAACTCCAGCATCCACCATAATGACGGAGAGTACAACGGCCACAACGGAATCGTCTGAAACAACTCCAGCATCCACCATAACGACGGAGAGTACAACGGCCACAACGGAATCGTCCGAAACGACACCTGAATCTACCATAACAACGGAGAGTACAACGGCCACAACGGAGTCGTCCGAAACGACACCTGAATCTACCATAACAACGGAGAGTACAACGGCCACAACGGAATCGTCCGAAACAACTCCAGCATCCACCATAACGACGGAGAGTACAACGGCCACAATGGAATCGTCCGAAACAACTCCAGCATCCACCATAATGACGGAGAGTACAACGGCTACAACGGAATCGTCCGAAACAACTCCAGCATCCACCATAATGACGGAGAGTACAACGGCCACAACGGAATCGTCTGAAACAACTCCAGCATCCAGCATAACGACGGAGAGTACAACGGCCACAACGGAATCGTCCGAAACGACACCTGAATCTACCATAACAACGGAGAGTACAACGGCCACAACGGAATCGTCCGAAACAACTCCAGCATCCACCATAACGACGGAGAGTACAACGGCCACAACGGAATCGTCCGAAACAACTCCAGCATCCACCATAACGACGGAGAGTACAACGGCCACAACGGAATCGTCCGAAACGACACCTGAATCTACCATAACAACGGAGAGTACAACGGCCACAACGGAATCGTCCGAAACAACTCCAGCATCCACCATAACGACGGAGAGTACAACGGCCACAACGGAATCGTCCGAAACAACTCCAGCATCCACCATAACGACGGAGAGTACAACGGCCACAACGGAATCGTCCGAAACAACTCCAGCATCTACCATAACGACGGAGAGTACAACGGCCACAACGGAATCGTCCGAAACAACTCCAGCATCCACCATAACAACGGAGAGTACAACGGCCACAACGGAATCGTCCGAAACGACACCTGAATCTACCATAACAGCGGAGAGTACAACGGCCACAACGGAATCGTCCGAAACAACTCCAGCATCCACCAAAACAATGGAGAGTACAACGGCCACAACGGAATCGTCCGAAACAACTCCAGCATCCGCCATAACGACGGAGAGTACAACGGTTACAACGGAATCATCCGAAACGACACCTGAATCTACCATAACAACGGAGAGTACAACGGCCACAACGGAATCGTCCGAAACAACTCCAGCATCCACCATAACGACGGAGAGTACAACGGCCACAACGGAATCGTCCGAAACGACACCTGAATCGACCATAACAACGGAGAGTACAACGTCCACAACGGAATCGTCCGAAACAACTCCAGCATCCACCATAACGACGGAGAGTACAACGGCCACAACGGAATCGTCCGAAACGACACCTGAATCTACCATAACGACGGAGAGTACAACGGCCACAACGGAATCGTCCGAAACGACACCTGAATCTACCATAACAACGGAGAGTACAACGGCCACAACGGAATCGTCCGAAACGACACCTGAATCTACCATAACGACGGAGAGTACAACGGCCACAACGGAATCGTCCGAAACAACTCCAGCATCCACCATAACGACGGAGAGTACAACGGCCACAACGGAATCGTCCGAAACGACACCTGAATCTACCATAACGACGGAGAGTACAACGGCCACAACGGAATCGTCCGAAACGACACCTGAATCTACCATAACAACGGAGAGTACAACGGCCACAACGGAATCGTCCGAAACAACTCCAGCATCCACCATAACGACGGAGAGTACAACGGCCACAACGGAATCGTCCGAAACAACTCCAGCATCCACCATAACGACGGAGAGTACAACGGCCACAACGGAATCGTCCGAAACAACTCCAGCATCCACCATAACGACGGAGAGTACAACGGCCACAACGGAATCGTCCGAAACAACTCCAGCATCCACCATAACGACGGAGAGTACAACGGCCACAACGGAATCGTCCGAAACGACACCTGAATCTACCATAACGACGGAGAGTACAACGGCCACAACGGAATCGTCCGAAACGACACCTGAATCTACCATAAAAACGGAGAGTACAACGGCCACAACGGAATCGTCCGAAACAACTCCAGCATCCACCATAACGACGGAGAGTACAACGGCCACAACGGAATCGTCCGAAACAACTCCAGCATCCACCATAACGACGGAGAGTACAACGGCCACAACGGAATCATCCGAAACGACACCTGAATCTACCATAACAACGGAGAGTACAACGGCCACAACGGAATCGTCCGAAACGACACCTGAATCTACCATAACAACGGAGAGTACAACGGCCACAACGGAATCGTCCGAAACAACTCCAGCATCCACCATAACGACGGAGAGTACAACGGCCACAATGGAATCGTCCGAAACAACTCCAGCATCCACCATAATGACGGAGAGTACAACGGCTACAACGGAATCGTCCGAAACAACTCCAGCATCCACCATAATGACGGAGAGTACAACGGCCACAACGGAATCGTCTGAAACAACTCCAGCATCCAGCATAACGACGGAGAGTACAACGGCCACAACGGAATCGTCCGAAACGACACCTGAATCTACCATAACAACGGAGAGTACAACGGCCACAACGGAATCGTCCGAAACAACTCCAGCATCCACCATAACGACGGAGAGTACAACGGCCACAACGGAATCGTCCGAAACAACTCCAGCATCCACCATAACGACGGAGAGTACAACGGCCACAACGGAATCGTCCGAAACGACACCTGAATCTACCATAACAACGGAGAGTACAACGGCCACAACGGAATCGTCCGAAACAACTCCAGCATCCACCATAACAACGGAGAGTACAACGGCCACAACGGAATCGTCCGAAACAACTCCAGCATCCACCATAACGACGGAGAGTACAACGGCCACAACGGAATCGTCCGAAACAACTCCAGCATCTACCATAACGACGGAGAGTACAACGGCCACAACGGAATCGTCCGAAACAACTCCAGCATCCACCATAACAACGGAGAGTACAACGGCCACAACGGAATCGTCCGAAACGACACCTGAATCTACCATAACAGCGGAGAGTACAACGGCCACAACGGAATCGTCCGAAACAACTCCAGCATCCACCAAAACAATGGAGAGTACAACGGCCACAACGGAATCGTCCGAAACAACTCCAGCATCCGCCATAACGACGGAGAGTACAACGGTTACAACGGAATCATCCGAAACGACACCTGAATCTACCATAACAACGGAGAGTACAACGGCCACAACGGAATCGTCCGAAACAACTCCAGCATCCACCATAACGACGGAGAGTACAACGGCCACAACGGAATCGTCCGAAACGACACCTGAATCGACCATAACAACGGAGAGTACAACGGCCACAACGGAATCGTCCGAAACAACTCCAGCATCCACCATAACGACGGAGAGTACAACGGCCACAACGGAATCGTCCGAAACGACACCTGAATCTACCATAACGACGGAGAGTACAACGGCCACAACGGAATCGTCCGAAACGACACCTGAATCTACCATAACAACGGAGAGTACAACGGCCACAACGGAATCGTCCGAAACGACACCTGAATCTACCATAACGACGGAGAGTACAACGGCCACAACGGAATCGTCCGAAACAACTCCAGCATCCACCATAACGACGGAGAGTACAACGGCCACAACGGAATCGTCCGAAACGACACCTGAATCTACCATAACGACGGAGAGTACAACGGCCACAACGGAATCGTCCGAAACGACACCTGAATCTACCATAACAACGGAGAGTACAACGGCCACAACGGAATCGTCCGAAACAACTCCAGCATCCACCATAACGACGGAGAGTACAACGGCCACAACGGAATCGTCCGAAACAACTCCAGCATCCACCATAACGACGGAGAGTACAACGGCCACAACGGAATCGTCCGAAACAACTCCAGCATCCACCATAACGACGGAGAGTACAACGGCCACAACGGAATCGTCCGAAACAACTCCAGCATCCACCATAACGACGGAGAGTACAACGGCCACAACGGAATCGTCCGAAACGACACCTGAATCTACCATAACGACGGAGAGTACAACGGCCACAACGGAATCGTCCGAAACGACACCTGAATCTACCATAAAAACGGAGAGTACAACGGCCACAACGGAATCGTCCGAAACAACTCCAGCATCCACCATAACGACGGAGAGTACAACGGCCACAACGGAATCGTCCGAAACAACTCCAGCATCCACCATAACGACGGAGAGTACAACGGCCACAACGGAATCGTCCGAAACAACTCCAGCATCCACCATAACGACGGAGAGTACAACGGCCACAACGGAATCGTCCGAAACAACTCCAGCATCCACCATAACGACGGAGAGTACAACGGCCACAACGGAATCGTCCGAAACAACTCCAGCATCCACCATAACGACGGAGAGTACAACGGCCACAACGGAATCGTCCGAAACGACACCTGAATCTACCATAACAACGGAGAGTACAACGGCCACAACGGAATCGTCCGAAACAACTCCAGCATCCACCATAACGACGGAGAGTACAACGGCCACAACGGAATCGTCCGAAACAACTCCAGCATCCACCATAACGACGGAGAGTACAACGGCCACAACGGAATCGTCCGAAACAACTCCAGCATCCACCATAACGACGGAGAGTACAACGACCACAACGGAATCGTCCGAAACGACACCTGAATCTACCATAACGACGGAGAGTACAACTGCCACAACGGAATCGTCCGAAACGACACCTGAATCTACCATAACAACGGAGAGTACAACGGCCACAACGGAATCGTCCGAAACAACTCCAGCATCCACCATAACGACGGAGAGTACAACGGCCACAACGGAATCGTCCGAAACAACTCCAGCATCCACCATAACGACGGAGAGTACAACGGCCACAACGGAATCGTCCGAAACGACACCTGAATCTACCATAACAACGGAGAGTACAACGGCCACAACGGAATCGTCCGAAACGACACCTGAATCTACCATAACAACGGAGAGTACAACGGCCACAACGGAATCGTCCGAAACAACTCCAGCATCCACCATAACGACGGAGAGTACAACGGCCAAAACGGAATCGTCCGAAACGACACCTGAATCTACCATAACAACGGAGAGTACAACGGCCACAATGGAATCGTCCGAAACGACACCTGAACCTACCATAACAACGGAGAGTACAACGGCCACAACGGAATCGTCCGAAACGACACCTGAATCTACCATAACAACGGAGAGTACAACGGCCACAACGGAATCGTCCGAAACAACTCCAGCATCCACCATAACGTCGGAGAGTACAACGGCCACAACGGAATCGTCCGAAACAACTCCAGCATCCATCATAACGACGGAGAGCACAACGGCCACAACGGAATCGTCCGAAACAACTACAGCATCCACCATAACGACGGAGAGTATAACGGCCAAAACGGAATCTTCCAAAACAACTCCAGCATCCACCATAACGACGGATAGTACAACGGCCACAACGGAATCGTCCGAAACAACTCCAGCATCCACCATAACGTCGGAGAGTGCAACGGCCACAACGGAATCGTCCGAAACAACTCCAGCATCCACCATAACGACGGAGAGCACAACGGCCACAACGGAATCGTCCGAAACAACTACAGCATCCACCATAACGACGGAGAGTACAACGGCCACAACGGAATCTTCCGAAACAACTCCAGCATCCACCATAACGACGGAGAGTACAACGGCCACAACGGAATCGTCCGAAACGACACCTGAATCTACCATAACAACGGAGAGTACAACGGCCACAACGGAATCGTCCGAAACAACACCTGAATCTGCCATAACAACGGAGAGTACAACGGCCACAACGGAATCGTCCGAAACAACTCCAGCATCCACCATAACGATGGAGAGTACAACGGCCACAACGGAATCGTCCGAAACAACTCCAGCATCCACCATAACGACGGAGAGTACAACGGCCAAAACGGAATCGTCCGAAACAACTCCAGCATCCACCATAACGACGGAGAGTACAACGGCCACAACGGAATCGTCCGAAACAACTCCAGCATCCACCATAACGACGGAGAGTACAACGGCTACAACGGAATCGACCGAAATAACTCCAGCATCCACCATAACGACGGAGAGTACAACGGCCACAACGGAATCGTCTGAAACAACTCCAGCATCCACCATAACGACGGAGAGTACAACGGCCACAACGGAATCGTCCGAAACAACTCCAGCATCCACCATAACGACGGAGAGTACAACGGCCACAACGGAATCGTCCGAAACGACACCTGAATCTACCATAACAACGGAGAGTACAACGGCCACAACGGAATCGTCCGAAACGACAACTGAATCTACCATAACAACGGAGAGTACAACGGCCACAACGGAATCGTCCGAAACAACTCCAGCATCCACCATAACGACGGAGAGTACAACGGCCACAACGGAATCGCCCGAAACGACACCTGAATCTACCATAACAACGGAGAGTACAACGGCCACAACGGAATCGTCCGAAACGACACCCGAATCTACCATAACAACGGAGAGTACAACGGCCACAACGGAATCGTCCGAAACGACACCTGAATTTACCATAACAACGGAGAGTATAACGGCCACAACGGAATCGTCCGAAACAACTCCAGCATCCACCATAACGACGGAGAGTACAAAGGCCACAACGGAATCGTCCGAAACAACTCCAGCATCCACCATAACGACGGAGAGTACAACGGCCACAACGAAATCGTCCGAAACAACTCCAGCATCCACCATAACGACGGAGAGTACAACGGCCACAACGGAATCGTCCGAAACAACTCCAGCATCCACCATAACGTCGGAGAGTACAACGGCCACAACGGAATCGTCCGAAACAACTCCAGCATCCACCATAAGGGCGGAGAGCACAACGGCCACAACGGAATCGTCCGAAACAACTCCAACATCCACCATAACGACGGAGAGTACAACGGCCACAACGGAATCGTCCGAAACGACACCTGAATCTACCATAACAACGGAGAGTACAACGGCCACAACGGAATCGTCCGAAACGACACCTGAATCTACCATAACAACGGAGAGTACAACGGCCACAACGGAATCGTCCGAAACAACTCCAGCATCCACCATAACGACGGAGAGTAAAACGACCACAACGGAAACGTCCGAAACAACTCCAGCATCCACCATAACGACGGAGAGTACAACGGCCACAACGGAATCGTCCGAAACAACTCCAGCATCCACCATAACGACGGAGAGTACAACGGCCACAACGGAATCGTCCGAAACAACTCCAGCATCCACCATAACGACGGAGAGTACAACGGCCACAACGGAATCGTCCGAAACAACTCCAGCATCCACCATAACGACGGAGAGTACAACGGCCACAACGGAATCGTCCGAAACAACTCCAGCATCCACCATAACAACGGAGATTACAACGGCCACAACGGAATCGTCCGAAACGACACCTGAAACTACCATAACAACGGAGAGTACAACGGCCACAACGGAATCGTCCGAAACAACTCCAGCATCCACCATAACGACGGAGAGTACAACGACCACAACGGAATCGTCCGAAACAACTCCAGCATCCACCATAACGACGGAGAGTACAACGGCCACAACGGAATCGTCCGAAACAACTCCAGCATCCACCATAACGACGGAGAGTACAACGGCCACAACGGAACAGTCCGAAACAACTCCAGCATCCACCATAACGACGGAGAGTACAACGGCCACAACGGAATCGTCCGAAACGACACCTGAATCTACCATAACAACGGAGAGTACAACGGCCACAACGGAATCGTCCGAAACGACACCTGAATCTACCATAACAACGGAGAGTACAACGGCCACAACGGAATCGTCCGAAACAACTCCAGCATCCACCATAACGACGGAGAGTACAACGGCCACAACGGAATCGTCCGAAACGGCACCTGAATCAACCATAACAACGGAGAGTACAACAGCCACAACGGAATCGTCCGAAACGACACCTGAATCTACCATAACAACGGAGAGTACAACGGCCACAACGGAATCGTCCGAAACGACACCTGAATCTACCATAACAACGGAGAGTACAACGGCCACAACGGAATCGTCCGAAACAACTCCAGCATCCACCATAACGACGGAGAGTACAACGGCCACAACGGAATCGTCCGAAACGACACCTGAATCTACCATAACAACGGAGAGTACAACGGCCACAACGGAATCGTCCGAAACGACAACTGAATCTACCATAACAACGGAGAGTACAACGGCCACAACGGAATCGTCCGAAACAACTCCAGCATCCACCATAACGACGGAGAGTACAACGGCCACAACGGAATCGCCCGAAACGACACCTGAATCTACCATAACAACGGAGAGTACAACGGCCACAACGGAATCGTCCGAAACGACACCCGAATCTACCATAACAACGGAGAGTACAACGGCCACAACGGAATCGTCCGAAACGACACCTGAATTTACCATAACAACGGAGAGTATAACGGCCACAACGGAATCGTCCGAAACAACTCCAGCATCCACCATAACGACGGAGAGTACAAAGGCCACAACGGAATCGTCCGAAACAACTCCAGCATCCACCATAACGACGGAGAGTACAACGGCCACAACGAAATCGTCCGAAACAACTCCAGCATCCACCATAACGACGGAGAGTACAACGGCCACAACGGAATCGTCCGAAACAACTCCAGCATCCACCATAACGTCGGAGAGTACAACGGCCACAACGGAATCGTCCGAAACAACTCCAGCATCCACCATAAGGGCGGAGAGCACAACGGCCACAACGGAATCGTCCGAAACAACTCCAACATCCACCATAACGACGGAGAGTACAACGGCCACAACGGAATCGTCCGAAACGACACCTGAATCTACCATAACAACGGAGAGTACAACGGCCACAACGGAATCGTCCGAAACGACACCTGAATCTACCATAACAACGGAGAGTACAACGGCCACAACGGAATCGTCCGAAACAACTCCAGCATCCACCATAACGACGGAGAGTAAAACGACCACAACGGAAACGTCCGAAACAACTCCAGCATCCACCATAACGACGGAGAGTACAACGGCCACAACGGAATCGTCCGAAACAACTCCAGCATCCACCATAACGACGGAGAGTACAACGGCCACAACGGAATCGTCCGAAACAACTCCAGCATCCACCATAACGACGGAGAGTACAACGGCCACAACGGAATCGTCCGAAACAACTCCAGCATCCACCATAACGACGGAGAGTACAACGGCCACAACGGAATCGTCCGAAACAACTCCAGCATCCACCATAACAACGGAGATTACAACGGCCACAACGGAATCGTCCGAAACGACACCTGAAACTACCATAACAACGGAGAGTACAACGGCCACAACGGAATCGTCCGAAACAACTCCAGCATCCACCATAACGACGGAGAGTACAACGACCACAACGGAATCGTCCGAAACAACTCCAGCATCCACCATAACGACGGAGAGTACAACGGCCACAACGGAATCGTCCGAAACAACTCCAGCATCCACCATAACGACGGAGAGTACAACGGCCACAACGGAATCGTCCGAAACAACTCCAGCATCCACCATAACGACGGAGAGTACAACGGCCACAACGGAATCGTCCGAAACGACACCTGAATCTACCATAACAACGGAGAGTACAACGGCCACAACGGAATCGTCCGAAACGACACCTGAATCTACCATAACAACGGAGAGTACAACGGCCACAACGGAATCGTCCGAAACAACTCCAGCATCCACCATAACGACGGAGTGTACAACGGCCACAACGGAATCGTCCGAAACGGCACCTGAATCAACCATAACAACGGAGAGTACAACAGCCACAACGGAATCGTCCGAAACGACACCTGAATCTACCATAACAACGGAGAGTACAACGGCCACAACGGAATCGTCGGAAACAACTCCAGCATCCACCATAACGACGGAGAGTACAACGGCCACAACGGAATCGTCCGAAACGACACCTGAATCTACCATAACAACGGAGAGTACAACGGCCACAACGGAATCGTCCGAAACGACACCTGAATCTACCATAACAACGGAGAGTACAACGGCCACAACGGAATCGTCCGAAACAACTCCAGCATCCACCATAACGACGGAGAGTACAACGGCCACAACGGAATCGTCCGAAACGGCACCTGAATCAACCATAACAACGGAGAGTACAACAGCCACAACGGAATCGTCCGAAACGACACCTGAATCTACCATAACAACGGAGAGTACAACGGCCACAACGGAATCGTCCGAAACAACTCCAGCATCCACCATAACGACGGAGAGTACAACGGCCACAACGGAATCGTCCGAAACGACACCTGAATCTACCATAACAACGGAGAGTACAACGGCCACAACGGAATCGTCCGAAACAACTCCAGCATCCACCATAACGACGGAGAGTACAACGGCCACAACGGAATCGTCCGAAACGACACCTGAATCTACCATAACAACGGAGAGTACAACGGCCACAACGGAATCGTCCGAAACAACTCCAGCATCCACCATAACGACGGAGAGTACAACGGCCACAACGGAATCGTCCGAAACAACTCCAGCATCCACCATAACGACGGAGAGTACAACGGCCACAACGAAATCGTCCGAAACAACTCCAGCATCCACCATAACGACGGAGAGTACAACGGCCACAATGGAATCGTCCGAAACAACTCCAGCATCCACCATAACGTCGGAGAGTACAACGGCCACAACGGAATCGTCCGAAACAACTCCAGCATCCACCATAACGACGGAGAGCACAACGGCCACAACGGAATCGTCCGAAACAACTCCAGCATCCACCATAACGACGGAGAGTACAACGGCCACAACGGAATCTTCCGAAACAACTCCAGCATCCACCATAACGATGGAGAGTACAACGGCCACAACGGAATCGTCCGAAACGACACCCGAATCTACCATAACAACGGAGAGTACAACGGCCACAACGGAATCGTCCGAAACAACTCCAGCATCCACCATAACGATGGAGAGTACAACGGCGACAACGGAATCGTCCGAAACAACTCCAGCATCCACCATAACGACGGAGAGTACAACGGCCAAAACGGAATCGTCCGAAACAACTCCAGCATCCACCATAACGACGGAGAGTACAACGGCCACAACGGAATCGTCCGAAACAACTCCAGCATCCACCATAACGACGGAGAGTACAACGGCCACAACGAAATCGTCCGAAACAACTCCAGCATCCACCATAACGACGGAGAGTGCAACGGCCACAATGGAATCGTCCGAAACAACTCCAGCATCCACCATAACGTCGGAGAGTACAACGGCCACAACGGAATCGTCCGAAACAACTCCAGCATCCACCATAACGACGGAGAGCACAACGGCCACAACGGAATCGTCCGAAACGACTCCAGCATCCACCATAACGACGGAGAGTACAACGGCCACAACGGAATCTTCCGAAACAACTCCAGCATCCACCATAACGATGGAGAGTACAACGGCCACAACGGAATCGTCCGAAACGACACCCGAATCTACCATAACAACGGAGAGTACAACGGCCACAACGGAATCGTCCGAAACAACTCCAGCATCCACCATAACGACGGAGAGTACAACGGCCAAAACGGAATCGTCCGAAACAACTCCAGCATCCACCATAACGACGGAGAGTACAACGGCCACAACGGAATCTTCCGAAACAACTCCAGCATCCACCATAACGATGGAGAGTACAACGGCCACAACGGAATCGTCCGAAACGACACCTGAATCTACCATAACAACGGAGAGTACAACGGCCACAACGGAATCGTCCGAAACAACTCCAGCATCCACCATAACGATGGAGAGTACAACGGCGACAACGGAATCGTCCGAAACAACTCCAGCATCCACCATAACGACGGAGAGTACAACGGCCAAAACGGAATCGTCCGAAACAACTCCAGCATCCACCATAACGACGGAGAGTACAACGGCCACAACGGAATCGTCCGAAACAACTCCAGCATCCACCATAACGACGGAGAGTACAACGGCTACAACGGAATCGTCCGAAACAACTCCAGCATCCACCATAACGACGGAGAGTACAACGGCTACAACGGAATCGTCCGAAACAACTCCAGCATCCACCATAACGACGGAGAGTACAACGGCCACAACGGAATCGTCTGAAACAACTCCAGCATCCACCATAACGACGGAGAGTACAACGGCCACAACGGAATCGTCCGAAACAACTCCAGCATCCACCATAACGACGGAGAGTACAACGGCCACAACGGAATCGTCCGAAACATCTCCAGCATCCACCATAACGACGGAGAGTACAACGGCCACAACGGAATCGTCCGAAACAACTCCAGCATCCACCATAACGACGGAGAGTACAACGGCCACAACGGAATCGTCCGAAACAACTCCAGCATCCACCATAACGACGGAGAGTACAACGGCCACAACGGAATCGTCCGAAACAACTCCAGCATCCACCATAACGACGGAGAGTACAACGGCCACAACGGAATCGTCCGAAACGACACCTGAATCTACCATAACAACGGAGAGTACAAAGGCCACAACGGAATCGTCCGAAACAACTCCAGCATCCACCATAACGACGGAGAGTACAACGGCCACAACGGAATCGTCCGAAACGACACCTGAATCTACCATAACAACGGAGAGTACAACGGCCACAACGGAATCGTCCGAAACAACTCCAGCATCCACCATAACGACGGAGAGTACAACGGCCAAAACGGAATCGTCCGAAACAGCTCCAGCATCCACCATAACGACGGAGAGTACAACGGCCACAACGGAATCGTCCGAAACAACTCCAGCATCCACCATAACGACGGAGAGTACAACGGCCACAACGGAATCGTCCGAAACAACTCCAGCATCCACCATAACGACGGAGAGTACAACGGCCACAACGGAATCGTCCGAAACAACTCCAGCATCCACCATAACGACGGAGAGTACAACGGCCACAACGGAATCTTCCGAAACAACTCCAGCATCCACCATAACGACGGAGAGTACAACGGCCACAACGGAATCGTCCGAAACGACACCCGAATCTACCATAACAACGGAGAGTACAACGGCCACAACGGAATCGTCCGAAACAACTCCAGCATCCACCATAACGACGGAGAGTACAACGGCCACAACGGAATCGTCCGAAACAACTCCAGCATCCACCATAACGACGGAGAGTACAACGGCCACAACGGAATCGTCCGAAACGACACCTGAATCTACCATAACAACGGAGAGTACAACGGCCACAACGGAATCGTCCGAAACAACTCCAGCATCCACCATAACGACGGAGAGTACAACGGCCACAACGGAATCGTCCGAAACAACTCCAGCATCCACCATAACGACGGAGAGTACAACGGCCACAACGGAATCTTCCGAAAAAACTCCAGCATCCACCATAACGACAGAGAGTACAACGGCCACAACGGGATCGTCCGAAACGACACCTGAATCTACCATAACAACGGAGAGTACAACGGCCACAACGGAATCGTCCGAAACGACACCTGAATCTACCATAACAACGGAGAGTACAACGGCCACAACGGAATCGTCCGAAACAACTCCAGCATCCACCATAACAACGGAGAGTACAACGGCCACAACGGAATCGTCCGAAACGACACCTGAATCTACCATAACGACGGAGAGTACAACGGCCACAACGGAATCGTCCGAAACAACTCCAGCATCCACCATAACGACGGAGAGTACAACGGCCACAACGGAATCGTCCGAAACAACTCCAGCATCCACCATAACGACGGAGAGTACAACGGCCACAACGGAATCGTCCGAAACAACTCCAGCATCCACCATAACAACGGAGAGTACAACGGCCACAACGGAATCGTCCGAAACGACACCTGAATCAACCATAACAACGGAGAGTACAAAGGCCACAACGGAATCGTCCGAAACAACTCCAGCATCCACCATAACGACGGAGAGTACAACGGCCACAACCGAATCGTCCGAAACAACTCCAGCATCCACCATAACGACGGAGAGTACAACGGCCACAACGGAATCGTCCGAAACGACACCTGAATCTACCATAACAACGGAGAGTACAAAGGCCACAACGGAATCGTCCGAAACAACTCCAGCATCCACCATAACGACGGAGAGTACAACGGCCACAACGGAATCGTCCGAAACAACTCCAGCATCCACCATAACGACGGAGAGTACAACGGCCACAACGGAATCGTCCGAAACAACTCCAGCATCCACCATAACGACGGAGAGTACAACGGCCACAACGGAATCGTCCGAAACAACTCCAGCATCCACAATAACGACGGAGAGTACAACGACCACAACGGAATCGTCCGAAACGACACCTGAATCTACCATAACAACGGAGAGTACAACGGCCACAACGGAATCGTCCGAAACAACTCCAGCATCCACCATAACGACGGAGAGTACAACGGCCACAACGGAATCGTCCGAAACAAATCCAGCATCCACCATAACGACGGAGAGTACAACGGCCACAACGGAATCGTCCGAAACAACTCCAGCATCCACCATAACGACGGAGAGTACAACGGCCACAACGGAATCGTCCGAAACAACTCCAGCATCTACCATAACGACGGAAAGTACAACGGCCACAACGGAATCGTCCGAAACAACTCCAGCATCCACCATAACGACGGAGAGTACAACGGCCACAACGGAATCGTCCGAAACGACACCTGAATCTACCATAACAACGGAGAGTACAAAGGCCACAACGGAATCGTCCGAAACAACTCCAGCATCCACCATAACGACGGAGAGTACAACGGCCACAACGGAATCGTCCGAAACAACTCCAGCATCCACCATAACGACGGAGAGTACAACGGCCACAACGGAATCGTCCGAAACAACTCCAGCATCCATAATAACGACGGAGAGTACAACGACCACAACGGAATCGTCCGAAACGACACCTGAATCTACCATAACAACGGAGAGTACAACGGCCACAACGGAATCGTCCGAAACAACTCCAGCATCCACCATAACGTCGGAGAGTACAACGGCCACAACGGAATCGTCCGAAACAACTCCAGCATCCACCATAACGACGGAGAGTACAACGGCCACAACGGAATCGTCCGAAACATCTCCAGCATCCACCATAACGACGGAGAGTACAACGGCCACAACGGAATCGTCCGAAACAACTCCAGCATCCACCATAACGACGGAGAGTACAACGGCCACAACGGAATCGTCCGAAACAACTCCAGCATCCACCATAACGACGGAGAGTACAACGGCCACAACGGAATCGTCCGAAACAACTCCAGCATCCACCATAACGACGGAGAGTACAACGGCCACAACGGAATCGTCCGAAACGACACCTGAATCTACCATAACAACGGAGAGTACAAAGGCCACAACGGAATCGTCCGAAACAACTCCAGCATCCACCATAACGACGGAGAGTACAACGGCCACAACGGAATCGTCCGAAACGACACCTGAATCTATCATAACAACGGAGAGTACAACGGCCACAACGGAATCGTCCGAAACAACTCCAGCATCCACCATAACGACGGAGAGTACAACGGCCAAAACGGAATCGTCCGAAACAGCTCCAGCATCCACCATAACGACGGAGAGTACAACGGCCACAACGGAATCGTCCGAAACAACTCCAGCATCCACCATAACGACGGAGAGTACAACGGCCACAACGGAATCGTCCGAAACAACTCCAGCATCCACCATAACGACGGAGAGTACAACGGCCACAACGGAATCGTCCGAAACAACTCCAGCATCCACCATAACGACGGAGAGTACAACGGCCACAACGGAATCTTCCGAAACAACTCCAGCATCCACCATAACGACGGAGAGTACAACGGCCACAACGGAATCGTCCGAAACGACACCCGAATCTACCATAACAACGGAGAGTACAACGGCCACAACGGAATCGTCCGAAACAACTCCAGCATCCACCATAACGACGGAGAGTACAACGGCCACAACGGAATCGTCCGAAACAACTCCAGCATCCACCATAACGACGGAGAGTACAACGGCCACAACGGAATCGTCCGAAACGACACCTGAATCTACCATAACAACGGAGAGTACAACGGCCACAACGGAATCGTCCGAAACAACTCCAGCATCCACCATAACGACGGAGAGTACAACGGCCACAACGGAATCGTCCGAAACAACTCCAGCATCCACCATAACGACGGAGAGTACAACGGCCACAACGGAATCTTCCGAAAAAACTCCAGCATCCACCATAACGACAGAGAGTACAACGGCCACAACGGGATCGTCCGAAACGACACCTGAATCTACCATAACAACGGAGAGTACAACGGCCACAACGGAATCGTCCGAAACGACACCTGAATCTACCATAACAACGGAGAGTACAACGGCCACAACGGAATCGTCCGAAACAACTCCAGCATCCACCATAACAACGGAGAGTACAACGGCCACAACGGAATCGTCCGAAACGACACCTGAATCTACCATAACGACGGAGAGTACAACGGCCACAACGGAATCGTCCGAAACAACTCCAGCATCCACCATAACGACGGAGAGTACAACGGCCACAACGGAATCGTCCGAAACAACTCCAGCATCCACCATAACGACGGAGAGTACAACGGCCACAACGGAATCGTCCGAAACAACTCCAGCATCCACCATAACAACGGAGAGTACAACGGCCACAACGGAATCGTCCGAAACGACACCTGAATCAACCATAACAACGGAGAGTACAAAGGCCACAACGGAATCGTCCGAAACAACTCCAGCATCCACCATAACGACGGAGAGTACAACGGCCACAACCGAATCGTCCGAAACAACTCCAGCATCCACCATAACGACGGAGAGTACAACGGCCACAACGGAATCGTCCGAAACGACACCTGAATCTACCATAACAACGGAGAGTACAAAGGCCACAACGGAATCGTCCGAAACAACTCCAGCATCCACCATAACGACGGAGAGTACAACGGCCACAACGGAATCGTCCGAAACAACTCCAGCATCCACCATAACGACGGAGAGTACAACGGCCACAACGGAATCGTCCGAAACAACTCCAGCATCCACCATAACGACGGAGAGTACAACGGCCACAACGGAATCGTCCGAAACAACTCCAGCATCCACAATAACGACGGAGAGTACAACGACCACAACGGAATCGTCCGAAACGACACCTGAATCTACCATAACAACGGAGAGTACAACGGCCACAACGGAATCGTCCGAAACAACTCCAGCATCCACCATAACGACGGAGAGTACAACGGCCACAACGGAATCGTCCGAAACAACTCCAGCATCCACCATAACGACGGAGAGTACAACGGCCACAACGGAATCGTCCGAAACAACTCCAGCATCCACCATAACGACGGAGAGTACAACGGCCACAACGGAATCGTCCGAAACAACTCCAGCATCTACCATAACGACGGAAAGTACAACGGCCACAACGGAATCGTCCGAAACAACTCCAGCATCCACCATAACGACGGAGAGTACAACGGCCACAACGGAATCGTCCGAAACGACACCTGAATCTACCATAACAACGGAGAGTACAAAGGCCACAACGGAATCGTCCGAAACAACTCCAGCATCCACCATAACGACGGAGAGTACAACGGCCACAACGGAATCGTCCGAAACAACTCCAGCATCCACCATAACGACGGAGAGTACAACGGCCACAACGGAATCGTCCGAAACAACTCCAGCATCCATAATAACGACGGAGAGTACAACGACCACAACGGAATCGTCCGAAACGACACCTGAATCTACCATAACAACGGAGAGTACAACGGCCACAACGGAATCGTCCGAAACAACTCCAGCATCCACCATAACTTCGGAGAGTACAACGGCCACAACGGAATCGTCCGAAACAACTCCAGCATCCACCATAACGACGGAGAGTACAACGGCCACAACGGAATCGTCCGAAACATCTCCAGCATCCACCATAACGACGGAGAGTACAACGGCCACAACGGAATCGTCCGAAACAACTCCAGCATCCACCATAACGACGGAGAGTACAACGGCCACAACGGAATCGTCCGAAACAACTCCAGCATCCACCATAACGACGGAGAGTACAACGGCCACAACGGAATCGTCCGAAACAACTCCAGCATCCACCATAACGACGGAGAGTACAACGGCCACAACGGAATCGTCCGAAACGACACCTGAATCTACCATAACAACGGAGAGTACAAAGGCCACAACGGAATCGTCCGAAACAACTCCAGCATCCACCATAACGACGGAGAGTACAACGGCCACAACGGAATCGTCCGAAACGACACCTGAATCTACCATAACAACGGAGAGTACAACGGCCACAACGGAATCGTCCGAAACAACTCCAGCATCCACCATAACGACGGAGAGTACAACGGCCACAACGGAATCGTCCGAAACAACTCCAGCATCCACCATAACGACGGAGAGTACAACGGCCACAACGGAATCGTCCGAAACAACTCCAGCATCCATAATAACGACGGAGAGTACAACGACCACAACGGAATCGTCCGAAACGACACCTGAATCTACCATAACAACGGAGAGTACAACGGCCACAACGGAATCGTCCGAAACAACTCCAGCATCCACCATAACTTCGGAGAGTACAACGGCCACAACGGAATCGTCCGAAACAACTCCAGCATCCACCATAACGACGGAGAGTACAACGGCCACAACGGAATCGTCCGAAACATCTCCAGCATCCACCATAACGACGGAGAGTACAACGGCCACAACGGAATCGTCCGAAACAACTCCAGCATCCACCATAACGACGGAGAGTACAACGGCCACAACGGAATCGTCCGAAACAACTCCAGCATCCACCATAACGACGGAGAGTACAACGGCCACAACGGAATCGTCCGAAACAACTCCAGCATCCACCATAACGACGGAGAGTACAACGGCCACAACGGAATCGTCCGAAACGACACCTGAATCTACCATAACAACGGAGAGTACAAAGGCCACAACGGAATCGTCCGAAACAACTCCAGCATCCACCATAACGACGGAGAGTACAACGGCCACAACGGAATCGTCCGAAACGACACCTGAATCTACCATAACAACGGAGAGTACAACGGCCACAACGGAATCGTCCGAAACAACTCCAGCATCCACCATAACGACGGAGAGTACAACGGCCAAAACGGAATCGTCCGAAACAGCTCCAGCATCCACCATAACGACGGAGAGTACAACGGCCACAACGGAATCGTCCGAAACAACTCCAGCATCCACCATAACGACGGAGAGTACAACGGCCACAACGGAATCGTCCGAAATAACTCCAGCATCCACCATAACGACGGAGAGTACAACGGCCACAACGGAATCGTCCGAAACAACTCCAGCATCCACCATAACGACGGAGAGTACAACGGCCACAACGGAATCTTCCGAAACAACTCCAGCATCCACCATAACGACGGAGAGTACAACGGCCACAACGGAATCGTCCGAAACGACACCCGAATCTACCATAACAACGGAGAGTACAACGGCCACAACGGAATCGTCCGAAACGACACCTGAATCTACCATAACGACGGAGAGTACAACGGCCACAACGGAATCGTCCGAAACAACTCCAGCATCCACCATAACGACGGAGAGTACAACGGCCACAACGGAATCGTCCGAAACAACTCCAGCATCCACCATAACGACGGAGAGTACAACGGCCACAACGGAATCGTCCGAAACAACTCCAGCATCCACCATAACAACGGAGAGTACAACGGCCACAACGGAATCGTCCGAAACGACACCTGAATCAACCATAACAACGGAGAGTACAAAGGCCACAACGGAATCGTCCGAAACAACTCCAGCATCCACCATAACGACGGAGAGTACAACGGCCACAACCGAATCGTCCGAAACAACTCCAGCATCCACCATAACGACGGAGAGTACAACGGCCACAACGGAATCGTCCGAAACGACACCTGAATCTACCATAACAACGGAGAGTACAAAGGCCACAACGGAATCGTCCGAAACAACTCCAGCATCCACCATAACGACGGAGAGTACAACGGCCACAACGGAATCGTCCGAAACAACTCCAGCATCCACCATAACGACGGAGAGTACAACGGCCACAACGGAATCGTCCGAAACAACTCCAGCATCCACCATAACGACGGAGAGTACAACGGCCACAACGGAATCGTCCGAAACAACTCCAGCATCCACAATAACGACGGAGAGTACAACGACCACAACGGAATCGTCCGAAACGACACCTGAATCTACCATAACAACGGAGAGTACAACGGCCACAACGGAATCGTCCGAAACAACTCCAGCATCCACCATAACGACGGAGAGTACAACGGCCACAACGGAATCGTCCGAAACAACTCCAGCATCCACCATAACGACGGAGAGTACAACGGCCACAACGGAATCGTCCGAAACAACTCCAGCATCCACCATAACGACGGAGAGTACAACGGCCACAACGGAATCGTCCGAAACAACTCCAGCATCTACCATAACGACGGAAAGTACAACGGCCACAACGGAATCGTCCGAAACAACTCCAGCATCCACCATAACGACGGAGAGTACAACGGCCACAACGGAATCGTCCGAAACGACACCTGAATCTACCATAACAACGGAGAGTACAAAGGCCACAACGGAATCGTCCGAAACAACTCCAGCATCCACCATAACGACGGAGAGTACAACGGCCACAACGGAATCGTCCGAAACAACTCCAGCATCCACCATAACGACGGAGAGTACAACGGCCACAACGGAATCGTCCGAAACAACTCCAGCATCCATAATAACGACGGAGAGTACAACGACCACAACGGAATCGTCCGAAACGACACCTGAATCTACCATAACAACGGAGAGTACAACGGCCACAACGGAATCGTCCGAAACAACTCCAGCATCCACCATAACGTCGGAGAGTACAACGGCCACAACGGAATCGTCCGAAACAACTCCAGCATCCACCATAACGACGGAGAGTACAACGGCCACAACGGAATCGTCCGAAACATCTCCAGCATCCACCATAACGACGGAGAGTACAACGGCCACAACGGAATCGTCCGAAACAACTCCAGCATCCACCATAACGACGGAGAGTACAACGGCCACAACGGAATCGTCCGAAACAACTCCAGCATCCACCATAACGACGGAGAGTACAACGGCCACAACGGAATCGTCCGAAACAACTCCAGCATCCACCATAACGACGGAGAGTACAACGGCCACAACGGAATCGTCCGAAACGACACCTGAATCTACCATAACAACGGAGAGTACAAAGGCCACAACGGAATCGTCCGAAACAACTCCAGCATCCACCATAACGACGGAGAGTACAACGGCCACAACGGAATCGTCCGAAACGACACCTGAATCTACCATAACAACGGAGAGTACAACGGCCACAACGGAATCGTCCGAAACAACTCCAGCATCCACCATAACGACGGAGAGTACAACGGCCAAAACGGAATCGTCCGAAACAGCTCCAGCATCCACCATAACGACGGAGAGTACAACGGCCACAACGGAATCGTCCGAAACAACTCCAGCATCCACCATAACGACGGAGAGTACAACGGCCACAACGGAATCGTCCGAAACAACTCCAGCATCCACCATAACGACGGAGAGTACAACGGCCACAACGGAATCGTCCGAAACAACTCCAGCATCCACCATAACGACGGAGAGTATAACGGCCACAACGGAATCGTCCGAAACAATTCCAGCATCCACCATAACGACGGAGAGTACAACGGCCACAACGGAATCGTCCGAAACAACTCCAGCATCCACCATAACGACGGAGAGTACAACGGCCACAACGGAATCGTCCGAAACAACTCCAGCATCCACCATAACGACGGAGAGTACAACGGCCACAACGGAATCGTCCGAAACAACTCCAGCATCCACCATAACGACGGAGAGTACAACGGCCACAACGAAATCGTCCGAAACAACTCCAGCATCCACCATAACGACGGAGAGTATAACGGCCACAACGGTATCGTCCGAAACGACACCTGAATCTACCATAACGACGGAGAGTACAACGGCCACAACGGAATCGTCCGAAACAACTCCAGCATCCATCATAACGACGGAGAGTACAACGGCCACAACGAAATCGTCCGAAACAACTCCAGCATCCACCATAACGACAGAGAGTATAACGGCCACAACGGAATCGTCCGAAACAACTCCAGCATCCACCATAACGACGGAGAGTACAACGGCCACAACGGAATCGTCCGAAACGACACCTGAATCTACCATAACAACGGAGAGTACAACGGCCACAACGGAATCGTCCGAAACAACTCCAGCATCCACCATAACGACGGAGAGTACAACGGCCACAACGGAATCGTCCGAAACAACTCCAGCATCCACCATAACGACGGAGAGTACAACGGCCACAACGAAATCGTCCGAAACAACTCCAGCATCCACCATAACGACGGAGAGTACAACGGCCACAATGGAATCGTCCGAAACAACTCCAGCATCCACCATAACGTCGGAGAGTACAACGGCCACAACGGAATCGTCCGAAACAACTCCAGCATCCACCATAACGACGGAGAGCACAACGGCCACAACGGAATCGTCCGAAACAACTCCAGCATCCACCATAACGACGGAGAGTACAACGGCCACAACGGAATCTTCCGAAACAACTCCAGCATCCACCATAACGATGGAGAGTACAACGGCCACAACGGAATCGTCCGAAACGACACCCGAATCTACCATAACAACGGAGAGTACAACGGCCACAACGGAATCGTCCGAAACAACTCCAGCATCCACCATAACGATGGAGAGTACAACGGCGACAACGGAATCGTCCGAAACAACTCCAGCATCCACCATAACGACGGAGAGTACAACGGCCAAAACGGAATCGTCCGAAACAACTCCAGCATCCACCATAACGACGGAGAGTACAACGGCCACAACGGAATCGTCCGAAACAACTCCAGCATCCACCATAACGACGGAGAGTACAACGGCCACAACGAAATCGTCCGAAACAACTCCAGCATCCACCATAACGACGGAGAGTGCAACGGCCACAATGGAATCGTCCGAAACAACTCCAGCATCCACCATAACGTCGGAGAGTACAACGGCCACAACGGAATCGTCCGAAACAACTCCAGCATCCACCATAACGACGGAGAGCACAACGGCCACAACGGAATCGTCCGAAACAACTCCAGCATCCACCATAACGACGGAGAGTACAACGGCCACAACGGAATCTTCCGAAACAACTCCAGCATCCACCATAACGATGGAGAGTACAACGGCCACAACGGAATCGTCCGAAACGACACCCGAATCTACCATAACAACGGAGAGTACAACGGCCACAACGGAATCGTCCGAAACAACTCCAGCATCCACCATAACGACGGAGAGTACAACGGCCAAAACGGAATCGTCCGAAACAACTCCAGCATCCACCATAACGACGGAGAGTACAACGGCCACAACGGAATCTTCCGAAACAACTCCAGCATCCACCATAACGATGGAGAGTACAACGGCCACAACGGAATCGTCCGAAACGACACCTGAATCTACCATAACAACGGAGAGTACAACGGCCACAACGGAATCGTCCGAAACAACTCCAGCATCCACCATAACGATGGAGAGTACAACGGCGACAACGGAATCGTCCGAAACAACTCCAGCATCCACCATAACGACGGAGAGTACAACGGCCAAAACGGAATCGTCCGAAACAACTCCAGCATCCACCATAACGACGGAGAGTACAACGGCCACAACGGAATCGTCCGAAACAACTCCAGCATCCACCATAACGACGGAGAGTACAACGGCTACAACGGAATCGTCCGAAACAACTCCAGCATCCACCATAACGACGGAGAGTACAACGGCTACAACGGAATCGTCCGAAACAACTCCAGCATCCACCATAACGACGGAGAGTACAACGGCCACAACGGAATCGTCTGAAACAACTCCAGCATCCACCATAACGACGGAGAGTACAACGGCCACAACGGAATCGTCCGAAACAACTCCAGCATCCACCATAACGACGGAGAGTACAACGGCCACAACGGAATCGTCCGAAACATCTCCAGCATCCACCATAACGACGGAGAGTACAACGGCCACAACGGAATCGTCCGAAACAACTCCAGCATCCACCATAACGACGGAGAGTACAACGGCCACAACGGAATCGTCCGAAACAACTCCAGCATCCACCATAACGACGGAGAGTACAACGGCCACAACGGAATCGTCCGAAACAACTCCAGCATCCACCATAACGACGGAGAGTACAACGGCCACAACGGAATCGTCCGAAACGACACCTGAATCTACCATAACAACGGAGAGTACAAAGGCCACAACGGAATCGTCCGAAACAACTCCAGCATCCACCATAACGACGGAGAGTACAACGGCCACAACGGAATCGTCCGAAACGACACCTGAATCTACCATAACAACGGAGAGTACAACGGCCACAACGGAATCGTCCGAAACAACTCCAGCATCCACCATAACGACGGAGAGTACAACGGCCAAAACGGAATCGTCCGAAACAGCTCCAGCATCCACCATAACGACGGAGAGTACAACGGCCACAACGGAATCGTCCGAAACAACTCCAGCATCCACCATAACGACGGAGAGTACAACGGCCACAACGGAATCGTCCGAAACAACTCCAGCATCCACCATAACGACGGAGAGTACAACGGCCACAACGGAATCGTCCGAAACAACTCCAGCATCCACCATAACGACGGAGAGTACAACGGCCACAACGGAATCTTCCGAAACAACTCCAGCATCCACCATAACGACGGAGAGTACAACGGCCACAACGGAATCGTCCGAAACGACACCCGAATCTACCATAACAACGGAGAGTACAACGGCCACAACGGAATCGTCCGAAACAACTCCAGCATCCACCATAACGACGGAGAGTACAACGGCCACAACGGAATCGTCCGAAACAACTCCAGCATCCACCATAACGACGGAGAGTACAACGGCCACAACGGAATCGTCCGAAACGACACCTGAATCTACCATAACAACGGAGAGTACAACGGCCACAACGGAATCGTCCGAAACAACTCCAGCATCCACCATAACGACGGAGAGTACAACGGCCACAACGGAATCGTCCGAAACAACTCCAGCATCCACCATAACGACGGAGAGTACAACGGCCACAACGGAATCTTCCGAAAAAACTCCAGCATCCACCATAACGACAGAGAGTACAACGGCCACAACGGGATCGTCCGAAACGACACCTGAATCTACCATAACAACGGAGAGTACAACGGCCACAACGGAATCGTCCGAAACGACACCTGAATCTACCATAACAACGGAGAGTACAACGGCCACAACGGAATCGTCCGAAACAACTCCAGCATCCACCATAACAACGGAGAGTACAACGGCCACAACGGAATCGTCCGAAACGACACCTGAATCTACCATAACGACGGAGAGTACAACGGCCACAACGGAATCGTCCGAAACAACTCCAGCATCCACCATAACGACGGAGAGTACAACGGCCACAACGGAATCGTCCGAAACAACTCCAGCATCCACCATAACGACGGAGAGTACAACGGCCACAACGGAATCGTCCGAAACAACTCCAGCATCCACCATAACAACGGAGAGTACAACGGCCACAACGGAATCGTCCGAAACGACACCTGAATCAACCATAACAACGGAGAGTACAAAGGCCACAACGGAATCGTCCGAAACAACTCCAGCATCCACCATAACGACGGAGAGTACAACGGCCACAACCGAATCGTCCGAAACAACTCCAGCATCCACCATAACGACGGAGAGTACAACGGCCACAACGGAATCGTCCGAAACGACACCTGAATCTACCATAACAACGGAGAGTACAAAGGCCACAACGGAATCGTCCGAAACAACTCCAGCATCCACCATAACGACGGAGAGTACAACGGCCACAACGGAATCGTCCGAAACAACTCCAGCATCCACCATAACGACGGAGAGTACAACGGCCACAACGGAATCGTCCGAAACAACTCCAGCATCCACCATAACGACGGAGAGTACAACGGCCACAACGGAATCGTCCGAAACAACTCCAGCATCCACAATAACGACGGAGAGTACAACGACCACAACGGAATCGTCCGAAACGACACCTGAATCTACCATAACAACGGAGAGTACAACGGCCACAACGGAATCGTCCGAAACAACTCCAGCATCCACCATAACGACGGAGAGTACAACGGCCACAACGGAATCGTCCGAAACAAATCCAGCATCCACCATAACGACGGAGAGTACAACGGCCACAACGGAATCGTCCGAAACAACTCCAGCATCCACCATAACGACGGAGAGTACAACGGCCACAACGGAATCGTCCGAAACAACTCCAGCATCTACCATAACGACGGAAAGTACAACGGCCACAACGGAATCGTCCGAAACAACTCCAGCATCCACCATAACGACGGAGAGTACAACGGCCACAACGGAATCGTCCGAAACGACACCTGAATCTACCATAACAACGGAGAGTACAAAGGCCACAACGGAATCGTCCGAAACAACTCCAGCATCCACCATAACGACGGAGAGTACAACGGCCACAACGGAATCGTCCGAAACAACTCCAGCATCCACCATAACGACGGAGAGTACAACGGCCACAACGGAATCGTCCGAAACAACTCCAGCATCCATAATAACGACGGAGAGTACAACGACCACAACGGAATCGTCCGAAACGACACCTGAATCTACCATAACAACGGAGAGTACAACGGCCACAACGGAATCGTCCGAAACAACTCCAGCATCCACCATAACGTCGGAGAGTACAACGGCCACAACGGAATCGTCCGAAACAACTCCAGCATCCACCATAACGACGGAGAGTACAACGGCCACAACGGAATCGTCCGAAACATCTCCAGCATCCACCATAACGACGGAGAGTACAACGGCCACAACGGAATCGTCCGAAACAACTCCAGCATCCACCATAACGACGGAGAGTACAACGGCCACAACGGAATCGTCCGAAACAACTCCAGCATCCACCATAACGACGGAGAGTACAACGGCCACAACGGAATCGTCCGAAACAACTCCAGCATCCACCATAACGACGGAGAGTACAACGGCCACAACGGAATCGTCCGAAACGACACCTGAATCTACCATAACAACGGAGAGTACAAAGGCCACAACGGAATCGTCCGAAACAACTCCAGCATCCACCATAACGACGGAGAGTACAACGGCCACAACGGAATCGTCCGAAACGACACCTGAATCTATCATAACAACGGAGAGTACAACGGCCACAACGGAATCGTCCGAAACAACTCCAGCATCCACCATAACGACGGAGAGTACAACGGCCAAAACGGAATCGTCCGAAACAGCTCCAGCATCCACCATAACGACGGAGAGTACAACGGCCACAACGGAATCGTCCGAAACAACTCCAGCATCCACCATAACGACGGAGAGTACAACGGCCACAACGGAATCGTCCGAAACAACTCCAGCATCCACCATAACGACGGAGAGTACAACGGCCACAACGGAATCGTCCGAAACAACTCCAGCATCCACCATAACGACGGAGAGTACAACGGCCACAACGGAATCTTCCGAAACAACTCCAGCATCCACCATAACGACGGAGAGTACAACGGCCACAACGGAATCGTCCGAAACGACACCCGAATCTACCATAACAACGGAGAGTACAACGGCCACAACGGAATCGTCCGAAACAACTCCAGCATCCACCATAACGACGGAGAGTACAACGGCCACAACGGAATCGTCCGAAACAACTCCAGCATCCACCATAACGACGGAGAGTACAACGGCCACAACGGAATCGTCCGAAACGACACCTGAATCTACCATAACAACGGAGAGTACAACGGCCACAACGGAATCGTCCGAAACAACTCCAGCATCCACCATAACGACGGAGAGTACAACGGCCACAACGGAATCGTCCGAAACAACTCCAGCATCCACCATAACGACGGAGAGTACAACGGCCACAACGGAATCTTCCGAAAAAACTCCAGCATCCACCATAACGACAGAGAGTACAACGGCCACAACGGGATCGTCCGAAACGACACCTGAATCTACCATAACAACGGAGAGTACAACGGCCACAACGGAATCGTCCGAAACGACACCTGAATCTACCATAACAACGGAGAGTACAACGGCCACAACGGAATCGTCCGAAACAACTCCAGCATCCACCATAACAACGGAGAGTACAACGGCCACAACGGAATCGTCCGAAACGACACCTGAATCTACCATAACGACGGAGAGTACAACGGCCACAACGGAATCGTCCGAAACAACTCCAGCATCCACCATAACGACGGAGAGTACAACGGCCACAACGGAATCGTCCGAAACAACTCCAGCATCCACCATAACGACGGAGAGTACAACGGCCACAACGGAATCGTCCGAAACAACTCCAGCATCCACCATAACAACGGAGAGTACAACGGCCACAACGGAATCGTCCGAAACGACACCTGAATCAACCATAACAACGGAGAGTACAAAGGCCACAACGGAATCGTCCGAAACAACTCCAGCATCCACCATAACGACGGAGAGTACAACGGCCACAACCGAATCGTCCGAAACAACTCCAGCATCCACCATAACGACGGAGAGTACAACGGCCACAACGGAATCGTCCGAAACGACACCTGAATCTACCATAACAACGGAGAGTACAAAGGCCACAACGGAATCGTCCGAAACAACTCCAGCATCCACCATAACGACGGAGAGTACAACGGCCACAACGGAATCGTCCGAAACAACTCCAGCATCCACCATAACGACGGAGAGTACAACGGCCACAACGGAATCGTCCGAAACAACTCCAGCATCCACCATAACGACGGAGAGTACAACGGCCACAACGGAATCGTCCGAAACAACTCCAGCATCCACAATAACGACGGAGAGTACAACGACCACAACGGAATCGTCCGAAACGACACCTGAATCTACCATAACAACGGAGAGTACAACGGCCACAACGGAATCGTCCGAAACAACTCCAGCATCCACCATAACGACGGAGAGTACAACGGCCACAACGGAATCGTCCGAAACAACTCCAGCATCCACCATAACGACGGAGAGTACAACGGCCACAACGGAATCGTCCGAAACAACTCCAGCATCCACCATAACGACGGAGAGTACAACGGCCACAACGGAATCGTCCGAAACAACTCCAGCATCTACCATAACGACGGAAAGTACAACGGCCACAACGGAATCGTCCGAAACAACTCCAGCATCCACCATAACGACGGAGAGTACAACGGCCACAACGGAATCGTCCGAAACGACACCTGAATCTACCATAACAACGGAGAGTACAAAGGCCACAACGGAATCGTCCGAAACAACTCCAGCATCCACCATAACGACGGAGAGTACAACGGCCACAACGGAATCGTCCGAAACAACTCCAGCATCCACCATAACGACGGAGAGTACAACGGCCACAACGGAATCGTCCGAAACAACTCCAGCATCCATAATAACGACGGAGAGTACAACGACCACAACGGAATCGTCCGAAACGACACCTGAATCTACCATAACAACGGAGAGTACAACGGCCACAACGGAATCGTCCGAAACAACTCCAGCATCCACCATAACTTCGGAGAGTACAACGGCCACAACGGAATCGTCCGAAACAACTCCAGCATCCACCATAACGACGGAGAGTACAACGGCCACAACGGAATCGTCCGAAACATCTCCAGCATCCACCATAACGACGGAGAGTACAACGGCCACAACGGAATCGTCCGAAACAACTCCAGCATCCACCATAACGACGGAGAGTACAACGGCCACAACGGAATCGTCCGAAACAACTCCAGCATCCACCATAACGACGGAGAGTACAACGGCCACAACGGAATCGTCCGAAACAACTCCAGCATCCACCATAACGACGGAGAGTACAACGGCCACAACGGAATCGTCCGAAACGACACCTGAATCTACCATAACAACGGAGAGTACAAAGGCCACAACGGAATCGTCCGAAACAACTCCAGCATCCACCATAACGACGGAGAGTACAACGGCCACAACGGAATCGTCCGAAACGACACCTGAATCTACCATAACAACGGAGAGTACAACGGCCACAACGGAATCGTCCGAAACAACTCCAGCATCCACCATAACGACGGAGAGTACAACGGCCACAACGGAATCGTCCGAAACAACTCCAGCATCCACCATAACGACGGAGAGTACAACGGCCACAACGGAATCGTCCGAAACAACTCCAGCATCCATAATAACGACGGAGAGTACAACGACCACAACGGAATCGTCCGAAACGACACCTGAATCTACCATAACAACGGAGAGTACAACGGCCACAACGGAATCGTCCGAAACAACTCCAGCATCCACCATAACTTCGGAGAGTACAACGGCCACAACGGAATCGTCCGAAACAACTCCAGCATCCACCATAACGACGGAGAGTACAACGGCCACAACGGAATCGTCCGAAACATCTCCAGCATCCACCATAACGACGGAGAGTACAACGGCCACAACGGAATCGTCCGAAACAACTCCAGCATCCACCATAACGACGGAGAGTACAACGGCCACAACGGAATCGTCCGAAACAACTCCAGCATCCACCATAACGACGGAGAGTACAACGGCCACAACGGAATCGTCCGAAACAACTCCAGCATCCACCATAACGACGGAGAGTACAACGGCCACAACGGAATCGTCCGAAACGACACCTGAATCTACCATAACAACGGAGAGTACAAAGGCCACAACGGAATCGTCCGAAACAACTCCAGCATCCACCATAACGACGGAGAGTACAACGGCCACAACGGAATCGTCCGAAACGACACCTGAATCTACCATAACAACGGAGAGTACAACGGCCACAACGGAATCGTCCGAAACAACTCCAGCATCCACCATAACGACGGAGAGTACAACGGCCAAAACGGAATCGTCCGAAACAGCTCCAGCATCCACCATAACGACGGAGAGTACAACGGCCACAACGGAATCGTCCGAAACAACTCCAGCATCCACCATAACGACGGAGAGTACAACGGCCACAACGGAATCGTCCGAAATAACTCCAGCATCCACCATAACGACGGAGAGTACAACGGCCACAACGGAATCGTCCGAAACAACTCCAGCATCCACCATAACGACGGAGAGTACAACGGCCACAACGGAATCGTCCGAAATAACTCCAGCATCCACCATAACGACGGAGAGTACAACGGCCACAACGGAATCGTCCGAAACAACTCCAGCATCCACCATAACGACGGAGAGTACAACGGCCACAACGGAATCGTCCGAAACAACTCCAGCATCCACCATAACGACGGAGAGTACAACGGCCACAACGGAATCGTCCGAAACAACTCCAGCATCCACCATAACAACGGAGAGTACAACGGCCACAACGGAATCTTCCGAAACAACTCCAGCATCCACCATAACGACGGAGAGTACAACGGCCACAACGGAATCGTCCGAAACGACACCCGAATCTACCATAACAACGGAGAGTACAACGGCCACAACGGAATCGTCCGAAACGACACCTGAATCTACCATAACGACGGAGAGTACAACGGCCACAACGGAATCGTCCGAAACAACTCCAGCATCCACCATAACGACGGAGAGTACAACGGCCACAACGGAATCGTCCGAAACAACTCCAGCATCCACCATAACGACGGAGAGTACAACGGCCACAACGGAATCGTCCGAAACAACTCCAGCATCCACCATAACAACGGAGAGTACAACGGCCACAACGGAATCGTCCGAAACGACACCTGAATCAACCATAACAACGGAGAGTACAAAGGCCACAACGGAATCGTCCGAAACAACTCCAGCATCCACCATAACGACGGAGAGTACAACGGCCACAACCGAATCGTCCGAAACAACTCCAGCATCCACCATAACGACGGAGAGTACAACGGCCACAACGGAATCGTCCGAAACGACACCTGAATCTACCATAACAACGGAGAGTACAAAGGCCACAACGGAATCGTCCGAAACAACTCCAGCATCCACCATAACGACGGAGAGTACAACGGCCACAACGGAATCGTCCGAAACAACTCCAGCATCCACCATAACGACGGAGAGTACAACGGCCACAACGGAATCGTCCGAAACAACTCCAGCATCCACCATAACGACGGAGAGTACAACGGCCACAACGGAATCGTCCGAAACAACTCCAGCATCCACAATAACGACGGAGAGTACAACGACCACAACGGAATCGTCCGAAACGACACCTGAATCTACCATAACAACGGAGAGTACAACGGCCACAACGGAATCGTCCGAAACAACTCCAGCATCCACCATAACGACGGAGAGTACAACGGCCACAACGGAATCGTCCGAAACAACTCCAGCATCCACCATAACGACGGAGAGTACAACGGCCACAACGGAATCGTCCGAAACAACTCCAGCATCCACCATAACGACGGAGAGTACAACGGCCACAACGGAATCGTCCGAAACAACTCCAGCATCTACCATAACGACGGAAAGTACAACGGCCACAACGGAATCGTCCGAAACAACTCCAGCATCCACCATAACGACGGAGAGTACAACGGCCACAACGGAATCGTCTGAAACGACACCTGAATCTACCATAACAACGGAGAGTACAAAGGCCACAACGGAATCGTCCGAAACAACTCCAGCATCCACCATAACGACGGAGAGTACAACGGCCACAACGGAATCGTCCGAAACAACTCCAGCATCCACCATAACGACGGAGAGTACAACGGCCACAACGGAATCGTCCGAAACAACTCCAGCATCCATAATAACGACGGAGAGTACAACGACCACAACGGAATCGTCCGAAACGACACCTGAATCTACCATAACAACGGAGAGTACAACGGCCACAACGGAATCGTCCGAAACAACTCCAGCATCCACCATAACGTCGGAGAGTACAACGGCCACAACGGAATCGTCCGAAACAACTCCAGCATCCACCATAACGACGGAGAGTACAACGGCCACAACGGAATCGTCCGAAACATCTCCAGCATCCACCATAACGACGGAGAGTACAACGGCCACAACGGAATCGTCCGAAACAACTCCAGCATCCACCATAACGACGGAGAGTACAACGGCCACAACGGAATCGTCCGAAACAACTCCAGCATCCACCATAACGACGGAGAGTACAACGGCCACAACGGAATCGTCCGAAACAACTCCAGCATCCACCATAACGACGGAGAGTACAACGGCCACAACGGAATCGTCCGAAACGACACCTGAATCTACCATAACAACGGAGAGTACAAAGGCCACAACGGAATCGTCCGAAACAACTCCAGCATCCACCATAACGACGGAGAGTACAACGGCCACAACGGAATCGTCCGAAACGACACCTGAATCTACCATAACAACGGAGAGTACAACGGCCACAACGGAATCGTCCGAAACAACTCCAGCATCCACCATAACGACGGAGAGTACAACGGCCAAAACGGAATCGTCCGAAACAGCTCCAGCATCCACCATAACGACGGAGAGTACAACGGCCACAACGGAATCGTCCGAAACAACTCCAGCATCCACCATAACGACGGAGAGTACAACGGCCACAACGGAATCGTCCGAAACAACTCCAGCATCCACCATAACGACGGAGAGTACAACGGCCACAACGGAATCGTCCGAAACAACTCCAGCATCCACCATAACGACGGAGAGTATAACGGCCACAACGGAATCGTCCGAAACAATTCCAGCATCCACCATAACGACGGAGAGTACAACGGCCACAACGGAATCGTCCGAAACAACTCCAGCATCCACCATAACGACGGAGAGTACAACGGCCACAACGGAATCGTCCGAAACAACTCCAGCATCCACCATAACGACGGAGAGTACAACGGCCACAACGGAATCGTCCGAAACAACTCCAGCATCCACCATAACGACGGAGAGTACAACGGCCACAACGAAATCGTCCGAAACAACTCCAGCATCCACCATAACGACGGAGAGTATAACGGCCACAACGGTATCGTCCGAAACGACACCTGAATCTACCATAACGACGGAGAGTACAACGGCCACAACGGAATCGTCCGAAACAACTCCAGCATCCATCATAACGACGGAGAGTACAACGGCCACAACGAAATCGTCCGAAACAACTCCAGCATCCACCATAACGACAGAGAGTATAACGGCCACAACGGAATCGTCCGAAACAACTCCAGCATCCACCATAACGACGGAGAGTACAACGGCCACAACGGAATCGTCCGAAACAACTCCAGCATCCACCATAGCGACGGAGAGTACAACGGCCACAACGGAATCGTCCGAAACAACTCCAGCATCCACCATAACGACGGAGAGTACAACGGCCACAACGGAATCGTCCGAAACAACTCCAGCATCCACCATAATGACGGAGAGTACAACGGCTACAACGGAATCGTCCGAAACGACACCTGAATCTACCATAACAACGGAGAGTACAAAGGCCACAACGGAATCGTCCGAAACAACTCCAGCATCCACCATAACGACGGAGAGTACAACGGCCACAACGGAATCGTCCGAAACGACACCTGAATCTACCATAACAACGGAGAGTACAACGGCCACAACGGAATCGTCCGAAACAACTCCAGCATGCACCATAACGACGGAGAGTACAACGGCCACAACGGAATCGTCCGAAACAACTCCAGCATCCACCATAACGACGGAGAGAACAACGGCCACAACGGAATCGTCCGAAACAACTCCAGCATCCACAATAACGACGGAGAGTACAACGACCACAACGGAATCGTCCGAAACGACACCTGAATCTACCATAACAACGGAGAGTACAACGGCCACAACGGAATCGTCCGAAACAACTCCAGCATCCACCATAACGACGGAGAGTACAACGGCCACAACGGAATCGTCCGAAACAACTCCAGCATCCCCCATAACGACGGAGAGTACAACGGCCACAACGGAATCGTCCGAAACAACTCCAGCATCCACCATAACGACAGAAAGTACAACGGCCACAACGGAATCGTCCGAAACAACTCCAGCATCCACCATAACGACGGAGAGTACAACGGCCACAACGGAATCGTCCGAAACAACTCCAGCATCCACCATAACGACGGAGAGTACAACGGCCACAACGGAATCATCCGAAACAACTCCAGCATCCACCATAACGACGGAGAGTACAACGGCCACAACGGAATCGTCCGAAACGACACCTGAATCTACCATAACAACGGAGAGTACAACGGCCACAACGGAATCGTCCGAAACGACACCTGAATCTACCATAACAACGGAGAGTACAACGGCCACAACGGAATCGTCCGAAACAACTCCAGCCGCCACCATAACGACGGAGAGTACAACGGCCACAACGGAATCGTCCGAAACAACTCCAGCATCCACCATAACGACGGAAGGTACAACGGCCACAACGGAATCGTCCGAAACGACACCTGAATCTACCATAACAACGGAGAGTATAAAGACCACAACGGAATCGTCCGAATCAACTCCAGCATCCACCATAACGACGGAGAGTACAACGGCCACAACGGAATCGTCCGAATCAACTCCAGCATCCACCATAACGACGGAGAGTACTACGGCCACAACGGAATCGTCCGAAATAACTCCAGCATCCACCATAACGACGGAAGGTACATCCATCGATCGATGGACGAACCTACGGCCACAACGGAATCGTCCGAAACGACACCTGAATCTACCATAACAACGGAGAGTACAAAGGCCACAACGGAATCGTCCGAATCAACTCCAGCATCCACCATAACGACGGAGAGTACAACGGCCACAACGGAATCGTCCGAAACGACACCTGAATCTACCATAACAACGGAGAGTACAACGGCCACAACGGAATCGTCCGAAACAACTCCAGCATCCACCATAACGACGGAGAGTACAACGGCCAAAACGGAATCGTCCGAAACAGCTCCAGCATCCACCATAACGACGGAAGGTACAACGGCCACAACGGAATCGTCCGAAACAACTCCAGCATCCACCATAACGACGGAGAGTACAACGGCCACAACAGAATCGTCCGAAACGACACCTGAATCTACCATAACAACGGAGAGTACAAAGGCCACAACGGAATCGTCCGAAACAACTCCAGCATCCACCATAACGACGGAGAGTACAACGGCCACAACGGAATCGTCCGAAACGGCACCTGAATCTACCATAACAACGGAGAGTACAACGGCCACAACGGAATCGTCCGAAATAACTCCAGCATCCACCATAACGACGGAGAGTACAACGGCCACAACGGAATCGTCCGAAACAACTCCAGCATCCACCATAACGACGGAAGGTACAACGGCCACAACGGAATCGTCCGAAACAACTCCAGCATCCACCATAACGACGGAGAGTACAACGGCCACAACAGAATCGTCCGAAACGACACCTGAATCTACCATAACAACGGAGAGTACAAAGGCCACAACGGAATCGTCCGAAACAACTCCAGCATCCACCATAACGACGGAGAGTACAACGGCCACAACGGAATCGTCCGAAACGACACCTGAATCTACCATAACAACGGAGAGTACAACGGCCACAACGGAATCGTCCGAAACAACTCCAGCATCCACCATAACGACGGAGAGTACAACGGCCAAAACGGAATCGTCCGAAACAGCTCCAGCATCCACCATAACGACGGAGAGTACAACGGCCACAACGGAATCGTCCGAAACAACTCCAGCATCCACCATAACGACGGAGAGTACAACAGCCACAACGGAATCGTCCGAAACGACACCTGAATCTACCATAACAACGGAGAGTACAAAGGCCACAACGGAATCGTCCGAAACAACTCCAGCATCCACCATAACGACGGAGAGTACAACGGCCACAAAGGAATCGTCCGAAACGACACCTGAATCTACCATAACAACCGAGAGTACAAAGGCCACAACGGAATCGTTCGAAACAACTCCAGCATCCACCATAACGACGGAGAGTACAACGGCCACAACGGAATCGTCCGAAACGACACCTGAATCTACCATAACAACGGAGAGTACAACGGCCACAACGGAATCGTCCGAAATAACTCCAGCATCCACCATAACGACGGAGAGTACAACGGCCACAACGGAATCGTCCGAAACAACTCCAGCATCCACCATAACGACGGAGAGTACAACGGCCACAATGGAATCGTCCGAAACAACTCCAGCATCCACAATAACGACGGAGAGTACAACGACCACAACGGAATCGTCCGAAACGACACCTGAATCTACCATAACAACGGAGAGTACAACGGCCACAACGGAATCGTCCGAAACAACTCCAGCATCCACCATAACGACGGAGAGTACAACGGCCACAACGGAATCGTCTGAAACGACACCTGAATCTACCATAACAACGGAGAGTACAAAGGCCACAACGGAATCGTCCGAAACAACTCCAGCATCCACCATAACGACGGAGAGTACAACGGCCAAAACGGAATCGTCCGAAACGACACCTGAATCTACCATAACAACGGAGAGTACAACGGCCACAACGGAATCGTCCGAAACAACTCCAGCATCCACCATAACGACGGAGAGTACAACGGCCACAACGGAATCGTCCGAAATAACTCCAGCATCCACCATAACGACGGAGAGTACAACGGCCACAACGGAATCGTCCGAAACAACTCCAGCATCCACCATAACGACGGAGAGTACAACGGCCACAATGGAATCGTCCGAAACAACTCCAGCATCCACCATAACGACGGAGAGTACAACGGCCACAACGGAATCGTCCGAAACAATTCCAGCATCCACCATAACGACGGAGAGTACAACGGCCACAACGGAATCGTCCGAAACAACTCCAGCATCCACCATAACAACGGAGAGTACAACAGCCACAACGGAATCGTCCGAAACGACACCTGAATCTACCATAACGACGGAGAGTACAACGGCCACAACGGAATCGTCCGAAACAACTCCAGCATCCACCATAACGACGGAGAGTACAACGGCCACAACGGAATCGTCCGAAACAACTCCAGCATCCACCATAACGACGGAGAGTATAACGGCCACAACGGAATCGTCCGAAACAACTCCAGCATCCACCATAACGACGGAGAGTACAACGGCCACAACGGAATCGTCCGAAACAACTCCAGCATCCAACATAACGACGGAGAGTACAACGGCCACAACGGAATCTTCCGAAACAACTCCAGCATCCACCATAACGACGGAGAGTACAACGGCCACAACGGAATCGTCCGAAACAACTCCAGCATCCACCATAACGACGGAGAGTACAACGGCCACAACGGAATCGTCCGAAACAACTCCAGCATCCACCATAACGACGGAGAGTGTAACGGCCACAACGGAATCGTCCGAAACAACTTCAGCATCCACCATAACGACGGAGAGTACAACGGCCACAACGGAATCGTCCGAAACAACTCCAGCATCCACCATAACGACGGAGAGTACAACGGCCACAACGGAATCGTCCGAAACGACACCTGAATCTACCATAACAACGGAGAGTACAAAGGCCACAACGGAATCGTCCGAAACAACTCCAGCATCCACCATAACGACGGAGAGTACAACGGCCACAACGGAATCGTCCGAAACGACACCTGAATCTACCATAACAACGGAGAGTACAACGGCCACAACGGAGTCGTCCGAAACAACTCCAGCATCCACCATAACGACGGAGAGTACAACGGCCACAACGGAATCGTCCGAAACAACTCCAGCATCCACCATAACGACGGAGAGTACAACGGCCACAACGGAATCGTCCGAAACAACTCCAGCATCCACAATAACGACGGAGAGTACAACGACCACAACGGAATCGTCCGAAACAACACCTGAACCTACCATAACAACGGAGAGTACAACGGCCACAACGGAATCGTCCGAAACAACTCCAGCATCCACCATAACGACGGAGAGTACAACGGCCACAACGGAATCGTCCGAAACAACTCCAGCATCCACCATAACGACGGAGAGTACAACGGCCACAACGGAATCGTCCGAAACAACTCCAGCATCCACCATAACGACGGAGAGTACAACGGCCACAACGGAATCGTCCGAAACAACTCCAGCATCCACCATAACGATGGAGAGTACAGCGGCCACAACGGAATCGTCCGAAACAACTCCAGCATCCACCATAACGACGGAGAGTACAACGGCCACAACGGAATCGTCCGAAACAACTCCAGCGTCCACCATAACGACGGAGAGTACAACGGCCACAACGGAATCGTCCGAAACGACACCTGAATCTACCATAACAACGGAGAGTACAAAGGCCACAACGGAATCGTCCGAAACAACTCCAGCATCCACCATAACGACGGAGAGTACAACGGCCACAACAGAATCGTCCGAAACGACACCTGAATCTACCATAACAACGGAGTGTACAACGGCCACAACGGAATCGTCCGAAACAACTCCAGCATCCACCATAACAACGGAGAGTACAACGGCCACAACGGAATCGTCCGAAACGACACCTGAATCTACCATAACAACGGAGAGTACAACGGCCACAACGGAATCGTCCGAAACAACTCCAGCATCCACCATAACGACGGAGAGTACAACGGCCACAACGGAATCGTCCGAAACAACTCCAGCATCCACCATAACGACGGAGAGTACAACGGCCACGACGGAATCGTCCGAAACATCTCCAGCATCCACCATAACGACGGAGAGTACAACGGCCACAACGGAATCGTCCGAAACAACTCCAGCATCCACCATAACGACGGAGAGTACAACGGCCACAACGGAATCGTCCGAAACAACTCCAGCATCCACCATAACGACGGAGAGTACAACGGCCACAACGGAATCGTCCGAAACAACTCCAGCATCCACCATAACGACGGAGAGTACAACGGCCACAACGGAATCGTCCGAAAGGACACCTGAATCTACCATAACAACGGAGAGTACAAAGGCCACAACGGAATCGTCCGAAACAACTCCAGCATCCACCATAACGACGGAGAGTACAACGGCCACAACGGAATCGTCCGAAACGACACCTGAATCTATCATAACAACGGAGAGTACAACGGCCACAACGGAATCGTCCGAAACAACTCCAGCATCCACCATAACGACGGAGAGTACAACGGCCAAAACGGAATCGTCCGAAACAGCTCCAGCATCCACCATAACGACGGAGAGTACAACGGCCACAACGGAATCGTCCGAAACAACTCCAGCATCCACCATAACGATGGAGAGTACAGCGGCCACAACGGAATCGTCCGAAACAACTCCAGCATCCACCATAACGACGGAGAGTACAACGGCCACAACGGAATCGTCCGAAACAATTCCAGCATCCACCGTAACAACGGAGAGTACAACAGCCACAACGGAATCGTCCGAAACGACACCTGAATCTACCATAACGACGGAGAGTACAACGGCCACAACGGAATCGTCCGAAACAACTCCAGCATCCACCATAACGACGGAGAGTACAACGGCCACAACGGAATCGTCCGAAACAACTCCAGCATCCACCATAACGACGGAGAGTATAACGGCCACAACGGAATCGTCCGAAACAATTCCAGCATCCACCATAACGACGGAGAGTACAACGGCCACAACGGAATCGTCTGAAACAACTCCAGCATCCACCATAACGACGGAGAGTACAACGGCCACAACGGAATCGTCCGAAACAACTCCAGCATCCACCATAACGACGGAGAGTACAACGGCCACAACGGAATCGTCCGAAACAACTCCAGCATCCACCATAACGACGGAGAGTACAACGGCCACAACGAAATCGTCCGAAACAACTCCAGCATCCACCATAACGACGGAGAGTATAACGGCCACAACGGAATCGTCCGAAACGACACCTGAATCTACCATAACGACGGAGACTACAACGGCCACAACGGAATCGTCCGAAACAACTCCAGCATCCACCATAACGACGGAGAGTACAACGGCCACAACGAAATCGTCCGAAACAACTCCAGCATCCACCATAACGACAGAGAGTATAACGGCCACAACGGAATCGTCCGAAACAACTCCAGCATCCACCATAACGACGGAGAGTACAACGGCCACAACGGAATCGTCCGAAACAACTCCAGCATCCACCATAGCGACGGAGAGTACAACGGCCACAACGGAATCGTCCGAAACAACTCCAGCATCCACCATAACGACGGAGAGTACAACGGCCACAACGGAATCGTCCGAAACAACTCCAGCATCCACCATAACGACGGAGAGTACAACGGCCACAACGGAATCGTCCGAAACGACACCTGAATCTACCATAACAACGGAGAGTTCAAAGGCCACAACGGAATCGTCCGAAACAACTCCAGCATCCACCATAACGACGGAGAGTACAACGGCCACAACGGAATCGTCCGAAATGACACCTGAATCTACCATAACAACGGAGAGTACAACGGCCACAACGGAATCGTCCGAAACAACTCCAGCATGCACCATAACGACGGAGAGTACAACGGCCACAACGGAATCGTCCGAAACAACTCCAGCATCCACCATAACGACGGAGAGAACAACGGCCACAACGGAATCGTCCGAAACAACTCCAGCATCCACAATAACGACGGAGAGTACAACGACCACAACGGAATCGTCCGAAACGACACCTGAAACTACCATAACAACGGAGAGTACAACGGCCACAACGGAATCGTCCGAAACAACTCCAGCATCCCCCATAACGACGGAGAGTACAACGGCCACAACGGAATCGTCCGAAACAACTCCAGCATCCACCATAACGACGGAAAGTACAACGGCCACAACGGAATCGTCCGAAACAACTCCAGCATCCACCATAACGACGGAGAGCACAACGGCCACAACGGAATCGTCCGAAACAACTCCAGCATCCACCATAACGACGGAGAGTACAACGGCCACAACGGAATCGTCCGAAACAACTCCAGCATCCACCATAACGACGGAGAGTACAACGGCCACAACGGAATCGTCCGAAACGACACCTGGATCTACCATAACCACGGAGAGTACAACGGCCACAACGGAATCGTCCGAAACGACACCTGAATCTACCATAACAACGGAGAGTACAACGGCCACAACGGAATCGTCCGAAACAACTCCAGCCGCCACCATAACGACGGAGAGTACAACGGCCACAACGGAATCGTCCGAAACAACTCCAGCATCCACCATAACGACGGAGAGTACTACGGCCACAACGGAATCGTCCGAAACAACTCCAGCATCCACCATAACGACGGAGAGAACAACGGCCACAACGGAATCGTCCGAAACAACTCCAGCATCCACCATAACGACTGAGAGTACAACGGCCACAACGGAATCGTCCGAAAGGACACCTGAATCTACCATAACAACGGAGAGTACAAAGGCCACAACGGAATCGTCCGAATCAACTCCAGCATCCACTATAACGACGGAGAGTACAACGGCCACAACGGAATCGTCCGAAACGACACCTGAATCTACCATAACAACGGAGAGTACAACGGCCACAACGGAATCGTCCGAAACAACTCCAGCATCCACCATAACGACGGAGAGTACAACGGCCAAAACGGAATCGTCCGAAACAGCTCCAGCATCCACCATAACGACGGAGAGTACAACGGCCACAACGGAATCGTCCGAAACAACTCCAGCATCCACCATAACGACGGAAGGTACAACGGCCACAACGGAATCGTCCGAAACAACTCCAGCATCCACCATAACGACGGAGAGTACAACGGCCACAACAGAATCGTCCGAAACGACACCTGAATCTACCATAACAACGGAGAGTACAAAGGCCACAACGGAATCGTCCGAAACAACTCCAGCATCCACCATAACGACGGAGAGTACAACGGCCACAACGGAATCGTCCGAAACGACACCTGAATCTACCATAACAACGGAGAGTACAACGGCCACAACGGAATCGTCCGAAACAACTCCAGCATCCACCATAACGACGGAGAGTACAACGGCCAAAACGGAATCGTCCGAAACAGCTCCAGCATCCACCATAACGACGGAGAGTACAACGGCCACAACGGAATCGTCCGAAACAACTCCAGCATCCACCATAACGACGGAGAGTATAACAGCCACAACGGAATCGTCCGAAACGACACCTGAATCTACCATAACATCGGAGAGTACAAAGGACACAACGGAATCGTCCGAAACAACTCCAGCATCCACCATAACGACGGAGAGTACAACGGCCACAACGGAATCGTCCGAAACGACACCTGAATCTTCCATAACAACCGAGAGTACAAAGGCCACAACGGAATCGTTCGAAACAACTCCAGCATCCACCATAACGACGGAGAGTACAACGGCCACAACGGAATCGTCCGAAACGACACCTGAATCTACCATAACAACGGAGAGTACAACGGCCACAACGGAATCGTCCGAAATAACTCCAGCATCCACCATAACGACGGAGAGTACAACGGCCACAACGGAATCGTCCGAAACAACTCCAGCATCCACCATAACGACGGAGAGTACAACGGCCACAACGGAATCGTCCGAAACAACTCCAGCATCCACAATAACGACGGAGAGTACAACGACCACAACGGAATCGTCCGAAACGACACCTGAATCTACCATAACAACGGAGAGTACAACGGCCACAACGGAATCGTCCGAAACAACTCCAGCATCCACCATAACGACGGAGAGTACAACGGCCACAACGGAATCGTCCGAAACAACTCCAGCATCCCCCATAACGACGGAGAGTACAACGGCCACAACGGAATCGTCCGAAACGACACCTGAATCTACCATAACAACGGAGAGTACAAAGGCCACAACGGAATCGTCCGAAACAACTCCAGCATCCACCATAACAACGGAGAGTACAACGGCCACAACGGAATCGTCCGAAACAACTCCAGCATCCACCATAACGACGGAGAGTACAACGGCCACAACGGAATCGTCCGAAACAACTCCAGCATCCACCATAACGACGGAGAGTACAACGGCCACAACGAAATCGTCCGAAACAACTCCAGCATCCACAATAACGACGGAGAGTACAACGACCACAACGGAATCGTCCGAAACGACACCTGAATCTACCATAACAACGGAGAGTACAACGGCCACAACGGAATCGTCCGAAACAACTCCAGCATCCACCATAACGACGGAGAGTACAACGGCCACAACGGAATCGTCCGAAACAACTCCAGCATCCCCCATAACGACGGAGAGTACAACGGCCACAACGGAATCGTCCGAAACGACACCTGAATCTACCATAACAACGGAGAGTACAACGGCCACAACGGAATCGTCCGAAACAACTCCAGCATCCACCATAACGACGGAGAGTACAACGGCCACAACGGAATCGTCCGAAACAACTCCAGCATCCACAATAACGACGGAGAGTACAACGACCACAACGGAATCGTCCGAAACAACTCCAGCATCCACCATAACGACGGAGAGTACAACGGCCACAACGGAATCGTCCGAAAGAACTCCAGCATCCCCCATAACGACGGAGAGTACAACGGCCACAACGGAATCGTCCGAAACGACACCTGAATCTACCATAACGACGGAGAGTACAACGGCCACAACGGAATCGTCCGAAACAACTCCAGCATCCACCATAACGACGGAGAGTACAACGGCCACAACGGAATCGTCCGAAACGACACCTGAATCTACCATAACAACGGAGAGTACAACGGCCACAACGGAATCGTCCGAAACAACTCCAGCATCCACCATAACGACGGAGAGTACAACGGCCACAACGGAATCGTCCGAAACGACACCTGTATCTACCATAACGACGGAGAGTACAACGGCCACAACGGAATCGTCCGAAACAACTCCAGCATCCACCATAACGACGGAGAGTACAACGGCCACAACGGAATCGTCCGAAACGACACCTGAATCTACCATAAAAACGGAGAGTACAAAGGCCACAACGGAATCGTCCGAAACAACTCCAGCATCCACCATAACGACGGAGAGTACAACGGCCACAACGGAATCGTCCCAAACGACACCTGAATCTACCATAACAACGGAGAGTACAACGGCCACAACGGAATCGTCCGAAACAACTCCAGCATCCACCATAACGACGGAGAGTACAACGGCCAAAACGGAATCGTCCGAAACAGCTCCAGCATCCACCATAACGACGGAGAGTACAACGGCCACAACGGAATCGTCCGAAACAACTCCAGCATCCACCATAACGACGGAGAGTACAACGGCCACAACGGAATCGTCCGAAACAACTCCAGCATCCACCATAACGACGGAGAATACAACGGCCACAACGGAATCGTCGGAAACAACTCCAGCATCCACCATAACGACGGAGAGTACAACGGCCACAACGGAATCGTCCGAAACAACTCCAGCATCCACCATAACGACGGAGAGTACAACGGCCACAACGGAATCGTCCGAAACAACTCCAGCATCCACCATAACGACGGAGAGTACAACGGCCACAACGGAATCGTCCGAAACAACTCCAGCATCCACCATAACAACGGAGAGTACAACAGCCACAACGGAATCGTCCGAAACAACTCCAGCATCCACCATAGCGACGGAGAGTACAACGGCCACAACGGAATCGTCCGAAACAACTCCAGCATCCACCATAGCGACGGAGAGTACAACGGCCACAACGGAATCGTCCGAAACAACTCCAGCATCCACCATAGCGACGGAGAGTACAACGGCCACAACGAAATCGTCCGAAACAACTCCAGCATCCACCATAGCGACGGAGAGTACAACGGCCACAACGGAATCGTCCGAAACAACTCCAGCATCCACCATAACGACGGAGAGTACAACGGCCACAACGGAATCGTCCGAAACAACTCCAGCATCCACCATAACGACGGAGAGTACAACGGCCACAACGGAATCGTCCGAAACAACTCTAGCATCCACCATAACAACGGAGAGTACAACGGCCACAACGGAATCGTCCGAAACGACACCTGAATCTACCATAACAACGGAGAGTACAACGGCCACAACGGAATCGTCCGAAACAACTCCAGCATCCACCATAACAACGGAGAGTACAACAGCCACAACGGAATCGTCCGAAACAACTCCAGCATCCACCATAGCGACGGAGAGTACAACGGCCACAACGGAATCGTCCGAAACAACTCCAGCATCCACCATAGCGACGGAGAGTACAACGGCCACAACGAAATCGTCCGAAACAACTCCAGCATCCACCATAGCGACGGAGAGTACAACGGCCACAACGGAATCGTCCGAAACAACTCCAGCATCCACCATAACGACGGAGAGTATAACGGCCACAACGGAATCGTCCGAAACAACTCCAGCATCCACCATAACGACGGAGAGTACAACGGCCACAACGGAATCGTCCGAAACAACTCCAGCATCCACCATAACGACGGAGAGTACAACGGCCACAACGGAATCGTCCGAAACAACTCTAGCATCCACCATAACAACGGAGAGTACAACGGCCACAACGGAATCGTCCGAAACGACACCTGAATCTACCATAACAACGGAGAGTACAACGGCCACAACGGAATCGTCCGAAACAACTCCAGCATCCACCATAACAATGGAGAGTACAACGGCCACAACGGAATCGTCCGAAAGAACTCCAGCATCCGCCATAACGACGGAGAGTACAACGGCTACAACGGAATCGTCCGAAACGACACCTGAATCTAGCATAACAACGGAGAGTACAACGGCCACAACGGAATCGTCCGAAACGACACCTGAATCGACCATAACAACGGAGAGTACAACGGCCACAACGGAATCGTCCGAAACAACTCCAGCATCCACCATAACGACGGAGAGTACAACGGCCACAACGGAATCGTCCGAAACGACACCTGAATCTACCATAACAACGGAGAGTACAACGGCCACAACGGAATCGTCCGAAACGACACCTGAATCTACCATAACCACGGAGAGTACAACGGCCACAACGGAATCGTCCGAAACAACTCCAGCATCCACCATAACGACGGAGAGTACAACGGCCACAACGGAATCGACCGAAACGACACCTGAATCTACCATAACAACGGAGAGTACAACGGCCACAACGGAATCGTCCGAAACGACACCTGAATCTACCATAACAACGGAGAGTACAACGGCCTCAACGGAATCTTCCGAAACAACTTCAGCATCCACCATAACGACGGAGAGTACAACGGCCACAACGGAATCGTCCCAAACGACACCTGAATCTACCATAACAACGGAGAGTACAACGGCCACAACGGAATCGTCCGAAACAACTCCAGCATCCACCATAACGACGGAGAGTACAACGGCCACAACGAAATCGTCCGAAACAACTCCAGCATCCACAATAACGACGGAGAGTACAACGACCACAACGGAATCGTCCGAAACGACACCTGAATCTACCATAACAACGGAGAGTACAACGGCCACAACGGAATCGTCCAAAACAACTCCAGCATCCACCATAACGACGGAGAGTACAACGGCCACAACGGAATCGTCCGAAACAACTCCAGCATCCCCCATAACGACGGAGAGTACAACGGCCACAACGGAATCGTCCGAAACGACACCTGAATCTACCATAACAACGGAGAGTACAACGGCCACAACGGAATCGTCCGAAACAACTCCAGCATCCACCATAACGACGGAGAGTACAACGGCCACAACGGAATCGTCCGAAACGACACCTGTATCTACCATAACGACGGAGAGTACAACGGCCACAACGGAATCGTCCGAAACAACTCCAGCATCCACCATAACGACGGAGAGTACAACGGCCACAACGGAATCGTCCGAAACGACACCTGAATCTACCATAAAAACGGAGAGTACAAAGGCCACAACGGAATCCTCCGAAACAACTCCAGCATCCACCATAACGACGGAGAGTACAACGGCCACAACAGAATCGTCCGAAACGACACCTGAATCTACCATAACAACGGAGAGTACAACGGCCACAACGGAATCGTCCGAAACAACTCCAGCATCCACCATAACGACGGAGAGTACAACGGCCAAAACGGAATCGTCCGAAACAGCTCCAGCATCCACCATAACGACGGAGAGTACAACGGCCACAACGGAATCGTCCGAAACAACTCCAGCATCCACCATAACGACGGAGAGTACAACGGCCACAACGGAATCGTCCGAAACAACTCCAGCATCCACAATAACGACGGAGAGTACAACGACCACAACGGAATCGTCCGAAACAACTCCAGCATCCACCATAACGACGGAGAGTACAACGGCCACAACGGAATCGTCCGAAAGAACTCCAGCATCCCCCATAACGACGGAGAGTACAACGGCCACAACGGAATCGTCCGAAACGACACCTGAATCTACCATAACGACGGAGAGTACAACGGCCACAACGGAATCGTCCGAAACAACTCCAGCATCCACCATAACGACGGAGAGTACAACGGCCACAACGGAATCGTCCGAAACGACACCTGAATCTACCATAACAACGGAGAGTACAACGGCCACAACGGAATCGTCCGAAACAACTCCAGCATCCACCATAACGACGGAGAGTACAACGGCCACAACGGAATCGTCCGAAACGACACCTGTATCTACCATAACGACGGAGAGTACAACGGCCACAACGGAATCGTCCGAAACAACTCCAGCATCCACCATAACGACGGAGAGTACAACGGCCACAACGGAATCGTCCGAAACGACACCCGAATCTACCATAAAAACGGAGAGTACAAAGGCCACAACGGAATCGTCCGAAACAACTCCAGCATCCACCATAACGACGGAGAGTACAACGGCCACAACGGAATCGTCCCAAACGACACCTGAATCTACCATAACAACGGAGAGTACAACGGCCACAACGGAATCGTCCGAAACAACTCCAGCATCCACCATAACGACGGAGAGTACAACGGCCAAAACGGAATCGTCCGAAACAGCTCCAGCATCCACCATAACGACGGAGAGTACAACGGCCACAACGGAATCGTCCGAAACAACTCCAGCATCCACCATAACGACGGAGAGTACAACGGCCACAACGGAATCGTCCGAAACAACTCCAGCATCCACCATAACGACGGAGAATACAACGGCCACAACGGAATCGTCGGAAACAACTCCAGCATCCACCATAACGACGGAGAGTACAACGGCCACAACGGAATCGTCCGAAACAACTCCAGCATCCACCATAACGACGGAGAGTACAACGGCCACAACGGAATCGTCCGAAACAACTCCAGCATCCACCATAACGACGGAGAGTACAACGGCCACAACGGAATCGTCCGAAACAACTCCAGCATCCACCATAACAACGGAGAGTACAACAGCCACAACGGAATCGTCCGAAACAACTCCAGCATCCACCATAGCGACGGAGAGTACAACGGCCACAACGGAATCGTCCGAAACAACTCCAGCATCCACCATAGCGACGGAGAGTACAACGGCCACAACGGAATCGTCCGAAACAACTCCAGCATCCACCATAGCGACGGAGAGTACAACGGCCACAACGAAATCGTCCGAAACAACTCCAGCATCCACCATAGCGACGGAGAGTACAACGGCCACAACGGAATCGTCCGAAACAACTCCAGCATCCACCATAACGACGGAGAGTACAACGGCCACAACGGAATCGTCCGAAACAACTCCAGCATCCACCATAACGACGGAGAGTACAACGGCCACAACGGAATCGTCCGAAACAACTCTAGCATCCACCATAACAACGGAGAGTACAACGGCCACAACGGAATCGTCCGAAACGACACCTGAATCTACCATAACAACGGAGAGTACAACGGCCACAACGGAATCGTCCGAAACAACTCCAGCATCCACCATAACAACGGAGAGTACAACAGCCACAACGGAATCGTCCGAAACAACTCCAGCATCCACCATAGCGACGGAGAGTACAACGGCCACAACGGAATCGTCCGAAACAACTCCAGCATCCACCATAGCGACGGAGAGTACAACGGCCACAACGAAATCGTCCGAAACAACTCCAGCATCCACCATAGCGACGGAGAGTACAACGGCCACAACGGAATCGTCCGAAACAACTCCAGCATCCACCATAACGACGGAGAGTATAACGGCCACAACGGAATCGTCCGAAACAACTCCAGCATCCACCATAACGACGGAGAGTACAACGGCCACAACGGAATCGTCCGAAACAACTCTAGCATCCACCATAACAACGGAGAGTACAACGGCCACAACGGAATCGTCCGAAACGACACCTGAATCTACCATAACAACGGAGAGTACAACGGCCACAACGGAATCGTCCGAAACAACTCCAGCATCCACCATAACAATGGAGAGTACAACGGCCACAACGGAATCGTCCGAAAGAACTCCAGCATCCGCCATAACGACGGAGAGTACAACGGCTACAACGGAATCGTCCGAAACGACACCTGAATCTACCATAACAACGGAGAGTACAACGGCCACAACGGAATCGTCCGAAACGACACCTGAATCGACCATAACAACGGAGAGTACAACGGCCACAACGGAATCGTCCGAAACAACTCCAGCATCCACCATAACGACGGAGAGTACAACGGCCACAACGGAATCGTCCGAAACGACACCTGAATCTACCATAACGACGGAGAGTACAACGGCCACAACGGAATCGTCCGAAACGACACCTGAATCTACCATAACCACGGAGAGTACAACGGCCACAACGGAATCGTCCGAAACAACTCCAGCATCCACCATAACGACGGAGAGTACAACGGCCACAACGGAATCGTCCGAAACGACACCTGAATCTACCATAACAACGGAGAGTACAACGGCCACAACGGAATCGTCCGAAACGACACCTGAATCTACCATAACAACGGAGAGTACAACGGCCTCAACGGAATCTTCCGAAACAACTTCAGCATCCACCATAACGACGGAGAGTACAACGACCACAACGGAATCGTCCGAAACAACTCCAGCATCCACAATAACGACGGAAAGTACAACGACCACAACGGAATCGTCCGAAACAACACCTGAATCTACCATAACAACGGAGAGTACAACGGTCACAACGGAATCGTCCGAAACAACTCCAGCATCCACCATAACGACGGAGAGTACAACGGCCACAACGGAATCGTCCGAAACAACTCCAGCATCCACCATAACGACGGAGGGTACAACGGCCACAACGGAATCGTCCGAAACAACTCCAGCATCCACCATAACGACGGAGAGTACAACGGCCACAACGGAATCGTCCGAAACAACTCCAGCATCCACCATAACGAAGGAGAGTACAACGGCCACAACGGAATCGTCCGAAACGACACCTGAATCTACCATAACAACGGAGAGTACAAAGGCCACAACGGAATCGTCCGAAACAACTCCAGCATCCACCATAACGTCGGAGAGTACAACGGCCACAACGGAATCGTCCGAAACAACTCCAGCATCCACCATAACGACGGAGAGTACAACGGCCACAACGGAATCGTCCGAAACAACTGAAGCATCCACCATAACGACGGAGAGTACAGCGGCCAAAACGGAATCATCCGAAACAACTCCAGCATCCACCATAACGACGGAGAGTACAACGGCCACAACGGAATCGTCCGAAACAACTCCAGCATCCACCATAACGACGGAGAGTACAACGGCCACAACGGAATCGTCCGAAACGACACCTGAATCTACCATAACAACGGAGAGTACAACGGCCACAACGGAATCGTCCGAAACAACTCCAGCATCCACCATAACGACGGAGAGTACAACGGCCACAACGGAATCGTCCGAAACAACTCCAGCATCCACAATAACGACGGAGAATACAACGACCACAACGGAATCGTCCGAAACGACACCTGAATCTACCGTAACAACGGAGAGTACAACGGCCACAACGGAATCGTCCGAAACAACTCCAGCATCCACCATAACGGCGGAGAGTACAACGGCCACAACGGAATCGTCCGAAACAACTCCAGCATCCACCATAACGACGGAGAGTACAACGGCCACAACGGAATCGTCCGAAACGACACCTGAATCTACCGTAACAACGGAGAGTACAACGGCCACAACGGAATCGTCCGAAACAACTCCAGCATCCACAATAACGACGGAGAGTACAACGACCACAACGGAATCGTCCGAAACGACACCTGAATCTACCATAACAACGGAGAGTACAACGGCCACAACGGAATCGTCCGAAACAACTCCAGAATCCACCATAACGACGGAGAGTACAACGGCCACAACGGAATCGTCCGAAACAACTCCAGCATCCACCATAACGACGGAGAGTACAACGGCCACAACGGAATCGTCCGAAACAACTCCAGCATCCACCATAACGACGGAGAGTACAACGGCCACAACGGAATCGTCCGAAACAACTCCAGCATCCACCATAACGACGGAGAGTACAACGGCCACAACGGAATCGTCCGAAACAACTCCAGCATCCACCATAACGACGGAGAGTACAACGGCCACAACGGAATCGTCCGAAACAACTCCAGCATCCACCGTAACAACGGAGAGTACAACGGCCACAACGGAATCGTCCGAAACGACACCTGAATCTACCATAACAACGGAGAGTACAAAGGCCACAACGGAATCGTCCGAAACAACTCCAGCATCCACCATAACGACGGAGAGTACAACGGCCACAACGGAATCGTCCGAAACGACACCTGAATCTACCATAACAACGGAGAGTACAACGGCCACAACGGAAACGTCCGAAACAACTCCAGCATCCACCATAACGACGGAGAGTACAACGGCCAAAACGGAATCGTCCGAAACAGCTCCAGCATCCACCATAACGACGGAGAGTACAACGGCCACAACGGAATCGTCCGAAACAACTCCAGCATCCACCATAACGACGGAGAGTATAACGGCCACAACGGAATCGTCCGAAACAACTCCAGCATCCACCATAACGACGGAGAGTACAACGGCCACAACGGAATCGTCCGAAACAACTCCAGCATCCACCATAACGACGGAGAGTACAACGGCCACAACGGAATCGTCCGAAACAACTCCAGCATCCACCATAACGACGGAGAGTACAACGGCCACAACGGAATCTTCCGAAACAACTCCAGCATCCACCATAACAACGGAGAGTACAACAGCCACAACGGAATCGTCCGAAACGACACCTGAATCTACCATAACAACGGAGAGTACAAAGGCCACAACGGAATCGTCCGAAACAACTCCAGCATCCACCATAGCGACGGAGAATACAACGGCCACAACGGAATCGTCCGAAACAACTCCAGCATCCACCATAACGACGGAGAGTACAACGGCCACAACGGAATCGTCCGAAACAACTCCAGCATCCACCATAACGACGGAGAGTACAACGGCCACAACGGAATCGTCCGAAACGACACCTGAATCTACCATATCAACGGAGAGTACAAAGGCCACAACGGAATCGTCCGAAACAACTCCAGCATCCACCATAACGACGGAGAGTACAACGGCCACAACGGAATCGTCCGAAACGACACCTGAATCTACCATAACAACGGAGAGTACAACGGCCACAACGGAATCGTCCGAAACAACTCCAGCATCCACCATAACGACGGAGAGTACAACGGCCACAACGGAATCGTCCGAAACAACTCCAGCATCCACCATAACGACGGAGAGTACAACGGCCACAACGGAATCGTCCGAAACGACACCTGAATCTACCATATCAACGGAGAGTACAAAGGCCACAACGGAATCGTCCGAAACAACTCCAGCATCCACCATAGCGACGGAGAATACAACGGCCACAACGGAATCGTCCGAAACAACTCCAGCATCCACCATAACGACGGAGAGTACAACGGCCACAACGGAATCGTCCGAAACAACTCCAGCATCCACCATAACGACGGAGAGTACAACGGCCACAACGGAATCGTCCGAAACGACACCTGAATCTACCATAACAACGGAGAGTACAAAGGCCACAACGGAATCGTCCGAAACAACTCCAGCATCCACCATAACGACGGAGAGTACAACGGCCACAACGGAATCGTCCGAAACGACACCTGAATCTACCATAACAACGGAGAGTACAACGGCCACAACGGAATCGTCCGAAACAACTCCAGCATCCACCATAACGACGGAGAGTACAACGGCCACAACGGAATCGTCCGAAACAACTCCAGCATTCACCATAACGACGGAGAGTACAACGGCCACAACGAAATCGTCCGAAACAACTCCAGCATCCACCATAACGACGGAGAGTACAACGGCCACAACGGAATCGTCCGAAACGACACCTGAATCTACCATAACAACGGAGAGTACAAAGGCCACAACGGAATCGTCCGAAGCAACTCCAGCATCCAGCATAACGACGGAGAGTACAACGGCCACAACGGAATCGTCCGAAACGACACCTGAATCTACCATAACAACGGAGAGTACAACGGCCACAACGGAATCGTCCGAAACAACTCCAGCATCCACCATAACGACGGAGAGTACAACGGCCATAACGGAATCGTCCGAAACAACTCCAGCATCCACCATAACGACGGAGAGTACAACGGCCACAACGGAATCATCCGAAACAACTCCAGCATCCACAATAACGACGGAGAGTACAACGACCACAACGGAATCGTCCGAAACGACACCTGAATCTACCATAACAACGGAGAGTACAACGGCCACAACGGAATCGTCCGAAACAACTCCAGCATCCACCATAACGACGGAGAGTACAACGGCCACAACGGAATCGTCCGAAACAACTCCAGCGTCCCCCATAACGACGGAGAGTACAACGGCCACAACGGAATCGTCCGAAACGACACCTGAATCTACCATAACAACGGAGAGTACAACGGCCACAACGGAATCGTCCGAAACAACTCCAGCATCCACCATAACGACGGAGAGTACAACGGCCACAACGGAATCGTCCGAAACGACACCTGTATCTACCATAACAACGGAGAGTACAACGGCCACAACGGAATCGTCCGAAACAACTCCAGCATCCACCATAACGACGGAGAGTACAACGGCCACAACGGAATCGTCCGAAACAACTCCAGCATCCACCATAACGACGGAGAGTACAACGGCCACAACGGAATCGTCCGAAACAACTCCAGCATCCACCATAACAACGGAGAGTACAACGGCCACAACGGAATCGTCCGAAACGACACCTGAATCTACCATAACAACGGAGAGTACAACGGCCACAACGGAATCGTCTGAAACAACTCCAGCATCCACCATAACAATGGAGAGTACAACGGCCACAACGGAATCGTCCGAAACAACTCCAGCATCCGCCATAACGACGGAGAGTACAACGGCTACAACGGAATCGTCCGAAACGACACCTGAATCTACCATAACAACGGAGAGTACAACGGCCACAACGGAATCGTCCGAAACAACTCCAGCATCCACCATAACGACGGAGAGTACAACGGCCACAACGGAATCCTCCGAAACAACTCCAGCATCCACCATAACGACGGAGAGTACAACGGCCACAACGGAATCGTCCGAAACGACACCTGAATCTACCATAACAACGGAGAGTACAACGGCCACAACGGAATCGTCCGAAACGACACCTGAATCTACCATAACAACGGAGAGTACAACGGCCACAACGGAATCGTCCGAAACGACACCTGAATCTACCATAACAACGGAGAGTACAACGGCCACAACGGAATCGTCCGAAACAACTCCAGCATCCACCATAACGACGGAGAGTACAACGACCACAACGGAATCGTCCGAAACAACTCCAGCATCCACCATAACCACGGAGAGTACAACGGCCACAACGGAATCGTCCGGAACGACACCTGAATCTACCATAACAACGGAGAGTACAACGGCCACAACGGAATCGTCCGAAACAACTCCAGCATCCACCATTACGACGGAGAGTACAACGGCCACAACGGAATCGTCCGAAACAACTCCAGCATCCACCATAACGACGGAGAGTACAACGGCCACAACGGAATCGTCCGAAACAACGCCAGCATCCACCATAACGACGGAGAGTACAACAGCCACAACGGAATCGTCCGAAACAACTCCAGCATCCACCATAACAACGGAGAGTACAACGGCCATAACGGAATCGTCCGAAACGACACCTGAATCTACCATAACAACGGAGAGTACAACGGCCACAACGGAATCGTCCGAAACAACTCCAGCATCCGCCATAACGACGGAGAGTACAACGGCTACAACGGAATCGTCCGAAACGACACCTGAATCTACCATAACAACGGAGAGTACAACGGCCACAACGGAATCGTCCGAAACAACTCCAGCATCCACCATAACGACGGAGAGTACAACGGCCACAACGGAATCGTCCGAAACGACACCTGAATCGACCATAACAACGGAGAGTACAACGGCCACAACGGAATCGTCCGAAACAACTCCAGCATCCACCATAACAACGGAGAGTACAACGGCCACAACGGAATCGTCCGAAACGACACCTGAATCTACCATAACGACGGAGGGTACAACGGCCACAACGGAATCGTCCGAAACGACACCTGAATCTACCATAACAACGGAGAGTACAACGGCCACAACGGAATCGTCCGAAACAACTCCAGCATCCACCATAACGACGGAGAGTACAACGGCCACAACGGAATCGTCCGAAACGACACCTGAATCGACCATAACAACGGAGAGTACAACGGCCACAACGGAATCGTCCGAAACAACTCCAGCATCCACCATAACGACGGAGAGTACAACGGCCACAACGGAATCGTCCGAAACGACACCTGAATCTACCATAACAACGGAGAGTACAACGGCCACAACGGAATCGTCCGAAACGACACCTGAATCTACCATAACAACGGAGAGTACAACGGCCACAACGGAATCGTCCGAAACGACACCTGAATCTACCATAACAACGGAGAGTACAACGGCCACAACGGAATCGTCCGAAACAACTCCAGCATCCACCATAACGACGGAGAGTACAACGACCACAACGGAATCGTCCGAAACAACTCCAGCATCCACCATTACGACGGAGAGTACAACGGCCACAACGGAATCGTCCGAAACAACTCCAGCATCCACCATAACGACGGAGAGTACAACGGCCACAACGGAATCGTCCGAAACAACGCCAGCATCCACCATAACGACGGAGAGTACAACAGCCACAACGGAATCGTCCGAAACAACTCCAGCATCCACCATAACAACGGAGAGTACAACGGCCATAACGGAATCGTCCGAAACGACACCTGAATCTACCATAACAACGGAGAGTACAACGGCCACAACGGAATCGTCCGAAACAACTCCAGCATCCACCATTACGACGGAGAGTACAACGGCCACAACGGAATCGTCCGGAACGACACCTGAATCTACCATAACAACGGAGAGTACAACGGCCACAACGGAATCGTCCGAAACAACTCCAGCATCCACCATTACGACGGAGAGTACAACGGCCACAACGGAATCGTCCGAAACAACTCCAGCATCCACCATAACGACGGAGAGTACAACGGCCACAACGGAATCGTCCGAAACAACGCCAGCATCCACCATAACGACGGAGAGTACAACAGCCACAACGGAATCGTCCGAAACAACTCCAGCATCCACCATAACAACGGAGAGTACAACGGCCATAACGGAATCGTCCGAAACGACACCTGAATCTACCATAACAACGGAGAGTACAACGGCCACAACGGAATCGTCCGAAACAACTCCAGCATCCGCCATAACGACGGAGAGTACAACGGCTACAACGGAATCGTCCGAAACGACACCTGAATCTACCATAACAACGGAGAGTACAACGGCCACAACGGAATCGTCCGAAACAACTCCAGCATCCACCATATCGACGGAGAGTACAACGGCCACAACGGAATCGTCCGAAACAACTCCAGCATCCACAATAACGACGGAGAGTACAACGGCCACAACGGAATCGTCCGAAACAACTCCAGCATCCACCATAACGACGGAGAGTACAACGGCCACAACGGAATCGTCCGAAACGACACCTGAATCTACCATAAGGACGGAGAGTACAACGGCCACAACGGAATCGTCCGAAACGACACCTGAATCTACCATAACAACGGAGAGTACAACGGCCACAACGGAATCGTCCGAAACGACACCTGAATCTACCATAACAACGGAGAGTACAACGGCCACAACGGAATCGTCCGAAACAACTCCAGCATCCACCATAACGACGGAGAGTACAACGGCCACAACGGAATCGTCCGAAACAACTCCAGCATCCACCATAACAACGGAGAGTACAACGGTCATAACGGAATCGTCCGAAACGACACCTGAATCTACCATAACAACGGAGAGTACAACGGCCACAACGGAATCGTCCGCAACGACACCTGAATCCACCATAACGACGGAGAGTACAACGGCCACAACGGAATCATCCGAAACAACTCCAGCATCCACCATAACGACGGAGAGTACAACGGCCACAACGGAATCGTCCGAAACGACACCTGAATCTGCCATAACAACGGAGAGTACAACGGCCACAACGGAATCGTCCGAAACGACACCTGAATCTACCATAACAACGGAGAGTACAACGGCCACAACGGAATCGTCCGAAACAACTCCAGCATCCACCATAACGACGGAGAGTACAACGGTCACAACGGAATCGTCCGAAACGACACCTGAATCTACCATAACAACGGAGAGTACAACGGCCACAACGGAATCGTCCGAAACAACTCCAGCATCCACAATAACGACGGAGAGTACAACGGCCACAACGGAATCGTCCGAAACAACTCCAGCATCCACAATAACGACGGAGAGTACAACGGCCACAACGGAATCGTCCGAAACGACACCTGAATCTACCATAACAACGGAGAGTACAACGGCCACAACGGAATCGTCCGAAACAACTCCAGCATCCACCATAACGACGGAGAGTACAACGGCCACAACGGAATCGTCCGAAACAACTCCAGCATCCACCATAACGACGGAGAGTACAACGGCCACAACGGAATCGTCCGAAACGACACCTGAATCTACCATAACAACGGAGAGTACAACGGCCACAACGGAATCGTCCGAAACAACTCCAGCATCCACCATAACGACGGAGAGTACAACGGTCACAACGGAATCGTCCGAAACGACACCTGAATCTACCATAACAACGGAGAGTACAACGGCCACAACGGAATCGTCCGAAACAACTCCAGCATCCACCATAACGACGGAGAGTACAACGGCCACAACGGAATCGTCCGAAACAACTCCAGCATCCACCATAACGACGGAGAGTACAACGGTCACAACGGAATCGTCCGAAACGACACCTGAATCTACCATAACAACGGAGAGTACAACGGCCACAACGGAATCGTCCGAAACAACTCCAGCATCCACCATAACGACGGAGAGTACAACGGCCACAACGGAATCGTCCGAAACAACTCCAGCATCCACAATAACGACGGAGAGTACAACGGCCACAACGGAATCGTCCGAAACGACACCTGAATCTACCATAACAACGGAGAGTACAACGGCCACAACGGAATCGTCCGAAACAACTCCAGCATCCACAATAACGACGGAGAGTACAACGGCCACAACGGAATCGTCCGAAACAACTCCAGCATCCACAATAACGACGGAGAGTACAACGGCCACAACGGAATCGTCCGAAACGACACCTGAATCTACCATAACAACGGAGAGTACAACGGCCACAACGGAATCGTCCGAAACAACTCCAGCATCCACCATAACGACGGAGAGTACAACGGCCACAACGGAATCGTCCGAAACAACTCCAGCATCCACCATAACGACGGAGAGTACAACGGCCACAACGGAATCGTCCGAAACGACACCTGAATCTACCATAACAACGGAGAGTACAACGGCCACAACGGAATCGTCCGAAACAACTCCAGCATCCACCATAACGACGGAGAGTACAACGGTCACAACGGAATCGTCCGAAACGACACCTGAATCTACCATAACAACGGAGAGTACAACGGCCACAACGGAATCGTCCGAAACAACTCCAGCATCCACCATAACGACGGAGAGTACAACGGCCACAACGGAATCGTCCGAAATGACACCTGAATCTACCATAACGACGGAGAGTACAACGGCCACAACGGAATCGTCCGAAACAACTCCAGCATCCACCATAACGACGGAGAGTACAACGGCCACAACGGAATCGTCCGAAACAACTCCAGCATCCACAATAACGACGGAGAGTACAACGACCACAACGGAATCGTCCGAAACGACACCTGAATCTACCATAACAACGGAGAATACAACGGCCACAACGGAATCGTCCGAAACGACACCTGAATCTACCATAACAACGGAGAGTACAACGGCCACAACGGAATCGTCCGAAACAACTCCAGCATCCACCATAACGACGGAGAGTACAACGGCCACAACGGAATCGTCCGAAACAACTCCAGCATCCACCATAACAACGGAGAGTACAACGGCCATAACGGAATCGTCCGAAACGACACCTGAATCTACCATAACAACGGAGAGTACAACGGCCACAACGGAATCGTCCGAAACAACTCCAGCATCCACCAAAACGACGGAGAGTACAACGGCCACAACGGAATCGTCCGAAACGACACCTGAATCTGCCATAACAACGGAGAGTACAACGGCCACAACGGAATCGTCCGAAACGACACCTGAATCTACCATAACAACGGAGAGTACAACGGCCACAACGGAATCGTCCGAAACAACTCCAGTATCCACCATAACGACGGAGAGTACAACGGTCACAACGGAATCGTCCGAAACGACACCTGAATCTACCATAACAACGGAGAGTACAACGGCCACAACGGAATCGTCCGAAACAACTCCAGCATCCACAATAACGACGGAGAGTACAACGGCCACAACGGAATCGTCCGAAACAACTCCAGCATCCACAATAACGACGGAGAGTACAACGGCCACAACGGAATCGTCCGAAACGACACCTGAATCTACCATAACAACGGAGAGTACAACGGCCACAACGGAATCGTCCGAAACAACTCCAGCATCCACCATAACGACGGAGAGTACAACGGCCACAACGGAATCGTCCGAAACAACTCCAGCATCCACCATAACGACGGAGAGTACAACGGCCACAACGGAATCGTCCGAAACGACACCTGAATCTACCATAACAACGGAGAGTACAACGGCCACAACAGAATCGTCCGAAACAACTCCAGCATCCACCATAACGACGGAGAGTACAACGGCCACAACGGAATCGTCCGAAACAACTCCAGCATCCACCATAACGACGGAGAGTACAACGGCTACAACGGAATCATCCGAAACAACTCCAGCATCCACCATAACGACGGAGAGTACAACGGCCACAACGGAATCGTCTGAAACAACTCCAGCATCCACCATAACGACGGAGAGTACAACGGCCACAACGGAATCGTCCGAAACGACACCTGAATCTACCATAACAACGGAGAGTACAACGACCACAACGGAATCGTCCGAAACGACACCTGAATCTACCATAACAACGGAGAGTACAACGGCCACAACGGAATCGTCCGAAACAACTCCAGCATCCACCATAACGACGGAGAGTACAACGGTCACAACGGAATCGTCCGAAACGACACCTGAATCTACCATAACAACGGAGAGTACAACGGCCACAACGGAATCGTCCGAAACAACTCCAGCATCCACCATAACGACGGAGAGTACAACGGCCACAACGGAATCGTCCGAAACAACTCCAGCATCCACCATAACGACGGAGAGTACAACGGTCACAACGGAATCGTCCGAAACGACACCTGAATCTACCATAACAACGGAGAGTACAACGGCCACAACGGAATCGTCCGAAACAACTCCAGCATCCACCATAACGACGGAGAGTACAACGGTCACAACGGAATCGTCCGAAACGACACCTGAATCTACCTTAACAACGGAGAGTACAACGGCCACAACGGAATCATCCGAAACAACTCCAGCATCCACCATAACGACGGAGAGTACAACGGTCACAACGGAATCGTCCGAAACGACACCTGAATCTACCATAACAACGGAGAGTACAACGGCCACAACGGAATCGTCCGAAACAACTCCAGCATCCACCATAACGACGGAGAGTACAACGGTCACAACGGAATCGTCCGAAACGACACCTGAATCTACCATAACAACGGAGAGTACAACGGCCATAACGAAATCGTCCGAAACAACTCCAGCATCCACCATAACGACGGAGAGTGTAACGGCCACAACGGAATCGTCCGAAACGACACCTGAATATACCATAACAACGGAGAGTACAACGGCCACAACGGAATCGTCCGAAACGACACCTGAATCTACCATAACAACGGAGAGTACAACGGCCACAACGGAATCGTCCGCAACGACACCTGTATCCACCATAACAACGGAGAGTACAACGGCCACAACCGAATCGTCCGCAACGACACCTGAATCCACCATAACGACGGAGAGTACAACGGCCACAACGGAATCATCCGAAACAACTCCAGCATTCACCATAACGATGGAGAGTACAACGGCCACAACGGAATCGTCCGCAACGACACCTGAATCCACCATAACGACGGAGAGTACAACGGCCACCACTGAATCGTCCGCAATGACGCCAGAATCTACCATAACGACGAAGAGTACAACGGCCACAACGGAATCGTCCGCAACGACACCTGAATCCACCATAACGACGGAGAGTACAACGGCCACAACTGAATCGTCCGCAATGACGCCAGAATCTACCATAACGACGAAGACTACAACGGCCACAACTGAATCGTCTACAACGACACCAAAATCCACCGTAACTACAAAAAGCACATCGGTCACAACGGAAACATATCCAACCACCACAATATCTACCGAATCGACGGAGAGCACGTCGGCCACAGCGGAAGCATCTCCAACAACCACAGTATCTACCGAATCGACGAAGAGCACGTCGGCCACAACGGAAGCATCTCCAACTACCACAGAATCTGGCGAAACTACGGGGACCACGACGGTGACATCTGGACCATCCTCAACCACTAGCTCTCCTTCCGACATTTCGAAAACATCTACAGCGGTCACAAATTCATCTGCATCCACGTCTGCGTCCTCAAGCACTCCCACAGCTTCTACTGGTAGTCCTGGAAATGCCACTACGACCGCTAGATCGACCACAACTTCAAACGCTACGAGTAGTACCTCTAACATTACTTCGACAAGTACTACTGCACGCACCAGTACAACTTCAACTACTACACCAAATCCAGCTACGAAATTTCCTATGCCTACTGATAAAGGCTCCAGACTATTTTCCAATTCAATATATATATTAATAATAAGTTTGTTAATTAACATATATATGGTCTTGTAATATTAATATATATAATATTATTGTATATTCTAGTTATTTCTCTACTTTGTTTTAATATTACAATTATTATTTATATTAATTTATATTTATATTATTTATATTATTATATTTATATTATTTATATTATTTATATTATAATTGAATATGTTTTATCATTGCTTCATTATAATAACATAATTATATATATACATTATATGAACATTAACAGCTTACAGCTTAGCAGTTTTATCATTGCTTCATTATAATAACATAATTATATATATACATTATTATATATATATATATATATATATATATATATATATATATATATATATATATATATATATATATATATATACAGTAGATTATAAACAGTAGAAATATACAATAAAATTTTTCAATTACACAATAATAAATGTATGTTACAAGTGTTGAAGTAGGTCTATGGTCTTTAGATAGTTTCAGTTGCTCAGGTTGGACCAATTGTTCCAATGTTGTTGGCATCTCAAGTTGTCTCCTCAAATCATTATATTTTGGCAGTCCAGTAGGATGTGTCTGACGCTAAGTTGAATCTGGCACAAATCACATAAGGGTGGGCTCTGTCCCTTCAACAAATATTCATGTGTCAGTCTACAGTGCCCCATTCGCAGTCATGCGAGGACGCTTGATTTGTGTGTTGTATTATGGACTATAGATTGATAAAAGATCCTCTTGACTTCCCATAATTTATTGTTTTTCATGAGATGGGACCTTCTCTTCTTCTAATTGTGTCAATTGCCTATTAAGGCCCTTCAAAACAAGCTATATAAATATGCTTGAAAATATTATCAATCCATAATTATAGCATCAGCTACTGAAAAACTGTAAAAAAATTACTGAAATAATATAATAAATCCTTTGCGCTGATATTGTGTGGTGTTAATGTAGAAACAGAGCACAGTGCTAGTGTACAAGTTACTATTGGTAAATGATTAAACCAGCCGAACCTAAATGAAATTTAGAAATGCATAATATTATTCAATTAATAAGACTGCAATTGTTTAGACTATAATTTATAGTAATATCGCTGAGATAATTCTTAGTAATACAAAAGAAAACCAAACATACATAAGCACCAATATTTCCTTTAACCATGACCAGTTTAGATTCGTCTTCACACCTACCACCTGAAAATATAACCAAAAGAATGTACGTAGCCAGTATCCCGCCTGAACAGTTTACATTTGTACCAAATGTATTTGCGAATATAGATTATATCTTAGTTCCCTTCGTTTGCACCCCTGTTACCTAAGTTTTTATGGTATATCGAAGTTTTGTCGTCACCAAATTCTATTAGTCCAAACTGCGCATCTGAGCGACTATATACAAACGCCTTTAGTGGCTATACATCATAAACTAGAAGCTTCTTCCTAAATAGGCAAGTTGACAGAAAATTGTTGAATCACAAAACATTGATTTATAATAATAATGTAGGATAGACAAATTAAAAAAAAATATATTTATTTTTAAATTAAAGGCTGCCTACCAAGATTTCAGTAGAAAAAAGAAACAGAAAACAAAAATTGGATACGTTAAGTTAAACACCAATCAGAAGCGTTACGAAATAATTAATTAATTAAGCGATATTAAATAATTGTATCGATGGCGTTGATCTATTGATGATCTATGATGATAATATATGTAAATATAAACGTATTTCACAGTGCTACCAAAATGTTAATTTAACACAACTGATCGTAAGTACAGTACAAAAAGTTTTAAATTATATGCCATTGAAGATAAATGTTTGATTTTTTCAAATTTTTAGCAGTTGTGGAAACAAAATAATACATATGATATTATCACAAATTATAATAGGTATAATCATAGGTATAAATTTGACAGCTATCGGGTCATTAGTTTGTGAATTATAGCATTATGAGTGAAGCAACTTTTGACCGAACTCCAATCGACAGTTATCCGAGTGAACTGCACACGATGAACCCGCTCCAAAGCGTAGAAAAACGCGACAGTCGGCTAGCAAGGTTATGGCGTTTGTATTTAGGGATGCGCATGGATAATTTTCGACTACCTTGAAAAAGGAAGAACCATCAACAGCGACTATTACATAATGTTAATGAGCCGTTTGAAGGACGAATTCACCGAAAAACGGCCGCATTTGAATAAAAGGAAAGTGCTGCTTCACCAAGATAATGCACCATTTCACAAGTCAGTGAAAACGATGGCAAAAATCTATGAATTGGGCTTCGAATTGCTTCCTCGTCCACCATATTCTCCAGATCCAGATGGCCCCCAGCGACTATTTCCTATTCTCAGATCTCAAAAGAATGATCGCTGGGATGAAATGTTCGTCGAATGAAGAGATGATCACCGAAACTGGGGCCTATTTTGAAGGAAAGGACAAATCGTACTACAAAAATTGTATCGAGGAGTTGGAGGGTCGCTATAATCAGTGTATCACCCTTGAAGGGAATTATGTTGAATAAAAAAAAAACTAATTTTGCCAAAAAAATGTGTTTTACTATGGTCAATTGCTTGTTATAGCTCCAACACTTTACCAGTATCCATACTTTACCAAATTTTTGTTTAAACATGCTTTAAAATATTAAATTATTCTATGAATTCTTAGACTAGATGTCTGCTTAGTTACTTTTATTTACTTGATATCTGTGACAACTTTCGAAATGTTCGAAAAAATGATAGTTTTCCATATTATTTGGTAACTGAAACAAGAAGAAAATTACTAGAGTCATACACACAATAAACAAAATAAATAAGACATCTTTTAATTTTCTCAATAGAGATATTTATCTCGATATTACGTTCATGAGACACTTTATACATATTAAATTAAACATCCACATACATATCTAAATTTCAACTTAATTTTGTGCCTTCCGTTCTACATGTTCCTATAGGAACAAACAACATTTTACGTTGTACTGTAGCATATATTTCACGTTATTTATTAAAACTATTGAAAAAGAAGTTAATTATAATTATAGACTGCATTCACTTTTGAGTAACTCAGTAGACCGGCAAGTTGAGAGTAATTTTCTAGAGATAAGGCAATATCTCATGCCCCAAACTCCAACAAAATTGTTTTGTTATGTTGTTAGTGGGCTATCTCTTTTATTTTATCTCGCGATATTATTACAATTTCTTTAACAGATATCGTAAAAAAAATTATTTAAAATCTTGCTATCGTACGGTATTTTATTTAATTTTTTTTTTCAGACATTAAATTGTTTTTTATTTAAATTTCATTAGTCAATGAAACGTGACGTCAGAGCTGTCACGTGCTGTGTGTAACAAACTTTATCAAAATATCAATCAAATATCTTCACATGAAAATATTTTCTTTATAGGTAGGTGCCTATAACGGAGATTAAAACTGACCAATTAAATTACTTGAAGGGGCGATTATAACCCCACCTAAATATTGGACGTAGCGAAACTTTTTGCTAGAGACGTCTATTGAGTTATATTTCTATTACTCTACGCTTATAACATAGGATTAATAATTAGCGGGCTTGGTGGCGCAGTGATAAAGGCGACAGGACGGTTCTCCTACTGTTGCGATAGCCACAGGTTCGAAACCTGCTGGAGCATGGTCGTAAAATTATGTTAGTGATTGTTTAATATTTGTGATTATCCTAGACAAGATTGTAAAATCCGACAAAGAAACTGATCCCAGTCACGCCAGTAACCAGGCTGGGTAAGACCGGATGTCTTCTGGGATTATTTCTAAAGTTCGTCACTCGCCAGTCGGCAGTTAATGCTGAGGACTGTGATTCGAAAACTACATTAAACTGTAGGTCCAGATAAACCGCTAGTTGGTAAAAGTAGACTTTAAAATATACAAAAAAAAATTAATAATAATGCATAAATAAGATTGTACCTATGGACACAGTTCATATACTATTACAGTAAACAGCAAATGAACTGAGGCGTTGAAGACAGTGAACTGCAAGGCTTATTCCAGAAATCCACAGACTATGGGTGCTTTCAAAGCTTGGATGTTTCCTAATTGCAATGGTTAATAGCAATGTAAATTCATCTTGGGTGATCTTGCATTCTAATGGTATGCGTAATCAGGATTAAACGAATAAATATTTTTAGTAAAGCAAGATTACTAACGAAATACCGTAATCATTTCATTTTTATAATTGTTTTAAGATTTACAACCGATAAGAAATGATTCATAAAATAATTAAAGGATGCAAAAGATAACGATGTAAGTGATTCAGAGCCACGGATCTTGATTACTTCTTATTAACAACCTATGAGGATTACAAGGAACTGTATATAACTTATATAGAGCTAAATGTTAAATAATTTGTTATGGAGGATATAATTTCGGATTTACTTTAGAAATTTTGGAAACAGGATAAGGTAATTTGAAAAAAACACAATAAAATAGATAAGTTATGATTTATTACACTAATCACTACATAGTATAAAACAAAGTCGCCTTTGCTGTCCCTATATCCCTATGTGCGCTTAAATCTTTAAAACTGCGCAACGGATTTTTATGCGGTTTTTTTCAATAGATAGAGTGATTCAAGAGGAAGGTTTGTATGTATAATACATGCATAATATACTAAGGCAACATTGCTAATTTTAGAGGTTTCTAACGTGATGTCGTAAATTAACCTATTTTTTTAGGCTTATTTAGCAATTAGCAAAAACGCTACCTAACCCTACGAGTTAGATCAAATTAATGTACTACAGTATTGTACACCATAAAAAGGTCTACAAAAAAGTCCGCGATGGTATATGTTTATCTTTTAGGGATAACCCACATTAACCATTTTTATTGTTTACTTTTTACGTGAGAAAATGGCTTATTTACGAAGCTATTTTAAGCAATACGGCATTAATCCTTATCGAATTAAGTACCTTAAACACAGTGTGCAATTAATATAGATCAATATGGTTCCTTACAGCATGTAAATTAACAAATATTTTCGGAGATATTTAAAATTTGCGTTTAAAAATGTGTAATGTAATAAAAATTGTATGAATTTAGATATTACAAAGATAGCAGGAAATCTTCATAGTAAGTATAGGGGAAGAGGAATTGTTTTACTCCAAATTTAATGCGTGCAGGCCAAGGGCAGTAATGAATGAACCAAAAATACTGGATCGATTTTAATCATGTTTTCATTGAGTGACATAGGCATATATATTTTATGCCCGTGCAAAGTCGGAGCGGGCCGCTATGTTTTTATATACAACGTTCATATTTTTTCTGTAGTGTATTTAATTTAGTATCAGCATTGCACCCGTGCGAAGCCGGGGCGGGTCGCTAGTATTTTAATAAAACATTTGACTAACATTTACAGTTTATTTATTAAAGTAAATATATTTAGTATAAATAAACCAAAAATAAAATACATTTTCGTTCAATTTTGACCTCACCAAAATGGCCACGCATATTTTTAATTAATTATTCATAAATTCTACTAACTCGTTTTATGACTATTCGGCTTCATTGGATATGTATATAAATAATAATAGGCCGGCTTGGTTAGCGCAGTAGTAAAGGCGACAGGACGGTCCACCTACTGTTGTGATAGTGGCGGGTTCGAATCCCGCTGAGGCATGATCTTAAATTTATGTTTGTGATTTTTAAATATTTTTGATTCTCCTATACAAGAATGCAAAATCCGACAACGAAAAAGATCCCAGTCACGCTAGTAGACAGGCTGGGTAAGACCGGATGTCTTCTGGGATGATTTCTAAGTTGGTCACTCGCCAGTCGGTAGGCTTAATGCCGAGGACCGTGGTTCGGAGCCCACGCTAAACTGTAGGTCCAGTCCAGATAAACCCCTATTTGGTAAAATGAGATTTTAAAATATATTTTAAAAAAATAGTAATTAAATTAAAGCTATCTATTAAGAAAACCTCAGTGAAAAAAAAAAAGAATTAATTCTGTATTTCGCATTTCATTCTTTCGTTTTTTTTAAGCAAAAACGGAATTCGAACCCTCGTATCTATATACACGAGCTATATAAAAGATAAAGGTAATAAATCATTATGAAAAAACAAATAACAGCAAATGTTGTTTTGAGAGTTAATCAATATTTATGGTTATCTATAACTATTTAAAAATTAGATATCAAAACTAAAAAACTTAATACTATTGGCTTCATATAGTAAATATAGTTTGCGACTATGGATAATTCGTTGATGACGTAAGTTCCGTTAACATCATTGAAATCATGGGGGGAAGCCCCAATGACACTTACCTAGAGTTTTCCAAAAAATAAAATGAAAACGATTTCAACAAATATAATATTATTAATTCTTTGGTATGTTTTCTGATATTCTGTAGATGGTTCTTATGAAAAAAATAAAATAAAATGCGTAAATCCTATAATGCGTTTGACAGTTCGCATGCCACAAATGTCATGTATTCATTTCTTACTGCAAAGTGCATTCGATCTGAACGTTTTGAGTTTGTTGAGTGAATTTCTTGTTCAGCAAAGTGCACATTAAAAGTTTCATTTAATATAGATTGTTGGTAACTTTTAATACACTAACAAGTGGTATCCACTATTATACAGAAACACTAAAAGAGTCCATTTTTCATTTTCATTTGAATTGGGTTCTTCGAAATGCCATCAATTAGACATACCAACTTAGGTCGCAGAACCCGCAATACTGCAAGTCAAAGATATATACAAGACAAACTGACAAACTGAGCAAGACAAACTGACGGGCAATGCGAAGTGCGAAATTAAGTTGAACGATATCGATGGAATCGAAATCAACAACGTAACATAGAGATATTGCTATTAATCCCGTTTTGTCTCTTCATTGCAAGACATTTAATTTATAATGTTATTAAAATGAAGCCCCTGAGTTTTGTTCCGCCAGTGGCCAAGTGAAACTAGCGCCATTGGTACAATCATTAAAGCCCCTGCATTCATTGGTTACCGGCAATGGGCGGGATTTTATAAATTTTTCGTATCATATCTAGCTATACAATAATAGCTTTCAAATGACGTCATTTGGCGCAACGAACAACATTTGGTAAAGCGAAAAGTTGATAGTCAGCAAGATCTGGAGAGTACGGCTGGTTCTATAATATGTCCCATACAACTGGTTTCAACGCTTCATTGGCCGGTTTTTCTTTAAGAAACGGTGCGTTATCATGCATCTCGGGATGCATTTTTGAGTTGATCGAGTGACTTGACTCGGTGATAACCATGATCTTTTGCGGTTAGGGTTTTCAAAATAAATCCACTTGACTCATAAATCATCCGTCATCATTCGATGTTCGACCCATCCCTCCCATCTTTTGGATTTTCCCGATTGCTCGTAATTGGTTGCTAATCGTTTTTTGGGCCACATTTAACGCTTCTGCTAATTATGTTTGAGTTTGAGTCATCCAATAATTCTTGCAGTTCGAATCTTCAAACTTTTATGTGTACCACAACGTCCTTTGTCTTGCGCCTCGAAATCACCACTTTTGAATTTTTGAATGTTCACATGTGCAGTGACTTTTTTATTGTGATTGATTAAGAAAAGTAATACGTCTCGCAAATGCACCATTTCAGGCAGGAAACTTGACATTTTCAGAGAGTTTTAAGAGGTCCATAGAATAATGCATACTTAATACTAGCGACATCTGTTAGAAAACGGGTAATGACTTTCCGATACATCTGGTATTTTCAAGACAAGTATAATGAGAAACAATAAACGTTTACCATCATGTAGTGCAAAATATATTGGTAGGCTTCAATTGACAGACTTTAAAGTAAGTTGACAGCTCTGAAGTTGCTAAAAGCAACCCGTAGTGAGTGTGTTTATTTATTTATTAATTAATTTTATACACCTATCTAAACAGTTGAAGACTTTATATAAACGTGGTTTCTCTCTTCACTTACACTTGTATATGTCTGACAACTACATAACTCCAAAGTTCCTAGAAACTAATAACATTTCATTATTGTAGTTAGCACAGATTCTTTCTTTTAACTAAAGAAGAAATCTTTACTTTAACAATTTTCACGTCGAATTTTGGAATAAGATATTCAAAATGATATCAATATGCTATTCGACAGTCGCAATTTCTAGTGCGAATTTAATCTGAAATATCATAAAACAATAAAAAATATCAAACTAAAAATAATTGCTTTCAATAAACTTTACAATAAACATTATGTTTTTAAAAATTATTTATTTCAGCTCGAATTGAAGAATGTCTGTCGAGTCAGCTAGTTTATTATAAAACAGTCCAATTCTGAAAGGGAACAAAGATATAGGGAGTTTACCTCGAATACAATAGACTAGGCCGAGAAAAGGAAAATAAACAAAGAAATTGAATGATGCAATTTATTGCTACTACTTGGCAAAATAGGTCCAATATATTATTAAGTTATAAAATACATTTATTGGGAATAATGTTTACAATATACGTGAATGAAAATATTTTGTATCCTTTTCTACAAATTTTTTGATCTGAACATGTGACAGTCAAAAGGAACCATATTTGTTCATTACATTGGGTAACTTGCTATCCGAGCTGCTGTCGGATTTGTACAACAGCTTCATTCGGTTTTAGTTGATTTAACACCTTACTGATACTACCATATATATAGCGACACTTTGTAGTTATAGATATTCCATTTTGGTCGATGTGGATGGCTCTTCTGGACTAATCCACCGCTTTTTACACTTGGGATTGTCTTAGTGCATACATTTTTCATCGCCAGTCACAATACATCACCAAGAACTATTCCTTTATTTATCTAGCAAGCGTAAAACCGTGGTGTTGAAACGGTTCAAAATCACATATTCAGTCAATTCGTGTAGTAACCATTTCCCCACATTTTGGATCTTTTCCATGGCATGTAAACATTTGGGAACAGCTGAATCTCCATATACTAAACTGTCAGGAAGTTCTTCGAGAGCTTATGCTAGGTTTTCGTCCAAATTCTTGGAATTGTCGATTGACTATTATTTACTATTTTAAAACACTTTTGATCCTCCAATCCGTCCTCTGCCATTGATATACAACTAATATTTAATCTAATATCTAATATTAAATAATTGAAAAAAGGAATTTTGTGTGATCAATCCCTCTATACATTAAATAATTCAATAATACTAAACGGAAATATAAAGAGAAATGTCAAACCATCGAAAAAGTGGTTAGGTTGTTTGACAGTTATATATTGATACTTCGCATCTTCACTGATAAATGTCGATCGAAACACATGTAAGCACATCATAAAAATACGAAATAGTATATTTTCAACACTCGACACACTATATTCACAAAACAACAAAATACAAAATTATGTCTACTTTTAAAGTAGACATTAACATCCTAAATTGGTGGCGTTGGCGCACTATACAAGGCGACAGGACTTTCTTCCTATTTTTGCGATAGTCGCGGGTTCAAATCCTGCGGGAATGGATGTACTATCCTAACTATCCCAGTCACGCTTGTAACCAGGCTGGATGGTGGCTACGTTGAACTGTAGGTCCAATCCAGATCAAACCTCTTTGGTAAAAAAGCAGACTTTAAAACCTTACCTTTTAATATCCTAAATTTTTAGAATAAACGCTGCCTCATCAGTCGAGCGATATTATAAATGTACTTCAGTGTATTTTGTCCTGTAGATTTTAAAGAATTTTAAATTATGTCATAATACTACGAAAATATATAATAATCGGAAATAAGGTAACATAAATTATAACTGCTTGATTTTTAGACAAACAAGTCATATCTACTGCAATATCTGTGAATATGCATCTTATATCTAATGCTATATTACTAATTACCTTATATTACTAATGGTTGTAAAGCTATCGCAAATTTTATTTTATTACAAACCTTGCCAGCCGATTATTGCGTTTTCCCACGCTTTGGAGCGGGTTCATCGTGTGCAGTTTACTCGGACTATCGATTGGACTTCGGAGTGAAATGATGGAGCCATGTTTCATCCATTGTCACATAACGACGCAAAAACTCGGGTTTATTACGCTTGATCATCTTCAAACACTGCTTCTAATCATCAACTCGTCGTTGTTTTTGGCCAAAAATGAGCTCGCGCGGCATCCGCTATGCACAGAGCTTTCTCATACCGAAATATTCGTGAATGATATGATGTACACGTTCAGTTGATATCTTTAGATTGTCTGCTATTTCATTCAATTTCAATGTACGGTCATTCAAAATCATTTTGTGAATTATTTAAATGTTTTCGTCGGTAACAACCTTTTTTGGGCGTCCACTGCGTTTACAGCCTTCGGTGCTTCGCATACCAATCCTTGATGGTTAATTTTCCTGGGACAGTGTCCGGAAATTCGGCATCAAGACAAGTTTTTGTTTGAACTATATTTTTTCCTCCAAAAAGCAATATTTTATCAACAGGCGAAATTACTTTTTATCCATTTTTTTCACAACAACAAAAGTTGCTTCACTCAAAATGCTATAATTCGCAAACTAATAATCCGACTGCTGTCAAATTTATACACGCATCTTTTGAGGGCTAGGGCTAACTAAAAACATATGGATTTAATTCTAGTGACGCCACCTATGTGTCAGATCGGGGACTTTTCAATTGGCCTGTTATAGGACTCTATAAAACTCTTACGACTTCTTTCAAGCCAATTCCACAAAATTTTAAAATTCTTGGGCAACTACTACAACATATTCTGAGAGCCAATTCATCAAGCATGAAATAAAGTTGAATTTTTTGTGCCAACATTTGTGTTCCGACCAGTTTTATAGTTTAGACACTCGGCCCAATCCAATGACTTGTAGTACTTTGAAATTAATAACAGTTTTAAAAACGCTTGTTTACATATACATGTTAAAACAAAACGACATATCTATCATAGGCCGCTAATATCAATCTCTCCTTATTGAAAAGCCCTATATAACAATATAAACCATGTATTTTCGGTATGAACGTTCCCATTACATTCGAGAAAATTCTTAAAAAGGATTTCAAGAGGAAAGGACAAAAAGGTAAAGTCATACATAATTCAACACGGTTCAATCTTGGTTTGAGGAGCGTCAGAATATCATCAGACACCTTTTCTGGTCAGCACAATCGCCAGACCGCAAAATAATTGGGTTGTGATAAAATTTAGAGCAGAGAGTGAAGAGTAGATTTCCATCTCCAACATAATGAAAGCAATTGGCTGATAGTTTGGCACAAGAATGGGACAACATTCCATTGGAAACTATTTGGACACTACAAATTTTTCAGATTTTTTTAGAGATTTTCAGCAAAATTTTAAAAGCAAATGGTCAATATCTTATAAATAAATAAATATTGTGTACATGTCAGGTGTTTATATTATTTTGTCCGTCTCTTTGTTGTTGCTAAGCTACTCTTCATACTCTAAAACAATCAATTCGACTATAGTAGACAATAATAAACCTTAACTTAGTCTCCTAATTCTTTAAAGAATCGCCCAAATTTCCATATTCTCCATGAGATTTTATCTTAAATAAGATAATTAAGACACACCTATTCGATTTTTCCTCATATTATAATTGTAATTGTGTAACTAACTGCTTAACTTTAATTGTAAACCCGCAACACATCATACACGAGTTACAATTTAGGAGTCAAAAAAAACTCTTATTTTAAATAATCAACAATATATAATTCCATCGATAATAGACTGAGAAATTCTCACTATTATAGTACAGTAGAAACTGACGACAAATAATAATAATAATAATAAAATAGAACCAAGGAATTCTTATGAACTAAAAGATACAAATGCCAGGTACGCTCTTCCTGCTTAACATTCACGCTTGTAGATCTTCTCCATTATCTTGAAGAACAGGTCGTGTCTCAGACCTTTGGATATTTGCTGTATGTGAGTCCTGATGATGTTGAAGCTCTCTTCTTCGTAGATGGCGTAGGTGTTGGGCAACGAAAGGTCTTCGTAAAGACGTCGAATGGTTTGGACAGACACGGGCTCAGATCTGGAGAGAGAAGTTAATCGATCAGAAATGATACTAGAGGCACGAAAACGAGTCTTACCGTCCGTAATGCTCTTCCATTATCTTCCGTTGCTCTGGCGTCGCCCTTTGTAAGGCGACCACGGCCAACCACGTACATTTTCCTTCTTGAATGTCGGTGCCGATTTTACCGGTGGTAGAAGGATCACCGAAACAATCCAGGAAGTCATCCTGCAAATAATAAAAATGTGTTTATCTAATGTACAAATAAATGTCTACTGTTCCACAAAATAAGGCTCTTTATATTCTGGGCTACAAATTTGAGAATATCATCAGGTCTATAAATTAATTTTAAGAGATTTACAACAGATGGTGTTTCATCTGTCAGAGGGAAGTTTCATCACTCAACCTTGAAATAACAGCAATGAGGAACTGTTTAATAAACTGATCTGAAAAGAATCTCAAAGAACTACGAAATAATAGGCCTTCTCACATCGTTGAAACACATTTTTGTTATTTATATCTAAATAATGTACAACATGATGCTCATTGGTATAACAATTGGCCCAGAAACTTATGTGTTCACTGCTCAACGCTAACTAACTGGACTCTCTGAAATATAAGCTTCTGATGCTAAAGAAGACCAGAACTGGTCTTTTATTAAGGTATCGAATATAAATTTCAAAGTTTTCCAAATTAATGTTTGTCTAAACCATTTTCTTCACGACGATTGTGTGATGGTATGCCATTGGTTATTTCCCCACACCGGTGAAAATGATATTCTTTTTCACGCGGGGGTAAGCGTTTATTACATTATTAGCTTTCTTTTAGATTAAGAGATTAAAATAAGAAAGAACTGTAGTATTGTAATAATCTTGATGGATCCAATAAGTCACCACTTCTTGTTCTTAATATAAACTCGTTTTGGTAAAATAAAAGTGTATTTTCATCACTACATAAATTAAAACATATATACCTCCATGAGCCTTATCAACTTTATAACCTCTATACTACATGAAGACTCTAAAAATTGGGTCAAGATTATGATTGAGTTCATTCCAAAGAAATAATCCGAATTAATTTGTACTCTCTGTTCTTGAGCGAAATCTCAATCTGGATCTAGTTTATTAAATGTGGTGAATAGCTTAACAACATGTATAGCTCTATCTATCACATTGTATTTTGGCCTTATTGGATCAAGAATCAACACAAAGTCACAAACAATTGGGAGAAAAGTTGAATGTGAGCCCAATCACAATTTGTAAATAATTATAAGTAATGGGAAAGATCCAAAAGATGAAACGCTGTTTCGAAGGTATGAAAGGAAGTCATCTCGAATAGTAGTGAAGAAAAACGGATTTAATTCGAAAATTCTAAACGAAAAAAAAACCTGGAGAAACTGACTTATTGAGTGCAAAGTCAAGTTGCTTTGATCGCAAGACCATGCTCAATATCTGGTGGTAACAAGCTGGTGTTGTATATTACGTTGAATTACGGTACTGTTGAAACCTGGAGAAACAGTTAGTACTGATCGCTACCGACAACAAATGATTAATTCAAAACGCGTATTAATACAAAACACCCACATTACACTAAAAAACATGATAACGTGTTTGTCAAGAGTCAAAGAAGTGTCAAAATCAGTCAGATGGGGCACACGTTTGCAGAGCAGCACTCGAAGAGGTTTAAAATGGCTCTGTGAATAGTTTAGCTCAAAAATTAAACTGTTCTTTTAGACCAGCATCCATAAATTGAACTGAGAAATGTGCAAAATCTATAGAATAGAATGGTCAATATTTTGAATAAATATATTTTAACTGTCCACTGTAAATAACGTGTTTTTTTTAACGAAAAAGGGAATTACTTACACACCAGGTATATAAATTATATTTCCTCAAAATCTATTCCACTTTCAGAGCAAAAATGATGTGTACTAAAGATATTTTGTTCAAGGTAGTATAAAGAATTCATATTACGGTATGTCTGTACGTCTGAAGATATATAGAGGAAGAGAGGATTATTCAGGGGTCAGGTTATAGCTCCTTAAATCAGCGTTGCATATATATTTATAATAGTGTAATTCACAGGCTAATAACAGAGGCTCATCAAAATAGGTGTTTTTTTTATATGAAGAAACTGGATTAAATAGTTTTGTAAGTTAAAATATCCGTATAAGTATTAAAAAGCCTCTCATATTTTAAATAGTGTATGATATAAATTAAGAAACTAATCTGATAAATCATGTATCATAAATGTATAATAAAGTGTTTAATAAAGAATTACACAAGTTTATTTTGCACCACACATACAATCATTTCAAAATATATCGAATCGCAATGGAACGTGCTTTACCTGAATTTGGAAGAACTGTCCCATTTCTAATAGAATTGTTTTGGCTTGACGATGTTGTTCTTCGTCGAACATATTCGCTAAATACATGCCCAAGGCTACGGGCATCTGGAAACTGTAGTAAGCAGTCTTATACTTTACAATTGACGTATATCTGTAATAAAAATAAATGTGTTACTAAACTGGTTTTGACATAATTATTCGCTTACAACAAATTTTTATAATCTGAGATTACTTAAAGTATTTTATTATTAATATAGCTTTAAGTATATTTTAGTTATAAAAGATTTTTATCCAAACTCTCTCAATATAACAATGGACTATTTTATGGACACTCATTAATTTTAAACATGAGACTTACGTGGTCTCTCATATCTGATCTATAAGCTTCCATATTGTGGACGTTTTTATTGATTTAAACCAAACTCATTGATTAAATGGAAGTAATCAATGTATTAATTTAATCCATAAACGTAGCCGCAATTCGAAAGCCAACAGTTCAGACTAATGAATTATCTTGGCAAATTTTAGAATGCATTTCCCTAAGTTACAAAACTTTTTAACAATTTGGCAACACCGTTAAGTGTTGTCTTAAAACCCGTCAGAAATAGTATAGAAATAGTACAAGGGCCGAAAGTTGAATTTTCGGCTCTGCCCGTCATGGTTTATTCAATTGATTCAATCATGACGAGCAGAACCGAGATTTCAACTTTTGGCCCGTGTGGGGTATACGGTTTTTTTTTTCATAGCCGGTCGAAAGTACGTTATTAACAACATTGATGATTATTTTTAAGGTTAGAGGCATAGAGTATATATAGAAGTTTTACTTAAATAGGCGAAATCGAGGAAACGTTTTGCGTGGTCCAACCAATGCTGGCTCTGAGACCACTTTTTTATTGGTTCATTTGAATTTCCTTACAAAAGCATTTGATTGGCCAATTTCTATAATCCGATTGTTTGTTTCTCTGGTTTGTTTAGGACGTCATTTTTGTTTGTCTGAAATTGAGTACGATCAACATGAACAAGTGTTGTGTATCCAGTATATGTGCGGAATTAAACAAACCAGGCGTCGTTTTCATAGGAATAAACAACCAAACAAACAAACAAACAACAACAAGTTAGCTATATTAAGGATGTGTGTGTGACTCAGCATTGCTTTTATCTGGTACAATTGGGCGATGGCAAAATTACATTGAAGGTAAATCTGATTATACTACATGAAAAGTTTTTGTTACATTTTAAAAAGTTGCTTGTAAAGTGCCATCAATTAAAAACTTAATTATTTTGAAGGGGTTCATTTACTTGAAACAAATCTATATTGGTTAAGATACTTATAATTAATATTTTGGCTCCTTAACCGAGATAACTTTTCAACGAAGATGTTAAAAATATACATCAATACAAAATAAAATTATACAATTTGTAGATCAACAAGATAAGCTTGATTTTACAGACAACAGGTTGTTTTATTATATTGTTAATAGATCCTTAAGCTGTCTCTTTAACTCCACGACTTTACCATAAGGGCACAGTAGTAATTTTGATATATATATCATACATTTTAATTTTTTGTCACCATTCTTTAAAGTGTTAATTTTTTGTTTTCTTCATTCTGGCGTATATTATACAATTTAATGGTTATAATGACCCGTTCCATAATTTTCACATTGTAAAAATATTTATAACTTGTCTGAATACATTTTTGCGTTGAATAAGCAAGTAAAATATAAACAGACACAGACTTTTAGCTGTGCTACTATGCTTTCAGAATGAGGGAACAGAAATATAGAAAATTTAATACATATTATTTAAATTGATAGCACTAAAGAAATATGAAAAAGGGAAAAAGCGCTATAGACAATTTTGATTATATTTGCCAGGAGATATCTTATGTATTCAATTAGATTGCAGCCTTTCTTATATTCACATTTAATTATTTTTTAATTATATACTTATATTTCATTATTTTTTTATTTATATTCATTATATACCTATATATTTTAGTTTTATGATATTTTATAATATTTGTATTTATACAGAATTTTATTTGTATAAATTATTTTGAAAAATTACATTTGGGTTTTATTTCAAATTTAATTGGTCAGTGGAATGTGACGTCAGAGATTGGTCACGTGATGCGTATGAATTCCTCGACCAATGAAAGGCTTTCCTATTAAAATATCTTCTTTACAGGTGCCTGTAATGGTAATTTAAGTTAACCAATGAAATTCAGCGAAATGGCGTTCTCAGCGCCTTCCTGCTGGGACCACGCAAAACAATTCTAAAATTATTTGTATTAAGTTAACACTCTATATATTACTCTATGGTTAGAAGTAGCAACGTTAAAGACAGCGGTAAACAATTTGTTGTAGCGACAGAATAAATAAATCTCAATAAATCGAAATAAATCTTTCCTCCAGCCGTTATAGAGCAGGACCAAAAATTCAACTTTAGGCCCTTGTGGTGTAATATACTATTTATTTTGAATACTTTAGTTGATTCTCTTTGAATAAATATAGTACCTGTTCATAGTAAACATATCGAGTTTAGGTTTTCCATTCAAATCCAGACACATTGTATCCAAACTTTGCCCGTAGCTGGTTTTCAGTGCCGTTTCGTGAAACAGTTCCATCATGGTGAGGTAAGCTGGATGATGACGGAAATGCCTGCAAATAAAAAGCATTTAGCAAAAAAAGTAAAATAACTGATAAAGCATTATGAACCTCACCGTTTCATTAAACCATAAATGGCGTTTTCGATCATTATGGCGTCGTTCAAGGCGCTCAAACCAACACCTGGTTGCCGATACCAACAAGGGGCTCCTCTGCGTAGCTCAGAATTATCCATCACGTCGTCGGTCATTATGAAGAATGCTTCCAACTGAAAAAGAAAAACATTTATGTTATTTGACACTTTTTAGATTAAACATTATATATTCTACTACTTTTCGACCAAATTGTATATATTTTGTATATAATTGTCGCAGTTCTATAATCATCAATAAATATCCTCTCTAACACAGGGTTGGCATCACTACTGTCAGATATTTAACGAATATATAAGGAATGCACATTATTAAATATATAATTAGTACACACAGTTAAATATAGAATAATAAGTGATTCGTAACAGGTTATGAGCTCAGATCTGTTGGTATAAATGGGAAGAAGCAGGAAGCTGAGGAGAGAGATTGCAGGGGTATGGAGGTCATGTAAAGTTCGAGTTCTGTAAGGTATATTTATAAATATATATACAAGTAGGAAGATGGCTGTAGGCGGTAGATGGGGGAATTAAGTTATAGAGCACTAAAGCACTCAAGAACCAATGAAACCCTAGAAAACTAGAAAAATGGGATCCAGAGTTATCGGTAGGATAAAATGTATGTATGTAATTTAAAAGGGTCATTGAAGCACTAGAAAACTAGAAATATGGAATTCAACAGAGTTACAGATAGTTCAAACCCTTTCATCTTCCATGTGTTATAACCTTCGAAACTTCTTCTGTTATGTTTTAATATATTTCAAAGGAATCTTACCACGAGTATTGACCATCATAAAGAGGTTCTAAGAATTACATACATGAGTTACCTTTTACTGAATAAGTTCTGGGCCCAACATATAGATGACTCCACCTCTGAAACTCCGAAATTTAACCTAATAGTTTTAATCTTCATGTTAAAATTTCATGGCAGTTTGACGTTTGGTTTCAAACTCTCACTAGTATACATAAGAATATCTCATATGAAAAGTCGATAAAAACGATGGCATAAATGAACGAATTGGGGCTCCAGTTGCTTTACTACCCATCGCATTGTCCAGATACTGCTTCCACTGATTAGTAGTCGTTTTCAGAATACAAAATTAGTCTCTGGGTAAAGACGATTTAAGAAGACTCAAATCAATCACTTCTTTATTGAAAATGTTCAAGTAAATTTTGAAAGCTAACACAACTGACTGAATGTATCACTCTTGATGAATAAAGCTCAATTTCCCCTAAAAGTTGCTGTTTTATTAGTTAAGTTCGGGAATTACGTAGCGCTTTCATACCATCTAGTAAATTATTGGTTTCATATTTAATATTCCTTATCTACAACCTTATTTTTGTTGTATTCTTTAACTACAACCGACTTTTCATCCGGTCCATATTAGCTATAACAGTGTACTTCCGTGAAAAAATGATCAGAAAGTAGTGCGGTTATAATTTCGCAGTCAAATTTTAGTACGCGTAGGTTGATTTTGTTGGTACCTAACAATGAATGAAAAAGAAAATGAAAAAAAATCTTTGGACTGACGTCAATGGCAGAAATGTAGAATAAAGATTCAAAACACATTTAGAAAAACAACATGGCTTTACGGTGCTTTGTGAATTGTGAAACAGAGCCAATGAGCCTGAATATCTTACTTATATACGAGATAAGAAATTCATTCTCACCTTCACCAACTTATAAAGCACTGAGCAACTTTCTATTATATATTACCTAATGTGACAACACTGTTTATGGTCAATGTCACAATTTAATTAACACCTATTAAAAGTAATTTCTATCTAATTACATATCTAATATAATTGTTGGTTTATTATAAACTACTCTATGATATTACATAATAAATAACATTTTACAAATAACTCTTATGCAAAACGAACGAAACTCGGAACCCAACAAGAACTAATTTTCGGAACATGAGAAATAAAAGGTGTTTACATCATTTTTCAAATGTTTCAATGTTTCATAATTTTAGATGCAACGACGCTCTTAAAACAAGCAACCGCTAACGAAGGTCACGCTTAGCCGCTTCTTATCAGCTTCCGCATATCCTACATAATACCACCGACTAAAAATATTTCACTGATAACCGGCAGCAAACGAGTACTATCGAAAACTTGTAAATAAATACACAACTTAGCGTTCTATTAATAGATAAACATCTGTGCGAAATTAAGCTTAAGCGAATGTTTAATAATTAACACAAATACCACTTTACAACATTATAGATAACGCTAAAAATAAATAACATTACTGGAACACGATCGTGATGGTAAATATACGGTAGGTTCGAACGTCTTCGCACAACATAACCAGTGATCCTATTGAGGCTTCACAATATATTTTGTAATTTTAATGGGTGGTCTAAATAAAATAACCAATGCAATTGCCAACATCGGTTATCTTCCTATAGGACGGTGTAGTAATAACTGACGAGCAATTGAATTAAAGATAACGGTAAAAGTCATCGAAGGTCACAAAATGCGAATGTTTTGACTGATAAGCAAATCACGCAATAATTATATTAATGGTGCTTGTCGAAACCTTAATGGTTCGCATATAAACATCATTGATACGATGTTTGTTATTTATAATTTCAACCTAATAATGAAAAGACATTAATTTACTAACGAACATTTCTTTTCGAAGTATGAACATCCATGATGATCACTAGGACCGAATCACTTTTGAATATGCTTGAACCAATCTTAGTAACCCTTTTTCTACTCTGATCGATATTTTTCCGAACCATGGTTTTTGGATGCATCAGTGGCTTCTTCGGCCGCCAAAAAATGTTATCCACGTAATTTATTCTCGGTACGTGGAAATGAAAACTGTCATGAAAAGTAATTTCGTACCAAATCTGGAGTGTACGGAGGGTGGTCCATCAATTCGATTTTTTAACCAGTCAAATAGGTGTTTGTTTTAGTAGATGTATGAGACCTTGCCTTGTCCTGATGAAGAATGACTCTTTGTTGCATCTTATTTTTTTCGTAATTCTCAAAGCATTTGTGATAAACTAATTGTTGTGTAGCATTTAGAATTAACCGTTCTATATTACTCTAAAGGCTCTTGTTTCGGAGCTCATACGTATAGAGCCATAATGCGTTACCTGTGTAGATATTACGCAGGTTTTGACGTACCTCTGTTGTATTTCTTGGCCATTTCTTTGCACTAATTGACATGAGCATCTAACAGGTCAATTGAAAAATTGTCAGCGGCCTGACACATAGATGACGCTACTAGAATTAAATCCATACGTTTTTTAGTTAGCCCTGACTCTTAAAAGATGCGTGTATAAATTTGACAGCTGTCGGATCAATAGTTTGTGAATTATAGCATTTGATTAGTGAAGCAACTTTTGCTATTGTGAAAAAAATGGATAAAAAGGAATTTCGCGTGTTTTAATATTGCTTTTTGAAGGAAAAAAAAATACACTTGAAGCAAAAACTTGGCTTGATGCCGAATTTCCGGACACTTCTGCAGGACAATGAATCATCAAGGATTGGTATGCTAAGTCTAGACGTGGTGAAATGAGCACCGGAGACAGTGAACGCAGTGGACACTCAAAAGAGGTTGTTACCGATGGAAACATTTAAAAAATCCACAAAATGATTTTGAATGGCCGTAAATTGAAAATGAATGAAATAGCAAGCACTCTAAAGACATCAACTAAACGCGTACGTCACATCATTCACGAATATTTGGGTATGGAAAAGTTCTGTACAAAGTGAATGCCGCGCGAGCTGACTTGACCAAAAACAACGACGAGTTGATGATTCGAAGCAATGTTTGAAGACGATGCACATTGTCACAAGTCATTGAAAACGAAGGCAAAATCGATGAATTGGACTTCGAATTGCTTCTTCATCCGCCGTATTCTCCAGATCTGGCCCCCAGCGACTATTTCCTGTTCTCAGATCTCAAAAGAATGCTCGCTGGGAAGAAATTTTCGTCGAATGAAAAGGTGATCGTCGAAACTATTTTGAAGCAAAGGACAAATCGTACTACAAAAATGGCATCGAAAAGTTGGAGGGTCGCTATAATCAGTGACGTAAAAATGACAAAAAGTCACCGATTAAAATCACTTTGAAGAATATAAAAAACTCAAAATTTTACTTTTTCGAATCCATCATTTATTATCAAAAACGAAATTCTTTTGTTCCTTTGTTTCAAAAATATCAAAAATTAAATGACCAGAACCAATGCAAGTACAGTTTTCCTCTACAGGATAAGATCCGTTTTATTATACGGATGGAAGTCCTATTTTGAATTCATCAGTCAGGAACAGATGATGAAACTTCAAGTAGTGGCCCACTGATCAGATCCCTATATTAAAAAATCCTCTCAGTCTTCGCAAAATCCCAAAATAATTACATTCAATCCTTTCCAGAGACTTTGGTGCCCAGCTCACCACTCTCCCCGGCCCAAAAGCGGTGTCCTTACAAGTCCTACAAAATTAACTTCATCCTACATCACTAAGTCTCAGTTCCATCACAAAAAAAATAAATCAAATACGAGTATAGGAGTATCAAGTTCCCATGACTCCTCACTAGTTTAACCTTGTAACCCTACATCTCATTAGAGAAACTACAACGTTCATCTTCCTGCGACAATATTCCTTTGCTTATTCTTAGATAGCAAATAAAATAATTAAACTATTAACCAACATTTTCTATATTAACAATACACAACAACTCTTTATAGATATAGAATTACGAAAAGTCACCTATGCTAACATGTCTGATCAGCTGATACATAAACCTCCAATAACAAAGGCATCCTAATTAACGACATATCACATTCTAACCCATTCGACTACATTAAGTAATCACTCGGTGATCACGAACATTGTGTTTGAATACGTCCCAAGTTGTTATATTTAATAAACAAACGGTAGTCCCTTATTTGCGCTATAAAACCGCAAAACAATAGTAAAATAATGCGGATTGAACAACGGTCTATTCAAGGTCGAGAGAACAAAAAGAATTATTCGGAGGTTCCGTTTTTATTTGATATGGACTTTCTATTTGATCGAAATTCGCGAAATAGTACCAAAAAAAGCTTTGAAACGAAGACTCTGCTTGTTTGTTGTTTAAAACTTTTAAGTTGATTAAATAACAGATTTATTAACAATTAGAATATAAAGTAGAATCATTAATATCCATTTCTGTATAAGATGTCATGCACCAATACCATGATGCCGTCAATCGTGTTGGTTTTTATCTCTATATGAAAAACAATTACCACATAGCCATATATATATATATATATATATATATATAATTGAGGAAACCCTCAAATTCGCACGTACAAAGTTTTCACATATTTTTGTATCTAAAATGATCAGATATGTGTGTATAATGTTATTACTGAACTGATGTGATAGGAGACAGAAAGTCGTTCAGTGCAAAAGCCGTTCAGTTTGCTTTTAAAGCACTAACCATTTCATATGCGAAGTCGCAGAAATATTGCAGCCAACTGTTTCTATGGTATAGTGGTTAGAGCGTTCAGCTCATACGCGGAGGTCACGGGTTCGATTACTGGCGGGGGTAACGACTTTTTGTTCTCCTAATTTGGTTAGAACGTTTGTCAAATCACCTAGGTTCGGTAGCGTTCCTAATTTTCAATCATTTTTTATTACTATTTTTCCTCATACGGGTTGCACCTTTACTTACAAAAAAAAATTATAAAATATAACATTGGGACATACACAAAATTAAATTACGAACAAAACAAATTTAATTTGTTGCTCGTACCGACTTGAAACTGATCAGTTGGTAGTAGTTAAAATAATATTGTAAATTGGTAAATAGATGTAGGTAGGTATTAAACTAAATTGTGTGTATATATTACACGGTTACGTTATTCGGTTACGTTATTATACGGTTAAAGATATTTTTCGCAAACTTAAGTCAGTCTCTTTGGAAGCGTTTCGTATGTGTTCTTAGTATAATCTGGATCTAACTGATCTTGGATAGCGATTTTTCATTTATTCAACATTGTTAAATTATTTAGCATTTGAGTACTAGCTCACCCCAACAATTTTCATTTATTTTTTCAAAACATTTAAATCGACCGAAAATATTACACGACGCCACTCTTTTCAATGAGATATGTTCGTCGACAAATTATAAGCGTTCTTTCTTATGTTTTTCACTTAAACGTGGTTTCTGTAAAATTGTATTTCTTCTTAAATGCCTAGCATCATGTAGATAACGAAATGTCTTACATTTGCATTTTATGCCAGGTGCAGAAACCATTTCTTTCGATGTTAACATTACAAACCAGGCCTCCTGAATTTTTTAAAATATTTTTCGGATGTTTTAAAAAAATTATGATGACTTTCCTAGATATATATATTATATTTGTTGTATTTTTTTAGATCATTGAAAATAGTAATTACTTTTTTTCTACGAGACATGATGAAAAGATAAACAGATATTTTAAACACGTAATATCTTAAAATACTTATGGTATTCACAAAATAACACGTATTAATAATTTGCTCGACAACTTTGCACATTGCATGTGTGCTATAATTTTGTCATGTCATTTGGTGGGCACGATCTTATGCCGAACCTATAAGTACTCGTAAACAATTGTAGTCTCTTTGTAATGAATATCTTGTCCAATCGTCTATAACCCTAGAATCTAAAAGCTATATATTTATGTTCGTTAGGAGCTGTAAAAAATGCTTTTAATGTGCTAAAGTTTTGTCGCGGCCGTATAAGTGAAATACTATTGACTGATAGATAATCGCGAAGTTTGCAAACGGATTTTAAGAAATCCTATCCGAAAGTTGTAAAATTTTTTTTACCATGGTAACCAAGGCAGTAACGACCGTTGTTATGGTAACAGTGTCATTGTCAGTTTTATTTGTAATGTGATTTTGATGTTTTATAACTATTCTAATTACCACTAACTAACTATGACTTTTTCTTATTGTATGTTAATATTTTATCAAGGTTAGCATCTTTACATTAATTAAAGTTTTCGTATTTCTTAATGTGAGAGTCCTATCGATGAGACTTAACATGCGAGCCTACATTCAAATCAGCAACTCTAACTCAGCAAATATCGTATCTGGATACCGAGAGGGAGATATACTCCCCAGATACGGGGATACACTTGTTAGTCAAGTAAAATGATTAGAAAATTGTTTAAACACTAACCAATATTCGCGTATTTAAGAGTCAAATTTAAAATATTTTACTGTTACTTTCGAATATGAATAACGAATAATGACTTTCAAAAGCTTAGAGGTTAAATATATATAAAAATATAATAATAAAACATGTAGATAATTCTATTCTAAACAGAATAAACTCTTAGTAGTACAATGGATTCGTTAACATTTGAATAAAACGACCGAATGAAAAATTATTAACACTTGTAGTTAGTTCACAATTCAAAAGATAATAGGCTCATAGAAAGTTTTCCAAGACCACCATAAATTACTAGACTTTTCATTTACTAAAAAGTACACAACAGTTATAATAGATAATTAAAATATACCTGATCATGAGTAATTTGTATTGTTATAATTCAGTACAAAAAGAATTTTTGTTTTTTAAAAAATAAATAAAAATCGTGTATTTCTTATAATCCACTCGAAATGCATACAAATAAAATTAACAAAATTATTAAACAATTAAATTTGGTTTACCAATTTCGAGATAAAGAACAAATACTACTCTTTGTTAATAATCGGTTATCTGCGGCTGATTCCTTATTATGACTAAATATAAATGAGATGAGAATATATTAAACTGAAATATAAATCATCTTAGTTTATGTAACATGTTTAGGGGTCTAGATGGCAAAATATGATTAGTTTAAATAGCTTGGTAGATGTAATAACACAGTTTTATAACACATAGTGTAAATATATGCTAAAAACTTTGATTAAAAATATTTTTGTACAGATTCTTTAGCTTTTTATGTTCAAAACACTTTTAATAATGTATTATGAAACTTTAATTGTCAATTTCAATTTTGGTACATACATATATCATATCGATGTTTTCTACTTAAATTTAGTTGCTCAGTCTTCCAGAATTCAAGCAAGACGAGTAAAGAATGAAAACATTAATATGTGTTTCCCAAATCAACTTCATTTAAAAATGCTGGTTTCCTGTTCGTTGTCCACTAGCTGTGTTGCTTCCACGCTGGTGTGATTTAATAATATTATTTTATAATTTGATGCAAAATCTCGGATAACTTCGTGGATCCATTCAATTTCGAAGTCATCGTGTAGTTCTTCGTTGGTTACGTAACTGGTCAATTGAAAATTCCCCGGCCTACCATAGTAAAACACATTTTGTGGGCAAAATTAGTATTTTTTTATTCAACGTAATTCCCTTCAGGGATGATACAGATCCGAAGAATAAGGTGGATGAGGAAGCAATTCGAAGCCCAATTCATGGATTTTTGCCATCGTTTTCACTGACTAGTGATACGGAGCATTGTCTTGGTGAAGCAGCACTTTCTTTTTCTTGAAATGCGGTCGTTTTTCGGCGATTTCGTCTTTCAGACGGGTCAAAAACGCTATATAATAGTCGCCGATGATGATCCTTCCTTTTCCGTGGCAGTCAATGAAAATTATTCCTTGCGCATTCCAAAATCCGTGCCTCTCCCATCCAATCCTCCATCAATCCTCCCAAAATCCAAAATAACCTTGCCTTCCGACTGTCGCGTTTTCCCACGCTTTGGAGGGGGTTCATCGTGTCCACTCTGATGACTGTCGATTGGACTTCGGAGTGAAAAGTTTTTGCTTCACCTGTATTTTTTCTTTTCAAAAAGCAATATTTTATCAACACGCGAAATTCTTTTTATCATTTTTCGCAATAACAAAAGTTGCGTCACTCAAAATGCTATAATTCACAAACTAACGATCCGACAGCTGTCAAATGTATACACGCATCTTTTGAGAGTTAAGGCTAACTAACAAACATACAGATTTGCTTCTCATAAAAATGCTTCTGCTAAAGATAAGCATTGGTAATTAATAGAAAAACTTTTGTTTTGTCAGCGTTGTCTTACTAATCGATATCGATAAACATCAAGTTTCAGCGCAACCCCATATTTGAACCCTATAAATCTAATTAGGTTTTTATAATTATTTTTATATTGAACTCTGTAATCTTAGGTCAAGTTAAAAGAATCTTCCGACAGCCTTAGGTAGAGATATGTCTTTTGCCAGATAATACAGACAGATATCTGTATCGCTGACAAATTGGAACATTCGTACTGTTTCTTTTGTTCTTAGAATATTAGCAATGTAGGAAACAGCAATAGGAGTTGTCCTAAAACACTACTCTGCAGAACTTAAGCCGAAATAGGTTTGAGAATAGATATTCTGATAAATAAATTTATCTGACTTGTTTCGCGAACAAAAGCTATTGATGATTTACAATGAAATACTACACAGTTTCTTAAAGAGCCCTAGTCTAATGAAAAAACAAATGGCCATGTTATATATAATCTAAATAATAAACCAATTATTTCAAGACTTAATTAGTACTAATATTTAAAATATCTGATGACATAAATACTATTGTTTCATAGGTTTCACAAATATTGAACTATTAAAAATATGCAACAATAAAAAATCTTACCTAAATCTAGTTATTTATACTGTATATTAAGAATATTTTAATAATATTTTAGGGGAAACACAAAATGATATGAATACCATAAAATATAGTACATTAATAAATAAGTATTTCATCTAGAACTAATATTCACAATTAAATCAAAATACTTACAAACTCTACACACCATCCCAGTACTTGGGCAAGCCTCAAGTTTTCTGGAGTGAGTTTATCGGGATCCTCCAACAATTTATATGCCATGACCGTGAGTAGGCCTCGATTCTTCTTGCCGGTAGGAACATTGTACTGTAACACCTGCATGAGCATCATTGAAATAGTAGTTATTTGTGTCGTGATTAAAAAATATTCTAAAACGCACCCTAGCAAACTTTCGCATCACTTCCGGTAACTCCTGACTCCTTCCAGCCTCCGTGAGTTCTCTGACGATGTCCGGAAAGATCGACATGAATTCTCTCGACTGTTCCTTGCTGACTAGTGAGGGAGAAGGGTTGGAATTCACCATAGTACGTTGAATAGTCGATAAAGCGCTGTAATATACACAACAATTTAATATCGAAATAATAGCTCACTTTATTCGAATCAAATTTTAATGTTAAATAACTCGGTATCAGTCTCAATGCCAAGACAAAAAAACCTCATAAAGAAACTAAATAGAATAAAAACCGACTGACTTATAGTTAATGAAAAACAAATTCAAAATTAAGAAAATAATTTGGAGTAATGAAGATTGTTTTATTGAGTTGTATTGAACTTTAAGTTAAAGTAAAATATTTTTATATTTTATTACGTGCTTATCGATCAGCGATATCTTGGCGATATTTTGGTGAAAATGCGAAGTATGATTGTAAATGATTGTTAAACAATCTAACCTAGTTGTTAAGTTCGATGGTTTTGACATTTCCTTAAATGAAATAAAAGTTTTTCATTTAGTATTATTGAGTTATTCAGTATATTCAAACGATAATCATAGAACGCTCAAAATTGTATTTTCTACATTCATTACTTTCATTGCTTGATTTCAAGAATTATGCTGCCCAAATGTATTCAAACACTTTTGAATACATATATTAACGCTGCTCGATCATACCCCCATTGTGGGCAATGGCAAGAAACCTGGAAGATCAACAAAATTCGTAAAGAAGAAGTATAGAGGAAAACGATGGGATATATGGATATGGAGAAAGGGATATTTTATTGTTTAAGTTAAAATCAAAATATATTTTACTAGTATTTTTATTTTTATATTATATTACAAGCTTGTCTGTATTTTGATCGAGGATATGTATTGGAATATACAAAGTATCAATGCAAGCAACTTTCAAACAGTCTAACCTAACTGTTAAATTCGACGCTTTTGAGATTTCTCTATACAAATAAAAAATAATCGTTTTTCATTTAGTATTATTGAGTTATTCAGTAAAAAATCTAATCAAATATCGCTCAAAATTACATTTTCGACGGTGCTTTTTTGTTTAATTTAAGGAATAATTCTACTGAAGCCCTTCAATTTTTTTATAAGCTTTTGGTGATGCTGTTAGCAGCATAGCTTAATAATACTACCACACGAGCCAAGTCCAAAAAGTTATAGGTTATTTCAGAAGAATCATCCATATCGACCGACCGCTAAAACCGAAACCGAAAACTATTATAGAAATGTCTACTGAGGCCAATTAAACAAAAGGAACGACGTATTATTGCAAAAATGAGCAGCAATAGCGAGTAACAGACGCACAGTCATCTTCATGCACTCAAGCCGCACGTTGCAAGAGTTATGAGGGACACACTGTTGCAGCCCGAATGGGAAGTTCTGCCGCACCCTACGTACTCACCAGACATAGCGTCCAATCAATGAAGGATGGCATGCAGTTTAGAAATACTGAAGAAGTGCGAAAATGGATCAATGATTGTAGCGCTGGCAAACCAACACCATTATTTCGACACAGGAATAATTGTGGAAAAGATGAAAAACATTTTGAGTGATATATATTGTATAATTGTTCTCAATAAATTTCCTCTAAAAGTGAAAAATTAACAGAATACATGTCAGCACATAAAAATACATTAACAAAAATTGGATCTCATATCGATTGATTTACAACTAATTGACGACCAGAAATTGTGTTCTTATGAAATAAAAAAAAAACGTAATACTCCAAGCTGAGCTTATCAATTGTTTATCTTCTAGTTTATGTTTGTTTGATGTTGCAATAAATATTACATATCTATAATTGTTTCATAAAAAGTGATAAAAGACCGGCAGGATTTTAACCATCATGGTATTGGTGCATGTTCCGATTGCGTCACGTGACAATTTGCTATCTTGAATCATCGCTTTGTATATTAATTTGTGAATAGATTAATATTAAATTGGTCGGCTGAAACATGCAGGAAATGTCATACGTAGAAAATTATATTTTTGAAATGAGTTTTTGCTTTGTAATTTAATGAATGAATGATTAATTTTTAATTAAATGGTCTTGTGAATATGAACACGTACGGTTTAAATGCAAAATGTGATTTGAATGCGTCTTTGAGCAACAGACGATCTATAACGAAAATATTATTTAAAACTTTGTTAAAAATAGTTTTTATGCAATATTCACTGACGCAAGTTCTTGTCTCTTAACGTCTCTTTATCAGGTGTGTCGGTTTTATTATTTTCCAGTTTTTACAACACATTTCACTAGCCATGAGTATGTAACGTTATAATTTGATACATATAGATATATATTTCTTGAAAATGTCAAGTTTTCATCAAAAGAAAAAAGCCGCTGAAAGTCATGGTTTGCTTATGGTGAGCATGCTCCAACTATAAGAACATGTGAAGCGTGAATTCGACAATTCAAATGTGGTGACTTCAACGTTCAAGACAAAAAATTGCAGTAGTTATTCGATGAAGACCTAACGCAAACTTAAACAACTGACAAAAAACGTAAACATCTACCGAGCCACGATTACAAGTGATGGGAAAGATCCAAAAGATGGGAAGATGGGTCAGTGAAATGCTCTTGCAAAGATGTGAAAGAGAGTCATCTCTAAATCGAGTTATGAAACACGGATTTATTTCGAAAATATCAAGCCAAAAATGATGGTTATCACTTGACGAAGCCGAGTCATCGTCTGCAAGTCCGCCAATCATGTAACATATATAATAGTTATCATAAGAAATACTTATTGCATACTGGCCAGATTGTTGAACTTTTAAGGCTCGCAAAAAATTAAATGTAAAAATGATATTAATTATAAGAATAAAAAATTACTATTTGTGAGTACATTTATGAAACTCCGTGTTTTCTAAACAAACAGTTTAGAATCTCCGACAATTTACAAAGGCAAATATTGAAATAATGCAAACGTACCTTTCCTCTTCTTTGGTGGAATCCATTGTCTGACCACTAAACTCAAGCGTACGACTAAACGGCATCGGCTAGAAATAGCCTTTTTATGTTAGTGCCTTGTTTCAATATTACCATAAGAATAACATTAACAACAAAAAGAAGTTTAAGTATAACAAATGGTACATATGAATTTTAAACAGAATCTTGGATATGAATCAATCAAATAAATAAAACATACTTTGTCCTTGACATAAACTGTGCTTTATTTAGAACACGTGGGTCAACTTTTATATTTCGGGATTTGGCTAAATTGATAATTATACAGTATAATGCTTCATTTGTCACGATATATATATATTTTTAGGTGAGACATGAACATTTCATGAACTAAAGTGCACTATTCTCTATCACGGCATTGTGGATTCTAATCTAATTAAATAGGTATCTAATTAAAATCTAGTGACTTTTGAGTACTCGAAATGTCCATCTGAAAGTGATATGAAACCCACTATTATTATTTTATAGTCACATCAAGAATAAATTGTAGCAATCTGTTTTTTCGATGGTTGAAAATGCGGTTGTGGCATTACTTCGCAGGTTCCTTCAGACGAAAACAAACATACTTTGGTTCTTATGAAGAGAACGAAAGATACGGGAACGAGAAGAAGATAAATAAATATATCAAGGATTATCAAAAAAAAAAAGAAACACTAAAGACATTTCAATAAGAGTTTGATATGAATCAGCGTATTTCACAAAATCAAGAGTTTTTTTTTTTTATTATTACTCTTCGTGAGTCCACAATCTGCCCTATTGGCAATAAGTATTTCTTCTGTTTATATTATATATACATGGCATGTAGAAAATCACTTCATTAAGCAATCTTCTGTATAAAATATTATCTTAATTAATTAGTCTTATTCTAATGCTTATTCTAAACTCTACATATGTCCAGTAATCAGATCAGATGGTGTTAAACGTTTTAGTCTACGCACTTCACTATCACGTCGCATATTTAGCTGATTAGCGAGTACATTGGGATGCACTGACACTCTTTCGAAGTACTTCACACAAACACGTTGGATTACACTCGTTATAGGTTCTAGAGGAATATCGCGTTGTATCACTTTATTTGAAATATAGTACGGAGCATCAACAATGGCACGCAACACCTTATTTTGGAACCGTTGAATGATGGATATATTGGATTTGCTAGCGGTACCCCATAGTTGAATTCCATATGTCCAAATGGGCTTGAGTATAGACTCATACAGCAATACCTTGTTATCTAATGATAACTTGGATTTGCGCCCAATGAGCCAATACATTTGATATAATTTTAGTCCTAGTTGTTTCCGTTTAGAGAGTATGTGCTTCTTCCAGGTTAGGCGTCGATCTAAATGCATACCAAGATATTTAACATGGTCTGCTTGGGGGAGTTGGCGATGATTGATATTTACTGGTGGACATGTTCTTCTACGCAGGGTAAACGTTATATGCGTGGATTTTGATTCATTGGCTTTAATGCGCCATGTCTTCAACCATAATTGGATTTGCTCCAGGTGGGTTTGTAGGTTTATTGATGCTGTGACTGGATCTTCATGGGATGCTAAGATTGCTGTATCGTCTGCATATGTTGCCACAGTAGTTATTTTTGTGGTGGGCAGATCAGCCGTATACAGAAGATACAGTACTGGACCCAGTACACTACCTTGCGGAACTCCTGAATATATGGGATTTAATTCGGTATGTTCATCGCCTTGATTTACAATAAAATGTCTGTCAGTGAGATACGATTTTAGTAGCTGATAGTCGGGATGAGGGAAAATCAAGAGTAATAAACTAACCAAATCATTACAAAATGATGTGCTAATGACAATGATAAAATATTATGCTTCAGCAATTGATATGATTTATTTGCATTACGCAGAAGTATTTGAGAAAAGAGAATTAATTGCATCATAAACAACTGATAGATTGTGTATTATATATGTATAAGAATCATTAAAGAAATGAAATAAATTAAATTTTTAGAAGCAACAAAAAAATTAAACATTATTTCAATCTTAACTGAAATAATGTGAAGGACAACAAATTGTGCTTGTTAAGATTATTGAGAACAATTAGAGAACCTTATTTAATAAAACTCAGTGATTAATTCAAAGACACTTGTCATTTATTATTATATCAGGGTACCCATAGTTCTAATGTCCTAGTAAAACCTGACAAATCATGACAGATGATCTGTAAACTATTGCTGCTTAGGACTTTGACTTTAACACATTGAAGAGCACCAGAGGGCGGTAAATTGAAAAAAATACATGTACATGAGGCAATATTGGCATAATCAGTATTATACACGGCTACATAAATAACTAGCTGTAAAATTTACTTAAAATGTCGTATTTCCTTTTATTTTAAGACATCTTGAGGGTGTAACATACTTGAAATTAAATAATATATGATAAATATTAGATAACTGTAATATCAGATGAAACTAATCAACATATATAGATGATTAGTTGAAAAATCACCGATCTGTCTTAATGCAGGTCAAAAAATCTATATATTTTGAAAGTACGAAGGGCAATGACACACGCAGCCATTATTTGATCCGGCAGCCAGTGTTGCCAGGTGATCTACGTATTTTCGCAGTAGAAAAAAATACTACAAAATATTATATAGAAGGTGAATATTACTAGATGTGGTATAGTTCAGATTTCAACAATTTAGGGTTATATATGTTGCATGTGCCCTAATACACAATATTATACTTTTTATATAAATTTTTTTAATTTGAATAAGTATTTTTGCCAGCTTGTAAAATAGTGAATGTTTAATCGCGAGTTTTTGGGATAACGCTGTCATTATCAATAGTACTTTTTACATTACTTTAGACAAAAAGCAGAGAAAATCGGACGCAAAATCAAAGAAGTGTACTAGTTAATCGAAACTTGACGTAACATTAAAGATATTGGTTGCTGCGTAATTAATGAATAGCAAATGAATCTACGATTTTATATAAAATCTCGCTTTAAAAGATGAAATAGGGTTACTAAATCATGGGAATGTGGAAGCAATACAGCTACTGGACAATGCACAGGAAATTAAAAAATATAAGTGTATAAAACCACATGGTCTTAAGTAAACTTAAGTAGTCTAATTGAATTTTAATTTGGATAATATATACTGATGTACCTATCTCGCATTCATCTTATTAATCACCGATAACCGATTCCTTTTAACTCAAACCAAACGATATGGACTTGCACGACACATTGTTAAAGCAAGGTGGCGCTACGTATCAAACAGCTCTCGCTACGATTGACATTCTCCATGAACGATCTGAGAACATGGTTATCTCTCTCAAAAGTAGACAAGAGGGTACGATTTAACCACACTTTTTCTTGTAGAATTTAAGTTAACCAAGACAAGATTATCCAGACATTCGCTCAAGTTCAGCGGTATCATACGGTAGAGTCGTTGAACCTTGGACCACCAGGATCCGTACCATATATAACACCACTCATTGGCCTTTCAAATAAAAATAATAGCAATTTCGCTAATAATTCGCAGCTTATTTCAGTTCATTTCAACATCAACCCAATCTTGTTGAAAACTTCTATAGAATACTTTTGACGCTGACAATAGTTCTACAACATATTTATGTAAAGTAAACAGGCTCTTATACATAAAGTGGTAAAGCTAGAAGAATGGAAACAAAAAACAATTCATAAAAACATTATTAATTTAAAAAACGGATCATTATTAATAAAAATAATATATGCTTCAAACTGATTTTCGACAAGAATGATGACCACCCCACTAAATTGTTATATTTTGTGAAGAGAATAATTAAACTCTTGAATGACTTAACAAACATATATTGAAGAACTTCTTCGATAGCTCTCGAGCGGAAATGAGCGAAGAGCCCTTTGTTTATATTTTTAATAATGTCAATGATTCCCGATTAGGCATCACTACATTCCACTCGTAGATGCCTTGATGGTTCATAATTGAATTTAGATCCGACTTAGAGGCGAATCAGGTGAAACTTTACTATGACACTACATCTTCTACATCTAAAGAACCTTATAATTAACCAATATAATAAAATTCGGATCGAACAAACCTCCATAAACAATGTCCCAAATATATATTTTATATAATATAAATTTACAATATATGTTCAATAAGAGAGGTTGAAGAGTCAATAAAAGAGTCCTAAAGATATGGGCAATTAAAGTGCCATCATCAATCAATCCACTGTATATATCAAATCTGATACATATTTACGTTTAAAAAAGTTTAGCTTCTTATGTAACGGACAATCATTGTCAACTCCCCCAAGTAGAGGATGTTAAATATCTTGGTATGCATTTAGGTCGACGCCTAACCTGGAAGAAGCACATTCTCTCTAAACGAAAACAACTTGGACTTAAATTATATCAAATGTATTGGCTCATCAGGCGCAAATCCAAGTTATCATTTGATAACAAGGTGTTGCTGTATGAGTCTATACTCAAGCCTATTTGGTCATATGGAATCCAACTATGGGTTACCGCTAGCAAATCTAATATATCCATCATTCAACGATTCCAAAATAAGGTGTTGCGTGCTATTGCTGATGCTCCGTGCTATGTTTCAAATGAAGTGATAATCCTCCAGAACCTATAACGAGTGTAATTCGACGTGTCTGTGTGAAGTACTTCGAAAGAGTGTCAGCGCATCCCAAGGCACTCGCTAATCAGCTAAATATGCGAAGTGCGTAGACTAAAATGTCTAACATCATCCGATCTGATTATTGGGCATATATAAACTTTAGAATTAATTAAAATAGGATTTTGTACAGGAGATCACTTAATGAAGTGGTGATTTTCTACATGCCATGTATATATATATATATATATATATATATATATATATATATATATATATAATATAAACATAAGAATATACTTATTGCCTATTGGGCAGATTGTGGAACCACTAAGAGTAATAAAAAAATGCAACAGATATTACTTGTAGAACTATTACTATAAGCCCGTGCTAGAAGGCTCACTTCCGTGACAGTTGTTCCATAAGTTCCAATTAATATCAGATGAACTGACAAAATAGCGCGCTGTAAACAGTGCTGAATGACATATGGCGGTTAAACTCTACGTCACTATAACCGAGAATTGTGTCAATTTAGCAACAATAATCATTTTGACTATCTTTTTAAGCAGACGCTTTTAGTTATCGCAATTTTTTCAGGCCACAAATCTCGAGTTAAATGAATATATTTAATTGGATTTAAGTAATTTACGACGCCTTTATAGTAATAAAAGTATATCCAGTAATAAAAATATGTAAACTGTTAGAAGTTAAACTACAGCTGTATTACCATGACCTGACCTTCAAAACTTATCAAAATGCGTTTAAAAATTATGGTAATAAACATGAATAATATTTTGAAAACTATGACATAAAAATAAAAAATACGTTAAATTTCAAAACAAAACAACATCGCGCAATGGCGTGTAACACCTTTCACCACCGCCTCAGCACGGCAAAATCAACAAAAACTGGGATATCAAAAAAACAAATAGCGAGAACTATTTTGCTATGAAACATCGATAAAACTATAACTAAAAATGGTAATTTTAGTTTTTTCATATTTGTCAAAACGAATTTATGCATATAAATTTCCAACACTAATTGATGATATAGCAGGTAAACTGAAAAGTCCTCGGCCTGACACATAGATGACGCTACTAGAATTAAATCCATATGTTTTCTAGTTAGCCCTAACCCTCAAAAGATGCGTGTATAAATTTGACAGCTGTCGAATCATTAGTTAGTGAATTATAGCATTTTGAGTGAAGCAACTTTTGATATTTGTGAAAAAAATGGATAAAAAGGAATTTCGCGTGTTGATAAAATATTGCTTTTTGAAGGGAAAAAATACATTTGAAGCAAAAACTTGGATTGATGCCGAGTTTCCGGACACTGCCCCAGGAAAATAAAGCATCAAGGATTGGTATGCTAAGTTTAGACGTGGTGAAATGAGCCCAAAAGGGGTTGTTACCGACAAAAACATTTAAAAAATCTACAAAATGATTTTGAATGACCGTAAATTTAAACTGAATAAAATAGCAGACAGTCTGAAGATATCAACTGAACGTGTACATCATACAATTCACGAATATTTGGGTATGGGAAAGCTATGTGCAAAATGGGTGCCAAAAACAACGACGAGTTGATGATTCGGAGCAGTGTTTGAAGATGATCAAGCGTAATAAACCCGAGTTTTTGCATCGATATGTGACAATGGATGAAACATGGCTCCATCATTTCGCTACGAGTGGACTGCACACGATGAACCCGCTCCAAAGTGTGGGAAAACGCAACAGTCGGCTGGCAAGGTTATGGCATCTGTATTTTGGCATGCGCATGGAATAATTGACTACCTTAAAAAAAGAATGACCATCAACGACTATTACATAACGTTATTGGACCGTTTGAATGACGAAATCGCCGAAAAACGGCCGCATTTTAAGAAAAAGAAAGTGCTGCTTCACCAAGACAATGCACCGTATCACAAATCAGTGAAAACGATGGCAAAAATCAATACACCGTATTCTCAAGATTTGGCCCCCAGCGACTATTTCCTGTTCTCAGATCTCAAAAGAATGCTCGTTGGGAAGAAATGTTCGTTGAATTAAGAGCGATCACCTCTGCGATCACGAAACTGAGGCTTATTTTGAAGCAAAGGACAAGTCGTACTACAAAAATGGTATCGAAAAGTTGGAGGGTCGCAATAGTGTATCACCTTTGAAGGGAATTATGTTGATAAAAAAAACTAATTTTGCCAAAAAAATGTGTTTTACTATGGTATGCCAAGGCCACCAAAATTGCTGTAAATTAGCATAATCTACTGCAATTTTGACAGAAGCTTGCAGTTCAGGATATGCGGCCACCAAAAGAGGTTGCAGTTACTCAGCCCTAGATTATAGGAATTTAGAAATACCTAAAGTTGGGAAAACAACTGTAAACTATCCAGACGAGACAGCGACCATATATATCCCTTTGATCGTTTCATCAGAAACAATGTATTATATAGTGTGACTGACAGAACCCTGATTGTTTCAAAAACAAAGGTGCGTTTGGCTGAAGAAGAGCTGGAGGAAGAAATAGCAATACATGCATGGGGAGCACAGTGATCCAGAGCTATTTTATGGCAGCAGTTATTTAAATTGCTTAAAATTGCTACATACTTGTACATGGCATATCGACACTAATCTTTATTAGAAGAATACCGTTAGAGTTTACGAAACTTAAATCTTGCTCTGAAATGAAATTGTTTTAACTTTGTGAATCCTCATCACACGGTTCTAGATTTCAAATTTGTCATTTTTATGCGAATTAAGTTATAAGTTTTTATCTTAATTCCAAGGTATGGTTTATATGACTTTTTACGGATTTTATTTACAAATATAAAGGTGCAATATACATGGAGAAAAGTTATTTCAAACAAGGAAACCTCATTTGTATTGGTTCAATAACACATCACTCAATATGTACACGGCCTAACTTATAGAACAACAAATGGTGATGACAAATTGTATACATGTATGTTAGCTTTCCATATTTTCTGCACTTCTCCATATATGTTAATTGAGTAACTGGAGACAAGACAATTTAAAAGTTGAATCATCTGGTTCTGACAGAGTAATTGGTGCAAATAATAATTCAAATTTGACTCATTATACAAGAACATATCCGAGTTCAATCTAAAGAAGAACTAAACTCAGTTTATATAAAGATGACATTATTTTCTTCTTTCCATGTATTCACTTTTTACTTTTCATATATGAAAAGTTCCTAAAAAGACATGAGCCAAGACCTGGAAAATAGAAGGCAAACATTATAAGAGGCCAGAACAGCTTCGGCCAATAGTCCTGGGACACCAACGGTAGCGTATTGCTTGAGAAGTAAATACTCACAACATTGATGATGATGATGATGAAGTACAATTATAAAGTACGTGATAAACTTTAAAAATAAAAGCCTAAGGAGTTGGAATGGCCACAAATGTGTGTATTTAATGGGATGGTAGATCTGGCCAGTTCCAATATGAGAAGAGAAAAAAGGTCCAGAAACGTATGTTAAGAGACTAATATATAATTGATTTAAGTATGTGCCTCCCATCAATATTCGTCAAGACTCACTGAAATATTCATTATAAATACAACTCAAGAAAAAAAGAGAGACTTGTTTCTAATATTCAAGTTAAAAAAGATACATTGTCATCAATAACTATAAAGAGTGTAAAAATAAATATAACAACAAGGAGATTTCTAAAACAAGTTTTAACACTTAAGAGAGCTCTTCCTCGAGAGAGTTTTTCAAGATTTTAATTAATTACGGAGAAATAACTGTTTTATTCATGGGGCATCTAAAACTGAAGATCAGTAGAACTTGAGATATCATATCAGCCGGCTAGAAAAAAGTAGTTCGAAGAAAACGTTTAAAATTTCGTCTTCGTTTTTTTTTAAATCGTTTACAAAATATATTCTTAAAGGATTGGACTGAAAATATAAAAAAATCGATGTTTTCAAATTTCTAGACTAGTATACCTCCTTAAACGTTTGTTCTGATAAAGAAAAAATACTATACTTATTTTTGTATTGTTTTTTAAAATATCAAGTAATTCTGTTTGGCAAAAAGGGTCCCATAGTTTAGGGTTAAATTAATTATAAACCCAAGGGGACCACATCACGGTTATCAAGATACAGATCGTCGAAAAAAACTGGCGTTTTTTTTTTGACCGGTGGGTCGATCCCCTACACAGTTCGATTTTAGTTTCACCATAGCCAAATCCTACGGAGGATTCGACGCAGATGTGGCCGTTCTAAAGCCGTGCCGAACGTTCACCTCGGAAAGAATACGTGACGGAAGACATGCAACCGTTTCGCGTCTCCCCTTTCGTATCCCGGTCGTTGTGACCCGGTCTCGGCCCAATCGCGCCTTTATCCTATTTTCCAATAGCCGGGGGCCCACTTGTTCGTCGACATTGCGACAACGAAAACTTTTTAACCGCGCTTTCACCATTTCATCAGAGTCGACTATTTATAGTATTGCATACAAGCTGTTAGGAAATTACGTGGCGAAGAGCCGCGTTGTTAGGAAGCGAATCGTGTTACTCTGCCGCGGCCAAGTAGGTGATATCAGGAATTTTTCGGTTGCAACGTTGCCAGTTTGGTATAAATGTTTTCCATCAAATAAAAAAAGAAAAATTTGTTGAATGTTTATGTTATGTTATTTATGTAATAGTTCTGAGATTTTTCTAAAAAAATCAATAAGATCTCTCAAAATAATTATATTTAAGTTAAATAAACAGATTAAATTTTATAATGCTATTTGCATATGAAACTCACTTTTTCGCGGTTAAAAATGGTTTGAAATAAAAACAAATACGATTTCATATAAAAAATACAAAAATATTGACTAGTGCTTTACAGAAAATCTTATAAAGAGAATGAAGTTGCTTAGATTTGAGAAAATCCCAAAAAAAAACAAAAATTAGTGAACTTCATTGGTGCATACATCAAAAGCATACATATTCAGATTCATATCTAGTAATTTTAAGCGACAATTATTCCTAATGATGTTGATGTTTTCTTAAAATATTGATCAATACCTCTTACATTAACAAGAAAACATAAATTGTTAAAATAAGGAAAAACAAAACTATACTATTGAACAGCAAAGACATGGTAACCAAAATTAATAACTTATAAAATAAAAACTATATGCTGAAGGTCGTCGAATGTTATATGCCGCTTATGCGAATAACTATTTCAATATATAAAGAGCGTACTGGAGAGCCAACTAGATCTGAAGACGAGGATTTGAAGATAATACTCGGTGACATCATCAATGGCTGTCGCTATCAATACCAAAAAATGGATCGATTTGTGTGAAAAGAAGCGGCTTTCCGTGAATAATACTTTGAATAAAATATTTTTAACAAAAAAATTGAACCGCCTTCAAAATAAATAAATAAGGAACTTAGTAAAAAGAACACCATAGAAGCAGTTACCTGCGGAATTTCTAAGCCATTTTGATGTGGTTAGTGCTTAAAAAGCAAACTGAATGGGTTTTACACTGAACTACTTTTATTATTTATTATTTTTATATATTATTTTGGATAAAAAAAGGGAAAACTTTATACATGCCTTTGAAATTTGAAGTTTTCCCTCGATTTCCCCCCTTCCCCCATCAGATCCTAACTTGTTTCCAATGGAACCACCTTGGAAGTACACTCTAATAAATAAATTCGAATAAAAAAAGAATTTTGAAAATCGGTCCATAATTGACGGAGAAATCAGCAAACATACATTACAAAAAATATATAGAACCGAACATAAAACCTCCTCCTTTTTTGAAGTCGGTTAATAAAATACATTGTAACAATTTTTCACCAATAAAGCTTCAAGCTAAAAAATCCTTTAAAACTAATTTATCGGCCTAATACGTTATCAATTAATAATAATGAACATTCTCTTCTCCCAGCAATGTAGGAATGATAATGAACAAGATACAGCAATGTTATTATACTAACAATTGTATTGACCCAAATTTGATATTTAGCAGCTATTATTCTCACTTTGTAATGTACACACTTGTAGCTTTTGAAACGGTGACTTTAGATTAAACAATTGGTTCTAAAATATTGTAGAATACCTTGTAAAATGTGTCTTATTAATACATTATTTCGTCTAAAATCAACAAATTTATCTAGATATAATATTTTATTTAGAATTAATTTCTTTACAATAATTATCAATATATCACATTTACGTGTTACATATAAGATATTTGTTTTAAAATATTATATAACTAGCGACCCGCCCGGCTTCGCACGGGTGCAATGCTGATACTAAATTAAATACACTACAGAAAAAATATGAACGTTGTATATAAAAACATAGCGGCCCGCTCCGACTTTGCACGGGCATAAAATATATATGCCTATGTCACTCAATGAAAACATGATTAAAATCGATCCAGTATTTTTGGTTCATTCATTACTGCCCTTGGCCTGCACGCATTAAATTTGGAGTAAAACAATTCCTCTTCCCCTATACTTACTATGAAGATTTCCTGCTATCTTTGGAATATCTAAATTCATACAATTTTTATTACATTACACATTTTTAAACGCAAATTTTAAATTTGTAATATCTCCGAAAATATTTGTTTAATTTACATGCTGTAAGGAACCATATTGATCTATATTAATTGCACACTGTATTTAAGGTACTTAATTCGATAAGGATTAATGCCGTATTGCTTAAAATAGCTTCGTAAATAAGCCATTTTCTCACGTAAAAAGTAAACAATAGAAATGGTTAATGTGGGTTATCCCTAAAAGATAAACATATACCATCGCGGACTTTTTTGTAGACCTTTTTATGGTGTACAATACTGTAGTACATTAATTTGATCTAACTCGTAGGGTTAGGCAGCTTTTTTGCTAATTGCTAAATAAGCCTAAAAAAATAGGTTAATTTACGACATCACGTTAGAAACCTCTAAAATTAGCAATGTTGCCTTAGTATATTATGCATGTATTATACATATAAACCTTCCTCTTGAATCACTCTATCTATTGAAAAAAACCGCATCAAAATCCGTTGCGTAGTTTTAAAGATTTAAGCGCACATAGGGATATAGGGACAGAAAAGGCGACTTTGTTTTATACTATGTAGTGATTATAATCCTAAATTAATATGTATTAAGCTGATGACCACTATATAATGAATAACTTATTGAATAGTATTGTTGTTATGGAGAATTCAAGGTTTCCGACAAAAAGATTACAGTTGATTTTAGCAAATTTGGTTTTGAATTTGATTTTGTCAAATTAATTACCCATAATTTACCAAAACACGGTGGGATAACCCCATACGGTATTAATCTAGATAATTCGTGAAAGCTCCGACTGAAGCACGAACAACGTATAGATTATATCAAAATACCAGTTCTTAGCCAACTGTATTAAAGGCATTACTAAACCGATTATTCCTTGACAGATGCTATACTACGATTATTGTCTGTACATTTAAAAAAGAACTTAAACTATCGAATGAAGGATTAGACATTTAAACAGGTTTATATCTTAATATGAAGATTTTTGTGTCATATATATATATTGCTAGATATTGTGTTGCTAGAGTATCATATTTTATAACAAAAAAAATTCAATAAAGGAAGTAGATTAGAATATATGGATTTAACGGTTATTGAGCCTCAAGAATCTTACTCAAGATCACTTAAAGACAATAATGTAGTGGAAAATCTATGAAGACAACACACTGTTATAATTTATAGGGTTACATCATCAAAACTACAAGTTCCAATTATATATGACCTTATTATTTTATGATTTTATTTATTTTGCAGTTATAATACTCCAGGCCTTGCCCCACTGATCAATACTTAGTACAATGCAAGTGTTTGAACGATAATCCAATAAAAATACTGCATGAAAACCATATCACAAACAAGATAACAATAATAATTGGTTATTAAAGAAGTAATAAGAGGTATCGTGTTTCCTAGAACGATTTTAACGACTTTTTCTACTAACCTATTTAAACTGATTATAAAACTATATAATAACGCAGTTACAAGCAAAAATGGCATTTCGATGCCCTCAATATTGTCAGTATACGCGCCACAGAAACAGAATTTCCAGAAAACGACAACCTTAAAGATTCTTCAACGTTAATTTAACGAAGATGTTGATAATTGTGCAATAAATAAGTAGTAATAATTTAAAATCGTAATTTATTTTTATAAAACTGTTGTTCTAACACTAAAGAGACGTTGAATAATTCATCTGTATTTTTATAAGAAATAACAATACCTTAGTGCATACAAAAACAGAAATATAATTATATATATATGGTGAAATAGTTAGCAATATCACAAGAGTTAACTGATATCAAATATGATTTCTAATAAGGTATAACACTTTGTCTCCCTGTACTCTTTATAATTTTTTCACGACTATAGTGACTGTTAGCAAATGAATTAAAGAAATATATAAAGAACTAGATATATCCTCAAAAACATAATCAAGTATCAATTAATACGGAAGTTACCAAACGACGGAACAATTATTAGAATGGATTGGTAACTTGTCGAAAAGACGAGAATGAATGAAGATAAAATAGAATTATATAAAGCATATGACAGAATAAAATAAACAGAAATATTAAATATATGGAAAGGAGATAAGAGCATGCGAGAATTTAAAGGATAACAGAGAGGATCAACAGGTAGAAATAAAATAAAAGCAAATATCGTAGTAAAAATAGATCAAACAGGTAACAAATTCCTTTGAGAAATTTAATCTGTTACTGTTGCTCCCCGTCAGGGTTTTTCGAAAAGATTTACGTAATAAAAAGTATTTATACTTCGGTAAATTTAGGCTTTATAAACAATGATGTCTTTAGAATTATCTAGAAATATATGTTGAGATATTATTGTTGAGGAAACTGAAACCAAACCTGTGATCAACAGCATACTACCTTAACATTTTAACCAAACCTGTGATCAACAGCATACTACCTTAACATTTTGCAGCTTTCTATTTTTATAGATTATAAGAAAACTCTCTAAGCATTTAAATGAGTAATTGGAATGAAGATGAAGGCCACACCAGGGATGCAGAAAAAATATCGATATTTTTGGCCGATATTTTTTTGCCCGATATATCGACATTTTTCGGTATTATTTCATAATGAATAAAATATCATTTTTAATAAACCTTTAAATTTGGTACTTTATTTTCAAGGTTTGGCCTATTATTTTAGGCTAATATTTCAATATTTCTATTTTTTCTTAAAAATATCGATATTTTTTATACTTACTGTAAAAAAATATCAATATTTTCTTCGGCGACTAACAGCCCTAAGCCACACTATGTGACCTTAGCTGATGGTGATTAAGTTTCCATTCTGTTTAGCGGAACTTAAAAAGAGTGTGTACGTTGAGAAGAAAACGATGTCAAAATAGTGAAACGTTATTTATACCCACAAAACATATGAGTCAGATTCTCAAATCCAACTGTCGTATGTAATCGTTATTTCTCAATAAAATATGATGACGAATATGGAGATTTAAAACTCATCTATGCGGGTGTATCAAAAGGTAATGTCCTTGGACCAATATTGTGTAGTTACTCTATACTAGTGATATCCCTAAAAGTAAGGCAGTAACAATGATCACATTTTATAATAATACTGCATCACTAGGTACAAATAACAATATTGAGACAAGTGCAAATAGAGAAAAAAACAGGTGCTAATATCATTACAGGCGATGCTAATATCATTACATCGATGGCGAATAAAATTGAAAGAATGCTAAGAAAGTCAACACATATGGATTTCATATAAAATTCACTATCTGTCAGTGAAAATTGCTTCAAGAGTAATTCCATATGCAAAGTACTTGGGAATGACACTGGACACCAAGCTCAAGTAGAAAGAGCATGTTAAAAATAAGTAAACACAATATTGTATTATCTTAGACGACAATCCTAATTAACAATTCACAATAAATTGTTATTATATAAAGAATTAAAATTATGTGGAGTACACCAGTGAGAGTACAATACTAATTAAGTTTAAGTCTAAAATCTTAGATTTCGATTTTATGACAATAAAGGAAAAACTACTAGATATCATAATAAAATAGTCTAGTTGTAATATATGTGTCATGTGCTTTTTAAGCAAAAAAAACTGTCAAACATATATCAATATTCGCATCAGTAATTACATTCAACTTAATATTCGTTCGGTACTACTGAACTGAAAAATCTAAACTTGAATTAACGTCCATTAGGATCATTTGACCTTGGTTAATGACAATGAAAATAACCAGTAAGTAATAAGATCATGTTTATAAACTGATCATTATGATATGAACTTATAGAATACCACGGAGCGTTCAGTTAATATTTTTAAAAAATTATTAGATTTAATCTAGTTCAAGCGTTCAACGCCCTGGCATCGCTTATAATTATAGGTCGATAAAAAACGATGATAACAGATCCGAAAAAAGTTGTACTAACAAACATTTCTATAATGTTATCACAAATACTAAAATATATCAGGCCTATTAATTAATTTAAAGGAATTACAGTACATGGTATTGATTTGTGTTAGATCGCATCGACTACATTTCTAAATAAACTTCATGTCACTCTTCAGTATGTCATTTCATCGAAATGTGAACAAAACATGTTTCAGCGCTTTTAAAATGATGTACCGAATAAATCATATCTGCGGAAAATTACTTTTTTTACTTTAATTTAATGAAAAGGTCGGTTGAAGACAATCGAATGCTGTGTGAAACCTATGGTTACATCGATTTCAGCATGTGAATAGTAGTTTAGATGTTTTAAAAGTGATGATTTTGACACCGAAGGCAGAGACCGATCTGGACATCAAAAAAAAAAATCAATGGGGATCTCTATTGATTACAAAGACACAACAATATTATTTTTCAGCTTGACAACGCTCGACCACCTGTTGCAAAAGCGGTGAAAACATACTTGGAAATATTAAAATGGGAAGTACTACCCCACCCGCTGTATTCTCCAGACCTTGCTCTTTCTGATTAACGCAAGGGTCTGAAACTTCCAAGGCCTAACACATAGATGGCGCTAGTTTTATTTTATTCACCGCTTTTTCAGTTAGTACTAACCTTCAAACGAAAGCCGATAACATTTTATGATATTCTACTCCTAAGTTTGTTGACACTACTTTTAAAAACAATGGCATCAAAACAATGTCGTGTTTTAATTTTATACTGCTTCTTGATGGGAAAAATACCTTTCAAGCAAAGTAATGGCTTGAAAAGAACCCCGCTCCATCAGAAATAACAATAAAACGTTGGTTTGCTGACTTCAAACGTGGTCGTAAACTCCAAAGTAGATGGTAACACCAGAAAATATTTAAAAAATCGACGAATCAAAAAAATCAAGGTTGCTTGAGTTGACTATGAGAAAACTCTGTTCTAAGTGGGTGTGGCACTGAATCTGGGTTTGATCACTGTTCACCAAAAACAAGATTGCGTTAACGATTCTGAGCAGTGTTTGGCCATGTGTAACCGTAACAAACCGGAATTTTTGCATCGATATATGACAATGAATGAAACATGAAAAACGATTGTCATCTGAGTGGACAGCAACTGGTGACAGGACTATTTTGAGGCAAAAGATAAATCGTTCTACAAAAGTGGTACTGAAATGTTAGAGCGAGGCTGGAGTGATTGTGTGGCTCATGTTGATGTATAAAGCCAATTTTGAACAAAAAAAAAACGCGCTTTCTTTGTTACGCATGGGAATTTTCAGTCCATGTCTTATTACTTGTTCCGACAAAACACGATCGATTTGTGAATAGCAAAGATACATAGTTGTTTCGAGATGAAACCCGTAAAATGGCTAAAAGATGGGAAGAAGTAGCGACTATCGATAGGCGATATCACTACATAGTATAAAACAAAGTCGCCTTTTCTGTCCCTATATCCCTATGTGCGCTTAAATCTTTAAAACTACGCAACGGATTTTGATGCGGTTTTTTTCAATTGATAGAGTGATTCAAGAGGAAGGTTTATATGTATAATACATGCATAATATACTAAGGCAACATTGCTAATTTTAGAGGTTTCTAACGTGATGTCGTAAATTAACCTATTTTTTTAGGCTTATTTAGCAATTAGCAAAAACGCTACCTAACCCTACGAGTTAGATCAAATTAATGTACTACAGTATTGTACACCATAAAAAGGTCTACAAAAAAGTCCGCGATGGTATATGTTTATCTTTTAGGGATAACCCACATTAACCATTTTTATTGTTTACTTTTTACGTGAGAAAATGGCTTATTTACGAAGCTATTTTAAGCAATACGGCATTAATCCTTATCGAATTAAGTACCTTAAATACAGTGTGCAATTAATATAGATCAATATGGTTCCTTACAGCATGTAAATTAAACAAATATTTTCGGAGATATTACAAATTTAAAATTTGCGTTTAAAAATGTGTAATGTAATAAAAATTGTATGAATTTAGATATTCCAAAGATAGCAGGAAATCTTAATAGTAAGTATAGGGGAAGAGGAATTGTTTTACTCCAAATTTAATGCGTGCAGGCCAAGGGCAGTAATGAATGAACCAAAAATACTGGATCGATTTTAATCATGTTTTCATTGAGTGACATAGGCATATTTATGCCCGTGCAAAGTCGGAGCGGGCCGCTATGTTTTTATATACAACGTTCATATTTTTTCTGTAGTGTATTTAATTTAGTATCAGCATTGCACCCGTGCGAAACCGGGGCGGGTCGCTAGTTTTAAATAAAATACAATAAAGCTTAAAATTTTAAAAAATCCTTTAAAAGTAATTTATAGGCCTATATATAACAAAAAAAACATGTTTCATGCTAAAAACAAGCTTAAGTTAAATAGTAAATCCTTTAAATTAATTAACGATAACAACGATAAAAAATTTGTGCCAGTGCAAAAAATAAACGGAGGATGTTGTTGACATGAAACATATAAGCCATTTTTATTTAAATAAAGGTGTCATTAATATTCATTTCGCACATTTACTCTAGTAGCGACAACAAAACAATCATAACGCTATTTGTTTACGTCTACGAGTCAGTCAGGAGTAGAAAAAAACCACTTGTTCGAAGGATATTATTTTGTTGTCTATTTGCTCTTCCACGCGGCGTTTTATTGAATAAACGCATTGTTTTTAGCAGACTTCAACTTGTAACAAAATCGAATTATAATGTAAAATGAATTATTCAACAATGTACACAGGTGAAAGTTGAAATTTGCCAAGTCCAAGGTTAAGAGATTATTATTATTGATGTTCGATAATTCGCAAATCGACGCGAAAATATTTTTAACTCAACATGTTTATATTTTAAACGATTATATCATAAACCTACGGAAATATTTACTACATATACATTCCTTATGGATAGAACGTTGTAGGGCGATAACACAAATAACTCGTTTTAATTTTTTTTGTCAGATTAAATGTTAACGACTTCAAACTCTATGAATTAATTATTTACAGACGACATGAAAGCGTGGTTGGTATTTCATCAGCTGCCCATTAGTTTGGAAAACTGTGTAAATCTAATGTAGAAAATATCGATAATACGGATCAACATCAAATAAATATATTGTTGAGTAAAATACGAGTCAAAATAGAATTAATAAAACTTGAATCATGATTCGCATGTTATTTGCTGCTTTTGACATTCAAAAAGACTATTTACTCAGTCGCTAACTAATGAGCAACTGAGTTGCTGCACCGGAAAAACCAGCTACTTAGTTTATTCTTTAATATCAAGTATAATGTGAACAATTATGGTGTCCTGCCACATCCATTCCAATTGATTGTTAACGAGAAATACTTTAAAGTTAACGCCCTAAGTGTTTATTATCAATTACGAGTTGGCAGTCAATTGAAAAGCATCGACCTCACACAAAGATGGCGCTACTAAAATTAAATCCATATGTTTCTTAGTTAGCCCTAACCCTCAAAAGATGTGTGTATAAATTTGACAGCTGTCGGATCACTAGTTTGTGAATGATAGCATTTTGAGTGAAGCAACATTTGTTATTGCAAAAAAATGTATAAAAAGAAATTTCGCGTGTTGATAAAATATTGCTTTTTGAATGGAAAAAATGCAATTGAAGCAAAAACTTGGCTTGGTGCCGAGTTTCCTGACACTGCCCCAGGTAAATCAACTACCAAGGATTGGTATGCTAAGTTTAGACGTGGTGAAATGAGCACCGAAGACGGTGAATGCAGTGGACGCTCAAAAGAGGTTGTCAACAAAGAAAACATTTAAAAAATCCACAAAATGATATTGAATGTCCGTAAATTGAAATTGAATGAAATAGCAGACACTCTGAAGGTATCAAGTGAAGGTGTACATCATATCATTCACGAATATTTGGGTATGACAAAGCTCTGTGTAAAGTGGGTGCCGCGCGAGCTCACTTTTGACCAAAAACACCGAGTTGATGATTCGAAGCAGTGTTTGAAGATGATCAAACGTTATGAACGCGAGTTTTTGCGTCGATATGTAACAATGGGTGAAACATGGCTCCATCATTTCACTCCGAAGTCCAATCGACAGTCATCCGAGTGGACTGCACATGATGAATCCGCCCCAAAACGTGGGAAAACGCTACAGTCGGCTGGCAAGGATATGGCGTCTCTATATTGGGATGCGCATGGAATAATTTTCATTGACTACCTTGAAAAAGGGAGGACCAGCGACTAATACATAGCGTTATTGGAAAATTTGAAGGATGAAATCGCCGAAAAACGGCCGCATTTGAAAAAAATAAAGTGCTGTTTCACCAAGACAATACACCGCGTCACAAGTCAGCGAAAACGATTGCAAAAATCCATGAATTGGGCTTCTAATTGCTTCCTCAACCACCGTATCCTCCAGATCTGGCCCCCAGCGACTATTTCCTGTTCTCAGATCTCAAAAGGATGCTCGTTGGGAAGAAATTTTCGTCGAATGAAGAGGTGATCGCCGAAACTAAGGCATATTTTAAAGCAAAGGACAAATCGTACGACAAATTGAAAAGTTGAAGCGTCGCTATAATCCGTGTATCACCCTTAAAGGGAATTATGTTAAATAAAAAAGCTAATTTTGCCAAAAAAATGTGTTTTACTATGATAGGTCGGGGACTTTTCAATTGACCTGTTACAATGCGATGTGTTTACCAAGAAGATACCGTCTCTCATCTGCTAGATACGATTCTACAAACTCCTTAACCTTGATATTTACTTATACAGATGTTGAGGATTCTATCATTTTCTCGATATAGCTCTCATTGTAGAATTATATGACTTGAGAAATGGGGAAGAAAAGACCAAAATATTGACAAATGATGGATCGCTTACTATTGTAAATCTCAACGGGATTTAGTTAGAGCAAGTGACTGGCAAGTACTTGGAATCAGTAATACTGGACAAAAAACTGACATCTACGGCTGAAACAAAAAGTTGAATAAACCAAGCTTCAGGGGCTACTCTAAGATGGTGCATATGGAAAAGACAAAATATTACAACATAGACGAATTAGTAATGAAGGAATTTGATAAGATGCGAGACCAATCGACAGTTATGACAGCTGAGGAGTAAATGTAGAGATATAAATTACAATCGTTCAGATATATCTGTCTAATAAAAGGTCAAGGAAGTCCTCACAGAATTGAATGTGGCGAAATCAACCTCTTACGTAGAAAACACAGCAAAAAGCTGCGAAAAAGAGATGGATTAATATCATAGAAAGCGATCTAAAGAATAGGAGACTAACAAACATTGTCTGAAGCCAGAAGAGCTGCTACCTATCACCTACGAATATTCGAAGTCCCGTTGCACCAACAGCGACATATTGGTTGAGAAGAAGATACTTTCATCGAGAACCATCATTGTTGATTATAATGTCCACAGTCGCAGCAAGACGACTTGGATAATATAATGTTCAGTATATTCAATCTCTCAATCCCTTGTGAAAATATGTATATATCTCAAGTATGTTGAAACAACAAATATCAATTGAAGAGACTAACAATAACAATAACACACACACACATAAAGACAATGCCTATTTGATTAAAAGTTACATATAAAGGAAATTAAATTGGGTTTCCTGACAACACGCCAAATGAATAAAATAATTTCATGAAAAAAAAACGTATTTTATAAGTACCACTCAACAGGTATCATGTATCACCAATTTAACGGTGATAAGTTTTATAGATATAAAAACATAAAGCCAATTACTTGTAAATATAATTAAAAAATTATCAAGATTAAAATTATTAAATGTCTAACAAGATTACTTTGGTTAAAATTTTTACTGTTTTATATAGGAGGACCGTCGTGTCGCCTTGGCAACTGCGCCAACCTAACAGAAATAGTTTTGCTCTGATTTAGAAAAATAATATTTCATATAGTTCGGATATCTTATCAAGATTATGAATATTGATTACGACAAGATAGCATAAATTAGTTTTAGCAACTTTTTACACAACACTCATGTTAAGGCTCCGTCACTAAACTTAAGGGTTAAAATGTAACCAACATATTTTTGATTAAAATCAAAGATGTCAAATTATGAGCCACAAAAACACAGTGAAGAGAAACTTGCTCTATATGAAAATGTATTACTAAACTCTCTAATGACCTTGAATTAGTTCGAAGCATTGAAATAAAACCAACGGTGGTTATAAAGAGAACCAGAAAAGCAAACAGAGTGATTTCTGATTGACTGATAATTACTTGGTCACAATAATCCGAAAAGGATTTTTTAAATATAATTTAAATAGAAAATAAAACCCTTTAAAAATAATTACCAGTATTATAGAATTATACATATATGATAATTTGGAATTGAAAAACAACCATAAAAACATAAAACTGCAACACTCAAGTAATAATATAAATAAGTCCATATTGAGTTCACTTACAACCGAACTGTTATCCCATATCAATATTATTATCCCGTACAGTAACAATACTCAGCGCCTTCGGATAAATTTTGACGCAAAACTTCGTTGATAGTAGCATATCAAAAAAGAAAAGAACTCGAAATCGAAATACAAAAACTATCAGTTATTTGGAAAATAATCTAAACTGTACAAATGTAAAAATCTACATATAAGTTGCTGGTGTACAAGAAAATGTTAAAACCTATATGGAATTCTGTTATGTTTGTGAGATGTTTTGTGAGAAATAATATCAACATAATACAAGTATTTCAGAATAAAGCCCTAAAAAGTGGTGTGGAAGTACCCAGATATTATAAGTCTTCAAATTTCAATTGTCATAGAGAAAATTACGAGAATCGAAACTTATATATAATAGATATAATATATAATAGATATATAATAGATAAAACTTAAATAAATAGATCTTCTTAGATCAGTACCTAGTTTTAAGTCATTATAGAGATAAATTGTAATTGTCGACAACGACTAGTAATAAAGTATTAATAAATTCAAAAAAAAAGGAAATGCTTTGTCTTTCCTCACAACACTAGACCACCTACATCATCACTAATCAGTTAAAATTGGGAGAAAATGTTGATATGTTTTGATGTATCCATCCACCCTACAGCCTAGACATTCAGTCAGACTACCTATTTATTCCATTCTGTTAATAATGTAAAGCTAGTTTCAGAAGAAGATTATAAAGAATCAATTGGTTTAGCTTTTTGGCCCAGATATCTCCAAAAAAAAGTTTGACCAAAAAGTGGCAAGAGGTTTTAATATAATTGTGAAGTACTTGAAATGCATATGAATAAATTTGGCATGAAAAAATATATACTGCATTTATCCTTATATCTGGATCTAATTATATTTAATTCTCATTCTACATTTGTAACACTTTATGAAAAAACATCTTATTCTATTGGGCTATTTTAATATCACTTTTTTTAATGTCATATATCCAAATCAACATAAGTATAAATTAATTGTTATATAGCCCATATAGACCCTTAAAAGCCCTGAGCCAATACTTAACATTGATAATATTACATTTCTCGCATATTTAAACTGTTATTTATCAAATACTAAAATAGTGATTTTTTTTGTTTTGACAGTATATAGATGAATAATATATTTCATGCAATTTAATCCGTTCTTACTTAACGACTGCAAAAATAATTGAAATATAATAACAGTATTGTGAAACTAAAGCAGAAAAACAGATGCTTGTTTTGATCAATACAGAAATAATTTTTCTGTTCTAAATATAGAGAAACAAATAAACCACTCATTATTGATTAATTATATTCTGTTGCAGCAATAATTTTTTTTAGGTATTTCTAATAAGGTAAGAATAGAGTATTTCTCGTTGGGTTTTTGAGAAAGACTTCCATGTTTACATTAATGAACAACAATTATTTGAAATAACAACATGCGGTATTCGCTAAATTCGATGTCCGCGACTTACCGCACGTTCTTGTGTTGCATGTGCTTCATCCATTTCTGATAGGAACCATTTTGATTGACGTTGAGCTCCAGCTTGGACAAAGAGTTGTCCTGCAGCCGCGAAATAGCATCGCTGTTCTTGTCGGTCGACGTCTTGCTGATGGCCCGTCGCAATTGACGGAATACCTCTCGGCAAGAGCGATTCCTCACGACTTTCATTGAGAACATTGTGAAAATGCGAGCCAGAAGCCAGGACACAATATCATCACCCGAATAACGCCCAGATAGCACTGAACAACTGTTCCTAGATAGCAGACGTTTCGGATATATAAACGTTTGAAAAGAGACGGGACGAAAACAAACAGCCGTTCTCTGTCTAGGCCGCGATCAGCACGTACACCACTCGACTAATCGATCCCGCACGGTGCCAAGTCGTGCCCGGATTCCGATTGACTAGGAAAACCAGATTCTTTTGTGTATTTCGGGTTCGAGACGATTCTACCTGTTGGTGTTGTTGCGTCTATTCCCAATGGGTGCAATCTTTGATGGTGCTATAATATTCTAGAGTTATTTTCTAATTATTGTTATAATATTTCCATTCAGTTCGTATTTCAAATTAACGCGAACAACCTGTACAATACTTCGTTATTGTTTAGCATCATCAATATTAATAGGAAATATATTTTTTTGAAACGCTATACCGATATTAGAACACTGTAACTAAAGAAATAATGTATATGCATACAGACAAACAGGTATCTTAAGTTCAAAAGATATTGAAAATACCTTTTTTCGTGTTTTTCAAAGCAAATTTTATTCCTAAATATGCTTAACGCTAATAATGATATATTTGACTTAGTGTTAGAGCTTATGACTTCTACTTATGCTTCTATAATTAACCAGATTTATAACATTAAGATAGCCTTCTGGTAAGGCTTACGGCTATTGATCAAATGCCGTATATTTAATTACTTGCTTTAATGGAATTGTTTATTTCTTTTCTTTTTCTTGAAATACAACCGTTTTTCGGCGATTTCGTCCTTCAAACGGTTCAATAACGCTATGTAAGAGTCGCTGTTGACGGTCCTTCTTTTTTCAATTTCAAGGTAGTCAATGAAAATTATTCCATGCGCATCCCAAAATATAGACACAATAACCTTGCCAGCCGACTGTTGCATTTTTCCACGTTTTGGAGCTGGTTCATCATGTGCAGTCCACAACCGAGTGGATTGGTCTGTCGATTGGACTTCGGAGTGAAATGATTGAGCCATGTTGCATCCATTGTCACATACCGACGCAAAAACTCTGGTTTATTACGCTTGATCATCTTCAAACACAGCTCTGAATCATCAACTCGTCATTGCTTTGGTAAAAATTGAGCTCGTGTGGCACCCATTTTGCACAGAGCTTTTTCATACCCAAATATTCGTAAATGATATGATGTACACGTTCAATTGATATTTTTAGAGTATCTGCTATTTCATTCAATTTCAATTTACGGTCATTTTGTGGATTTTTGTAATGTTTTCGTCGGTAAGAACCCCTTTTGGGCGTGCACTGCGTTCACCGTGTTCGGTGCTCATTTCACTACGTCTACACTTAGCATACCAATCCTTGATAGTTGATTTTCCTGGGGCAGTGTCCGGAAACTTGGCATCAAGCCAAGTTTTTACTTCAACTGTATTTTTTCCCTTCAAAAAGTAATATTTTATCAACATGCGAAATTCCTTTTTATCAATTTTTTTCACAATAACAAAAATTGCTTCACTCAAAATGCTATAATTCACAAACTAATGATCCGACAGCTGTCAAATTTATACACGCATATTTTTATGGTTAGGGCTAAGTAAAAAACATATGGATTTAATTCTAGTAGCGCCATCTACGTGTCAGGCCGGGGACTTTTCAATTGACCTGTTATATGTATAGTGACAAGCAGTCGAGAAAAAGTTTTTTTTGTATTTTTTTGCAGGCTTGCAAAGCAAATCTGATCAGGCATAAAAAAATGGGCTTCTAACTGAACCCACTGAACATTGGCTGCTATTAACTACTGAATGACTGTATATTCTCAAAATACAAATAAAAATATTAATTAAATTCAAGCCTTCAACAAGCATTAATCAAATCCCATCATGGTTAGATTACGAAAAGCCAAAACCAAATACTTGATTTCTTGTACATTAAATAGTTCGATGGGTTGTACTTCACCAGATTAAGAGTAAGCAACACATATTAGATTGAACAATGTTATTTTATGAAGGTTTTTAGAGCCTAGTATATGTCTTATAGAAAACAGAAATATTTCAAACATTTTCAAACAATATTTACGCATCGACGATGTATGAACCAAATGTTGTCACTGATGTCAAGTAAGACTAACGAAAATAGGCAGATATCTAGAATTCATAGGAGAACCTGATGTGTTGAAGGACGTTTAAACACAGATTTTGTAAAGTACTTGATGAAGTACTGTAGTTGCACATGATTATACGATTGTAAGACTATTATTAAAATGAACTTCGAAATTACAATTTATGCATTTTATTTATGTGTCATCAAATGTGTATAATTTAAACCTTTTTTTGTGTTATAGTCACGATAAACTATATAAAATGAATATTTTGGTAGCCCTATCAAATACATTTGCACCTATATCTTCAAAATTACCATAATAAAATTTTTCGGTACGTTTTCCATCGATATAATTTTGATTTTTCTTAGCAAATATAGGGCACTTGATTTTAATAGTATTCTCGCAGTTTCCAAATGGCGATTCTATTATTATTGGGTACTTTTTAGAGTACCTAGTACCTGCTTTTATTAATTTTCTTATCAAGTGTTATTGTAGTGTAGTTTATTTCTTGTCAAGTTCTTCAATATTCTACCACATTTCATGGTTAGTGTGTCTGGAATCACTTCAATTCTATAAAAGTTTTAATATTCTTTTTAAAATAATTATTTTTTCATTTATCTTCCCTTTACGTTGGTTGCACAAAGCTAATTTTGTAACTGATGGTTAGATGATGATTAGGAAACGTTAAATGACGTCAGTGTTTCGTAGCGTTTCTGGTAGATGTTTCACTGAACATGGCGAAATGTTGTGTATTTATTTCTGGTAAAATCTTAATAATACTAGTTTTAATTTAGAATAAATGTATTTTAAATAATCTCTCTATAGTATATTATTATTATAAATCAATATTTTTGTTATTCTTTATTACAGGTATCCCTATTAGCCTGTCCCGTTAATGTTAGAACTTATGACTTCTATGAAACCAGATTTATATCATTAAGATAGCCCTCTGGCAAAGTTTATTCCTATTGATCAAATGCCGTATCTACAATCACTAGTTTGAAGTTACTATTAGGATTTTGAGCTAATTTTGAGGTATTACAACATGTCACATCGCAAATTTCTACACAATATTCATATCAAGTCTCAAAAGCAAAAAAAATCTAACTATTATTATAATGTTTCCATTCATTTCATGTTTCAAATTAACGCGAACAAGCCAACATCATCATAATAAAATGTATATTTCGCTATTGTTTAGCATCATCAATGTTAATTGGAAACATTTTATTGACGTTTTGAACGCAGTATGATTCAGATTCAGATCAGATATAACAATCACCAGAAAGCAACCACAAACGTCATTTAGGCAACGATAACTTTGATAAACGTCTTTACGTTACACGTGCGCATATATAAATTAAGTATGGAAAATAAAGAAAAGCACAAATCTCGAACTGCGGTTATTTATTCTCAAAATCACTTTTTGAAATGCTTGCTATTTGAATATAAGTAATATAGTAAGCATACTTATATTTAAAGGTTGGTACTCAATAATTTCTTATACTGAATGAAACCTAGCCAGCATTCAATATTGAATGATAAGGGACATCGCTGTTGAAGAACATAACATGAATGTTATTGAAATAAACCAAATAATATACAAAATATTTATCATGACTTTAAATGTTAATTATACTGTCGATATGAAAACAAAAGCAAGTGATATACGGTAAGATTACGCTACATTACGAGCTAGAAAAAAGATGATAAAAGTGATATGAACGTGAGTTGACCTGTCGTGAGGAGAATATAAATATAAAACGTGTTTTATAACACGAAAGAACATACTCATGCACTAAAAGCCACATAGTTTTGATTGAGAAAAATCAATTATTGTGAATAAAATTACATATACCTCGAAAGTAACAAATACGAAATATTTATATAATGTTTTGAGAATGTCATAGTTTAAAAACATTCAGCCAGTGAATCTAAGAAAATCGTAATAATAGAAGTTAACAATGATGGTATACAATTTACCACTAGTTCAACTAGTCATAGTAAATCAACTAGTAGTGGACGTAATGTAAGAAGTATTTTAAAACATAGAGGCTATTACAGCATATTTCTGGAGCACCTTTATTGCTCTAATCTGTGGTTCTTGAAATAGCAGTCTATGTAGTATCTACAAAGGAAGCACCGATTAGAACAATAACGCTGTCCAAGTACAATAATAGAAAATATATACGTTAGAAGTTATAAACCAAATTGATAAAATTAGAAAAGATCCTCTAACATGCTGCATAACAGAAGGAAAATATAACAAATAGTAAGATATTTCGAATGCTTATTATTTCAACCATTTTATATGGCTCCTGTATCCCAGACCAGGACAGTCAATTGTGGGGAATGTAGCAAAGTATGTTCGGAATTCTGGACCACCAACAACATCCTATCATTACCCAAAACTCAATAATTATATTAAACCTAATATAACTGTTAATAGTTTTAACATTTGTCTATATAAAATAACAATAACAATTTTTCATGTCGAATTATTAAGTTATTCAGTATATTATACATTAATCCCAACTAATCCAAAATCCAACAAAAACTTCGATATTCATTACTTCTTTGTTTGATTTGTAAACAAATTCACTTTCCAAGTCCATCAAATAATGGTAGAAACTTGTGGTGATACTGCTCAGTCATATCCGAATCATTGGTTTTGATTTAAACTAATTAAATGTTGCAATTTCGTGCTCAGTGTCAAAGAATGTCCTGGAAGACAAGCAAGTTTGAAGGAAATAATAAATTACATGAAGAGTTGAATGAAGAATTATTGGAAGAAAATTTACTTAACACATGATGTATGATTATCTGTGACAAAAGCGAAATGTTCATGATCACAAACTCCTGTTGCATATACAGTGGAATCATCAACATGTATTACGAGTTACTAAAACTGAATAAAACTGCATGACGCAAAAATCATATATATCGTATATATATGGTGATGTAGAAGTTATTATAAAGAATTTCTAATAGGTGAATACGTTATATCTTATTATAAGTTATAAGTAATAACGGAACTGTGTATATAAAATAAAATACCTAAAACACTAAGAATATAATGCATAAACAAAATATATTGATAAATATCTAAAAACTAATATAGCCAGCATTCCAATATTTATAATTATAATAGATTACGTCTCCGTCTTACGTCCAATTTAAATAAACAAAAAGAGCTCAAATTTAAACATTTACATAGCGGACAAAAATAACCGACAAAATGATAATGTAAATAATTACTTGTTTGGTGATAATTTAAACAAAAATCGTACCAATCTCCGTTGGGGGCTATTTACCAGAGATCAATATCGACATTAAAAATTAATACCTTCAAGAATTGCAGAGAAAATAATATTTTTAGACGTGTCAATTGCCTGTTACAATATAACATCCATATATCAACAAATTTAATAAACGATATTTTGAAAAAAAAACTAAAAAAACAACTCCTTAATAAAAACAAATTCATAGGTGGCAAAAATACGTAAACCAAAAACAAATATATAAAGCTTTTGTGAAGACGTAATACCTTCGTGTAATTACAGAAATTACTTAGATAAAAAGGGAATGGGAATAATTATCCATATTATATTTAGAAGTGCCTAGTAACACGATAGTGAATATAAAACTTAAGAGTGAGGGCTTAGCGATTCATGCTGGTTTGGTATTAATAAAAAACCACTTCACCAATTGTCAACAATAGAATTTTAATCATATAATCAACTCAATTTATTTGTCAACATTAACTGATTATATGAAACCAGCCTATGACTATTAAACGAACTGGTTGAACCAACCAAATATATAACATATTTCTATTTCTGAAGCATTTTTATTAATTTAACATAACTGAGCACACAATATATTGTAAGAGTTCAATTGAAATGCCCCCGGTCTGCCATAATACACTTTTTTTTGGCAAAATTAGTTTTTATATTCAACATAATTCCCCTTAAGGGGAATTAGGTCCTTAAGGACACTGATTATAGCGACCCCCCAACTTTTCGATACCATTTTTGTAGTACGATTTGCCCTTTGCTTCAAAATAGGCCTCAATTTCGTCGATCACCTCTTCATTCGACGAAAATTTCTTCCGATCACGCATTCTCTTGAGATCTGAGAACAGGAAATAGTCGCTGGCGGCCAGATCTAGAGAATACGGTAGATGAGGAAGCAATTCGAAGCCCAATTCATGGATTTCAGCCATCGTTTTCACTGACTTGTGACACGGTGCGTTGTCTTAGTGAAGCAGCACTTTCTTTTTCCTCAAATGCGGCCGTTTTTCGGCGATTTCGTCCTTCAAACGGCCCAATAACGCTATGTAATAGTCGCTGTTGATGGTCCTTCCTGGTTCCTTAAGGTAGCCAATGAAAATTATTCCATGCGCATACCAAAATACAGACGCCATAACCTTGCCAGCGGACTGTTGCGTTTTCCCACGCTTTGGATCGGGTTCATCGTGCGCACGCTTGATCATCTTCAAACACTGCTCCGAATCATCAACTTGTCGTTGTTTTTGGTCAAAAGTGAGCTCGCGCGGCACCCACTTTGCACAGAGCTTTCTCATACACAAATATTCGTGAATAATATGATGTACACGTTCAGTTGATATCTTTAGAGAGTCTGCTATTTCATTCAATTTGAATTTACGGTCATTCAAAATCATTTCGTGTATTTTTTAAATCTTTTCGTCGGTAACAACCTCTTCTGGGCGTCCACTGCATCACCGCCTTTGGTGCTCATTTCACAACGTCTACACTTAGGACACCAATCCATGATGGATTTTCTTGGGACAGTGTCCGAAAACTCGGCATCAAGCAAAGTTTTTGCTTCAACTGTATTTTTTCCCTTCAATATTTTATCAACACGCGAAATTCCTTTTTATCCATTTTTCACAATAACAAAAATTGCTTCACTCATGTTATAATTCACAAACTAATGATCCGACTGCTGTAAAATTTATACACGCAACTTTTTATGGTTAGGGCTAAGTAAAAAACATATGGATTTAATTCTAGTAGCGCCATCTATGTGTCAGGCCGGGGATTTTTCAATTGACCTGATATATGTTGTATTAAATACATCACTTTACGTTTGATTTATATTGCTCCAACCGAACATTTAACTCTATATTTGTTCACAGATTATTATATTTTATTATTTAAACTTGGCACCTTTCAATGATACATTATTACACATTAACACATACGCTTCATTTATTCAAATAATATAATATAATACCATAGGATATTGGTGGAATCGATGGATTCGACAAAGATCTCGTACAATCACCTTCGGCAATGATTGGCATTAAATAAAATTCATAGTCTGGTGAACTACCAGGAACGCGAACAGCGACATATTGAAATTAGGCCAGAACCATATCGAAAATAAGGTCAATATCTCATTTATCTCAATTAAATTTGGTTCGTCAACACTATTATCTTTCGCCAAAATCATTAATTAGGAAACGTTCGGCATAATACCGAATTAAAAGACCACTAGGTACATACATTAAAATGGGAATGTATGAATTTCGGTGTGAACAGGGGCGTGCTCACATCATATATTAATAGTTTGTATTAAATACTTGATGAATAAGATAATCAGATAACTATAATATAAAAACCATTTAACGATCAATATATTTTATATAAGCCGGCTTGGTGGCGCAGTGGTAAAGGCGATGGGAGGGTCCTCCTGTTGTTGCGTCCTCCTATGGGTTGTATCTGGACTGGACATACTATTTAACCTGGGCTCCCAACCACGGTCATCGGCAGTAAGCCTACCGACTGGCGAGTGACCAACTTTAGAAATCATCCCAGAAGACATCCGGTCTTACCCAGCCTGGTTACTGGCGTGACTGGGATCATTTTTCTTGTCGGATTTTACACTCTTGCCTAGATTACAAATATTAAACAATCACAAACATAACTTTACGACCATGCCCCAACAGGATTCGAACCCGCGGCTATCGCAACAGTAGGAGTACCGTCCCATCACCTTTATCACTGCGCCACCAAGCCGGCAAGGAGGTTTAATTTCAAGGTAAGGTTTATTTTCATTTAGTTATTACAACGATTATTATCTACTTATTTTATTTTAAAATGTTTTTTTTTGTGTTAAAAATCTAAGTTTGATTATTTTTTAATTGTTAGTGAGTTCCTTATTTATTTTCGAAGTCGATTCATTTTTTTTTGTTAAAAATATGCTGTTAGATATTCACTCATTAAGTTACGAAGTTACTTTATATAACATTACAATGGGTAGGCCAAGTAAATGTGCAACCTGTATGAGGAAAAATAGAAATAAAGAAAAAATTATTGAAAATAAGAAGCGTTTCAGGCCCTCGGATCTGCTACCTAGTCTAGGGGATTTGACAAATATTTTAACCAACTGAGAAGAACCATAGAAACAGTTCTCTACAACATTTCTACGAGGTCTTATACGCTATAGATAGTGCTTAAAATGCAAACTGAACGACTCTTGTACTGAACGACCTCCGATTTTCTATCACATCAGTTCAGTTCATCAGTAACATTATATACAAATATCCGATTATTTTAGATAAAAAATATGTGAAAACATTGTACTTGTCTTGGAAATTTGAGCGTTACCCTCGATTTATCCCCCTTCCCCCAACAGGTTCTGATTTGGTTCCAATGGGACCATCTCCAAAGTGTACTCTTTCGAATAAAAAAATCATTTTGAAAAGCGGAATTCCATAACTGACGGAGAAATCGGCGAACATACATTAAAAAATATATACAGCCGAACATAGAATATACATCTCAAGCAGCTATAAATCTCATAGCAGAACATACATCTGCTCCTTTTTCGGTGTGATGTCGGTTAATAACGCATCAATGTCCGTTTAAGATGTGATGGTATATACATTTTTATAAAATCCCATCAAAATATTTCTTTTTAATTGTGTTAAATATACAAAAGTTTTCTTGCAATAATCACATAATAGAATAAATGTGGAACAAATATTAGACTTACTAATCAAATTGTAATCAAATTTATTAGATTTTTTCATGAAAATGGTGGTCTATACTAGTTAGTAAATTGTGCTAGATCTATGAATGTCTAATTTTGAGCTATTTAAAATAATTATTGAAATTAATGATATATATTTACTGTGTTTTTATAAAAAATGATAATACATTTTCAGTTAGCAATATCTATTAGTGAAAATACAAACTATTAATATATACAACTGTTAATTACAGACTAACCTAACTTTAAGAATTTTTCAAATTATTAATTAAAGATTCAATCTCTTTTTAAATCTAATCTCTCTATTGAAATAATTGAAAGACATTTCTTGTCGAAACCCATCAAACAATGTCTAATTTACAAATTACAATGTCAAAAACTTATAGGCGATATAAGAGCTCTATAGTTTAATGTATATACAAAACAAAACAACTAAAAACGAAAATAAAGCCATTTCAATTTAAATAATTTAACCGCTAAAATTGTGATGTAACAGTAGTTGTCAATTTATTCGATAAAATATTTAACTCGAAACCGACGACCCGACGGGGCCGCCCCTGATATCGGTGACAAAATCACCAAAGGTCCAAAATCATCGTCAGGATTATCGCGTGAGCGATGGCCAGTCAAGCTTTCCCGGAAACTGCTTTGTTCGCGTTTCCGCAGGGCTGACCAGGCTCCGGGCACTACCAGATCAACTGCACGGACCCGCTCATACTATATCAGTCCTTGTGTTGATGTTGTACTAACAACAACACCAGAAATATCGTGCATGAACTTGTCGATCGGCACAACTGCCCAATTCACACTGAAGAATCTCGATCGGTGAACATTGTTACTCCTGAGGATAATACTTGGTGAGTAGAGACTATTTCCTAATCTTTCGTGCTAGTGAATAGATCTGATTTTTTGTGCAAGTGCAATTAAGCGTCTTAAATAATCATCAGCCAAAATCAATAATAGTTCTTTGTATAACAAGCAAACAAACCTACGTATGATACTAAAAAAAGCCAACGTAATCAATGAACGTTTATTCTAAAAATAACAACGAATTATTGTAATGAAAGCGAACTAGTGAGTCACTAATAATCATAAACCGAATCTAACCAGAGTTCTGGCTTATCGTACCCGAGATTTTCAGGAAAATCGCAGCCCAACTCCGCAACGGTGGGGCCAACCTCCTGGAATATAGATATAAATCAATGTACAACGTGTAAACTGAAGAAAAAATTATTCAAGAACATTTGTGTTTATATGACAAACCTGAACAATATATGGATAAATTATATCCACATTGTTTCCGCATTTACATTTGACCATTTCCAAGAAACGTACTGACAATGCATAGTCGTTGAGACGTCTGCAAGCTTGCAATGCAGCGATAATGATTCTTGGCTCGGGCACTGAGTCGTAACCTGCCAAGTCGTTCATAGCTTGACGTACGTCCCAGCCATCGGCATCGTCACGACCAAAGATACACTCGTATCTAAAATAGTAGCAAATCCAATATATTTCCTTTCAGAGGTTCTTATAAGCTATGCTATATGAACTCTGCAATGTTAAATACAAAAGCTCTCTTTTTGAAAGAAAGAACACATGAGATTTCAATAACCTAGACTAATTAAATGGAAATATGTTTTCTAATAAAGATAATATTTAGAAACAAAAACCAAAAAAATATTTTAATAACACAGTCTAATTAAATGGAGTAACATGTGTTATGATGAAAATAATGTTTGGAAACAACAAACAAAATATTAATTCTTTTTGTTCTTAATGCTCTCTCACTACCTTTTAAAAAGCAACACAGGGTATTTACGAAACAGAGAAAGAACATTTTAATAACCTAGTCTAATTAAATAGAAATATGGTTTATGATAAAATTTAGAAACAACAAGATATTTAGACCCTTTGTCTTTGTTAATTCTCTCTCGATGTTTATAATAATCTACACAGACTCTTTGTTGCGAAATCTATCAAAACAAAATACGAGTGAAAATAAATATTAAATCATTCGTATGATATTTAATTATTGTAATATAAATAATGGTTATCAACAAGATCAAACAAATAAACATAAATCCAAATTAAACAGCATAAAATAAAACAACATATGGAAAACATTCAGTCGTCGCATACATTTAATCACTGTCAAGTAAATATATTAGAACTTTTACATTCACTATCTACAATTTAACAAAAATTTTCAAAAAATCACTATTTTATGTGTTACAATGGGTCGACCCAAAAATAATTTCGTTATTTTTATGTCTCTAATACAAGCTTTATTAAGTACAAACTGTAGAATTTCTATGATTTCTAGGCGAAAAACTGAACCAACTAATTCTCACAAGCCTCTTTTGAAACTATTTTTAAACTATTAAGACAATTTTACAGAGACCGGTGCAAATCGTAGTCGAACGGAACAAGGTCTGGTTTATACGGTGGATACATCAAAACTTTCCAGAAAATGTCTCCCAATTTTTGCCAAGCCCAAAGATGTATGTGGTCTGGAGTTGACGTGATGGGCGCAAACGCCTTTCCTATTGATTAATTCTGGCCATTTTTTAAATAGTCAGGCTTCGATCGAGTGAGTTTCTGATAGTAGAAAGTCTAATTAACGGTTTGATTTGGTTTGGTTTGGTCATTAAAGACATGCTCATGATGAATAAACTTTTCGAGCAATGCAATTCGAACACCGAGGTTCAATACGAGGTACTCATACCTTCTGAAATCTCCATTTTCAAAGTCCAACAACTATGACTGAATAAACGAATAACGCTACCTTTAATTTAGAATGTTCAATGGTCTGTTCAACGCTATAACTAATGGTTATTAGCAAAAATCGTATATAGTTTTTCTCTAACCTTTTTATATCAGCAAATACTGTATCTTACATAATCTTATTACTATTTTTAGAGTTTTAACTAATAATATGGTTCATACGATTGTCTCCAAAAATAAATTATTTAAAATGTTGATAATAATGTTACATCAATAACTAAGTAACATCAGTAAAAGTAAAATCAGTTTTAAATTTGTTATTAATAGTTTCACAATTCCTAATTATTTCAGTACATTGATAAAAAATTAGGTATAGATAATGGCAGAATTTCAAATGAAACCAGAAATTACCTTCCAATAAAAATTCAAAATTTAATAACAAAAAATTATGACAACAAATTTATAACTTAATTACAACACAACAAAAGTAATATTTGCAAATAAAGGAGAATAGTAAATTAAAATTAGTTCAATTTGTTAAACTGATTAAAAGACAATAAAAAATATGAAAGTTAAAACGAATACATGTACAATAGAATAACATAAGAAATTAATACAAAAATCACTGAGGAACTTGTATGTGATTTCAAAACATAGAATAACCACTTAATGCTAAATCTGGATAACTATTAAGTATTTTTTTCTTATTCAGATGAATAGCACAACATCATTCCTTCTCTTATAATATGAGTACAAATTGAATTCTGCAATGATTTAAACTCATACAAGATACTACTAAAGATATATTCCCATAAAGTTTTGAGTAAAATTGAAATTCCTTTTAAGTCCTCATACATTTTGAGGTTTAAATTCACAATTCGTAAACCACTGAAAGCACAACCAATCGTTACTCATCAATTTCTCTCAGTTCAATAAAATCCCAGAAATAACCAAAAAATTCTCGAAAATAACAAAAAAAAAGAAATGTGCCGAATAAAAATTATTAATACCTCAAATATACGCTTTCAAAATATGTCTAAATTTTTAAGAGCAAATTAGACTACGTAAAATAATCAAGTTTACTACTTAAAAACGTTTTTAACTCAACTTTACCTTTAAAATAATTAGTGAATAACTTTTATAATTGTTCCTGGTGGTAGTGAAACGAAAATGTGTTAAACGTACTTGAAAATTCGAGACCATATCATAACTAAATAGATTCGCTCTAATTAATCTACTTAATTTAATATGGATGCTATATTTTAAGTAGTAATAGTGATAATAGAATTACAATTACAAGATTCCTGCTATTTATTTTTTGACAATTTATTTGGTTTGTTAAAATTATTTCTAGTGATTTTCAGTTTCTCTCAACTTCAAAAGTTAATCCAAATGAGTGTTCGATTTATGGATCCCATCATTATAGTAATGTTCATGAAAATACCACTCCCTACCAACAATTACCTCTTCGTCTGATAAAAACCATTTTAATTGAAGACTTTGTAGTGTGAGAAGAACCAGAAATCAGAAGGAGCTAAATCGGACGAATAAGCTGTATGTTAAAAAAATTCCTACGAATTTCTTTTTCCAAACTTAATTTTGAACCAAAATCATGTCGTGTATTTTTACAATGATTTTCAACAGTTTGCGAACATATTCACCAGAGTCTTCAAAACCATTTCTTTATAAAAAAATAATCACTGTACGACATCTAAAAAGTCCACGTTAAATAGATTGTAAACAAATTGTAATTGACGATATTCAGACAGTCGCAATCTTAGTTCTGATATTGACGAATAGGATGATTCGTGAACTTATTGCAAAAACGATCGTATATTTTTATACTAGTCACCATTTATTAACTTAGTTTCCTCGTGAACCCTTGAGATAAATTCACAATAAGTAGTTTTAACGTTATCAAATCCTTGACCGTAACAGAGATAACGTTAATATTTACATAAGAATACTACAATATTTTATTACCACATTTTTAGTTAATTTTTATTAAATTGACGTAAAAACACGTGATTAAATATAATCCTAAGGGGAACTTATGTATGTGGGAATAAAGGAAACGCTTTACCACAGACCTACATATCATCTCTTCCACGGATTCGTCTTTAATGGCGAGATGGCTGATGAATCGAGACGTATGGTCAAACGTGATGGGAACTGGTGATGGGACTGGACGTAGGTGGGGTCGAGTGGGGTTCAATACTTGCCATAGTTGTCTCTTGATCGGTCGAACAAACATCCGTGCCAATGCCATCTGCAAAATAACAAAAAAAAATACATGTATTCATCAATATTGCTCAACTATCAGGCCTATTATTAATGTATCGACCTTTTCGCGTTTTTAACAGCACCTCATCGACTGACAAATAGAAATAGCGTTTTGTCAACACAGTTTCGTATCCATAGTAACATGTCTTAAATGACTTTTCATTTTGTACGGGGTGTTTTTACAGTGTCATTACGATAATTACTTATTAGGTACGTTGAAAAATATTTTGGCACCAAACTATTTTACTTGTAAGAATAATACATTGAATAATGATCACCTATTCATAAGAACTATTGAACCATTAATACCACATAAGTTACTGCCTGCTCAGCTACTTTTATTTACGTAACTGCTCATATATTTAATAGATTTACATGCTCTTTTTCTCAGCTGTTATTTTGACAATTTGTAATGAAATATTCTGACTGTCAATTAAAATATAATCTATATTTATTGTACAAAAGAATATACATTAAAAATTTATAAACTTAATAGAATATTAACATACAATACGAAAAAATATATATTAATCAACCAATGGAAATTAAAACAATATTAGAAAAAGGGGAATGAAACTAATATAACGTTTAAAATGACACCATGGCAACGGTTACCATAGTAACATAAATATGACGAACATAAGTAAGATGAATTTAATATCATTAAACATATCAAACTACCTCTTTTGAATAGAATTTTCTGAACATCTTATCAAAAATCATCTTATCGAGATTTTGGTGGGTGTCTAGGTTAACAAAGAAGTAATTATGCCAAATTGAAAAAATCAATCAGCTGTTTAGTTCTGGAGATCTTGTAATTATCAGTTACTGATATTTCGCTTCATTCAGCATTACAGTAGTAAATAAACATAACAACACATTTTTTGCCAAAATTAGTTTTCTTATTCAACATAATTCCCTTCAAGGGTGATACAGTGATACCATTTTTGTAGTACGGTTTGTCCTTTGCTTCAAATTAGGCCTCAGTTTCGGTGATCACCTCTTCATTCGACGAAAAAATTTTCCCAGCGAGCATTCTTTTGAGATCTGAGAACAGGAAATAGTCGCAGGGGGCCAGATCTGGAGAATACGGTGGATGGGGATGCAATTCGAAGCCCAATCCATGAATTTTTGCCATCGTTTTCACTGACTTGTGACACGGTGCATTGTCCTGATGAGGCAGCACTTTCTTTTTCTTCAAATGCGGCCGTTTTCCGCGATTTCATCCTTCGAACGGTCCAATAACGCTATGTAACAGCCACTTCTGATAGTTGATGGTCCTTCCTTTTTCAAGGTAGCCAATGAACATTATTCCATTCGCATCCCAAAATACAGACACCATAACTTTGCCAGCCGACTGTTGCGTTTTCCCACACTTTGGAGCGGTTTCATCGTATGCAGTCCACTTGGATGACTGTCCATTAGACTTCGGAGTGAAATGATAGAGCCATGTTTCATCCATTGTCGTATATCGGCCCAAAAACTCGGGTTTATTCCGCTTGATCATCTTCAAACACTGCTCTGAATCATCAACTCGTCGTTGGTTTTGGTCAAAAGTGAGCTCGCGCGGCACCCATTTTGCACAGAGCTTTCTCATACCCAAATATTCGTGAATGATATGATGTACACTTTCAATCGATATCTTTGGAATATCTGCTATTTCATTCAATTTCAATTTACGGCAAATCAAAATCATTTTGTAGATTTTTTAATGTTTTCGTCGGTAACAACGTCTTTTGTGCGTCCACTGCGTGAAATGAGTACCGGCTTCGGTACTAATTTCATCACGTCTAAACTTAGCATACCAATCCTTGATGGTTCATTTTCCTATGGCAGTGTTCGAAAACTCGGTATCAAGCCAAGTTTTTGCTTCAACTGTATTTTTTCCCTTCAAAATGCAATATTTTATCAACACGTCAAATTCCTTTTTATCCATTTTTTTCACAATAACAAAAATTGCTTCACTCAAAATGCTATAATTCAAAAACTAATGATCCCACGGCTGTCAAATTTATACACGCATATTTTGAGGGTTAGGACTAACTAAAAAACATATGGATTTAATTAGCTAGTAGCGCCGTCTATGAGCAGGACATTTCAATTGACCTGTTATGTAAAAAAAACTGGTTTCAACACCTCTCAACACTTGCTATAGATCCAAAAAAATGTTAAATTAAAACAACAGAGAAATTAATTGTAATAGGTCAGAGCACACACAGGACTATTACACCTCCTGAAAGCACCATAATGAAGCTGGTAATGTATACTCTAAAAGAGCATGACATATTGAATATGATCTACTATCTAACTCTGTCAACTTCCCAAAAAGCTTTTATTAATAACATAAATCCCATAACAATTAGTTCAAATGCGCCAAATGCCAACTATAACGTTTCATATCAAACCTCAATTTATTTGCTATTATATAATTGTCCAAATGTATCCAGACACCCAAAACTTTCTTCCAGTTAACCTAAAACCGGCCTAAAAGTAATAATCGGCCTAATCCATAAATATTTGAAATAATAAGTACAAAATAGAGTAGTTCAGAGTCAGGTATTTGAAATACCAATTACAAATTACATTTTTAAGAAATATTGAACACCAAATATGTATTTGTATTTCAGTTACGTATTTTAATTACAAGTAATTCAAATATGGTCCAACCTTGAATACTGCTTAACGTGGGGTTAACTTGGTATTAAGTGACCAATGGTGAACACAACAGTCACATTTATTATTAAAGAAATAAATTGTAAATGCCGAAAACTTTCAATGCATTTATTGAAATCTATCAATTGTTCTATCCTCAATATCAAATCTCAATATCCCTGTGTTATTCAAAAGTTATCATTAAAGGAATCTTCAAATTTAAGCTTCTAGAAGTATCAGATATGGAAAGTAATTACCGTAAAAAAAACATAATTTTCAAGAAAATGGAAAAATTTATTTCTTATTATTTGTATAAGTATTGTCCATTTGATTCTAAAAACGTTCACCATCATTTAGATTTTCAATTTTTATTTCAATTTATGGATGTCATCCCAAAAAAATTGTTTACCCTTTGAGCAAAACCATTAATCGAGCCATTTTCTAACTTGCTGTTTTAAGTGTTGCTCCACAAGCGCGTGTCCCATTGATGTGAAAAGATGATAATCGAACAGGCCAAGGCCTGGAAAATACCGCAAGTGCGATAATATATCCCATACAAATCTTTTCAATGCTTCCTTGACCTTTTTGCTTTATGAGACGGGGCGTTACATCCATTCTGGACGTTATTCGATCAATGAATTGTCCAAATTGATCACTTGTTATCGGTATCGATCACTATTAATTACTTTACCAAGTTTTAATAATTAATAATACACCACGTCATTCTAGTCCAACCGAACATCCAGCATTTTCTAGTGACCTAAATGATTTGGCCTTGGAGTCGATCGACTGACTTCACCAGGTGACAACCATGATCTTTTAAGCTCAGGGTTCTCAAAATAAATCCACTTTACATCACCAATCTGTACGATGCAGAAACCACTTTCGATCGTACCTTTGAAGCATCATTTCACAGACTATTTTTCGATTTTACATTTGCTTGTCATTCAATTGATTTGTCATCCATCTTCTCATATTTTGGATTTCCCCATTGCTAGTAACCGGTCGCTAATCGTATATTGGGTCACATTTAACGCTTCTGTCAGTTGTTTTTAGGTTTGGATTGGGTCTTTATCCAACCACTCTTGCAGTTTCGCCTCCTCAAACCCCACTTTGATTTTTCGAAACCACGCCTCACATGCTTTTTTTATTTCTACGGGTACGAAACTTGACATTTTCAAATAGGTATAGAGGTCAAGAGGTTAAAATATAATATGTATATACGTATAGATTGACACGTTCAAACCATACCATAGCCAACAACATCTATTCAAAAAACCGGTAATGACTTTCTGGTACATCTGGTATATACAAAGAATATAGAAAAATTATTGTTCCTTTTTACTGTCCGCTTTATCCTTTCGTGTGCATAGATACGGTTAATCGAATTAAACTCGCATTAAATAGATATCCGGTCTAAAAAAAAATTTAAAAAAGCCCAAATGTATTGCACAATATTTAACGCCATTGGCTTAAAAGTGACAAATTAATTGTAGCATTGCCGCAGTATAATAGGCGGTCACTTTAGCGCTGTGACATGTCCAGCATTCACCTTTCTAACATATCATTATGGTTTCGGTCGATGGCCCCCACCTCAGGATATAAGCTTCCGTTTTTCGTTGTGCGCTACGCGTTTAATATAAATACATTCTTGTAATTGCGCGCATTTTGATATGAATTTATTTCACGGATTCATTATGTGCCTGTCGTGCTCTCCATATAAAATAATAAGAGACGAAACATATTTTAATTAACAAAAACGGTATTTGATTACCATAATGAATAACGATGATTTTCTATTAAAAATTATTATATTTTAAAAAATGTAAGGGCCTCAAAAGAATGAAATTGCCGCAATAAGTCATTCAACCCAAAACAGAAGTAAAAATAACTAAAGAAAATCTATCTGGAAATTGAAAAAACTTAATGCATCATTGTGACCAACATGTTCTAGATATTTGTAAAATAAATGAAATTATTATGATTCCAAAACCTAGACAACCACCAAAGGAAAGAAATACTATGGCATTTCAAAAACTACAAGGCTAAAAACAGATCCTTAGAATACAGACTTGATTGAAAAAGAGTAGAAAAGCCTGAAAGTTTGCTTTATTCTCAGGAGAAGCCCAAACCTTCAACATAATAGGCTAACAAGAGGAAGTCTACTCAAGAATAAAATTAATTAGATAATATGTACCAGAAATCAATTTATTCCAACCAATTATTTATTTACTTTGCACTTGTGATGCATTAGAAATGGTAAATATCATCGCTACATTTGTTGATGATATTGCAATGCTAAATATTGGAGACAATAGCGAAGAAGTAACCAGAAAACTGCAACGGGCACATAATAATATAAATAACTGGGTGCTGAATAAAAATCAATGATAGTAAATGTAAAAATTGTACGTACACCAATAACCATGAACGGTATACTCTTAATACTCATCATATTATACAGTAACAACACCATCTCAGGATGAATCTTAATGCTAACATCCATGGGACTAAACATATGAAAAAAAGCAATAATTTATCAGACGAACTAAACATATGAAAAAAAGCAATAATTTATCAGACGAAAATTTCATTTAGTCGTACATAATAATCTGGTAATCAAAAAAGTTTTAAAACATATATAGACTTACGGATCTTAGATATGCGAATAGAAATATGAGTAAAATGCGAATTCTTCAAAATAAAGTACTAAAAAGTGTCACAGAAGCTATAAATGATATATAAATGACTATATATATGATTCAGGAAGTAAAGAAAATGGCAACGAAATTTTAGAAACTGAAGACTCCACATTCTAACTAATACCACTGTATAACATTGGAATAGGACGTAAACTCAAGATAATCAAAAAAACATCCCAGAAGTCATCCAATCTTACCCAGCCTGGTTACTGGCGTGACTGAAATCATTATCCTTGTCGGATTTTACACTCTTGTCTAGGACAATCACACATTTTAAACAAGCACAAACATAAATTTACGACCATGCCCAGCAGGATTAGAACCAAACATTCTATTTTGTGTAGAGTAGCGAAGTGAATCTAACAGGAAAAGTAAAGTGACCCTTCCTGTCACAATAAAGTGATTCTTCCAGTTTTAATTTATTCTAAAAACAAATTATAGATTGGTTAACAATAACCATGATGATAATGTATTAACAAATTCATAAAAGATCCATGTTTGATAACTATACAAACTGAAATCAACTGAAAATATTCCAACAGATTTGGGATTATTTCATTAATTGACTAATTAACCAAATAATGCTACCTTCATATTTAGAATATTATATAAGCTGTTACCTTTGTTACCTCAACTTGACCTAATATTAAAAGAGGCTGGTTTATCAGTCAGTTATGAAACCTATTTGGATTTATGGATAAGTCATCAAACCGACAAGTAACCCAACGCTGCTAGAACAAAGTTCTTTACGTCAATTATCTATGATTATCGCTAAGTAATTAACGAAAAACTGCTTGAAATCAAATGGATTCACGAAGTGTTGCAAGATTTTATCGTAAAACATGAAAGAAGGTTACTAAATCACAGCGACATGGAAGCAATATAGCTACAGGACAACGCACAGGAAATCAGTAGATCCAAGCAATCCAAACTACACGAACATGTATAGTGTATAAATATTACTAACAAATACCTTAATTTAACCAGTCTAATTCAGTTTTCATTTTGGAAATACACACTACGTATTTATCTCGCACTCTCCTAGCACTCTTAATAACATGTTTATATATAAAAATTCAGTTAGTGAATGATCCAGTGTAGAAATAAATTCGTAATAATAAGGTAGAAATAATTTATAATTAAAACTCTATGTAAGTAAAATGTATCTTATAAAGTATGTTATATGAAAAAATTCTGTCATTGAAACTGTCGACACAGTCGAAGTCATAAGAACCCTCCAAAATCAATTATTGTACTAGAAAATATTGATGATATACAAAAAATGACAGTGAATAATCGTTATATGACATATTATGAAGTTAAAGCAACCTTAAACATTGATTAGACATAGAAGATTTGCTCTAAATGGATTCCCTATAACTTCAGCATAAAAACAACTATATGCCCAAGACGCAACGGTTATATTTCAAATTATATCAAATAAAAAAGATGATGTGACAAAATCAATAATCCATGCATATAAGCCGAAAAGACAAAAGTAAAATTTCCAGTTGCTAAATAACGTTTTTTATATAATTAGTCTGAAGTAATCAAGTCACGCACAATCAAAGGCCCCTCGTAGTACTACCGATTCAATAATGCGAAGAATATCTTGTATTCATTGTTCACAAAAGGTATTTTGTATGAAAACCAATACGCATAATAAAACCTAATGATATTATGAAACGACCTTAAAAGTAGATCACCAAAAATAGGTATTGTTCCGGTTGTTTCCGGAATCCCACGTAATGTTAGAGGACATCGACCATTTTAGTTCACGATGAAGCATGAAGAGCTCATTAGTGTCGCGCTGACAACGAGATCCTCTCATTATAGCGCAGTACCGCTCTTGATTCCCCTTTTATATTGTTCCCGATACCGTTATACACGTTATCGCTATTTCTACCGTTTCGTTTATTGCGTCCTCATTGTTTCTATACGTTTTATTTTGATTTATCTTGAGAACATATATCGAGTTTGAATTTTCTAAAATATTTTTGGAATAGGCCTTAATAATAAAAATGAGTCTTTGCCTATGTATATAAAAATGAATTACTGTTCGTTAGTCTCGTCAAACCTTGAATAACCTTAGAATGGCTAGACTGATTTGGCTAATACTGTTTTTAAAATATTTGAAGAAGTCCTCAAAGAAAAGAAGAAGTTTATATGGCGAGAAAATGAATACCAAGTGTCAATGTAGCTATCATCAAGAGATTCTCTATCACAGATGATCCATATTTTTGTTGAGCAATTTTCATTTTGTCAAAACTGCCGGCCACTAATATGAAACAGCGATTAGAATATATTATGTATTTAATATTGAATATATTTTCGGCACTGACCGTTCAATACTTTAGCACGATTTATATTACATAAAAATGTAGGTAGTTTTTATGTACAACGATTCAATAACGTAAAAATCAAGTTGACAAATAATGACATATATGTCAAATATGATACATAGAGTAATATATAAACTGTTAACTTAATACATAAAGTTTCAGAATGGTTTTGAGAACGCCATTTCGCTGCATTTCAATGGTTGGTTTAAATTACCATTACAGATACCTGTAAAGAAAATATTTCATTAGGAAGGCGTTTCAATGGTTGATGACTTCATATACATCACATGACTAACACAAGATGTCACATTCTACTGACCAATTGAAAGTGAAATCCAAAAGCAATTTCTCAAAAAAAATCATTAAAATAAAATTCTACATAAATACAAAAATTATAGAATATAAAAATGCTAAAATATAAGATGAGATTGAGAGTACAACATAACAGGTCAATTGAAAAGTTCCCGGCCTGACACATAGATGGCGCTACTAGAATTAAATCCTATATTTTTTAATTAGCCTTAACCCTCAAAAAATGCGTGTATAAATTTGACAGATGTCGGATCATTAGTTTGTGAATGATAGCATTTTGAGTGAAGCAACTTTTGTTATTGTGAAAAAAGATGGATAAAAAGGAATTTCGCGTGTTTATAAAATATTACTTTCTGAAAGGAAAAATTACAGTTGAAGCAAGTTTTTCCATTTTGAGTTTCCGGACACTGCCCCAGGAAAATCAATCAACAAGGATTAATATGTTATGTTTAGACGTGGTGAAATGAGCACCGAAGACGGTGAACGCAGTGGACGCCCAAAAGAGGTTGTTACCGACGAAAATTATGGCGTTAAGGTTAATCGCCGAAAAACAGGCGCATTTGAAGAAAAGGAAAGTGCTGCTTCACCAAGACAATGCACCGTATCACAAGTCTGTGAAAACGATGGCAAAAATCCATGAATGCTTCGAATTGCAAAATTGTAAAAATCCACGAAGGCTTCGAATTGCTTCCTAATCCACCCTATTCTCCAGATCTGGCCCCCAGCCACTATTTCCTGTTCTCAGATCTCAAAAGAATGCTCGCTGGGAAGAAATTTTCGTGGAATGAACAGGTGATCGCCGAAACTGAGGCATATTTTAAAGCAAAGGACAAATCGTACTACAAAAATGGCATCGAAAAGTTGGAGGGTCGCTATAATGAGTGTATCACCCTTGAAGGGAATTATGTTGAATAAAAAATAATAATTTTACTAAAAGAAATATGTTGAGGACTTTTCAATTGACCTGGTATCTCCTGGAAAATATAATCCAATTATGTATTCATATTCCTTTAGAGCTATCAATTTAAGTAAGATATATTAAAGTTCCTATCTTTTTGTTCCTTCATACTAAAAGCAGCCTAAGTATGTGTCTACTAATATTTTATGTACTAGTCGAAGTGAACTATTGACCAAGAACTATAAACGTTTCTTCATCAGAACAATGATTTAAACAAAATGTTCAAAATAGAATTATATTGGATGCCATCCGACAGTCATATTTTTTCTTATCTTCTTATCTTATCTTAAACTCTTCTCTGATGTTAGTTTTCTATCAATTTAATTGAATTTAATTCCAAAGCTGTTAATTGATTTCCAAAGGTCTCAAGTTCGAGGCATTATTTATCAAAAAAAATCGATATTTTTTTATATTAAGGAAGAATATTTTATTTTGTAGTATCTTCATAGAAATATATTTATGAACACGATGGAAGAAGTAGGACTTATTTACACGTTTTATTTTGGAAATAAAATACAAATCAACCTTCGCGAAAATGGCAACTACTAATTAGGTGCTTGAATGTATTTTGATCAGCGATATCTATTGGTGAAAATACGAAGTATCAATTGAAATAACTGTTAAACAACTTAACCTAACTGTTAAGCGTATTATTACTTGTTATTTTTTTTAAATCTGCTGTCGAAATCTTTTAGAGCACTTTTCCTAAATGCGAATGTTGATTTCAACGATTTGAAAGTGGTGATTTTGATATAAATGACAAACAATAATCCTTGAAGGAGTGAGAAGTTATTGCAACTCATTATAACAGGCGATGAAAAGTTATCTGTTATGATAACCTCCAAAAGTAATGACACTCGAAGAGATCCATCCACATCGACACCGACGTCTTACTATTACGAGTGCTAAAACCGAATCAAACCATTACTGCAGATATTTACCGATGTCAAATGTCAATTCAAGCACACTGTGTCGGACTTGTGAAGGATACATTGTTGCGGCTTACACAGCGCCTTCTGATTACCACTGGTTCAGATCGATGCGGCATGGCTTGACTGATACACTATTTATAAATTCTGAAGAAGTGCGAATATGGATCTAAGATGTGGATCATTGCCCAACCAACATCATTCTTTCGAAACAGTATCGCCATGTCGTCAGAAAGATGTCAAAAAGGTGTATAAATTACGGAAAATATTGCATCAATTTTTCTCAATACATTTTTAAAACGAAAAAAATGTTAAAATAAAATCAAGCACCTAATACTAGATATATTCAAAGCAATCTATTAGAAAAAATTAAAATTATTTCCCCCAACCTAAAATAAACTTTAAAATTAGCTGATACAGACAAGCTTTTCTCAGATTTGGCCTAAATTTCCAACTCCAACACACTTCAAAGCTCATTTTAAAGTTACCTTGATTGATAATAATATTTTGGACCATGGCTGACCGTATAATTATTATTTATAGACCGTTTAGGAGGAACCCGTATCCGAAAGAGCCTAGCTATCGGATGCTCTTTCAGGTCTAGCGACCGAAAAGGTTAAACAAGACTGACCACATATACAGATTGTAAGTAATTTTCGCCGGACATAATGGGTTCATCCACACGTAAAGGTTTTTCATGTATTATTTGTTCGGTTTCATCGCCATAAAAGGTCATCCACCATCATTAATTGTAGAATAACCGTTAATATACAGAAACAATGATCTAATACACACCAATATGCATCATCATTTATCAGGTGAGCGGAAAGAATAAAATAAATCGTACTATATGGTGTCGATAGATGCTTGAACACAAATAAAATTTTATGGTTCTCGCGTATCAAGCAATAATCATCAAAACCATTTTATTGTTTTTTATGTAGATTAATACCAAATCATCTGTGTTAGTTCACATCTAGATGTAGATGCACCAGGTGATGGTAGATTTTCATATAGTTGATTCTACGACCTCCTTTTAAATATATTAAATGGATTAATTAAAATAAACAAAAATAACTAGAAATTAATTAAATATAGCTCCGTATTACGAAATATAAGAATACCTTATGAATGGATACAAAAGTTCGTTATATTTAAACAAAAATGTCTAAAAGATCTCAATAAGGCAAATAATGTGAATTACACAGGTCTGAAAAACAATATAAAAGCTGTTTATATTTGTGAAGAAATCTTTATATTTTTTTATGCTGTGCTATTATTTCATAGTAGTAAAGATATCTAATTTCAAGAATAGATCAAATTTGTATCGAAATTAATTAATGCAATAATATTAAAAAACTAATAATTAAATATTAGTATACAATAATAATTTCTAACGTCAAGACTAAGGCAAATTTGAATTCTATTTTATAATTTTTCAATGTTGTTTTTCGATACTAGATATTTATCTTACGATATATTATTTATTTTAGATTCTTCTTTTAATAATTCATCTTTAAGAAGTGCTAATAAGCATATATCATATAGTACGATGACTTATTACACATTAATTATATTAAAAAAATTATAGCGCCATATCTGGTGAGTACGCTGAGGGCGACACAACTCCCCATTCGAACTGCAATACTGTATCCTTCCTCAGACCAAGTTTTGTCATGCAAAAAGATGACGTCTATTACTCGCTATTGCTGGCCATTTTACAACAATACAACGGACAATATGCTTCAATTCGTTCAAATGAGGTCAGTAGACATCTTTAGCACCAATTCTGTTTGATTTTTGCAACATTGCTGATCCCATCATATGAACAGGAAAACTTTATTGTAGCAATGACTTTTCCCCTTGGGATTGATGTAATAGATTCACTTTTCGTTACCAGTCATAATACGCTGCAGAAAATATTCTTTTCTGGTAAGCGTTGAAACGGCTCAAATAGAATCTTTAGTCAATTCGTATCATAAGCATTTTCCTACTTTTGGACCTTTTCCCATGACTTTAGTTCATCAACTACTAGGCAATAGGTCGTACAATGCATTATCTTCGAACTTTTCTTTGTCGTAGACTTCAAAATCGACAATTCTAAATATTCGAAACAATTAAGATATAAGAAAGCAGTACCGAAAGTCGAAAATGCCGAACAATTTTGAGCGTTACATCATTAACGTCTGTATAAACTGAATAATTCAACAATAATTCATCAAAATCTGTTATTCTACGTAGATAAATGTTAAAGCCATCGAATTTAATAGTTAGGTTAGGGTATCAACAGTTCCTTACATACCTCGCGTCTTTTCATCACCAATCAAAATGCAATGCACGTAACTTCAATACATCAACTTCAATAAAGCAATGGTTACGAAAGATGGATGAAACTTGACACATTCTACTATTACAAGGAAACATAGTTGTGGCTATGTTAGTCCATCATTTATTAACCAACAATGATTTTGGTATAATTCAGCTTTCGATGTGGCTTGGGTTGATTAATCCTATTCCATTCTCAAAAATTTGTAATATTTTAAACCCCTATATCAAATCTGGTCTGTAACTTATTTTTGTAAGCTTTTTTTGTAACTACCACCCTATTTTTAAAATAAAAAGTAAGATTTTTTCTTGTGAACTCAATATTATCACTTCATTTCTTAATTATCCTTCAAAATAATAAATCAATATCTATAAAACATGACCAGATGTAACAATACCTAAAAAACTATTCTATATTTTAGATTTCAAAGTATGTCCAAGTAGTCTGGGTGATAAACCACGCAAGTAAACCACAATGAAACATTATCCTTACATTCCCAGTATGGTGCAAGCTATAACTGTCCTCACAGTATTGAAAATGATGACCAAAGGTACCTAACAACACGAGACTCAAAAGGTTTCACCGATCGATCAACCGCTATTTTCAGCTCAAACTTCATGCGGATCCGGTTCAATAAACGGCAAAATCTTATACGAGCGCCTGCCGAACATCCAACTGCAAGGCTTCGATGATGACGTGGTGAGAGATACCGCTCCGCCATTCACCGTACTCGAGAAATGCCAAGACATGTGCCTGAGGGATCGATCATCAAATAACATAGTCCGGTAAAAGTGAAATTGTTGTTTCTTTTTACAATTCTCGACGGCAATTTTTGTTTTATCTTCCAGACAATGCGCATCGTTTGATTTCCAACCAGGTAGTAGGATAGCAACGTTTAATGGAGATCCGCAGTATGAAGAAAGTACATGTTATCTTACCGGGGAACAATCGCGTCCAGAAGGCTTGGGAACTTTGATGCTGGCTCCTAATAGTATTCACTTTACCGAAGTTTGCATATCATGTAAGTATTATTGAATGTCTCGTAAAAATATTTATAATAAGCAGATCTTCACCATAATCTTATACCAATAATCGAGTAATGCTTTTATATTAAGATAAGGTATGAAACTATAATGTAGAACTTAAAAACAATTTTAAATTTAATTTTAAACATTTGTGTTTAAAAGAAAATAAGTAAGGACTAATTGTCCCTATGAACAGATAAAATTGTCGGTTTAGTCGCATTTTGTAGATTGTCATCGAACACTAGATCGATTTCTCAGAATATCCAGTGCTAAAATAATCGTGCTATATAACATATCCCTCCTGAAGATGCGACCAAAAGATATACGTAGTCCTTGTTACATCTAGATAGCTTATTGTTGCTCTATTTATGAATATTACTGTATTTATCAATTTTCCATGGTATACCCTATATAGAATGACTTGTAATGGTAACAAAATCTGTCTTTGGTGGCTTTAGGGTGTAACTGCAATGCTTGTATCTGGAATCCACGGTTCTTCACAGCATAGATATTTCCCAATTGTAATAGCCATTGGCTAGGGGTCCTTGAGCACCCTGATTGATTTTACAGCTTGAGCTGCGATACTTTTTCCTCAAATTAACTTAAATATATCGGAGAGTGTTTCGATAAATTACAAAAGAATTGCCAATTCAACGTTAACAATTAATTCAAAAGAAAACAGACTTCTGATCTCCTCACCATCATGGAAATATTGCTTAGAGCTCCAGTTACGAAACGCGTACGAATTTAAAACAAAAACTTTTCATTTACTTGAAATATCATATATGCAATATAAGAATACATATGTACAACGTGGGGAGAACGTCCAATTATCATTTTGATTGTCTATAACTTTGCTCAAAGAAAATATAACTAAGTTGGGTTTCCTTTTTTTTCGTCATCATTGGAAAATTATATCGGCTAAATGGTTACCGCGATTCGCTATGTAACTTTCGGCTCTTTTAAAGGCATTTTTATGACATCCTGCAATATATAAGGCTAAAGTTTTTCAATTTCGTGACGAATATAGTCTTTAAGATGTTGAATCGTTTGGGGCTTATTCATATAAACTTTTGATTTAAAAAAACCATAAGAAAAGGTCTGGTGCTGTTTAATCCGGAGATCTGATTGGCCATGCTGAATCGCCACTTCGCGAAACGAAGACTAACTTGAAGACTGTATATGCTGTGGCCCAATCTTGCTGAAACCACATGCCCTCTAGTCCCTGCTCCTTCATTTCAGGCACAAGAAAATTTCGAATCATGTCTTGGTACCGTTCAGCAGTAACAGTAACTGCAACACCTTAGTTATTTTCAAATAAAAACAGCAGTTTTTTGTGGATACATTGCTGTTTCATGAATTAATTGAGGATTCTGTATTTCCCAAAATTGACTGAAAAACGTGGCTGCTGAGAAAAACATGGACTTCATCGCTCATTAACAATTTAGAGGAAAAATCTAAATTTCACAAGACAGCCTTAGGATTGCATTACTGTATTCAGCTCGTTGATCAGGGCCTCTCGGTAGCAATTTCTGGACTAATTGAATTTTGCGAGGGAACATTTTCAAAATTCGCCTTAAACTGTGTGAAGAAATGTATAATTGGGAACCACGTCTCCGAATTGATGTTTCTGCAGGCACAGGTTTCGCTCACAACAGCCACATTGTCAGCGTTACGAGACCTCCGTTGTCTTCCAGAACGAGGCATGTCTGCTGTGGTATCGTACTATCTAAAATTCGAAGGTAAACGAAAAATTGTTGTTTTGTGAGGCACTGGACGATTAAGATATTTTTGACGCAATTTCCACTGAGTTGCAATAATGGAACGATTATTTTTAATAAATATTGTCACTATTTCTGCTCGTTCTTATGGCGTATATTTATCCCTAATAAAATTTGGACATCTACACAACACAATGGATAAAGTGAAACTGAGCTAAACGTCACCAAGATGGCGAACAATCAAAATGGTAGCGGGACTTTTGCCCCACCTCTTACATGAATATGCCTGGATGATTTCTCTATAGTTAGTAGTTTTTTATGTATACAAATCAGTCAGGATTATACCTTCAATTAATTTTAATTATATTACTTCGTTAACTATAAGGCCACCGTTTTCACATAAATATTAAACCCGATTCACATGAATCTTTGTGATTATTTATAACGATGTAACACAGCTAGCAGGACGGAAAGAGAATGTCCCAACAGGAGATACGTTTTCGAACGTCATCCTCGCAAGAAACTGAAGCTTCCCCCAGCAGATGTTAAAGAAATGACAGCCGTAAACCGTAGCGAATGCGAAGATAAGTGCCTGAATGAGTTCAGTTTCGTGTGTCGCTCAGCCACATTCGACTTGGGCTTGAGGACTTGCACTTTGAGTAGATTTACTCGCAGAACTCATCCAGAACTATTGGAAGATGATCCTGATAGCGATTATTTGGAAAATACCTGTTTAAATGGTAAGTATGAGGCCCATGTAAATATATTGAAAATGTAAATAATATAACTTCATTATAGCGGAGAGAAGATGCGATGGACTAGCAGTATTTATTAAGGAAGAAAATAAACGACTAGGTGGACCCTTCGAAGTAGATCTGTTCACCAATTTAACACTGGAAGAATGTCAGGTTATGTGTGTCAGGGCCGAAAAGTACCTTTGCAGGTAAGCAACTTGTGTATACGAGTAGATTGAACGTGTATCAGCAATTATGAGCACCTTACAAGATCTTAAATTGATTTTTCTTGTTGGTAATCAACTGAATCAAATTTCGTAATTTAAGTTTGAGATAAAAAAAACCGGATTAGTGAAGAGAAAACTATTGGATTTTATATCACAACACACCATCTCACAAGGGTATCATTGGGAACGTTTTTTAGTCAAAAACTCAATAAATAGTATCCAACAACTACAACATATACATTGAACGAATCATTTTGCTACCTACAGATAAATCAAAAATAAAGAAAACAGACAATTTAACTAAAACCATTAAATAGTCAATTTGATACAACAAATTATATTTTTTGACTAGATCAATTGAATACGATGAAATGACGAAACAATGCACTCTATCAGAAGAAGACTCAGTATCTCAGAAAGATGACATAGGCGTCGCTAGTAGTCCGACACATCATTTTTATGACTTTGTCTGCTTGGATAGCCGTAAGTAGTCTAAAATGCCACTAGTTTAAAACAGAGATACCTCAGGTTCAAAATTGGATTTCTATACTTGCGTATACTACAATTACTTAATTATTATTTTATTTACGAATTATCAAGCCACATTTATTAAAAAAATCAACTGATTTTTATTTTGAAATAATATTGTACTAACACGAAAAGTTTTATTTTATCTTTCACTTATATACTGTATTTCTCAATACATCTCTACCTAAATTTAATAAAAACATCTATATTTATTGAATAAAGTTTAGTTAACTTTGTTTTTGTTGATAAGAATAATATGTGAGTACCTTTTTCTCATAACATTTAAGGAACTTTATTTATATTCAGCATATCGCTTAAATCAATACATTTATACTTAGAAACACAGTGACAACATTGAACTGCAAAAAATGTTGGTTATTCTAGGCTTATATGAATATAATTTTATGTTTTAGTAGAATGCTATTTTTACTTACACATTATAACGCTGGTGATAGCAAGAATTATTACAAAACTGTCAAAATGTTTAAATGATACATTTTTCAATAATCCACCAACAAAACTTAACAAAACCAACCAAAGTTGACAATGGATAATGATTAAATGTCTAACCATTCTCTATTATAGTCTTTATCTGTGCATTTATCAATGAAAAATCTTTCACTATGTCCATCTAATACTGTCATCAAGAATATAAAATAATTTTATGAAATCTTTCAAGCCAATTGCTTAATGTTTCTGAGCAACTGTAATATATTTTCAGTAACCAATGTTTATCACTTTCACTGATGAAAAACCCAAAATAAAAGTTAGAAAACTTTTTTATCAAAATTATTGCTATATTTTGTTGTGACTATAGTTAATTCACCACAAATTTGGTGTGGTATAAGGAGTTTCAGGAAACCTAACTATGTTATTTGTCACTATTTTAAAACTGATAAAATATCAGACATCAGACTCAGATACAAAAGGGTATTTTATAAAATTCACATATTTTTAGCGAGAGGATCAGAATATCCAGACAATTCTGTCACATCCCATTTATTTAGTGACAAGAAACCAGATACAGCCTTCCAACGTTACAGAAACAGTCGTTTAGGAGGTAAGCATTTCTAAATACGTAACATCAGTTACTAAATAGTGTAAAACGTTGATTTTATAGGTGATCACAACTCTGAAATATCCGGAAGATCATTGAGCGAATGCTTAGACGAATGCCTGAGACAACCGAGCTTCCAATGTCGGTCAGCTGAATACAGTGAACGATACAGAAGCTGCAGACTATCCAGATTCAACCAGAGAGATGGAATGAGAATTATTTATGATGCGGATTACGATTATTATGAGAATCTCATGCGTATGTATTAGATTACTTTTAACCAAATTGAGCATTGGGATAAGTAAAATGTTTTATGGGGTTAGTTGGTGGGGAAGGTGATGGTACAGGCTCACGACCTGACAGTGGGGGTGTCTACCATGGTAGTGGAGGAGATGGTGGGTCCTATCGTCCAGGTGGAAGCAGATATCCTCCAGGTGAGCGTTATCCCATCACTACAGGCAGCAGATATCCACCGCATGGAGGTTCAGACTCAGACTATGATGACAGATACTCAGGAAAACCCTCATATTCCGATAGATATCCAATCGATGACAGGTAAAAAATAATTTGTTGCATCAGTCATTAATCCGCCACTCTAGCATGCCTCTGAGCTATATTTCTTTTAAACATCTTCCATTCACATAGAAAAATCTCAAACACATATATATTTGAAGATAATAACCGTCGTTACAGTAATTGTTTCTTATTTTATGAAAATAAACCACCGACTACCAAATCAAGATTATACGACAAATGTGAATGCAATGTTGAATATTACATCGTACTAATGTCCAAAGATATCTCAATATTGCAATAAGCAATGATTGGGAGCGTGTAAACGTCTTTAAGAGAATTAAAAAGAAACCGAAACAGACAATAATTACGGATGTTGCGTTCTTGCCTAAAATTATTAGCATTGAATTGTAAAAATAATTACTTCTATTCATATTAAATAATTTCTAATATTAAGTTTAATTCCACTTTTCACTGAATACCATACAATAATAATATAATATTATATATATATATATATATATATATATATATATATATATATATATTATTTAACATATATAATTTAACGGTGTATTAATCAACAAAAGTCATCTAGTCATTTTCCTTTGTAGAGCCTTCCTTGGTGCATATCTCCTAGTGAGATTATGTTCACCTGATACTGACATATATATTATAGTTTAATTTTCTATCTTCTTAAGTACTAATAAGACATATTTTTGCCAACTAATTTTTGTCTTTATCATGAACAAAGTAAAGAAACTTTTTCATTAAATAATTACTGTATTTTGTTCTGCAGACATTTTGCAGTTAAAATTATTACCCAGCAACCAGTAAAAAAACTAACACGTCGAAATGTTGCCGAATCTTCCGATTTACAACGCTTATCGATTTAGAAATTCTAATTATTATTTCTAATATTTTGAAGAATTTTGCAGACATTTAGCAACATGGCGCATCGAATTTGATAAGCTGATTCGGTTATATATTTGGGCGCGTAAGATTTCGATATCTAAAAATCTTCATATTCAGATTTATTTGAAGGAAAATTTCATTGCAAGCATAAGTAAAATATATCAAAGTCGTTTTCTTAAATTTACAGATATCCTTCTGATAGATATCCGAGCGATCGATATCCATCTGACAGATACCCCGGCGACCGATATCCATCCGACAGATACCCGAGCGATAGATACCCATCCTCTGACAGATATCCTTCGGATAGATACCCACCATCTGATAGATTCATACCGGCCAAATATTTACCAACCAGACCAGTAGGACCTTCTAGGTACCCACCGTCAGCTAATGGAGACAAATATTCACCAATAGATGACAGAGACCGTGATAGGTAACCGTAATTTTGCAAGTATTAAATATGTGAATACATACATTTAGTCTTTTTTTCTTAATAGCACTAATATTAACCAATACAATAATAATTTTCTTTCAATGTTGAATTCGTAACTTTCACCGATTAGCGATTGATGATCACAAGTCAATATAAACAACTTAAATCAACTGTTAAAACCGATGGTCTTGACATTTCTCTCCATAAAATAAGGGTATCCAGACACCAATCATGGAATGTTCAACGCAAAATCAAATGTCAAACAATTTTAAAAACTCATGATGACGCTGCTTCATTATATCCCAAATGTGAGTTTTGGTTTTAACGCAGAATGGCCTGGAGGAATCAAAAAGTTCGAGCATATAGACTCAGTGGATGAAAACCCAGCTTAAACTCTCAAAGGATCTTCAAATCGCTTAGTAGTTGATGAGTCAACTGTTTCTAGATGTTTAAATACGATGAAAAAGATCTAAAAGGAATACAAATGGTTGCCACACAAATTTCTGAAAATAAAGAGTTTTCTTGGAAGTATTGTGACCGGCAATTAAAAATGGATCAGTTATGACAATCTCAATTATGAAATATCATGAGTTAGGTTAGGAGAGCCATCCACATCGACACCGAAGCGGAATATTCATGGCTATAAAGTCTTGCTGTTCAAAAATACTCGTAGTGGCATCAACATAATATAGTGAGCTACCAAAACCGAATAAAACTCTTAGTATAGATGTCTACCGATGTGCAATGAACAAAATGGACAACGAAATGTGGTTGAAAAAAACAATCAATAACCAATAACAGAAAATAATTTATAATATATAATTACCACTTGTTTAGTTCGATTAGTTGGCACACGGTTTGCCGAACGTCGTTCTTTCGATACGGTATTGTCAGAAATATGGGCAAAAAGTTGCAGAAAAGGACAAAAATTATTTTGATTCTCAACAAATGTCTTTTTAAAATGTATAAATCATCAGAATACATGCAGACACCTAACAATATCAACAGATTTTCTAAAAATGTTTAATGCTCTTTTATATTTAGGTATCCTCTATACATAGGACCTTCCAGCGAAGGAAGCCTTTATCCCCGACCTAGACCAAGCTATAACGGATACGGAGACAGATACGGAAGTCGATATGGCGACCGTTACGACTATAAACACGACAGTTTCTATGGCGATCGTGTAGGAGGACGGGATAGAGATCGATTCGGATCTGATCGTTATCCGGTGGGTATAGGCAGGTATCCATCGGACAGGGACCGATACGGAGGCGGCAGAGACAGAAACCGCATAGACAGAGATAGATACGCAGGTGGTTATGGTAGCCGGTACGACGGGGAAGACAGATATGGAGGAAGGTAGGTAATAATGTTAAATATTACTCCGGAATTACGTTACATAACTATTTTCTATCACTTGTCAAACTTGGTTGAAGCTATTGCTCACTATAATTTTGCAGATTCTCAGGAAATCTATTCAAACGACTATAGATAAACTGTAATTGTACGTTCATATTTTCTCCGGGAAATTATAATGATCCCTAAAACCTGGAAAGTCACCAAACGAAATAAAAGCTTACATATATCACTGCCGTCAGTAATACCAACGGTTTTTGAAAAACTCCTGTCGAAAAGAATAAAATCGATCATAGAGAGAAAAAACCTAATACCAACACATCAGTTTGGGTTAATTAACAAGCATTCAACAATTGAACAGGTCCACATAATAACAGATATTATTGAAAAAGCCTACAAAAGTAGAAAGTATGCTCAGCCATATTCTTAGATGTAGCACAAGCCTTCAATAAGGTTTGGCATGAAGGCTTTTTTCTAAACCACAGAAAATATTACCAAAGCAACACCCCGAAGTACTAAAATCATACATTATAGTCAGAATGTTTATAGTAAAACAAGAAGAAGCTTACTCTACAATAAAGAAGCAGGTGTACAAGAAGGAAGCGTACTGGGGCCAATGCTTTATCTACTGTATACTTGAGATATACCACAAATGGAGATTAATATGATGGCTACATTTGCTGATGATACTGCGATTAAAGCTGTCGGAGACAATAGTGAAGAAGCCTCATGAAAATTATAACAGGCTGGTGACAACATAAATAATTGGACACAAGCTTGGAAGATAAAAATTAACGAAAGTAAATCTCTACATGTGCAGTTTACCTACAATCAGACCGTACAAGCACCAATAATATTAAATAATACTATAATATCATATAGCAACAACGCTAAATATCTCGGAATGAATCTTGATGCAAAACTTCGCTGGAAAGAACATATAAAGAAGAAAAGAAAAGAACTGGAATTGAAATACAGGAAAATGTATGGCTAATTGGAAGAAAATCACAATTATTAGTACATAAATTGCTACTATATAAGCAAGTACTGAAACCTATATGGACATACGGAATTCAATTATGGGGATGTTCTGCAAAGAGTAACATAAACAAAATAAAAATTCTTCAGAAAAAAGTCCTGAGAAGTATTGTAGGCGCATACAGGACTGACTACCTACATCAAAACCTTCAGATACCCACAGTCAGCCAAAAAATCAACAGAATTGCAAGGCGGCATGAGAAAAGACTCCATTCTCAGGAGAATATTGAAGTATTGCAACTTTTGGATACAACCAGACCAGAGCAGGACACAGATTCAAAAGAATTAAACCATCTGATCTTGTAGTGTTGGGTAGTGAGATGCATATAATAAAAAATACATCAGTTCATGTATAGACATTATTTCACCAGAGACTGAGATAGGGCCCATGGATCCTTCTAGTCATATACCTAAATTTAAGTTATCATAAAGACAAATTGTAGGTTAGTCGGAAACGACTAGTAACAATGTAATAATGAAATAATAATTTAAAAAATATTTGCTCCTAAAGTTTTGAAGCTTGCCAATATCCTTTACACAAAATTTCTTCAAGGTTCACTTTCAAAACCCTGCAGCCATGACTTATATAGTGTTTAATTCTGATCATATCAAACATTTGCCAGCTTTGTAACTTTTCCATACTCCATACATTTTTTTTTCTCCTTTATCCAGTGTACTTGCTTTACTCTACTATCTCACGAATAAATCAGTCGAATATTTTACTAATGCGTCAATGGACAGGAAGCAAATTTTAACCTAATAACTGACATTTAACAATAATTGATCCTCTAAAGACATTCATCCTCAACTGAAGCTATGACACTAGTACATACTATACTAGTACAAATATATACTCAACATAGACTAGAAATATAAAAATCCGTAGAGATATATAGCATAACAATTTTTTTAATAACACAAATAACACCTATTGAGTGAAAAATCTCTAATAACCTTTCAGATTTGGTACCAGATACAATGACCGATATGGCGGTAACCGCTACGGAGGGAATCGTTTCGAAGTCAACAGATACGATAGCAATCGCCACAGTTACTACGGAGACGACAGAGACGGAGGAAAATGGTTCTTCAGGCCATCGATAGATCGTCGACCATACGGTGAGTTCGATGATGATAAAAGCTAAAGTAGGACGGTTCAAAGAGTTAGAAATAATGTTTTAGGTCGCCCAGTTGATTCTAGACCACCCACTGAAATAGGTTACGACTCTAGACCGCCGTACCGTCCCGGATTCGATGAGAAACCCTATGGAAATCGAAGACCTCTCTCTCCCGGACCAGATGGACCTATATACGACCATGTAGGATCTCTTGCGCCTGGCAGGCCTTACTCCTCAAGGTATATGATGTTAGACAAAAAAATTTAGAAAAATAATTTTGGTTCAAATTGGGTATAGGTGCGACGATGGCGACAATTTTAAACAAATGGGCACCAGGACGAGGGCCAGGAAAGAATACGTGAGGAAAAGTTTGTTTGCGCCTTCATTAGGGCGATGCCAACAAGAATGTGTTGAAGAAAGAGATTTCGTGTGCAGGTCTTTCAATTACAGGTAAATATTAGTTTAACTTTATTATTTTACAGCCATAAGAACCGGTAAGACAGGTGATGGTTATAAAAACCTTTATTACCTCTAGGCTTATGAGAACGGCACATTAAAACTTACTCGATTATAAGCAACTGCAAATTATTTAGGAAAAATAAATTTCATTTTTTGATACATAACAGGTCAACTGAAAAGTCCCCGGCCTGTCACATAGATGGCGCTACTAGAATTAAATCCATATGTTTTTTAGTTAGACCTAACCCTCAAAAGATGCGTGTATAAATTTGACAGCTGCCGGATCATTAGTTTGTGAATTATAGCATTTTGAGTGAAGCAACTTTTGTTAGTGTGGAAAAAAGGATAAAAAGGAATTTCGCGTGTTGATAAAATATTGCTTTTCGAAGGGAAAAATAGAATTGAAGCAAATACTTGGCCTGATGCCGAGTTTCCAGACACTGCCCCAGGAAAATCAACCATCTAGGATTGGTATGCTAAGTTTAGACGTGAGCACCAAAGACGGTGAACGGAGTGGATGCACAAAAGAGGTTGTTACCGACGAAAATATTTTAAAAAGTAAAATTGAAATTCATTGAAATAGCAGACACTCTAAAGATATCAACTGAACGTGTACATCATATCATTGACGAATATTTGGGTATTAGAAAGTTCTGTGCAAAGTGGGTGCCGCGCGAGCTCACTTTTGACCAAAAACAACGACGAGTTGATGTTTCGGAGCAGTGTTTGAAGATGATCAAGCGTAATAAACAGTGGACTGCTGGCAAGGTTATGGCGTCTGTATTTTGGGATGCGCATGAAATAATTTTCATTGACTATCTTGGAAAAGGAACAACGACTATTACATAGCGTTATGGGAGCGCTTGAAGGACGAAATCGCCGAAAAACGGCCACATTTGAAAAAAAAGAAAGTGCTGTTTCACCAAGACAATGCACCGTGTCACAAGTCAGTGAAAACGACGGCAAAAATATATGAATTGGGTTTCGAATTGCTTCCTCATCCACCGTATTTTCCAGATTTGGCCCCCAGCGACTATTTCCTGTTCTCAGATCTCAAAATGATGCTCGCTAGGAAGAAATTTTTGTCAAATGAAAAAGTGATGACGAGGCCTATTTTAAAGCAAAGGACAAATCGTACTACAAAAATGGTATCGAACAGTTGGAGAGTCGCTATAACCAGTGTATCACCTTTGAAGGGAATTCTGTTGAATAAAAAAAAACTAACTATTCTGCCAAAAAAATGTGTTTTACTATGGTAGCCGAGGACTTTTCAATTGACCTGTTAACTCTCGGCAAGCTTCGAAATGGTACTGAGAAGGCCGATGGGTCTGTAGGCAGATGTAGAAGATTTTGCTTCTTTCTTGGAAATAACCGCTATATGTGCGTGTTTCCAAGACGCCGAGGAATGTTGCAGCATGATGCAGTTAATTATGTTAGCCAGTTCTGCGAGCTGCTTATGTTCGAGCTTTTTGATTTGGGTAATTGATATTGCGCCAAAACCCGAAGAATTTTTGGTTTGAAGTTTGCTGATCATAGTCTGTAGAGACTTTGGAGACTGGTCTTTTGATGAAATTGGATTCGTTGATGACAGTGTCGTTGTATTTAGGTTTGGTGTTTTCAGCTAGAGGGTCTCTACGAGGAGCTCAACATTCTTGGTTAGTGACTGCGGCATTTCCTGTAACCGCTGACTTCACGGGGGTGACATTGTGCGTCTTCCCCACGAGGCATCTAGAGACACGCCAGAAAAAAGCGGGATCGTCTTTGGTCCGCGAGAAATGAGTTCCATTTCATCGCTCGCCAGATCGAGGCGACTTTCCTGACCCTCTTGCATGCTCTGTAGAACGATTGGCAATTGAACGTCAACTTGTCTTCTTTTCTTCATAATTGATTTGATCCGAGTTAATTCTAGTATAGTATAGAGTATTTTGTTTTAAAAAAATAAATAACGATCTGTGAAATAACGATACAAGACAGCACTGAAGTAAACGCATCACTCATAACATTCAGTCTTAACATAAAATAGCGGGTATTGTTCCTTCCAACATACACTCCATAGCCATAAAGTTAAAAAATGTGACTGATTTCAAATATTTCAGATTGAGATTACCACAAAATCTAAATGACTATTTTATCAACCTAACAACATTCATATTATTATCTACTCAATTGAATAATTGTGTGAATAAACTCATAAAACACTGATGGCGTGTCCAGTCCAATCGGAAATAAATGTTTTTCCTAAGCGTGACAATATTATTTTTTAACAGAACAATATTTATAAACCCAAATATTTTACAAAGCAGAAATTCAACAAGCAGGTTTATCAACTGCAGTGATCAGAAAGAAATTGACGTGTTGTTCTCCAACCAAAACCTCGATTTAAACACGCACAAGCTGTTTAAAATGTCATTAAGATAAAATGCATACGTTAATTGTGTTTAAAAATCGCTTGACATCAGTTCTCGTCCATTCATAGGTTTTCTGCTTACAAGAAAGTTAACTACCATGTAACATATAAAAATAACAATATCATAAAATTTATTTAAAAATACAACGCTAATTTTTGCAAAATATTTAAATCTGTAAATATTATTTGTTTTCTTATTTTGGTCCAAAATATACTTGATATTATTTTTTTTAACTACTAATTATTACAAACTATTTAGTAATATTTATATTTACGAATTATTATTCATATATATTTCGAATATACATAGTTTTTCTTGCATAATAACATAGCATAATACTTGTAAAAATTAAGCATATGTCATTGCTAGTAGTAACAGGTGAATTGAAAAGTTCCCGGCCTTACACATAGATGGCACTAGTAGAATTAAATCCATATGTTTTTTAGTTAGCCCTAACCCTCAAAAGATGCGTCTATAAATTTGAGAGCTATCGTTCGTAGCGGGTGCCGCTCGAGTTCACTTTTGACCAAAAATAACGACGAGTTGATGATTCGGAGCAGTGTTTGAAGATGATCAAGCGTAATAAGCCCGAGTTTTTGCGTCGATATGTGACAATGGAAGAAACATGGCTCCATCATTTTACTCCGAAGTCCAATAGACAGTCATCCGAGTGGACTGCACACGATGAACACGCTCCAAAGCGTGGGAAAAGGTAACAGTCAACTGGCAAGGTTAAGGCGTCTGTATTTTGGGATGCGCGTGGAATAATTTTCATTGACTACCTTGAATAAGGAAGGACCATCAACAGCGATTATTACATAGCATTATTGGACCGTTTGAAAAACGAAATCGCCGAGAAACCGCCGCTTTTGAAGAAAAAGAAAGTGCTGCTCAACCAAGACAATGAACCGCGTCACAAGTCAGTGCGATGGCAAAAATCCATGAATTTTGCTTCGAGTTGCTTCCTCATCCATAGTATTCTCGAAATCTGGCTCCCAGCGATCATTACCCGTTCTCAGATCTCAAAAGGATGCTCAGTGGGAAGACATTTTCGTTGAATGAAGAGCTGATCGTCGAAACTGAGACCTATTTTGAAGCAAAGGATAAATCGTACTACGAAAATGGTATCGAAAAGTTGGAAGGTCGCTATAATCAGTGTACCCTTGAAGGGAATTATGTTCAATAAAAAAAACTATTTTTGCCAAAAAAATTTGTCTTACTATGGTAGACCGAGGACGTTTCAATTGACCTGTTATATTCTGATTATTTTACCTATTTTAACAACCAAAAAAGCTACAAATTAAATGCAGAACAGAACTGGTGCTATGTGCGTCGTTATCATTTGGATCAAATTCTGAAACTACTTTTCACTACATTCAATAAACAAATTTTCTTTTATATTTTACAGTACACTAGAAATTAAATATTTTGCCAGATATCAAACTACTACACTACTACTAGAGATATCAGTCTACCTCTTAACCAATATTCTGCTGTTGGTGCCGCAACACATCTCAGACTTCTTACAGATGTCAGACTGTAACAGTGTTCAAGTCTCGGAGTCATACATAACGATTGACAAGATAAGCATTCGAGAGAGGCAGGTTTTAGCTCTGACTGGAGTATTTGCTCTCTTCTACAAGCACCATCTTAGAGAAGCAATATCTCCTGTAGCTATTACTTCAGTGCTAGATGTCACTTTGTTCTCCTGTACTACTCTTGAGATTTACAATAGCAGGAGATCTGTTAGTTGTCAATATTTTGTTATTTTCTTCATTCATTCTTAATCCAATTGTGGCTCTACAGTTCGAACTATATCATGAAGAATGCTAGAAGCCTTAACACATCTGTATCAGCGAACATCAGTTCGGTCAAGGAGTTCGTAGCATCATATTGAACGTCATGTCAGATGAGTATCAGATAAATACATCTATATGATACAAACATTCCGTAAGACATACCCTACTAGCTACACCCCAGAAACAGTAAAATACTAGTAAAAATTAATGGGTTGTTGAAGGCGCACAAGTTTCAGCAAAGAGGCGATCACTATATTTTGCAGTGCAGGCAATAATCTACCCCAATTAATTGAAAAAAAAAAGAAAAAGAAGAACTGAAGACGATTTTGCGTCGTCATTCCAAAAGATGAACTATAAAACTAGAAAAAAAGTCAGCAGCTAACAACAAAAAAGATAATTTTCCATCAAAACTACATCAGCTGCACATCTTCAATACTCTAAATCATGAAATTAAACATCCACCATACTGACCGTATTTGATACCCAAAGACTTCTTTATTTCCAAGCCCTCAGATATCTGAAAAACCTCTTGAATGCCGCCCTATTTTATTTTATTGATGATCAATTAATCTTTGGAAAATAAGTATCTTAATTATTCGAAAAAATTATTTTGCATCAGGGAAGCTGCTCCAAGCCAAGAAAGTAGAGGTGAAAATTGTGAACTCAGCGATAGGGATAGCAGAGACATGGAAATGGGAAACACACAATATTTCGACAATACCGCCAACTTTGACTACTACGAACGATCATTGTCCGGCAATGGTATCGACGGTGAATGCTTAGACGGTGAGTTCCCAATAAACAATTAAAATATCCCAGCAACCATGTGTATTTTCATCAAACAGTGAGTCAAATCTGCAACGAAGACGGAATGGAGTTTACCCTCAGGACACCAGAAGGCTTTTATGGGCGTATCTATACGTACGGATACTACGACAGATGCTTCTTCCGAGGAAATGGTGGCACCGCTAACGTATTAAGAATCAGTGGAGCTCAAGTATATAGAAATTAAATATTATGGAAAACCGGTTCGAGTTTCAAATGATGTTTTCCAGGGCTATCCGGAATGTGGTACTCAACGATACGGGGACACCATGACCAACATCGTGGTGGTTCAATTTAGCGACTACGTCCAGACCGGACGCGACAAGAGATTCAATCTAACCTGTCTATTCAGAGGACCTGGAGAAGCCATAGTATCATCAGGATTTATTGGAGCAGGGTAAGTTGTTAAAATGTTGAAGAAAAACACTCAATTTTATATTAATATAACGTTGAAGAAAGAACACACATTCAATCATTGACATTTTTTGGCAGTATACTCTCTCTCTCTCGTAAGCAATATCCTTTCTCTCTCTTTCCAGTACCTGAATCGATAGGTTCACCTTTTCGTATTAGGTGCTTGCATATATATTGATCAGCGCTATCTATTGATGGAAATGCGAAGTATCCAAGTAAATAACTATTAAATTCCATTATTTTAGCATTTCTCGAAATAAAACAACAGTTTTCCATTTGACATTATTGAGTCATTCACTGTTGTTTGATTTAAAGCAATTTGATACCAAAACATATCAAACACTTTTAGAAACTTGAAGAAAAAATGATGATGCTGCTTCGCCATATCCCAATTATCAGTTTTGATTTAAAACAACATAAAAATAATAAGTCAGTGCCAGCTCAAACTCTCAAAGAACCTTAAGACAGCGTAGCATCATTAGTTCCCAGTCATTTACATGCGATGGGAAAGGTTTAAAAGGAGAGAAAATGACTACCTCATGAAATGACTGAAAGTGCCAGTTCAAACCGTTTCAGCCAATTTTATAACCATATCTACATCAAAACAGCATTGGGGTATAGCGTTTATTCTACTTTTTTCATTTTCAAAAATGGTGAACAATGACCGAACCATACACCTTTTGAAATTTTATTTTTCTGCTTAACTCAAGGAAAACTATTTCCGAATATCATCAGCAGTAGTCAAAATGTATACACCAGTATACTTACCAAGTGTACCGGAAAGTCATTACCGGGTTTTTTATGACTTTTATAGATGCCACAAACAAACAATCAAGACTCAAAAAAATTGACAAGTGTGTTAAATGTGGCTCAAAACAAAATTAGCGCCTGATTACAACAAATGGTTAAAATACTAAAGATGGTGCCAAGATAGGTGCCCCATCAATTAAATGAAAGGTAAATGGAAAATCGAAAAATCGTCTTTTCAATCGAAATTTCTCCATCGGTGATAGAGAAAAATAGTGACGGGTGATGAAAAGTAGATTTATTTCAAAAACCCTAAATGTAAAAAATCATGGTTATTACCTGGCGAAGCCGGCAGATCGTCTCCAAGGCCAAATCTTTTGGTCGCAAAATAATGCTCTGTATTTGTTAGCGGTATTACGAACTGTTGAAACCTTGTGAAACAGTTAATAGCTGCAATTTTCTTGAAAATTATGTAGTTTTTTTATACAAAACTGGTAATGACTTTGGTATACACCTGATATAAAGAGATGAGATGAGAAAGAAATGGTCTCCATACAATTGACAGTAAAGCCTGTTAATTATTTTGATCTTCACTACATATGCTGGCTGATTATGATAACCTAAGTTAAGCATATAATTGGTACTTTGAAATAAAACATACTACATAATAAAATCGAAGCCATCATAACTCATAGACAAACAAAATATAAAAAAATAGTCATATTCTTCATCCAGTACTGAAATTTGATATTGATTATAGGTATACAGATGATATAAGATCCAACCAAGCATATTTTCCTGGGGCAGGCTTCAATAGGCAGGGGATGCTCTCCACTGCATTTTATTTCAATACTTCTTCAACAATGTTTCAGATCGGGCAGTCCAATACCCATCGAGTATCTTCCAGCTGAGAATACGCTGAGTTCCAAGGTCAGATTGATGATTTTATACCAAGGAAGGCCCACCACGACCATAGCCGTTGGCGATCCCCTCACTTTCCGACTAGAAGCCCAAGACGGTTACAACTACGTCACTGATATCTTCGCCACCAACGTAGTAGCCAGGGATCCGTACTCCGGCAGATCTGTACAGTTGATAGACCGATTCGGGTTGGATACTCAGCAGTCTACATTTATCTCGATACTCAGCCGATATGTATTATTTCAGATGCCCGGTTGACCCATTTGTATTCCCTGAACTGGACAAAGGACGTAACGGAGACAGTTTGGAAGCTCGTTTTAACGCCTTCAAAATTCCGGAATCAAATTTCTTGGTGTTTGAGGCCACGGTGAGGACTTGCCGAGACGGATGTCAACCCGCGTATTGTCAAACAGGAAGTGGCAGGTAATTTCCGTTGGAAACAGTGGTTTATATATGGTGTAACAATGAATAAAAACATACATCGGGCTTATTTTTGTAGTCTGATTAGTTTAATTCATTCACAACCGTTGATAAATACCTACCTCAACTCTTTAAGAAAGTTTATCAGTTTTTTCAATGATGGACGTGATGACCGCCACAGTGATTCAGCTTCACAAAGGCGTTCTTCTCATCTTTGTAATAAAATTGCTTATTACGGTTTTAAAATGCCAAGCAGATCAAAACTTTCAAAGCTGAACTGCTTGTCACTGTTATCCTCCACCAGATTTATTCACCTCGGGAAACATATCAAGTTCCTTAAATTCCTAGTACAACTTTTATAACTTGTACATAATTTTACTGTTTATAATATACCCTAAAAGGTCAATTTAAAAGTCCCCGGCCTACCGTAGTAAAACACATTTTTTGAAACAATTATCTTTTTTTATTCAACATAATTCCCTTCAAGGGAAATACACTGATTATAGCGACCCTCCAACTTTTCGATATCATTTTTGTAGTACGATTTGTCCTTTGCTTCAAAATAGGCCTCAGTTTCGGCGATCACCTCTTCATTCGACGAAAATTTCTTACCAGCGAGCATTCTTTTGAAATCTGAGAACAGCAAAAAGTCGCTGGCGGCCATATATGGAGAATACGGTGGATGAGGAAGCAATTCGAAGCCCAATTTATGGATTTTTGCCATCGTTTTCACTGACTTATGATGCGGTTCATTGTCTTGGTTGAGCAGCACTTTCTTTTTCTTCAAAAGCGGCAGTTTCTCGGCGATTTCGTTTTTCAAACGGTCCAATATCGCTATGTAATAATCGCTGTTGATGGTCCTTCCTTATTCAAGGTAGTCAATGAAAATTATTCCACGCACAGACGGCATAACCTTGCCAGTCGACTGTTGCCTTTTCCCACGCTTTGGAGCGGGCTCATCGTGTGCAGTCCACTGGGATGACTTTCGATTGGACGGAGTGAAATGATGGAGCCATGTTTCATCCATTCTCACATATCGACGCAAAAACTCTGGTTTATTACGCTTAATCATCTTCAAACACTTCTCTGAATCATCAACTCGTCGTTGTTTTTAGGCAAAAGCGAGCTCGCGCGGCACCCACTTTGCGCAGAGCTTTCTCATACCGAAAGATTCGTGAATGATATGATGTACACGTTCAGTTGATATCTTTAGAGTGTCTGCTATTTTATTCAATTTCAATTTACGGTCATTCAAAATCATTTTGTAGATTTTTTAATGTTCTCGTCGGTAACAACCTCTTTTGGGCGTCCACTGCATTCACCGTCTTCGATGCTCATTTCACCACGTCTAAACTTAGCATACCAATAATTGATGATTGATTTTTTGATTGATGAAGTTTTTGTTTCAACTGTATTTTGCCCTTCAAAAAGCAATATTTTATCAACACGCGAAATTCCTTTTTATACATTTTTTCACAATATTAAAAGCTGCTTCACTCAAGATCATATAACTCACAAACTAATGATCCGACAGATGTTAAATGTATACTCGCATCTTTTGAGGATTAAGGCTAACTAAAAACATATTGGTTTAATTCTAGTAGGGTCATCTATGCGTCATGCCGGGGACTTTTCAATTGACCTGTTACATTTACATATGTAGTTTAAAAATGTGTCTTTTTACTTTGTTATTTCTATACTTTTATATTTTGTTATGTGTTATTTTTATTATTTCAATGATTCTAATAAAACTCGAAGTGTCACATTTCAAACGATTCAAAAAAAAGATTATTCAGACAGAATCGAAGCATTTGTTTATTACAGATCAGAACCATCATTCGGTAGACGAAGAAGATCTGTTAATGACAGTCAGCTGATGACAGATCCCAAAACAAACATGAGCAACACTCAAAACATCACTGCCATCAAGAACTCACTAATTACTTCGAAAGATTCAACACTATCAACGTCCAAGAATGTTCAAAAGGATAACGCCAATCCAGTGATCGGAGGTGACGCCATCAAAGTATCCGAAAAAAGTAAAGATGAAGAGCCAGAATATGTACGAGAAATGATTGAGGTAGAACTAGATGACGGTGTAAGTAGTTCATATTGTGATTCCTGTTTCTTTCCAGGTATTTGACTCGCGAGAGGAAATGCCCCAGGCGCGTATAGCTGAGGCCGCTCCAGAATATGTATGTTTGTCTCCAGGAGAATATCACGGATTCATCGGAACCATATTCGTGTTGGTGGCTATTCTTTTGACAGCTGCTTTATTAGCGGGCTTGGCCTATCGGAAATACTGGCTAGTGATGAAGAAAAACATGATAGCTGATCGGATATCGTCTTCGTCCAATTTCTCATCAGCACCGTCATACCCCACGAGCAGAAGCAGTGGATTATCTACAGGTAAAATGGGTAACTAAAAAATGTCTTACTGTTAAATGACTTTTTATAAAAATATTAACTAAACTGTTATAAGTTATAAAATTATCCGATTATCAAACGCAACTTACTCAAATACATAATAAAGTTGTAGTAATCAAAATTCCGCTTTAGTCATTTTTAAAAAGGTCTCATTCAATAATGGTTGAGTCCACCACTGTTGTCTGCTTTCAAAATATCCTACAATTAGTTCTTCATTTGATCCCAACCTCTTTCCCCAAATAATATTTTGAGATGTGTAAACAGCCGGTAGTCACTGAGGGTCAAATCTGGACTATATGGTGGGCGATAAAACAATTCGAAGCCCAGTTCGCTCATTTTGACCATAGTTTTCAGCAACTTGTGACACGGATTAAAAAAATTGGTTCACGAAAATCAGTGTAACTTTTAAACTAAATTTCAGATAGTCATGGAATTTTTACTAGTCGTTTGAAGATTATGACTAAAAGTTCAAGAAGATTAGGAGGTATACGCCAGAACTGAGACCTATAATGTGTTGAATTTTGAGGTTCAATTTAATATATCGATATTAAAAACCCAAGGCTTTTGAAGGAGAGTATTGAAATGTTCTTTTCAGATTTCTTGCGTTCACTTTTTTTCTCTGATACCTCTTATGATGACGATACCTTGCACTTACATTTACCGCAATTTAACCTTGATATGCGGGAATAAAAAAGCCATTTGATGGAGCTGGATGAAGGATGGCCTATCAGCTCGACCTTTTGGTTAGTAAAATAGGCAGTTGCCTCAGCCGATGTCATGCCGAATGATGATGTGAGCCCCCGCACATGCGATTTACTCAGAAATTTAGACGTTCTCAACGAATTGAAAAAAATGTTTGTTCACACTTCGACGAAATTACATACACTGAAAAAACGAAGCCTGTCAGTGAAGCTTCAACATGGACTTGACTACAGATGTACTCAATGCAATTGATACATAGTAATACCACCTGTTGTGAATCCTTTAAAATTATTTTATAGGCTTGATAAAAAGATCAAACTTCCAATTGCAAACGTCAGATGGAGCCTAAAAGCACTTGTAAAAACATTTAGTAATACAATAACAGCAACCCTCGTACCAATAGTTAGATACCAATCTTTTTAACACATGTTTTCTTCAATTTCAAGGTATCTGCATATTCGGAACCAACACCCACAAGCCATTTGCCAATTTTAGCGTAGCTCGGGCCAGTAATTTCCCCATTTTACCTAAAGGAGCTGATTACGGGGAGGGGGAGGGGACGACAAGCTCGGGCGGCCCATTCGAAGACCCCAGCGAACCAATCTACACGGACCCGTCGCTGTTCGAAAGATCGCGCAGTCTGCGCAGCATCGCGGTGACCGCCAAACGCAGATCCCCAGCCCAAGCCAACTAGACGCCCGTTATATGATATAGATATATAGGAACAATATGACCTTAATATTACCGTAAATTAATGGAGAAAATTCCGAGACTGTTCTGATTCCCGGACGGAAACTACAACTTTGGAAATATGTACATTTTTTTATTATCGACTAATACCGTAAGAGATAACAATACCATTTTTTATGACATTTTAACTTATATTAGACGGATAGATTCACTTTCCTTTTGATTACGCCACACGTCACTTTTGAACTTAGACCTTAAGCTTCATATATAAATTGATACAATGTAAATATTTCAGGAAATATAACAAATATATTTACTTTATTCGTTTTATTTCATATCTATCTATACCCAATATGAAGCGTTTCAATTAAAAATCAACAACTCCTTAGTAAGTGTATTTACCACAAATACACCCAAATGCTGGATTTTAACGTTAGCAAAATTGGTACCATCTTTAACATCGAAATACACAAGTTTTAAATCATTAGTGTTCTCTGTTGCCTGCAAATTCCTTCCACAAAATAGTAGTGAGTGAAAAAACAAAGTCAGTAACGCACATGTCCTTTGTTCAGCAATATCTATTAGTGAAAATACGAAGTATGAATTTAAACAACCTAACTGTTACATTTGATATTATTGATTTATTCAGTATATACAGATGATGAATAATAGAAAAAGTAACAGGTCAATACAAAAGTCCCCGGTCTAGCACATAGATGGCGCTACTAGAATTAAATCCATACTTTTTTAATTAGCCCTAACCCTCAAGCGATGCGTGTATAAATTTGACAGCTGTCGGATCATTAGTTTGTGAATTATAGCATTTTGAGTGAAGCACCTTTTGTTATTGTGAAAAAAATGGATAAAAAGGAATTTGGCGTGTTGATAAACTATTGCTTTTTGAAGGAAAATAATACAGTTGAAGTAAAAACTTGGCTTGACGCCGAGTTTACGGACACTGCTCCAGGAAAATCAACCATCATGGATTGGTATGCTAAGTTTATACGTGGTGAAATGAGCACCGAAGACAGTGGACGCCCAAAAGAGGTTTTTACCGACGAAAACATTTAAAAGATCCATAAAATGATTTTGAATGACCGTAAATTGAAATTGAATGAAATAGCAGACACTCTAAAGAAATCAAATGAACGTGTACATCATATCATTCACGAATATTTGAGTATGAGAAAGCTCTGTGCAAAGTGGGTGCCGCGCGAGCTCACTTTTGGCCAAAAACAACGACGAGTTTATGATTCGGAGCAGTGTTTGAAGATGAGAGCGTAATAAACCCGAGTTTTTGCGTCGATATGTGACAATGGATGAAATATGGCTCCATCAATTAACTCCGAACTCCAATCGACACTCATCCGAGTGGACTGCACACGATGAAGCCGCTCCAAAGCATGGAAAAACGCAACAGTCGGATGGCAAGATTATGGCGTCTGTATTTTGGGATGCGCATGGAATAATTTTCATTGACTACCTTAAAAAAGGAAGAACCATAAATAGAGAAACAGCGTTTGAACGACGAAATTGCCGAAAAACGGCCGCATTTGAAAAAAAAAGTGCTGATTCACCAGGACAATCCACCGTTTCACAAGTCAGTGAAAACGATGGCAAAAATCCATGAATTGGGCTTCGAATTGCTTCCTCATCCACCGTATTCTCCAGATCTGCCCCCCAGCGACCATTTTCTTATCCTCAGATCTCAAAAGAATGCTCGCTGGAAAGAAATGTTCGTCAAATGAAGAGGTGATCGCCGAAACTAAGGCATATTTTCAAGCAAAGGACAAATCGTACTACAAAAATGGTATCGAAAAGTTGGAGGGTCGCTATAATCAGTGTATCACCCTTGAAGGGAATTATGTTGAGTTAAAAAAAACTAATTTTGCCAAAAAAAATTATTTTACTATGGCAGGCCTGGGACTTTTCAATTGACCTGTTATACAGGCGGTAATAAAACGTTCAAAATTGCATTTTCGACATTCATTAGATTCTTTAAAAAAAATTAAAGTATCCTTTTTACCAAAGAGGATTTATTCGGACTGAAGTTACAGTTTAACTTTGGCTTCGAACCACGGTCCTCGGCATTAAGCCTACCGGCTGGCCAGCGACCAACTTAGAGACCATCCCAGAAGACATCCGGTCTTACTCAGCCTGGTTACTGGCGTGACTGGGATGGTTATTCCTTGTCGGATTTTCCACTGTTGCCTATAAAAACATTTACAATTATAACAACAAACTGCGCCAACGAAGCCGGCCGGAAAATTTTAACAATTCTAATCGGTTAAAGATACAGGCAACAATTAAATAAATAGCTACGAATTTGTATTTACTACATGGTGTACAGTTATATTCTAGAAAGGTAATTACAGTTTTGAAGGTGAAATATTTGTTAACTCTATTAAATAAATTCAGACACAACGGCTATGTAGCATGAACACATAAAACCTGATGATTTCGATAGAAAATCCACAGGCCGTATAAGAAAATATTATGCTAGTATCTCTTAAAATCATAAACCAAAAAAATTGAATTGCTAACAAGCTCATTTGGGACATATCTTCGAAAAATGAACGAGTAAGACATTAAAACCGCAGTGATGTGATAACTACAGACTAAACAATAACATAGGTAGGTGGTATTTGATCAGTTTTACTTTATATTTTAGGTAGAAAATATGGTAGTCTTTTTAACTAAAAAGCTTTATAACTAGAGATGACGTGAAGGAAGCTAAAAAACCAATTGTTTAGTACAGTGCGGTTAATGGCATCTGATACATTTTTAAATATTTGCATTGTTCCATGAAATAAATAAAATTAGTAGAAATATGTCAGTATCCTATTTTGTCAACCTTTTCAATTGCCATTTCTAGTATTTACAAAACTTTCCTACATGTTCCGAACTAAAATATATTGAAAAACGTTGTATATGTGAAAAATGTTCCAACAACCCTTGGCAAACATCTTTTTTTATATTGTTAATAATTATTTTGTATGAGATTATTATTAAACATATTTCCCTCCCCAGTTGTGACATAGTTTTTCAAAGCACAGAAGCTCTTATTGCATCAAAGGGTGGAATCACTAAATATTAAAATTAATTCTATAATATTTTTATTTAATAATATTAAGATTACCAAAAGGTAGATTATAAAACTGTTTCGTATATTCTTTTGTAGTTTTTAGGATCCCAATAGATTGCAGATACAAATTAAAAATATATAAAAGACCTCCAACTAATCATTCGTTGCAGAAATCCAATTAAACTAGAAAATATAATAATTGGAATATTGTCCCTAATAATTTGGTCACCCACTATACTGCTAGATATTAGTATTAAATATGAAGTTGATTATTGTTACTTATTGATTTATGTTATGATTTCATACAGGTATAAGTTAATAAAAATATTTTTCCTTTTAAACTCAGCTTTCCTTGAACCCTCTCTATTTTCAGAAATATTATCTCGTATCCTTTTCGTGATTAGAGATACCGGAGAGATCCAGGAACCACGCGGGCTGCGAAACCCTTTCAAGAGTCTACAGAGTTTATAGTAAGTTTATAGAGTCTGCCTGCTTAGGTCACCACACCTGCTGAAGACCATCCGACAAAAAATAGATAAGTCCACAAAACACTCCTTCTAAGCACCGGCTATGGATATGTATATGTATAGATATAATTATTATAAAAATGAATATTATGCAACCCTAGGCAAGACGCTAATAAAAAGAAAACAAAAAAAAAGGTAATGAAAGAAGGTAAAAGTTAGAATAACCTTTGAGTAAGTCTTGTAAATCATAATATTTTTTTAATAATTCATTGCAGATATATTATTTTTCATGCTAGAAACAAAAGGATCCCAACAAGTGGTCAATCAAGGCTGAAATTAAGGAGTGGCTTGCAAAATATACATTAAGTTTTGAAGATACGATATTAAAGAATGAAGTATTTCAAAGTGTCACTTAGTAAATATAAATTAAATGTTTAATTGTGTTTTATGCAATTTACTTTTTTAGAAATAACCCCAAATACACAGTAGATATAGCCACAGAGTATAACGTCTTCCTCCTTATCACTGCATATTTAATAAAATTGAATTGTTGACATGTGGCAAATAATCATTACAGTAGATATGCAGGCCAAAAATGATATACTAATATATATATATATATATATATATATATATATATATATATATATATATAAATATATATATATATATATATATATATATACATATATTTATATATATATTTATATTGTAACAGTGGGTGAATGAAACTTTGTGGATGTAGGATTATGGTTCAATGCTTATAATACTAAGACAGAATGATGAGTGCAGAAACAAATAAAGATGAGTATATAATTAACATAGGATAACTGTGTAAAGTCGTAATGTAAAGTTGTAAAGATCATTTGGTTAAAATGTACGAGGAGAGAATGAGTACTAACTGTTTTGCAGATATGGAACATGCATTAGAGAGAATTCAATGATTAAAACTAATTTCATCAAGAAAAATGTACACAGGTAGTAACAACAGAAACTAAGAAGAAATACAGTAATATCAGAGTGATTTGACGAGAAAACATAGCAACAAAGGAAACTACACGCAAACTTAAAGAAGTACATATATTCCTTAATAAAAATAAAATTCATTATTTGGATATATAATGATTGATTAGGTAATATTAAGCCTTCAGAAGATACCATAGATGGTTTAGAAAAGAGTTCAATGTAAATAGATTAAAATGACCTTAACCTATAAACTATTGTGGTTGTAAACTATTATTAGATGTAAAATGATATAAAAATAAATTAAATTTCATAACATTTTTTTATTCATTATTTTATCTATATTCGAATGTTGTTATATATCGAAGCTAAAATATACTAAAATGCGTAAAATATTAACGTTAAATTCGAGAACATTACACCGTTTTAACATCATAAATTGAGATGACCTACGTTCACTGTTACTTTGGATAGACTACTATATTGCAGCATCTCAGTTATTCTAGATCAACATTTTAAATAAAATATAAAATGCTATAAAATAAACTGTAATACAAGCCAAAAGGTTGTTGTTATCTTTATGGCTCGTTGGACGTTAAACCGTTACCATTAGACGTCAAATTGCACGCGAACTTAGCAAAAGCGTATACAATTGAGTATATTAATACGAGCGATTAGTCCTATCGCTTCTCTCTCTCGCTTGTTTCTGATCATTAGTAAGCCATGTATTCGTCGACCAGTGCAAGTACCAGCTTATACAAATGTATGTGGCATCGATAGCGTTCCTGTTGCGTCTAGTGTGCTACTCCCAAGCAACCAGAGTATATATGTCAACGCTTGGATCCAACCCGGTTCATCCAGTCCACGCGCAGATTCATCAGGACACCGTACTAGCCAAGTTTTTAGAAATAGAAGAATTCAAACCGCAGGAGGTAGATAATAAAGCTTAATTGACCAAAAAGCATCATTAACGATTAATTTACAGATCGCTTGGTATCCGAAGAAATGCAGAAGAGTCGGACAAACTTGGATAAGCCCTCAATATACCTCCAAAGCTATTTGTGTAAGGGCAGGTAGAAGAGGCTACAAGATCAGCGTGACCCACTGTGAAACTGACGAGATCATTAACAAGGAGACTCGGAACTGCGAAAAACTGCTCGGAGGCGGCTTACCGATTTGTTTCATCGAAAATCGACCCTGTCCAGGTATGAATAAAATAATTTTTACACGCAACTTCAAAATACAACTATTTTAGGAGGATTTATAGGCACTCTTGCCCATCCTAATAAAGAGTACTACAAATCCTACTTGGTCTGTTTGCCATATGGAGGGATATTCGTCGCTGAATGTAAGCCTGAAGAACATTACAATCAAAAATCGAAACAGTGTGAACCAGATTACGTAAAACAAACAATCGTTAGTTACTCAATGTGTAAAGAAGCTAATATCATTAAATGCTCCAAACCTGAGATAAACGCTGTCTCCTTATATTTTAAGCAACACTTGGATAAAAGTTATTGGAACTACTGTGAAGGATGCTATTACATATGTGCTACCAAAAATCCACACACATTCGAATTGACAGTAAACTGTAATCCAGAAATTGAAACTGCAACGTATTTTTCCAGCGAATATATTGACCCTTGTGAACCTGGCACTTTTATATCCGAAGATATATTCGAATGCGATCATTCTAAGAGCCAAGTATACTCTGATGAAGAAATTGATCCTACCGATAACGTAAGTTTACCTATCGCGCCTTTCTCTAAAATTACTACGGATATTAGCGACGAGGAATACCCAAGTTTTGAGACATCTTGTGAGGATGAAAGTATTGATGATGAAAAATTTCAAACGTCGTTTTCCATGGAATCTGATGAAAGCGAGGAGTCGAATTTAATCGACTCAACTGAAACCGAATATAAATATCCTGGCTATAAAACGATTAAAACGTCATGCGATGTTGAGCTCAATCCAATCTACCTATTTAATTCCACGGATCCAACAAATACCCTATTTGAGAGAATGTCCGATCCTTCCATCACAGAGAATCCCTTAATAGGAACTCCTACTATTGCCACGACAGCAAAAGGCAATACAGATACACCAATCACCGACGAAATGCCTATTGAAACATTATATGCTGAAAAATATAGTACGGACATAACTACAGCTAAAATAACTTACCCAAATAAACTATCTATTGAAACTCCCTGTGAAAATGATACTAATACGCCAAAAACCAGCCTAACGAACACAACTCACGGCAGTATAAACGATTCTCCTCTCATCGATGATCAAACTACAGAACCCCCATGTGACGATGATATTACCACACCTGAAATAGGCATGACGAGCAAAACCGATGGTGGAATAACCGATTCTCCTCTCATCGATGATCAAGCTACTGAAACACCATGTGACGATGATATTACCACACCTGAAATAAGTACTACGAGCTCAACCGATGGCGGAATAACCGATTCTCCTCTCATTGATGATCAAGCTATTGAAACACTATGTGACGATGATATTACCACACCTGAAATAGGCACCAAGAGAACAACCGATGGCGGAATAACCGATTCTCCTCTCATCGATGATCAAGCTACTGAAACACCATGTGACGATGATATTACCACACCTGAAATAAGCACCACGAGCACAACCGATGGCGGAATAACCGAATCTCCTCTTATCAATGATCAAACTACTGAAACACCATGTGACGATGATATTACCACACCTGAAATAAGCACCACGGGCACAACCGATGGCGGAATAACCGATTCTCCTCTCATCGATGATCAAGCTACTGAAACACCATGTGACGATGATATTACCACACCTGAAATAAGCACCACGAGCACAACCGATGGCGGAATAACCGAAATTCCTCTTACCAATGATCAAACTACAGAACCTCCATGTGACGATGATATTACCACATCTGAAATAGGCATCACGAGCACACCCGATGGCGGAATAACCGATTCTCCTCTCATCGATGATCAAGCTAGTGAAACACCATGTGACGATGATATTACCACACCTGAAATAAGCACCACCAGCACAACCGATGGCGGAATAACCGATTCTCCCCTCATCGATGATCAAGCTACTAGAACACCATGCGACGATGATATTACCACACCTGTAATAAACACCACGAGCACAACCGATGGCGGAATAACCGAAATTCCTCTTACCAATGATCAAACTACAGAACCTCCATGTGACGATGATATTACCACATCTGAAATAGGCATCACGAGCACACCCGATGGCGGAATAACCGATTCTCCTCTCATCGATGATCAAGCTAGTGAAACACCATGTGACGATGATATTACCACACCTGAAATAAGCACCACGAGCACAACCGATGGCGGAATAACCGATTCACCCCTCATCTATGATCAAGCTACTGGAACACCATGCGACGATGATATTACCACACCTATAATAAGCACCATGAGCACAACCGATGGCGGAATAACCGATTCTCCTCTCATCGATGATCAAGCTACTGAAACACCATGTGACGATGATATTACCACACCTGAAATAAGCACCACGAGCACAACCGATGGCGGAATAACCGAATCTATTCTCATCGATGATCAAGCTAGTGAAACACCATGTGACGATGATATTACCACACCTGAAATAAGCACCACGAGCACAACCGATGGCGAAATAACCGATTCTCCTCTAATCGATGATCAAGCTACTGAAACACCATGTGACGATGATATTACCACACCTGAAATAAGCACCACGAGCACAACCGATGACGGAACAACCGATTCTCCTCTCATCGATAATCAAGCTACTGAAACACCATGTGACGATGATATTACCACACCTGAAATAAGAACTGCGAGCACAACCGATGGCGGAATAACCGAATCTCCTCTTATCAATGATCAAACTACAGAACTTCCATGTGACGATGATATAACCACATCTGAAATAGGCATCACGAGCACAACCCATGGCGGAATAACCGATTCTCCTCTCATCGATGATCAAGCTAGTGAAACACCATGTGACGATAATATTACCACACCTGAAATAAGCATCACGAGCACAACCGATGGCGGAATAACCGAATCTCCTCTTATCAATGATCAAACTACAGAACCTCCATGTGACGATGATATTACCACACCTGAAATAGGCATCACGAGCACAACCGATGGCGGAATAACCGACTCTCCTCCCATCGATGATCAAGCAAGTGAAACACCATGTGACGATGATATTACCACACCTGAAATAAGCACCACGAGCACAACCGATGGCGGAATAACCGATTCTCCCCTCATCGATGATCAAGCTACTAGAACACCATGCGACGATGATATTACCACACCTGTAATAAACACCACGAGCACAACCGATGGCGAAATAACCGATTCTCCTCTAATCGATGATCAAGCTACTGAAACACCATGTGACGATGATATTACCACACCTGAAATAAGCACCACGAGCACAACCGATGACGGAACAACCGATTCTCCTCTCATCGATGATCAAGCTACTGAAACACCATGTGACGATGATATTACCACACCTGAAATAAGCACCACGAGCACAGCCGATGACGGAACAACCGATTCTCCTCTCATCGATGATCAAGCTACTGAACCACCATGTGACGATGATATTACCACTCCTGAAATAAGTACCATGAGCACAACCGATGGCGGAATAACCGATTCTCCTCTCGTCGATGATCAAGCTACTGAAACACCATGTGAAGATGATATTACCACACCTGAAATAAGCACCACGAGCACAACCGATGGCGCAATAAACGATTCTCCTCTCATCGATGATCATGCTACTGAAACACCATGTGACGATGATATTACCACACCTGAAATAAGCATCACGAGCACAACCGATGGCGGAATAACCGAATTTCCTCTTATCAATGATCAAACTACAGAACCTCCATGTGACGATGATATTACCACACCTGAAATAGGCATCACGAGCACAACCGATGGCGGAATAACCGACTCTCCTCCCATCGATGATCAAGCAAGTGAAACACCATGTGACGATGATATTACCACACCTGAAATAAGCACCACGAGCACAACCGATGGCGGAATAACCGATTCTCCTCTCATCGATGATCAAGCTACTGAAACACCATGTGACGATGATATTACCACTCCTGAAATAAGTACCATGAGCACAACCGATGGCGGAATAACCGATTCTCCTCTCGTCGATGATCAAGCTACTGAAACACCATGTGAAGATGATATTACCACACCTGAAATAAGCACCACAAGCACAACCGATGGCGCAATAAACGATTCTCCTCTCATCGATGATCATGCTACTGAAACACCATGTGACGATGATATTACCACACCTGAAATGAGCACCACGAGCACAACCAATGGCGGAATAACCGAATTTCCTCTTACCAATGATCAAACTACAGAACCTCCATGTGACGATGATATTACCACATCTGAAATAGGCATCACGAGCACACCCGATGGCGGAATAACCGATTCTCCTCTCATCGATGATCAATCTAGTGAAACACCATGTGACGATGATATTACCACACCTGAAATAAGCACCACGAGCACAACCGATGGCGGAATAACCGATTCTCTTCTAATTGATGATCAAGCTACTGAAACACCATGTGACGATGATATTACCACACCTGAAATAAGCACCATGAGCACAACCGATGACGGAACAACCGATTCTCCTCTCATCGATGATCAAGCTACTGAAACACCATGTGACGATGATATTACCACACCTGAAATAAGAACCACGAGCACAACCGATGGCGGAATAACCGAATCTCCTCTTATCAATGATCAAACTACAGAACCTCCATGTGACGATGATATTACCACATCTGAAATAGGCATCACGAGCACACCCGATGGCGGAATAACCGATTCTCCTCTCATCGATGATCAAGCTAGTGAAACACCATGTGACGATGATATTACCACACCTGAAATAAGCACCACGAGCACAACCGATGGCGGAATAACCGATTCTCCCCTCATAGATGATCAAGCTACTGGAACACCATGCGACGATGATATTACCACACCTGTAATAAGCACCACGAGCACAACCGATGGCGGAATAACCGAAATTCCTCTTACCAATGATCAAACTACAGAACCTCCATGTGACGATGATATTACCACATCTGAAATAGGCATCACGAGCACACCCGATGGCGGAATAACCGATTCTCCTCTCATCGATGATCAAGCTAGTGAAACACCATGCGACGATGATATTACCACACCTGTAATAAGCACCATGAGCACAACCGATGGCGGAATAACCGATTCTCCTCTCATCGATGATCAAGCTACTGAAACACCATTTGACGATGATATTACCAAACCTGAAATAAGCACCACGAGCACAACCGATGGCGGAACAACCGAATCTCCTCTCATCGATGATCAAGCTAGTGAAACACCATGTGACGATGATATTACCACACCTGAAATAAGCACCACGAGCACAACCGATGGCGAAATAACCGATTCTCCTCTAATCGATGATCAAGCTACTGAAACACCATGTGACGATGATATTACCACACCTGAAATAAGCACCACGAGCACAACCGATGACGGAACAACCGATTCTCCTCTCATCGATAATCAAGCTACTGAAACACCATGTGACGATGATATTACCACACCTGAAATAAGAACCACGAGCACAACCGATGGCGGAATAACCGAATCTCCTCTTATCAATGATCAAACTACAGAACCTCCATGTGACGATGATATAACCACATCTGAAATAGGCATCACGAGCACAACCCATGGCGGAATAACCGATTCTCCTCTCATCGATGATCAAGCTAGTGAAACACCATGTGACGATAATATTACCACACCTGAAATAAGCATCGCGACCACAACCGATAGCAGAATAACCGATTCTCCTCTCATCGATGATCATGCTACCGAAACACCATGTGACGATGATATTACCACACCTGAAATGAGCACCACGAGCACAACCGATGGCGGAATAACCGAATTTCCTCTTACCAATGATAAAACTACAGAACCTCCATGTGACGATGATATTACCACATCTGAAATAGGCATCACGAGCACACCCGATGGCGGAATAACCGATTCTCCTCTCATCGATGATCAAGCTAGTGAAACACCATGTGACGATGATATTACCACACCTGAAATAAGCACCACGAGCACAACCGATGGCGGAATAACCGATTCTCTTCTAATTGATGATCAAGCTACTGAAACACCATGTGACGATGATATTACCACACTTGAAATAAGCACCACGAGCACAACCGATGACGGAACAACCGATTCTCCTCTCATCGATGATCAAGCTAGTGAAACACCATGTGACGATGATATTAATACACCTGAAATAAGCACCACGAGCACAACCGATGGCGGAATAACCGATTCTCCCCTCATCGATGATCAAGCTACTGGAACACCATGCGACGATGATATTACCACACCTGAAATAAGCACCACGAGCACAACCGATGGCGGAATAACCGATTCTCCCCTCATCGATGATCAAGCTACTGGAACACCATGCGACGATGATATTACCACACCTGTAATAAGCACCACGAGCACAACCGATGGCGGAATAACCGAAATTCCTCTTACCAATGATCAAACTACAGAACCTCCATGTGACGATGATATTACCACATCTGAAATAGGTATCACGAGCACACCCGATAGCGGAATAACCGATTCTCCTCTCATCGATGATAAAGCTAGTGAAACACCATGTGACGATGATATTACCACACCTGAAATAAGCACAACGAGCACAACCGATGGCGGAATAACCGATTATCCTCTCATCGATGATCAAGCTAGTGAAACACCATGTGACGATGATATTACCACACCTGAAATAAGCACAACGAGCACAACCGATGGCGGAATAACCGATTCTCCTCTCATCGATGATCAAGCTACTGGAACACCATGCGACGATGATATTACCACACCTGTAATAAGCACCATGAGCACAACCGATGGCGGAATAACCGATTTTCCTCTTACCAATGATCAAACTACAGAACCTCCATGTGACGATGATATTACCACACCTGAAATAGGCATCACGAGCACAACCGATGGCGGAATAACCGATTCTTCTCTCATTGATGATCAAGCTAGTGAAACACCATGTGACGATAATATTACCACACCTGAAATAAGCATCACGAGCACAAACGATGGCGGAATAACCGAATCTCCTTTTATCAATAATCAAGCTACTGAAACACCATGTGACGATGATATTACCACACCTGAAATAAGAACCACGAGCACAACCGATGGCGGAATAACCGAATCTCCTCTTATCAATAATCAAACTACAGAACCTCCATGTGACGATGATATAACCACATCTGAAATAGGCATCACGAGCACAACCGATGGCAGAATAACCGATTCTCCTCTCATCGATGATCAAGCTAGTGAAACACCATGTTACGATAATATTACCACACCTGAAATAAGCATCACGAGCACAACCGATGGCGGAATAACCGAATCTCCTCTTATCAATGATCAAACTACAGAACCTCCATGTGACGATGATATTACCACACCTGAAAGAGGCATCACGAGCACAACCGATGGCGTAATAACCGACTCTCCTCCCATCGATGATCAAGCAAGTGAAACACCATGTGACGATGATATTACCACACCTGAAATAAGCACCACGAGCACAACCGATGGCGGAATAACCGATTCTCCTCTAAACGATGATCAAGCTACTGAAACACCATGTGACGATGATATTACCACACCTGAAATAAGCATCATGAGCACAACCGATGCCAAAATAACCAATTATCCATTCATCGATGATCAAGCTACTGAAACACCATGTGACGATGATATTACCACAGCTGATATAAGAACCACGAGCACAACCGATGGCGGAATAACCGAATCTCCTCTTATCATTGATCAAACTACAGAACCTCCATGTGACGATGATATAACCACATCTGAAATAGGCATCACGAGCACAACCGATGGCGGAATAACCGATTCTCCTCTCATCGATGATCAAGCTAGTGAAACACCATGTGACGATAATATTACCACACCTGAAATAAGCATCACGAGCACAAACGATGGCGGAATAACCGAATCCCCTTTTATCAATGATCAAACTACTGAAACATCATGTGACGATGATATTACCACACCTAAAATAGGCATCACGAGCACAACCGATAGCGGAATAACCGATTCTCCACTCATCGGCGATCAAGCTACCGAAACACCATGTGACTATGATATTACCACACCTGAAATGAGCACCGTTGGCACAACCGATTGCGGAATAACCGATTCTCCTCTCATCGGTGATCAAGCTACTGAAACACCATGTGACGATGATATTGCCACACCAGAAATAAGCACCACGAGCACAATCGATGGCGGAATAACCGATTCTCCTCTCATCGATGATCAAGCTACTGAAACACCATGCGACGATGATATTACCACACCTGAAATAAGCATCACGAGCACAACCGATGGTGGAATATCCGATTCTCCTCTCATCGATGATCGAGCTAGCGAAACACCATGCGACGATGATATTACCACACCTGAAATAAGCATCACGAGCACAACCGATGGCGGAATATCCGATTCTCCTCTCATCGATGATCGAGCTAGCGAAACACCATGTGACGATGATATTACCACACCTGAAATAAGCATCACGAGCACAACCGATGGCGGAATAACCGATTCTCCTCCCACCGATGATCAAGCTAGTGAGACACCATGTGACGATGATATTACCACACCTGAAATAAGCACCACGAGCACAACCGATGGCGGAATAACCGATTCTCCTCTAAACGATGATCAAGCTACTGAAACACCATGTGACGATGATATTACCACACCTGAAATAAGCACCACGAGCACAACCGATGGCGGAATAACCGATTCTCCTCTAATCGATGATCAAGCTACTGAAACACCATGTGACGATGATATTACCACACCTGAAATAAGCACAACGAGCACAACCGATGACGGAACAACCGATTCTCCTCCCACCGATGATCAAGCTAGTGAGACACCATGTGACGATGATATTACCACACCTGAAATAAGCACCACGAGCACAACCGATGGCGGAATAACCGATTCTCCTCTAATCGATGATCAAGCTACTGAAACACCATGTGACGATGATATTACCACACCTGAAATAAGCACAACGAGCACAACCGATGGCGCAATTACCGATTCTCCTCTCATCGATGATCAAACTACTGAAACACCATGTGACGATTATATTACAACACCTGAAATAAGCACCACGAGCACAACCGATGGCGGAATAACCGATTCTCCTCTCATCGATGATCAAGCTACTGAATCACCATGTGACGATTATATTACAACACCTGAAATAAGCACCACGAGCACAACCGATGGCGGAATAACCGATTCTCCTCTCATCGATGATCAAGCTACTGAAACACCATGTGACGATGATATTACCACACCTGAAATAAGCACCACGAGCACAACCGATGGCGGAATAAACGAATCTCCTCTTATCAATAATCAAACTACAGAACCTCCATGTGACGATGATATTACCACACCTGAAATAGGCATCACGAGCACAACCGATGGCGGAATAACCGATTCTCCTCCCACCGATGATCAAGCTAGTGAGACACCATGTGACGATGATATTACCACACCTGAAATAAGCACCACGAGCACAACCGATGGCGGAATAACCGATTCTCCTCTAATCGATGATCAAGCTACTGAAACACCATGTGACGATGATATTACCACACCTGAAATAAGCACAACGAGCACAACCGATGGCGCAATTACCGATTCTCCTCTCATCGATGATCAAACTACTGAAACACCATGTGACGATTATATTACAACACCTGAAATAAGCACCACGAGCACAACCGATGGCGGAATAACCGATTCTCCTCTCATCGATGATCAAGCTACTGAAACACCATGTGACGATGATATTACCACACCTGAAATAAGCACCACGAGCACAACCAATGGCGGAATAACCGAATCTCCTCTTACCAATGATCAAACTACAGAACCTCCATGTGACAATGATATTACCACATCTGAAATAGGCATCACGAGCACAACAGATGGCGGAATAACCGACTCTCCTCTCATCGATGATCAAGCTACTGAAACACCATGTGACAATGATATTACCACACCTGAAATAAGCACCACGAGCCCAACCGATGGCGGAAAAACCGATTCTCCTCTAATCGATGATCAAACTAAAGGATCTCCATGTGACGATAATATTACCACATCTGAAATAGGCATCACGAGCACAACCGATGGCGGAATAACCGATTCTTCTCTCATCGATGATCAAGCTACTGAAACACCATGTGACGATGACATTACCACCCCTGAAATAGGCACCACGAGCACAACCGATGGCGGAATAACCGATTCTCCTCCCATCGATGATCAAGCTACTGAAACACCATGTGACGATGATATTACCACACCTGAAATAGGCATCACGAGCACAACCGATGGCGGAATAACCGATTCTCCTCTCATCGATGATCAAGCTACTGAAACACCATGTGACGATGATATTACCACCCCTGAAATAGGCACCAGGAGCACAATCGATGGCGGAATAACCGATTCTCCTCTCACAGATGATCAAGCTACTGAAACACCATGTGACGATGACATTACCACACCTGAAATAGGCATCACGAGCACAATCGATGGCGGAATAACCGATTCTCCTCTCACAGATGATCAAGCTACTGAAACACCATGTGACGATGACATTACCACACCTGAAATAGGCATCACGAGCACAATCGATGGCGGAATAACCGAATCTCCTCTTATCAATGATCAAGCTACTGAAACACCATGTGACGATGATATTACCACACCTGAAATAAGCACCACGAGCACAACCGATGGCGGAATAACCGATTCTCATCTCATCGATGATCAAGCTACTGAAACACCATGTGACGATGATATTACCACACCTGAAATAGGCATCACGAGCACAACCGATGGCGGAATAACCGATTCTCCTCTCATCGATGATCAAGCTACTGAAACACCATGTGACGATGACATTACCACCCCTGAAATAGGCACCACGAGCACAACCGATGGCGGAATAACCGATTCTCCTCTCATCGATGATCAAGCTACTGAAACACCATGTGACGATGATATTACCACACCTGAAATAGGCATCACGAGCACAACCGATGGCGCAATAACCGATTCTCCTCTCATCGATGATCAAGCTACTGAAACACCATGTGACGATGATATTACCACCCCTGAAATAGGCACCAGGAGCACAATCGATGGCGGAATAACCGATTCTCCTCTCACAGGTGATCAAGCTACTGAAACACCATGTGAAGATGACATTACCACACCTGAAATAGGCATCACGAGCACAATCGATGGCGGAATAACCGATTCTCCTCTCACAGATGATCAAGCTACTGAAACACCATGTGACGATGACATTACCACACCTGAAATAGGCATCACGAGCACAATCGATGGCGGAATAACCGATTCTCCTCTCATCGATGATCAAGCTACTGAAACACCATGTGACGATGATATTACCACACCTGAAATAAGCACCACGAGCACAATCGATGGCGGAATAACCGATTCTCCTCTCACAGATGATCAAGCTACTGAAAAACCATGTGACGATGGCATTACCACACCTGAAATAGGCATCACGAGCACAATCGATGGCGGAATAACCGAATCTCCTCTTATCAATGATCAAACTACTGAAACGCCATGTGACCATGATATTACCACACCTGAAATAAGCACCATGAGCCCAACCGATGGCGGAAAAACCGATTCTCCTCTAATCGATGATCAAGCTTCTGAAACACCATGTGACGATGATATTACCACACCTGAAATAGGCATCACGAGCACAATCGATGGCGGAATAACCGATTCTCGTCTCACAGATGATCAAGCTACTGAAACACCATGTGACGATGACATTACCACACCTGAAATAAGTCCCACGAGCACAACCGATGGCGGAATAACCGATTCTCCTCTCGTCGATGATCAAGCTACTGAAACACTATGTGAAGATGATATTACTACACCTGAAATAGGCATCACGAGCACAATCGATGGCGGAATAACCGATTCTCCTCTCACAGATGATCAAGCTACTGAAACACCATGTGACGATGACATTACCACACCTGAAATAAGTCCCACGAGCACAACCGATGGCGGAATAACCGATTCTCCTCTCGTCGATGATCAAGCTACTGAAACACTATGTGAAGATGATATTACTACACCTGAAATAAGCACCACGAGCACAACCGATGGCGGAATAACCGATTCTCGTCTCATCGATGATCAAGCTACTGAAACACCATGTGACGATGATATTACCACACCTGAAATGAGCACCACGAGCACAACCGATGGCAGAATAACCGAATTTCCACTTACCAATGATCAAACTACAGAACCTCCATGTGACGATGATATTACCACACCTGAAATAGGCATCACGAGCACAACAGATGGCGGAATAACCGATTCTCCTCTCATCGATGATCAAGCTACTGAAACACCATGTGACGATGATATTACCACCCCTGAAATAGGCACCAGGAGCACAATCGGTGGCGGAATAACCGATTCTCCTCTCACAGATGATCAAGCTACTGAAACACCATGTGACGATGACATTACCACACCTGAAATAGGCATCACGAGCACAATCGATGGCGGAATAACCGATTCTCCTCTCACAGATGATCAAGCTACTGAAACACCATGTGACGATGACATTACCACACCTGAAATAGGCATCACGAGCACAATCGATGGCGGAATAACCGAATCTCCTCTTATCAATGATCAAGCTACTGAAATACCATGTGACGATGATATTACCACACCTGAAATAAGCACCACGAGCACAACCGATGGCGGAATAACCGATTCTCCTCTCATCGATGATCAAGCTACTGAAACACCATGTGACGATGATATTACCACACCTGAAATAGGCATCACGAACACAACCGATGGCGGAATAACCGATTCTCCTCTCATCGATGATCACGCTACTGAAACACCATGTGACGATGACATTACCACCCCTGAAATAGGCACCACGAGCACAACCGATGGCGGAATAACCGATTCTCCTCTCATCGATGATCAAGCTACTGAAACACCATGTGACGATGATATTACCACACCTGAAATAGGCATCACGAGCACAACCGATGGCGGAATAACCGATTCTCCTCTCATCGATGATCAAGCTACTGAAACACCACGTGACGATGATATTACCACCCCTGAAATAGGCACCAGGAGCACAATCGATGGCGGAATAACCGATTCTCCTCTCACAGATGATCAAGCTACTGAAACACCATGTGACGATGACATTACCACACCTGAAATAGGCATCACGAGCACAATCGATGGCGGAATAACCGATTCTCCTCTCACAGATGATCAAGCTACTGAAACACCATGTGACGATGACATTACCACACCTGAAATAAGCACCACGAGCACAATCGATGGCGGAATAACCGATTCTCCTCTCACAGATGATCAAGCTACTGAAACACCATGTGACGATGACATTACCACACCTGAAATAGGCATCACGAGCACAATCGATGGCGGAATAACCGATTCTCCTCTCATCGATGATCAAGCTACTGAAACACCATGTGACGATGATATTACCACACCTGAAATAAGCACCACGAGCACAATCGATGGCGGAATAACCGATTCTCCTCTCACAGATGATCAAGCTACTGAAACACCATGTGACGATGACATTACCACACCTGAAATAGGCATCACGAGCACAATCGATGGCGGAATAACCGATTCTCCTCTCATCGATGATCAAGCTACTGAAACACCATGTGACGATGATATTACCACACCTGAAATAAGCACCACGAGCACAATCGATGGCGGAATAACCGATTCTCCTCTCACAGATGATCAAGCTACTGAAACACCATGTGACGATGACATTACCACACCTGAAATAGGCATCACGAGCACAATCGATGGCGGAATAACCGAATCTCCTCTTATCAATGATCAAACTACTGAAACACCATGTGACAATGATATAACCACACCTGAAATAAGCACCACGAGCCCAACCGATGGCGGAAAAACCGATTCTCCTCTAATCGATGATCAAGCTTCTGAAACACCATGTGACGATGATATTACCACACCTGAAATAGGCATCACGAGCACAATCGATGGCGGAATAACCGATTCTTGTCTCATCGATGATCAAGCTACTGAAACACCATGTGACGATGATATTACCACACCTGAAATAGGCATCACGAGCACAATCGATGGCGGAATAACCGATTCTCCTCTCACAGATGATCAAGCTACTGAAACACCATGTGACGATGACATTACCACACCTGAAATAAGTCCCACGAGCACAACCGATGGCGGAATAACCGATTCTCCTCTCGTCGATGATCAAGCTACTGAAACACTATGTGAAGATGATATTACTACACCTGAAATAAGCACCACGAGCACAACCGATGGCGGAATAACCGATTCTCGTCTCATCGATGATCAAGCTACTGAAACACCATGTGACGATGATATTACCACACCTGAAATGAGCACCACGAGCACAACCGATGGCGGAATAACCGAATTTCCTCTTACCAATGATCAAACTACAGAACCTCCATGTGACGATGATATTACCACATCTGAAATAGGCATCACGAGCACAACAGATGGCGGAATAACCGACTCTCCTCTCATCGATGATCAAGCTACTGAAACACCATGTGACAATGATATTACCACACCTGAAATAAGCACCACGAGCCCAACCGATGGCAGAAAAACCGATTCTCCTCTAATCGATGATCAAGCTTCTGAAACACCATGTGACGATGATATTACCACAACTGAAATAGGCATCACGAGCACAATCGATGGCGGAATAACCGATTGTCCTCTAATCGATGATCAAGCTTCTGAAACACCATGTGACGATGATATTACCACAACTGAAATAGGCATCACGAGCACAATCGATGGCGGAATAACCGATTCTCCTCTCATCGATTATCAAGCTACTGAAACACCATGTGACGATGATATTACCACATCCGAAATAAGCACCATGAGCACAACCGATAGCGGAATAACCGATTCTCCTCTAATCGATGATCAAGCTACTGAAACGCCATGTGACGATGATATTACCACACCTGAAATAAGCACCACGAGCACAACCGATGGCGGAATAACCCATTCTCCTCTAATCGATGATCAAGCTACTGAAACACCATGTGACGATGATATTACCACACCTGAAATAAGCACCACGAGCACAACCGATGGCGGAATAACCGATTCTTCTCTTATCGATGATCATGCTACTGAAACACCATGTGACGATGATATTACCACACCAGAAATAAGCACCATGAGCACAACCGATGGCAGAATAACCGATTCTCTTCTCATCGATGATCAAGCTACTGAAACACCATGTGACGATGATATTACCACACCTGAAATAAGCACCACGAGCACAACCGATGGCGGAATAACCGAATCTCCTCTTATCGATGATCAAACTACAGAATCTCCATGTGAAGATGATATTACCACATCTGAAATAGGCATCACGAGCACAACCGATGGCGGAATAACCGATTCTTCTCTCATCGATGATCAGGTTACTGAAACACCTTGTGACGATGATATTATCACACCTGAAATAGGCATCACGAGCACAACCGATGGCGGAATAACCGATTCTCCCCTCATCGATGATCAAGCTACTGGAACACCATGCGACGATGATATTACCACACCTGAAATAAGCACCACGAGTACAACCGATGGCGGAATAACCGATTCTCCTCTCATCGACGATCAAGCTACTAAAACACCATGTGACGATGATATTACCACACCTGAAATAGGCACCACGAGCACAACCGATGGCGGAATAACCGAATCTCTTCTCATCGATGATCAAGCTACTGAAACACCATGTGACGATGATATTACCACACCTGAAATAAGCACCACGAGCACAACCGATGGCGGAATAACCGAATCTCCTCTTATCAATGATCAAACTACTGAAACGCCATGTGACGATGATATTACCACACCTGTAATAAGCACCATGAGCACAACCGATGGCAGAATAACCGATTCTCTTCTCATCGATGATCAAGCTACTGAAACACCATGTGACGATGATATTACCACACCTGAAATAAGCACCACGAGCACAACCGATGGCGGAATAACCGAATCTCCTCTTATCAATGATCAAACTACAGAATCTCCATGTGAAGATGATATTACCACATCTGAAATAGGCATCACGAGCACAACCGATGGCGGAATAACCGATTCTTCTCTCATCGATGATCAGGTTACTGAAACACCTTGTGACGATGATATTATCACACCTGAAATAGGCATCACGAGCACAACCGATGGCGGAATAACCGATTCTCCCCTCATCGATGATCAAGCTACTGGAACACCATGCGACGATGATATTACCACACCTGAAATAAGCACCACGAGTACAACCGATGGCGGAATAACCGATTCTCCTCTAATCGATGATCAAGCTACTGAAACACCATGTGACGATGATATTACCACACCTGAAATAAACACCACGAGCACAACCGATGGCGGAATAACCGAATCTCCTCTCATCGATGATCAAACTACTAAAACGCCATGTGACGATGATATTACCACACCTAAAATAAGCATCACGAGCACAACCGACAGCGGAATAACCGATTCTCCTCTCATCGATGATCAAACTACTAAAACGCCATGTGACGATGATATTACCACACCTGTAATAAGCACCATGAGCACAACCGATGGCAGAATAACCGATTCTCTTCTCATCGATGATCAAGCTACTGAAACACCATGTGACGATGATATTACCACACCTGAAATAAGCACCACGAGCACAACCGATGGCGGAATAACCGAATCTCCTCTCATCGATGATCAAACTACTAAAACGCCATGTGACGATGATATTACCACACCTGAAATAAGCACCACGAGCACAACCGACAGCGGAATAACCGATTCTCCTCTCATCGATGATCAAACTACTAAAACGCCATGTGACGATGATATTACCACACCTGTAATAAGCACCATGAGCACAACCGATGGCAGAATAACCGATTCTCTTCTCATCGATGATCAAGCTACTGAAACACCATGTGACGATGATATTACCACACCTGAAATAAGCACCACGAGCACAACCGATGGCGGAATAACCGAATCTCCTCTCATCGATGATCAAACTACTAAAACGCCATGTGACGATGATATTACCACACCTGAAATAAGCACCACGAGCACAACCGACAGCGGAATAACCGATTCTCCTCTCATCGATGATCAAACTACTAAAACGCCATGTGACGATGATATTACCACACCTGTAATAAGCACCATGAGCACAACCGATGGCAGAATAACCGATTCTCTTCTCATCGATGATCAAGCTACTGAAACACCATGTGACGATGATATTACCACACCTGAAATAAGCACCACGAGCACAACCGATGGCGGAATAACCGAATCTCCTCTTATCAATGATCAAACTACAGAATCTCCATGTGAAGATGATATTACCACATCTGAAATAGGCATCACGAGCACAACCGATGGCGGAATAACCGATTCTTCTCTCATCGATGATCAAGTTACTGAAACACCTTGTGAAGATGATATTACCACACCTGAAATAGGCATCACGAGCACAACCGATGGCGGAATAACCGATTCTCCCCTCATCGATGATCAAGCTACTGAAACACTATGTGACGATGATATTACCACACCTGTAATAAGCACCACGAGCACAACCGATGGCGGAATAACCGATTCTCCTCTCATCGATGATCAAGCTACTGGAACACCATGCGACGATGATATTACCACACCTGTAATAAGCACCACCATGAGCACAACCGATGGCGGAATAACCGATTCTCCTCTCATCGATGATCAAGCTACTGAAACACTATGTGACGATGATATTACCACACCTGAAATAAGCACCACGAGCACAACCGATGGCGGAATAACCGAATCTCCTCTCATCGATGATCAAGCTACTGAAACACCATGTGACGATGATATTACCAAACCTGAAAGAGGCATCACGAGCACAATCGATGGCGGAATAACCGATTCTCCTCTCACAGATGATCAAGCTACTGAAACACCATGTGACGATGACATTACCACAGCTGAAATAAGTACCACGAGCACAACCGATGGCGGAATAACCGATTCTCCTCTCGTCGATGATCAAGCTACTGAAACACTATGTGAAGAAGATATTACTACACCTGAAATAAGCACCACGAGAACAACCGATGGCGGAATAACCGATTCTCGTCTCATCGATGATCAAGCTACTGAAACACCATGTGACGATGATATTACCACACCTGAAATGAGCACCACGATCACAACCGATGGCGGAATAACCGAATTTCCTCTCATCGATGATCAAACTACTAAAACGCCATGTGACGATGATATTACCACATCCGAAATTAGCACCATGAGCACAACCGATAGCGGAATAACCGATTCTCCTCTAATCGATGATCAAGCTACTGAAACACCATGTGACGATGATATTACCACACATGAAATAAGCACCACGAGCACAACCGATGGCGGAATAACCCATTCTCCTCTCATCGATGATCAAGCTACTGAAACACCATGTGACGATGATATTACCACATCCGAAATTAGCACCATGAGCACAACCGATAGCGGAATAACCCATTCTCCTCTCATCGATGATCAAGCTACTGAAACACCATGTGACGATGATATTACCACATCCGAAATTAGCACCATGAGCACAACCGATAGCGGAATAACCGATTCTCCTCTAATCGATGATCAAGCTACTGAAACACCATGTGACGATGATATTACCACATCCGAAATTAGCACCATGAGCACAACCGATAGCGGAATAACCCATTCTCCTCTCATCGATGATCAAGCTACTGAAACACCATGTGACGATGATATTACCACATCCGAAATTAGCACCATGAGCACAACCGATAGCGGAATAACCGATTCTCCTCTAATCGATGATCAAGCTACTGAAACACCATGTGACGATGATATTACCACACATGAAATAAGCACCACGAGCACAACCGATGGCGGAATAACCGATTCTCCTCTCATCGATGATCAAGCTACTGAAACACCATGTGACGATGATATTACCACATCCGAAATTAGCACCATGAGCACAACCGATAGCGGAATAACCGATTCTCCTCTAATCGATGATCAAGCTACTGAAACACCATGTGACGATGATATTACCACACATGAAATAAGCACCACGAGCACAACCGATGGCGGAATAACCCATTCTCCTCTAATCGATGATCAGGCTACTGAAACACCATGTGACGATGATATTACCACATCCGAAATAAGCACCACGAGCACAACCGATGGCGGAATAACCGATTCTCCTCTCATCGACGATCAAGCTACTGAAACACCATGTGACGATGATATTACCACACCTGAAATAGGCATCACGAGCACAATCGATGGCGGAATAACCGATTCTCCTCTCATCGATGATCAAGCTACTGAAACACCATGTGACGATGATATTACCACATCCGAAATAAGCACCACGAGCACAACCGATGGCGGAAAAACCGAATCTCCTCTTATCGATGATCAAACTACAGAACCTCCATGTGAAGATGATATTATCACATCTGAAATAGGCATCACGAGCACAACCGATGGCGGAATAACCGATTCTCCCCTCATCGATGATCAAGCTACTGGAACACCATGCGACGATGATATTACCACATCCGAAATAAGCACCACGAGCACAACCGATGGCGGAATAACCGAATCTCCTCTTATCGATGATAAAACTACAGAACCTCCATGTGAAGATGATATTATCACATCTGAAATAAACACCACGAGCACAACCGATGGCGGAATAACCGATTCTCCTCTAATCGATGATCAAGCTACTGAAACACCATGTGACGATGATATTACCACACCTGAAATAGGCATCACGAGCACAACCGACAGCGGAATAACCGATTCTCCTCTCATCGATGATCAAACTACTAAAACGCCATGTGACGATGATATTACCACACCTGAAATAAACACCACGAGCACAACCGATGGCGGAATAACCGATTCTCCCCTCATCGATGATCAAGCTACTGGAACACCATGCGACGATGATATTACCACACCTGAAATAAACACCACGAGCACAACCGATGGCGGAATAACCGATTCTCCTCTAATCGATGATCAAGCTACTGGAACACCATGCGACGATGATATTACCACACCTGAAATAAACACCACGAGCACAACCGATGGCGGAATAACCGAATCTCCTCTCATCGATGATCAAACTTCTAAAACGCCATGTGACGATGATATTACCACACCTGAAATAGGCATCACGAGCACAACCGACAGCGGAATAACCGATTCTCCTCTCATCGATGATCAAACTACTAAAACGCCATGTGACGATGATATTACCACACCTGTAATAAGCACCACGAGCACAACCGATGGCGGAATAACCGAATCTCCTCTTATCGATGATCAAACTACAGAACCTCCATGTGAAGATGATATTATCACATCTGAAATAGGCATCACGAGCACAACCGATGGCGGAATAACCGATTCTCCCCTCATCGATGATCAAGCTACAGAGCCTCCATGTGAAGATGATATTATCACATCTGAAATAAACACCACGAGCACAACCGATGGCGGAATAACCGATTCTCCTCTTATCGATGATCAAACTACAGAACCTCCATGTGACGATGATATTACCACATCCGAAATAAGCACCACGAGCACAACCGATGGCGGAATAACCGAATCTCCTCTTATCGATGATCAAACTACAGAACCTCCATGTGAAGATGATATTATCACATCTGAAATAAACACCACGAGCACAACCGATGGCGGAATAACCGATTCTCCTCTAATCGATGATCAAGCTACTGAAACACCATGTGACGATGATATTACCACACCTGAAATAGGCATCACGAGCACAACCGACAGCGGAATAACCGATTCTCCTCTCATCGATGATCAAACTACTAAAACGCCATGTGACGATGATATTACCACACCTGAAATAAACACCACGAGCACAGCCGATGGCGGAATAACCGATTCTCCCCTCATCGATGATCAAGCTACTGGAACACCATGCGACGATGATATTACCACACCTGAAATAAACACCACGAGCACAACCGATGGCGGAATAACCGATTCTCCTCTAATCGATGATCAAGCTACTGGAACACCATGCGACGATGATATTACCACACCTGAAATAAACACCACGAGCACAACCGATGGCGGAATAACCGAATCTCCTCTCATCGATGATCAAACTTCTAAAACGCCATGTGACGATGATATTACCACACCTGAAATAGGCATCACGAGCACAACCGACAGCGGAATAACCGATTCTCCTCTCATCGATGATCAAACTACTAAAACGCCATGTGACGATGATATTACCACACCTGTAATAAGCACCATGAGCACAACCGATGGCAGAATAACCGATTCTCTTCTCATCGATGATCAAGCTACTGAAACACCATGTGACGATGATATTACCACACCTGAAATAAGCACCACGAGCACAACCGATGGCGGAATAACCGAATCTCCTCTTATCAATGATCAAACTACAGAATCTCCATGTGAAGATGATATTACCACATCTGAAATAGGCATCACGAGCACAACAGATGGCGGAATAACCGATTCTTCTCTCATCGGTGATCAAGTTACTGAAACACCTTGTGACGATGATATTACCATACCTGAAATAGGCATCACGAGCACAACCGATGGCGGAATAACCGATTCTCCCCTCATCGATGATCAAGCTACTGGAACACCATGCGACGATGATATTACCACACCTGTAATAAGCACCACCATGAGCACAACCGATGGCGGAATAACCGATTCTCCTCTCATCGATGATCAAGCTACTGAAACACTATGTGACGATGATATTACCACACCTGAAATAAGCACCACGAGCACAACCGATGGCGGAATAACCGAATCTCCTCTTATCAATGATCAAACTACAGAATCTCCATGTGAAGATGATATTACCACATCTGAAATAGGCATCACGAGCACAACCGATGGCGGAATAACCGATTCTTCTCTCATCGATGATCAAGTTACTGAAACACCTTGTGACGATGATATTACCATACCTGAAATAAGCACCACGAGCACAACCGATGGCGGAATAACCGATTCTCCCCTCATCGATGGTCAAGCTACTGGAACACCATGCGACGATGATATTACCACACCTGTAATAAGCACCATGAGCACAACCGATGGCGGAATAACCGATTCTCCTCTCATCGATGATCAAGCTACTGAAACACTATGTGACGATGATATTACCACACCTGAAATAAGCACCACGAGCACAACCGATGGCGGAATAACCGAATCTCCTCTTATCAATGATCAAACTAAAGGATCTCCATGTGAAGATGATATTACCACATCTGAAATAGGCATCACGAGCACAACCGATGGCGGAATAACCGATTCTTCTCTCATCGATAATCAAGCTACTGAAACACCATGTGACGATGACATTACCACCCCTGAAATAGGCACCACGAGCACAACCGATGGCGGAATAACCGATTCTCCTATCATCGATGATCAAGCTACTGAAACACCATGTGACGATGATATTACCACACCTGAAATAGGCATCACGAGCACAACCGATGGCGGAATAACCGATTCCCATCTCATCGATGATCAAGCTACTGAAACACCATGTGACGATGACATTACCACCCCTGAAATAGGCACCACGAGCACAACCGATGGCGGAATAACCGATTCTCCTCTCATCGATGATCAAGCTAATGAAACACCATGTGACGATGATATTACCACACCTGAAATAAGCACCACAAGCACAACCGATGGCCGAATAACCGAATCTCCTCTTATCAATGATCAAACTACAGAACCTCCATGTGAAGATGATATTACCACATCTGAAATAGGCATCACGAGCACAACCGATGGCGGAATAACCGATTCTCCTCTAATCGATGATCAAGCTACTGAAACACCATGTGACGATGATATTACCACACCTGAAATAGGCATCACGAGCACAACCGATAGCGGAATAACCGATTCTCCTCTCAACGATGATCAAGCTACTGAAACACCATGTGACGATGATATTACCACACCTGAAATAAGCACCATGAGCACAACCGATGGCGGAATAACAGATTCTCCTCTCATCGATGATCAAGCTACTGAAACACCATGTGACGATGATATTACCACACCTGAAATAGGCATCACGAGCACAACCGATAGCGGAATAACCGATTCTCCTCTCATCGATGTTCAAGCTACTAAAACACCATGTGACGATGATATTACCACACCTGTAATAAGCACCATGAGCACAACCGATGGCGGAATAACCCATTCCCCTCTTATCGAAGATCAAACTACAGAACCTCCATGTGACGATAATATTACCACACCTGAAATAAGCATCATGAGCACTACCGATGGCGGAATAACCGATTCTCCTCTTATCGAGGATCAAACTACAGAACCTCCATGTGACGCTGATATTACCACACCTGAAATAAGCATCACCAGTACAACTCATGACGGAATAACCGATTCTCCCCTCATCGATGATCAAACTACAGAACCTCCATGTGACGATGATACTACCACACCAGAAATAGAAATAAGCATCACGAGCAGTACCGGTGGTGGAATAACCGAATATCCTCTCATCGATGATCAAACTACAGAACCTCCATGTGAAGATGATATTACCACATCTGAAATAGGCATCACGAGCACAACCGATGGCGGAATAACCGATTCTCCTCTAATCGATGATCAAGCTACTGAAACGCCATGTGACGATGATATTACCACACCTGAAATAGGCATCACGAGCACAACCGACAGCGGAATAACCGATTCTCCTCTCATCGATGATCAAACTACCAAAACGCCATGTGACGATGATATTACCACACCTGTAATAAGCACCATGAGCATAACCGATGGCAGAATAACCGATTCTCTTCTCATCGATGATCAAGCTACTGAAACACCATGTGACGATGATATTACCACACTTGAAATAAGCACCACGAGCACAACCGATGGCGGAATAACTGAATCTCCTCTTATCAATGATCAAACTACAGAATCTCCATGTGAAGATGATATTACCACACCTGAAATAAGCACCACGAGTACAACCGATGGCGGAATAACCGATTCTCCTCTAATCGATGATCAAGCTACTGAAACACTATGTGACGATGATATTACCGCACCTGAAATGAGCACCACGAGCACAACGGATGGCGGAATAACCGATTCTCCTCTCATCGATGATCAAGCTACTAAAACACCATGTGACGATGATATTACCACACCTGTAATAAGCACCATGAGCACAACCGATGGCGGAATAACCCATTCCCCTGTTATCGAAGATCAAACTACAGAACCTCCATGTGACGATGATATTACCACACCTGAAATAAGCATCATGAGCACTACCGATGGCGGAATAACCGATTCTCCTTTTATCGAGGATCAAACTACAGAACCTCCATGTGACGATGATATTACCACACCTGAAATAAGCATCACCAGTACAACTCATGAAGGAATAACCGATTCTCCCCTCATCGATGATCAAACTACAGAACCCCCAGGTGACGATGATACTACCACACCAGAAATAGAAATAAGCATCACGAGCAGTACCGGTGGTGGAATAACCGAATATCCTCTCGTCGATGATCAAACTACAGAACCTCCATGTGACGATGATACTACCACACCTGAAATAAGCATCACCAGCACAACTCATGACAGAATAACCGATTCTCCCCTCATCGATGATCAAACTACAGAACCTCCATGTGACGATGATACTACCACACCAGAAATAGAAATAAGCATCACGAGCACTACCGGTGGTGGAATAACCGAATATCCTCTCATCGATGATCAAACTACAGAACCTCCATGTGACGATGATACTACCACACCAGAAATAGAAAGAAGCATCACGAGCACTACCGGTGGTGGAATAACCGAATATCCTCTCATCGATGATCAAACAACAGAACCTCCATGTGACGATGATACTACCATACCAGAAATAAACATCACCAGCACAACCCATGACGCAATAACCGATTCTCCTGTAATCGATGATCAAATTACAGAACCTCCATATGGCGATGATACTACCACCCCAGATATAAGCATCACTAACACAGCCGATGGCGGTATAACTAATTCTTCTCTCATTGATGATCAGTCCAAGGAAACCACATGCAAAGAAGAAACTTTAACAGCGGAAATAAACCCAACCGATGGTAGCACTCCAGATACAACAACGGATTGTTCTTCTCTACTTGGTAACTCTATTTTCTGTATTTTTTATATTCTTACACACAAGCACCTGATTTCAAAAGCCATAGTAACAATCAATTATTATTCTAACAAGATTTACCGTGTCCGCACAGCGGTTATTTCCGCTTTAACCAGTCCTGTACCAAATACTACACATGTGTCTATAAAAAAGCATGTAACAAATATGTTGTCGTCGCCATCGAAAGCTGCAGAAAATGTTTGAAATTCAACGCTGAAAAAGGATCGTGCGACTATCCTGAAAACGTCCCAGAATGCACCTATTACAACACAAAAAAGGGCTTCTACAAGACCAAATGTAAATCGAAAAAGTATGTTGAGTAGTCAAAATCCAGAATTACAAAAACAGTTTTAGCCATCTATATTTATTTATTTCTTCTAGATATTGTACCGGCCCAGGAAGATTTCCAGTGCCAGAAAATTGTTCCAAATATTACGAGTGCACTCAAGTTGGTACCAAATATCGACTCAGAGTCAAAAAATGCCAAGGTAATATAGTCCGAAAGATTAGATGACTTATCTACCGCTTTTTTTCTAATACTGTTTGACCGAAATGACTGACTACAATTAATATCATTTTGTTATTGCTTTATTTAAACAAATTTCCGTTAAATCCACCTTCCACCATATTGGTTCTGCTAATTTATGCAGTAGATTCGCTAGGAAACGAAGATTTCCGAAAATTGAATTTCTCTTCAAAGCACAAGAAACAAACGAGCACAGCACATAAACCATTCAAATGCTGTAAATTTACGTAAAATCTAAGATAACGATCTAAAATGGGACCAACCAAAAGACTAGTTTTTTTCAATAATTTTTATTGTATTTAATTTCTTTCACAGAAAAATCTTCCAAAATAATATTAATTGACGAAATTAACATGTCATTATCAAAAAACATCATGTCTCAACACTTGTATGAACTATTTGTAACCAATAGTCTGAAAAATCCAATATGACCTTAAGACTAGTAGAAAATAATAATAGTAATAAAAACAAAGGATGTAATAAATATTAAAAAGGAATCGTTTTGAATATAGGCAACTTTTTATACACGGGTGTTATGATAAGAATTTATTTTAATTTTCCAGGGCCTTACAAATTCAATTCAAGAACACTAAAATGTGAACGAAAAGCTATCTGCCCAAAATTGCGAGGCAAATGTCGTAACAGGCTGGCCATAGACTACTTCAGCTGTGAAAAATTCTACTACTGTGAACCTTTAGTACACCTATTCTGCCCTATGAATTATATATTTAATGGCCTCTATTGTCAATACAAACCAACAACCTGTATACACCCATGTGTGCTATAACACAGTATAGTTAAGGTTAAATTATTAATAATATGGACTAGTGTTAAATATAAGTTTTCGTTACTATTACTTCAATTTTATTTCAATATAACCTTATCAGACTATATCTATCTATAAGCAACTTAATAAACACATTTAAATCATTTTACCTAAATTTACAATTAAGTGATCATTATCATCAAATTACAAGGAGTTTATATTTAGTTAATATATTTTCAAGTTTTCCGCCCTAGCAGTTCAGGGACGCTTAGCGCATTTACAGATTCCTGTAAAATTTATTTATTTCTCCAATATCCAGTTGTGAATAAGATAACCGCACTTTTTTCCTCTATTCAAAATATAACGAGACTATACGGTAACAACTAACCCGATTGTATTTATTAACAAATGCACATATTACATAATGCACTTTAATAAGTAAAAACTAAAATTTTACAAAAAAAAACAAACATATTTTTATGTATTAAGATTTGCGGTAAAAACTGAATATGTCAAATAAAGTTAAAATGTAAGTTAACCTACCTTAAACTATGAAGAGTCACAAGAACTATAAGCAAATGAAGGCGCGTTTTTCCACGTATTCTTTCAAAAATTCCGTTAGAATTTCACTTATAGCGCGAGCATTACCGTGGCTGTCAAATTTGATAGCTATCGCGATGCAATACAGGTTCATTATAAATGGTATATTATAATTCGTTTTAGATTACTGTGCGGTGATGTCGAAGGAAAATTTGATGCTTTGTTTAAAAGGGTCGATACAATTAATAATAAATCGGGCCCGTTCGATTTACTTCTTTGTGTTGGTAACTTTTTTGGCATCAACAACAAGGAATTCATCCCCTATAAAATTGGAGACAAGAAAAGTATGTTAAATTAATTTTAATTGACCCAGATTTTCACTTTTGCATTGCTATATTTTTAGTTCCAATACCCACTTACATTTTGGGACCAAATAAGGAGGATCATGTTAATTTATATCCAAACAACGATGAACACCATGAACTTTGTACAAATGTATTCTATTTAGGTACTGATATAGATTACATTGACAATTTTTAAATATAATAAAATTCTAGGGAAGAGAGGTATATTTACAGACAGTAAAGGCTTAAAAATAGCTTACATTAGTGGAGTTACTTGCGAAACACAAGACCAGTTGTGGACCTATAACCAGACTGATATATCCAGCCTTTGTGACATAGTTCTAAAAGGAAATCCCTCCTTTAAAGGTGTTGACATATTGCTCACATCTCAGTGGCCCCTCGGTATTATCGAGAAAAAAGTATAAATTAATCAAGCCAATCAATGTTTTCATCTAAAAATATTAAATTCCTTAACAGGCAAATATCACTGTTACTCAGCAAAATGAAATGATCAGTTTTCTGTGTTTGAAATTGAAGCCCAGATATATAATTAGTGGCCTTGAGGGAATGCACTATGAAAGATCACCTTTCAGGTGTCCAAGCTTAACAGATCATGATATGGAAATAGCTACAAGATTTATAGGCAAGTCATATATGTATATATATATATATATATATATATGTATGTATGTATATATATATATATATATATATATATATATATATATATATATATATACATATATATATATATATATATATATATATATATATATATATATATAAATAAATAAATAATTTATTGCAGCTTTGGCAAGGGTAGGGAACCCAAAAAAAGATAAATGGTTATATGCTTTAAATCTTACACCCATGGATAAAATGAAAATATCTGATCTACTACAAAAAACTACAGATGAAACTCCATGTCCTTTGAATTTGAGTGAGCTTGAAAGTAAAGGTACTGAAAGCACGATAAATTACTAATCTGCTTTATGCTAATAAACCATTTTCCTAGTTTTCAAGACAAAGAAAAAAAGACATGCACCTAACGGTCAACAATATTTCTATGATATGGATGCACCTATGGAGGACAATCAAAAAAAGAGTAAACCCAAAAGGCAAAAGGTAGAATTTGATCAAAATAAGTGTTGGTTTTGTTTGGCTAGCCCAACATTTGAAAAACATTTGGTAGTTAGTGTTGGAGATCATTCTTACTTAGCTCTAGCCAAAGGTAAGTACCTAATGTTTTGATAATTTGCATAAATAACAGATGCCAATTATATTTAGGTGGTCTAGTGAAAGAACATTTTTTAATCAGCCCTATGACACATTTTCAAAGCAGTCTAGCCTGCACAGATGACATCCAAAAGGAAATGGAAAAATTCAAGAATGCCTTGCACAAATATTTTTCTAAAGATGGCAAAGTTCCTGTATTTTTTGAAAGAAATTATAAAACATCTCACATGCAATTACAGGTTGTTCCAATTCCACAGCAGGCCACCAGAGAATTAAAAGATATATTCATGGTAAACTGTTTTAACAATATTTACAGTGACTCAGATAATTGATATATGACATTTTTGTTCTGTTAGGATGAGTCTGATGCTCAAGGTTTCCAGTTATCTAGTCTAGAGCCATCAAGTCGTTTAGATCAAGTAATTCCTCCCAAAACACCATTCTTTACTGTAGAATTGCCAGATAACACAATCTTGTATACAACAGTGGTTTCCTCTATGAATTTTCCTCTCAACTTTGCAAGAGAAGTATTGGCATCAGGCCCCATATTAAATAAACCTGATAGAATAGATTATAGAGATTGCATTGTGGAAAAGGATCAAGAAGATGATTTAGTAAAACAAATTAGGATAGATTTTGAACCTTTTGATTTTACAACAAATGTATAGGAAATCCAGGAGTACTGTTGTCAATGTAATTTTATAACTGTATTAATAAAGTATAAATATAATAACAACGTGATTACATTTTTTCATGTAACTAAGACCATAAAATTTCTAAGAAACTTACATTTTATTTCGATTCCGGATTCTACAAGCACTACATAAAGTTTTTATCAATCACAAAGTGTACATATATAAAGTTTGTTTTAACATAAACAAATCAATCCAGCAATTTGTAGGTTAAAAGTTAAAATTGTGTGGTTATGACGAATGACAACCACTCCTACATTTTTGACAATTAGGTTGACGGCTTAAAAGTCGTTTACTTTTTATTTATAAAACTAAAGCAGAGCGAATTTCTGAAATATATTAGAGGTTCTGGTGCTGATAACTTGTAAGTTTCGTTTTTGAAATATAATGAGCGGATATAATTTGGCTTTAAATACACTATAGGTTATGTTGTAGACCATGGAAAAAACTACCCAGGAAACAGTTGAACAAGACTTGCAGGAAGAAGGACAATTTGTTGTCGACGATGTAAGTAAAATCATCAAGGATGCAATTGAGACTGTTATAGGAGGCAACAGTTATCAACAAAATAAAGTAAACAATTGGACCACCGCAGTTGTAGAGGCTTGCACATCTGAACTAACCAAGTTAATGAAGCCATATAAATACATAGTAACCTGTACAATTATGCAGAAAAATGGAGCCGGACTGCATACTGCTAGTTCCTGTTATTGGGACAACAATACAGATGGGAGCTGTACAGTACGCTGGGAAAACAAGACAATGTTTTGTATTGTTTCTGTTTATGGTCTAGCAATATAGATAATATTTATGACATCCGTAGAAAATAGGAAAAATCAAAAGGCTTTTTAACTTATGGTAATTACACTAAGGGATTATGAATTTGAAAGAAATATCCTACTAAACTTGAAATTTTTGTCTGCTCTTAAAATTCCTTTTGATTTTTTAAATTATTGTTAAGCTACCTTACGCCTTATAGGTTTAAGTAATTTGTTTAAAACAAGCTGTGTGTTTATTTTTATATTAATATTATGATTACTATTATCATCTACTACCAAACCAAACTAAGTTATTCTAGGTTTATGCACCCGACATTAATGTGGATTTTTCTATAAGAATAAAGATCGTTATACCGAAAACCATTTTGTTTTGAAATTAAAATTTTTTCAGGTGTGGCTGCAATAGAAAAAAGCAATTAAAAAACAACCCACGCATCCATCATTACTCGTGAATATCATTATCGAACGGTGAGTTTGACAGCAGGTAGAAAGTTGTCAGACCTTCGTTTTCCACCCTCTTTCTCTATCAAGTTAAACTGAAATGCCTCTACATTTGCGGCAACTACGTAATTTTTGTACGTGATTAGATAGCAGAAGATTGAAATAATAAGTTAAATATCTACGGAACTGATGGGTATCGCAATTATATAAATTAAAATATTTGCGATTAGGAACAACGACAACGTCGGCTGACGTATTCCATTCCCACCTGTGCTGTCAATGCAACTGTCAGTTGTCATAGCTGCTCTCACCGATCATTAATCATTGATCGAGCGAAGGAACTCGCTTTTTTTTATTTAATCAGGAACGCCTTTGAACCGAAGGAGGGTGAGCGATGAAACACCAGTGAACGGTCTAGTGGTCCAGTGATTTGAGCGGGAACTGCGAAGTGTCCCTGAGCGGAAGTAGGTCGATTTTGTTGGTCCTGTGACTATCCAGAATAAACATCGACGGCGCGACCTGCATGACAGTGGCTCAGTGATATTCGCGAGCATTTTCGGAACAGTGTGTGTCTAAATTCAAGTCAAAATTACGAAGAAGGAGGGAAGTATGAGCCGCGGTGGTAGCGTGGGGGCCCGTATACAGGTTCCCGACGAACTCAGGGAAGTCTTGCTGGAGTTCACAATTAGTTACCTCCTAGAGCAACCTGGCGACGTCGTTTCTTATGCCGCCGACTACTTCAACAGGTTGAGAGAAGCCCGGTGCACCTCTCTACTGTTGGAGGGCGCCGGACCTTCCGACACCTTGTCGCCGGACGAATCGACATTGTCCCGCGAAGAAGGTAAGTGATATGTTCCATTCCCTCGATAATTTACGGTTCTTGGCACTAGAGAAGGCCAGTGCTGGTGATATAAACACAAGCCAAATTGATTCGAATCGAAAATAACATACAAATATTTCAAAGTTACGTCACGGAATAAAAAAGAAGCGAATTGTTTTTTTTTGTGGAAAAATGATCGGGAAATCGATGGGAGAATATTTATGGAACAGTTTTCTGGATGAGCCGTTCACTTTTAGTAAAGATCGATTTTTAATGTTATCCAAAAATCACCTGGCACCACCTTGCAACATTATTCGCAGTACAATAATTAACGTGGTTATATTTTATTTCCTATACCCCTCAAGGTATTTCGACTATATTTGAACAACACTGTAGTATTTTAATGACGTTTTTACGATTTAAATAAATATATTTAATGTCATTGGAACACTCATTATAATTCACCACAGTGTTAACTATTACCGAAACTACTAACAGCTGGTATAGCCTTTTGAAGTGTAATTAAAATGGGCCTTTTTCATATTATATTTGGAATTTAATGTTGCTTGATATTCCGACAGGACAGAAGCTCACCGACGCTTATTTATATATAAATATCGATCTCTGTTCCTCGAGATTCTCGTAATAATCGCACCAGCTGACCTGAATGGCTCGTTCTTCAGTGTGTCATGGCAGTTCACGAGAGTCACGTTGTAGTCTTATATACTGTATTTTAATTAACTTTTTATATCATACGTTAAAATTCTAAACTTGTTTAAATAGTTTTAGACAGCACCTTCACCATTATGTTAATTGATTCGAGTTGATTATATAGTATAACTCCTAGAAGTCACTCATGTTTTCTTTGTTGATGATATATGGACGGAGACACACTTGGCGCTCTATCAGAAAACACCCAGTTATTATTTTCGGTTTTTACGCGATCCAATAAAATATGTGCACGCTTAATTCTGTCGGATATCGTTGTAAACTTGCCAAATGAGCGGGTGAGCCAAGCCGCAAATCCGAACAATATCAAGGCGATCCTATCCCGAATTCGCGGACACACAAACAAAACGACCGAATCGATTTATTTTTCGTTTCCTGACCGCCAAAGCGGTCCAACTCTTGGGATTATGTAAAGCGTTGAATTGAACTTATCGATATAAGCGGGAGGGAATTTCCGGACCGAGGCCGGTCTCATGGTTCCTATGGACATCTTATTATTGCGAGGACAGATTCCAAAATTTGAAAGCAATATTTTCGATTAATTGCTTTAATATATGTCTAATGGGTTTTCTAATGCGTAAAAATTATTAATAATATCTTAATCCTCTTGTTAGTTCCCCCTTAAATCTTTTTTTTAGATTTCTTTTTTGGCGATTTTCCTTAACTTTATAAACTAAAATAAAATTTGTATTAGGGGGGTACTCTAGTTATTTTAATTTAGAGATTTGAAAAAATCGATTTTTTCATATCATAATTTATAACTTTTTAAGAATAAATTTGAACAGTGTTTTTTAAATTTTTATTTATTTTCGAAGATCTAACTGTAAGACATCTAGAGACGAAATTTTAACGATTTTTTTACCAAACCACTTTTTTCGAGACGGTTGATATCTCAAGTTCAACAAGTCTCAAGTGAGCTTTTTCCATATATTCTTTTATCGTATCAAATTATAACAAAATTTGGAATTGCTGAAAAATGGTATCTTTGGCGTTTTTTTGAACAGCCGAAAAACTTCATTAATTTTTTTTTACTTTGATACAATAGAAGAATATAAAATATAAATCCTTTCAGTAAAATTTGGTATGCTATCCAATAAAACAGCAATGCACCTCATCAAAATTTATGACGTCGGCACGTTATTACCACATCAAATTGGACTTTTGATTTACAGCGTTTGCCGGTTCTAAATATAATTATTATCACAAACGTTTGAAATTTGTAGACATTTGATACCAACCAATACTAACACAAATGTTATAGATTGATTCTGTTACATGTTCCGACGCAGCTAAACCAACATTATAAGCTGGCATCTAAAAACGAAGGTGGTTAATCGTATCAAGTTAAGCAATAACAAAATTTGGATTTTTACTATTAAAAAAAGTGTGAAAATGTCAAAAAGAATGCTAAAAAATTCTACGACAATCGTAATTTGATGAAAAATCTTTTTGACTTTTTTTACTTCGATGCGATAGGAGAATGTATAGTCTATTCAAAGTTTTTTTTTTACCGCTATGTAACTTCGTTTCAGAATAAGACAATATTTTCCTTCTCATATTATTTCAGTTAAAGAGAGACTCAATTCTGTCTGCTTAATTCGAACGCGTAGACGAATGAGCCTGTCAGAGTCGTCCAGTTGTCGGACGTATGCAAAATTCTTGATAACAATAATGATAAGAGGTTATAACTCTAACCAATAAACTATTGTGGCTGTATAATTAACTGTAGTTTTTAGGTGTACTATAATGTTAATATAAATTATATTTAATAACATTTTTGTTCAATTATTTTATTTAGATTAGTATTTTGCGACGAATATTTAGACATTGCAACGTTTTGACGTCACATATTTAGATGACTTATGTACAAAATAACGTTTAATAGACTATATAGAGAAAACCCACCAAATTTGAAGTAAATCGATACAGTAGAGTTTTGAACTTTGAAAATACAGAAAAAATCGATTTTTTTCAAATTTCTTGGGTAAATTACCCCTTAAGAAAGCTCGTGGCGTTAAGACTGATAAATCTCTCCAAAAAGTCAATTCGATGAATGATAAAAGATACTGATTGAACCTTTTTAGCCAGGCACTGAAAACGCCATCTAGACGAGTCTTACTGGGTCGGTCATTCTGATGCATTTCCTCTGCCAACGTCGTAATTATATTACACATTTTATTACCAAGAATCAATATCGTTTGTCAAATTAAAGTAAATTGCAAAGATTCATGATAAATATATCTGCGATCCAGTAAAATGTTAGTTCTTTTAACTTTTGGCAAAATTATATTAAGAAAACACAGAACATCGATATATTATGATTTTTTCAAAATTTTTTCGCTGTTATTTTTTTGGTCGATATATCGATATTTTTTGGGCCAATATTTTTTTTAAGCAAAAGGTCAGTAGTTGTTTGTTGCAAATGAGAATATTGAATTTTTATATATAGAATTTTATATATATGAATTGATATATCGATATTAGAAACATAAGGGTTTCGAAGCAGAGTATCGAACTTTTGTCTTGGGTTTTCTACAACCCCTTCCACCCATTTCCCTTTAACGTGAGTTTTGCGTGGAATAGAGCTGGGCAGAAAAAGTTTGATACAAAAGCGATAGGGTTTCTCTGTGGTCGATATCCCTAACTGATGTTATGCTATATTCAAATCAATTAATGTTAACATTGTTCGCAGAGCCCCCGGTTGGTCGTTTCCAAAATCGCAGGAAGTCGGTCTTTGCCGAAACTTACGATCCCGAGGAGGACGAGGATGACGACGGTACCCGCACAATATTCCCCAAATCGGACGAACAGAGGCAACGACTCTCCGAGGCAGTACGGAACATCCTCCTGTTCAGGTCCCTCGAGAAGGAGCAGATGAATGAAGTCTTGGACGCCATGTTCGAGAGGAGAGTGGACAAAGATGAGCTGGTTATCAAACAAGGCGACGACGGTGACAACTTTTACGTCATTCAAAGGTACTACGGTTAATATTTTTTTAAATGCGTATAGTTATCTTTAATCGAGACGGGAATTAGAGCAGCAGAACTGCATATTTGATATTGTAATCGATATCTACCGTTAATACTTTACTGTTAATCGTGTGTAATCAATCGATACAATCAGTATTTTGGGGACCACGCTATGAATCCAGTTGCTAAAATATCTAACGGGGCTTGAAAGTTCCATAAAATTGAACTATTTTATATTTAATTTTATTATGTTGCGTGTGTAAATGTTTGTTTATATTTAATTATATTGTTATAAATATCTCTGTCAAAATTGACCACATTTAATTTTTTAATTAACGATATATTACTCAATTAATGTGTTAATATAAATTTATACGAGGGTTGCTATTTATATTTTAAGCCTAATAATAATAAGACTGTAATCTATTAACGAAAATGAACTTTGATGTTTTTCGAAATATTGTCCATGATGATCAATACAGTTTTGCTTGCGCTTGAACCAATCTTCATAACAATATTTCCACTCTGATTGGGATTCCTCTAAAACATTCTTATGAAAGCATCAACGGCTTCTTCAGGTACCGAAAAACGTTGGTTTTTGAAAAAAAATTTCTTGATATGCGGTAATAAAAAAAAGTTATTGGTTGCCAAATCAGGAGTGTACAAAGGATGGCCTATCAGTTCAACCTTTCGATCACAATTCTACGTAGCTAAGTGCTTCGCGCACAAATAATTTTTATCGAATTTCGCTCGTTTTGGAAAACGTACACATCCAAGATTCATCGCTTATATAGATGTTATACACCGCGATTGTATTTCTTAGCCATTTCTTTACACCAATTGACAGAGACATCATTTTGAGCTTTTACCAAATTATACGAGATGCAATGTCTTATTGATGCTTGTCATCCTAATACCCAAAAATGACTCAGTTTCACGCTAACGCACATGACGAACTTGCAGTACCAATATTGTATGATACCACAGATTTTGGACCGACTTCAGGAGTTTCGTCCCTGAACGAACTGCAGCTAAGCATACATTCCTTATACCAACATTTCACAGTGGCCAAGGATGTGGCTTTATCGCCAAAAGTTGAAATAAGTCAATGAACTTCTGTCCTGATCCAAGTCGAAAGTGAAAACAACGTTCTGAAGGTCAAACTTGCAATTGATTAGATGGAGCATAAGAATATTTAGTATAGGCTCAAATTACAAATAGCAACCAAAAATTTTTAGTAAAATATATTGGCATTTCATATAAAAATTAACCTTTCCCAACCAATATCGAAAATATCAAATATTTAATATGAATTACATATCTAAATTCCATCTATTAATTGACCGTCTAATTCCAAACTATATACAAGTAAATGCGATTGTCGTGTTCTAAATTGAAATTATCAAATTACTGTGTTTGACATAATCTACTTAATTGAATGATTAGGATTAAACCCAATTATGATTACTCCGTATAACTCTTGACTTTTTAACGGATAACACACATAAAATATTTTGTAATTATTAATTTAATAATATACTGTTATTGTTAGGAATTCATGTAACTGTATTTATTTCTAGTGGCATATTTCATGCCTTGGTAGCCAGCGAACCTGGACAAGAGCCCAATCACATTCACACTTACGATAACCGGGGTTCCTTCGGAGAATTGGCCCTTTTGTACAACATGCCCAGGGCGGCTACTATAAAAGCGGCCACCGAGGGTTCTTTATGGGCGATGGATCGCCAAACATTCAGGTAAATCGCCTAAGAGTCACTCTGCGTCTGGTTTTTGAATACTTGACATTTTCAGGCGTATTTTACTAAAATCGGCGTTCAAAAAACGAAAGATGTACGAAACTTTGATAGAGAGTGTTCCCATGCTGAAAACCTTACAGGCATATGAAAGGATGAACCTAGCGGACGCCCTAGTTCCTCGGACTTTCGCGGACGAAGAACGCATCATCAAACAGGTTCGAAATAGTATTAAGTTTAGTACGAAATCTAATACATTCCGATTTTTTGCTTAATATTCTTAAAAAACGGAACTGCCGCAAATAAGAAAGAAATATATGTTGTTTATGAAATTTTTCAATAAGGACGGTTCGATGTTGACAGTATATTATTGTATAGTGTATTTTCTGACTGTGGCATCTTTTATTATCTATTATCCAGTCACTGACGTCTAATCACTATGGCAATATATACGATTAGGCAGCACATTCACTTTATTATTAAAATGGGTATTTGTGATCAACAATAATTTTAAGAGACTATGTGATTAATTACATGTGACGATTTAATTCATCACCAATATTCCTACTTCATAACTACCTATTAACCTATTTATAACTACACTTTTTCTTGATTTCTGTAATCACAAGTCTATAAGGTGCAACCGACCTTACAGCTTTGTCCTTTTTTTATTACATCTTACGTTGAATATGCTTAGTACTATCTTAATTTATTGTTATTGTTCTGTTGTATTTACACCAACACACAAGCAATATGAGTGCGGGATAAATATATCAGAATGTATTTCCCAAATTAGAATTAAATAATTGCTTAAACTAAAGTTAAGAGAAATACTTGTACACTATACAAGTTCATGTGGCTTGATTGGCTTCAGTCTTCTGATATATGTCATCTATAATGACATATATTTGGCATTCACCTTGAGATAAATTCCGATATTCTGGTATCTCCGGAATTTGAAGAAATTGTAGGTATACATTTAGGTTAGTAATGCAGTCGTGGTTTTATGGCCTTTTATTGGTTAATTGGGGGATTTCAGGGAATAATAAAACACATTTTTAATTAATGCTTTTTTAATAGTTTTAGTAATTTATTCCACATTTATTCACAATATAAAAGCCGGAGAGTACTTATAGCACAATTTTTAAAATTCCTAAAATCTTAAAAACAAAATTTCTAACCAACTTTCAAGAAAAAATATTAGCTGTAATAAAAAATATCAAATCGATTTCAACACTACTAAATCAATATAATAAACAAAACAATATATGATTAGTTGTTTGTTACTCTTTTTATACATATCTTATATATTGTTAGGTGTGAGATTCATTTAATATTTCTGATTCTATGCTAGTTGGAAAACTTCTTGTTTTAGACCAAATCAAAATATTTTCCACTAGAATCTCTATTTTCATAAAGAGCCATGTATCTATCATTATCATTGTTAATGATCATTATGTAATTATTCAGTTTGCATTTGTTTTTAACCGTCAAATCTAAATGGTTTTTAATTCTTATTTTGATGTCTTATCAGAAACGTCATATATGAATTTTGAATCCGAATTGTTACTGTTACAGATAACATCCAAGATTTGGCTTTAAAAAAATTCAGGGTATTCATTTGCTAACAGGTCAATTGATAAGTCTCCGGCGTACTACACTAAAACATATTTTTTTGGCAAAATTGTTTTTTTTATTCAACGCAATTCCCTTTAAGGGTGATAACCCTCCAACTTTTCGATACCATTTTTGTAGTACGATTTGACCTTTCCTTCAAAATAGGCCTCAGTTTCGGCGATCACCTCTTCATCCCTCGAAAATTTCTTCCCAGCGAGCATTCTTTTGAGATCTGAGAACAGGAAATAGTAACTGGGGACCATATCTGGAGATTACGGTGGATGAGGAAGCAATTCGAAGCCTAATTCATGGATTTTTGCCATCGTTTTCACTGACTTGTGACACGGTGCATTGTCTTGGTGAAGCAGCACTTTCTTTTTCTTCAAATGCGGCCGTTTTTCGGCGATTTCGTTCTTCAAACGATCCAATAACGCTATGTAATAGTCGTTGTTGGTGGTCCTTCCTTTTTCAAGGTAGTCAATGAAAATTATTCCATGCCCATCCAAAATACAGACTATACGACTGTTGCGTTTTCCCACGCTTTGGAGGGGGTTAATCGTATTCAGTCCACTCGCATGACTATTGATTATCTATTGATTCGGAGTGAAGTGATGGAGCCATGTTTCATCCATTGTCACATATCGACGCAAAACTCGGGTTTATTACGCTTAATCATCTTCAAACAGTGCTCCGAATTATCAATGTCGTTGTTTTTAGTTAAAAGTGAGCTCGCGCTACACCCACTTTGCACAGGGCGTTCTCATACCAAAATATTCGTGAATGATATGATGTACACATTCAGTTGATATCTTTAGAGTGACTGCTATTTCATTCAGTTTCAATTTACGGTCATTCAAAATCATTTTGTAGATTTTTTAAATGTTTTCGTCGGTAACAACCTCTTTTGGGCGTACACAGCGTTCACTGTCTTCGGTGCTCATTTCACCACGTCTGAACTTAGCATAGCAATCCTTGACAGTTGATTTTCCTGGGGCAGTGGCATCAAGCCAAGTTTTTGCTTCCAGTATTTTTTTCTAGTATTTTTTCCCTTCAAAAAGCAATATTTTATGAACACGCGAAATACCTGTTTATCCATTTTTTTCACAATAACAAAAGTTGCTTCACTCAAACTGCTATAATTCACAAACAATGATCCAACAGCTGTCAAATGTATACACGCATCGTTTGAGGGTTAGGGCTAACTAAAAACACATGAATTTAATTCTAGAAGCGCCATATATGTCTCAGGCCTTCAATTGACCTGTTAATATCAACACGGTAAGTTAGTTAGTTAAGGTAATTAGCAACTTTAATTTTGAGATTCATCTATAAGTTTCAATTTCATGAAACCATGTCTTAATTATATCTTATACATTAGATATGCTTAGAATATCTTAATTTACAACTTAATTTATTACGACTGTTCTGTTGTACTTGCATGAATACACAAGGAAGGCGAGTAGGGGATAAATACATCAGTATATATCCCAAGAGACATGATCTTTATGTTTTGTAGATAAAATTTATTTTTGTAAGCAGAGTGTGCCAAGGAATTACATAGAAAACCAATGTATATTGTACTAGATTTTATTATAGATTACATAGTTATATTTTATATCCACATTTTTTAAACAGTTTCAGATATTTTGTATGTGTTGAATTACAGAACTCTTCCAAAGATTCTAGTCGAGCTCTGTAGATGTAGAAAAATGATTTTACATCATTTATTTTTTACAATAATATAATTTATAAAATGGAAAGGGGTTTAAGACACAGAAACTATTAATTTACTTCAAAAACTATTTTATTTAAGGAAATAAGGGCTCGTTGAACGGCGTTACAAAACGACGCTGACAATGTAAATCTATTCTAATATAAACCAAACTACCTATGTTTAGACGTTTCATTCATCATCACCACACCTCGTCTCGTCTGGCACATACTTACCGTAGCCAGGGCCACTAACAGTCACATGATATAACATATATACATTCAAATGCAACAAAAATACAATTTGCAGCTGGTTTTATTGCGTTGTGAACCGAGTGGTATCCACATCCCATCCCAATGTCTTCTGACTGATGAGTTGAAATTTACTTAAACGTTATTAATTCCATTTTAGTTTTTCTCTCCCAAATTACACATTTATTGTCGCTCTCTAGCGGTACAGCTAACTTAACAGCGAGACGTATAGCCACTTTCGTAATGAATGAACTGGCTGACGAATTTTGTTTTGTTTATTTACAACTTATTTACTACACCTACTATTAATATCATTATTTACTATTAATATAACTGGAATTTTAAAAGCATTAAATTTAAAAAATCCCAATTTTTGTGATATTAATACCCTTAAATCATTTTAAGTCATTTGCTCCGGTAATTGGGTATTTTCGATATACATACATAAGTCTATTAAATAAAAAAATATTAGAATCTCATACACAGTTTGTTTCATTCCATGTAAATATCGGACCAGGCCTTATTGAAAAATTCTGTATTATTTAAGGGTATATGGCTCGGTAAATGGATCTAAGACGAAATAAAACAGTGCTGGTTACATGATGTGACCGTTATTTATTGATTTAATATAACATGTGATGAAATACAAATAAATGAAAAGGGAGCGGCGCAGTGTTACTTGAAGAGACGCTTGGGCAGTCGATGGTGGCACGTTTGAACTGAACAATAGTGGCTGAATGATCTAAAGTACCCTTCAATAATATCCCAGATCAACGTCTCAGAGTTGCCATATCTTCGTTATCATTTACCGAACGTTGAACGTTGCTAGTACTCCGCACGTGTTCAACATCTGGGATAATATTTTCTGGGTATTTTATCCTCCGCTATACTAAGAAGTAAAATTCGACATGTCTCAAAGTCGCTACGATTACTTCACTACAATAATGGCAGTCGTAATGACGATCAAAAGGCCAGCCCGTTAAATATTTTTACCACGTTCAATATCGTTTCTAGGGTGACGCAGCTGATGGGATGTATTTCGTGGAAAACGGCGAGGTAGTTATCAGCGTGCTTGACGACAGCGGCAAGGAGATTGAGATCAATCGCATTTCCAAAGGCGGCTACTTCGGCGAACTCGCCCTCGTCACACATCGCCCAAGAGCCGCATCAGCTTTCGCGGACGGCGACGTCAAACTCGCCTGTAAGTATCACCACTCGCATTATGTAATTCAATCAATCCTAAAATTAACGATCTCTCCTATTCCTGTTGCAGTCCTGGACGTGGAGGCATTCGAGCGTCTCTTGGGGCCCTGCATGGAGATCATGAAGCGCAACATCACAGATTACGAGGACCAGATGCTCAAGATCTTCGGCTCAAAGCAGAACATCAAAGATATACGATGAAAGACGACGGCCGACTCGCTATTCGGCATTGCCACTGGAGCAAAAGTAGGAGGAAGAGGTGGAGGAGACGGCGAGGGGCGGGGCCGCCGTCCCGTCCTCACCCCTCGCCCCTGAACTGTTGGCGGTTTTCTTTCGTTTGTTCTTCGTTCGATTCAACTTTTTCCTTCTGCCCTCGGCTGGTAGCCAAGCGGTCGTCTCCAGAGCGTCTATAATCGACGACCCTCCCGACATCGTCGGACGAGGAGAAGTAATGAGTATGGTAGTAATGGGGCGAAGGGAGGGGGACTTTCTACTTGTAATCTCCTGACGTGTATCAATATCACTTTACCATTACTAGTCGAATAATATATTGTGTAAATAATGTAACTGACTTCCCTTCTCACCACCTGTACCGGCCCCTTTCCCCGTACCTGATGTTGCTCGAAGTAAACTGCTCCGATTGTAATTTTATGATATAAAAACAAAGGACACAAAAGTGGTCGAAATAAAATTCTCTTCACAACCACATCATGTGAGTGTACCTTAGTAAAACACCTCTGTAGATCCAAAAACATTTATACGATTATAAATATTAGTAGCGACAAGAAAGACCACTGCTGCCATACTTTTGCAATTTTAGTAGGCGCAGGTGTGGCAGGGGGCCCTGCATGTCGGTGGAAGAGAGGATGGATGTTTTGAGATCTTATGTGTTTCGATTTTTAATATATAAGAGAACAATGAGAGAAACCGCTGGTCGGAGTTTTCCGTTTCTGTTTAGCTATAATTTTGTTGTCGTCCGTGTGTATATGAACGTGCGTGGATGTGTGTGAGAGCGCGTGCGAAAGCGATAAGCATTTATTGTTTGGTGTTCTCGTTCTTCTGTATTTATTTTTCTCCTTACGGGATTGTTAACAGCGGAAGACGGTCTTCAATTAGTCATTCGAAATGTTGTGATCTAACCTGAGGTGAAGTCGAAACAGTGCCATAAGCGTTGACCTAAGACTGATGCCGCGAGGAAATTTTCTGTTGTTTTTCCTTACTTAAACCGTCATCGGCAAACACAACACACTAGATTTATGGCGTATGGAATTATGACGGTTGTTCCTACTATTTGCTCATCATGACGCTTTAAATAATACATATTTGTTCAACACACCATTTAAAACAACAAGTTTTCCTTGTGAAAATGCATCAAACATTTGGTTGTGTATTATTAGTAACAGTTGTTTTCGTATCATCCGTTCCATATTCACCAACATTTTCATGCAATTTTAATTTGGTTCTACTGAATTCAACAGTTATAACAAGCAGCATATAAACATACTCCAGCAAAATTAAACACAATTAATAAACTAATGAAGTATGTATGAACAACACAAGAATCTCCCACAACACAACTACAAATCAGTTTGGCATTTTTTCTAAATATCTGGGAATCTTGAATCTATCTTGAAACCAAGCAGGTTGAATTTGGGAAATAGTTTCCAACAATGATGACGTGTGATTTGTTACTTGTTGCCGAGGAAATCAAAATTTTATCATCTATTCTAAATATAGTTTTAAACAATGTTAGTGTAGGAAAATAATTTGATTAAAAAAAAGTTTTATATATTTATAATATCTAGTATCATTATTTTTCAGAGACTACTGGTTTGTATGAAAAAATCTTGTTTGTTCGGCCAGTTTAAATATATTTTATGAATGAGTTAGATAATCTGTTGATTTTTTAAAGTGGCAGAAAGTAATAATGCTCCAATGTGTTATGGTTGTTCTGTTAAATTTTTAGGGACGTGATCTGTTGTATTCCTACCAAATACTATATAAATAGCAAAAAACAGTAAGATAGAACACACTGAGCCATGTTGAAAATGCCATTTTTAACGCTTTAAATGACTGAATCACATCATTTCACCTTTTATAAGACGCAGACTCACTGTTCACAGAGAGTGGTCTGTTGTTTTTCGGAGGAAGTCGAAGCTACTAACGACACTTTTTGGTTGTGCTTTAACTGTTGTTCTAGTTTCGTTGATTTCCTGCGTATGCCATTTTAAGCCCATTCTAATGACTGAACTAGATCTGAACTCCTTGTGGAAACCACAATTCGCGATCTTTGCGTTTCCGCGGTCTGTTGTTTCCGGCGGATTCCGTGCGGATTTGTTGACAAATTCCTACGATAAACGTTTAGTCAATGCCAATCGACAATCAAAAGGGACCGGAGGAATTTGTGTTGCTAGAGGTTGTTACGTCATAACTAGTAACGGTTGTTTCCTAGAATTTGCTCATTTTTTTTGTTTATTGTTTTAACTATCCTACACCAAATCCAATCATTCTTTTTTGTTATTATTATTATTTTGTTGTTATCGTAGTTTATTATATTATTTATTTACCTAGATCTTAAGGGGGAGTTTGTGTGGTGAAAAATGAGAGAAATAATGATTATTTTCCTGTTATTATCGATAAACAGTATCTGTATTTAAATGTTAAACGTATTCATATATTCGATGGATTTATTGATGAATAAATCTTTTTAAAACATCTGTTATTTTGGTGACACTCACCTAATACTGTGCTATAATGATGAATTTGTTAGCTTAGACCTGCAGACTTTATTGTTTTTGAGTTCGGGGGCGATGACGGGGCGGGAACAGAGCACGGCACCTAGACGTTTCGATCACAGGGCGCGCACGCCATCACGGACGTTGCCCGTCCCTTCGTCGCCCGCACCTCGTTTTGTTTCCGATAAAGTCACCAACCTAGGAGAGAACTTCTAAGTGTTTTTAGGTTATTAAGTGTACGAGAGATCGACGCTGCCGTCCGATCTCGATCTTAATCGTTAGACTGTTTGATTCCTATCTGACCCGGGGACGAGGGAGCGGACGGCCCCTTCCCCCGCCCCCGGGCTTTCCTCGATGTTTTCGCACCGTTTGCCTTCTCTATGACATGTAACATGAACTAGTTCTTATTTTGACACCTGGTTGAGGTCGAAGTATTTCCGTGGCGGGCGGGGACGGTCGTCGGGCCGGCCCGGAATTTGGTTTCTAACGAAGTTCCTTAGTCCTGCGTACGCTTACACATATTATTGACTAAAAAACAAATACAGAGCTTATAACTCTTACTGAGAACGTTGATGGATAACTGTAAACCTGAATTATATATGTTATGGATACCAATAAAGAACAGAAAAAAAACATCGTACGGATCACGTTTCGTTTTATTTATCTCCTACCCAGTTTTACTTATATGCATTTTAAAGTTTCCTTTTTATTAAAAAGGGTTTATCTGGACTGGACCTACAGTTTAACATGTGGGCTCCGAACCACGGTCCTCGGCATTAAGCGTACCGTCTGGCCAGTGACCAAGTTCGAGGCCATCCCGGAAGACATCCGGTCTTACTGGCGTAACTGAGGTGGTTATTTCTTGTCAGATTTTCCACTGTTGTCTTTAAAGATAATTACAATCACAAACATCCATGCCCCAGAAGGATTCGAACCAGCGACTATCGCAACAGTAGGAGGTTCGGTTCCAACCTTCGTAGAATGGAGGCGTATTTTTTCAATACACTCCAAACTCTAAAAAGATGCCTTTTGAAAAGATCTATTTTTTATTACGATTATTTAAGTGACTGTTTATAAAGGCACAACAGATGTGACTATCCGTCCTGCAGTGGACCTACCTAAAGTGAAGTGAATACACGTTACTTGGCTCGGCAGCATTATGAGAGAAAAATTTAACAAAAATTACCTACAAGCAACCAATATAATTACAAAGCTAATCAATGGGCTAATGACAATGAAATAAGAACATTGTCTCCTATCACAACAACATTGAAACACACATCGTTAATGACTTGTTGGTCCAAGAAATATGACATTTTTTAACTACTGTTAAAAATGTTAACGGCATGGACAATAGTGACATCTTTATTGACCAATAATCGACTGTTTTTGATACAAGATTATTAAAAAGGTTTAAATAATATCAACCAAAGAGTGCTAATTTCTGTATATTCTTGAAATATCAATAAATATTAAGTGTGAAGAAAAAAATTCATTATTTTTGTATGAAATTAAAGAAAATTTATTTTTTAAACAGCGTCGTTTCGTTCCATAGCTTGTTATCACTTTAAAGGTAATACCATTATGCTTCTCCTATAGAAGACCTTGTTCCTTTCATTTTCATTGTCAAAATACCGAGACATTCGACTTCACAGATCTTTTTTAAGGCCAATTTTCCATCAACAAAATACTTCGCGAGATTCGGGAACTGTAATAATCTGATGCCAGGTCCGGACTATAATTTGGATGCAATACCAAAACAAACACAAATACTGTCCTACTAATTACGTTCAGAATATACATTCGAATTAAAGGGTTTGGGCACAGTGGTACAGCTCCCAGTATATGCTCTGCAAATCGGACCAATACTTCTTGGTTTAATTCGTGTGGCAACAACAAGTCCAGTTTCTGTTTGTATTCTGCCTTTTCGAAATAATTACAACCGCTTTTTTAGCGGACTGATTAAAGAGAAATTGATTTTCATGAAAAAGGAATTTTGTTCAAGATTCGCCTCCAAAATAAATCCGAAAATATAATCCGGGTTTATACAGGTGATTATTACAGTGAACTGGGTTTACACAGGCACAACTGTGCGACAGGGCGGCAATAAAAAAGCGTTCTGGCAACAAGGCTCAAAAGCCGGAACTTACATCTGCCAGAAGTATTTTCGTCTAGCTTTAAAATCGCCAAAAAGAGTTCACTCCCTATTTTGCCCAATAGGGTGAATTAGTTTACTGCACGGATATTAAAGGTTTGATGGATGCATATAAGATCCAATACGATACAGTACGTCTGTATCTTTTGAATGAGATGAAGACGAATACCTAATGAATCTACTACAAGAAGACTTATGTTGAGAATGATTTCTGTTAAATAAACTTGACTTGCAACAAGATGGACCCGTTATCTTCACTGGGCTATTACTTATTCCCATAATGCAGCAAAACACGGCTTTAACGATAGATCAGACCTTGGACAGCTCCAAGAAACTTATTTTCTGACATTGAATTGAAATAATGCCAGAAAGATGAAAAAATCTGCAATTAAAAACATCATCATTTACATTATAATACGTTATGATTTTATTAATTTTTACAAAAAAAACTAAAAGTAATTTCAAGACCAAGATAATATTAGAAACAATATCATACAAAAAGGTGTTTGAAAAACAACCGAAGAACATAACATAACATACTAATATGGTCTTGAATGCGAATTTTATTTACAAATTAATTCTGATAATTAAATTTGCTCTTCATTTTTGGAACTAATTATTCTATTGATTTGGAATTCATGGCATAATAATGGCAAAAAGTCAATAATAAGAGGAATAAATATATTGTATTCCATTTCGCATTAAAACGACTTTTTTCTAAATTTAATGAGACCATTCATTTATTCAAATCATCAATCATTTAAGTAGTTTAATTGATTAACTTTCATTGGAACACTTTTACTTAGCAGTTGTATTATAATTTTAAAATGCCAAGAACAGGTCTATATTCCGCTATGTCCCCTTTTAGCTCTAAGGTAAAAAAAAACAAAAACCGTTACTAACTGTTCCAAAAGCTCAAACCAAAATGGTTTTCTTTTAAGGTTGATTGAATTAGATAAGGCGATGTTGCCGTTCATTCTATTTTTAAACTGAATCACGAAATAATGGTACTAAACTTTTGATATAACAGATCAATTGACAAGTCCCCGGCCTACCATAGTGAAACACATTTTTTTGGTAAAATTAGTTTTTTTATTCAACATAACTCCCTTCAAGGGTGAAACATTGATTATAGAAACCCTACAAAATTTCGATACTATTCTTGTAGTACGATTTGTCCCTTGCTTCAAAATAAGCCTCAGTTTCGGCGATCACCTCTTCATTCGACAAAAATGTCTTCCCACCGAGCATTATTTAGCATTATTTTGAGATCTGAGAATAGGAAGTAGTCGCTGGGGACCAGATCTGAAGAATATGGTGGACGAGGAAGCAATTCGAAACCCAATTCATGGATTTTTGCCATCAAATTTTTTCATTGACTTAAAATGCAGCCGTTTTTCGGCGATTTCGTCCTTCAAACCATTCAATAACGCTATGTAATAGTCGTCGTTGATAATCCTTCCTTTTTCAAGGTAGTCAATGAAAATTATTCCATGCGCATCCCAAAATACACACGCCATAACCTTGCCAGCCGAATGTTGCGTTGTTCCACGCTTTGAAACGGGTCCGTCGTGTGCAGTCCACACGAATGACTATTGATTGGACTTCGGAGTGAAATGATGGAGCCGTGTTTCTTCTATTGTCACATATCGACGCAAAAACTCGGATTTATTATAATTGATCAGCTTCAAACACTGCTCCGAATCATCAACTCGTCGTTTTTGGTCAAAAGTGACCTCGCGCGGCACCCACTTTGCACAGAGCTTTTTCATATCCAAATATTCGTGAACGATATGATGTACACGTTCAGTTGATATCTTTAGAGTGTCTGCTATTTCATGTAGTTTCAATTTACGGTCATTCAAAATCATTTTGTGGAATTTTTAAATGCTTTGGTCGGTATCAACCTCGTTTGGGCGTCCACTGCGTTCACCGTCTTCGGTGCTCACGTCTAATCTTAGCATACCAATCCTTGATGGTTGATTTTGCTGGGGCAGTGTCCAGAAACTCGGCATTAAATCAAGTTTTTGCTTCAACTGTATTTTTTCCCTTCAAAAAGCAATATTTTATCAACACGCGAAATTCCTTTTTATCAATTTTTTTCACAATAACAAAAGTTGTTTCACTCAAAATGCTATAATTCACAAACTAATGATCCGATAGCTATCAATTTTTTTACACGAATCTTTTGAGAGTTAGGGCTACCTAAAAAACATATGGATTTAATTCTACTAGCGCTGTCTACGTGTCAGGCCGGTGCACTTTTCAATTGACCTGTTATCTCATAAGATATAAGATTATAAGCCAATAAAATATATCTGTGCAGTTATACTTTTCCTATAGCATTCGAAAAAAATATGAATGGAAAGTGAAAAAAAAACATTCTAAATCGTTGAATATTGACTCAACAATATTTTCCAAAATAAGTAGGATAAAGTGCAAGAAGACTGGATTTGCCTGATGTTTTTAATTCATCGTGAAAGAATGGTATATATATATATTTTTTTAATACATAACAGCTAATGAATCATGATTGACTATATTACAAAAAAAAGAAATATTTTGAACTATTACGGACTCAAGCAGTATTCGTATCAAACCTATATCTTATCAGATATGTGGGATTATAAACCAATAAAATATATGTCTGATAGAAAAATTAAAAAAAAAAAATCGGCACTGTATGATTAAAAATTAAGGAAATTAGAAATTGCTTCAATTATCAAAGTTGAATACTTATGGTTCGAAACCTATTCCGAACAGTATTTATGCGTCTAAGTAGTATACTACTGGAAAATCGTACGACCTAACAAAATAGCATTCCCAACGATGAATTAAAGTTAAAAAAACAGTACCAAGTATTTTAATAATCTAATATACATGATTTTTCACGGTCTTCGTAAAACCTTAACATTACAAAGAATGAGTCTTTAAAACTAATTCACAATTTTGTACAGTAGAATATGTAAAATATAAATTCGGTATTATAAAATATGGCAACATTTGTATGGAAAGCTTTAAATAAAGATATTTGTCTAGTGTAATAATATCACAGATTAGATCAATTATTTACTTACATGAAATATCCAAGTAAACCCCCTGCGTTGCAAAACCTAATGTTTTTCTTTGGGAAAATGGATAACGCGCGTCCGATCATATAAATCTGACAGCGTCGCACAGGTAAAGAGGTGATAAAACTTATACGAACACAAGGAACGCGGCGTTGCCGCTAGCAGCGCGGCTTCACGCTGCCATGGGTCGGGTAACGGGACGGAATTGAGGTCTTGCGTGGGACGATAACACTTCTGTGCACAAAATTAAAATAAATTCAGTAAGTATTTATTAATATACAAAGTAATATACAAATAAAATGAAAACTGTATAGATTTTTTGCGTTATTCGAAAACTGCCTTATCCAATGCGCTGGTTTGTCGCCCGTGAAGACGCGTTAACGGCACGGCTAACACCGACGAGGCGGGGGGGTCGCTTTGAACGTCTGTTCCCCCCGCCCCGTCGGACAGCCCATGAACGGTCGACCTTAAAATTAACAACCTCCATTTTGAATGTATACATTTTTCATTTATTTATATCGGTTTGAGTGGGGGGACGGGAGAATCGTACGACCCTCCCCGCCCCCTTATCTCCGGGGGTGTCGTGTGGAAGGTGACGGGCTCGTTCACGTGCTGTTGAGGACGGGCCGTCCCTCCAGCTTGCTGTAGTCCAGATGGAACTCCTTGGCGACCTGAAATCGAACAGATATGACGCGTTAGAATCATCTGAGCGTGGCCGAGGTGACGCGGGGCTTCTTCGACAGTCGGTGCGGCTACCGCGTGGGGCTAGATCTGGCTGGTTCGTACGTAAACAACTAGAACTTGGTGGGGGGAAAAAGAGAAAATTACATTAGAACGGATATATTTCCAGGAACAACAACATCGATAATCTAAATACGAAACGGCACGAAGAACGTGATCAGTCGAATAATTAATTAAAATAGACAAGCACTCGACTTATTTCAAATGGTCTTAACCAGTAATAGACATTTTTCATGGTAAACATTACTGATCATCGAGATTTAGGTGATGACAAAATCGAAAAGATATTGAAATAAATATTAAAAAGACATTTTGTCGGTGTATTTAATTTAGTTCCGAGATCTTGAATAAGATCTTGCTATGCAAATTACCAGAGGATATTAATAAGAATATATACCAGCATATTATGATGCTGATGCTGCTGAGTATCATTTCCTCAAAACCTAAACAATTTTTTATGTAGAACGGACGATTACGCTCACAAGTTCCAGCTGAATCACTGAAAATTCTTATTTAAATTTACAGGCTTCAATAATGATTTTAATGCTGGTCTAACGAATTTTAAATAAATCAATGAAGATTCATATCAGACGCTAGAAGTTAATAAATATTAGTTGATGGAATAAAATTGAATGGTGTCTTTACAAGTGTGAGTAGTTGCTTCAGGGGCAATTCGGTGTAAAAACTATTCTGAACTAGGACGGGACCCAAAAGAATCCACTAGTGGATTACTATCGATAGAACTGATGCGTTATAACAAGAGCTTATTCAAGATCCTAATAACATATTCCACATTTTCCAGTCTTTATTGAAATCATTTTTAGATTTTAGAACCCCAGAATAAGTAATAAATAATAACTAATTGCAACATAACTTAATAATGTATCAACATTTAACACTTTTAACACTGTTAAATAATTAGTTACCAGTTACCTTTTTAATTTCAACATATATATTTTAATGGGTCTAATAAAAATAACAATATTGAATCAAGTGGCGTGGCGTTTTACCCAATAGAGGCACATTGAAGTAACTCGGAAGTTAAAGATTATTGCGACTCTATGTGTACTCCACTGGAAAGGTGGCACTTAAAATATAGGAAATATAATTGTTACGTTGTGAGTATAAACATCAAATTCAATGTACTAGATGAAAAATTGTTTTGAAGAAGTGAAGAAGTTATGTTGTTTTGCATTATTAATCGACTTCAAAAAAGAGGAAGGTTCTATGTTCGACTGTATATATTTTTTAATCTATGTTCACCGATTTCTCCGTCAATTATGAACCGATTTTCAAAATTATTTTGTTATTCGAAAGAGTGCACTTCCGAGTCAGGATCTGATGGTGGAATCCGGGGAAATCCTGAAATTTCAAAGGCACATACAAAGTTTTCACGTATTTATCTAAAGTAACCAGATATTTGGATATAATGTTATTGCTGAGCTGATGTGGCGGAAAATCGTAAGTCGTTCAGTGCAAAAGCGCTTCAGTTTTCCTTTTAAGGACTAACAATATCATATGAGAAATCGTAGAAACACTGCAGACAACTGCTTCTATGGTATAATTGTTAAGGCGTTCAGCTCATACGCGGAGGTCGCGGGTTCGATTCGTAACGGGGGCCACAATTTTTTGTTTTTTTTTTTAGTTTGACATTTAACTTTGTGCATATGTCACAAAATTATATTCTTACTTTTGTATTGTTTGGACTCGGTACCGACTTCAAAGTAATCAGTTGGTAGTAGTTAAAATATTATTGTAAATAGATAAATAGGTTTAGGTAGGTATTTATTTATTTTTTATTTTCCTTCCTTATTTATTAGTTCCTTATTTATTTTTTAAAGTTTAATTTTTCTGTTAAAAACATTTTATTTCTCTTTTTAATGTTAGCTATTTACACCTGTTATTATCTGCTAAAAACTTATACATTTATAAAATATCTAAAATGTTGGTGTTCTTTTTTTCTCCTTTAATAAAGTTAAACACCAGCTGAATTATATGAACTCGAAAAAGTCCTTTATTATGTTTACAAATATGATCACTATCAAACTCTTGCAGTGTTATGTCGTAATCGTTCCCTAAATATTTTGCCAAAAAATTTATCTAGAGGCCTTTGGAAATTAATGAAATACACCAGAAAAAATGTTAACGCCACCTGACAGGTCAATTGAAAAACCCCCGGTCTACCATAGTAAAATACATTTTTTTGGCAAAATTAGTTTTTTTATTCAATATAATTTCCTTCAAGCCCCCAACCCTCCAACTTTTCAATACCATTTTTGTAGTAAGATTTGTCCTTTGCTTCAAAATAGGCCTCAGTTCATCGCAATCACCTCTTCATTCGATGAAAATATCTTCCCAGCGAGCATTCTTTTGAGATCTGAGAACAGGAAATAGTCGCTGGGGGTCAGATCTGGAAAATATGGTGGATATGACAGCAGTTTGTAGCTCAATTCGACCAATTTGTCACGGTGCGTTGTTTTGGCACTCACATCACTCTTTTTCTTCAAATGCGGCCATTTTTCGGCGATTTCGTCTTTCGAACGGTCCAATAACACTATGTAATAGTCGCTGTTGACGGTCCTTCCTTTTTCAAGGTAATTAATGAAAATTATTCCATGCACATCCCAAAATACAGGTTCATCGTGTGCAGTCCACTCGAATGACTGTCGATTGCTTCATCCATTGTCACATATCAACGCAAAAACTCGGGTTTATTATGCTTGATCATCTTCAAACACTGCTCCGAATCATCGACTCGTCGTTTTTGGTCAAAAGTGAGCTCGCGCGGCACCCACTTTGCACAGAGCTTTCCATGTCCAAATATTTGTGAACGATATGATGTACACGATCAGTTGATATCTTTAGAGTGTCTGATTTTTTAAATGTTTTCGTCGGTAACAACCTCTTTTGGGCGTCCACTGCATTAACCGTCTTCGGAGCTCATTTCACCACGTCTAAACTTAGCATAACAATCCTTGATGGTTTATTTTCCTGAGGCAGTGTCCGGAAACTCGGCATCATGCCAAGTTTCTGCTTTAAATGTATCTTTTCCTTTCACAAAGTAATATTTTATCAACACGCGAAATTCCTTTTTATCTATTTTTTTCACAATAACAAAAGTTGCTTCACTCAAAATGCTATAATTCACAAAATAATGATCCGACAGCTGTCAAATTTATACACGCATCTTTTGAGGGTCAGGGCTAACAAACATATGTAATTCTAGTAGCGCCATCTATGTGTCAGGGCGGAGACTTTTCAATTGACCTGTTACCACTTGAAATAAAACACGTCTTTCGAAATCAATCTTACCTTTCTCCAACTTTGGACGTCAAAGAAATAGTAGGTGCCTCGTTCGTAGGTTTGCGTCTTTTCGATATGGGCCATGCCGGGTACTTGCGTTATCCATACCTTCTCTTCCATGTGATACCTCCACTCTCGACCGTACCTATCGGGTTAAGAAAGTCGGTTGGATCTCCAAAAACATTTCGATAGTTCAGTGAAACTTACAGTTCGGCAGCAGCTGCTATTTGAAGTACGTCGCCTACGCTAGTATAAAACATAAAAAACAAGAGATCATCTTTGTACCGGCTCAGCTTCATAGCAGCAAGTTTGTCTCTGCAAAATACAAAACTAAATGATCATTGTATTAAAATTTTAAGATATTGGGTGGAAAGATTATTATCATTCACGGGCTTCAGAAATCAAATATTTTACAGAGAACAAATACTACATAATATTTTATGATACTTCAATAATAATTAATTTTTTTTCTGAGGCTAATCTCAAGTGTGTAACATGACTGCCTAGAGTCTCCATTTTCAAAACGCAATAACTTTTGACTAAGATCTAGAATGTTCTATGAATCGTTCACCATTCATTCGACAGACATGTCCAAAACATTATAATATGCATCTCTGAATTTTTTAGTAGACATAGGTTTCTAGATTCACTATTATTTTATTGCTTTATCAACTTTACTTCTCTACTACTGATATATTGTTAAGTGTACTTTAACTGCAAACAATTGCCAATCTTCAAAACGTCCATTATATTCAGTCACCTAAATTAAAATAATATTTCACATATCAATGTTGGCTGGAATTTTACTCATATTCAAAACAATATTATTTTTGTTTAGAACGGCTAATTTAGATATGTTTTTATTATTTTATGATAAGATTGGTATCATTAAAGATATGCGATATTTATGTATATTCCGTTTTTCAAAATGTTCTTAAATATCCCTTTATTTTTTATAAGTATTAGCCCAAAAACATTTTTAAAAGCAATCTATTTTCTTTTTATTATTTATTTATTCGTTATCTAGTAATTTTCCCTTAATATTGCTGTTCAATTCAAATCCAGATCTAAGTCCGATGGATGTCCTCCCACTAGTAGCTATACTAATTCAAAGGGTTTTTGTCTCCCAATATCCTCCAGCGTTGTATTTGTAGCGCTTCGACATTTTTATGTTCACACACCTCACTTAGTGTTTTTTGGAAAACCATTTAAATTCTAAGGTAATAGTAATCGTCCAATGTTCTCAACTGCTTAATATGATATTTAGAGATCATAATAATTTCCACATTCTTCCACTGCATGGGTACATATGGTAATCAAAGTGTAGCATTGAATAGGTATGCAAGTTTTTTAACATGCTTTATCTACTTGACCACCTATTAGATCATACCCTAGAATCTTTTGATATTGACATTTTTCTGAATTTCATCGATAATTTCCTTTGGAGTTATTGGGTTTAAAACTTCTAACTCCTAAAACTATCTAAATTTCAATTTGGACTAGGTACAATATAGCATGCGTCAGCAAGATGAGACTGGAAAATATCTGCTAAGAGCTTTGCAAATAATTCCGCTTTTTTACTATTATTAGAGAATGATGATGTCTCTATGTATCAGCGAGTTTTGGTATTTTGGTGAACTTATCGCATGCTCATTCAGAAAAATTGAGTTGCTGACCCAGTTTAGATAGCATAGTTTTATCAACCGGTGCTCTACTTTGTCGCCATTTTTATCTTATTCTCTGTTGTTACAAGCTTTCTAATTTCTCTTGCAGAGTTCATCCCTAGTCCATTTCAATCTATCCATTTGTTTGTTAATGATGATTAATGGGATATATTCATTATTGTAATGCTTATCCTCAAAATAATATGAAAGTGTTTGTGAAATTTGAGCACAATATGTATATGATGTCCGAAAAAGATCAGAAAAAATGCGTAATTCGAACGTCGGAAAAGTCTGATGATTATCGTAAAAGTTTTACCAACCTGATCGCATGATTGATGAGGTACTCCGGTGGAACGTGAAAGTCGACGTCCTGTGGCCGACACGGATGATCGGCCCAGGGTCCGCCAAACGATGGGTACAGGTTCTCAGGTGAATTGAGATTCAGCCCAAGGGCGGTTAGGTCCTGACCTAGCGCCAGCGACACCAAGTTCGGATCGGATTCGGCCGCTCGAATGAAGGCAAGCAACCCGACAACACCAAACTGATCTGATACCATATTGGCCGGTATATTACTCACCCTACCGTCAGGCGTCGACCGAATACCGCCTAAAAAAACATCAAAGCAATCGTTTACAACAAATATGTGATGGTGCCGAGAGTTGTCGTACCTGATTGCTTGTTGGGAGTCTTGTCGGCATTGCCACCACTAGACTGCGTCGACGCAGATGGTGGTATTTGGCAGTCCGATCCGCCTTCTTGTGCGTTCTTCTCGTCTGACTGACTGCCCGCGGGCGACGCTCCCTCCATTCGATTCTGAGTTCCAGGCAACGCGGGAAAATCCTCACTAGACATGGTAAACTCGCTAGTTTCAGACGTGGGCTGGAACATCAACTGACGTTTCAATTGATCGGCCTGAAGCCCGATCGACGATAATAGCCATAATTTAAGATATTCATAAATCAAATCATTGTTTAGTGCTGAAAATTGTCCGCACCTACTAATTTAGTGCAGTAATCAATTACGAAAAACTATATAAAATACAACAAAATTTTCGGAAAAATACAACAGTTTAACTAAAGAAAGCCCTGAGCCCTTATATAGTTAATAGTATTGATTCCATTTGTGCTAAAAAGGTTAAAAATCCCAGCCAAAAATTTTAAATATTTAACAATCTCTAATGAAAAAACAAAGTTGTAGGTTGCAGATAATCCTCAAACCTATAACTAAACCCAACTTCGTGCATGAAGTTAGATTTAATATATAAGGTCAAATACTGATACAAAACTGACTGGTTTCGGGTGCACCCAACGAAAACCGTTAGTCTTGCATCTTTGATATTAGGAATGATAAGAACTCACCTGTTTGACCATTCCCACGTAGGGTTTCGCCCCGGGCATCGGACTTGGTTGGGGCACATCTCCTGAATTACGATTCGTCAATGACGGAAACTCGCTAAGATCCAAAAGTGACGGCGTGTTCGCATCTCCCGAACCGAATACGGAATTAAAGGAACTATAACCGCCTAGAGTGTTCATTGACGTGTTAATATTACCCATCTGGTTTGAGTTTCTATAAAAACGTTAAAAAATACATATAATATGCATATATGTCATTTATAACTATATTTTCATAAGACTCAAAATTCTATTTTATATAAATATATGAACCCACTTATTGTTCATATAGTCTAAAAAAAGCATCATACATGTATAAATATAACAAACACCACAGACTTATTCATATTAACGATTTTATTGTTTCATAAAACGATCAGTACTATCCAGCAAAAAAACATTCATATATAAAGAATTATTACGAAGAAATAATAATGATCTTTACTTATTCGGTACTTCACCAAAGAAACACATGATAATGAAATAATTATAACAGTCATGAATACAAATACAATTTGTTTAAATATACAGCAATGAGTATATACAAAAACAACATTAAATAATTGTATACAGGAAACATAAATACATTTAGAATCTATATGAACTTCTTGGTTATGTTTTTTACATGAAAAACAAAAAATATTCCTTTAAAATGCTGAAAATGTATTATTTATTACTATCAAACTAAAACATAAAAATGCTACCACAGTTTTCAGGTACAAGTGCTTCAAGTGATATTACCCTGCGTAGATATTTGCACATATGACTATTGTTATCAGCTTATGAAACTACGCAAAGCTGACATAAAAAACCCTTACCCCATTGAAGGAACAGGCCTCCTTTCAGATGATGGTCTCTGACCAAATACTGGGGTAACATGCCCAGACATTGGATTATTTCCAAAACCAACACTAGTCCTGGCGAGGTTGTTACCTCCTAAGGTTCTTGTAAAGTTCAAGTTCGCCATAGCTATCTGTTTGATGCCCAGCTACCCTTTCGCATAACGACTACTGGCCGGGCTTTGTTTTTCGGCACTTTTTTTGTGATCTATAACTCTCTTTCAGTTTGGGTCTTACAAAAAAATACAAACATAATAATTAAAAAGTATACTAAATGCAAATACGGATTGGAGATGTTTGGATTGTACTTGGTGACGCGCCGTCAAATATATACGGTTAATCCTGCAACTTTTCGGCGCTTGTATAATAACAAAATGTTAAACGATATTTTTAACAAATTCTCTGTAAATAAATGTTTTTGTCCATCTGAAATCCGCCATTACTAATATATATGTCAACGAATGTCAAAATCTTCTCTCAATTTATACTTCCCTACGTTAAAACTTTGACATTATTATATTTTTGTCAATCAATTTACGTTAGGCGAAATTAGTCAAGCAAAGTTACAAATGTATACTATAATTTTATTAATACATTGTATATATACATTATCCTACAGAATAATGAATACATTATTCTGTAGGATCATTAGAACTAATATTAAATAGTGATCTTTATTAAAAGAAGAATTCCCTCAATTTTTATGTTTTAAGAAGTGAGGGTTACTTTCAGTGACACGTTATCAGTACTCGATAAACTTCGGCAGTTTTCGAATCATTGTCCCGTGTTGCCATTTTACGAGCTCTCCAGAACCATAATCAAATCAGCTGGGCACGTTCACGAATGACAGATTTATATTTCAGTATTTTGTAGACACATTTTGACTTTAAACTTAGAGGATACCTATTATATTATTACTGGTGTATTTATATCTGATTATTATTTATATTTTTTAAATTTCTGTGTTGTGTGTTATCAGTTTATCCTTAATTTGCATTTGTATTGCTGTTATTAATTTATTTCACATATAGAGTTAACTATTATATTTTAATTTGATGGTCTGCCGTTGGAAATTTAACTTAAGAAGCAATAAATATAGGCTAAGTCATTTAATTATGATTATTGTCAAAACAATCAAGCTGTAATTAGGGAATATTTATTCTATTTATAATTGGATTCAATTATATAATAAATTCACTATGTTTTAAACGTAATTGAATCGGTGATATTAAAAGTTCAGAGAAATGTCAGTCTATGTGCTTTGTGTGAAAAAATTGACCAAGAAACATTGAGATTTGACTTTAATGAAAATTTTGAAAAGTTGAAAGGTAATATTAAATTATTGTTACGACCGGTTAGTTACACATTTATAACTACTTGTCAGCAATCGGGTTTGAAATTTTTCCGAAGGGAGGGAAAGTTACTTTGGTCTGTTGTAATGTTTATATATTAATACACACGTTATATTTGTTGTAGTACATGCTATTTTATTATTTTTCATATAGTAAGGATAATTTTGTACTACTTTTGATAATTTAAAACTTTGTACAAGGTATTTGCAAGTAATAAGCTTACCAAAAATGTAAAAAGTTGATATGTGGATTCAAGAAAATATATTCTTAAAATATACGTATGATTTACAAGAACTGGTAGCGTGGCAAATCAAATTTTATACAGAAATAAATTTTCGTGTTTTTTTTTAATTTTAGTGCACATGTCGTGCGTCCCCATCAGTAGACTATTGGTTTTATTGGAGTATTCTTGTGTATAAGCCATGATAAACATATCTAAATTATCCATTTATGAATGCAGAATTGGTAGTTAGAGCACTATAGTTTAGTAGCAAGTTTTAAGGCGGTTAAAAAAAATTTATTAAAAATAGTCCAAATTGATAAACTACAACATGGATCGTCAACAATCAGAAGGTATGCGTATTTTAATATCGATGCGATGATTTTAAAAAATATATATTATACTTCTAGAAGAGGCTCTGGCTCAAGAACGTTATAACACATTATTTTTGCGTGATTTTTGTCATGTATGTGATACAGACCTAAAAAATTCTGAAGAAGCTGCTTCGCATTACAATTCAACTAGACACAAATTAAAGTTGCAAAGTAAGCGGGCAGAAGAAACTAGAGCATGTGCGGAACAGTATAATAAATTGTTCAACACGATGCCAAACCAATATAGAGGAAATTTGAATCAATTTCAAAATCACAACATTCTAAGAGGAGACGTGACCACAAATACAGGGATAATACCAAATAACTATCAACTTCCCAGTTCCATTTTAAAACTGCCACCTGTTAATGATATGCCTAATGTAATCGGGTATTTAGGTGAAGACCAAATTCTAACAGAATACAATGATCTCAAAAAGGTATTGATCAATAGTGCTTCGAGAGATTCACGTGATCAAAGTCGTGAAAAAATCAAGCTGGAACTAGTGGTGGAAATTGAAAAGCTGATGCAGAGAATTTATACTCCCAACCACTTACCACTGGAATTTATTTATGGTGAATTGAAAGAAGTGAATAATATTTTACAGACTTTTCCATCTGGTAATAAAAATGTGAGCTCTTTAGTAGAACCCACTCCTGTTCCTATGCTTAAAGATCCACCTAGTTTTGAAATCTATTATGTCATGCGTATAGCTTTTATTGGTGTCGTGTTATTCTTTGCTTATAAGTTTTTAAGGTCTAATAATTAATTTAATATGTAAGATGTTTTTTTCATTATATTTTATACTTTAATTATATTTTACATAAGCTTTAAAAACCTACAAAAGTAAATATGATATTATTTGTTTTGTGTATTTTTAAATATATTCGTCAGAAATGTACCAGTGTTTTATTGGCGAAGAGATTTGAAGCAATTACGCTAATCTTTGTTATTTCCTTAATTTTTTTCATATTTTAAAATCTCCTTTTACCAACTATAGCTTTATACTGTTTAACGTTGGCGCCGAACCACGGTTCTTGGCATTAAGCCTACCGACTGGCGAGTGACCATCTTAGAAGACATCCGGTCTTACCCAGCCTGATTTTACACTCTTGCCTAAGACAATCACAAACATAAATTTACGACCCAGCAGTTCCTTAAAATTGGATTCATTCTTCTAGATTGCTATGCACTAAATCTGGAAATTACCAAGAGTATCAGGAAAATTTACTAAAGATACGAAAGAAAAAGGGGTGATGGATTTGTTTTGATTTGACGATGTTCGATTCCGAAGATTTCATTCCGGGGTCCTCATGTTTGGTTTTATATCATTACTTTTTTGGATGCTCGGATATTCTAAAACTTTCTAAAAATCTAATAAACAGAATGCTTTATATTTTGTGAATAAAACTAAAATTTCGGTAACATACTGTGCGCTAAATTATTATGTTGCCGGTTTGTTCAAATAATTTCTTTCTACAACTACCGAGCATGAAAATATATATATATATATATATATATATATATATATGTATCCGTTTTTATAGCTATTAGTAACATTTTTGTATGGGTTCAACAGGGACAATAATTATGTCTTATGATAGTTATTATACACATGACATGGATCAAAAGTATATTCATTTGTTCAGTCTTAAACGCTCCATGGTTTGTCAGAAACAATCAAATTCATAGAGAAACTGACACTCCAGAAATCAAGCACGTCATACCTCAATCATTCCACAAACAACAACTCAGCTCAAGTTCTTCTGAAAAAGCCAGCTGGTCCAAAATCCGTGAATAATGAATAACATGTTAAACAAACGCAGAAAAAAATAATATGGTCCTCAGAGATTGCCAATATCAACATACTCTTATTGAAAAAACCTACAGTATTTTATAATAAATTAGTTATGAGAAAAATGCCGTGGACAGCAAATTTTATAACTCCTCTTGTGGCATAAAATTACGTCATGGTCCACCAAGGCTCTGCGGCAATTCACCAGGTTGTGATATAATCGGATACGATCCTCGTTTGTTATATCTACAAAACATGTGAAAAATATGAAATGCGACACAATTTCAGTCAGTTAGCAAAAACGGTAGACAAAGCCTAAAACAAGATAAACAAAAACAAATCAGTATTTGTTCTTAAGAATTATAGCATGGAGGACAAATCGGCTAGATCAAGGAGTCCGGGAACTATAAATATTTCTGAGAACAAATAACATAGACGCATACTGGACAGTACACCCTAACGAACGGACTCGACACGAAATAGCTCTAATTATAAAATAAAATATACAGCATTTCCAACAAGACGAGATAAGACAAGAAGAAATAAAGGCTCCGATTGTTACTATTGAAAAGAATGGCGCTGAAATAAACATAGGTGCTATATACTGTCCACCAAGATACAAAATAACACAACAATACAGAGATTTATTTTTAAAATTAGGTCCAATGTTTATTATTGGCGGGGACTTTAATGTTAAACACACAGCCTGGATTTCACGAATAATAACACTTGGAAAAATAAACTAATTACTTGCAGCAATTAATATTACAACTTGTAATTAACATTCACAGCATGAACCCACTTACTGTCCCATTGACAGTAATAACGTGCCAGACCTACTAGACATTAAGATTTAGACAGCCATCTCATCAAATCAAATACAAATCGAGAGCTTGTGCGAACTACCCTCTGATCACAATACAGTATTGTTAACACTAAGCACGACATTTGTGAAAAAAAAAACAAAGAAGCCTAATTTTACTAACAATTTTACTAACTGGGACACGTTTAGACTTATAATGCAGGAACAAATCACTTTAAAAGTAAAACTCAAAAGTATAGACGATCTTGAGCAACAAACCCGAAATATAATTGAACAAATTCGGTCTGCTCTAAAAGAAACTACCCAACATTAAGATAAAAATCAGAATATGAGCTAAATTACCTCATTGAAATTGAGGAATTAATAAATGAAAGACGAAAAGCTAAAAGAGTATGGAATAGAACGAGAAATGCTGTAGACAAAGTAATATTTAATATAATTAGCAATTAAACAAATCAAAAGGTTAAAGAATATAAACATGGTTGCCTCGAAAAATATGTAAGTGGATTAAGTCAGGAAGCAGACAAAGATTACTCGCTATGGAAAGCAACTCGGAGGTTACCAATTATTTGAGCACCGCTATTAAAGATAATCAAATTGAATGGGTTCGACGCAACGATGAAAAAGCTGAATTATTCGCAGAAAATTTAATGATATAATATCTACGATAGTTATAAATTCTGTTTATCATTTCGATGTAGCAGTAAATCTGATTTATCTAATGGAAGTTGCCACAGAAATTGACAAAAACCTCAGTCCTAAAAAGGCTCCTGGAATTGATGATATTTCAATCAATGGGTTATTGAAAAAGCGAAACAACAAGTTTTTTCTTACAGACTTATTTCTCTGCTACCTGCGATATCAAAATTATTTGAAAAACTGCTGTTAAAACACATTAAATCATTTATAGAAATATCAGATTTCCAGTTTTGATTTCGAAATCACCACTCGACAATCGACCAAATGCACAGGTAACAGCGGTTATTGAAAAGGCATTCGAAGAAAATAAATATTGCCCATCAGTGTTCCTGGATGCCTCGCAAGCTTTTAACCGGGTATGGGATTAATTTGGGATTATTAATTACTGTCGACTGCAGAAATCATATATTTTCGAAAGAAAATATAGAGTCTTGCATGAAGGGACATTCTCAACACTAAAACCTATATCGCCTGAAGTTCCACAAGCGTCTTAAGACCATTCTATACTGCTAATATCCCAACAACAAAAGAAACAGTACTTGAAACATTTGCTAACGACACAGATATAATGGCAAAAGATGATAAATATATATATATATATATATATATATATATATATATATATATATATATATATATATATATATATATAAATATATATATATATATATATATATATATATATTTATATATATATATATATATATATATATATATATATATATATAATTTTGCATTGCGGTGAAATGGCAAAAACCTATATATTAATATATATATGTGTTCTATCTGTGCAAATTATGTAGTTAGTTTCATTTTAGCCGCTGTATATTTTTATTACTTCATTTATGTACATATTCATATAGTCCTTATCTTTTATCCATATTTCTAACCTAAAATATATATACTACAAAAATAACTACATTAGGCTGATTAAAAGAATGATTTCTTTACCCAAATCTCTAAATTAAATTGCATTTTTTAATACATATTTTCTTATTTATTTCACTTTTAAACATAACATCCAACTATATAAAAGTCTAAGAAAATTTTGCGCTAATCTCAGATCATACGCCAGTGATTCTGACGTTAAGCGAAATTGTAATAAGAAAAGTGGTAGCTGAAAAACGAAAATTACGAAAAAAATGGCAACAAAACGGAACACCTGAATATAAAAATACTTTAAACCCTGAAAAGAAAGACTGAAAAGGGGAAATACTGGAGATTAAAAACAAAACCATAAATGACTATACGAGAAATTTAACAGATGCTAAAGAAACTGATTATTCCCTCTGGAAAGCCACGAAATATCTAAAGCGCTCATGTCTACACAGTCCACCTATAAGAGACCTATGTGGGAATTGGGCACGTGACGATCACCAAAAAGCAGAAGCATTTGCTGAATATCTAGAAAAAAAACTTTCAAACCACACGAAACAAATTTTGAATATAATTTGCCGGATATAGAAGCTGAAAATTCGATGATTGAATTAGTAACGCCGAAAGAGCTAACCAGTTATTAAAACTGACATTAAACCCAGGAAATCGCCAGGCTACGATTTAATAACAGAAGAATTACTGCAAAAACTTATATCACTCGATAAAATCATAATTACCAGTACATAATAAATTGCTATTATATAAGCAAATACTGAAACCTATGTCCATACGGAGTTCAATTATGGGGGATGTTCTGCAAAGAGTAACATAAACAAAATACAAATTATTCAGAACAAAGTCCTGGGAGGTATTGTGGGCGCACCCAAATGCTATAGGACTGATTACCTACATCGAGACAAGAATAATATTTCTTGTTTTCTTTTTCTTCACCAGAATTCCAGACACCAGACTCACAAATTAAATTAATATTGTGATTTCAAAAATATAAATATTTTGTAAGCAAAGTAAGCAGACGATTCTTGTTATTCTCGAATTTTATGTTGGGATGAAATTTTCACCTTTGTTGGTTTTTTCTGTCACAGGTTTTTGTGTCATATACGTTCCGATAAAGCGGACATATTAATTTGTTTTCTCTGCAAAAAATGTAAAATGCCGACGAATAAACGATAAAACGAATAGCCGTCTTAAAATAGTAATAAAAACAAACAAAAAACAATGAAAAATATATTTTATTGGTATTGTTCACATTTTAAATACATTCGCGAGCTAGTTATCACCCAGTTATTCGATGCTGAATGGAGTATTGTCTTAACAAGTTTCGAGCTACATCCGCATGTCCTGAAACGGAAAGTTCGTATAATACTGATGGGATATAAGTACAACATGCGTACCTAGTTGTAGTTCGATATATATCACCAACATGATAATATGGGCTGGTACCCGGCAAGTAGGAGTACGTTTCTGCCAGATTTGTTTCAATATCGCAGACGCCTGATCCAACTGCCCCCTAATCGTTTTCGCCACGGCAATGTTGTATTGCAAAACCGCGTGGACGCTCTCAAGATTACTGGGTACCCATTCTGTGGATCACCAGGAGGGTTAGGAATATTTTATTCGTTCAGAAAAAGAGCGATTACTCACTTGGCGGTGGGTTTGTCTTGATTTGGTCGTCTGCGCTCACGCAAGCACCGTTGGGGAGGTTAAATTCTAGGTCCTTGATGTTTTCGAGGCTGAGATGTTCCAACGCTTCGGGTATTCTATCCAATAAGATCAGGCATTCGGCTGCGTACATGTGCGCTAATAGTCTGAAAACGAACATGTTTTAACTAAAAGTATGGAGGTGGTGATAAATTGTTTTCACCTGTGCACGCTAGACGCCCTCTCCTGGCTCAATAGTTCTTGAGCGTGTTTCAAAGCCATAATGTAGTCGCCTAAGCAGAGAGCAACGTAACTGCTAGCGACTAAAATAGTGTTCTTCAAAATCTAAACGATAATTAAAAAGTTATCAGGCAACACATAGGCAAGTGTTTTGAACATACAAAAACAACCCTTAAGACATGTAGATGCAATCTTACCTGTATTTCACTAGCACAGGATGGGCTAGATGGAGCTAGACTAGGACTGGGCGGTGGCACGGGAACCCCGGGAACTAAAAAGAGAGGTACTGCGGGAAGTTCCGCCGCATCAGCTGGCAATAACAGTTTAGCGTTCCTCAGGCATAAAGATGCGAATTCCAACGATGGCACTGGTACCGCATACGACTGGCTCTCTACACTAGACGAATGAATAAAAGAGGCGAAACAAAATGTCGTTAAATCAGTACCTATATTTCTTGTCTTTGGACAATTTGTCAGTCAGGATCACCATCTGTTGTCGTTTGGATCCGATCACTTCAACTATCAGTTCCTTTTGTTTCGTCTTCAGGTCGAAGTCTATTTCATTCGACTGTTTATGGACGACCATGCAACATTCGGCGATTCGTAGCCATAATCGCGAATTTCTATGATATCTGCGCACACAGATGATAAGGCAATCAAAAGCTTGGGCTGCTCTTCCGGCGTATAACAGAGATACCCCCAAATTGTACATAAGCTCATGATATTTGGAACTACCCATACAATAAAGGTGTCTATCATCTGCAATAAAATTATTTTTCGAACGTTTAAAGCAAGCGAGCATCTGTACGCATCGAACAGATTTCTTTATTTTGTGATAACTGTATAAGGTATCATCGAATAATGGAAATTCACAATCGCAACTTATACACTATATTTCAAAATTTACCTAAATCGAAAATAAAGTATATTAAAAAATACCTTTCCATTCTAATTATCTGTATTTGCGGATTTTCTTCTGCCTTGCATTCAATATGTAAGTATTTTAAAAAAATTAGGATATAGAATAGCACTACTAGGAAGTAGTTATTCAAGTCTTATAATTTACAAAATAATAATTAATATACTAATGAATGAAGTATTCCTCATTCACACAAGGTTTTTTATAAGTTACAAAAAACATCAGTTGAGGTCTGAACACACAGGTTTAATTTAAAAACTGTACACAAAGCATACATAGCAAACATAGTTGCCATTTAGTTGTCAATAAAAAAAAATATTTATTATATTTTATTTTATCAATGGAAAATAAGAAGAAATAATAAAGAATAAAAAACAAGAGAACAAACTGGCATGAGTGGCGGTCAGCAGCAAAAAATACTAGTTTTTATCTTTCCGTTCTGTATGTCAGGAAAATACAATCTATCCAAGGCGTACGCGTAAAATACAATATACAACTACCTTTTTTCTGTGTATTCTGGTTCAGATTAATATCTTCTTTTAAAGCTTTCTGAAAATAATGGCAAGCTAGGTTTGGTTTGCCTAATGCATGATGGATAACACCAAGGTTATTATTAAGCATTATTCTTGAAGATTCTCCACAATCACTATGAATGAAATAAACACTATATATTCACACATACATACAAACAACTGCTTACTTATAATTAAGACAGTCCTCAGGTATTGTAGATAATATTTTGAGGGACTCATCCAAATTGCCTTTAAGATATTTTAAATTTGAAGCCATAAACAAGGCATCCACATTCTATGAACAATATACAACCTTCAAGAAAGACCAATTATATTAAAACTGTTTTACTTACATTTTTGTCTTTGAGCAATGTTTTAAGACCTTTTGAAGCTATGGTAAGAGAATGCTTCAGTAAATAGCATCTGATTTTATATTTAAGTAATTTCTTTTGAAAATCTTCAGATATTGGCTTTGGCGTAGGCAATGGAAACTATATGTAAAATAATTAATTATATTGCATCTCAGTGTATACCTTAAGCAATACTAACCTTTTTATCTCGACCATTCCTATCAAGGCCTTTTAAAGGAATACTGGCACCATACATGAGATTATTTTCCAAGTAACTAATAAAAGTTAAAGCTTTTTCTGGTTGTTTGAGACATAACTGTAGCTCTATTGCAAGTAAGCTAACTTGCTTTGCCAAATTTTCCTCTACAACACAATTCATTCAACAAAAATCATCTCTGTTTCATATAATATACCCATTGGTTCAATAAACTTATAAACTCTGTCCATAATCCTTTGAGCAGCTGTATATTGCCTTTGGTGATACAAAATAATTGCTTGATTAAACTGAGCAATGCAATAATCAATTTCTTCCAGTTTATCTACTTTGATTTTAAACTAAAATAACCACAATTTTAAACAAAAAAAACATTACAAGATTACTTAACTTGCCTGCTGGCATACATTGGTTAAATTTTTCTGAAATTGTTCAGTTTTGTAAAGATCACTTTTGAAATATTCTACTACAGCTTTGTTATGAACCACCTTGAAATCATTTGGGCGACTAGTTTCTAATTTATTAATGATTTGAAAACATGCTGAATAGTTTTTCCTGAAAAACTAACATTTACACATTTTTTTTTGGGTTACAACAAATTGTTACTTTTTAAATTCGGTAGAAGCATTCAAAGCCAAGTCTCTCTCTTGATCGGAAATTAAATGTGATCCTTTTTCTTGATCTATTTCTGACATTTTTGTTAAATAAAAATATGTTTACTAATTCCCATCTATCAACAATCTAAAATTCTAAAACATGAAATTTTGGTTATAGTTGATAATTGCCACAACTCTTCCATAGAAAAACTCTTCTTACATTTTGACACAAATTTAATAGGTTATATTATTCACTCTGATTAAAGTTTTAGTTAAATAAACAATTTGAGTTACAAGATGGTTTAAATAATTTTCTAGTGAGTCATTGAGTAAAATTAGAAAATATGAAGAAATTAACAGGTTCATTTCGCTACACACAATGGGATCCCTGGCTAATAATATCACAAATAGTGTCGGTTCAATGTATATTGTATTTAAGTTTGGGGATATTGTTAGTGATTTTTGGGGCGCTAGTAGGGGATACCCGCACTTTAGATCATATATTTGAATATCATGTAAGACCATCAACGTAAATATTAAGTTAAATGTTTATATTGGTTTATGTATGTAGGAAATACAAGTGAGAGATGTAGGAGGAAGAATTGTTATAATTGCATTTATTGTTAATTCTCTTATTGGGTAAGCATATCGTTTTATACAGCAGTCTTATTTACTAGAGGTACTTTCAGATCTCTGGTGCTATGGTTCATAGTTGAGAGGACTAAACAGTGTATGGACTTCAGTTCTACATGGCACATAATTCATTTAGTTATATGTTGGTACTATAATAAACAATTTCCTACCACATTTTCTTGGTGGATATTGAACATTGCCTGTGCTACAATAATGTGTGTTTGTGCTGAATTCTTTTGCTTGAGGACAGAACTTGCAGCTATACCATTGTCACTAGGTCCTAAGACAGATCTGTAAATACTTACTCCCTTGTTATATACTTATTTTTAAATAACAAAATTTAATCATAATTGTAATTCATTTTGGTTCCAATAAATATTATTTTATATGAATATTTGGCTTTTATTTAAAGAAAACACTATTATTTATTAAGAATATTAAACTTTATTATTACTATTAGCCTGAATCGACACCTTCTAATTCAATTTCATAATTTTCTACCATTTCTTCCTCTAAGTTTTTATCCCAGTCTTTCATTTTAGCACTTAACATAAAGTCATTTCTCAATACACTCCATGTTGGCTGCTTAGATTCATTTTTTGTGGTCTTAGGAGGATTTATAGGTTGTTTCTGTATAGTGTCTGATTTCTCTCCCATTAAAACATCCAAGAAAGCTCGTTTGTCAATATTTTTCAGCACTTTCTCCTTACGTACCTCTAAAGGCCCTGCTTCCTCCAACTGCCTACTAATGTCTGTCTGTTGGGTTTTTACAGCATTAAATAACTGAACAACTCCTTTGGTAGCTATTTTCTGCAAGGTCCTTTCTCTATCCTTCTCTAGAATATCTGGTTTAATTCTCAGTTGTGGCAGTTCTCTCCTCTGGAATTTTAATTAGAAAATAACCATTTCACTTTAAATTACATCACATCCACACAGTTAACCACATCTCAAAATTACCTTTTTCCTTAGTTTTGTCTCTTCCTTGGGACCTTCTTTTGCTTCAACCACTTCCTTTTTAATTTGCCCATCAGCTGTAGCAATTTCATAAATTTCTGTTACCTTCCTTTTTTTTTGATCAGTTAATTTCTTGGCTTTTGACAACACCAGTGTTTTCTTTCGTTTAGGTTTTTTTGTATTCAAAATTTTGGCTATTGAATCTGCCCATGCTTCATTCAATAAAGATTTACTTTCACTATCAATCATTTCCTCACTACTATCCTCATTATTGTCAAGATCGGACTCATGATCCAAAACTGAACTATCTGACTCATTGTTATCTTCTAAAATATAAATAATAATTCATTAAATTTAATCTTGAAAGTACATTTACTTATAAATTTACCTTTTTGAATTGGCTTTTCAACATGTTCTTCTTTAGCAACATCAATGTCACTTAAAGAGTCTGAACTGGATTGACCATCCTCTTATTAAAATAAACACAATATATTTTTTGCTATGTTACTAAATTAAATTTATATATTTACCTTCGATAACAATTTTTGCCTTTTGCGTTTTTACTGTCATTTCGTATTTCCTAAATATATATTAACTTAATTACTTCGGTAAATATTACAAAACACACTCAAATATAACCTATTTTGAAAATGAAAATCAACTTATAACCTTACATTAAAAAAAAAATTGTTTTAACCTTTAAATAAAATTATTGTTAGGGATGAGGAAAAAATATCGATTGATAATTATTTTTTGAAAAATATATCGATACTTTTTGGCCGATCTATCGATATTTACTAAGGGGTTAATTTCCTATATTTCCAAATTAAATGTATTTATTAAACGTTATAAACAAACATTTAATTATTTTTAATAAACCTTTTCAAATAGTACTTAATTCTAAAGTTTTAGCGTATTTTAGTATTTTAAGCATTAATACAGCTAACTGATTTATTAAATCTGATGAATAGGGATTAAATGCTAATAACATTTTTATGCTAATAACATAAAATGTGCCTTTCAATACTACGATATAAACTTATTTTTCAAGCACTCGCGATATCGAAAATAGCTGATATAAAAAAATTTCGCATTAGGTTAAGTTTCCTTGTCAACAACAAATAAAATTCCAACCTGAGCAACCATTTCAAACAAGACGTTACAACCAAAATTTTGTTGATTATTAGCGAATTACTTATGAAAAATGATAAATCCAATTTTACTACAAAAGCAGTTAAACAATAATGTAAATGATATCGAAGAATTTCACAAAGATCTACAGAATTGGGGAGATGAAATGAAACGCAAAGAAAATTCGCGAAAAGAAAGTGATAGCGTAGTAAAGGTAATAGCATTGTTAACTTATCTTCCCGTTATTTTTAAAAACGTTTTAGAAAGTGAAGTCTCAGAAAACGCCAAATAATAAGACCAAAAGAGGGCCAACCGATTATGCTAAGTGGGAAAAATTTGATGCAGAATTAGAGTGTGATCTTTTAGAGGATGATATTAAAGATGATTCTGAGCTTACAGACGAATTTGAAGAGAGTAAACATGATGAAGCCTTAGTTCACAAGGAAAAAGTATCTCTACATGTTTGTTTAATGTTAACAGAGTTTAATTTTTATTATTTTAGGGAAACTTTTATGTCAAGTCAAAGGAATGGAATAAGGCTATTGAATGTTATACAAAGGCTATTAAATGTTATTCATATGATGCAGTATTCTATGCCAATAGGGCATTGTGCTATATAAAGCTTAATAAGTAAGTAATTATATTAGTATGAGATACTTTGGTTCTATACCAAACTAAAATATACTTATTACTGCCTAATATTTGTCGTTAGATTTGATAATGCTGAGGCTGATTGTACCTTGTCTCTCAAGCTGGATAAAACTTATGTGAAAGCATTGCAGCGGCGAGCAGTAGCTAGAGAAGAGTTAGGGGAGCTGGAACTGGCTGCCAATGATTTGGAAACTGTATTAGGATATGAACCTAAGAATAAAGAATCTTTATCTGCTCTCGAAAGTATTCGTAAGAAAATGGGTGAAAAGACCAAAAAGGTAAAGTGTTTTTTAACTGGCAATGTAAAAATAAAACTTCAAACTTTTCAGGCCATGATCGATATGCAGAGACCTGTTTCAAAATTTACTGCATCAAGAAACAAAGTAGAACATCAACAGGCGCGCGCTCCGGAAATAGGGGAAAGTGCTTCTGTTTGGCAAAATCAAGAAGACAACGTTACCTTAGTTAAAACTATTAATAAACCGCCACATTTACGGTCAACTAAACCATTGAAACGTGTTGAAATTGTGGATCACTGTGAGTTGCCCGACAACAAACAAAATGTTGATCCAGTGAAGAAACATGTTATTGAACATGTACAGTTGAAGAGCACTGAAAATGAACCACCAGCTAAAATATCAGCTTTCAAAATGAAAAGGGAAGAAACCATGAACAAAAAAAACGACCAGTTATCTTCAGTTGGATGGCCTACTCCCACAGCTAACTGCAATGTAATCAAATGTGAGGACATGCAAGTATGCGAAAAAAAATTACCGTCAGAAGACAATCTCAAAGATGTTAAAAATATAGAGAACTTAACGAAGCAGGATCAGATTTTTCCATTTCCAACAAGTTCTGTTCAGTTTTACACGGTTTGGAAGACATTAAAAACTCAGGAGGATAAGTTTAAGTATCTCAAGCGAGTAAAAGCAAATAAAATACCAGATATCTTTAAGGAGTCTCTGGAGAGCAATATATTCAGCAATATTTTAGATGTTTTGGCTACATATTTTATCCAAGAGAAAGAGGATGTCTTTGATTATATGTCTAATTTAACCAGAGTGAAAAGATTCTCTACTTTGGTGATGTTTTTGGACTCAAAGGATAAAAACTGTAAGTAAATGCCTTGGTTTTTATTGGTTCCATGTCTCTTGATGTAATATACACGTAATTCATAGTCAGGTATAATTGTCCATTACTGTTTGAAAAATTGGGTTAACACTACTTTTATTTTACTTAATTTTTCTCTTTATTGTTCACTTATTCCTATCACCACTAATCCTTTTTTCTACTTGATCCCACCATATCTAAGATGGTAAGATAATAAGTAAGATCCCAACTAATAGATGGTAAGATAATAAGTAAGATCCCAACTAATCCTAGATGTTCGTTTTTATTGCTAGTATACTTGTGATTTCTCTTCGTTGCTGGTCACTTCCAACATATACCATTGCCATTGTGCTCTGTTATTTTATTTTCGTACTATATCTACTTCTCTCTCTTTAAAAGTAAAGCACCTCTACTCATCGGACGGATGGAATTTTTTGACATATTCTATTATTCTAATTATAAATTTTATTACATTCTGTATTAAAATTATTAATAATCCATCATTAATCGTAACTCTATTCTATTTCTTTAAGTAATTTCTTTATCTAGAATGCTTTCGTTTAATATCTGTCGCTATTTCTTGATATCATTCTTAGATGTTGAAAAAAAATCGACTACCTCCTCTAATTCTTGGTTTAATGTCTCGTTTTCTCTGCGTTTATATTTTCAGTTCTCGTTATATTTATTCTTTGCTTATTCACGGTCCCATTTATTTGTCCTGTTTTCACTCCAGATTCAATGATTTAGATGTCAGCGATAAAGAAGACCAAAAGGTTGAAAGAATATGAATTTTAAGACTTATTGGACGAAAACAACTTTCGTTGATGAATCGACTGTTTCCAGGCGTTTAAAATCGATGGGGAAATTTTAAAAGGACTCGCCGGTCAGAGGGATCATTTTTTGTAATGAATTGCGACTACTACTATGGCAATTTCAAGCGCAAAAAGCCAAGGGTTAGTCCAGGATACTGAACCGGAATATTAATGGTCATAAAGTCTTGCTATGCATATGGTAGGATCAGCAAATTGTAGCGTCATACTAACGACGTCAGTTGAACAGATCGGAAGATGCGTTGTTGCAAAAAACCAGTAATGGTCAGTAATTTCGTCCACAAGTTGTGAGGAATACACTGTTCTGATTATCCCTTGTTCAGATTAATGCCGAATGGCTTTGCTGACGCACGATTTCCAAATGCTTAAGCGTGGAAATGTATCTACATGCATATACCTAATAATATTATCTCTATATTTCCTGTATTTGTCCCATCAATCTCCTTTCTTACATTTTATTATCCTGTTACGTTCTTTCTTTAGTTCGTTTCTATTTTTGCATATTTCATTTCATCTTGCCTTGACCTTTTCTGTGCTCTTTTACATTTCTGATTATTTGTAGATTTTATTTTATTTCTAAACTTTTCTTGTGTGTATTAACTTCATCTTTCCCGCATTGTTAACTACATTTAATTTTTATCTAGGTCTATGGAAATTAATCACATACCTGAGGGAACAGAAGGTTCATTCTAAGAACGAAATAGACGAGTTAGTCACGAAATACGAACTTTAGAAGTCACATTCACCATTTAATTTTGTAAGAATATATGTTCACAATTCTCTCTTTATATATATTTAGAATAAATATAATTTAGATTTAATGTTGGTGTCTTGTTTTAAACCCATGAACCAAAAAAAAACCAACAACTGAGTTTATATTAAGTTTATTAGCAAAACCAGATAAATATTTACATTATTTTTGTTTGTCTGCAATATCCAAAACAACGGGATTGGGCATCAAAAGACCAATCTGGAATAGAATCGAACAGTGAAAGCAAACGGGAACAGGGCCTTGGAGGCAGACGCGTCGCATTGCATTCATCGTTTTCCTGTTGAGGAAACAAAACAAGAAACAGACAAATTTTAATTCATGACTGTTATATAACTGATTAATCTATATCTTAAAGCAACCAGCGAAGGTCGTTAAACATAAAACATATTGTAGTATTGTTGCAAAAAGACCAGTAATAGTAACAGGCGCATAATTTTTTTTGTGGATGACAAATCTCAGCCGCAAGTTGAGTGATATCACTGTTCCAGCGTTCTTACCAGACATAGCTCTTTCTGATTACCCTTTGTTTGAATTGATGCCGCATGGCTTTACTGACAATGATTTCGAAATTTGTTAATTCGAAAATTTCGAATCTCGTAGTGAAAAAATGGTTAAAATACGTGCATGCACGTAATAATCTTTATTGCCTGTATTTGTCCCATCAATCTCCTTTCTCACTTCTTTATTATCCTGTTAGATTTCTTCTTTACCTTATCTTTGTTTTTTTTTCTTCGCACTTTATTTCAATCTTGTCTTGACCTTTCTCTTCTTTTCATTACTCATTGTTTGTAGACTTGTTCATTTCTGCATTTCTCTTGTGTTTGTGTGTATTAGCTTCACTTTCCGCGTTTCGTTAACTGCTGTTAATTTCTATCTGGGACTATATAAATTAGTCACATACCTCAGGGAACAGAAGGTTCATTGTGAGAACGAAATAGACGAGTTAGTCGCGAAATATGAGCTTTAGAGGTCACTTTCACCATTTAACTTTATGAGTATATATTCACAATTCTCTCTTTATATACAACTAGAGTATAACGATGGAGTCTCGTTTTAAACCCACGAACAAAAAAAACTACAACAACCAAGTTCATATTAATGTTTATTACCAAAACCAGATAAATATTTACATTTTTTTTGTTTGTCTGCAACATCCAAAACAACAGATTGAGCATCGAAAGACCAAACAATCTGGAATAGCATCGAACAGGGACAACAACGAAAACAAACGGGGACAGGGCCTGGGAGGAGGACGCGTCGCATTGCGTTCATCGTGTTCCCGACGAGAAAACACAAAACAAAACCAAAAAAAAAAACAGACAAATTTTAATTCACGACTCTTATATACCCGATTAATCTATGTCTTAAATTACGGTTTTCAAATAGCTAACGGCGTCGCCCGATATAATGGGGAATAAGCAACGGGCGACGGTCGTCAGTCAGACATAAAGCATATATAGTCATGGCGGATGATCCGGAACCGGTCCGTGTCTTATCGGTGATGTACAGAATACAAAAATCCGGCCGCCCCTGTTCAGAAGGACCGGCCGAAACAAATTATACTAAGTTACGTTAGCAATTACACTAGTGGAGGCACGTTGGTGTTTTTATCTCGGCAATGTTAGTACGTAAAATAAAAGTAAGAGTGGACAACACAATGCTCGACAACTCCCTACATAAATAATGTATAAAAATTATTCGATAAAAAACTAATCGTTAAAATAAAAAAATAATATCGGGTAGAAATATAAGGGGGCGCGGGCGGGGGAAGGGGGACGCTGTTATGAAGCGACTAATAAAATTTTCAGTGCTCTGTATATCACAAGTTTCTTTTAACAATAAATAATCATAAAAAATAATAACAGTTGCTGGGTCTCGTGGTAAAATCTGTGTCGGTTTGGTCAGAAAAAAGTGGCCAGATATCTCGAAGATTGATGAAGAGTTCGGAGAAGCAAGTACAAAACGTAATTATACCAACATTGCTAATGCATATCACATAAGTTTAAACGATTAAAACGACACCTATTTACATCAGCTGTACAACGAGGTTCGCGTTCCTGTTGGATGTAATGGCGGTTTACACAATACAAGGAAAATAGACGAAAACAAACAAACAGACGTGTTACAGCACCGCTGTCATTACATCGCTCTAAATCTTACTGAGACGGACCCGTAGCACTATGGGCCAGTCCAACGGTGCCCAACGGGTGATACGAAGGCCCGGTAAGCGGAGACACAGTCAAACTCATTATTTAATGTCCGCTGGTGGACGCATCGATAATTATAACCTTAAACATTTGACCTAGCTTAAATCTACGGTATTAATTTAAAAAATAAAATAGATGGAAGAGGGGGGGCGGTGTGGTGGGAACAGCGGGACTTCTTGTGCTCGACGGCTTCGTCAGAATCATGAGCTGTGGGCCTTGCCGTTGAGAACTATGCGGGTGGCGCTCACAGCTGTCCTTTCAGCTGCTTCGACAGCCATTTGTTGCATACCGGAATCGACGAATCCTTGTACGGCCGTTTTCAATATCTGTAACATAAAAATGGTAGGATCAGCAAAAACCACCGCGCTGAACTAAGGTTCTATCGCGCCGAGACTTTACATTACCGTGACTATATCGACATTTAAACAGCTCTTAATGTGTTCGGATAACGAATATTGATCTACGCAACTAATAAAATTAAGAACACAAAAAGCCTACTCATGACATAAACCTATTTCAACATAATCTGCCTTTTTAATAATGTCGGTATTCAGTTAACGAATGCAAACGTGTTGTATTAGGTTGGCAAAATAGACAATTCAGTCTAGGTTAAACTGATCTATACAATTCTACCATTAATTATAGTATCGAATTCACAATAAAGTCTAGGGCTCGTCTTAAAAGCTTTCGATAAATGTATCAATGTTATATAATGCAGCGTTACGGCTCTGACATCGTGGTCATGTGCAAAGGCCATCTGTCTACTATCTGAGTGGTGAACAAGTGAGATATGTTTGGTTTGTTTTCTAATAGATAAAACGTAGTTTTGTTTCGCTGTTCAACAAATTGCCTCTTTTTTCTTTGAATAAAACAGTTTTTAAAGCAAATTAATAGTTTTTGTAATCTAAACCCTTTCACATTATTTAATCGGTGCAGTTGGTCCATCCGGGGAGGCCATAAGGCCGTGCTCTTTTGAATTCATTGAATTAACCGGAATCAAATTAATAATCAAGAAGACAGGTTGACGTTAGATTGTCAATCTAGTCGCAGTTAGTCGAAACATGGTGTAGTTAAATAGTTTGGGCAAACATATCGCAGCTGAAACTGTAAGGCCACAAAAGGTGGATTGAAGATGCTCAACGACCCCTAGCCATAAACTATTCCAAGTAAGAAACATTCTAGTTTTGAAAAACACCCCCGGCCTGTGAATTCCCGGCACATGTATTACAGTTCAAGGTGTAAGGCCACCAAAGGCGGGCTGGAGTTACTGTGAATTAATATAGTCTACTGAAATTTTGACAGAAGATAACAGTCGTCAAAGGCGGATTGTAGTAGTTCAGTCTCTTAGACATAGACTATTGGAATCTGGAGTCACCAACATTTGGAAAACCACACCGTAGAGGGATGCCATGGAATGGAAGACAAATTGGCGGACGAAGGAACAATCGATATTCAAAAATAATTTTATAACTGTAAGCTGCCCAGACAGGACAACGATGACGTACATCACTGTGGCCGTGTCTTTAGGAAGGAGATGTTATATATTGCAACTCTACAGCCCTGACTATCGCGGCTATGTGCAAGGGTCATCTGTTTTACGACTGCCTGAATGGTGAAAGGATGAGATAGGTTTGACGTGTTTTCTAATAGATAAAAACCCTCAGTGCTGTTTTTTAAAGCTCTTCTCCGAATAAAACAGTTTTTAAAGTAAATTAGTAGTTTTTCTGTCTTTAAAACCCTTTCCTATTTTTAACTTTATACTTTACTATACTTTATACCGACGCCTAGTGAAGCCTTCATAAATTCCTTTATGTAGCCTTACCCTAGGCGTTGGATACAGTGCGTTTATGTCAATACTGAAAGATAACGGTCTTTAGGCAGCACTTTCAAGAGCTTTTACTCCCTGTTTTTGTTTTACTTTGCTTGACTACCTCTGGTAATATCCACTAAATCCATCCTTTTGATTTTACGATCATTGCTGATAAATTTGGCTCTCGTAGCTGGATAATATTTTAGGGAGCTGTAATTTTCTAGCTATAATCCCAGGAGCAAGGGCCATCGGTGTTACGACTACCTGAATAATAAACGAGTGAGATAGGTTTGACCTGTTTTCTAATAGATAAAAACTCTCAGTGTCGTTTTTTAACGCTGTTCTCCGAATAAAACCGTTTTTAAAGTAAATTAATAGTTTTTCTGTGTTTAAAACCCTTTCCCATTTTATAACTTTATACTTTACTATACTTTATACCAACGCCTAGGGGAAGGCTACATAAATTCCTTTATGCAGCCTTCCCCTAGGCGTTGGATACAGTGCGTTTATGTCAATCCTGAAAGATAACGGTCTTTAGGTAGCGCATTTCAAGAGCTGTTTACTCCCTGTTTTTGTTCTACTTGCTTGATACAGGGAGACCCGCGTCTAAGATAGATTTTACCAGGTTATGTGGGACTACCTCTGATAATACCCACTAAATTCATCCTTTCAATTGTACAATCACTCCTGATAAATTTGGCTCTCGTAGCTGGATAATATTTTGGGGAAACGCCGGGAAAATGGTCACCTGTTAAACAACGAATGGAAACTTGGCCACTGTAACTGGAAGCCTAACAAGACAGTCAGATTTCGGATGAGCTTATTCTCAGAGTACCTTGCTTTTTGTTGATATTTCGTGAAGACTTTAGATATGAATGTATGGACTAGTGTTAGTTGGGCGAGTTGTTAAGGAATATTTGAAGGCGTTACCTGAGCTGGTGTAACGAACTGGAAATCAATCCAGATAATACTACACATCGAATACGATTTCCCGAAAGAATTGGGGTAACGCTGTTTTCAACGTCTTCGGATGGCGTTCTTTCAAGTTTCGCTTAATGCGAGGGAACAAGATGGTGGGGCCGCAGGGTGCATTAGACAACCTTGCCGCGTTTGTGCAACGTTTTGGTAACTATGTGCCAACGGCCACGTAATGAAGTAGTTTTAGCTCTTCTCTAAATTCAGGTATTAATGGTAAAAACTTACATATCATAACGCACCGTAGATTGTGGCGGCAGTTACCGAAGCTTGATTAGGTGCGATTTCCTGGAAAAAAAGTCATACAGCCCTAATCTGGGATCATCTCACGATTTATCATGACTCATGAACTTGATCAAATTTCGCAAGAATCAAGTTGCCATAGAAGTGATATGGAATAAAAAATGCGGATTTTTATTCTCTATAATACCGTGTTCTTTTACCTACCTAATACAACCATAATTTAGACGTCTTATTTTTAGAAATCCAAATATTAAATAAAACAGCAAGATAAACTGAAAAATTCGCTCGACAATAAACTACATACAATGCAAAATAAGATAATAATGTCGTTTAATAAATTATCATTCGGTTGTTTTCGATCTTTCTTTTAATGCTACATTCTAACTTAAGCAAACAGATAAAATAATTTTGGACATACCAATGTTTGATTCCCTTCTAGCTTATTTCGCGAGAAAGGTTGCACTGAGCAACATCTACACCAATCAACGATAAAACGTTGAATTGACGCTTACTAGATTCAGTTAGAAATAATTCCGTTCCAATATGATCCTTACCGTTCAAAATAACGACAATACAAATAACAACCATATAAATCTACTTACATTAAAAAAAAACAAATAAATAATAAGCACACAAAAACCTTTTCTGGATTATTAATGGAGGCGATCGATTCAAATTTACTGAACCCAAGAATTTAACAAATCAATAGTAGCAATTCTCACCAGATTGTATTATATATTTCCATAAGGCTTAATGCACTAAAACAACTCAACTGACATTTAGTAGGACAAAAATATATCAGAAAAAATGATCACAGTTTTAGCATGGAGACAGATTGATATTTAAAAAAATATACTGAGTATAGAAACATTATATCGAGATATCCTTGAAACAGATAAAATTTATTATTGAAGAGATTTGGTACAATTTATCATTAAAAAAATTAGGGATATTAAAAGGAAATTTTTAATTTAAAATTTAGGAATGTTTAGGAATTTAAAAAGATAATATTGGACCGTGTGAACAGTCGGTCTAAATACACTGGATTTTATATGCAAAAGAAAACTAAATAAACAAAAATAATTTCGTGTGCGGAAAAGCAGCATGCAACAAATACTCCGCATCGCTCTATACGTACTCTGTTTTCTCAGTTTTCTCTTTTTAAAGTAGGATCGCTAGAACGCCAACAAATGTATGATTAGTAAGGCGGCCTAAACGGTCCGATTAGTTGGTTAGAAGGAAATTAAACACAACCAAGCGTATAGATGACCAACTTACATTCTCCCAGATGAAATTAGCCGTCTCGTCGATGTATCCGCCCACATCCCGCATTTCTCCGCTATATCTGCAATAAAGAAAAATATATTAATTATACGGATAAGGTACTCTCTGCGGATAATTCGGTTTCACTGCATTTTAACTAATAATAGTCAATTGGGAGGATAATTATCCGTTTTCATATCAAGGTATCGTTAATTATTTCGATATATTTTTGTCAGTATATTGTTTTTTTAATATTATCACACCACATTAACTGATAATATTTGGAACATATGTTTAACAACTCTTAAAGCCCTTATATTAGACCCTCGACAATTTATCAAGTTGTAGGTACATCGTAGGGATACGTCGATATTAAAAAAAAGATATTTCATAAACATTATAAAATTGGTACTTAATTTTAAATATATAGAGCATATCGATATTTTTTGGGCCGATATATTAATATTTTCATTATTTCTTGAAAATATCGATATATTTTATGTAAAATATCGATATTTTTTCTAGTTGCAAAAACATTCGATATTTTTTTCCTCCAATATATCGATACTTTTATAACAAATATCGAAATATCGATATTTTTCTCGGCGGCGACACTCCTAGGTACATCAACCCAAACTTTTACGTTAAAAATAACACTACGCAAAATTACTGTGGATATCATTTGTTACGACCTTGACTGTGGCGATTATTCGGTTTCAATGTCATTCTACCTACGTTCCTTGAATGTACAACATACTTTATTCCTTTGCCTTTAACGAGGTGAAACGAATCAATGTCTTATCATTTATATACATACCAATGAAATGATGATAATACTGGCGACTTATAGTTTTTATTGTATCACCTAGGCATGCATTTCTGAGTTAAATGTAATAACAAGACAGAAAATGGAGAAAAATTATTGTGCCTCATACTATCATATCAAAGATGTAGGAAAAGCCTCATAAAATATTAAAAAATGAAAAAAAAATGCACACCAAGTCATCAAGATATTAATAAAACTGTGATTTCGCCATATACAACACTAGATGAGGAATAAGATTGAATGTGTAGGTGATGGTGGATAGGATTCCTACAACTAAGCTTGTGTGTTGTAATGATGCTCAAGAGATATCGTTTATTTTTCATGAAATATCTTTAAAAAATACCGAATAAAGTAAATGTGACTTAGAGTTAGCAAATATTTAAATATGACAAAAGAATATTTTGATGCTCTATTTTAATTACACAGGTACTTTCTATGATATGATATTTTATGTAGGGAAATATATTTTTAATGTACGGAGAACTATTTAGAGCTGTTTTAGCACTTAAGTGGACATCAGAAGAAAAATAAAAAATTGTGCATAATAAAAATAGTATTGATACCATACATAATTTTAAACCATAACGGTTCTAAAATATGCAAGTCTATTGGTCTAATGAACTAAATGAACGAATCTGTTAAATGATTGAGTATGAAGGGATTGTCTATTTCTTTTAGTTCCAAAAGTAATTTCTTTTGAATTGCGATTTTGGATATCGCAACGTTTATGTGGGTGTATCCGAAACAATTGTTAAATTCGGTTTCTGCAATGGCCTTTAAAGCCATCTTCTACACGGTGTTTGAGTATAATGAATAACCAGTCAGGTCTCTTAGAACGAACAGCTTTTTGCAAATGACGCATAATACTCAAATAACATTCACATCTTAAATCCATGTTTTGTCTGTACTAGGTCAATAAATATTAATGCACGCCCGATTAAAGATAATTTTAAAAATCTTGAACTCAGGTTATCGACGCTTCGGTATAGGGTGAGCTGTTCCATTTTAAAAATGAATCATCGCTAATTATGAAAAACAGGTCATTCGTAACTTCTATGAACTAGCGCGAACTAACCGAACCACATAGATCGGTTGGCAATAATAGAATTGGACAATCATATATATATTTACAATTGAATACTGAAGGAAACACACAAGTATTAACACTATCAGAATCTAATTGTATTCCCTCGGTACCTCCATACAATATTATCGAGACACAGTTTGCAACAATTTTTATATTCCGAGTCTCTTAGATCATTCCTTTCCTAAAATAAACCACAGCAAATTGTACGAGCACTGAAATAATTAAAAAATAATTATTTGCGTACAATGGTTAAATACGTTTGAGTAATTATGTGTTAATACCTGAATAATAACGTTATGTCATCATTTATGATTTTCAAAAAATCTTATAATGGGACAATGTATTTAGAATATATTGGCAAGAGTCCAAATGTTAAACATATAGGGAGTTATCGCACATAGTCGAGAGGACGAGAAATTGTAAATTAACGAGTCTGGTAGCCAAAGCGTTTGGTCGTTGAATCAAAATGGTGATTAAAACTGAACGTTTTGATGATGTAGAACAGAGAATGGGCACCTAACACTGATAGATAAAAAAAACTTTCAGAAAAGGCGATCGATGGAGCTATGAGAAAAGCTTACTTAAAGCAAACAGCCAGGAAAACAGAAAAAATAAATTTTAGTTACTTATTAGTCCACATTTCTAACCATAAAAAACTAGTAGTACTACTGTAACTATTATTAAAGAACATCCACACATCCAACTTCTGAAAACTTGTTTAGAGATGATTTAATGTAAAGATACATGGGTGGCTACAACAGTTTTAATATGACAATTTGACAATCCAACGCTCTCCAAAAATGCTTGAAATCTCATTACATTGCTACTGGCATATTTAACGAAGGAGCCTCTATTCTGAATTACAAATTTTAAAAATGTAACATGTATAACTGTTTGAAAACATTTGTCTTTCTGGGGTAAAAGCAGTTTACACTTTACTTTAGTTCTAATTGTATATTTTTTAAAACAATTTCAATTTTCTTTCGCCTGTATATATCAGAAACTTTAATGAAAAAGAATGGTTTCAGATCAATAGAAAAAGCACCACAAATATGGCAATTTATCGATCTTTCGCCACTCCAAAGACACCGAAACAGATATCCTACAGGGCTGTCATTTATATACAATATTTTTACATCCTTTAAGGTTCGTAGAGAATGATGTAAAAACTGTTATGATTTTTTCCGATATACGCAACAGAGTTGATCAGAACTAACACAAATCGAATTTTATAGATTGATTCGACTACATGTTACAGCGTATCAGACAGCATACTCTTTAATTTGGGTAAAATGAGAAGAAAAAATCCTGTCCGAATTTAAAACGAATTTCACATTTGTACAAACTGCATTTGGCAGCATACTCAACGTTATCTATGACGTGCATTGGCTGTTTTATTAGACTATATTAATATTAACAATTATGACAATAAGAAAATTTTTAAATGAAGGCTATTTTATAGTCTCTAAAAAAGGAATACTTATACTTAATACTTAACACCCCAAAAGTTTTTTCATTGCTAATAAATAATGATCTTTGTAAGCTTAATATTTGTATCGGCTTATCTAGCGTTCTTGGTAAAACCCCCACCTCCAAGGCATGTTCTAGTTCTAGTTCAGGTACGAATCAGGGCCCATGAAGGGTTGGCCCATTCACTTGAATGTCTGTTTTATACATAAACCATAGACTTTAGATATTTAAAAAAATTCTCATTTTAGAAACCACAGTAAAAAATAAATAGTATACATCCGAACGATAGTATTTTAACTGTAACAGTTTATAAATCCCGATACGTCAAGAGCAAGAGTTCTGGACACAAATTAATTCGCGAATAATTAGAAATTTTAACAGTTTCAAAACATTCACAACACTACCTAATAAATAAAATTTGAAACTGAAAAGAAACATGATTTAAATAAAAATTAAAAAAAAAAACATTACCTGACATAGGACCACGTCATCAGTGTAATAAATGCTATGGCCATTCCCAGATTGCAGAGGTTGGCTAGAGAGTAGAGCCCAAACAGACCGAACAGTCCTGACGCAATATAGAAGATAACAGCTAGAGCGAAGAACACCGCGGGCGTCCTGGCCGACTTGAAGATATTCTTGCTTTCATTGTGGGCCTTGAATTGGGAGAACGCGTCATCGATATCCTGAAAATGTGTAATATTCGAGTTACAATTCGTTTAAAAAATACAGTCAATCGTCGCTTCACCTTTTCTAACTGATCTCTAAAGGCGGCGCTGAATTCATCACCTCCCATTTTTTTCTTCTTGTCGAATTGATCAATCGCTTTATCCTTGAACCGCTTGTGTTCCGTTTCAATTGCCTCGGATTTCATGTATGGTTTATTCCCACCACACACATCTTCCATCATCTGCATATAGACGTCTTTAGCGTCGGCTACAGCGGCCAAGTTGTTGGCTTCAGCGGTGGCCTATGGTTATAAAGCATGAACGAAAAAAAAATGATCGCATATCCCTAATAATATTATTCAATGAAGTAGTACTAATAGTGTTTGAAAGGTGGCAGTTCATAAAACATTCTAGAGATAAAAGCAGCGTCATTCGTTTACTCAGTCAAACATTACTGGGCTTTCAAAATGGGAAAAATTTAGCGCAAGCTCATTGAAGATTGTATTTATGGTGATGAGTTCTTATGTAAACGTCACTGAACCCCTTCAGACCAGTCAAACGATTCTTTAAAAAATACAAAGGTTTCGTGATATCACTACGCTACAAAAAATCGACCACAAGACAGTTTTGAACTATTTACGTAAGACCCGATACCAAAATAAGCTCGATAATTGCGATCTACATGATTTAAGAGAACGAACAGAATGTGTAGATCGAGCTATGTTTGAGACAAATTAAACGGGCGATGAAAAGTGGACATCATAAGTCGTAGTAGAAACCTGAAGAAGCTCTACTAATGGTTGGAAAGCTCATATCAACGATAAGTGTTTAGGGCGATTAAACATTAATTCTTCATCATAAATCATTCGAACCTCTAATGCCAACAATCAATGCAAAACAGGCAATTAAAGATATCAACATAACAGTCAGATGTAATCAACTGTATCCACCATATAGCGCGGTCCTAGGCTCTTTCGTTTACTATTTGTTCCGGTTTTTCCAAAATTTAATGGCACGAAGTTTCAAACGAGCTATGTAAAAATTACTCAAATTATAGTTTTAACAGTAAAAATAGTAAATCAATTAAATGCGCACATATAATTTATTAATGTTTTGAAAAACATGAAAAGAAATCAAATTTCATTTTAGCCACAATCCATTATCATCAAAAAGAAAGAGAATGAATCAAAAAAGAACTAGAAAAAAAAAACTTACCACCAACATTGACTTGGGTTCAGGTAATTCATTTCCTTCATAGATCAGCATATATGACTTGCAATACTGTACAAAATCACGAACTTTTACTTTTTCCCCATTGATCTTCTTCAACACCAGATTTTCTGGGGAGAGTAACATCGGCACTAATATCTTTAAGTTGTCCTTGAATTCCGAATCGATTTCTGAGATTACAATAGAGTGGGTTGGAAAAGTTTGTTGCAGTTCAGTGGGTGTAAACTATTACCTGAGAGTCTTCCATCAAACGTTGGGCTAGTGGCTACTTTATTACCAGGATGAGGCATCAAGAAACAGGCGATTTCCGAAAAACATGCTGTAATATGCCTTCTCAACGACTGGAGCTCCGGATGTTGATTGTCGCTCACCTCTAGTCGATTGGCTAAAATCTGTTGTCCGCCGACAGCACCATATGGCGCCTCATAGGGAAATCTCCAATCCCGCACTAGGAACTGAAGGCGTTGAAATGGGGTTTTTCCAGAATCAGCCAAAGCCAAACGTCCATATTCAGTAAACAGCTAATGGAAAAAAATTTTTTTTTTCCTTTTCAAATAACCCTGTATAATTTTATTGTTACACGATAATAACCATAATTCAATATTTAATCACAGTGCCTAACATAAACATTAATTAAATGGTATTGATAACTCCAGTACAAAATGTATTGTTTGGTTTTAATAATTAAATATTAAATATCTTGTGGTTACATTATCTTAAAACAAAGCATAAACAAAAAAAGTACCATAGTTAACTGTACCTGTAAATGTTGCAAGTCATCTTCTTGGATGTTGGTAGATAAATTATAAATTTGAACTGAACTGATCATTGTGCTAAGAGCAAATATTGTAGCGCATTCTTTAACTGTACTTTTACTGTCCCAGGTTCCTTGCGTATCTAATAGGATTATAGCTACCTGAAATTACAACATGATTGGTAACATTTTTCTTAAACACTTAATCTGTTGTAACCTTTTCTCCTGTAGCCAATTCAGTTAAAAATACTTCAGACCACATCAGTATACCAGTTGTATCTCTTTCAGAGCCCCCTTTCCATGAGAATCCATCTAGAGGTGCATCATCTGATCCTATCCAATCCGATGTGTTTTGTTTATGCACATACTAAAATAAATATTATACGTTTCTAATTTAAATAATATTAACTATGGTTCATGAAGAAATGACTAGCACAAATTAGTGAATAAATGTTTACATTAAAATAACAATAACACTTAATATTCAATAACTACCTTTGAATTCATGTATCGAAGGAAAAAATCAAGTAGAAATGATTTTCCATGCCTAAAAGCTCCGGCTACTGATATAACAACAACATATCTGTCCTTGAGTTCATCCTTGAGTAAAACTTTTTTGAGTGCTTCTTCATCCAGTCTAAATGTATGATCATTATTTGCAACAATAATTGGCACAGCATGAGGTTGGGTGTATTCGACATCATCGTAAACATCTAGGTAATAAAGTGAACAGATAATGAATTATACTTGTAATTAGAAAAAATGTCCTACTTATACTTCAATAGTCAACAAATGACATAAAAAATATAACCTTGTACCTGTTAAAAACACCTTTGGAATCTGGATAAAAGCACTGTTTGCTAATAACCCATAATACGTTTTAAAATATTAATAAATCAATTACCACAATGTAAAAATAGTCGAAGTGGAAGTCAGAAATGTATTACTTTGTGACGACCAATATTACACACGTTATATTTACATTCATATTGAATGTTATTCCTTACCTTCCACTTGTGATTCTTTCAATAACTCAGACTTTCTGCGATTTCTTAATTCAGTCATGTTTAATCTACAAAAAAAATGTCTTTTCACGTCTCAATTTTCTTCGAATAATTTTAGCTGATGAACTTCACCTTCTGGTACACAGAATTAATTTGACAACATCTCATGGGGGGGGAAAACTAGTTTTCAATAATGAAAACTTGTATCGATTTCTGGTATCGATTATATCATTTAGCTAAAACTACATTAGCAAGAGACAACAAAACTACTATAATTAATATATATAACAAGGACATATCGTATCAAGTATTACAATATTAAAATATTGCAAATATATTTAATTATTTATTATCGAAAATTTTTAAAAAAGATAGCACAGCTCTTTTTTCATGAGGTGATGTGGAATCTGATAAAAAAAGCATATGCATTGTTCAATTGCCAATTAATTTATATCAGGTACTATGTTTAGAATTCATGCCTTGCATCAATTATTTTAGATCGTTTGTTTATCTAATGGCAATGTCAAAATATAGTTGTTTATTAGATAATTTGAACTAAGTTTGACAACTATGTCAAAATTTCGAATAAATGATTAAACAGCTGATATTTGTTATTGAAAAAGAACGATCCCTGCATATTAAGTTTATGATCTAATAGTTAGAATGTGTCGAAGTAAAAGTCACTTAAAAGCATAAATGCTTAACTGCCCTGTATTCCAATGCGTTCGTCGGTAAGTTACATCTTGTCCACTGGTCCAACTGAACCGAATATGTCTCATCCGGATTACGAACAGTTTTCACATGATCACGCTGCTCTTTTAATTCTACTAAAACACATCGGTGCCCAACTGAAACCAAAAATATTCAACAAGTTTTATGACCGCATTTCTAAGATTAATGAAGTAAAAGTAACAGATTCTACAGGTCAAGTGAGAAATATTCTAGTTCGTTTCATCAAAGAACACCCCGTGGAAAATAATGATTGGGGAGACTTTCAAACACATCGACGGTTGTTGGGCTTGGTATCTCTAGGTAAATATGACTCCCAAGTTGAACTAAATGAAGTATGCAGAGTTCATGAAAGTCTTAAGGTGAAGTATAATGCTACTCTTTATGACTCCAGGTGTATTCTGTTTGGCCCTGCAGGATCTGTTGATGATCCTGAGAAGGAGCATTTTACCACTCCCAGTAATTTTAAAACAAGAGCACTATTTTATGATGAATTATCAGTGTGTGCTGATTTAGAGCAACAAATAACGGAATTCATCAGTGCGCTGTTCTGGGTGTTGGAATCAAAACGATTAGAGCGTTCACGGGAAAAGCTGGAAAGAGTATCATTACTATATGCTCCCTTTGAAAAGAAAGACTTTGTTGGGTTGGATATGGAATCACGCCAGAACAAAAAGAGATGTACTGGAAGGATGACTAAACACCTAGGTGACTTATGTTTGCAAGCTGGGTTAATCTCTGAGTGCCTGCAGTATTATACAAATGCTGCTGATATTTTGAAAAGTGTAAATGACTGGTTGTGGCTGGGTGGTGCTTTTGAAGGTCTCAGTGCAGCATCAGCTTTAGTTCTATATCCTAATATGCAACGGAATGAGCACTTTCAACGTATTGGTAGCCTTCCAGAAGGTTCTCCCAAGAAGCCCTCTATGGATACTTTACAAAATCAAACAGTTGTAGTAAAAAAGAACATTCCCAATGTTTTGTCACCAGACGACATTGCAAAACGGTACAGGGAAGCTATCATTCATTATAGCAAGTATCAAAATGCTGGTATTATCGAAACGGAAGCCAGCTTTAAAGCTGCCCGCATTTCCGTAGAGCAGAATCATGCACTGCAGGCAGCTAGTTTCCTGCAAAATGTCGTTTATATTAATCTATCTCTGTCGGAGCAGGAAAAAATTCAGCGATTTGAAACTCTTTCGGACTTGTACACCCAGATTGGTTTTAATAGAAAAGCTGCTTTTTGTCTGAGATTAGCCGCCACTAGGTGAGTAAAATTATTTTATCAATATAGTTAAATTGTTGTGAACTTAGTTCTTTTTAATTTATGGATCTATTGGTCCACAGGAATTGGATGGATTCATAGGCAACTTCATTCTCTATTAAAGGGGTTACAGGCTCAAATTACATTAGAGCATGAAAGTTAGCCGTTGTTTATAAGTGTCTGTGTAAAATCTGCCATGGAATAATAACTTTTGTCACGCTGATAACCGGGCTGGGTAAAGCCAGTTTCTACCTCACTAACTCATAGTGAGTGAGTAGGGCTTAATGTATCGAGAGTAACCATTGATTCATGGTTCGGAGTCTACGTGAGTCAGTTGGTTCTCTCTTGCCACTGTGATCAAAAAATAATAATACTTGAAATAAGCCTACTTTTGCGATAATTCGAATTAATGTTTGTGATTGTTTACCTATCGCACCAATAACTAGATAGGCCGGGTAAGACCTGGGATGATCTCAGTTAATCAGATAGATAAAACTGGTAAAAAGTACTCTATCACCAATGTTTTAAAGAATTTTGAATACATTTGGCAACATGGTCCAGTGGCATCAATTCAAATCGAATTTTATCGGCTGATTCTGTTACATGTTGTGTTTTTTCTATGATTGACACATCGGACAGCATTCTGACACTTTTTAACTAGGATAAACTAGAAAGGAAAAATCCGCTCCGGATTTAAAATTAACTTAATTGCCTGAGACGTGATTATGACGTGAGATTCTCGGTCATCTCCAGGTCACCGTGCCAAGTTTGGAAGATGCGTCCCGATTCTCACGTTTCTTGGGGATATGCAATCAGGGTTTTATCCTGACTAGTTGTGTCAAGGAGTGGATGGTCACATATATATACGTACATGGATTGTAGTCAAGTTAATCTCTTGGATTTTTATTGACTGAACCTACAGCTTAAGGAGAGCCGCTCGACAATCAGTTTACCGACAAAAGTCTAATTATGGAGAATCCCCAGTCCCCTGTACAGAATGCTTTGAGTTTGCAACGTTGCCAGTTGTTAAAAATTATAAGTTAACCTAATATGATAGAACTTAAAATTTCTGTAGAAGCCCGAGTTACAATATTTTATATATGTTTCGTCCCCTATAATATTAAAAATGTAATATAAAAAACCTTTCATAAACATCTTTCATTATAAAATAATTCTGAAAAGAAAAAAAGAGAAAATAAAATAATATGTAATATTTATCAATACATAAACACTATTCATACATGTATATATATATATATATATATATATATATATATATATATATATATATATATATATATATATATATATGTATATATATATATATATATATATATATATATTCTGGAATTCACAAATTAACTTAGAATCTCACTTGAAACTCAAGTTCAAATTTAACTAAGGTTACTGTCTATTATTTTAAGCTTATATATTATGGCTAAGTTATTTATATTTGACCTTTAATAAACATATTTTTAATTTTAAAAGGAAAAAAGGGAACATAGAACATGTAATGTAACAAATATAATTTATTTATCAATATATAAAAGCGCAAGCATCCATTTATCTTTAAAATTATTCAATAATATATCTTGCACTGCACTAAAAAATACCTTCATTGTTTTTTCATCGAATCTCTTCGATAGGCTTCGATGGAAACCCCTCTCAATTTATTCAATAAAAGCAATGAATGCAATTCAAATCCATGCGCATATAACTTTTAACATTTCATGTTGTCATTTTATTATGATTAACATAAAATATTATTTATTTAAGGTAGGGAAAGTACTCAGAAACTAAGATTACGGCTTATTTAACAATCATCCTCTATTTTTGATCTCATTTACCAATGTTTCAACACTTGTAGCGTCTCTTTAATGTTTTGTACTTGGTGAAATTCAATTGGTTTACTTGCTGAATATTATATAAATCTTTGAGTCAATAAATCTAGTCTTTTCAAATGACCACTACTTAAATTAGCTCGTGTTTTATCCAATATTGGAATTCGTTTGAATTTTAGCAGTGGGTTTAGGCGCAGTCATATTTTTTATCTAGTTACCTCCTATCAACTTCTGATCGATGACGCTCAAGTTTAGAAATAGTATTTTTACTATATACTATATTGAATATATTTTTACCAAATTACGAACCCTCAATCTTCTTCAAGCGACCCAAACTTGACTGTTTTTTGTTCAATTTTATTGCTAAGTATCGACTATATGATCAACGAGCTGTGATTCTGATGAGATATACTCACATAAAGACCATCCAGGCATACTTATCCGTACTTTTACTTTCGCAAGGTCAACTATGCCTAAAATATGAATATATAATTGAATCTAGTTGATGGAATGTAGTACTTATGTCTGCTCAGTTTAAAAGTGTTCTATTAGTTTTTGACAATGTTCACACGTCCATGATTTATCCATGAATGCCTACCATTTATAATCAAAATATAAACAGCACAAGAACAAATAAACTATAACAATTCTTAACCTTACAAAACAGAGCCCCTCCAACGCCAATGGCTAAATCCAAATGGCACTTGTAGTACGTTGGATTCGACCTCTCAATTGCTTGTAAATGGTACCATATAATCAGGTGGAAACTACAGAAGTTTGCTGAATACAGTTGGGATTCTTCAGAAGTAGCCACTACTGTCCATCGATCGATGGACGAACCTTACCAACTGGCGAGTCAGCAACTTATTCAAATTAGATACCATTCTAGAAGACATTCGGTCTTATCCAGTCTGATTATTGAGATTATTACCTAGAAAGGCGATATTAAATATGTTGTAAATAATAAATGCATATAAATAAGTATTTATAGTATATTAATATTTAACAGGTTAATTGAAAAGTCCCCGGCCTGACACATAGATGGCGCTACCAGAATTACATCCATATGATTTTTAGTTAGCCCTAACCTTCAAAGATGCGTTTATAAATGTGCAACTTTTGTTATTGTGAAAAAATGGATAAAAAGGAATTTCGCGTGTTGATAAAATATTGCTTTTTGAAAAGGGAAAAAATACAATTAAAGCAAGAACTTGGCTTGATGCCGAGTTTCCGGAGACTGCCCCAGGAAAATCAACCATCAAGGATTGGAGCACTGAAGATGGTGAACGTAATGGACGCCCAAAACAGGTTGTTACCGACGAAAACATTTAAAAAATCCACAAAATGATTTTGAATGTCCGTAAATTGAAATTTAATTGAAATGAATATCAACAAACGTGTACATCATATCTTTCACGAATATTTGGGTATGAGAAAGCTGTGTGCAAAGTGGATGCCGCGCGAGTTTTAATCAAAAACAACAACGAGTTTATAATTTGGAGCAGTGTTTGAAGATGATTAAGCGCAATAAACCCGAGTTTTTGCGTCGATACGTGACAATGTATGAAACATGGCTCCATCATTTCACTCGAAAGTCCAATTGACCGAGTGGACTGCACACGATGAACCCGCTCCAAAGCGTGGGAAAGCGCAACAGTCGAGAAAACGTTATGGCGTCTGTATATGTTTTATTGACTATCTTGAAAAAGGAAGGACCATCAACAGCGACTATTACATAGTTTTATTGGACCGTTTGAAGGACGAAATCGCCGGAAAACGGCCACATTTGAAGAAAAAGAAAGTGCTGCTTCACCAATGAAATATCAATAGTTTTGCCGTAAAATAGTTTCAATTGAAGCAACTACTAAGTGCTTTAATTTTAATCAACGGATGGTTTTCCTTGTCGGATTTTACACTTATTCAATATGGGCAAATACAATTAGAAGCAATCACAGACCCTTCGGGATTTGAACCCGTGACTATCGCAGCAGTAAGAGGGTCATCCTGTCGCCTTAATCTCTTTGGCTACCAAGCCGGCAAACTTTTTGAGAGTGCTAGTCTTTTTAATGCTAGTTTAGTTTATATATTTTTAATTCCAGTTTCGATTAAAAACTTCTGTAAATGAAAAATAAAAGCAATATTTAAAGAATGTTTTATAAAATTATAATTTTCCTTGTAGCCTTCCTTTATGATTGATCTATTGACGGTTTTTCCCATTAACGATACAGCGCCGCATCTTCGGCATTAAATTATTTGAAAACAGTTATTTTAAAAAACATGAAACTAATCTAGATATTTCTCAAGGTACGTGTCGCAGCAAAATCCGAGTCCCAATTGGAATAGGTGTTACGCCTTGATGCTGCAGAGTTTATCCGGACATAAACTCATCCTGGATCCCGTAGAAATGATAGAGGCTAATCAGGGTTGGCCCATACTACAGGTCCAAATACTTCAGGTAGTTTGCGTGTCATTTTCTACATGATTTGACCAATTCTAAATTCTATAATTGGCGCGTTTTAGGACCTGATAGTGGCTGCTAAGCGAGCCGGCTATTCGGCACTTGCTACTCGTCACATGACTTTTTTGCTGCAAACAATGTGGCATAATCTTAGCGACACCGAGCAAAAGGAATTATCCATTCAGCTGCAGGGCTTGTCGGTGCAATGTGAGGGCTCTCCGGTGCCGCTTGTGTTGGATTCCGGTGTTGTAGTGCCGCCAGCCAACTTGACCGATATCCCGCTTTGTTGTAGTTTTACACTGCGGGACTTGAAGCCTCATCTCCGACCCAAAGTGATCGAGAAGGAGAAAGAGGATACCGGACCGTTCTTGTTTACTCCCATACACTTTGGCACGGGTAGTTTGGATAGGAGACGTGATAAAACTAACCCTAAAATGGGTAAGCTTCATGGATGACTGTTAAAGAATACCTCTAGATGTCATTTATACTAGAATTCGTCTGGGTGGAGAATGAAGTGTGCGAAGTGACCTTAAAACTGGTCAATCCTTTGCCCTTTGAGCTAAAGGTGTCAAACATGCGACTCTTGACGTCTGGAGTAGTGTTCGAGTCTATACCAGAGACTGTAGTGTTGGCTCCCGATGTACCCACGTCCCTAACTCTTAGTGGGTGGGCCAGAGAGAGTGGAGAACTGGAAATCACAGGTACGATATAGTGTTGTTAATATGACTTCAACATTCGTTAAAATAAAAGTCAACTTCTGGTTAATATTCCAGGTTATAGTACTCACGCGCTAGGTGTGAAATCTAACTGCCGACTAAAATACATGAGTAACTCCTTCCCGTCCCAGTACAAGGTAGACGTGGTGCCTAATCTTCCAGTCTTGCAAGTAAGATAAACATACGTTCACTCCATTCATGTTGGTGTGAATCTATTTCGTTCATCTAGGCCTCAACGTCCTTGCCTCAGAGCGCCTCGTTCTCAAACTTCCACGATGATAATATCGTGACATCTGCTAGTGTAAGCTTATACCATGGAGAGACCGTCTGCTGCACGATCACCCTTACCAATACCAGTCAGATCCCGATAGAGATGTTGGACGTATTGATTAGCAGCGGGCTTGAGCCTACGGTACAAGATCAGATTTTCCAGTTCGACCAAGAGGATGTTAAAATAATACTGCCGCTATTACCAGCCCAGTCTGCTACCTTTACGGTGAAGTAATGTCAAGTGTATTGAAACATGAATGGAAGTGTTTATATTCAAAACTCTGGTTTAGAATTTACGGAGCCGCAAATTTCCTGGCTCCTAACTCAGCCGCATCTCCAACCATTCCCAATGAGTACAACAGTGGCTTTTTCAGCAGCATGTCCACATCATTACCGGGAACATCATTGTCTAGGGTTAACTCCAGGTATATGAATTAGAATATGTGAAAGGGTTTAGAAATCAAAAAACTATTGATTTACTTAAAAAAATCGATTTTATTTAAAATAGAAATAGAAGAGACTGATTGAACCGCGATACAAAGCTACACTGAGGTTAAAAACAGATAGAGATCATCTGGATGTCTATTTTCAGGTATCTTGTATAATTCAAAACAAATAGAAATTCCTCATGTCACACTTCAGTCTGTAGTCAGTGTAGTAGTAGTTAGTATAATGTAATACATTCCTCCTAACAGTCTGGACAGCTTAGAGTTCTAACAAAATTATGTTTGAGTATCGCCTGTATCTTTGCCCGTCAGTTTGCCTTTGAAGGTCTAAGAAATGGCTCGGTTTTTAACTAAATTTCTATCGTACCCCTCTATGGAATGGTTTTTCAAATTCTGATGACTCTATATTCCAATATTAGCCTTTGGTGGTCGTTCTCTTAAAGCCTGAACTACAAGCTTCTGTCCAAATTCCGGTAGAGTATATTCACAGCAACTTCAATCCACCTTTGGTGGTCTTACTTTTGAACTGTGATGCATGTGTCAGAAATCCACGGATTAAGGGTGTTTCTCAAAATATGAATGTTTCTTGGTTGGAACAGTTTATGGCTAGCGGTCTTTGAGTAGTTTCAATCCACCTGTTGGGACCTTATAGGTTCAGCTGCGAAAACATTGTCAATCCAACTTCAACCTATCTTCTTCTCTTGATAATTAATTTGATATTGTTTAATTGAATGAATTCAAAAAAGAACAGCCTCAAGAATCATACCGGCTGTGCCAGTATAAAATGGGAAAGGGGTTTAAATATTAAAAACTGTTAATTTACTTTAAAACTGTTTGGATGTAACGGAAGAAGAAACGATTGATTGAACGGCGATGCGAGACATTGAGGGTAAAATCAGATAAAAATCATTCCGACGTTTATTTTTAGATACTTATAAAACCATTCAAAGCAGATGGAAACCCACAGATAACAGTGCAGTCCGTAGCAAATGCAGTACCAGTACTAATCATATAATGTAACATATCTACTCTTAGAAATATTTGAACTACCAATAGATAACTTAGAAATAAATATTATTCTCTTAACAATATAATACATATATAATATTAATTGGAGGGTTTAGGCATTAATATGTGTCCTTTCAGTTTTCGGTCATCCAATTCAGGCCATTCTAGCCTAGCTGGTGGTTTAACTACACTGTTTCAACAACAACCTGGCTCTTCTACAGTTGAAGCTCAATTAAAGCTAAGATACAGCGGAGGAGGCGGCCTTCAGGCGCAGTATTGCCGTATCAGTACGGTTTTCTTTATGGTGGAGCTTTTACCATCTCTGCACGTTACCAATTGGGATGTTCTGCCGGCTGAAACGTAAGAACTTTGACGTATCCATATAGTTCCTGCAATCCCCGTTTTTATTTCACAGAAGTACTCAATTTTATTTGGTGTTAGACATAGTTAATCTAACATCGCAAGAAATGGAACTGGAATATGCTCCGTCTAAACGGATGCTGGTAGAAGCGCAGGAAAGTTGCAGGGTGCCTGTGCCGATAGATAGATGCCCCTTATCGAAACTCTCCAGTACGAATGTAAAATATTAAGCCCTTCGGATGTCACTATGCATTGTTTCAGACTTTTACGACGAAGGAGATCGTTCCTCAAGAACGCTCATGGACGTAAATAAGATATGTTCTGAGCACATCTCTGACCAAGCTAAATTAAAATGGCTATTGAACACGACCGATGCTAAAGGAGTCGCATCTTTGAAGGGTATCACTCTGAGCAGTAGAATGTTAGATATCGTTCGAATGTCGCCATTGGATTGGGGTAAGGCATTTGGTATATTAATTAAAATACTTTAAATATATTAAATTAAAAGTATGAAAATAATTGAATGCTCCATTTTATACTTTTTAACTTAAATCATTCTATAAGATAACCTTGCACTTCTATGTATTTATATTGGATAGTTTTTTGTTCTGATAGCATGTTATTCGTGTGACGACATACATATATATCAGTTTTATTTAATTTAGAATAAAGGGTCTTATTGGAGGCAGTCCCACTTATGGCAGACTGTTTTGTAAACCTAATAAATCTAGGATTCTAGATTTTTATAAAAATCATTATAGAATATATCGTTATATAATTTGATAAAGTGTTAAGATTATTTAATAAATCTAAATTATCGTGTGTATATATATATATATATATATATATATATATATATACAATAATACGGACTAATAGGACAATAATAGGGATTAACACTTCATCAAATTATGTAACGATATATTCTATAACGATTTTTATAAAAATCTAGGATTCTAGATTCATTCATTTATTAAATATTGTGTATATATATAATATTTAATCCATTTTGAATTTATTGTACCGATTCACTATTAATATTTTGTTAGTATCTTTAAAACTGACCAAAAACACATTATATCTGTCTTTCCTATTAAAGATGTCAGGATTAATGGAGATACGGTCACAGCACAAGATGATATATCCTGCGAAGCGGGCGACTCTTTGGAACTACAAATGTCTATAGGCAACAGTTTGGGAATATCCATCAAGGATTTAACATTGTCCATTCAGTTCTACCAGGATTATAACAACGGGACCCTTAACTATAGGATGGACACAAGACTGGCTTTGTCCGGAACGGCAAAGTAAACGGCATATCCACAAAATTATTTCGATACCAGTTCATTTGTTTTTCAGAAAAGTTTTGCCCAGTTTGGACCCGAGGGATGTCGCTAAGCATAAGTGTAACGTGGTATTTTTTACTCCTGGACTGTATAAAATGGACATACAATGCCATTCACCTGACGGGAGTGTTCATACTACCGGACAACTCATTCCTATGGGACATATTTGGAAATTCACGCCACCTATTTCAATTCAAGTCAAATAGATTATTTGAGATGTTTATTAGTTGTGTATTATATACAAAAATAAATTATATCAATTATTGTTTTATATAAGCAATTATTATTGTTTGATTAGTAATATATCGTTGTAATTTTCCTCCTTTTGTCGTAATGTACAAGTGCTTGCGGTCTATAGAAAAAAGTGCGGCCCGTTTCAGGTAGTATTTATTCTCACAATTGAAGAGAATCTGATGTTGCCAGTTTAGTCAGATATATTATTTGTATAGTTAGAAAATAAGTCTGTGATTAAGTAAGAGAGGCCAGATTGTGGCTTAATATGAATAAATTAATATATAATAATCAAGTTTTAATTGTAAAATATTGTTATTAATAAATCTTGATGTTTTTATTCTTTAAATCTTCCATGTGATTCCCAATGTATAAAGGAATTCATACAATCTGGCAATAAAGCGGCTAGAATTATAGATTGTTTAAGGCGGAGCACCAAGTATAATTATAAAGTTAAGGGCTTGTTTTTTTGATGACCAATGAAACAAAATTGAAGGCAAACTATATATTGGCGAATACAAAATGTCACAAAAAGAAATCTCAATAGAAAGTTCGATACTTCTTCGCACAAAATATCGATATGATCGGAGAAAACTATCGATAATATTTCGGCATCTCTGAGCTTAACAATATAACCCTACTTATCTGTCGGCTTTTAATTTATAAAAACTATATAAAAGTGAATTTAAAATGTCTAAGAGGTTGTTATCTGCTCTTGAATATCCCAATGCCGATAATGTAAATTTATCTGGTGGGTATAGAATATTTTAATCAAATACATTGGTTTAACTTTTAAGATGTTTTAGAGGAAAAAACCATCAGAAGCATAGTAGTTTGGTTGGAGCTTAACAAGATCAATGGAGCCAAAACCAGCACTTTGAATGGATTGAAGGACGTAGGTTCGAAGGACTGGGTCGTCCACTTTGATGCCTACAAAGATCAGTTGGGTTGTCCACCTTTAGAATCCCAGCAAGAAGAAATTCATTGGCTTCTTGGCAAAGCTATTCATCTGGAGACTAGTAAAAATAGTGGGTGTACTTGGTGTTTAGTGATGAAACACTTAATTTGGGCTTTTATAAATTTTAGAAAATGTCTACCTACAACATGCTGTTGAAAATATAAGGGTTTCGAGTGCTCCCAAAGTCATTGCTGAAAACCCCCTTGATAAATTAGATTGTAAGGCTGCCCAATTATTAGCTTTATATGTTTTCAATGATTTTATTTTTAGTTAGAAGTAAAGAGTTTCAGGATAGAATCAATCAGTTGGCTAAAACTTTAAAAATAGTGCCTTACCCTGATCCGCTTGTAACTCTTCAAGCAGTGCGCAAAATTGTATGTACTAGATTAGCTCCAGATTGTGTTGAACATCCAGATAAATATATAGCAAAGGTCAGTTATTTATAATAATAAGAATATACACTACTTTTGTTTTAATTTTAGGGCACACCTTTTCCATTTCAAGATGCTGATTTAGGTTTCGATTTGAATGATCCTGTGTTAAATAAGGCTGCCAAAATTCTTAGGATGCTATACATTCAAGATTTGAGAAACTTACAAACAAAAGCTAATGAGCTAATTGTTGGTGTTCAGAGTGTAACAGCTAATCCAAAAACTGATACCAAATTGGGACAAGTTGGGCGCTAAATTATAATAACAAGACTGGACATTGGATGAAAATAAATTATCATGGTGCATCTTAAATGTAGATTTATTTATAACCATTTTTTGCTAATAAATTATTGAAGTGAATTTTAGTTTGACTAGATTTTTATTCAGAAAGGACCTCTATAATCTGAAAGGGCTTTTATCCACTATTTCTCCTAATCCTAAACATAGTATGCCTAAAATATACAGTACATGAGTACAGAAATACAGATATATAATATTTTAAGTACATACCACCTCCTAGAATTGTTGTAAATATTTTAGAGCTACGTTTGTAATTTCTGGCAGAATAAATTAAATAACATCCCATACTACTTAAACAACAAACCGCAATTATTTTACAGGGTAAGCATGATTGTTTAGTAACCTTTTTATCCATAATTCATACTAGTTAGAGTGTATCACTATATAGCGTATTCTCTTTGCAATATTATATTTATCGCAAAATATAAAATGTTATAAAATACTATTTATTTTGATTTTTATTCTTAGGTTATAAACAATTATGAAAATGTTTAGTAATAATCCTTACCATTGAAGGGTACACGATGTTGTCAGCTTGTGCAAATAAAACTTTTTTCCAAATTTCAGGAAGAGTTAAATGTTCCTTGAATTGAATCAATTAATAATATTATAAAACTTTAATATAATTAATTAGTTTTAATAGCTGATTAACAAACTTATTAGCTTTCTTATATAAATTATTCATAGAAATTATAAAGTCTGAAATATGGACTTTTTGGGGCTATTGGCGGTGATGGCTACAACATTAAAAGTGTTGTGTTATAAATAAAACAAAATCTCCATATGTAAATACAATTCGTATGGTCTGGCAACATCTCTTGATAAAACGTAGACTTTTATTATGACCTTCAATTATATAGCTAAAGGCTACTAAGCACAAAATATTGAGAATTCTGTTTTGTGTGGTTTTGTACTATTAAGTAAACATAACCTATTTACTGTAGACGTCAAAATATGTCTTCGATAGATAGGGTACGTATAATGATCTTAGGTGATTCTGGAGTAGGGAAAACGTCCTTTGTTAGCTTAGCCGCACATAACGAGTCTATAAAGTCGCCCAGCTGGACTATCGGTTGTTCAGTAGAAGTAAAACTGCATGAATACAAAGAGGGAACCAAAGATCAGAGGACATTCTTCGTGGAATTTTGGGATGTTGGGGGCAGCAACAATCATAGAAACACACGCCAAGTTTTTTATAATCCTTGCCATGGGGTAATTTTAGTGCATGACTTGACCAATCGGAAATCCGAGGAAAATCTGCAAAAGTGGCTTACAGAGTTGTTAGATCATGAAAACAATGGCGAATCTAATCTGAGCTCTGTCTCTTGTGATGGAGAAGATCTGGATGCTGAAAATTTGCTAGGTGGCAATAACGTAATTCCCATGTTGGTAATTGGTACCAAACTGGATCAAGTAGATGATAAAAGGTCCAACATAACTAATAAGAGTTTTCGATGTAGGTATAATACCGAAGAAATACTATTAGACTGCAGGCAATCGAGATATTTGGCTGCTGGAACTTCAAATGCAGTCAAACTGTCTAGATTCTATGATAAAGTTATTGAAAATAGTTTATTGGACAGAAGAAAAAGTGAAAGATTTGGAACTCTGGCAGTGTCACCGATATTTTCCTCCAAGTTTTATTCAACTCATCAAGATTAATTGTTATATAGCCATTTATATAAATACTTTATCAATAATGTAATATGTGCTTTATAAATGTTAAAATAAATATTGGTATTGTATGTTTGAACTTCTTTTATTCACTAAAAATATTCACAATGGAGTGCTTATATCCGAACTGGTAGTACGCTAAAAATGGGAAGTTTTTTATCAACCACATATCGCGGTATCTTGTCTGGTTATGGTACCACCTCAAAGGCGCCCATTTTAAACTCTTGAACACAAACGCTGTAAAGAACAGCATAAACGTCTCCAGCCAGGTGAGTTTTTTATATTCTTCCTGCTTGTTATGAATAATATTCAAATTGTTCTCTAATACCATCAACAAAGAACAGTAAGATACATTAAAGTTAAGCATTGGTTGAAAAGCCCATAGTCCATTTATCAGGTGGCGTGACATGTTGATAAATTCGGGATCTTTCCTTCTAACTTGTGGTAAAAATACTTTATGGATAAGTTCGTTGCATATTGCCTTAGTTTCCTCAACTGTGCCAGAGCAAATGTTAAACCTATTGATTGTAAAAAAATATATTGAATCAAATATTATATAGTTTATTTAACAATTTGGTAACTCACCGATCTTCTATACCTAAAATGTAGCCGATAACACGCCATAAATGAAGGTAAGCCTGCCACTCGCTGTCGGAAGCTGTTTGAACACCCAGAAAGTGTCCTCTAACCAACTGATAACCCACAAAACCAAATTGCGTCAGTGCCATATCTTTCTGAGATATTCTATTGATGCCTGCTTTGCAACAACGATTGCTAGCGAAGTTGTGCAAGTTCCTCACATTCCTGACAGACTTCCACAGCCTTAAAATGAGCCAACGTCGAGAGTGCTGTGGGACGAGTGTTTCGTACGCTATTGCGATACTTACTGGGACCCTGGTTTAAAGTCATCATCGTACCAAATTGTCATGTGTATTACAGTAGCCACGTATCGTTTGTAAGCTGAAAAATCACTACCAGACATTCCGGTATGTATCAGAATTTTAACGATGGTGGGTATGGAAAGAACTGTCATCAGACCGAGCAGCTTGGCGCCGGTAAAGGCGAATATATTTTTGTGATAAAAAGCTTGCCCCCTATAAAAATAACGTATACTTTTTTAGCCAAGGTCGATATTATTCCCTTACATTTTAAAGAGCTTTTCATCATAAAACTGCGGCAATTCATTTTGTCTTTCGAACGCTTCTGATTCAGCATCGCAACTTTGTGATGCTCCCTCGTCTAGCAAACGCTGAACAAAAATTTCCGCTAAAACAGAAACATTATGATCTTTTACAGTTATTGATGCCTCTGAATCAAAAGATAGTAATGTTTTTCAAATAAAACGCAACGAATTATTTGTTTTTTTCAAATTTATTTAGCTCCGTCTTAATTTTCTGCCAGGGTTGATCCAAAACCATGTTCTCGCAGAAGTTTTTTGAGGTTAGGGAATACCTATAATTCTGATGGAGCTAAATCAGGCCAGTAGGGTGATCGCGGAGTAATGTCAGTTGAATTTCTGATAAAAAAGTAATGAAATCTTGTCGAAGAATTGCGTTTTGACCAGTTTGGCTTGGTAGAATATATTTCTAATCAACAACGATACGATTTTTATTATTATGATTTTATTATATAGTGCTGCTGTGATTTATTACTGGTGCTACTATTTTATTTATATATTATATATTTATATGTGTGAATTATAGCTCGTTCAATAAATCGGCGAACTAACGTTATCTGAACTTGTGACGTCAAAACTATGCAGTGTTGCCGCATCAACTTTGAGTTTTAGTTTATTTTGGCTTGACAACATAATTCTAAAATAAATAAAATAATGAAACAAAAATAATGTTATAAAATATAATGTATTTTAATATTATAGTAAATCTAATGCATATATTATCTCTTTCAAAACAAGCAAAGGGCTAAAACAACCTTTGCCGGTTTATAATCTCTATTTATTATCAGTAATATTTTGAAGAATTTTGATGTTTGAGAACCAGGTGAATTTAGTAGGTTGATTTGGTTACGTGTTCGAATGTATGAAGATAGCATTGTATCTCTTTTTAACTAGAATAAAATGAGAAGAAAAATATTGTGTGATTTTAAAATTAATTTACCAATTGCGATAGGCAATACATTCGACATTATGATGACGTGAGTTCACTGTTATTTTGAATAGCTATATGTTTGATTTTAATTGGCAAAATGACATTTGGCATTTTATCTAGGTTATGTTATAGAAAAATTTGAAAGATTTGTATTACGATAAAAATAAATAATTCATTAATTAAAAATGTATTTCATATATTTTAATTAGATTATAATACATTATATAGAGATAGTTCCTATTAGATAATTACCAGAATTGATCCATATATTCTAATTTTATAACAATGTGATAATTGAAAAAGAAGTCAGTTTAAGGTATCATCTTGTTTAACATATGGCGATGTCAATATGTCAATATTTTTTTCTTGAATAAAACGTTAATTGAAAGATTATATTCTGAAGCATAAAGAACGTGTTAACATACCGCCAAGTAATATTTTATTTCGTTTAAATATGCGAAAAAGTAAAAGAAAGCGAGAGTTTTTCGAACATTCACCTCATTATTTGTTTTTTATTTGTCATAAATTTAATTCTGTTTATAATTATATAACATAATAATAATATAGAAAAACAGCAAGAAGTTACTAATTTTGTTCGATTTAGATAAAAAAAAACTATAAATTGATTTTTTTACATCCAATATTCTGTAAAATATGAATACTGTAAATAAGTTTTCTAGTAGTTGTGCGAAAACTATATGAAATCGAGTTACTCACCTTTCTTTTTGTAGTCTGTCATTTATGTACGTTGTTTCCTGAAATCTGTCGAAGGGAATGATAAATTAAATTAAATAATGATAAAAATAAATCATATTTATGTATTATTCTTTATATATATATATATATATATATATATATTTAAATATACATATATATACATGTATATATATATATATATATATATATATATATATATATATATATATATATATATATATATGTATATATATGTGTTTTGATTTTATTATAACGTTTAGTTTAAATAATTGTTTACCGTATACATGTTTATACATGACTCTAATCATAGATTATTACCCATATCATTACTAGATATGTGATTTTATACACTACGCACCTAGTATTACTTTTAAATGCTTTAACGTTGGTTACCAGAATGCATTATGTACAATTAATATAAAACTGTATATAATAGTTCTTAATCTATATAAGTTATGTTATTTTTATTATTTTCTATGAAAAATTTAGATTAATTAATTATTGTTTTAATTATTAATAATCTATTTTGATTTTAGCATATAATAATATTGTTTGGTATAGCCCTTTAATATGTAATCTATCATATCGTTCAATTTTATATTATTGTATATTTGTAGTGATATTAATATTGGCGAAATGTTTAGTATATGATTCTTAAACGACAATTGCATATACGCAGTGCAACTATTATACATACTTACTTGGAGGTCAAAAATCACGGTGTTTATTGCGGAAACATTTGATACTGTACGGGACGATTAGAAGCACTGAAGAATTTCTCGCTGTCGGAAGAATTGTCTGACACAAATAGCAGCGCTTTCACCGGCCATTTGAAAAAATGAACGATGTACATCGAAAGTGACAATTAAACACAGTGTTCGTGATTGAAATATATTTCGTTCTGTAATTTATTTATTCGACCTTCATGTCTTTCATATAATGTATTTCGACAGAGTTACTTATAGTTGCTTACTGTGATCGTCTTTATAGTATCTCTGCTTTTGTTAAAAGACAGACAGATTCAACAGGTATTTTAAAATATATTTCACACGCTTGGGTTACAACTTAAGTCAGGATAGTGAATATAAACGCATGAATGACGGGATATTCATTACGTTGAGAGTGCCCTTATTCCAAGATTGCGCAGTAATGCTGCTATATAGATACGATGTTTATGCAACCTCGTATTTGCTTTAAGGTTTAATTTATTACATATTTAGTACAATAATTCTTCGGTTTATTGAGGCATAAATAATAATAATAATAATTGTTTTTGTATTAATATTTAAAATTATTGGGATTAAAAGTTGATTACGATGATGACAAATGACAAATGTCAGTTGTCAGGATAAATTTGGTATATTTTGGTATCATAAAAATATATTTTATCTATAATATATTATTAAAGACTGAAACATATTTCTTAATTATTTAGGTACATTATAAGGACATTTTTATTTGATTTATTGATATGTAGACGGAGCATACATACATCATATTATTGAGGTTAGGAAGAGAGACCGGTTAACCTTGGTTTCTTTTAGAGGAGGTATAATTATTTATTGAAAAAATTATTCAGGAACAATTAGAAACATTTCTAAAGAAATTTGCAATGTTATAACTCATCACTAACTTATATCTCGCACTGTAAGTAGTATCGATATATATCAGATGCCATTCTGACATGAGACTACAGGAAATAAATTAATGCATATAGTCATAGAGAAATAGACATTTAACTTCATAGGAAATTTTGGGGAAATGTTTTGCGATGTCCAACATCTAGATATCGCTACTTTTAACTTATTACTTGCTTTAATCGGTACGCTGTAAACCCCGATGGGATTTGATTGCCTCATTTCGTTTCTATGGTACGTTTGTTGTTTATTTATTTTGAACGCAATTTTCCGTACGGCCATAGAGTAATAGAGATGTAACTCAATAGGGGACTCTGACGCAAAGTTTTGCTTTGCCCAACCTCCAGAGGGCAGTATAATTAGCCGTTCAAATAATTTGATTGGTCAATTTAAATTTTCATTATTGGCACCGGTAACCTTGACGTCATATTTAATTGACCGATGAAATTTAAATAAAAAACTATTTTTTTCTGAAATAAATTTATTAAATAAAAATATAATATATAAAAATAAATAAATATAAATATATAATGTAAATTTATCTATAAAATATAAATATAATATGAAGATAAATATATCTAAAAAATGTAAATATTATATACATATATATAACACCGTAAACAAAAAACTTTGGTCCATTGCAAATCCAAATTATCTCTTCCGCCTTTTTTCTTTTTCGTATTTGTTTAGTGTCATCAATTTAATAGGATCTATCAGAGTTCTGCTTTTTTGTTTTCTTATACTGAAAGCAAACTTTTGAGTCTTCCCCTGTTATTCAAAAGTATATAGCGCACCTTGTTATTTCTTTTAATATTTTATCTGAAGGATCATTATGAAATGTACAATTGAAGGGTTTTAAATTTACTTTTTTTTTAAACATTTGACAAAGATTTTGTTATTATCGACAATGAGATAGCCTACGCCTATTTTCATTTCATCCCCGTTTTGTATAGAATGTAAATATTTAGAGCCCTCATGTCCATCCTCTTCACAATTACCTAAAGGTCAATGAGATGAAACAAATTAACTTATGTTGAGCGCTTCAAATGATTTTTAAAACATAGTAGCCGAGGATGTATATTCCTGAATCCATGAGCTAGATCCAAAAAAAACTATGTTGGTTAAGTAGCCTTAAACCCATATATTTATTTGGATAATTACACTTTTTCTTTGTTTAATGAAATGAACCCCTCAAGGCGGCTATTAAATTGATGGCACTTCAACAAATTTGTTCTTACTTGGCCAATAAATTTTACACCAAAATTCCTCCGATAATTCACTTTACTTTTTGTACTACCTACTTATATATAATAATGAACTAATAATTTAATTTCTAAAGGCGCTATTCCATATGTGAGCCATACTTCTATGCATATAGTTTGTTCCAGGTTGTTTTGTACATACGTCATTTCAATTTGTGACATTGCAATGTTGCCGCATCAACTCTGAGTTCAGTTTGTTTTGACTCTTGAGGTTGACATATAGCAAAATTCTAATCAAAATAAAATAAATGAACAAAACCGTTATCAAATATAATTTATTTTAACTTTATAGTACATCTAAAAATTACAGTTAAGTATACAGCCATAATAGGTTATAGGTTAGAGTTATAACCTCTTATCGATATGCTTTAAGAATTTTGCGTACGTCTGACAACCGGACAACTTTGACAGGCTCAATCATGTACGTGTTCGAACTAATCAGATAGCATTGTGCCTCTTTTAAACTAAAATAAGTTGAGAAGGAAAATATTATTTAACTGATTCTGAAACGAATTTACAAATTGCGACAGGCAATACATTAAACATCTCGATGACGTATGTACAAAAAACTTTGAATAGACTATAAAGTAATGGAGAAGAAACTCAAGGGGTCAGCTCTGACGTCATGTATAATTGACCAATAAAATTTAAATACGATTTAATTTATAAAATAAATTTATGAATCAAATTCAATAAATATAATCTATATATATATATATATATATATATATATATATATATATATATATATATATATATATATATATATATATTATAGCATTGAGTACTTTTTACTATCGGCTGTTTTAGTCGTCTACTTTTAATTACTATTTTTGGTTCTACTAGTTCATTCGACTGAATTTTAACTTTCTGTGTGTCGTTCTTGTCGCGATCTTGACAAGAATATGCCGAACTGAGGCTTATAATAACAATATATCGTATATTAATATAGCAGCATTTTGGAACGATATTTTTCAAGATTTAGATTCAAAAATTTAGACTTAAAAGGTTACAGAAATTGAATTTATTCGAAAAGATTTGAAGAAGTTTTTATAGTAGAAATTTCGTAAAAAATATTAGCCGTAAAGAGGTGATAAATATATTCAATATTTAAAGTAAATATTTCTAATAAATACAAGAAAATAATGATGGTCGCGACATTTTTTAGTTAAGATTTAATTTATCAGCAGGTTAGGCAGAGAAATCTTTTTTGTAATCTATTTTTATTATTTTATAACTCTTTAGTAGAATGATGAACTAAACGTTCGGTTTGATAATATATTGAAAGAGAATCCTCAACTTCTGCTATCCACAATCCTTAATTTAAAAACTCAGTATTTGGTATTACGAATAATGCTGAAGCTATATAGAGAGATAATCACAAAAGAGATATATTCTATTCTAACTTCAAAAATTACAAATACACTACTACAACTCGAAATTCAAGACACAAATACTGACTAAGAATGTATTTCATCTGAAGACATTTGGATAAAAAACTAGCTAGAATGAAGTAAATAATTACACCAGGTGCTACAATAACTTTACAAATTAAGCACCATTTGGAAATGCTACTTATTGGGCGTTTAGAAAACCCATTAGATTTATGACATGTTCATAAAATGATATTACTTGATTTCTGTCAGTTACATTTGAAATATTCTGCTTGCTTTATATGCTGCTTTGTTTTGATTGGTCTGCCATTTCGCCTCATTACTTTGTGACGTCACATTTATTGGCGTCGTATTTATTTTAAAGTATTTTAAAAAAGTATTTTCCTGCAACATTTATCCCTTCGGAATAAGTTTTTTTAAAATCCGGCCAAATTATTAACATTCGAAGAAATCTCATCACGGGAGAAAAGCTGAATATGTTTATTATATTTTTGAATAGTTAATAAAAAACATTTCTTTTTATATATTTTATTTAAAAAAGCTCCAGTAGTTATTGTGCGAACATTTTTGATTTTGTCATGGATTACTTTTTTTCTGTGATTAGGTATATGTTTAATTTTTATTTAGTATTTATGGTTATTGTACATCTTTAAATTTTAGGTTTTGCTTAAGTTCTATTGTTTTGTCTATATTTATTATAGTATATTATGTAAATACAGCAATTAACGCATTAAAATACGATAAAACCTTTGTGGGGTTATTATTCCATTCCTTTTTACAGATCCACAGAACATTCAAAAATTAAAGTAATACCACTTCCTTTAAAATTATTCATTCCATGTTAATGGTAATCAGTAATTATTTTTTTCCTTTTCCCTTTCTTTTTTAAAGTTAGTACTTGACGAAATATGTACATCTCCGTCTCGCTTATACTACCGTTGGAAAATATAAATTCATTTAAAATTAACTGCTTGGAGCAATTTTCTCTGTCCTTTCCTTTCTCACATTTTATACAGGAAAAAATTCGTACATCATCGTCTGACAATACGAATGAAAATAGTAATTACTAATCGCTAGTTATTTGACTATCGACTGTTTCGACTGTTCGCAGTGCAACGCTACTTTCATTTGTGATTTGGTTGTGAGGCTTCCCTATACATTCTTTTATCGTATTAAAATAAAATTATAAAAGCATTACATAAAATATTAAAAAATTGTAATTGTGTCAATAAAGGAACTCTATATTTTGAGACACTCCATTTTATCAGCTTGTAGCTTTTTGGATGTTCAATTTTTTAATTACTTTCCTTAATGTTTTTTTTAAGCAATAAATATCTTGTACAACCTTTGGATAGTAAAAATATTGTTGGGTTCTTCAATTAACTCCAACAAAATACCTAAAATTCGAGCCTAAAATATTAGGAACTATAAATAGTTATAGTGTTGGTATAAGGAATTCTATTTAAACTTCAGTAACTTATACACGTATAACTAGTAACTTATATAATTTTTTTCTCATTGTTATCTAGTATAGTGACGAAGGCTTTTTGGAAACCATAGTGGTACATCGCTAGTATTGGGATATGTTTGATGATCCATATTCGCATATAGTTTTGTAGGTTTAAATACCATCGAACCACTGACCACTTGGAGGCTTGCATCAGAGCTTGTGCGATCATCACTATGCATTTCTCCCGAATCGACAGCTTCTTGTATTCGTCCTCTTCCTGCTCATTTGACAGCAAACATCGCAGATAATATAAAACTGCGTTATAGTTCAGCATTGGGGAAACAGGACGCAGACCGTCGATAACATATCGACTCATTTGCAGGATATCAAGATGGTTCTGTCGAATGTTGGGCAGATACACCTTTTCGACCATTTTGGCGCACTTTGCTGTAGCTTCTTCAACGGATCCGCTACATAAATTGAACCTGAAACCAGTTAGTTTATTAATATCTAATTAATTTTTATGACATGGCTGACGGAAATAATAATTAACAGTTCAAACATATAGATGGAAAATTAATTTTTTTAGAAAGTGTCTTCTGCGCGACGTCAAAGGTTTAATTATATATTATGTACAATTAAACAAAAAATTGCTGAAAAGGGAAAACTGCGAAGGACATGACAACAAATAAGAACACAAGAAAACAAGAGAATATTCAACAAGGCAACAAAAGAGGCGAAAGAGTTAATAAATAACGAACAAAATCAAGGAATTCAAAAATATTTATAAAATTTAACGCCAACTGATGAAATATTCCCATATTGTCTCTGGAAATATTAAAAAAACATCAACAACATAATCTACCCATTAAAATTTATAATTATACCTGAGTTAGGAATGATAAAGATAAAGCGAATAAAAAAGATACAGTTTTCTCTAAAAACTTTATAAAAGTATTTAATCCGTACCCGTCTGAATTATCCGCAACAGAAAAATATAACTTAGTTAACTTTCTAAACATTCCGTTACAAATAGATTTTCTATATGAGAAATTTAGTGTTAAGGAAAAGTCCAAGGTTTTGACTTAATTACTGGAATAATCTTAAAAGAGCTCTCTGAAAAGTGTATGAAATTTACAACGTTTATATTTAATCCGATGTTAAGGCCTAATTACTTTCCTAGCACTTGGAAAGTGGCTGAAATCATCATGATCCTTAAACCAAGGGAAAAATCAGAAGATGCCTTCTCTTACTGTCCTATAAGCCTCTCACTTGTGATCTCTAAAATTTTTGAAAAACTATACATTATAATACTCAAAATAATCTTAGAAGAGAAAAATATTATTCCATACCATCAATTTGGCTTCCGTAGTAAACACGGAACAACAGAACAAATACGTAAATTAGTCAACAAAGTTAATAAAAACCTAAATGATAAAATTATTGCTCTGCTGCACACTCGACTGCATGTTAAATTGAAAAAGCTTTTGCCCCATCGCACTTTCAATTGCTGAAATCGTACTTCACAGACAGACATAACATATGCTGACGATACAGCGGTTTTACCATCATACAAGGACCCATATCAGCCACAAGAAACCTCCAACTTCATCTTAACAAAGTCTACCCATGTGACATTCACCCTTTGCAGAAGAACTTGTCCTTGCTGTACAAAAAAAATTATAAACTTTGCCTCAAGCAGACAACGTTAAATATCTGGGAATGCATTTTGATGGACGTTTAACATGGAAAAAAAAACATTTAGTGACAAAACGCAAGCACCTTAGGCTTAAACTAAATCAAATGTATTGGATAATCTAAATTATTCTTGGGTAACAAGATTTTGCTGTATATAAGTCAACACTTAGGCCCATTTGGACCTATGGTATTGAACTGTGGGGTACTACTAGCAAATCTAACATAGATATCTTCCAGAGGTTCCAGAATAAAGTGTTGCGACTCATCGTCGATGACTCATATTACGTCTCCAACAAACTAATTCAGTGCAATATCCCTTTAGAATCCATAATGAGTGTGATTGGAAGTGTTAGTGCAAAGTACTCTGAAAGGCTGTTAGTGCATTCCAATGCACTCGCCAAACAGTTAAATGTGCGCGATGGCAGTGAAGTGTGTAGGCTCAAATGTAAACTCCTATACGAACTGATTAACAGACACATAGAGTGAGATATAATAATCTCTAGAATTAGTTAAAATAGTCTTTAGAATAAGTTAGGATAGAGTTTAGAATAAGTTAGAATAGTATCTTGAATAAGATTTAGATAATAAGTTTGTACAGCAGATCACTGAAACGATCTTGTAAATGTCAGTAGAGTTATATTGTATAACGAAAATCATATTATAATACTTATTGCCCACGGGCAGATTGTTGAAGTTCTAAGAAATTAATTAAAATGAAAAAAAGAAAGTGTCTTCTAGTGGTGAAAATGCGTTTTCTACATATTAAATGTCCTCGACGGAAACAATATATAGAACCAAAATAAGTCGATCACTTGATAAAAACGTAAATCTTCATGAAAAAAAGACAACAGGTATCCTCTCAAGAGATCTTTGTTTGCAATTTAAAGCGAATTCATTTTAATGTCTGTTAAATAAAGTTATTTTTTACGAATTAATTCTGAACGAGTCCAGAGCGTAAGTAAAAGAAATTGGAGACCTTGAATGAATTTTAAATGTAAAAAAGTAATGAAGATGAACGTATTAGTGTTCAGTAACTTTCTTAGTAAGGGGAATTAAAATCAGTTTACATGTCATTACCATTTCCAATTCAATTTTGTTATATGATATACGATATATAGTCTGTTCAAAGTTAATTTGTACATACGTCACCTAAATTTATGGAGTCGAAACGTCGCAATATTTCCGCATCAACTCCGAGTTTTAGTTCAGTTTGGCTTTGACATACAACAAAATTCTAATCTAAATAAATTATTTGAACACAAATGTTATCAAATATAATTTACTTTAATGTTATAGTTCATATAAGTACTGTAGTTTATTATACAGTTACAATAATGTTCAATTATTTTATTTAGATTAGAATTTTGTTGTATGTCAAAGCCAAACTGATCTAAAACTCAGAGTTGATGCGGCAACATTGCCACGTTTTGAGGTCACAAATTTAGATGACGTATGTACAAAATAACTTTATATAATATAATATTTATACAGTAATACACTTACGTTATTTTTCACTAAACTATATGTTTTCACCAAATTTTACTTTATACAAAATTATGCATAATAGTTTATGTATGATTTTTAGTTAATATTTTAATTCTTGTTATTCTTATTTTATTTTTATTACGAATGTGTAGCTTAATTTTAGTTTAAAGTTTATAGAATTTTACAAGAAATAGTGACAATTACATGCTTTCTGTCAAGAAACTTTGTTACGAGAAAAAACGTAGACAAGAAAAAGATTTCAAAGCTAAGGCATGATTTTTAAACGTGCATGCAGAGAGTGTGGTTAAAATATTGAAGAAATTATTAGAGATTAATGGATGACATAATAAAGAAATGTCAAGTAGAACAAGCAGGATATATATATATATATATATATATATATATATATATATATATCGTCTATTCAAAGTTTTTTGTACATACGTTATCAAAATGTTTAATGTATTGTGTGTCACAATTTGTAAATTCCTTTTAGAATCAGACAATATTTTCCTTCTCATTTTATTCTAGTTAAACAGAGACACAATCCTGTCTGATTAGTTCGAACACGTGCAAAATTTTTGAAAGCAATAGTGATAAGAGGTTATAACTCTAACCTATAAACTATTGAGGCTGTATAATTAACTGTAGTTTTTAGATGGACTACGATGATAACATAAATTATATTTGATAACATTTTTGTTCAATTATTTTATTTAGATTTGAATTTTGTTGTATGTCAAAGCCAAACTGAACTAAAACTTAGAGTTGATGCGGCAACATTGCGACGTTTTGATGTCACAAATTTAAATGAGGTATGTATAAAATAACTTTGAACAGACTATAGGTTATAACTCTTTAAAAACATAAAAAATAGAAATGTTGGTGGAGCTCTTGCAGATGATGTATTAATCAATAATAATCATTATTTAAATTATTTTTAATAAACCTTTAAAATTAAAATATTAGTAATAAAAAATTAGTTTTAAAGGTTTAGTACATTTTGGTGCTTAATTTTAAAGATTCATTAAAATATCGATATTTTTCATAATTGTTGCAAAAAATATGTATATATTTTTCTCCTATATATGGATTTTAAAATATCGATATATTGAAATATATAGAATAGAAAGACTGATACACATTCTACCAATGTTTCCACAATTTGTATGACCCATCAATGATTATTTAGTGTTTCCAAAGCACTTGAGTGGATCATTTTGAGTATTTTACACATTGAGTAGTTTTACTAAGTTAACGAAACGTAAGAAGCTACAGAAAAAGCTGAACACTAACAACCTGTTCCTGCTTGAATCTACCCCTTCAGTGGTTAGTTAAATTATTCAATTGTCGATCTTGAACGTGACATTAAAATACTATTGATTATTGCAGTGGAAAATAATTGTAATGAAGTAAGTCAGTAGGGAAAGTAGAAAGAGAGAGACTTGTGGATTCATTAGTTCTAAAGTATGCTGTGGTTTAAAATCAACTGAAATTTATTTAGAAAATATTTTTATGTAAGATACAGTTTGCAGTTTTATATAGATATTTGCAGATATATGGATCCAATATATAGCTCTGAATGTAAAGCAAAATTACTAAATATGATGACAGTGAAACATTTGGACAATTAAGGAGGGTAACCCAAACAACTGAAGAATTTTGTGAACTATTAGATGCTATAAAAGAAACTAACGTTGCCTTAGGGCGTTGGTAACGATGACTAGCAACATTTTATTCTGGAATCTCTGGAGGATATCTATGTTAGATTTGCTAGTAGTATCCCATAGTTCAATACCATAGGTCCAAATAGGCCTAAGAATTGAATTATACAGCTAAACTTTGTTAATTAATAATTTAGATATACGCCCTATCAGCCAATACATTTGGTTTAATTTAAGCTCAAGCTGTTTGCGTCTTGTCACTGTTTTTTCTATGACAAACGTCGTCTGCTTGCTGAAGTTCATGATTATTCAGTTTTACTGAGGGACATGTTCTTCTATAAAGGGTGAATGTCACATGGGTGAATTTTGTCTCATTTACTTTGATACGCCACGTTTTCAATCACAATTCGACTTTGTTAAGATGATGTTGGAGGTTTCTTATGGCTGATATTGGATCCTCGTGTGATGATAAAATCGCTGTATAGTCAGCATGTGTTGTAACAGTAGTGTTTCTTGAGGTCGGTAGGTCAGTTGTATACAATAGATGTAACAATGGACCAGGAACACTGCCTTGCGGAGTACCCGAATATATTGGGCGTAGGACATATTCGTCACCATGTTTGACAATAAAATGTCTGTCTGTGAGGTACGATTTCAGCAGTTGAAAGTGCGTTTTGTCACTGTTTTCTCCATGTCAAACATCGTCTGCTTGTGGAAGTTCATGATAATTCAATTTTACTGAGGGACATGTTCTTCTACAAAGGGTGAATGTCACATGGGTGGATTTTGTCTCATTTACTTTGATAGGCCACGTTTTCAATCACAATTCGACTTTGTTAAGATGAAGTTGGAGGTTTCTTATGGCTGATATTGGATCCTCGTGTGATGATAAAACCGTTGTATAGTCAGCATATGTTGCAACAGTAGTGTTTATTGAGGTCGGTAGGTCAGTTGTATACAATAGATGTAACAATGGGCCAGGAACACTGCCTTGCGGAGTACCCGAATATATTGGGCGTAGGTCGTATTGGTCACCCTGTTTGACAATAAAATGTCTGTCTGTGAGGTACGATTTCAGCAGTTGAAAGTGCATATGGGCAAACATTTTTTCAAGTTAAGTGAAGTGAGATGAATGACAATAAGAAAATACTGTTAATCTACACAACGAATAAAGTTAACAAAAAAGGTTCACAGATAGAAACAATGGAAACTCACAAGTTACGAAATGAAATTATGATAAAAAAATACGCAGAAATATTAAGCATCAAATTTGACAGAAAGATGAACAATTTTGGCGGTATTAATAAAAAAAATTGATCAAAAACAAATAGCACGGTGAATAGCAAATGATAGTGAAAAAATAATCACAGAAACAAAACAATAGAAGAAAATCTGGTGAAACTTTTTGAATGAACTGTCAACTGCAAACTATGAAACATATAAGAGAAGCAGGAGCAAAACGAATGATATATGAAACAGAAAAAAAAACATCGAGGCAATTTGGTGGGACGGTGTAAACAGTAAGGAAACCCTAAAACCCTTTAACAAAGTTTTAAAAATTGCATAAGAGAATAATCTTATAGTAGTGAACAAAAGATAATAAAGGAGACTTACTATTAAAAGATGAAAAAATGAAGATGCGAGATGGAATTGTTTTGCCTAAAGGAATCGACACACCATGACACAGTGAGAGTACAGAGGAGATTACATTTGAACAGTTACTGGGTGTACTAGAAAAAGAACAAGAGAAATGAGAACTGAGAAGCACTAAGTTAAGATAAAATAGCTGCTCTGTTTGCAGAAATACCAACTTTTAAAGTCGTTACCTATCTTCTATCCCTAATATATGTCCAATTATCCTCCAAAAATGAACGAATCCTTCGAAATCTTCCTTGGTAGTGTTGTGTACTCCAACCTTCTCACTTCTGAGCAATACATAACCGACAAACCCAAACTGAGTTAGAGCCATATCCTTCTGAGAGATCCTGGGCATCTTGGCTTTGTTGCTGCTGGCGCTGGCTGCGTTGTGCATTCTCTTCACGCTTTTTATCGACCTCCATACCCTAAAACCTTAGCGTGTATGATTTCTTTGATGTTATTGAGTTGACCTTAAACACTCACCTGGAGTTTGGGGAAAAATCCGATTCGTACCATGTATAAACGTGAAATGTGGTCTGCAGGTACCGCCTGTAGGCGGTGTAGTTACTGCTGGATTTGTCCGTATGTATTAAAATTTTCAATATGGACGGTACCGTCAGAACCGTTAGAAGGCCAAGTATATTTCCGGTATTTATTGAGTTGCTATAGTAATAATAAAACTTCTTTGCCCTAAAACGAATAAATATATTAGGACCAAGCTCTCATTTTAGTTGAAAATATAACTTTTTTAGTAGTTCTTCGTTATAATATTTAGGTAAAATGTTTCCCTCCTCAAATGAGCTGGCTGTATCATCACAAGGGATGTTGGCTCCTTCTTTCAGTAAATTATTTATATATTCATCGGCTAGAAAAGACGATATTAAATTGTGTTGATATTAATTTGTTACATACCTATTTCTGCTGGTGTTGCCATAACTATGGTTTTCCCCTAGTTTAACGAAAAATACCAATTAACCTAAAACAAAGTATAAATATATTAAAATGTTTAAATTAATTCATATTTATAGCATTCCTAGACGTCTCACAGGCTTTTGACTGGGTATGGCATTTGAGATTAACATACAAAGTGAGCAAACACAGCGGAATTACGGTCCACTGATGGAATCATATATTTTCGAAAGAAAATTTAGAGTCTTTCATGAAAGGGCATTCTCAACACTTAAACCTATTTCGGCTGGAATTCCGCAGGGTAGTGTCTTGGGGCCACTACTATATCTGCTCTATGCTACTGATATATCAACAGCAAAAGAAACAGTAAATGGAACATTTGTCGACGACACAGTTATCATGGCAAAAGATGAATCTCTATCTAAGGCTGTAGAAAATGTACAAGAAGTGGTCAACAAGATCTACAAATGGATTAGAGACTGGGAAATATAGCTTAATAGCACCAAATCTGTCCGTTTTAATTTTGCGTTGCGACAAAATGACAAAACCCTAATTATATCACTTGATTGATTCCTCAAGCAGAATCAACTAAATACCTTGGAATATATCTCGATGGTACGTTAAACTGAAAACATCATGTTAGATAAAAAGCACAACAGATTAGACTCAAAGTGAAGTAACTGTACGGGTTAGTCGGAAGATACTTTCAACTTGGTTTAAAATTAAAGATATTGGCTTATCAGTGAATCATAAAGCGAATTTGGACCTATGGCGTGCAAATATGGGGTTGCACTAAAAGATCAAATCAATTAGTAATCCAACGTACCCAAATAAAGTTTTGCTGTTAATTAGTAATACTTATTGCTACGTAATCAACGAAGTGCTGCACGATGACCTCGAAATCAAATGGATACATGAAGTGATCTAGGATTTCGCCTTCAAACATGAAATAAGGTTGCTAAATCATAGCAACGTGGAAACAATACAGGACATATACTGGACAATAAGCAGGAAATTAGAAGATTGAAGCAAAGAAAACCACACGAACTTGTCTAGTGTATAAGTGTATTCTTAACTTTAGCTTAAGTGTATTAGTTTTATTTTAATTTGGGAAATACATGCTGATGTACCATTCTGTATATTAATACAAGTAAAATAGAACAATAGTAATAAATTAATTTGTAAATTAAGATTGTACTTAACCATGTCTAATGTAAGATGTAATTAATAAAAGAAATATTTTTAACATAATTAAAATAACCGTAAAATTTACTCATTCTACTCTCTTCTAGTCCATTGTCTTTCTTATTTTGGATGCCAAAATTGACTGTATTTCAACTTTTCAAGCAACTCCTCATAAATTGTTTCGTTTAATTATCATCGTTATTAGGGAAAAAATGTGATGCTGATAGAAAATTGCGAATACTTGAAGGTTGTGTTGCGGAGATTGGTGGTACTTTCTTTTAAATAGGGACAAGGAACAAGTATTAATAAGTCTTATAAATGAAATGAAAATATTTGCTTATTTAGACCAAGAAAATATTCTATCCAATACAAATTTTTCCAACAAAAATTCGAATTATCCAATAGTCATATATATATATACATATATATTATATTGAATTTTATTTAATAAATTTATTTCATTTTTATTTATTTACAATGTTACTAATATTTAACTATTAATTAATAATTAAGGGATTTTTGATTAGTTTAGCGATTTATATCAGGAAATAACAGGAACTAAATAATTTTTTGAAAAAAAAGTTATATATTAAAATACATTATTTCCCTAACAGAAAGAGAAGTTTTTACCATCCATTTTGTACATATCGTCTGTAAACATATATTTTTTTGGATTTATAGTTAATGTTATTGCATTAAAAATTAATAAACACCTTTTAATGTTTTGATTTTACCTGTCAGGAAATTTTTCATTTATTTTCCTTATTCTCAATATCTTGTCTCTTAGACCTTCAACTAAATATATACCTTGTTGTACTGGTCTTGTATCTTCAGTCAATAATCTCCCAAGGGCTCCGTTTATATTCGAGAACGAAATCGTCACTTTCAAATCTTCAAAAACAATATTTACGTGCTAAAATCTAATAAAGCTCGTACATATTAGGATAACTAGCTAGTCACGACTTCGCATAAGCAATTTTTCTTGGATCAAATTATACCAAAAGTAACACTTTCAGGAAATTGTTACTGTTGGTATTTCATCCATTTATGTTTTCAGTTAAAACATTCGCGGTTAGTTCCAATTAAAATGTATAACCACAATATATCATTGATATAGATCTATGTAAAACAATAAATTAACAAAATATACTATGAATTAATAAGTATCTATATATAATGCTGAATATAAAAGTGTATTTTAGGCTATAAAATCGTATATCTAGTAAAATTTATCCAATAGAGCGCTTTTGGGAAATAGGTAATAGTTGAAATATTCGTACACAGAGGTTATATATAGTTACTATTCATTGAAATGGAAATTCAGAAGGTCAAATTTTATTTTTTTACTTTCGAAAAGGTGAAAAATACATTCAAATTCATCAAAGGATCGTTGAGAATTGTATAGAGTTAAGTATTATATTGTTATTTGTTCTATACTGCTTAGATATCAGGTTTCAATAGTAGATAATAACGGATAAGTTATATAGTATAATATCGTCAAATCATCTGACATATGTGGAAATTTATTCCAGATAAGATCAATTATCTATTATTTATTTTAAATTTACAAATTGGATTCAATCTCATAGTAAATTCATTATATTTTGATTAAAATTAACGCGAAAATAAAATTTAAAAAATATCACTCCATGTGCTCTGTGTGAGTAAGGAAATTGATCAGGAAACATTCAAATTCGGCTCAATTGAATATTAGAAAACAAGGCTTAAAAGTACCTTACAAATGTATGAACAAGCTGGAATAAATGATGGCTCTGACATGATAATGGGCATTGATAAAATATACGAAATTTATACAAGTTATGAGTGTTTTTGATAGTTTAGGAATAGGAATCAAATTATAAAGAAGCTGTGTAAAGATGGCAAGCTTTAAAACTTAAGGAGCAAATATATATGAATACATATATTATATTTGTTATATAATAATATAATAGTTAATAATATATAATTGTTATACTATATAATATATAATATATATAAATTTTCTGAAATATAAGTTAATTTACAAAAACTGGCAAGGTGGCAAAATCAAATTTTAGTGCACATGCCAGGCGTCACTACGAGTAGACCTATGAGTGGTTTAATATTATCAAAATTTGACTATGTTAACCGTACAAAAAATACTGATCTATTCATATTTTTGATATTAAATATTTCCGTCAAAATATTGTTAATATTCCATAAAATACTTCAAATAATAGTTTAGGACTAATTTTATTTAGTCTTACAATATTGAGATATTCTGAAAAAAACCCTAAGTATTTTCGCATGACAAATATTTCTTTGGAAATATTCCTATACACTGTGGTCTTTATTAAAGCAAGATAGTTTGAACTTTAATCATTATATATAATTTATTTGCTAAACAAAATAGTTGCGTGCTAATCGAAGCTTCATATTACGTCTTTAATGAAGTGATATCTCTTAAAAACCAATAACAGATATAATTTAAATTGTGACTGTTAAGTACCTGGAAAAAGTGTTAATGCACCCAATGGACTTGACAATCAGCTCGATGTTAGTGATAATGATTGAAAACGTTTATAACGATCCCATCTAAGTAATGTTCATATATAGATTTTAGATCAAGATTTTTAATAAAATATTTTACACAGTTACTTACACACGTTATTTATATAATATTTATCAAAAAATAATACTTATTATTCATTAGGCTGACTATTGAACCACTAACGGTAATAACGATTATATAGAACATGAGATACTAATTCACAAAATTAAAAGGGAAAATAGTAATATCAGGAAATGTCTGAAACTTTTGATAATTGAAAAAAAAGTTTTCAAAATTGGAGGTTGTTTTAAGATAGTGGAAAATTCTAGTAATACCACTTTTCTCACTATTCATGATTTTAATCATCTATACCTATTTCAGAAAATAAAATATTATTATTGAAACTCTTAAGGCAAATAATAAGGATAAACATACGCTATTTGGAGGGAAAAGATCACTTCTGTTGGGGGCCATTTTCTGGAGGCGAATTCGTATCTTTTATCGCACTTTTAAGAGTTGCTTTAGTCAAAAAATTCAAAGCTTTTTTGTACATCGTCATCAAGATGTTTAACGTATTGCCTGCCGAAATTTGTAAATTCGTTTTAGAATCAGACAATATTTTCCTTTTTATTTTATTCTAATTAAAATTGACCCAATGCTGCCTGATTAGTTCGAACGCGTAAACGAATGAGCCTGTCCGGTTATCAGACGTATGCAAAATTCTTGAAGGTAATAGTGATAAGGGGTTATAACTAGTGTTGGGAACAATCGACTGAAAGCGACTATCGACTGTTCAGTAATTGACTACTTTTTACTATCGAGTATTTCAGTCGCTATTTTTGGTTCGACTGTTTTTACTAGTAACTGTTTTCAGTCGCTTTTTCGATCCGACTGATTTCATTACTATTTACTATCGACTGTTTCACTCGTTTATTTTAGTTACTATTTTCGGTTCTACTAGTTCATTCGACTGATTTTTAACGTTCTGGCCTTCCGTCCTAGTCGCGACCTTGAAAGTAATGCGCCGAATTTATGCTTATATAGATTTATATGTAATATATGTGGTTTTGTTTTTTTTTGCAGTTTGCTTGTAAATAACTATATATTGTAAATTAGTATAGCAGCATTTTGGAACGCTAGTTTTCGAGGGCAAAAAAATTAAATTGTAAATGATAAATAGTAGATACTTTTGATTGGCATAATAGGTAATACTTTTTTGATAAACTTTCACGATTTTTGTTCAAGCCTCTTGTTTGTCGAAACTTTTTTCCTAAAATATTGAAAACTAAAATTAGGTTCCAAGGGTTTCAGAAATTGCAGAGATCCAAAAGATTTGACATTTTTTGTACAGTAGCAGTTATTAAATTTATTTTAAAAATATTAACGATAAAGAGGTGAATAAAGTATATTAAATATTTGTAATAAATACATTTTCTGATAGGAAAACTCTAATTTCATATTTTGTTGGCTATTAAGAAGAGCACCACAGCCTTTATTTGTTAACGAATGGACTATCTTAACAGAGTGTGTTCAACTTTTAAAACCCATTGAAATAATGGTCACCGAGTTATCTGGTGAAAGATATCCCAACGATGTCTTTTATTGTATGGTCAATAAGAGGACTGCAAGATTCCATCAAATCCAGGATTTTAACAAGTGAATGGGGAAAAATATAACAAAATTGTCTATTAGATGTCATCAATAAAAGACTGGCAATTTTAGAAATGAATTCGATATGCGGGAAATCCATATTTTTAGATCTTAGATTTAAAAAAGCAGGATTTGGTATTGCAAATAATGCTTAGGCGATAGAAAAAGTTATCACAAAAGAGGTATCTTCCATTCTAAATTCAAAAAATACAAATATAGTTCCGCAATTCGAAATTCAACACAAAACTACTGACCAAGGATGTATTGACATCTGAAGATATTTTGATTCAAAAAATGGCTAGAATAAAAGAAGTAATTACTCCAAGTACTGCAGCAACTGTACAGATTTAGCAGTATTTGGAAATTTCATTTATTGGGCGTTTAGAAAACCCATTGGATTTTTAGCAAACCCATAAAATGAAACTACCTGAATTATATCAGTTACACGTTAAATATTCCTCTATACTCAAAATCTTATCCTCTATTTTTCAAAATCTATTTTTGATTATTTTTGATCTATTTTGAATCTTATCCTCTATTTAATATTTCAAAATCACGGGAGAAAAGTTGAACATGATAATATTCACAGTAATTTAAAAATATTTCTGTTCAAAAATAAATAAAACTTTAATTTAAAAAGGGTCTGGCAGTTATTGTACGATCATTTTTAGATTCATCATGGATTAGATTTTTCATTGATTAGGTATTCGTTTACATTTTATTTAATAGTTATGGTTATTGAACATCATTAGTTCTTAGTTCTTTCTTATTTAAAAATAGCAATTAACACATTAAAACACGATAAAACATTTGTGGTGTTATTATTCCATTCCTTTTTACACATCCACAGAACATTCAGTATAAAAGTAATCCTACTTCCTTTAAAATGATATTATTTATTACATGATAATAGAAATTAGTAATTTTTTTTCCTTTCTTTTTTAAAGTTATCACGTGAATTAATATATATACATCTCTGTCTCGTTTATACTACCATTGGAGAATAGACATTTAAAATTAACTGCTCCAAGCATTTATCTCCGTCCTTTCCTATCTCACATTTTATACAGACAAAAATTCATACATGTTCGTCTGACATCACGAATGGAAAAACAGTCGAACCGTGCATTTGTAATATAGTAATTACTATTTTCAGTCGCTATTTTTTTGACTATTGACTGTTTCGACTGTTTTGCGACTATCGACTGTTTCGACTGTTTTCAGTCGATAGTTCCCAACGTTAGTTATAACTCTAACTTATAAACTATTGTCGCTGAATAATTAACTATAGTTTTTAGATGTACCATAATGTTAAAAACATTATATTTGATAACATTTTTGTTGAATTATTTTATTTAGATTAGTATTTTGTTGTATGTCAAAGCCCAACTGAACTAAAACTCAGAGTTGATGCGGTAACATTGCGGCGTTTTGATGTCACTAATTTAAATGACGTATGTACAAAATAATTTTGAATAGATTATATATATTTTTTATTTTTATATTAAGTAAATTTTGGTGAAAATATTATTGAAATTCCATTGCAATACGTGTATGAAAATGTATGGAAATATTTAAGAGAACTTACTCTTATATAATTTATTGATATCCCTGCATTTGTTATGATAATAAACAAATCTGAGCGATATACCAATTTCTTACACGTGGTTAAATATACGTAGCAGCCAGTAAATCATTTCGATCAAGTTTATTTAGCAAATGATGAAAGAATTTGTACAAATATAATTGTTTAAAGTTTTGAATAAATACATCTTAAATTATTTGTTAAAGAATATTATTTTTTAGTTTGTTATTTATAAGTTTATTTAATCAAATAATAACTTTAAAAAAATTGAGAAAGGGTTGTATAAAAAATAAATACAAAAAAGTTAATTTTGCCTTTTCCATTTTTTCATTAAATTTTTAATTTTAATAGGTATTACAGGGAAGTAAGACACTTGATGAAAGTGAAATACGAATAGTTACACGTTGGCAGACAACAATATCGATGTATACAGCACTAGCTTAAGAAATATAATAAATTCTAAGTAATATATGCAATAATTATTACCTTTTTACAAAGAAAGCTTAATTAACTTAATAAATGTTGACCACTGCGCGATCACAAAGAACTATTGAACACAAAGAACTTTACTTAAGCAAATCATATCTTAAATAGATAAAGCACAATACGATAACATATATTTCCTGATTGGAAAATTTTACTTGAGGACATAATAATTGCATATTAACAAAGATACTCACCATGCAATTGTTTCACGGTCGTTGCAACAGAAATCAATCTGTATAACGCAACAGAACTGTCTAAATACCTAGTTCGTTCACGAGTTGGCCGTTAGCGAGATGGCTACGGAAGGAAGGAATTACAAGGGCGATTTAAAACGTTATTTGTTCGACTAACAGGTGAACTGAAAAATCCCCGGCCTACCATAGTAAAACACATTTTTTTGGTAAAATTAGTATTTTTTATTCAATATAATTCCCTTCAAGGGTGATACCCATTCTTATGAGGTCTGAAAATAGGAAGTAGCTGCTGGGGCCAGATCTGGAGAATACGGTGGATGAGGAATCAATTCGAAGCTGAATGTATGGATTTTTGCCATCGTTTTCACTGATTTGTGACACGATGCAATGCCTTGGTGAAACAGCACTTTCTTTTTCTTCACGTGCGGCCGTTTTTCGGCGATTTAGTCCTTCAAAAAGTTTTTTTTTGAAAAGTTTTTAATAATAGACTAAAAATAAAAGCGGAGGTCGCGCGTTCGATTCCCGGCGGCGATACTAACTTTTTGTTGTTGTTTAGTTAGGACATTTGTCAAATCACATTGGCTAGGTAGCGGACCCCGGAACCTGGAGCGTCCCTTATTTTCAATAATTATTTCTTTATTCCAATTTTTCCTCATACGCACATAAATAGTACTACCAAGCAATGAATTCCTTACGACCAGTTAATCAAAAATGTTGTTTGAGTGGTGATTCGTCGTTTGCTTGAAGCTATCCGTCCATGAAGATGCCAAGATTATTATGAGGTGACAAACTCTTGATTTTACCCTTATACAGAATTTATTCTTCCATTTTTTCCATTAAATTCAATTCATATCATTCCGCACAAGGCAGGTACATTGGGGACGTAGTTCATAAACATCGTCTGGTTGCATACTGTTTTACAAAATCAGCCAAAAAGAATTCTTGTAGGCTACAGAAGGTTTTTTGTTTCAGTAGTATTGGAATAATTTATAAAACATTGAAGTAAGTTAAACAGATATTTTAAGGGCAATTTTAGATAACCTTAGATAGAATTATGTTCTTATCAGAGTTTGTCAAAATATGGAAAATCTTAATAGAAACATAGGCAACATTGCTAATTTTAGAGGTTTCTAACGTGATGTCGTAAATTAACCTATTTTTTAGGCTTATTTAGCAATTAGCAAAAACGCTGCCTAACCCTACGAGTTAGATCAAATTAATGTACTACAGTATTGTACACCATAAAAAGGTCTACAAAAAAGTCCGCGATGGTATATGTTTATCTTTTAGGGATAACCCACATTAACCATTTTTATTGTTTACTTTTTACGTGAGAAAATGGCTTATTTACGAAGCTATTTTAAGCAATACGGCATTAATCCTTATCGAATTAAGTACCTTAAATACAGTGTGCAATTAATATAGATCAATATGGTTCCTTACAGCATGTAAATTAAACAAATATTTTCGGAGATATTACAAATTTAAAATTTGCGTTTAAAAATGTGTAATGTAATAAAAATTGTATGAATTTAGATATTCCAAAGATAGCAGGAAATCTTTATAGTAAGTATAGGGGAAGAGGAATTGTTTTACTCCAAATTTAATGCGTGCAGGCCAAGGGCAGTAATGAATGAACCAAAAATACTGGATCGATTTTAATCATGTTTTCATTGAGTGACATAGGCATATATATTTTATGCCCGTGCAAAGTCGGAGCGGGCCGCTATGTTTTTATATACTACTACAAGGAAAATCCCAGTCAAAATATAAAAAAACTTATATATTTTATGTATTAATATATTATTACTTGTAGTTGTCGACTAACTTACAATATGTCTACAGTGACTTGAAACTACTAGGCTGCTACTTAAAATTTTGGCTAGGTAATGGTGATGCAAAATTCAACTGTTTTTTTCACTAATGTTTCTTTTGTTGTTTTACTATTTAGTTCACGATATTCTATTTTCAATGGAATATTTAAAAATTCTTTGTATGTTATATTTGAGAATATACTTGAAATGGTCTGACAAAATCTAGCATTGTAAACAAACTAAATGATAGATGACTCTGCGTAAGTTTAGATTATAGTTGTGCAAACCTAGCGACAAAGATAGGATGAATAATTCCTTAAAGTGGACTTATACTATTATATAAAATATTAAAACTATTTAGAATTATTATTAATTATTATGTAAGATTTGTTAAACAATAACTAAATAAAAAGCCCCAGTATATCTTCATGTTAAGGACATCCGTCATACACATTAAACATTATTGAGGGTGTCATTAAAGTCATAGCAATTTAATAGACATATATTCTTTGTTATAAAGTTTAATAAACGATGTGAACCTACTTAAATGAGCTGTGCGATCTTTTGGATTTATTCTAAAATATACATACTCCGGAAATATACAGGAGAACAATTGCATTAATCTATTTCAAATGACATACCTAAAACTATTAGTTATAATTAACTAAACTATTGTTCAATATTGGGAATTCATTGTTCCACTTTATGAATGTTTGAAATATTAGTTCTATATTACGATAACGTATTAGATAGAAGTACTAAAAGTTTAAAAACTGTCGCAGTAATATAAATTGTCATATATTTTTATCACGCTTTTGTATATCTATATTTTTGCCGCTAATTGTTTACTATATGTTGGAGTAATGTTTAGTGTTAAATTTATATGGCTAAATAATTATTCTTGAGATTCTCGTGTAATTTATAGGTGTATTAATGAGTTACAATGTTTTGTTGCAATTTATGTCACAATAACAATGTCAACATCATAGTTATGAGTACAATCATCATACACATGCAGTTCTTCAAGAGTATCCTTCTGTACTGTAATATGTACACAGTTCCATAATATATACACTTTTTTTAATATAATTAAAATATTTAGATAATATGTATGGTTTAATTTATATGAATCTATAACAATACAGTTTACCGAATTCAAGGAGGTATATCGGTTTTTGTTTTTTGTAAGAATATAATTTTGTGACATATACAAAAAATTAAATTAACAACAAAACAAATCTAAATTAATATAACTGTTTGGGTTTGGCATCAATATCAAAGTAGTCAGTTGGTAGTAGTTAAAATAATATTGTAGAAAAATATGTTTAGGTAGGTATAAAGCTAAATTATGTGTATATAGTAGAATATAAAATACGTGTAGTAGATAGGTTAAATAAGGTTTTTGTTTATTTTTATTTAATTGTTACAAAGATTATTTTGTACATATTTTATTTGAAAACGTGTTTTTTATGTTAAAAATCTAAGTTGGATTTTTTAATTTTTAGTGAGCTCATAATCTATTTTTGAAGTCGGTTCAATTTTTTTTCTTAGAAATATTTTATTTGTGTTAATGTCATGTATTATAATTATTATGTTGGAATTATTGTCAACTGTATAGTCGCTGGGGTTGATTATATTGTAAAATGATGGCTACTATCAATTATTTTTAGAAAAATCTTTAGAAAAATTTCCTGGGTACATTCATTTTCTTAGCGTTCTCGTTTTTATTGTTTTATCTATATATGGCTATCATAGACATGGTTATCTGTTTTATACTAAGTAAATAGTGAACAAGTGCTATGGGTTTAGTAGTCTGTTTTCTAATATATAAAAACCCACAGTGTCGTGTTCAATAGGATATCGAACTGGCGTAGTCGATAGGATTCCAAAGAGATAATAAGGCTCTCTTGAATTCATTCAATTCAGTCAGAATCAAATTAATTATCAAGAAAATAAGAGAGGTTCATGTGGGATTGGTAATCGTTTCGAAGGTACTCGCATCATTCATTGGTGCAATTAAGTGGAGTTCGGGCAAAACTATCGTAGCTGAAGCTGTAAGGTCACATAAGGTGGATTGAAGGTACTCAGGTACTCAACGACTCCTAGTTATGAATTTTTCCATGTAAGAAGCATTCAAGCTTTGAAAATAACCCTAGTTTGTGGATTCCCGGCACATGCTTCAGAGTTCAATGTGCAAGACTGCCAAAGCCGGACTGGAGTTGCTGTGAAATGACATAATGTATTTACATAACAAACCATTCCATAGAGGGATGCCACGGAAATTTGGGTAAAACCAGTGCCAGGTCGAAAGGTCGAAAGAAAGACGAGAACCCTCGGTATCATTTTGCATTACTGTTCAACAAGTCGCCTTTTCTTTTCTTGAATAAAACAGTTTTTGAAGTAAATTAATAGTTTTTGTCTTTTTGTTTTTTTCCACCGCGATGGAATATTTACGAATATTTCCGAAATGCGATATATTTGGTAATAACTATTATTCTGAGTTCTTTGGAATTGTTGTGGTGAACAATTATGATAGTAATGATATATTAAATTGGAGTAGAACTGATTCAGCATTTCAATTAAGCAGTCAGAACTTAAAATCAGAATAATGTGTTATAACTTCACCATATATTCAAATCAATTTATCACCAATGTATATTAAACATATTTTTGGAAATCCATTTAAAATATATGTAATCACAATCATTGATAAATAATATTTTTATATTTTTGGGATTTAATTGGACTTTCATTGGTGTAAAATGGTTTCCTCTCATATGGTTTGATCTGATCCATGTGGTAGATAATTGAATTTTCTAGCCAGATTCTTGCACTATTCTTAGAAAATAAGGTTTGATTATTTCCAGATTCATTTTAAACATTGTAAATATAAAATAATTGTTTTCAATAATTGGTCTGTTTTATTGGATTGTGATACTATATATAAGTTATACAATTGAATGGTTTAAAACACAAACACTTTTAATATACTTGTCCAAGGGTCATACAAAATGACACTGAAGGTGTTTATCTATAATATAATAAGACAAAGCAAGTCCCTATCTCGACGACGTTTATTTTCAGACATATCATCCAACTCTTAGCTTAAACTTTTTCTAAAAGGAAATTAACCTAAAAATGTCTTCCTAACCAAAGTGCTTGGGCAGTTCTGGCCAATCAACGCGCACGTTGCGCTTTTTTTACTTGGATGGAAAAATGATTTTGAACTGTATCAATAATATTTTTTTATATTTAATTATTACATTGTTACTAGTCGTGTTCGACTAACCTACATTTTGTCTTCATGATAACTTAAATCTAGGTATATAACTAACTAACTAACCATCGGCCCTATCTCAGTCTCTGGTTAAATAATGTTTATCTCGTATATGTCACTGCTGTAATTTTTATTAACTGCACTTCACAACACAACACTACTCAAGATCAAATGGTTTGATTCTTTTGAGTGTGTGTCCTGCTCTGGCGGTATCCAACAGTTGCAATGACAGTGTGTGGGTATCTGAGGGTCTCGATGTAGGTAGTCAGTTCTGTAGTATTTGGATGCGCTCACAATACTTCTCAGGACTTTGTTATGAAAAATTTGTATTTTATTTATGTTACTCTTTGCAAAACATCCCCATAATAGAACTCAGTATGTCCATATAGGTTTCAGTATTTGCTTATATAATAGTAATTTATTATGTACTGATAATTGTGATTTTCTTCCAATTAGACAATACATTTTTCTATATTTCAATTCCAATTCTTTCCTCTTCTTCTTTATAAGTTCATTTTAAGGAACGTTGGTATTAGGTTTTTTCTCTCTAGTTTTAGTAATATGAGAACTGTTCGGTAGCCTTCACCATTGCATCATTAAACCATTTTTTCCTACTGAAACTTAAATTTGATTCATTAACAGCTTGTAAAATAATATGTTTAGATGTTTGTTAAAATAAATATTCATCAATTATATATATAAATAAGATCAAGTAATGGGACATATTAGATAACATAAAAAGTTATTAATATATTAAAATTCAATAAAAAATACGAAATATATAAGCTACATGTCTTACATTCATAGATTCCTTATTTTTTAAAAATATTTACAATTTAGAAATTTTCTTGTCATAATTTTAGTTCTTTGTTATTGTGTATATCAAGTTACATAAACAATCGGTTTATTAGCAAATAAATCTTATGTCCGTGAAATGTTTAACGGTATACCTGAGCATAAACAATCTATTCTCGCCTAGGTTGTGGTTTGGAAGCAAAGTTCATTCAAGTCATCCTTGAACGGAAGAAAAGCGAAGAACTGGTCGGTCAAGTTGAAAAAATAAAAACACGCTAAAATTAGCATGACCCAGAACTTTCTTTTCACTGTCCTGATTGTGTATACATTGATGAGTCGTCCGGTTTTCTGTGATACAACATATCTTGATGCAAATGAACAAATGGGGACAGCGATATTTAAGGCATGCACTTTTAAAGTTATTTAAAGTTACTTCTGACATTGATGTTTAAATATTTCAGGCATCATAACAGAAATTAAAAAAAGATATTTAAAAATGTATGTGTAAATTGGAATATGTAATCAAAGGCAAGGGATTTAATTCTGATATAAAATATACACAAAAATTTGAATATATGACATTTTATTGCATTAAATAATAAGACTAGGTAGTATCATGTTTTAAGAAGCTTTAGCTTTTTAAAGAAGAAGCTTCTTCAACCCAGAAAAGTTGTGTACGCTAGATTGTCTTTTTATTACGCAAGTTTGGGATGAAAAACCTTTCTCAATAATTTAAATTAATTCTGTATTATATATGGACTCAATCATTTTAATTAATTGGTAATATGCATTTTGATATTTCACTATAACAAACATGTTTTTGCCGATTTGGTTGGCCCAGTTGTCAAGGCGAACGGTCTTATTGGAAATACTTTATGTTTGTGATTGTAAAGTGTAAAATCCGACGAGAAGAATAACCATATTAGTCACACCAGTAACTAAGTTGGGTAAGCTGGATATGTCCTATGAACTGCTAGTGCGTACTCTTCGCCTGTGGGTAGGCTTGATGCTGACGTTAGGCTGTAGGCCCACTCTAGAGAAACCCTCGTTGTTAAAAAAGAGACTCTAAAATATAATAAAAAAAACGAGTTTATGTATTGTTACATAATGTTAATAGTTATGTTTCATTCTCTGTTTCTTTTTCAGTTCATATGAAGGAACCTGACGACAGATGGTTTGATGATGTACAAATATTTAAGGGTTAACTTACAAAGTTTTCCTATTTTATCTATGAGTTGGATATAAAAATAATGATCATTGGCCTAAAGAATAATGGCCTGTAAGAAAATAGTTTAAAAAAGTAGCATGTCCCAAGAAGATTTATTCGTTAATTTCGTATATACAAAAAATTTGGCTTAATGAATCAATCTGTAAAACTATGGTTAAAGAGCAATACACAACTATTGAAAATTTTTTAATAGATGGAAACAGAAAAAAAGAACATTCTTAAAGAAGCATTGAAAAAAAATTTATTTTTTAAGTTTCTTGACAAAAACACTCCCTTTGCCGACTTGGTTGGCCCAGTTGTCAAGGCGAACGGTCTTATTGGAAATACTTTATGTTTGTGATTGTAAAGTGTAAAATCCGACAAGAGGAATAACCATATCAGTCAGACCAGTAACTATGTTGGGTAAGCTGGAAATGTCCTCTGAACTGCTAGTGCATACTCTTCACCTGTGGGTAGGCTTGATGCTGACGTTAGGCTGTAGCCCCAATCTAGAGAAATCCTCGTTGCTAAAAAAGAGACTCTAAAATATAACAAAAAAAAACAAGTTTATGTATTGTTACATAATGGTAATAATTATGTTTCATTACCTGTTTCTTCTTCTGTTCATATGAAGGAAACTGACGACAGATGGTTTGATGATGTACAAATATTTAAGGGTTGACTTACAAAGTTTTCCTATTTTATCTATGAGTTGGATATAAAAATAATGATCATTGGCCTAAAGAATAATGGCCTGCAAGAAAATAGTTTAAAAAAGTAGCATGTCCCAAGAAGATTTATTCGTTAATTTCTTTTATATATAAAATTTGGCTTAATGAAACAATCTGTAAAATTTTGGTTAAAGAGCAACACACAACTATTGCAAATTGCTTAATAGGTGGAAACAGAAAAAAAAAGAAGATTCTTAAGAGAAGCGTTGAGAAAAAATCTATTTTTTTAAGTTTCTTGACAAAAACACTCCCTTAAAATGCTGCACTTATTCTAGTTTCCTCTACTCACTTTGGTAGTATTACTTTGGAGTACGGCTACCTTTCATCATTTTTTTTCTATTGTTTATTTTAGTCTCTAATATTGGCTTGAATATATTAAGTAACAGGTCAATTGAAAAGTCCCTGGTCTGACACATAGATGTCGCTACTAGAATTAAATCCATATGTTTTTTAGCCCTAACGCTCAAAAGATGCGTGTATAAATTTGACCGCGTTCGGACCAATTGTGAATTATAACATTTTGAGTGAAGCAGATTTAGCTATTGTGAAAAAAATGGATGAAAAGGAATTTCGCGTGTTGATAAAATATTGCTTTTTGAAGGAAAAAAATAAAGTTGAAGCATTAATTTTCCGTCGGTTTTCCGGACAATGCCCCAGAAAAATTAACGATCAAGGACTGGTATGTTAAGTTTAGATGTGATGAAATGAGCACCGAAGACGGTGAACGCAGTGGACGCTCAAAAGAGGTTGTTACCAACGAAAACATTTAAAAAATCTACAGAATGATTTTGGATGACCGGAAATTGAAATTGAATGAAATAACAGGCACTCCAAAGATTTCAACTGAAAGTGTACATCATATGATTCACGAATAATTGGGTATGAGAAAGCTCTATGTAAAGTGTGTGCCGTGCGAGCTCACTATTGACCAAAAACAACGACGAGTTGATGATTTGGAGCAGTGTTTGAAGATGATCAAGCGGAATAAATCAGAGTTTTTGCATCGATATGTGACAATGGTGAAACATGGCTCCATCATTTCACTTCGAACTGCGTTCGACAGTCATCCGAGTGCACTGCACACGATGAACCCGCTCCAAATTATGGGAAAACGCAACAAACGGCTGGCAAGTTTATGGCGTCTGTATTTTGGGATGCGCATGGAATAATTTTCATTGACTACCTTGATGAACGAAGGACCTTCAACAGCGATTATTACATAGCGTTATTGGACCGTTTGAGGGACGAAATCGTCGAGAAATGGCAGCATTTGAAGAAAAAGAAAGTGCTGCTTCACTAAGACAATGCACCGTGTCACAAGTCAGTAAAAACGATGGCAAAAATGTATGAATTGGACTTCGAATTGTTTCCTCATCTACCGTATTCTCCAGATCTGGCCCCCAGCGACTATTTCCTGTTCTCAGATGTCAAAATACTGCTCACTGGGAGGAAATTTTCGTCGAATGAAGTGGTGATCGCCGAAACTGAGGCCTGTTTTGAAGCAAAGGACAAATCGTATTACAAAAATGGCATCGAAAAGTTGTAGGGTCGTTGAATAAAAGAACTAATTTTGCCAAAAAAATGTCTTTTACTATAGTAAGCCGGGGATTTTTCAATTGACCTGTTATATCCTGTATTAAGTATATTTTAGAGATCTTGGTCAGAGACATCCGCATGTTTTAAGTTATTGATCTATTAACACGTTGACTGCCGCCTCGGTCAATATGACCGAGAAAATAGTTTAGTCCCACGCCGGTTCGGTCAATATGACCGAGACATATTTCGGCGATTTTTTTTAGCAGAAGCAATTCATATTTGCAGAATCCTGTGACGGAACATCATTATTCATAGATATCTATCTCTGCGCATTATGACTCAAAAAATGAAAATTTTGACCCAGTATGAAATATGCCTAGGGCCGAAACGTAAAATACTGCAAACATTGTTACGGCAGTAAACATGTTAATTAGGATGTTATCAAAAATCATTTCAATTAAAATGCTACTTTGTAATATATTTTTAATATTATGATTATTACTATGCTAATAATCAAAATAATACGATAATTAACTAGTGAAGCTAGCATATTTATTTTATTACAACATCTATAATTCTATTAGCCAAGGTTTGTTGAGTCATTAAGACATAGTTTTACTCTTGGACTACGCATCATGAACATACTAGTGAATGTATGTTAAATACTGTATAATATAATTACTACTATAATTTACTAGTTCTACTTCCAGGGTGCATAGAAGGATTGCGTATTATTTATTACCAATATTGATTGAAATTAGAGTGAAACTTAGAAAATATAAATATTATAATCTAATGCTGAATTTATACAATACTCCATAAAACATAATGGCTACTACGAAACTAATATTAACCTTGTTTTCATAGATTGAGAAAGAAATTATTCTCTTTGGTGACCTACTTTTGCCAACGCAGTTGGAATCGTGTTTCAGTATACTTTGTCAAATACATTTCATGTAAATTTGATGCCGTTCGTTTTGACAGATTAAAGATATAATTTATTTGTTCCCCCTGGGAGAAATATATTATAAAAGAGTTAGTCGGATCAAGGTGTTATATTATAGGAATTATATGAAATATTCTGAATTGTTATATTAAATAATGCAATAGTAATTAGGACAGAAAAGCACCAGATCAAGATAAGCTTGCTACTGAATTATTAGTGAAAATTTACAATAGAAACTGAATACAAAGAAATATGGAAAGAACCCTACAGTATTGGCAAATGTCACTTATAGTATAAAAAGGGAGATAAAAATCATTGTAATAATTATACGGATTATTCTGTCGTGCTAATTATAAACAATCTTCTAAAACCGCTAGCAGATAAGAGGGTAAGCTAGATAAGATGTTAGATCATATATTAAAGATAATTCTCAGTCACAAGAAACCTCCAACTTCATCTTAACAAAGTCAAATTGTGGTTGAAAATATGGCATATCACAGCAAATGAGACAAATTCTACTCACGTGACATTCACCCTTTGTAGAAGGACTTGTACCTCAGTAAAATTGGATAATTATGAGTTTCTGCAAGCAGACAACGTTAAATATCTTGGAATGCATTTTGATCGACGTTTGACATGGAAAAAACATATAGTAACAAAACACAAACAGCTTGGGCTTAAACTAAACCAGTTGTATTGGCTGATATAGCGTAAACCTAAATTATCATTAGATAATTAAGTTTTGCTGTATAAGTCAATACCTGTCCCCATTTGGATCTATGGTATTGAACTGTGGGGTCCTACTAGCAAGTCTAACATAGCTATCCTCCAGAGGTTCCAGAATAAAGTGTTGCGAGTCATTGTTGATGCCCCATATTACTTCTCCAACAAACTAATTCAGCTCGATATCCGCTTAGAACCCATAACGAGTGTGATTCGGAGTGTTAGTGCGAAGTACTTTAAAAGACTATTAGTGCATCCCAATGCACTCGTCAAACCGTTAAATGTGCGTGACGACAGAGTAGTGCGTCGGCTCAAACGCAAACTACCATACTAACTGATTAATAAACACATAGAGTGAGATTTACTAATTTCTAGAATAAGTTAGAATAATCTTTGGAATAAGTTAGAATGTAGTATAGAATAAGTTAGAATAGTGTCTAGAATAATTTTTACATTATAGGTTGTATAGCAGATCACTTTCTGAAGCGATCTTCTATATGTCATGATAGTAGGTATATTATATAACGGATATCATATAATAATACTTATTGCGCACGGAGAAATTGTTGAAATTCTAAGAGATTAATAATAAAAAAGATAATTCATAGCAGTTGAAACATTTGAAAAATTCGAGAATCGCAAAACAGTCAAATTAGTGGATAGTCACAAAACTAGCCAATGAAAATAGTAATTATTCTTTCAGTCAAAGACACGCGTCGATTATTTTTCTATTCGTGATAACAGACAGAGATGTACAAATTCCTTTCTGTATAATTTTGAGAGAGGAAAAGACGAAGATAATTGTTTGATTTCATGTGCTGTATAGATCAGTTCATTTTAAATAATCTTAAATTGGCAGGTGTCAGCGTGAAAGAAGGAATAGAAAAATGATCCCAAATATGTTTCATAGTGTTTTAATATTTGGAAAGCAATAATCACATAGTATCATAAAAGTAATTGGTATAATATCTCTTTTTCATTCCAAGGTGTGATTACGACTGTTTTTTTTCCTATGGAGATGTTCTTCTTGAGCTTTCTTTGAAAAAGAAAAAGAGATAGGTAATTGGTGGATTCTGTCACGTCCAAAAGAACTTTATTTATTTTGTTTCATTTGTTTCATTTTGAATCATGTAAAATTAAGCTGGCGTAGTAGTAAAGGCGGTATAACGGTTGTCCTACTGTTGCAATAGCAGCGGGTTCAAATCCTGCTGGGGCATGGTCGTAAATTTATGTTTGTGATTGCTTAATATTTGTGATTGTCCTAGGCAAGAGTGAATCCGACAAGGGAAATGATCCCAGTCGCGCCAGTAACAAGACTGGGTAAGACAGGATGTCTTCTGGGATGATTTCTAAAGTTGGTCACTCGCCAGTCGGTAGGCTTAATGACGAAGATCGTGGTTCGGAGTCCACGTTAAACTGTAGCTCCAGTCCGGATAATCCCCTAGTTGGTAAAAATAGACTTTAAAATATATAAAAAATGATGTTAAATTATTTGATATAATTAACTTGATTGTAAAGAGGAATGAAGTATTGATGAATGAAATATTTATATCGTGTTTTTTTAATCAATCTTGTATTTAACATTCAAATCAATCAACTATTTAACAATTAAAACTTTTTAAATTATCAGAGTCACAAAGCATTAAAATCTGATTTTGTTATTAAATACCAAGAATTATCGATCCAGAATTGAAGAATTTGAGCCAAGAAAATTATAATTTTTCCATTTTGTTGGTTAAATAATATGTTAAAAGGTTAATTAATCAGTTAATTAAAATAAAGGGCATTCATTGTAAAGAGTAAGCCAGACAAACAAATTAACCGATCTCGTAAAATCCATCTGTAAGAAATATTGATGGGATTTGGGTTCGACGTAATTAACAAAGTGAACAAGTCGATTTGTAATATATTTGGGCTTAATGAAGAAACTAATGAATCAATCAAAACTTTATAAAATTTATGATCTTTCCCACCGCCAAATGTCACGGGCGAGTTAAATACGTTTCGGCACCGAAGTTTGATTTATAACTTGTAAGAATTATTAACAGTTCCTTTTTAGAATTATTTATTACTCCCAAATATATAGCTCTGATGATATTTTATTCGAGCTTTAGATTTAGAATTGTACTAGATTGTCCTATAAGTATCATATAACAGGTCAATTGAAAAGTCCCAGGCCTACCATAATAAAACACATTCTTTTGGCAAAATTAGATTTTTTATTCAACATAATTCCCTTCAAGGGTGATATACTGATTATAGCGACCTTCAAAACAGGCCTCAGTTTCGGCGATGACCTATTCATTCGACGAAAATTTCTTCCCAGCGAGCATTCTTTTGAGACATTTTGACCTTAAAAATCTTGAGAACCATTAATATCTGGATATTTACAGTCGAACGTTTTTTAACGAGACAAGAAAGTTACAAGAAAGAGTCTTTCCTTTCCTAAAATGTCAGCAAATCAAGCTGCAGGAACGAGTGTTTAATCCAATCTCCTCCGCCTCCCCAATCAACCCAAAATAGGAATATTAAAGATAAAAGACGAGAGGGTTTCTGTTTATAGCGAATATTGAACAACGTTATAGAGGAGGGAAATTCTCGTCATTTGATGGTAAGTGTCATTTGATACAAGCATAATGTCTCCATCAAGCAGAATAGTCGAAACGTAGTGAACTCCTAAGAGGATTTTCATCAGCGATCATCTCGTTTAAAGACACACATATCCAAAGACGTCATACAAGTGAATGTAAAATGTTTGCCACCTGTATATCCGTTTATATAGTATTTGTTGTTAGTTAAGTTTATTTGTAAGTATATAGCTTTAATGTCACTGCCAATTTTCTTTATCCACTTGCTCGAATATTATTTATTTATTTTATTATTAGTAGATCGCATAATTTGATGAGAATATCTTTTAAATTAATTATTATAAACTATGATAAAGCAGTGATTAGAATGATATTCTAAATTTCCATCTAAAGTAAAAACGTTTTAAGGGAATTAGTACTATATCATTAAACGTTGCTTACTGCAGACAGCTTTAGCGAAGAATAATATATAATTTTTAATAGAAGGACATATTAGGTGCTTACATGTATTCTGACCACTTTTCCATCGGTTTTTACACATTTTAAACATATTTCTGTTTGGTACTTTAATAGTTATTATGCAGCTTCAAAAAATGGTGAGGTTCTACGTTGGACTGTATATTTATTTTATTTATGTTCACCGATTTCTCCGTCAAGTGTGGACCGATTTTTAAAATACTTTTTTCACTTCCGGGGTGGTCCCTTTAGAAGCACTTCAGGATCTGATTTTGGAATCCGGGGAAATCGAGGGAAGCCCTGAAATTTCAAAGGCACGTACAATGTTTTCACATGTTATCGCTGAACTGATGTGACTGAAGAGACAACTCCGTAACGGTTAGGAGTTAAAAGGATATTTCTTTAGGTATTATGGGAACATACAGCCAAATAATTGTATACTTTCAACTAATTTAGGTAAGTTGAGGAGTTTTTAGTAAGTATTTGTCTACTACAGGGGCAACGACATATTTAAACCACTAAAAAGTAAAAAATAATCAAACTTAGATATTTAATACAAAACTAAAGTTTTAAAATAAAATATGTACATAATAATCGTCGTAATAACTAAATAAAAATAAACAAAAACCTTATTTAATCTACATACTTAATCCATTTTTCTCTTTACGATATTATTTTAACTACTACCAACTGCTCAGTTGGAAGTCTAATAATAATATAATTTTGTGTCATATACACAAAATTAAATAAGGAACAAAACAAATATAATTTAATATAACTATAATAAGTTTGGTTTTTAATATTTGGGGAAAATATGTGTAGCAGATAAGTTAAATTAGGTTCTTGTTATTTCAACGACTATTATGTACATATTTTATTTTAAAACGTTTATTTTGTGTTAAAAATCTAAGTTTAATTATTTTTTACTTATTATTGGGTTTCCCGTTTAAGTGTTGAAGTCGGTTCAACATCGTCAGTTTGTTAAAAAAATATTTTATTTACACTACGTGAACAATGACATGCTGAAGCTTAATTCTATATTTCGATTTCCTTGATAGTACTCTTAATATAAATATGTTTAAGTTATAATAAACCTGGAGCAAATACAATTATGGTTGAAGACATGGCGCATTAAAGCCAATGAATCAAAATCCACGCATATAACGTTTACCCTGCGTAGAAGAACATGTCCACCAGTAAATATCAATCATCGTCAACTCCCCCAAGCAGAGCATGTTAAATATCTTGGTATGCATTTAGATCGACGCCTAACCTGGAAGAAGCACATACTCTCTAAACGGAAACAACTAGGACTAAAATTATATCAAATGTATTGGCTCATTGGGCGCAAATCCAAGTTATCATTAGATAACAAGGTATTGCTGTATGAGTCTATACTCAAGCCCATTTGGACATATGGAATTCAACTATGGGGTACCGCTAGCAAATCTAATATATCCATCATTCAACGGTTCCAAAATAAGGTGTTGCGTGCCATTGTTGATGCTCCGTACTATATTTCAAATAAAGTGATACAACGCGATATTCCTCTAGAACCTATAACGAGTGTAATCCAACGTGTTTGTGTGAAGTACTTCGAAAGAGTGTCAGTGCATCCCAATGTACTCGCTAACCAGCTAAATATGCGACGTGATAGTGAAGTGCGTAGACTAAAACGTTTAACACCATCTGATCTGATCACTGGACATATGTAGAGTTTAGAATAAGCATTAGAATAAGACTAATTAAGATAATATTTTATACAGAAGATTGCTTAATGAAGTGATTTTCTACATGTCATGTATATATAATATAAACAGAAGAAATACTTATTGCCAATAGGGCAGATTGTGGACTCACGAAGAGCAATAAAAAAAAGTTATAATAAGAGACATAATTTTAATTAATGAGACATTCCAAATTAATGTTTTATTCAAATTACGTCAAGAAAAATTTCAACCTGCCAGCTATCTTTATTTTTCCCAGATCCTTGTATATATTATATCGAATAATAACGAATAAATGGTACATGCTTGGTGGAGTCCTTTCATTTTCCTTCATTAACGCGTCAGTTGGTACAACGACATCGGCCTAGTACCGGCTTATTCTTCGACGTGATCTCGAAGGAACTGGTCCGTTGACTCCTAGTAACTTTGATCTCTCGAGGTTGCGTGTTTTCGAGCGAGCGAACCAGTACCCGTTGAAATGAGGCAAGGGTTAGCCCTCGAAATTTCTTGTGATCCTAAAAATCAACCGGTGACAAAACGATACAACCGGATATTACGAGATGATCGTCAACAGGCGAAGGTCCAGGATAATGGAGCAGAAAACAAAGGTAACGTTAGTTTAATTTTCCCACATATTTATTGTATATAGACATATTGTTTGATAAAAAGTTAGTTTACATATTTACAATAAATAAGGATAAATTAAATACTATATTTCATTATTAAATATTCAAGAACTATATGATTGTAATTTTAATGTTTTATAATTCATAGTTATTTTGTTTCTTTAATCTAATTCTTACAAAAATATTTTCTATCCAATAAGAAGTAATTACCTCTTAATTAATATTAGCAAGTGTTATTTCTTAAATAATATCCTGACTTATGAGCGAATACAAATAAATGTTAAGCAATGTTTTGATTTTAACACATATCGTAATTTATAAATATTCTACAACTATTTTTTAAAATTAAAAAGCACTTGGGACACATAACTAGTTATAAACTACAATTATCTATTAACTTTTTTTATATTGTTCCTAAATCCTAGATCTAAGTTTAATTAATATTTGATAGATGTATTCTCACTGAAATCTACACATGTAGACTTTAGTAGGATTTAATTATAATACATGGGCTGAAAAGTTCTGGGTATAAAAAAGAAACACGTTTTTTTTTGTTCAAAATTCGCTTTATTCATCAACGTAATCCTCTCCATCAAGAGCCACTCAATAAACCCAGCCCCGCTCTAATATTTCAATACCACTTTTGTTGAACGAATAATTTTTGGCCTCAAAATAGGCCTATCACCAGTTGCTGTCCACTTGGATGCTTCATGTTTTATCCATTCTCACATATCGACGCAAAAATCCGGTGTGTTACGTTTAAACATGGTCAAACACTGTTCTTGTTTCACTTGTTCTTGTGAGATGTTCATGCAATATAAAACCAACACGTTCTTTTGATATCTTTACTATATCAGCTTACTCACGTAACCTCACTTTTCGATCGTTCCAAACGATTTTGTGGATATTTTGATGTTTTCTGGTGTTCCAGTTCACCACTGCGTTCTGCATCATCGGTGTCTCTAAAAAGTCTTGCCAAGTTTGAAGGCAGCAAACTAATGTTTTATTATTGTTTCTGGAAATCCTTACCACACCTTTCAAGCCATTGCTTCGTTGAACGGTATTTTTTTTATCAAGAAAGAGTGTAACATTAAAACACTAAATTATTTTCGATTCATTGTTTTGAAAATAACAAAAGTAGTGTCACTCACACAATAACTCACAAACTTATGAGTAGAATATCATGAAACTTTAATAGCTCAACAGGTTAGTACTAACTGTGTGCTACTTGTGATTTCTTAGTTCATTTATTAATAACAGTAAAAAAAACTTCTTGAATAGTTTAGATATGATTGGTAGCTGTGATTTTTATAGATTTCATGTTTTTTCGTTGGGCGATTTACCTGTTTTTTTTAAAGTTCGTGGTTATTTTGCTCCTTCGGATGAACTTAAACCTAATTGTTTCAAAAAAATTCTCTGAAATAACAACTATTCTCTACTAATTAATATTAGTAAATGTTATTTCTTAATAATGTAAAATGAAATATTTATGTAAATAATATTCGGATTTGACTTTAATATATACCGTAATATCAGGTCGGTAGTAGAATATATCCTATTTCGTTTGCAAATATTTGTTTTAAAATCAATTTTAAAAGGAATCGAGTTTCATGAAAATGTAAATGGAAAATATATTTCTTGTGGATTTATAAAATATTACAATTTAGTTCAAATATTTTCAGTATGATTGTATATTAATGTTAATACAAAATAGATTTTAAGGAATTTATACAAGAGTTGATTTTTATATTCCAATATTTTAGGTCAAAATAATTATTTATAAACAAAAATACTTGCTTGTGTCAAAATTGTATTGTGATCAAATAAAGCTTGAAATTGTTTTAGTTAATAGTATGTTCGATGAAATAGATTGATATGAGGCTGGGGAAAAAGTAAGGATTGATAATTCCATATGTGGTCATTTTTACGCAATGAAGCCATAGCATAGAGCGTTTGAAAGTTAACAGTCCATAGAACATTCTAGATATTCGACAATTTTAAAGAAGAAAACCATTTTTGTTTTATTTTGTACACTTTTATTGCAAGTATCATCTTTTGAACGAGAAGTTCTAAAGCTATATGGACAAATTTTTTTTGAAAAAGGTGAATAAAACTGAAAATACTTTTATCCAAACCTATTACAAACGTAATTACGAACATATCTTATATATTAGAAACTTTGAGACTATCTTTAATGAATAAAAATAAATACTAAATGAATAAATGTATACTACATTTTCTTCAGTTCTGTTAATAAGTTGACATTCTTTTATGATAACATATTAATAAGCAACGAAAAATCAATAAACCTTTTAAAGAACAACAATCACATAATACATTACTTAATAAAACTTGATAAATATATTATATTTATACAAGTATAAATAAAATACCTTTGTTCTGTAAAATATAACAAACTGAAATTGTGGATATAAAATAAATAATAAACTATCTAACTCATGTTATTAGCTCTATGATATTATAATATAGAAGCATATGTATAATTAATTATATATTTATGAGTAAAAATAATTATTGCTGAAGTTTTACATTTGTAATTTATATTATCGGAGTAAATAAGAAAAAACTATGATAAAAAAAACAATAAAAAGTAAAAATCCCGGCTTTATTTATTATCCAAATGGGTAAGTATTATTTGAGTATTGTGAGTTGTTATATTCTTTACAAAGGTTTCATGGTACATCAGAAAATCACTTTAAGGTTATTGTTTTGAATCTTAGGTTATTTCAGAAATTGAATTCAACCGTTTTCTCGAAAATTAAAACAACATTTAGATGAGTTGTTGCAAGTTGTGCTTTGAACCATTTGCTTTGACTTAATTTATATAGAGTGGACTATTTTTTAATTTATTTTTGAAATATTTATTGTTTCTAAAAATCGAGAAATATTTTAAATGCAACTTCGATTTCTTTTGCGAGGTTTATTTTATTTTTGGAGACAATGGAAATATGGTTTGAAGGATTTGATGCTGTGTTCACATGAATACTTGACTGTATTGGAACGATTCTGTTATTGACTCTAATACCTTTTAAAATTAACATAAAAATAGCATTAGCGTAAACAAACTATGATGCGGAGACACGCTAAATGCTTTTTTGACGACAATTAATGCACTTAATCATACCGTTTACATTCATAAAGCCAGTTACCGCAGCTATATAACTAGAATTATTTTCCATAAATATAAATTGAATCAATAAATATAGTTGGCATATGCCAACATAAAAAATATTTATAGAAGTAATTGAAATCATAATTGATATCCGTTTACTAAGAATATTGCTCAAAGTTTTCGCACAATATGACGTCGATTATATTTTGTAAATATACGTGGACGTGGACGTTATCCCTTTTTGGACAGCTTATAGTTGTAAAATAATTTCTAGTATCGTTTGTACTTTTCGTCTGCCAGTTTGCCTTTGAATATCCTAAAATGGCACTATTTCAAACCAAATTTCTATAGTGTTCCTCCATAGAATGGTTTTCCAAGTTTCCAAGTCCGCCTTTGGTGGCTTTTCAAACCTTGAATGTTTATCAATTGCACTAGTTAATAGCTACGGGTCCTTTTACAGCTTCAGCTGCAATATTTTTATCCGAACTCCATTTAACTATACCAAGGTATGCTTCAAGTTGCTCCAGAACTACTGCCGATGCAAATATTTAAGACAATCAACAACTTATTTAGTTGCTAATTTTTTAACATTATAACGTTAAAATGTGAGAAGTCGTTTTTATTTCTTATTTCCGGAAAAGGGCACCAAATATCGCATCGTTAAAAGTGTTAAAACTTTGATAATAATTCAAGTTTATTCAGCTTTCTCGGTGATTGATTTCTTTATATCATATGATATTTTATTTATAACTTTCAGACTACGATATTTTATTAGATTTCGTTTTGTTAATGCTACTAAAAATATTATATACGCAAAATAACTTGATTGTAAACATTTTTTTAATTATTTATCAGAAATATTAAAAAAAAGCGATTTATTTTTTCACCAAAATATTTTCAAAATTTATACAATGTATTAAGTGAACAAATGTGGTTATTTTTAAATTAAAATATATATTTTTGTTGCCTCCTAATCGACCAAATGAAGTGTGGAATCGCTTTCGCTTAAAAAGTTCATTATTTTTTAATGTAAATGAACTGGGGTTAATAGTTCTATTTTGCAGATTTCACAAACCATTAATATATTTGTCAAATTTTTGTGTACCTCTATCTTCTACGAGTACACGCTTTCATTAAGCATTTAAAAATTTGCATATTGCATAAGCCGAAGAAAAAAGTACTTTCAGTTTTTTCCCGAATATTTAATTTTAAAGTTATACTGAATAAGACAGTAATGACGCATATGAAAAGTAAGAATTTACAGAACGTTATAGATATAAATGGAGAGTCAATGGTTTATGCAGTCAGAAGTCGTTGCTCTTTGATTATGTAGATTCCAGAACGTCATACACACTTAACGAGTAAACTCATTATTTTAGCATTTTTGACCATTAACGCCCATTTATTGAAATAAAAAGTATAAATCAGATATAGAACTGAGTTTTTATACTGTTTGGGATCTGTTTCACGCATTAGGGTTCAATAGTAATGGATCTCATACTTTCCTCTCAAAATCCTTGGTATCGCCTTTCAATTTTCGTTATCTTGGTATAGCCATTCTTCTTGCTCGTAGATTGGGTCGCCCAAATCTGCATTCTCAGATTGTATCCCAGCAAATAGACCAATAACCTGTAATGAATATGCAAATCAATTAATATTTCCATCCAAACCATTTTCCAATTTCTCCAAACTTTCTATCGATGCTCATTGTATTTGATCTTGGCCATAACTGTAGGCATTATGTTGTAGCATTCCTTAGTTCGTACTACATGAGTAATCGGAATGGATGGTTTTTTGTTTTGCACTCTGGAATAGAGCCACCTTCAAACTCTATTTAGGACTATCTATGAACAAGCATCGATCATGTGGTATTCAATTATTTCTAATTATGTCTAATGCAACGGCAGCTATTATAAGAGCACAGTGCTACCACCATACGCGAATCTTGACATACGGATTAAAGCTCTGAGTTTAAGGCATCAAATGACATTAAGAATAGTTCTTATCTGCATCTGGAGCTAAAAGTTGATCCAAATTTAGAAATTTGTATTGTAAACGATAAAAAGTTGATCATTCATAACAATAATGTGCAAAACATACTGTGGTCCAAGCCTGAACAAGCTTCAGAAATGGTTCAAAAGAGATTGTTCATTATGAGCTGTTAGAATATCCCTAAACCATTAATTAGACTCTCTATAGTCAACAAATAATAAAACTGAAGCAGATAATTTATTCTTCCCCATATATCCATCCATCTTACCATTATGTTATTATGGTTAAGTATTATAGAGGATACAAAACAATTAGAAAAAGTTTATAAACATAAATAAAAGTTTGTTAATTTCCATACTAATCTGCAACCTGGGTTTGATTGAACATTGAATTTTATTTATCGATGTATGACAGCTCCATATATAAATGGCCTTTTCGATACATTTTTTCAGAAGCACTCAGAATCACAATTTAGAGTAAGAAATAAAGCTGTAAATTTCCTATTTCTGCTAATTACCATAATTTTTTATCTCTACCATCCTTTTTTAATGATATTTTTCGCTTAATTTAGCGTTGTAGGACTTCTAGTTATTTGTTAAAATAAAGATTTTGTTTCAAGATCGTTTTTTTATGTCTGAGGTTCCGATCGTTGAAAAATATGGCTTTATACTTAAGGTGTTCAATCTGTTTGTGTTTTATATATTTTAAAAATCTTACTATTTTTGATAATAGTAATATAAATAAAGATTTAACTATGTCGGCTTGGTAGCCATAGTAGTTAGCCATAGGCGACATGATGATCCTGCTACTATTGCGATAGACGCGGGTTTGAATCCTGCAGGGCATATATGTATTTTATGTTTGTGTTTGTGACTGTAAACGTTTCTAGACAACGTTATATGATTCGAAAAGAGATAGCTATCTCAGTCACGCCAATATCCAGGCTGGGTGAGTCTGGAAGTTTTCTGGGATGATTTTTAAGTTCGTTACTATACGGTCGGTAGCTTTAATGCCGAGGACCGTAGTTTGGACACCATATTAAGCTGTAGGTCCTGTCCAGATAAGCTCTAGTTGTTTAAAGGAGATATTAAAATATAATTTAGAAAACATGTAAATATTCCTTCAGTCAAAATCTTAAAACTTTCAAAGTTTTTAAAATTTTCATAGAAAAAGGTTTTCTTTAATCAGTTGGTTTTGGTACAATTTATAATGGGGAAAATATTGAAATAAAAAAAATTAGGAGCAAAGTCTTTTTCTGTACGAGGTTTATTTTTATTTTAGGTATTACGTAAACAAAAAAATTGTAAATGATTTGAGATTGTGTTCAGACGACTGATTATATTGGAAATATTTTAATTTTAATATTGACATATTTTAATGATGTTTGATGGCAACTATTACTATATAACTATTAAATAGCATAGGTGAACACAAAATATTTCCAAAAACTTTGAAATCATGTTTGATATCAGTTTTGTCATAAAATCACAAATCTTTCAAAACATGACATCTCTTATAAATTTTTAAAACTAATTAAAATTTGATATCTAAGAATTATAAAATGCTGGTTACGTATTAAGTTACAATTTTTACTTGCAAAGATATTAAATTACTAAATTGCGAATATAAGGTGCTGGTTTCTTGCATGATATTCTTGCATAGCTCCTCCGATGCGAAGCATTTTCATCTGTCTGTGTAAAGTGATCACCTCATCTAATCACCTCTCAAGCTTATGTTGTGTTAACACTGAATCTGCTTCTCTTTAATGACCAGATGAAGCTGTTTCCTTTACTCTTTGTTCAATAGATTTCAAGGAGATAATTGAGAGTTTAAAACTTGTCTGTCATATTAGCTATGATAAGCTAATGTGATGAATTTTGTACTAATTGATATCTCCAAATATCAAGAAGAAGAAGATCATATTATTGACATCTGACGGATCGCCTGCTATTGTAGATCTTAAAGTGATAATGGTCAGGAGTGCCAACTATTCCAATTACAACAATTCCAAGTATTTGAAGCCGTTAATACAGGATAAGAAAGTAGCATCTAAAAGCTTTTTCGTCTCCAAGATGGTGCATGTGAAAGAGAGGAAATATATTACAATCAATGCTAAAATACGTCTGAACTCTTCTATTGTCAGTCCTTCTGCTAATTTTCATCATCAGAAGTTAACAAACCTCTGAAAATCATTTAAATTCAATGAACTTTGTGGGTGACTGATTTCTTTATATCTTATGATATTTTATTTACGATATTCAATCTACGATATTTTTATAAATTCGATTTCGTTACTAGAAATACTATATATGTAAAATAATTTTGTTGCAAACAACATTTTAAAATGTTAATAAAACTATTTATGGTTTTATTTTAATTTTTAAAAAAAATATTTAGAAACATTTGGCAATGAATCGAACTGAACAAATGCGGCTATTTGTTGATTAAGAAATCTATTTTTTATTACTTACTAATCGATCTAATGAAATGTGGAATCGCTCTCACTTTTATTTTCTTTATTCTTTGCAGGTTTCACCCGTTCTTAATACAATTAGCCAAATTTCTATGTATCTTTTTGTTTTACATACACTTTCGTTAAATACTTTAAAATTGATACATTGTTATATGGCGGGAAATTTCGTTTTTTAAGTCATATCTTTAGTAATTATTATTCATTAAAACTATTTGCTCACTTAGTGCAATGTTGTTGTTTTGATTTCAGAAAATGGAAATTAGAGTTTTGGTTCATTGAAAATTGATGAATATTTAAATAAATATAAATTATATAAAAGCTTGTTTTGTTACAATAAACACTAATTATGATATAATATCAATTAGTTGTTTTTTTAATGTTAGGTTGTCAGCTTTATAAAGGAAGCACTCCATGCAATTTAGTGGAAAAAGTAATGCTATAAATTCCTTATTTTTATTGAACATTTCTTTTCTTATATGCTGACTAATATACTATACCGTTTCATTCAATCCTGCCTGAGTGACCGTTCATTTTGAGTTAGAGTAAATGAAACCCTCATATTCCCAGACTAACGGAGTACCGCAAGGGTTAAGCATTAACCCAAACCTATTCCTTATAGAGTTTAATTCGATCAATATGACATTTTCATCTACCACACTAGCAAAGACCATAAGTTAAGTCAAAAGTTACTGCAAAAATGTCTCGTTATCCTACCATCATGGGCCAAAACAGGGGATTATAGTTCTCGTACGGTAAATGTGCCACTGTCCATTTCTGTAGAATGAGAAATTGCTCCAAAAAGCACCCTGACAGCTATCAGTGTCTTACGTAGTTTGATCAACTTTCATTGAAGCGCCCATAGAGTCACATTACTAACTATTTATAAAGCATTAACGCTAAGCAAATTTGAGTAAAATTGAGTATGGCTGAGAATGATTCATCTCCGGTGCTCCCTGTTACTTAAATAGATTGAACCTATTCCACAATAGAGCTCTTAGAATCGCTCTGGCGGTCTTCCGCACTATCACAATAGACAGTTTGCTCTACGAAGCAGAAATCTCTTCCTTAGAAATCAGACGTGAATTACTTTAGATTAAATAAGCCAGCTCCTTGAGATTTAAATCAAGGCTGTCTCATTACAGACATTTCTTTCCATCAAGCACCAAACTCAACCCGTCTAGAGAGCAACACAGGAGCTTCTGCCGTAGATTCCATGCAGTTTGTAGTCGATTATCGTTGGCTTTTCGACCGACATACACTTCCGAGGATAGATTACCTCCATGGCGCCTGTCGCAGGTGACTGTCGATCTCTCCATGAGGAGTTTACCAAGGGAGAATTTAAATTCTTGCAAATTCAATCAATATAAAACTAAGACATATCCTACACACCTTTTCATATTCTCGGACGGTTCCAAGAGCAATAACTATGCGGGGGCAGCATTTACTTCTGAGATGTCGGAAGGATTCACGACTTCAGGCTCCCCTTCAGGTTTCATCGATTGTATTGACGATCTCAGAACAAGATGTGCAAGTCAAACGAATTGTTATCGCCTCTGATTCAATGAGCTCCTTAAAGTGCCTCCAACCTCTACAACCGCTAGGATTACTTATTCGTGAATTAACCTCTAAATTGGAAAGCAGCAAAACTATCACCTTCATGTGACTTCCTTCTCACTCTGGGATCATTGAAAATTAAAGAGTTGATTACTTAGCCAAGAAAAGGGAGGGATCACTTACTGAAAATTTCATCTTCTGGAGTAGATATATGAAGCAATATTCTAATGGAATCTTTAGACATCTAGACTAACTCAGATGGGATCTAACAGAAAACAACAAGCTTTGGGAGGTGAAAAAAAGTATTATCAGGGCCTTAATACCTACTGCCTACGTTTAACTATTTTTGCTAATGTTCTATTCAATTTTAATACGTGAGTGATGAAATAAACTAGGTTCGTTTACGAAACATCTTTTATCGACTGACGACTCTTATTCATCAGTTAAACAATTCGGAAAGTTAAAAAAGTTAAAATTCGAAAATTTAGTCTAACTTTCAGTCATATTTGAGATTCCAGTAAATATATATTAAAATGTATGAATGTATCAATTAGTGAATAGATATCAGAATGAAACGATTTTGGTTATTAAGAGGGTCTAACAATTGTTTATGTATTTTTTTTTCTTGATTCAAAATATATATCTTATATATTGTGATGGACTTTAATGACTTTAAATTTTTTTAATATTATTAACATTTGTGTGAAACTTTTAAAACTTTTCTATTACTAGTATTATTACTTATAATTATTCTTACATTTATCAATTATATTTCAAATATTTACTTCTGAATACATATACATCTATTTATTGTACAACAATTTGCAAATAGTGCATTTAGATAGTCAAATTTTAACGATGAAATCATATAATTAGTATTTGTTCTATTTAAACATTTTGTTAATCTGTTGTATGTTATTCACTTGATTTTAGAACTCATCACTTAACTTTGCAAATAACTTTTCATACTCTGGCAACAGCTACCGCAAAATTATAATCTATTACATCCTTGTAAGAAGTTATTTCATGCCCAGTGAGCCCCATAAAAATCCTTAAAAAGTTCTGGTTAAAAGTGTCGGTTGATTCTAAAGTGCTCATCATTATTATAGAGAAACAATCAACAAGTATATGCAAAATGGCTTTTAATTTTACATTTCATTTTGATTGAATAATTTATAATGTTATTGTAAATATAATTTTATTATTAATTCGTTAAATTAATATATATATATATATATATATATATATATATATATATATATATATATATATATATATATATATATATAAATTAGTGTTAACTATATGTTAAGAAAATATTAATAGTTGTGTAGGAAACGAGACTTTCGTAAAAAGAACGATATTGATTATATTTATGGTAAATTAAAAATTGATATTTTAAGATTCTAGATTACCTTGAAATACCTGTATATACAACTCAATAAAAGGGTACCACTCAACATTTCTCTCTGCGAGAATATTTATGTCCTGATACAAAATTAGCGCCATATGTTTTATAATATTTTTGAAATGGTTAAAATAAGCTGAAATAAGCATTAAACCATAACTGTGCTATAATTTTTACCATCATTTTTATTATCAAAGTTTAAGTATGGTTATAAAAAAATAGTGAGTAATATTATTTCTAGTTGTTTCCTTATGACCAATTAAAAAAATATATTTTTTTATTATAACACTAAACAAAATTGCGTATTTACCACGCTAATAATTAACAACATTGAATAGATACACAGCTGTTCGATATATTATAGAAAGCGTCCGAATTTCTGTGTTCAGTTCTAAGCTCACGGTCACTAGAAAAATATGTATTTTTAGAATTTTTTCGTGATGTTTTACTAAATCTATGTCATTGCTAACTACCGGCCACTTAAATTACCCTGTATGGAAAAACATTTTTCGTTGATTATCTTATAACTATCAGATTCAGCGATATTTGTTTATATTTTGAATATTCGATGTTTATTAAAACTAAATTAACTTTTTAGTTTTCGTACACGGATGAAATAGTTTATTGAATAAGCAACGTGTATTAACAATATGATGATTGCGATTTACATGATAATTCTATTTTTAAACAATTTAATGATCAGCTTATGCCAGCCGTTGGTATTATTCCCCACTGAAAATAGTATTTGAAAAAATTATCAGTGTTATATTTGATATCTTGATTATAAATGAGTACCCACAACAATTACTCAGTTGAATTTGAACTGGAAGTACCTAAAATGGCGATAATTACATTAACATAACATGGTGTGGACATTATTAATTCAATAGATCGTAACATAACAAATTCGTACTATCATCATAAGAAAAATCATTAATATACAAGGGAACCATAAAGCAGAACGAACAATTCATTATATATTATATTAAGCAAAAACAATCGAATAACTTTAGATCTATTTCAAGAATTCATTATTAAAAAACAAAGAGCTTGGTGAGCTGAAGAAGTAAATCACAAATAAATAATAAATAATAAATCAATAAAAATAAAAGAAATAAATATAGAAACAAAACAAGAAAACAGCAAAACAAGAAATTATCTGAAGGAAAACTTTATTGAAAATTATGAAAAATACAAAAAAGCAAAGCAGAGTTAAATAAATAATACAGGAGGCATAATACAAAGAGAAAATAGAGATACAATAGAGAAGGAATATGGAGATAATAATGACATAACAAATATCATAACAGCAAATAATATTACCTCAATATTAGTGTTATGATTATTGATAATACTTTTGTTGACGTAATATTGATAAGGGTAAAAATATTAATTATTAATTACTATAGATGTTTTTGCAAGAATAACAAGAACTATAACGCGTAACGTTTTACGTAAACTATTTTTGGATTTTGATTAATAGTGTCGACGGCTTTGTAATTTTGTAGAGAGATATCCTAAATCAACTTATTTACATAAAAATTAACAAAAAATGAATACGGATAGATTCTACGTAATATAACGTCCAGATGACAAGACGATATAATTGTTTTTTTATTATTTTCTTGAAAAAAAAGTAATTTTATAAGGTTCTATGATGAGGATATCATGTTAAGCAACTAGCATGCCAATTCTTGTTTTTGTCTAGTTACTGAAGAATGACTTGAATTGAGACAAACAGCCATTCTTTTGTGGTATTGAAATGCATGGTACCTCGGCAATAATGTCAGGAAGTCCCGCTAAATAAAAAATACAGTGATCTTGACGAATGTGTTAAACCATTTTGATATAATTAATTATTTCACTGTTTAAGTGAAAATATTAATAAAAGTAAATTAAACAATGGAACAAATTAATCATTTACATCTATGTTATAAGCGAAATACCTCTGATTAGCTTATATTGATCGGAAATATTTCAAGAATTAATTATTAAAACCAAACAGCCTGGTGATCCGAATAAATAAATATAGAAATAAAACAAAATTAGAAAACATTACAAAATAGAAGAAATTATCTGAAGAAAAAGTCAACTGAAGATTATGAAATATACAAAAAAAAAACAGAGCAGAGTTAATTACTCATACATATAAATTATAACTACCATAGAAGTTGTTGTGTTTTTTTGTGATGTTTTTTTATGAAATAAAAAAAACCGCACGTGTTTGTAAAACAGTGCGTACCGTTTTACGCAAACTATTATTAAGTTTTTATTAATAGTGCTGACGACTTTGTAATTTGCGGGGAGATATCTTAAAATCAACTTATTTACATAAAAAGCGATAAAAAATGAAGATGAATGATGATAGCTTCTACGTACTAAAATGTCCAGATGGGAAGACGAAAAATTGTTTATTGATTATTTTCTTGAAAGAAAGAATTCAGTAAATTTCTATAATGAGGATATTTTGTGAACCAACCAGTATGGCATCTTTGGTTGTCTAAGGTATCTTGCCTACTCTCTGAAGAACTTAACTACAAATAACCATTCTTCTGTGGTATTTGAATGCGCGGTACCTCGGTAATAATGACAAAACTGTGTCTAAACAATGTCACACTAAGAGAAAAATTAAGTGTTTTTGACGAATGTTTTAAACCATTTTAATAGAATTAGTTATTTTACTGTTTAAGTGAAAAATAGTCGAATTAAACATTTAGATCTGTGTATATAAGTGAAATACCACTGATTAATTTTTATTACGATATTTCTGAGACTATACAACCAAGTGTATGGAAATTTGGTAGAAGAAAAAACTAAGAACGGGTTTCGACAAAATCCTATTCAATATGGAGGTTTCAAATCTCTTTCATTAGATTAGATGACTTGCTGAACTTCGTATCACCTGCATGTATCTTACAATTTTTTTTGGAAATGTTTCAAGAATTGATTATTACAAACAAACAGCCTGGCGATCTGCATATGAATAGCTCGGAACTCATCAAATAACAGCAAATAATATTACTTTAATGTATTAAATAGTTATAATTATAAATAATACTTTTTCTGACGTGATATTGATAATGAAGTGTGACAATATATATTATTAACTATATCTAGAAGTTGTTGTGTGATGTTTTTTTTACGAAAGTAAAGGACCGCACGTGTTTGTAAAACTACAGTGCGTCATGTATTACGTAAACTATTTTTAGATATTAATTAATGTTAGTGTTTATTAACTAGTATCGATGGCTTTATAATTTGCACAGAAGTATCTTAAAATCAACTTATTTACATAAAAGGAAATAAAAAATGAAGACGGGTAGCTTCTATGTCTATAATGTCCAGATATCAAGACGAAGAAATTGTTATTTATTATTTTCTTGAAAGAAAGAATTCAATAAAATTCTATGACTAGGTTATCATGTTAAGCAACCAGTATGCAATCTTTGGTTCTCTAATATATCTCAGACACCAACAGTCATTCTGTATTTGAACTGATGCCTCGGTATCAATGTCTAAAGTGTGTCTAAAGAATGTCACACTAAAAGAAAAATAAAGGGATCTTGACGAATGTTTTAAACCATTTTGATAGAATTAGATATTTCAATGTATAAGTGAAAAATAATAATAAAAATAAATTAAACATTGAACAAATTAATATATAATTAATATATATAACTACTACCAACTTCAAACTGATAAGTTGGTAGTAGTTATATATATTGTTATATAATATTGTAAATAGATAAATAGGTTTAGGCAGGTATTAAGCTAAATTTTGTTTATTTTTATTTAGTTATTGCAATGATCATTATGCAGAGTTAAAATTTGATTGAAGTTTGATAATTTTTTAATTTTTAGTTGGTTCCTGATTTATTTTTTGATGTCGGTTAATTTTTTTTGTTAAAAATATGTCATTATTTTATGTTCCTAAATAGAAAAACTTGAGCTAAATATATTGAATATAAACGAATTTATTGTTAAAGCTAATTGTATTTAACACATTTTTTGTGTTTTTTTGCAAATATGTGACGAATCTATATATATTTTTGTATACAATATATTTTAATAGTAAAATTGGTGCTCTGATAAAAATTATTATGTATAACACTGTAAACTTTTTACTGATCTGTAATTTTGTGAAAAATAAGTTAACCCAACAGGCAGATTGCGTAATATTCACACCTAATATATTAAGTAAACCAATTTAAACGTTCGATTAATTGTGTTAATTGTTTTAAAATCTCCGGTAGAATATGCTAAACGCAACCTATTTACATAAAACAATAACAAAAAGATGATTGATGATGAACTTCTACATATTTTAGAATTAATAAAACAGGAGAAATAAAATTAATTATAATTTTTTTATGATATTCAAAGTTCAGCATTTTATCATACTTGCAGATTGACGATTGATGATTGATTGATTGATGTGATTTAAATGATTTTAGTTCATATGGCTTAAATTTTCACTTCTGTCATTAAGTGTCATATCCTTTTTATGTTCTAAGAGAAAGATTGGTTCTTAGACCCAATAAACTGTGGTTGATAAGAAGGAGACCGAAGGTAGTTGATAAATAGAAATATATTACCAGGAGAGCAAGTCTAGCATTAATGAGGGAAGATATATGATACCAGAAGACGAAGAAAAACCAAAACCTTTTAAGTAAGAAAATATACCCAGCAATATGGGGAACACTAGATCAGCTTATTGAATTTCAACCAGAAGCCGACCTAACACGAAAGAAAAACAAAAAAGTAATATGAACTTTTACTATAGGAACCACATTTTCTGATAAACCTGATAAAGTTATTCACAGTTTATTATTATTTCCGCTTGATGAAGCAATCTGAGATGTATTGAAACCAACTATAATATGGAACGTGGGAAGGGAAGCAATTGGCGTAGTACTAAAAAATACGGACGGAATTATGAGTCAGGACTAATCAAAAATACTAAGAAAGGCAAAATCAGAAATGAAGGAAATGATCGATGATGGAATAAACTCCCTAAAGAAGTATCAAGGGCATCCTGGTTGACCCAATAGATAAGGGAAAAACAACTGTAGTAATACATAACAAAGACATTTCACGAGCGACAGTGGGCAAAACTAAACTTAACTCTTAAGACAAAAGGAAAAGTTCACTGGCAGAGACCGACGAACATTAAAAAGGACTGTAGCCGGACAAAATAAAACTACCTTTGAAAAATGTATTATTAAATTATATAATAATGTTATAAAATATGATTTATTTTACGTCAAGGGACATAAAACTACCATCCACGATGTAGAGTTTCTAGGCGCGCTTTTTATGTAGTGTTATACCCTGGAGGCCTAATCCACCTAATTAACAATTGTATATCTGAGAAACGTATTTTACTTTCATTCGAGAGCATATTTACTTCTTACGCTTAGGTCTTGTTTCATTCGATGGTGTGTTTACTTGGCAAGTCATCTTGGCATCACTGTATGTATATTTCTTCTGCTACTACCTGTACCCACCATTCTTGATAAAATGTATCACTGAATTCTGTCTAATGCTTTTACAATATCTACAAAACAGTTAGTGTTCAGTCCCTCGTCATACGTTCTAACCTAATGCTTATATTTAATTTTGAACAATCACAATCATATCTGTGCATACAAACCTTTCACGCACTACAATACCATTTTCTACAGTTATATTCAATTAATTATGTGCATACCTTTAGTTGTTTCCACTTTCCCCACTCTGTCTCAGGAACTTCCAGCATTGCACAGCATTATCACATATCCTGAAAGTTTCCTTCACTCACTTTCACTTTACGACTTACTGTTCAATCCATTCACTAAAATGTTAATTTCTAATCTGTTTAAACAATATAGCACATGTTCACGATTCCACCATTTATCAATTACTTCCTTTGTATATCTTATTGAGTTCATTTAAACCGAAGGTCTTGTGTTTGACAATACTTCCTTCCACATATCCAAACAGTTTTTGATGGAATATCCTTGTCAGCCAGCAATATATCTGCAATTAACTATTAATAAATATAATGACGACCATAAATATAATGATATAAAATCCGATTGAATGCTATTGTAACTTATACCTTTTTCCATCAATTTTTATTGTCCTTACAGTTTTTTTGTTACTGTCTTGCTAAGAGTGACACAATGAACCATTTTGAAATATTCAAGTTTCTTATTGTTTTATGCCTTTAATTGAATTGTTTTTAAAGAAATATCTGGAAGTTCCGTTAAACTTCTCCGAAGGTTGTCTTTACACTATTTAAATCCTATGCCCTGTAAGAGTGTATGAAAGGATGTCTTACATCCCTCAAAATGCTGCATGTCCCTAATTCTTTTATGTATACTTTTCAGAGAGACAATTTTCTCTAAAATAATTTTATTAAATTATGTTTATATCGATAAAATAGTTTGTATACTTACTGTTCTTATACATTTCGTATATTTAGTCTCGAATAGAGCCAATATCAAGATGGACAAAATTCGTCACCCACTTTGTATGTAGACGGGTTTTCTTGGGTGAATCTAACGTATTATTCTTCATTTTGTAAGCGATGTTATTCACAGTACCCACAGCAATATAAAGCCGCAATCAATTTATGACCCTGAATATCTATTATTTTCGGCATTTTCAAACAAAGTAACATGATATATTACGGAGCGACTTAAAAGTTATCAAAATGAAAGGCTAAAATACTATAGGACATAAATACAATTAATTATACAATTAGAACAGATTGCAGCATAGGCTTACGTTTCATCATATTTACATTGATTTTTTTTCCATACCGCCTATACACTAGATTTTCAGGCCCGTTTTAGGCTTAGTTCTTGTTTCCTTCGGTGCAGTGTCTTCTTCTGAAGTCATTTTGATCTGATTATATTTCTCCTTAGTTTGTTCTTTTACTACCTGTATACATCTTTCTTGATAAAACTTGGTTTAATCACCGCATTCTCCTAATGCATTTGCTATATCTGAAAATTAGTTAATATTCTTTCTCTTCTCGCACATTTTAACCAAATGTTCATGTATATTCTGAACAATTACACACATGTTTGTGCACATACAACTTTCATACTCTGCAATAATTTTTTCCACAGTTATCGTATATTAATTATATCTCATCTTTAGTTATTTTCACTCTAACTCACCTTTAAAATCATAATACCATATTCAGAAAGTTTCATTGAAGGGAAGAACTGAACTGTTAATCTCCAATCTATCTAACATTTGTTCACAATTCCATCATTTGTCAATACGTTCTTCAATGTGCCTGATCGACAGTAAATTATTAATAAATGTTATGAATAATAAAACCTAATCAATTTTTATTCCAACGTTTACGTTTTTCATCAATAATTACCGTACGAAAATACGGACGAAATGATGAGTCAGGAGTAATCAAGAATATTAAAAAAGGCAAAATCACAAAAAAAAATCAATTTATTATTTACCATTCGATGAAATAAACACCCTAAAGAAGTATCGGAATCGTGGTTGTCTTAATAGATAAGGGAATCGCAACTGTAGTAATACACATCAAAGACATTTCACGAGCGACAGTATTCACGGGGACGACATAATTTAAAAATCGTCTTCGAAGAGCAATAGAGGGCGAAACTTAAAGTTAACTTTTAACATAGAAGAAAAAGTTTACCGGAAGAGACCGACGAATATTAAGTTACCCCTGAAAAACATGGTAGCAGAGCTCAACTGGAGTTATAGTTTTGAATAAAAGCAATTAGATTAAAGTTCCATAAAGCTAACATTCATGTAAGTGTTGCGATTGCAGAAGGAAACCCTTATTATAGAATTCCGCGCTAAAAATGGTGTAATGATCATATTGATCATCATAATCAGCATGTAGTACCGTATGGAAATTCAGACAAATATCTCGGCATGATCTTTGATGTTAAACTCAGGTGGAAGCCACATGTTAAGAAAAAATGTGAGAAACTCAAGCTAAAGTACGAAAACTATACTCAAGTAGATATTCAGCACTGTCAGTATATAATAAGATTTTACTTTGTAAACAAATCTTGAAAACAATGTATTGCGAGGATGCTATTAATGCTCAATAGGACCTTTGCAATGGTAATCTGGACTATTATTTAGTTATCAAGGACTATGCCAAAAGATATAAACAGAGGCTCCTTCAGCACATCAATGTTGAGGTTTTCCAGCTTTTAGATAATGATGGATTAGTTAAAAGATCAAATAGAGTAAAACTATAATTTGTTCAATAAAACAGTGAACTCACATCATGTACATTTATGAAATCAAAACGTCGCAATGTTGCTTCATCATCTTTGAGATTTGGTTCACATTTAACTAAATTCTAATTTAAATAACATAATGATTGAAAAAAGTTATCATATATAATTTATTTTAAGTAATATTAAGCAGCAAATTGAAATGTATGAAAACAAAACCAAAAGTCAAAAACCATAACAAGAATTTTGCAGACCCTTGATGTGAACAACACGAATTAATTAATCTATACATTCGACATCTTGTTGGCGTGAGCTCCTGTTATTTTGAATAGACTACATTGGATCTAGCTCAGGGAAGTTGTAAGTAAAACTCAGTACATCATGGAAACAGTGACATAGATGTTAAGCCGAAAGTGTATCGTAGAATATACGCGTAGAAAAGTAGAACTTTAAAACAAATAACTTATTGCTGTTAATTTAGTAGATTGCTATAATAAATTAATAAAAAAATATTATTTTGTTACTTCGTCTTCTTATTCTTATTACGTCTACTCAGTAGTATTATAATTCTCTTTTTCTTATAATTTTGATGGCGAATTAATTTAACGAAATGTTAAGTAGTGAGGTGATATCATTATCAACTACTGTAAAATCAAAACTATTTGTTACTCTACCATATAAATATACCAATATACTTTTCTGAAAAACAAGAGTGCGTAATACTTCATGCGTAACGTTTTACGCAAAGCTGTTTCAGGGTTTTTTGATTAATTGTGTTGATAAATTCGAAATCTCCGGACTAATATGCTAAATTCAGCCCATTTATACGAGAGGTAATAAAAATTGAAAGGTGGATAGCTTCTACGTATTTTAATGTCGACATACGTTGTTATTTGGATATACCGACCTTGTTCGTCTTAAGACCAAGGACGACGCTTAATGTAAAGGTTATTGTTGATTATCGTTTAGAGTTGTTCTTGACATAATAGATTTGGAACCTGAAAATATTTGTTTAAAGAATTATTATGAAATCATATCGGATGATGTAACCAAGTTTATCAACGACTTTAATTTCTTTTATTGATTTCATTTGATTTTATTTCATTGCATTGTCACGAACGTTTGACTTAGCAACAACAAAATTTTGATTTCATTCCAGCGTGGATCGGACGTAAATGTGATGAACAGATGAGAGATAGATGTGAGAACACATGAGGCGAACTACCAGTATATGATAATGGAAAAATATAGTCTATTCAAAGTTTTTTTAGTAATGCGTCGTGGATATTTGTGACGTCGAAACAATACAATGTTGCCGCATCAACTCTCAGTTGGTTACTCGCCGGTCGGTAGGCTTAATAACGAGGACCGTTGTTCTTTAAACTGTAAGTCCAATCCAGATAAACCCCTGGATGGTTCTCAGAAGAATCTCTGGTTTTTCGATTATCTTTTCGGCAGAATTTCATCTGTCATCTTCAGGTCTTTCTTTTTGGTCCTCTATTTCTCATTCATCATATGCAAGAATATATTCAAGACACCATGACTTACGCTCGTGTATATGATCGACCAGATATGTTCATTATATTTACGTCCAATTCATACTAGAATGAAATTAAAATTTTGTTATTGTCAGGGCAAACATCAATGATTCGCCATGATATCACTGCACATGCGTTCTAACAAAAAGTAAAATTTTTGTGTTCAACAAGTCGTCTTTTATTTCTCTATAATAATTTTTTTTTTGGTAAAATAATAGTTCTGATTTCTCATTATATAATTAGCAAAGTCGATGGTGGATTCCGTGAAGATTTTAAGGTTGTCCTCTTCTTTGTCCGTAAATTAGTTATGAAGAAAAGAAGACAGTTTGACTTTGGATTTTCAATGATTCTGCAGTTACTAAGTATTTCTTGGTAATTACAAGTTATAAAGTCGCAAAAAGTGGACTGGAAGTGTTCAAAAACCCTTTATCAAGAATGCAAAATCCGAAAAAGGAAATGACCCCAGTCACGCCAGTAATCAGGCTGGGTAAGACCGGATGTATTCAAGGATGATCTTCAAGTAGGTCGCTCGTCAGTCGGTAGGTTTAATGCCGTGGACTGTGGTTGGGAGCCCACCTTAAACAGTACGTCCAGTCTCGATAGATCCTAGTTGGTAAAAAGGAGATCTTGAAAAACTAACACCCGAAAAAGAAAAGTTTTATGGGTTTGATGGGAATACCAAAGGTGTACATGTATATATTTTAAATCATATTACGTTATTAGTATTAGTTACTTTTCCTATATAATAGTAGACATTTTTTAGATAAAATACACCTAGAAACTTTCCTAGAGATAAAATCATTAGATAAAACACTTAAATTTTAACAATGTTAGGACTTAAGGATGTGAAGAACTATTTGAAGAATATAAGTTTATATTTTGTGCAATGTTTGATTTTATAATTAACAGTATGAATATGTGACTGGGTGTCCCCCTTTACTTTAAAATAGTCTTTTAATGTTCGTTAACCACGGTACAACAATGAGTGGGTACGCTTATAATTTCGTTAATTTTTATACTTGTTTTATTACTTTCAGATTTTTGTGCTTCTACATTTGTGGATAATATAATGACGAAAGGTGATGGTAGAGCATGTGACGAGACTTCAGAAGGATTTAACAGTTACGAATTACCTCCATATTATGATCCGAAAATGTTTAAAAGGTATGTCAGTTATAAAATGATAGATTTTACATATTTTAATGGCTAGTTTTTTTACGTACATGCTTGCTATTAATTATTGTCCGGGTTAAAAGTAATCTATATTTTTAAGGAATTTATTAGTATAATTTTCAAACAATGATCAATGATATATGTACCGTTTTACTCGACAACTTCTTGTTATTTTTTTTGGTAAAGAAATAGTTTAGACATTACTATACTTTCTGGTCAAAAAACTGAACAAAGTGACTTCATTCAGTGGTAATCAATGCATGAAATAGTAATCGGGTTGATCAAGGTTTGAGCTATATGGCCACTGAATCAAAATTTCACATTCTATCTATTAAAATTTTGTTGAATTACTAAATATGTGTGTGATCAAGGTTTGATTGAAGGCAATGCTTAACCTGTTGATAAATTCTGGCAATTTTTCCTAAACATCTGCTTCAGCTGCATTAGTACTTAAAAGTAGACAGTGTTGAATTAAAGGTTCTGTGAAGTTTTAGCGAGTCAAGATGTAAAATTCCTCTCCAGTCCTACCAAACACTTCAAGGCTCATTTTTAACATGGTTTGACTTTATGTTTAACGTCTTTCCGAAATAAAAAAAGCAAATCAATTCTATCTAGCTTTTATTTACTCAAGCAGTCGTAGTCATAACCTCAAAACAATTTCTATGAACTTGATGAACGATTTTTCCTTTCCTCAAGAAAAGAAACTAACGACCTCGTAGAATCTCCGTTTTCAAACAGCAGTAATCTTTGACTTGGTAAACTGATGACGAATGAATGACGCTTCAGTTACATCTAATATATTCAATGGACTCTTACCTTTCCAATGGGCTATAATATGGCTTCAAAAAAATAAGTATTACTAAAGATATGCGATTTTGAAAACATCTATTAGGAAAATACGAAATTACTTGGCAATATTATGCATTGGTTTCTATGATGTCATAATCAATGTACATCATACAGTGATTTGAATTGTTTAATCACAAGATTGATGAATATGCTGTGGGTTAACATTTTATTTGATGATTGATAAAAACATTTTATTCCTATATAATTTTCTGATGGTTATTAGAGCAACGTCTGCTTCGTCACTTGGCTGTGCGAATTGTCTGCTTCCTTGATTAGTAAATGGTTGTAACGTTCCAGTAACTATTTCATCAGCGTTCAGGAGTTCGTAATAAGGCACAATATCCTTCATATTTACTCATATCCACAGCAGAATCTTCTTTCTCTGTATGTATATATGTATTTATATTGAGATATTAGGTTTCATGTTATTTTCAGGATATTTTATGTTCCAGGCTAGAGTAGTTCAATAATGTGCTATGTGATAAGTTATGCTAATAATCAGTAAGTGATATTCTATAAAAATATCTTATTCTAAATTTTGCATTAAATTATATATAAGTTCTAAAGGGATAGACATGTACTACAGAGTAATGATGGATTAATGGAGCTGAATGATGGCTATATCTAGATTTTATATATCTAGAATTGGATTCTTTAGTTCCAAATAAGCCCAAATATTGATTTAAACAGCAATAGCTTATCAACTAACTTCGATTTATGCCTGAAAAGCCAATACATTTACTTTAGTTTCAATTTAAGTTCTTTTCGTTTGACAATTATGCGCTTCTTTTAAGTTAGACGGCGGTGATTATGCTGTTGCCTAGAATATGTTCCATCCATCTTCATTAGAGAGAGCTTAATTTAAAATTTAGAAGATATATAAGGTGCGGCTGATCATTAAGACCAAATACACTGTTCATAAAATGTTTATATTAATATACTTTTCAGTACTTTAGAAATATTTTTTCAGTGGAATTGGTACAGAATGAAGCATGTTGTTGATCTAAGAGGTCTAAGAGAGTGTGTTGTAAGCGGTTATGTAATGCATATTTGGTATTCTGAAACCTTAAGTAAGGCCTCTTCAAAACACGCGAGACTTTCAATGAAAATATTTTCAGCGTTAACCAAGGTCTTATTAACCGAAATTATAATTACTGAACGTTGTAGTAACGAATAAATCGTTCTTAATTAAACTCCAATGTTATTTTACGTCAGTTGGATTACGGAAGATAAATTATTTTATAAAATCGAATAGACATCCTCAAACATCTGAATTACTATGCACTATTATGCACTATTACATTGCCTTATTATGACAACTAATTTTGATTGTCATCCCTGAGACAATTCGTTTCTTATTGTGCAGTGATGCAAAATTTATTCCTACGACATTTGGATAGAAATAGAACTCTTGAGGGATGATTGACGATATAAGTTGCATTTGAAAATAAAAGTGTTTTTTTTTTCTTTTTTGTAACATGAGCACAAGCGCATTTTCATTTGTTTCAATTAATCGCCTGAGTGAACAAGCGCTCTCGTGGCAAGCTCTGCGCAAGCGTATATACTTTGTTTTGTAACTGTTGTTTAAAATTTTACTGTAATATATTTTTCTTCGCATATCGTTTCGTGACGGAGAAATTTATGAAATTAAAAAATGAAATTAAAAAGCAATAATCAAACATGTTACAATAGTAAAGAAAGTGCTGGGAGCTTATTTAAAGACTAGTAAAGACAGTAATATGAAAATTATCATTATTTTTTTATGAAATATTTGAAATTAAATGCTAATTAAAATGTATGTTTTAATAATTTGTTTAACGAGGAAAGAAAAATTGGGAAACATCTGAAAATGAAAAGTCATGTTCTATTAGAAGAAAAAACGGAGTGAAAAACGTCATATTTAATAGAGATTATATTGATATCGTATTATATATATGATTGATATGTTTACATCAAGTCCATGCACCATATTTACAAAAAGACATCATCATATTGAATCATTTTTAGACAAAATCGATAAACCATATTTGTATATATAATTCATGTATCTCAATGCAAAATCTACATCTTGCACACCATCGTACTTTTCGCCTGAAGGGAGTCACCATTCAATACATCATTATTTTTGCAAAACCATAATTTGTGTAACTATGCTTTTTTATAAAAATATAATCTTTTTTCCTTTCTTGTTTTACTCCTTCACCTTCAGGGTAGTAGTCATTAGATCGTTAAGGTGTCATTGATAATTAATGTTATATTTTTTGTTTGTTTGATTTTTATTTTATTCTTGCATTCTGCTATATCCTATCTAATTATTTCTATTATTCTTATTTAACTTTCATCAGTTTTGCCTCAACAAGTGTCAACAACTTAATCTATATATCATGATTGTAGTAAATGTCTAATTGTTATGAATGACTGCAATTTTTGCTACAACTATTTTTGATGGACAAACGCCAGTTCTTTTATTTGAGCAAAAAGAATTATTTTCTCTTTATATATATATATATATATATATATATATATATATATATATATATATATATATATATATATATATATATATATATATATATACAGTCTGGTTACTGACGTGACTGGGATCACTTTCCTTGTCGGATTATACACTCTTGGCTAGAAAATTCACAAATTTTAAATTTACGACCATGCTCCAGCAGGATTCGAACCCGCGTCTATTGCAACAGTAGGAGGACCGTCCCATCGCTTTTACCACTGTTCCACCAAGCCGGCAATTTTCTTCTTTGCCTCTTCTTATCGTTTTGAGGCAACTTATCATCAACTATCGATCGGGATGAAATGTTGGCATATGTTGACTTCTATTTGATGTCCAAAATGTTTTGTTAAATGTTTGGCTGTTAATATTCTCACTATAAACAAAATTGATGCTGTTTGGATAATTTAACATTATAAAACTTTACCTTACATTCCGTGCTTACTTTTGTTCTTCCATATTTTAAAACCAATGAATGTCACAATACTAAGAATAATACAATAATCCAATTATTATTGATAATAAGTTGTTAATGCATGACAAAATTTAATTATTCTAGATTATTTGTTTTTACTCAATCAACGGTTAATTTTAAAATAGCCGATAATACACTGGTGGTGGGGAAGGGAAGAGCGCAATATAGCCATTTGGGCGCACGCGCCAATTCCATCCAATAAACGGTTCTCAGATATTTTAAGTAGTTCTTAAATAAACGAACATCTATAATCCAGTACTTTTCATATTCTTATCTTGAGTACTTGCTTAATAAGTAAAAGGCGAGAGTTTGCATGTTCTTTTCGCTACACTTGCGTTTCTTTGATAACTCGTTTCCTGATAATGCGTCTTGTTCTAGTCCTAGATTATTTTCGTCACATATAACTTTTTTAATGATTCATTCAATATAAAAATTAAATAAACTGATAAATTATGCCCCTAAAACAGTCATGAAGTATTCCTATTTACATATTTGAGAGCCATATATTTAGCGATTTTTTAAAGGAATTGGGAAAAGAATATTTCGAGATTTTTTTTCCAAAAATCTATTCATATAATTTTTAAATACTAATTAATATGTCGTTTAAACCGATGACCTTGTGCTACTTTCTTGGTGAAATCATAATTCTGTCACCATAGAACTTTACTAAACTAGATTTCTAGTCGAAAAACTGAGTTGAGTGATTTTCGCAAGTGTTTTCTCAGTCAGCATTATACTATTAAAGGGTATTCTAGACCAGAGAAGAAACTAGAATTAAAAAAATACTCAGAATTTTTTTACTTGATATTTATTAACGGTTAAATAATACATAAAAGAAAAAAGAGAAAATTTTAAAAAATCCGTGCCCTTATTGATACGGTTACAACAATTTTTTGTAATCTGAAACCAAAAAAAAATTGTTAATTTAGGGAAGTGCAGCTACGGTACAAGAGCCACACAACTATTTTTCGCTAAATTACGACTGTTCCAACAGAACAAGATTTTTTTATAGTTGTACATTGGTATTACAGTTATTATGTTTTGTTATAGCTTTACTTTGATACAATAAGAATATATATAGAGAAGACTCAGACCAAAATATAAGTAAATAGTTAAATTTACGTACTGTCTAAGCTCTACAATGATACTTTATTCTTACATTTTTTCAATCTGCGATCTCTGCTTCATGCATTAGGCCTTCTTCTACTTCTAAAAAATGTTTTTCTTTCAACCAGCTATTCTGGTCTCCTTTAAAGCGTTATGTTCGATATGAATATTGTCACGTTTAACGGCAACGGGATGGGATTAACGTAAATGAAGCCTCCAATAAAATTGCAAACTGCTATAAAAGTTCCAGTTTAAATCGTATGAGTTCCAGCACGTATATGGTGCAAAAGCTCATATCAATGAATTGAAATCCTTAAAAGAGATATGCAAAGATCGAAATCAATGGTAGATGCATCACTTCGAGTTCTTAAAGATTTGTTTGGTATAGCGTTATAATGGTGGAAAACAACGCTTTTGCTATAATCTATTGTGGTCTTATTTATACTTTAAAATCACATGATCCAATAATATTATTTGCTGATAGTAGAAAGTCGAATTAATAGTTAGGCTAGATTTTACCAACTTATGATCATTTTATGGCAGCATTTGAAGAAAAAAAATGTTCTGCTTCACCAAGACAATGCACCGTGTCAAAAATCCATGAATTGGGCTTCGAATTGCTTCCTCATCCACCGTATTTTCTGGATCTGGCCCCCAGCGACTATTTCCTGTCCTCAGATCTCAAAAGAATGCTCGATCGCCGCAACTGAGGCCTATTTTGAAGCAAAGGACAAATCGTACTGCAAAAATGGTATCGAAAAGTTGCTATAATCAGTGTATCACCCTTAAGGGCAATTATGTTGAATAAAAAAACTAATTTTTTCAAAAAAAATGTTTTACTATGGTAGGCCGGGGACTTTTCAATTGACCTATTATTTTATGTTGAATATATGTTCTATAATTTATAGTATGTCACTGATTTGCACTGGATGTCAATACTTACCAATAGCTATTTGTCCTGAACGTGAGCTGTCAAATGCGGAAGAATAGAACTGATTCACAACTTAATTTACTTAAATATTAGGTTTATGTATCATTTTAGTAATTCCGCTATTCGAGACTGAGACGAATCCAACAAATCAAAGATCATTAAAACCGGTGTAGCTGTTATAAATTCTGTAACTAATCCAACATGGTTTAATGCATTTAGACATTGCTTAGAAAGTAAACATTCAAAATTGAAAGAGAAATTAACAAAAGATATAAAACATGTTCTAGCATTGCAACAAATATATTAAATCTTTTCGTTCAATGAATATTTGTAATTCACACGGTATCAGAATGTTAAAGTTAACAAACATATTAAGCTACTTTGTCAGTACCATTTTAGATATAAACAATACATGAATACAATATATCGTATTGAATGAAATCTTTCTTCTAGTACTCTATATTTAAAGTAGTTTAATTAGTAATTACAAAATTATAAATTACTTGTTTGGAACATAACCTAAATGTTATTGAAGAACACTTGAAATTAATTGGTACACACACATGAATTTTTAACATTTACAGAAAACCAATATTTCAGTCCAATTTACTCAACTGAACAAATGATTGATATAAAATCTAATTCAATAGTTGTTGATTAGAATCTATAGAAGTGATGTTGTTGAACTAACATGGAATTCCGTGTGTTTACGAACTAATGATATTTCAAAAAGTAAGTACGGGTATAATAATAAAGAAACCGGCATAGCCGAGACAGAGATATATCATTTTTCTTTAGCATATAACTGTAATACTGTCCGTTGGTTTACGTGACCCTATTTTCCACTGCTTTCTCTAGATCAAATGAATTTTTAATTTTGTTTATATTCCTATACGGTCTAAAAACACTATACTGCTAATATTACCTAGTAGTTTTTATCGTTAATTTTACGCACTTTGGTCGTAATTATTTTAATTCGATTAATATACTGGTTTTAATAAAATATGTATTTTATTGTGTATGAATATATATTGCACATTTCAATGGTCTTAATCATTTTATCACCCATATTACCTATTTATATAACAGGTCAATTGAGAAGCCCTGGCCTACCATAGTAAAACATATTTTTTGAGAAAATTAGTTTTTTTCATTCAACATAATTCCCTTCAAGGGTGATACACTGATTATAGCGACCCTCCAACTTTCCGATATTATTTTTGTAGTACGATTTGTCCTTTGCTTCAAAATAGGCCTCAGTTTCGGCAATCATCTCTTCATTCGACGAAAATTTCTTCCCAGCGAGCATTCCTTTGAGATCTGAGAACAAAAAATGGTCGCTGGGGGCCAGATCTGGAGAATACGGTGGATCAGGAGGCAATTCGAGGCCCAATTCATGGATTTTTGTTATCGTTTTCATTGACTTGTGACACGGTGCATTGTCGTGGTGCAGCAGCACTTCCTTTTTCTTCAAATGCTGCCTTTTCCGACGATTTCGTTCTTCAAACGGTTCAAAAACGCCATGTAATAGTCGCTGTTGATGGTCATTCTTTTTTCAAGGTAATCAATGAAAATTATTCTATTCGCATCCTAAAATACAGACGCCATAACCTTGCCAGCCGACTGTTGCGTTTTCCCACGCCTTGGAGCGGGTCTTTCGTGTGCAGTTCACTCGGATGACTGTCGATTCGACTTCGGAGTGAAATGATGGAGCCATGTTTCATCCATTGTCACATATCGATGCAAAAACTCGGGTTTATTACGCTTGATCATTTTCAATTACTGCTCCGAATCATCATCTCGTCGTTGTTTTTGGTTAAAAGTGAGCTCATGTAGCACCCACATTGCTCATACCCCAATATTCGTTAATAATATGATGTACATGTTCAGTTGATATATTTAGAGTGTCTGCTATTTCATTAAATGTCAATTTACGGTAATTCAAAATAACTTTGTGGTTTTCTAAAATGTTTTCGTCAGTAACAACCTCTTTTGGTCGTCTACTGCCTTCACCGCCTTCGGTGCTCATTTCACCACGTCTAAACTTAGCATACCAATTCTTGATGGAAGAATTTCCTGGGGCAGTGTTCAGCAACTGTATTTTTTCCCTTCAAAAAGCAATATTTTATCAACACGCGAAATTGCTTTTTATCCATTTTCTTCACAATAACAAAATTTGTTTCACTCAAAATTCACAAACTATTGATCCGACAGCTGTCAAATTTATACGCGCATCTTTTGAGGGTTGGGGATAACTAAAAGCATATGGATTTAATTCTAGTAGCGCCATCTATGTCTCATGGCGGGGCCTTTTCAATTGACCTGTGATATTAGTGTATATATTTTATATTTTGGTGTTGTTTTTTATGTACGCCACTACACTACACTACACAGGATAAAATGGTTTAATTGTCTTGAGTCTGCGTTCTGTTCTGGTGCTACGCAAGAGTTTTATTACTTCGATATTGACATGATAATAGAGTCTGTCCTCATGTCTGTCCTCATATCTGTCCTCTTGCAATTCTCTTGATTTCCTGAGTAATAGTCGCTGTTTAAACGTCTTTTTGTAAATAATCAGTTCTGTAGTGTCTTGGTGTACCTACAACACTTGTCAGGACTTTGCTCTGAAAAGCTTGCATTGTATTTATTTTTCGCGGAATTTTCCCATAATTGAACTCCGTTTGTCCATATAGGGTTCAGCACATGCTTGTATAATAACAACTATTATGCCTTGATTAAGTGCTGTTTTATTATGTAATTGTGATTATCTTTCAGTTAAGCAATACATTGTCTATATTTTAACTTCAGTTCTTTTCTTTTTCTACATGCTCTCTCACGAAGTTTTACCTATAAAAGCATCAAGATTCATTCCGAGATACTTTCCAAATTTGCATCCAATTTTTTACATTGTCATATTCCTGTTGTAATTTTTCTGTAGCTTCTTCACTATTGTAAAAATCGTAGTGTCAGCAGCAAATGTAGCCATCTTGCTATTTTCCATTTGTAGTATATTCCACGTGTAGAGTAGGTAAAGAATTGGTCTCAACACACTTCTTTGTATACCAGCTTTGGCTTCCTCTTGTTTGACCGTAAATATTCTGGTTGTAATATATGATTTTAATAGTTCTGTATGTTTTTTCGATAACATTTTCTATAGCTTATGAACCTTATAGAATATACCTTGCACCTGGCCAATTGTCGAATGTGTGTTAATAAACCCAAAGTGATGGGTAGGTATGAGGTTTTTCCTCATTATAATCGGTTTTATTATTTTTAGTAGGAGTTTCTCATATACTTTAGATATTACTGGTATCAGTAAAGTAGGTCTATAGGCTTTTATTTGTTTTGGTAATTTTCTAGGTTTTGGATATTTCATTCGGTGTGACTAGTGTCGAATCGTCGAATTTGCCCATTATATGTTCGGCAAAATATATTAACCATTAAATATAATTTTCTGGCAATATGTCGATGTTGAGTTGATTGTTGGTTTGGTAATCGATCTATTTTCGTAATTCTTCACCATTTCGGAAATGTGTGCCAGCAATGCCATGCTGTATTGGTTTGAACAAATGATAATTAGAAGGCGATTTGTCTAGCAAGTACTATATTTTATAAGCATGAATATTCAGTTGTCATTGTGGAGGGGTCTCCTGGACTAACCCAGGACTTTTTACACTTGAGATTGTCGAAGTAGATCTACAATTCATTACCAGTCAGAAAATGTTATAGATAACTTTTTTTTCGCATGGCGAGCAATTAAACCGCAATGATCAAACTATGCGAAATGGTATTGTCAGCATATGTCAATTTGTGTGGAAAGTTTTGGATCTTTTCCATCGCATGTAAAGGTTTGTAAATAATTGATACATCAACTGCTAAGCGATTGATTTAAGTTTTTGAGTGTTTGACCTGACTTTCTGTCAGACTATTTTAGATTAAAATAGTCTGTAGACTATTTTATGACAAGGCATTTTAGTGACACGAATACCACCATTTTTATATCGTTAAAATTAAACCGATCAAATTGAGATATCACGGAGCAACATAACCATAATATTCTAAAAGTATTGATGTGTTTCGACGGCAGATTTCTTCAAATAAACCAATGAAAGCAATGAGTTTTAAAAATGCAATTTTGAGGGTACCATGACTAAAATCAATAATACTAAACAGAAAAACATAATTTGTGTAGATAGATGTAAAAATCATCGGATTTAATAGTTAGGTTAATTTATTTAATAGTTGTTTACATTACACTCGCATTTTCACTACTTAATTATTAATTGCATGAACTTAATATTAGAGGTAGATATCACCTTGATACCTACTTTCTGCTTTCTGTAAATTCAGTACATTTTAATTGGCTAGATGCATATCTATTAATTATTTTAATTATTTTTATTATATTTAATGCGTATCATTAATGCTAGACAATATTTGTCCATTACATCACTTCATATAATAAGTGTAAGGTCCATAATAAATCTGAGTCATTCTTTTTCTTTGTTTCCAATCTGTTAACCTTTTACCATCAATTTGTTGTTTTTGGTCAAGATATATGCGTCTCACAATCTCTTCAGATCGGATTTATATTCTTACCAAGTTTTTTACCAAATACTTATTCTAATTTAGATATATATCGGTCTTACATATATACGGCATAGAATAATTATATTATGTAGACGTTAAATTACTAAGATTTATCTATATTATGCTTTTGTGAGTTTCAAATGTGTTTTTCCGTAATGAATTTTTCAAAGCTTTATTTTAGATAGTTTTAGTTTAGATACGACAGAGGCACATGTATGTGACGTTACAGTATATTGAATGAGCCTTCTCAAATTTTGTTATATTCTATTATAAATAAAACAAAGTTAATTGTAGGAAAGGTTATTAAAATGTCCCTCTAGTTCTTTACGCGTTGATTATAGCTCATTATTTCGCAGAACGATTTGTCTTTGCGAATAGGTTTCCCACTCATATCAAGTCAAATTTCCACAAACATTCGATTTAGGCCTGAGAAATACCTGTAGTAAGTGGTAGCTAGACCTGGACTATATGGTGGATAGTAAGTCATTGCGAAAGGTAATTTATTCAACTGGACTATTCATTTTCAACTATCATTTTCATAGATTTGTCATATGGGACGTTATCTTGTTAAAACAACTTATTTGCTTATTTCTATACTCATTCGATTCGTAGATATATTCTAATATTTCGTCGGGCACACTGGAAAATAGAAAATTAAATCTGTGATCGAGGACACTTTAATAAGTCACTGATTATTAAATTTTCCGTGCAGCAACTTCAAATTCTACTGTGAGATTTTGAACAAGCTGCCATTGACAGCAGGAAATATTTCGAACTGTTGCAGGGATGAGAAACAGTTTATTTTGTGTTCTGTTTAATCATAATTTTTGCACAGAAAGTATCACGGCATTTAAAAAAAGGACTCTCGTTGGTGATGTGGAACGTTCGGTTGAATATCGGTCGATCGGAGAATAAAGTGCGTGACGTGGTTGATATTGGAGGTGTCCAACACTAAAAAGGCTAATTATGCGATGTCTTGCTCTCTATTAACCATAAGCGCAATCGTGTGACCTCTTCAAATATTGCAATGAGTTTTTGCGTCACTTCGAAATATTGATATAGGACTAAACAGCAGAGACCAAATAACAATAAAAATACAGAGTCTTTTCGCATGAACTTATGTCGATTTTGTTGAAGAGGGCGAATTAATGATTTATTATTGCCAAAGAAAAAGTTTTGTTCCAACAAGAAAATGCGTAGGTGTAGAATTGGGTAGTCGCCTTGGCAAAAATCCATAAATTGGACTGCAAGATCTTCCCGTATATTCTCCAGATGTAGTCTTCTGTAATTATTATTTGTTTTCAAATTTAAAGAGAATCATAGAGAGAAAGAACCTAATACCAACACACCAGTTTGGGTTTATTAATAAGCATTCAACAATTGACCAGGTCCACATAATAACAGATGTTATTGAAAAAGTGTACGAAAATAAAAAAGTATGCTCAGCTGTATTCTTGGATGTACCACAATAAGATAAGATTTGGCATGAAGGCCTTGTTCATAAACTACAGAAAATGTTACCAAAACAACACACCAAACTATTAAAATCATACGTTATAACCAGAATGTTTAGAGTCAAACAAGAAAAAGCTTACTGTACAATAAAAGAAGCTAAAGCAGGTGTACCACAAGGAAGTGTTTTGGGACCAATACTTTATCTACTCTACACTTGTGATATACCACAAATAGGGAATATTACGATGGCTACATTTGCTGATGATACTACAATTATAGCTGTCGGAGACAATAGTGAAGAAGCCTCACGAAAATTACAACAGGCAAATGACAATATAAATAATTGGATACAAGCTTGGAAAATAAAAATTATTGAAAGTAAATCTGTGCATATGCAGTGCATTTAATGAAATAATACTATCATTCCATATAACAACAACGCTAAATATCTGGGAATGACTCTTAATGCAAAACTTCGCTGGAAGGAACATATAAGGAAGAAAAAAAAGAACTGGAATTGAAATATAGGAAAATGTACTGGCTAATTGGAATAAAATCACAATTATCAGTACATAATAAATTGCTATTATATAAGTAAATACTGAAACCTATATGGATATACGAATTTTTCAGAACAAAGTCCTGAAATGTATTGCGGGTGCACTGAAGTACTATAGGACTGATTACCTACATCAAGACTTTCAGATACCCGTAGTCAGTCAAGAAATCAATAGAATTGCAAGAGGTCATGAGGAAAGACTCAATTCTCATAAGAAGGAGTATTGCAGCTTTTGGATACCTCCAGAACAGAACACATACTCAAAATATTCAAACTGTTTCAGAACAGACTCAAACCGTCTGATCTTGTTTACTGATGTGTAGTGTGGTGCATATATTAAAAATACAGCAGTGACATGTATAAACATTATTTCATTAGAGACTAAGTTAGGGCCGATGGGTCCTCCTAGTTATATACCTAGATTTAACTTATCATAAAGACAAATTGTAGGTTAGTCGGAAACGACTAATAACAATGTAGTAATTAAATAAAAAAAAATAGAATGAAGGTATGGTTGTGCTATATTTGGGTAGAATAAATAGGTATAAATATTATAGGAAATAAACGAGGAGAGGATGATATGTTAGAGAGGAGATTATGTTGAGAAGTAAAACGCTTTTCTATAAAAATATTTCTTTATTCAAAAATGCACTGACTTATCAAATTTCCTACTTATATAAAATACGTATATATACGTATATATTTATTTGCTGGCAACTAAAAATTTCAAGTATCTTAATAATTTTACAGAGTTTATTGGTAATTGAACTCAAAATATACATTAAATTAATGAATAACGGTTGTTATATAGAAGTCTCACTTAATAAATTTTCTTTTAATTTGCTTATTTTTTAGATATGTTTGTAAGTTTAAAAGAACATAGTATTATATCGAAGGAAAAAGTGTATATAACTAATAGTGATTTATTTGGTTGTTTTACAGAGGACAGGAATTTTTTCACCGGCACTATTTCGGAATGTTTCTCGGCAGTTTCCTGGGCCTGCTCTGTGGTTTATCGATGAAATTCAGCTTGGAAATCCTGAAACTAACTGGAATGTCCAGCTCGGAGTATACGTCATATAAACGGTATATAGCGACGATACTCCATATGCTGATTTGGTACGACGGCGACTTTCAGCCAGGATCAAAGTAAGATAATTAGTAATTATTTCTTGTCTAGAGAAAAATATGTCAATAAAAAATGACATTTTGTACTAAAAAGCTTATTTGCCAGTTTTATGAATAAGTGACACAGTGTCATTGAGTAGTAGAGATAAATCTCAAGAGGGGTTTCTGGAGAAAAGTTTCGCTACGTCCAATATTCACATGGGGCTATAATCGCCCATTCAACTAATTTAATTAGTCAATTTAAATCTCTATTATAGGTACCTGTAAAGAAGGTATTCTACATTTGATTGGTTCTTTGATAAAATTTGCAATGTAGGTGCGGCACGAGACATTTCATCGATTAATGAAATTAAAATAAATTTCTAAACAAAATTTATTAAATAAAATTCAATATAAACATAAAAAATCATATAAAAACAATATTGCTTTAAGTATGTGTAGAATTATTGGGATGTTATTAACAGAGCAAATTTTTGGCATAGTTTTGAAACCTACACACATTATAACAAAACAATTTTTACAGAGTTGCTAAGTGTAACATATTATAAACAAAAATTCACTTTACTTATTTTTTTACATAATTTTTAAGGCACGTATGCTTTTGATTCCATGACTTCTAATAGATCCAAAACAAAAATCCAAATAGTCTTGGTTAACTAGTCTTACGTCACAGCATATTCATTTCAATACTTAACCAAAATGTATTTCTTTATACATTTTAACCCATTAGAAAATTGACGCTACTGTAATAAGCATATATTTAAAATACAATACAATTTGACATTATTCAAATGTTAATTGTCTTTGCGATACACCCTTGAAGACCAATTGTCGAAAACCCGCATAAATCATATAAGCACTGTCTTTATTGTTCAAGAGCCTATCAAAAACCAAAAAGAAATTGAAGGTATAGGTATTATACGAATTAATGAATTACTGTTGATTTGCTTCTCTTTGAATAATCTGTACAATGAGTCTTCCCGCGCTTCAAAATTAGAATTTTCTAATGTGCATATGGTAATAGAAAAGTTTTAGGTCTTTTTGATGTATCAGAGCGCTTAATCATAGATTCGTCCGGCTATAACAATGAACGTATAAGCTTTTGAACTAACTCTAGAGCCACCAACAATGTGTGTAGCCTTTGATGTAATGAAAGACAACGCTTTTTTATATTTCGACTGAATTAGTTGTTAATGATTTAGTTAGGTTCATGTGGGCTCATAATGAATGGTTCTTTGTTAATCTTACCAAACTTTTAACATCACTTTCCTTGGCATCGATGCGGGTTTTGCAACCTCTCGTGAAGCTTCTCCTGACTTCAGTCATGATATTTTTCAAGCATTGTTATTGTGTCTGATTATTCTTTTGAAAAACAATTATATTTCGATTTGTTTTAGTAGTAATTTAAAAACGGAAACTAGAACAAATTTTTTTACATATGGAACCCAAGTTTAGAGCTTATGTAAAATGTTGAAAACATGACATACATCTTCAACATCGATCTTTATGGGACCAAAACGGCCATTCCAATTCTTACATGGTGCTAATCTTAGTCAGCACCGCAGATAGTTAAATAAATATGCGGGTCATTTTTTCAATTTCGGTACTAAAAGAGCAAAATATGACGATTGTAACGTTTTGGAATCTCTATTTTCAGCAAACAGCATTTATATCTAGAATATCAGTAATAGGAAAAGATTTCATTTAAATTATTTTAAGAACACAATATTTCAATAAGTTTTTTTACTAGAAAATATTAATCACTTGTTCAGGAAGTATGACTTAATTTACTAAAGAAATATTTAAGTCAATATATCATAAAATCAAAATTAATAAACAACAATACAATACTTTTATAAACTTATTTATGAAATTTTATGAATTTACGGTTTATTTGTGTTTAAAGATTATGGAAATCAATCGAAGATGTCAAGTTCAAACACAACTCGGCCAGCAAGAAGTCTAAGTGCGTTCTAAAGTACGGAATAGACCAGAAGAGCATGGCCTTAACACAGTTCGGCTTCATAGGGTTCGCTATAACAAGGAGATCGTACTTAGGTGTACACAATGCGAGCGAATATGATTTGAAATGCCTCATTCATGTATGGAGGGTTCTTGGATATGTATTGGGTATTGAGGACGAGTAAGTAATTCGGAAATATCAGTTTTTGCTGAGTCTAACCATCACTCAATTTTAGGTTCAATATCTGTAGAGATTCTGTGAAGGAAACTGAAGCCATTTGCGAAGAAATATTACAGAAAGTCGTCAAGCCACAGTTTGAGAGAGAATCATCTGATTACAATGAAATGGTGACCTACATGATAGACGGTTTGTGGTCACTGAATCCATTCCTGGACACCGAGAGCTTTCAATTTTATTTGAAGATGGTGCTGAACAGTTGCCCCCTCGCGAAAATACCAGAAACCGAGGAATACAAGTCTCTGTCCAGGCTGGCAAAAATTAAGGTCAAAATTGTCATACAACACGTGATATTTATGAGGTTTTCCTTAATCAGGAACTTGTTGAATTACGTACAGCGAGCAGGCATATGGATAATCCAAAGATATCCGTTTTTGGCATTCTATAGATACGGAAAAGCGAATTCTTATATTAGAGTCATGGGTCCTAACTAATTTCCGTTGTTATAATGATTTTCTTTGTGCTAAACCCTCTCAAATATCCAAAGATTGTTATTCCTAGTAAAATTCAGTTGAAAAATAACATATTTGTTGCAAAGGCCCTAACTACTATTAAACCATATTTTTTATTAATATCAACATTGCATATTGTATATAGCCGATATATAATTTTGGGTTTTTAGTTATTGAAGTGTTCTGTATGACTTTTAGTACATCATAGTTCACAACAAAATACAACGTATCTCAGAAGAGTTCTGAGATTAATGGTCTGCATTTGTTAATAATAATTCGGCATAATCCATGAGTATATTTGTATTTCACACATAGTCTTTTAACGTAATATTAAAGAACACAATCCAAATGTCCTAAATTACACGATTTTATTAACTATCTAATATTATCGTAATTTATTCATAGAGATCATTGTGTAGTTCTTCGTTGGTTATTATTGTTCATTGACACTTAATCAAAGGACTGTGTTTTGGCAGCGTCGGATCACCAGTCGGTTTGATGCGCGTGATCGATCTGATATCCCATATTTGCACTCTAGAACACCAAATAGGCTTTATAATTAACTGATAAACCAATAGATCTGTGATCTTAGGCCAAATTGAGTGTACCTTCCGTCTAACCAGTACAGTTCTTTGGTTTTGATTTAGATTTGCTCTGCATTTTGCCTAACGTGTTGTTTCTTGAATCCATTGAATAATGTTTATAGTTTGGAATTCGTGGATTTACATAAGCAAAACAAAAATGTTATCCGTTTTTGATTCAATAATTAAAAACCTGTTTTTAAATACTTTTCATCATTGCTGCCCAAAAAACATTTATATATTTTTATTAATCCAGAACAAACTTAATTGTGATAAATAATATATGTAATGGACGTGATTATTATTAAGATTGTTGGAAAATGTGGTAGAATTATCTTAAAATTAATTACCTCTTTATTACGTATAACTCAAGGTAATTGAATTTCTAACATCCCTGATTCATTTTGTAAGCTAATTGTAAATAGGATTGTGATATTGTAAATTAAATGCAATTTACTTAACATAGGATTATTTATACAATTTTTATTTACATTTCCATGGGGCATATCAGTTAACAAATATAATCGACATAATTAAAAATAATAATATTGTATAGTTGTATTATATGTAAAAATAAAGATGTATATTATTCTGCAAACTGTTTATTTTTTCATATATATATTTAAGATTGTTTATTACAAATTCGTTATTTAAAAGCTAACAATATACGTTTACTAATAAAATACTTAGGGATTAATTATTACGTAATCATTATTTACGTAAAATAACAACAAATTGGATTTAAACTCATTACCATTCAGTTATTGTACTATCAATGAAAAGTAAATCTGTGTATGTGCAGTTCATCTACAAACAGACCGTACAAGCACCAATTACATTAAATAATACTATCATTCCATATAGCAAGAACGCTAAATATCTAGGAATGAATCTTGATGCAAAACTTCACTAGAAGGAACATATAAAGAAGAAAAGAAAAGAGCAGGAATTGAAATATAGGAAAATATATTGGTTAATTGGAAGAAAATCACAATTATCAGTACATAATAAATTCCTATTATGTAAGTAAATACAGAAACCTATATGGACATACGGAGTTCAATTATAGGGATGTTCTGTAAATAGTAACATAAATAAAGTACACATTTTTCAGAACAAAGTCCTGAGAGGTATTTTGGGCGCACTCAAATACTATGGGACTGATTACCTATATCGAGATCTTCAGATACCCACGGTGAGTCAAGAAATCAAGAGAATTGCAAGGGGGCATGAGGAAAGACTCCATTCTCATGAGGATATTGAAACTTGCAGCTTTTGGATACCACCAGAGCAGGACACAGACTCAAAAGAATCAAACCATCTGATCTCTGTGTATATTAGTGTTGTGTAGTGAGGTGCATATAATAAATAAATCAGCAGTGACATGTATAAACATTATTTCATCAGACACTGAGATAGGGCCGATGGGGCCTCCTAGTTATATACTTAGATTTAAGTCATTATAAAAACAAATTGTAGGTTAGTCGGAAACGACTAGTAACAATGTAATAATTAAATAAAAAAAATTAAAGAGAAGGTTGGTTGGTGCTATATTTGGGTAGAATAAAGAGGTCATAATTGAAATAAACGAGGAGAGGATGATATGTTAGATCGTTTCTAATCTCCTGATTATGTTGATCGCGTGATTGATCTGATATCCCATATTTGCACCCCAGAAGACCAAATAGCCTTTATAATTAACTGATGAATTAATGACTGTGGCCAAGTTGAGAATACCTTCCCTCTAACTAATACAGTTCTTTGGTTGTGATTTGGATTTGTTCTGTATTTTGCCTAAAGCCTTGTTTCTTGAATCCATAATGTATATAGTTTGGAATTCGTGGATTTACATAAGCAAAACGAAAATGTTATTCGATTTTGATTCAATAATTAAAAAACCGCATACTTTTAAATACTTTTTTTAATATATTTTAATTAATCCGGAACAAACTTAATTGTGATAAATAATATATGTAATCGACGTGATTATTATTAAGTTCGTTGGCCAATTTGGTAGAATTATCTTAAAATTAATTACTTCTTTATTACGTATTACTCAAGATAATTGAATTTCTAACATACCTGATTCATTTTGTGAGCTAATTATAATTAGGTTTCTGATATTGTAAATTAAATGCAATTTACTTAACATAGGATTATTTTTATTTACATTTCCATGGGGCATATCAGTTAACAAATATAATCGACATAATTAAAAATAATAACATTGTATAGTTGTATTATACGTAAAAATAAAGATGTATATTATTCTTCAAACTGTTTATTTTTTCATATGTATTTAATATTGTTTATTACAAATTCGTTATTTAGAAGCTAATAATATAACTATACTAGTGAATTACTTAGGGATCAATTATTACGTAATAATTAGTTACGTAAAGGAACAACAAATTGGATTCTAACTCATTATCACTCAGTTATTGTACTATCAATGAACTTAATTAATTTATAGCATATATAGATTAATTATTAAAAATTCATTACACTATAAAGCTATTTTTCATGTAATAAATATAATTGTATTCTATTATTTCAGCCCGTGAGATATTAGAACAAATTTTATAATACTTATTAATAAGTTCTGGGTCTGACACATAGATGGCTCCACCTCTGAATCCCTCAAAATGCAACAAAAATGTCAAGTTTATTTTAAAATTTGTAACCAATTTAGAACACTTTGTTAGACAAACACTATTTGTCGAACTTAATAGCGCACATCTAATTTACAGTGACAAGTGAATGTTTTCTTACTTCAAGAGAATTCTCTAGTGAAATAGGTTTGCCTCAAAACAGCTCAAACCTGTTATAAAAACAAGTCGTGGTATGAAAAAGGTTTTCTCGAAGGAGAGAATAATTAATAAATAAATTAACTTACATTCTCTCTTAAAATGGTTTTATTAGTTCAAACCCAGGACTTATCGAGTGTTGTACTATTGTTGAAAATTGTGCTGTGTCTTTATTTTGCTTTATATTTGATAATTAGATGATTTTAAAATAGGTGATATAAAATGGAAGTTGCCTTTCTTATTTGAATTATAAAAGTGCTTGTTGATTATTAATACTATTCATCTATTATGTAACTTGTTTATATACTACATTCTATAGCTTCACTAGAAACTATATTATATTAATAAGTAAGTTAATTAGCTAGATTAGTTAAATTAAACAGTTAATATTAACCACGTTCAAAAGTAAACAGGACTTTTTCAACATTAGAGGCACTAGTGCTATATATTTCAATGATATTTTGTGAACGTTTTTAGACCTATTCGTTTGAACCATACTGTCTGATAAAAGAGTCGTTAGGCTTTAAATGTTATATATTTAATAATCGAAGTGTTTCAAGTGATGAAATAAGTTTATTGGGAACCTTTTTCTTATAACAGTAGAGTGATACATGAACTTCAAGCATCACAAGAACGTAAATAATGATCAACATAATAGATGATCGAGATATGTGATCAATATCTATGTGACGTAAGTCTATCAGAGTAACGATAGTACGTATTTTGGCCAATGAAGATGACAAGATGTAAAAAAAGTCCCCCAAATATAAAAATATTATTATAATATTATTGATTAAATTAAATATTAGCAACGTATGATGTTCGCCCATTTAGAAAATTGAATTTATCAATGAAGGATGAAGATATTATGTGAAAATGAATATGTTAACGACTCAATGATAATTTTGTAGACTAATTAAAACATTCTATTAACTACTATTATATTCTTCTAAGACGAATCGATTTTGCTAAAATGAAAACATTTGTTCTTATTTTTCTGAAAGTCCTGTTTTCTTTTAAATCCCTCTAATCTAAAAAATAATTTTATTTAATTAAAAATGGGTACTTAAATTGATTAATTATATTATAGGTTATTTGTTATTTTGTAATCAGTCCTTTTTAAACTGTTATCGTTGAATTTGGAACAGTTATTCATCTGAATATCCACATTAACGTTACTGACCGTGGTGACCAAGGAATTCCTGTTGACGCTGCCGGCGATTCCGCTCGATTTACTCGTCCTACTGACTCCTTGGGCTCTCTTGAATTTTGCCGTATAGGGTAGCGGTTGACCTCGGATGGCTCCTCTGTTGTAATTTGCGTATTCCTTGCACAGTCCTAGCTTGCCCATCAGAATGAAGAAGTCCTTGCGATATTGCTGGGTGAGAATGGCGTATAGGCAGGGATTAGCGCACGAGTTCAGGGGGTAAATGAAGACCAGTAAAATTTTGGTTTGCGTCACGGTAATCAAAGGGTGGCCCAATAAAGCGGTGATGCCGAAGAAGGCGATCGGCGATAGACACGCGAAGTCGGTAAAGACCAGCAGTGCCATTTTTTTCGCCACCGTGTGGTCGTTCCTCACAGAATTCGCTATGCCCGTCTTGCCACCTGGAAAAAAATCGGACGTAAAACGTTCGAGTAAGCATCTAGACTAAACTCTTTTTAATGGGCGCCATAAAAGGCAGCGGCGCCTTAATTTCGGGGTCCCCGAGACTAACTGCGAATAAAAGTAAATTAATCAAGAAGAAAGGGCGCCCACCGACAATTAAAAAAATGTGCTAACGCTGAGTTAAATTTAGGTTTAAATGGATGTGCTGTCGATGGGGTTCACATCGGAAATCTGCAGCTATAATACGGCTTGAGAGCTGTAAAAGTTCTCCTGTTTTATATAACAAGCAGCAGTGGCAAGATAATTAAATATAATTTAATTCATTGCGTTGATTTATGGAACGTTTTATTACTGAGGAAGGTCACTATAATATTTAAAATAATGTATAATTTTGGATAAATAACATGGGCTGAAAAGTTGCGGACTTAACAAGGAAAAATAATTCGCAAAATTGGCGCAAAAAAAACCTTTCAAAATTGGCTTTATTCATCATCGTAATCTCCACCAAGAGCCACATAGTTATTCCAGCACCGATCTAACATTGAACAATACTTTTGTAGATTGATTGATCTGTTGCCTCAAAATAGGCCTGCCCAGTTGGCCAGTTGCTGTCCACTCAAATGGCATACATATAGACGCAAACATTCTGGTTTGTTACATTTAAACATGGCCAAACACTGTCCAGAATCATCAACACGTTCTTGTTTTTGGGCAATGGTGAGCAAACGCGTCACCCACTTTGAACAGAGCTTTCTCATATTAAAATGCTCAAGCAATATAAAGCCAAATCGTCCTTTTGATATCTTTACGATGTTAGTTAAACCATGCAACTTGACTTTTCGATCATTCAAAACAATTTTGTGGATTTTTTATATGTTTTCTGGTTTTACCACCTCATTTGGACGTCCACTGCGTTTTACATCATCGATGTCCCTACGACCAAGTTTGAAGTCAACAAACCAACTTTTAAAACACGAAAACTTTTTTAAAACACAAAAGTCGATAACAAATTTTAAAAAACTTATAAACCTATGAGTATTTAGAAGATTAGATAGAGAATCTTATAAGTTATAATATCATGAAATTTTAACAGCTTTATTTTGAATGTGAGTGCTAAATGAAAAAGCGATAAAAGCAATAAAACTATCGCTTCCTATGTGTTAGGCCCGGGATTTTCTGCCCATGTGTTAAGGAACATCCAACGATTTAAGTAACACCCATAGTTCGTAGAGTTATATTAATATTATAGCTTAAAGTCCCTATAACGCGTCAGCTTATTTTGGAAACTAAGATAAGTAAACAAAAATGAGAGTTTAGAATCATTTACTTTGTTCTTTTTTAAAGTTCTTCTTCGACTTTATCTAAATATAAGATAAATGGTATAATAATATTTATTTTTATAAACTATAAACAATATATATACATACATACATATATATATATATATATATATATATATATATATATATATCTTAGTTAAGTTAGTTTTTAATTATTTAAGTTACATGTTAATTAACTAGTTATTTAAATTTCATATTAAAACAAAATGAATATAAATATGACGATAGTAAGTTCTACTTACCTTCTCTTATAGTTCTGTACATGCTACCATAACAGACACATATTAATGTGAAAGCAGTGCAATTGAAGGTTAATAATGTGGCTAAATAGAATGCATCCATATAGTTTTTGTACTCCAATGGTAAACAGATACTTGTCCTGGAATAACTGCTGATGCCCTGCAGGGGAAGAATGGCCATGACCAATGCACATATCCATCCGATCAACATAATTTTCACCGAAGTTCTTAGCTTGAGGCGTTTGTTTAGGTGAGCAGCCCAAGTAATAGTACACCTGAATGAGATATAAGCATTATATTAGGAATGTTCCAGAACTGTTTTATATTAAACATACCATCTCTCCAACGTTATAACGGCTAATGTGTAGACAGAGAGAACATTTCCGAATATTGTTAAAAATCCAGCTACATTACATCCATAGCCTATATTAAGAAACAATTTTGTTTATTGTGTGGTAATACGAAATTTTATAATAACTGTTAAACTGATTTAATTGTTAATTCAATCATTTTAAAGTTATATTACTTTTTATACCTTTTATTACCTTAACGTCTTTTACATTTTATTTCCACGTAAAGACGGACCAATCGTAAACATTATATTAATTTTTTATACTTTGTTAGAAAGGGAGCACATTACTACATCAACATCATTTATTACGATTTTGACATTAATTTAATTGTGCTCGGGATGACACACAAGACGAGGGACAGAAAAAGAAATAAAACCTATAGAAAAAAGCTAGTTGGAAATCAGAGGTATTATTCAATTATTTTTTCTGCATTTTTTCTTGAGATGTGAGAGGAACCAGGGGATCAAGAGAGCTAAATATGGCGAATAATTAGTGCTTTAATACCCTTTTTGCGATAATTGCTTGAGTTATGTCACCAGGTGCTTCATGGAGATTATGTTAACGGTGACTGCTTTTTTAAAGGAATTTTTGTACCTAAAGATTACTGTAATAATACTATTAGATTACTGACATAATGACTTTTGATTGAGTAATATTTTTATTGGAAGTTTTCAAAGAATGGTTATTTTTACCATGCTATAGTATTGCATTGGCTTTATTGCATAAGTATTAATAGAGATATGTGACGTCTATTAGGAAAAAGAGAACTACTTTCCCCTATCCACATACAATACACATATAATAGTCTTATTGCTTTAAGATATTCAATATATAAATGTCTTCTTTATTTTTTTTTATTATCCAGTAACTGAATTCAGATTTTTTTCGTATCAAGTCAACTAAATCGCAAAACAGTTGCAAGAGGATATTTTAATTCTTATAGAATATATTTTTACTTTTACTTTTCAATTCTGACGAGGTGTCAATTAAAAATTAATCTTTTTTAAATAGATTAATATTTAATATTGAAAAAATTATATTGTTGTAATAATGACTATGGTCTAACATATATCACAACCATTATCCAAGAGTTTATTTCTTGTTATCAGTACAACGAATCGATATTTCGCACATGTAAATCAAGAGAACAAAATGGAGACACTTTTATTGAAAACATTATTCCATACTATTAAACATTTTGACTGTAATAATGATTTTATGCAATTTTTAAAAAAATTGAAAAAATATTACGTAAAAAATATAAAAAATTGTTACGAAAGAGATGAACATGAACCTACTTAAACTAATATTTGCACTAATATATTCTTTTTCTGGGGATTTCCTCCATTTTGAAATATACTTCGACATGCATCATATAATATGCATAGCATCATATTAATGTATTTATGCGACATTTATTTCTATTGATTGCTAAGTAACCGATTAATTTAAAAACCGTCTTAGAAGATATAGATCTTGGCCTATAGGCAATAACACGATATATGCAAATAATTACGAACATAACGAATGATTGAAACATGCGATTATAATTAGGAAGACTTTCTTGCTGTCTCGACTACAGTGAGCAACAAATTGATGTTGTTTAGTCTTAACATGCAAGAATAAATGTAATCCTTGGCGGTTTTTCATGATCAAAAGTCAAATTAACTTTGTAATGAAAGCAATAGGATAGCTATCTGACAAACTTTAATGTCCTTAACTTTAACGATTGTGACAAAATATAGAAACTCTTAAAGAAAAATAGAAAATTCAGACATTCTTGAGACAGTGTCTAGTCTTTTGGCCGTAGTAATGTAGAAGGTTATTCAGATAGAACAATAGTTTTTAAGAATAAAAAAGCCATATTGTCACAATCCTCTTGATATGTTCAATAAGAGGCAATCACAATTACAAATGTTCATAAGTTTATTTTAGAAATACGACTTTACTAATAGGATTACTGTATCTGGTTGGATTTTGCCAACAGAAACATTTTATGCAGTCTCTTACAAATGCCAGCATTTATGATGGAGAACTCCAAAAGAAATCTACGATCCATCTCAACTGCTTTTTTCGTACAGTTAATCATGGGGGGGGGGGGCTTCTTTATGATTTGCGGGGCAGTATCGTGGTATTCAGTTGATTCTGTCATTCCAGTCTGAGATACAATTATGAAGTTCTTGCTACGACTAGTGCCAAAAACTGCTATATTTTAGGTGAAACTGCGTCCATACATATAGCCAAAAAATTTGAGGTTGCCTTGATTTCACGGTCATAAGATTGGCATTAAACATTTGTTTTGGCCATGACAATCGCCAGACCTCAACATAATTGAACTGAAATTGTTATAGAGACTTTTAGATCAGTGTGTGAGATGTAGATTTTCATCGGCCACATACTGTTCTGCGAAGAATTTCAGGTATATAAAAGGCAAATAGTGACCTAAATATTGTGTATATGTCAGCTGTTCATATTAATTTGTCCATATCCTGTAAATATTAAATAAAATATTTTGGGGCTGAGAAAACTAACTATTATATAAGCATTTAATGAGTCATATGATAATACACTTGGTTTAACGTCTTCATAAGATTATTACTGATGTAGAACTAATATTATAATGTAAAAATAATTATGAAAATAAATAACGTAACATTTGATTTAGTTGGTAGCTACGGGAAATGACGCGAACACGATAGAGAGAGGATTAAGAATAATTTGACGGACGTGTGACAGACAGAGTTGCGTTGATCCCGTTCTGTCGAATTAAATTCGGTGCAAATACTTGAGCGATTACTTTGTTTGCTGCTGCCTAATTTTAGGGCAATTTGGTCTATTTTTTAAGGGAAAGAAAAACAGCCCAGCGGTGTGGCTGGCGATATTCCCAGGACAGACACGTATTTCATATGTTGTTGACATATCTGGTAGGTAAAACGGATGAATAATGATTCTTTTCCAAAAAGAATACGTTGGTTTATATTAAAACCATTTAGTTGTAAAAAATATATATAAGAGTAACATTTTTAATTTTTTTATTGAACTTATTATTTACAAGTTGTTCCAAAAGAAAGTTTACATATAACAGGCCAATTGAAAAGTCCCCGGCCTACCATAGTAAAACACATTTTTTTGCCAATATTGGTTTTTTTTATTCAACATTCAACAAAGGTGATACACTGATTATAGCGACTCTCCAACTTTTGGATACCATTTTTGTAGTACGATTTGCCCTTTGCTTCAAAGTATGCCTCACCTCTTCATTCGACGAACATTTCTTCCAAGCGAACATTCTCTTGAGATCTGAGAAGAGGAAATGGGGCCAGAACTGGAGAATACGGTGGATGAGGAAGCAATTCGAAGCCCAATTCATCGTTTTCACTGACTTGTGACACGGTGCATTGTCTTGGTGAAGCAGCACTTTCTTTTTCTTAAAATGCGGCCGTTTTTCAGCAAATTCGTACTGCAAACGGTCCAATAATGCTATGTAATAGTCGCTGTTGATGGTCCTTCCTTTTTCGAGGAAGTCAATGAAAATTATTCCATGCGCGCAAAATACAGACGCCATGAATTTGCCAGCCGACTGTTGCATTTTCCCACGCTTTGGAGCGGGTTCATCGTGTGCAATTCACTGGGATGACTGTTGATTGGACTTCGGAGTGAAATAATGGAGCTATGTTCCATCTGTTGTTATATATCGGCGCAAAAACTTGAGTTAAACCCTGCTCCAAATCATCAACTCGTCGTTGTTTTTGGTCAAAACTGAGCTCGCGCGGCATTCAGTTTGTACAGAGCTTTGTCATACCCCCATGATGTATACGTCCAGTTGATATCTTTTTGAGTGTCTATTATTTAATTCAATTTCAGTTTACGATCATTCAAAATTATTTTGTGGATTTTTTAATGTTTTTGTTGGTAACAACCTTTTGTGGGCGTCCACTGCGTTCACCGTCTTCACCACGTCTAAACTTAGCGTACCAATCCTTGATTGTTGATTTTCCTGGACCAGTGTCCGGAAACTCAGCATCAAGCCAAGTGTTTGCTTCAACTGTATTTTTTCCTTTCAAAAAGCAATGTTTTATCAACACGCGAAATTCCTTTTTATCCATTTTTTTCACAATAACAAATGTTGCTTCACTCAAAATGCTATAATTCACAAACTAATGATCCGATAGCTATCAAATTTACAACGCGTCTTTTGCTTTTTAGGGCTGACTAAAAAATATATGGATTTAATTCTAGTAGCGCCATCTATGTGTCAGACCGGGAACTTTTAAATTGACCTGTTATTTGTTGCCTTAGCTCTTAGGGATTTATTAAGAGCCCGATATGGCGTTGTGTCTGAGAAATTTTAAAATAGCTGAAGATGCATTCAATAGTTGAATACACTCATTCGAAAAAGCGTCAACAGCTTGAAGAAATCAGAATAACATTATAAAAACGAGAATATAATAACACCAGATATGTATCAGCACCTTTCTTGGTGTCGATGATGGATTTCTAATCATTTGTGAAGCTCTTCCGGGCTATTTTATGGTTTGAAATAATATATCTCAAAATTGTCAATTTTAGTTTATACCAAACTTTATAAGTATCGAGCTTCTTTTGGTATTTAGTTTTATTCAAATTGCTCATAAGTTGCAATAAGTTGATCTATCTTCATACCATCATATGTTTTAAGAATTTAAATTATTTATTCACTTATTTGCCTACCAGAGCGATGTTCATCTTTAACATCGAAATTTTATGAGAAAAACTCAGCAGCGTTTCCTTACTTCCAAAGCAAATAAGTAAAATATTATAAAAACGAATTTTTGCTCAATAAAGTTTGAAAAAGTTAACGAATGACGCTATCTAGAACTTCCTAAAGGCTGTTAGGTTTTAAACGGCTTATGGTATGATTTCATGGAATAAATATTGCCAAAGATATGTGGCTTTAAAGTAATCTCTTAAAACTATTTTATAGACGTAATATTTTTTAAAATAAAACATTTGAATAAATGTTATGTTCAATTAGGTTTTTACAAATATAGCCTTGTAATTTATTCTCTTGAAGTAAAGTGCTGCTTGTCATTGTATTATTTATTGTCCCCTGTATTATTTATCTACCCAACTAATTCAGCATTCTAGGGGGATGAACCCATAACGAGTTTGATCTGAAGTGGCGATGTAATAAAGCACTCTGAAAGTGTGCCAGTTCACCCTAAGGCACTCATCAAGGCATGTCAGTCAAACTCGTAATGCCAGTGAAGTCCGTAGGCCAAAAACTATACTATCGGCCCATTTACTAGATATATACTATTGTCTTTATAGAATAACATAAAAACAGTCTTGAGAATATAGTGAATTAGTTTGAACAGAGTATCACTTACTGAAGCGACATTTCACGTGTTATTATATAATGTAAGTTGAATAAGATAGTTCTCATTAAGATGATTGTGAAATGCTCGGAGAATAATTCAAAAATTATTTTTTGATTATTTGAAAATTCATATTTCGATGAAAATGTTGTCCAAGCACGTTAATTAATATTTATTATTATATTTAAGTTTCCTTGAAGTGATCGATTAGTCTTACATTTTGTATTTTCTGATGGCTTTTTTTTTTAATAATCTGTGGTTAGATTCCGCTCATCTAATTACATATATATGAATCAATCTGTATCAATATTTAGCTCTAACTCTTTTATGTCTTCTATACGCTCATTGATCATATTTTTTTCCAAACCTTTCATCAAAATAACAGTAAATGCCATTTTACACCCGGGAGCTCTGAATGTTAATCAATTGAAGAATGTTTTAAGTGTTAAGAACATTTTAATAGACTAGAATACATTTCAAATGCTAAAAATAGTTTTATATATTTTATTTAATATTTCCAATTTTATCTAATAGATATATTAAAAGGACTAAATGGAAATACTCTTCGTTTATATCTAGAAGAACTATTATTTATACATATGCCCTATTTGCTGTTCAAGTTCCATCTCACTACGTTTTCAGAAGCTTATGAAGAAGTCAAAATACGCAAAAGTTGTTTTCAAAGGATGTTAAGAGATATTACATTTTTCATCCCATGATTTTTGCCAGATGAATACCAAAGCTAAATTAGTTATAAAATCATATAAAATTTGATAGTTTCTGATCATTGAAAAATAAAATAAAACATTTTGTGGACTCACCTTCTTGCCAGTCAATTGCCCAGTTGAAATATGCCCCGATGGAATGGGCATCGATCCCAGCTAGCAACAACAGATGTACCCCAATACAAAAATCCGCTATTGCCAGATTACACATCAGGAATTTCGAAACCGTTATCCTGAAATAAAAAAAAAGAGTACTTTGTGTGTGTTTCAACTAGTTTCTGATAATCCGAGGTATGATAGAGTGGTTTTTTATTACAAATTGACACGTTTTTTAACGATTCGTTGATTGGTAACGCAATTTCGGATAATCACATTTTCGAAAGTTTCTATTTTTTTTTTATGCATCAAGGGTTGCCAGTACGATATCAAGCTAACAATAAATGGACAAAAATAGGGGCAAGGATATTGTCTTCTAGCCTATTTGTTTAAATTAAGCACTAGTTTGATATAAATAAAAAATATGTGCGTGATGTTATAATAACATATTTGTTATTTATTTAGGTTTTCGGTACAACGTCAAAATAAATGTTAGAACGGCATTATTAAAGTTGGCTATGAGATCGAAAGTTAGTCATTTTATTCTTTTTTAGTAAACATCTATTGTTATGCAAATAAGAATTATATTATGTTTATAGATATTTATAAGGAGTATTATACACACAAGGTTCAAAATCATCCCTTAATTGTAATTGCAATTTTGATCAAGTTTTCTTATTTAAGTTTATTTATTTTTTTATGTGCAATATCCTCTTGATGTCTGTTGGAAAGGGAGTAAAAACAATTTATGTCACAAATTACTGCTACAAGAACTAGATGTCAAAATTGATATGTAACAGATAGATTCCAAGTAAGTTTTTCTGAATTTTTTTCCACATATTCATCTTTTTGTCACCCTAATTTGACCATAATTTTCTTTTCATCATTCATCTGTTTTTCTTCTTGTTTCAGTTGCTTTACTATCTTTTGGGTGATATTCTAGTTCTTTTGTTATAGCCTAATAAATTTTAACTTGTGGTGGTTCTGGCAAATATATGATTGATTGTGTATTGGTTTGTTAAGGGATTTCCTTTGAAACAGATAATTGTAGAAATGGGAGATTTTATTAGAAATTATAGTAATTTTTACAGTTATTTCAAATTTGCTTGCTATTCTTTCAGTGTTAATCAATATAATAGCAATGTGGTTCTTAAGATTCCTAGAATAGGTTTGATGAGTGTAATAAAGAATCACAAAATATTGATTTAGAATAATAATGTAGGATAGATTCTAAAAAATATCCGAGTTTATTGGCACACTTCGATTTCATTAAAATTATTACGTTTTATTTTAGAGTTAAAAAATCAGTTTTGTGCTACCAACAGTAAGAAAAAATGAACGAAAAAATTGAAAAAGGATTTATAAAAGCAAGTAACAAACTAAGGAAATTTGCTTAAAATCCATTTGTCGATGGTGATTGCGACTGATATAATAATTTTAAAAAGACGTTGATGATATTACAATCACCAAAGTTGTCATTGCCAACGAGAACAAAAAAATCATGTAGATGATTGCTATGTTTGGAATAGTATAAATATCTTGACGTATCATCAGTGTCAAAACACGTTTCACGTTCGGATAAATTAACAATGGATTAAGGAAAAATATTGGTAACAACATTCTCAGTAATCAATAAATCATCAGATTACAAGACCGTAATGGAAAATGTGTTGCAAAATGTTCTGTATTGACATCTTGATTATTTTATAGAACTTGAGCGGCACGATCGAAGAGCAAGACAAGAATTTTGGGACGAAGGCACGATGAGCATTTCCTGTTGGACCATAATGGGTGAAAAATCTCATAGCATATAAAAGACTCAGTTCAACCTCTGGTCATTTGTGATTTATACATTTAAGTTCAATAAACTGTAGCTAATGGTCAAAAATAATGAATATTTCGAACCAAATTTAAAAACGGGCTACTAGTTTGATTATATCTCCCCAAACTGTCTTATAAACAACTTTTGGTTGCTCATATTCCAAATCTTATATATTTGTGCTTATATTTACCTTGTGATGAAAACACACAACTGTGAAAACAAAAAAAATTGGATTTTTATTGATGTATGTTAACATTAGGGACCATTCAACAATTGATACACATTATAATACCTATTTATAACACAAAAATATTAAAATAATTTATAAATAAGACTCGTAGCGGTCCAGTGGGATTAAAGGAATTACATCACGCACACATTTGAATAATAAGAGGAAGTAATTGATAAATGGTGGAATCGTGAACATATTTTAGACAGATTAAAAATTAACAGTTTAGTGATTGAATTGGTCAGTGTGCCGTAAAGTGAAAGTGACTGAAGAAAACTTTCAGGATATGTGATAATGCTGTGCAATGCTGGAAATTCTTGAGACAGAGTGATGAGAGTTGAAACAACTAAAGCTATGCATATAATTGAATGAATATAACTATAGAAAATGGTATTGTAGGGCGTGAAAGATTTGCGTGCACAGGTAATATTGTAATTGTTCAAAATTACACATAAGCATTTGGTGAGAACGTATGAAGAGAGAATGAATACTAACAGTTTTTGTAGATATGATAAATGCATTAGACAGAATTCAGTGATTAATTTTATCAAGAATAAGGTACACAGGTAGTAGCAGAGGAAATAAAAATACAGTGTACCAAGATGACTTGCCAGGTAAACGCACCATCGAAGGAAACAAGAACTAAACGTAAAAAGTAAAAATGCTTTCGAATGAAAGTAAAATACGTTTCTCAAAAAAAGAGTTCAATGTAAACAAAACAAATCTAACCTACAAACTATTATCCTTGTATTCTTAATTGTAGTTTTAAGTCCTTCGATAATATATGTATTAGATGTACAATAATGTTAAAATAAATTATATTTGATAATATTTTTGTCCAATTATTTTATTTAGATTAGAAATGTGTTTAGGGTCGTATGTCAAAACCGAACTGAACTAAAACTCAGAGTTGCTGCGGCAACATCGTAATGTTTCGGCGTCACAAATATCCACGACGCATTAAAAAAACTTTGAATAGACTGTATAAGACTATATAAAGAATACACAAAATAATAAATAATTACGCTATAAGTTGTTTTTATTGAAATCAATAGATATGATTAATTACCTAAAATGCGACGTTCCTATAACGATCAAGACGAAGAGATTGCCGATGACCGCCGAGTGCGATATGATCCACACGGGCACCCGAAGGATCCAGTTCCCCATCAGATCCTCGCAGGGGTTGAAAGCGTCCGGCGCCGGGGAGCATCGAACCTAAAAATTGCACGCTTTATCTAAATCAATTTCATACATCGTGTGAAAGTAGAGATAGGGTCAAACTTCCCTTACCGTTACTGGGGCGTTACCACCTAACGGGTCGGGCTCAATCTTGAGGAGTCTATCAATTTATTTTGTAAAGGAAAGGCGCCTTAACTAAGATAAATGGTTCACGAACTTGAATCGTGGTGGTACAAGGGCGCCTCTGGTTTCGAAGGGGAGTATTGTCAGCAATTAACCACCACCAAAATCAACATTACCCTTGTTCTATTTTAACGGGGCGCTTTTATTTGCATATTAAAATTAGGATATGTTACAGTTTCTATTCAGATTAAGTGAATGGCGAATTGATGGTTTTAAAAATAATAAATCATTGGATCAGATGAGGTTTGGGCTTGTTATTAACTCTTCAACAGTTCACCTAATTTGTGTCATTTATAGCGTTGGGAACTATCGACTAAAAACGACTATCGACTGTTTAGTAATAGGCTATTTTCTAGTATCGAGTGTTTCAGTCGTGTACTTTCAGGTACTACTTTCATGTATGATTGTAAGATACAAAATAATAAAATATTGTACACTAATATAACAGTATTTTGAAATTCTATTTTACAAGATTAGTTATTAATTTAATCAGGTAAAAGAACAACATTTTGAATGATGAATAAAAAAACAATTTTACTTGTATTTATGTTGTCTTTTTCGACTTTTTAAGTTTCTCGTTGTTTTTTTTTTGTTCTGGCCTAAAAACCAGGCGGTGGAATGCATGACGCATATGTGGTCGGGAGACTTGCCCTGGAGTGACAACTTGGACCGGGTTCTGTGGAACTGCCTCTGGTCTTACCAATATACTAAACCGAAACCGCCTCACAGTTGAGCCCTGTGGATCCCTACTGCTACTGCATTAAATTTGGGGATATGGTACCCGCTCATGGGGCAGCCGTTATTGGGCACGAGGGCCCGGCTATTCTATTGATTCGCGAACCTGAGTTAACACACAACTGGATACTGTTGTATGGGGGGCAAAAGTAATGACGGATGAGGTCGTTTCAGCCTGGAAAAGGGGGGAGCTTGGCGGTGACGCGGTGCTAAGCTCCCCGCATGTCGACCAGCTCGTGAACGCAGCGCGTTTTCAGGAGAACTTGAGCTGAGTTGTTGTTTGTGGAATGATTGAGATATGAAGTGCTTGATTTCTGGAGTGTCAGTTTCCCTATGAATTTGATTATTTCTGACAAACCATGGAGCGTTTAATATTCTCCTGAGGAGCTTATTTTGGAAAACTTGAAGCCGTTTGACCTGGTTGGGTGTAACAAACTTGAAGTAGACATTAGATCAGTAGAGGAGTATAGACCGAATTAACATCTTGTAAAATAAGCATTTGATGGAGATGGAAAGTCTGCTAGAAGAGCAGATCAGAGAAGATAGCAGGTTTGCTATCCCCAAACCTTTTTGGATTGCTTTCTGGATTTGGGAATGCCAACCGAACCGCCGGTCGAAGTGAAGACCTAGGTACGTGACGTTATCCAGCCATGGAATTATTGCGGTGTCGATCTTAAGTTGCGAGACGCGCAGAGCGTAACGCTTCTTATGGAAAATGATGGCTTGGGTTTTCAGGGGGTTGATTTGCAACCTCCAGAATTTGAACCACTTGACCGCATGATCGAGCCGCTTCTGTAAACGTCCATGAATTGTAACTTCGAACCTGGCGGCCGTGAAGAAAGCAGTGTCGTCAGCGTAAAACGCGACGTCAATGTGCTCTTTTCTCGGCAGACCTTGAGGAACCTTGAGGTATGCCAGCATCGATTGGTTTACGACTGGAAAGTGATTACCTGATCTTGACCTGGAAAGATCTGTCCGAGAGATAAGACTTGTTGAGAACGGTGTTTCTCGATGTTTGTTCAAGCTTAACATTGCAAGTTAAAACTTATTTCATTCAAGTTTCTGTGAATAATAATCCTATAATTATTACTGTATTTATATTTGTATTTCTAAACGGTGCGATGGTTAAATAGTTAATAAAGATTTATTGAGAAAATACGATACAAATATTTAGTGGTCAGTACTCCATTCCTCTTTACACAGTCAAGTCTAATATACAAATTATAAAAATAATTTTAAAAACTATTATTTTGTTTATATTTATTTTATTTTTAAACACCAAAATAATATAGTTCCAAAATGATGAAAAAATCTACCATAAAACTACTGAATTATTAGTAGCAATTTACAGTAGAGTATGGAATGAGGTACATATCCCACAGGATTAGCAAAGAGGACTTATTGTTCGAATGTAGAAAAGATAATGAGGCTGAATAATAAGTTTCCGGACATTGTGCTATTATGTACAGCTATGAGGATATACGAGCGAACTATAGAATATCGTTCAATATCAGTAATAAGTCACTAACGGAATAGCCGAGCGGATTCCTTTTTTTTTGGCCTGAAACCGGGACGAGGAATTCTGTTACGGATAACTGGTCGGGGAGACCCGCAAGAATAAGCGAGTTGGACTGGTTATGTGAGTACTGTCTTTGGGGTACCCACTAAACCACACCCTATCAGCTGATGCAATGAATCTAACTGATACTTCTTACTGTCAGTAAGAAGGGTGCCCCTAACTGGTAACACCGTTAAAAGGCACAATGCCAGGCAAGGAAATGACATGGTTATCAGACCACGCAGCTTGCGGTTCATGATTTAATCGCTCGAAGGAGAAGGTCGAGACAAATTGAAGTTAGAGCACGACGTGGTAGTGCCGGCTGTGATAGAATAAGGCCACGATACATCTATTGTCCGAGAGACGAAGAGTGGAGACATATCTCGAGTAGAACTCGGATATAAAATCGTAAACTTGGGGACGTCTGTTTTTCCAGGGTCTGTCTGTTCAACCAGGGGGCAGTGACTATTCTCCTGAGAAGTTTGTTTTGAAAGACTTGAAGACATTTCGCCTGGCTAGGTGAGACGTATTTTAGATAGACCCTGGAGCCGTATAAAACGACTGATCGAACCAGCATCTTGTACAAGAGAGATCTAAATGAGAGAAGAAGCCTGCTGGCCCGGTTGATGAGCGGGAACAGCAAATTAACAATACCTTGACCTTTCTGGAGGAACCTTTTAGTCTGGGAGTTCAACCTAAGCTTGCGATAGAAGACAAGACCGAGATAGGTGGCTTCTTCTGACCACGGGATTTCAGCGTTCTCGATTTTAAGACGCAAAATGCTGGGTGCAAAACGCTTTTTGTGGAAGAAGGCCTGGGTTTTCTGTGGGTTGACCTGCAACCTCCAAAAATATAACAACTGGACCGTCTCATCGAGTTGTTTTTGGAGTCTGCTTTGGATGTGTGGTGCTACTCTGGAAGAAGCAAAATAAGCTGTGTATCCAGCGTAAAAAGCTGCCTCAACTTGTGGTCTCCTAGGGATATCTGTCGAGCGATTTCCGGAAGGGGATACGTATACGAAAACATATGTTTGGGATAAGATAAATAGTGGGAAAGGTTCAAGCTAAAAAAAATAGATATATCTACACTTGACATAGTAAGAGGGTAAATACTAACTATAGTTATATTAAAATATAAGTATAGGAAAATAATAAATCTATAGGAATTATGCGAGAAATATAGAGAATAAATACCAATGCCGTCAGTATATACAACATGAAGTCAAAAACCTTCAAAACCCAAACAGAACTTAGATAAGGAGGTAGTTTAGAGTTTCACTATTTATAAAGGCTCTAACTGTAACTATAACACCTCGATTAGTTGAAATACTTTCTGAATATATTAATTTTAAATTAGAATAATGTTTAAAGTATGGATAATAGATCGCAAATTATCCTAATATGCGTATTAACAATCATTATCTAGGTTACGGTGCCCTAAACTTTGTTTCGAACTTTTAAAGAGCTTCTCTTGAAAGTATTTTTTTTATTAAAATCGATTGATCCAAGTTCTACCTAAAATTTATATACTCGGAGATCGTATGTTCGTATTTTTTAACAGTATTTAAAAAATAGAGAAGACTAAAAACAGGGTCTATGCCTTTTAAGAAAAAAATTCTTTCAAAGTTTAGGTCTATATATTATTGTGCTCTGTAAACGTCATTGAAGATTATATAAAAAACTGAGAGTAAAATATTTTATGACAGAATACCGTTTTAAGTTATTTGAGAAAATGTTTTTTTTAATATTTTAAAGTATCCTTTTTACCAACGAAGGTTTATCTGGACTGGGCCTACTGGGTTATATATAATATGGGTTCCGAATTACGGGTACTGTATAGAAATTATTATTATTATCATTCATCCAATCTTCATCCAATCTTCACGTAAATCATCCCAGAAGACATCCTGTCTTAGCCAGCTTGGTTACTGGCGTGACTGGGATCAATTTCTTTGTCGGAATTTGCATATTTGCTTTTTAGACAATCATAATTATAAACAATCACAAACATACATTTACAACCATGCCCCAGCAGGATTTGGACCGGCGTCCTGTCGTTTTAACAAGTCTGCCAACCAAACCAGCAAAATATATATCTTAATAGTTTATTTCTTCCTTACATTTTAAAGAATTTGGTACATTACTTTTACTATAAAAGTTGTCAATGTTTAATTATTTATCCACACTTAATTATTTCATAACTATGATATTTATTTATTTCGATAAGAAACAAAGAAATTTTTAATGCCCTTAAAATATTTTATATTTGTTTTAACGTTATGTCTTTTCCTTTTAAGCGCTATATAATTTGCTAAAGTAACTCGAACATTATCCGTTGTTTAAAATCACTTTTCAATTATATTTATCGAACAGAACCGGAGAAAATCAATCAACTACAAACAAGTCCGTCCGAGTTATTTAAAACTGCCAATATCTCGGCCATTAGCTTTGTCGAAAACTTTATAAATTTATGAGAAAACTCACCGAATAATTTTTTATGGTCGGTTTTCGAAATATTTGAACGGCTTTACACTCTTTACATTCTGAAGTTATATCATCAACATTAACGTCATTTTCCGAAAGTTTTACCATTGTTTAACCGTTATTGTGTTTTAAGCTATGTCGATCGATACGTTTAACACAGTTTTCGTATAGAATGGATCCAGAAAAAAATTAATTTCGCTTTTTCTTTTACGTTTTTCAAATAGGATTTCTTCATGTTCATTTCGAATACTTTTTTGTTTTGATCGATGACTTATTACTGAGCATTTCTGGATGAAAAGTTGATTCAAGCGATTTTCACATCACATCATCTTGGAGTCATATTATAAAGGAGAGCTTAACAAAGAAACAAATAGTCTGATCGTACAATATTCAAGTTATACGGGATATCAGAAAATTATTTATTTGAAAAATAGTTCCTATATAACTATAAAATTTTGAAGATGTACTGCACATTAGAAGAACCATTCACCTCAAGAGTATTATTGGTGTACTTTTTTCACAGTTAAATGTAATTTTATATTTGTGTATTTGTTCGTAACCAAATCAAAGCGATGTGAAGAACTAATTAGTAACTTTTTTTTTGGCTCATATTAATAGAAGTAATGGCTCATGATATTAGTATGATGATTCGAAAGTATATAAATTTAAGAAGATAAGTTTGACATGCTTGTTAATATTATCAAGTCCTTTAAGATAAAGATACGGCAGAACCTGAAGGAAATAAAAGAGAAACAGAGAAGATATAGGGAAGAGTATAGCTCACGACAGTGGAGGAAAAAGAGAGAAAAAACAATTAAGTTGTAGGCTAAAGAAGATGTCGTTCTTGTTCAAAGATTGCCAGGAAAGAATGACCCAAAAATTGGCGGATAGGATAGGACCGATAGATATTCAGATGAAAAATTCAAAATATAAAGAGAAACAGAGAAGATATAGGGAAGAGTATAGCTCACGACAGTGGAGGAAAAAGAGAGAAAAAACAATTAAGTTGTAGGCTAAAGAAGATGTCGTTCTTGTTCAAAGATTGCCAGGAAAGAATGACCCAAAAATTGGCGGATAGGATAGGACCGATAGATATTCAGATGAAAAATTCAAAATATAGTAATGAGCCATGAATTATAAATATATGCTTGTTAAATTGAAACAAGGATAAGGAATAGAATAAAGAAAAGGTGAAGAGAAATAAAACGAGTGAAGAGAGATTGTACGAATTTGTACAGATAGGAAGGGAGATATAGTTGGTGACTGAAAATGGAGGGTGATAAAGTGCAGTAATAAGAAGGACAGTACTATTTATCATTTACAATTTAATTTTTTTGCCCTCGAAAACTAGCGTTCCAAAATGCTGCTATACTAATTTACAATATATAGTTATTCACAAGCAAACTACAAAAAAAAACATAAAACCACATATATAACATATAAATCTATATAAGCATAAATGCGGCGCATTACTTTCAAGGTCGCGGCTAGGACGGAAGGCCAGAATGTTAAAAATCAGTCGAATGAACTAGTAGAATCGAAAATAGTAACTAAAAGTAAACGACTGAAACAGTCGATAGTAAATAGTAACCAATTCAGTCGAACCGAAAATAGCGACTGAAAACAGTTACTAGTAAAAACAGTCGAGCCAAAAATAGCGACTAAAATAGTCGATAGTAAAAAGTAGTCAATTACTGAACAGTCGATAGTCGATTTCAGTTGATTGTTTCCAACACTAGTATTATGCATTTCGAAGCAAAGTAGTAACGAAATATTCCATGTAATAAATACATTAATTAGTACATCAAAAGTTAAAATGATTGTGGCAAAGAATATAAACGATTATAAAAAAATTATAATGTCACAATTCCTCTTTTGTAGGTGAATTTGGTCACATGTGGGATGCAAACACAAAACAAAGTTGGAAGCAAAGGAGTAAAACTAAAAATAATATATACTAATTACCTGAATGAAATAAATTTGCCCACTGGAAAAGATTTGAGAATATGGCGAAAAATACAACATAAACAATAAGTGAATATGATAGTTAATTTCTTGAAGATTACAGACTGTAATTTTATTTGATTATAGATAAATTGCTGTTTTATCAAATGGAATTATTAAACCATGTAAGGTCGCCAGTTGAGGGCATAAATCTATTCTTTTAACTCCATTATTTTTATTTATTTTTTAAAAATATATCATTAGTGTATACTTTTTATTTTATATCTAGTAATCCCAATTAAGAAACAATAACACATTTTTAAGGTCAATGCGAATATATAGAGTGTAACTGTAGTATTTCACAAATAATTCTAATATCATTATTATTGAAATGTACAAAAACAAAGGTCTTCGCAAGCGTTGTTAATGCACCATGTTATATTAGTTACGGTGACATCCACAAATCTCTATCCACTATGTAGAGCATATTAATGGGAGTACATTGATCAAATGATAATTAAGTTTAGGTTTTAAATATTTGCTTTGGATTTAAGAACTAATACATGGCTTGAAAAATCCTAGTAACGTAACCCTAGGACGTAACCCGTAAAAAACGTGTTTTTTTATTCAATATTGGCTTTATTCATCAACTTAATCTCCAATAAGAGCTACACGATCATTCCAGCCCTGCTCTAACATTTCAATACGATTTTAGTAAACTGATATATCTTTTGTCACAAAAGAGGCCTGTCACCAGTTGCTGTCCACTGAGATGACGATAATTTTGATTCCGATGTGAAGTGATGGATGCATGTTTCATCCAATGTCACATATCGACGCAAACAAGTCGGTTTGTTATGTTTAAATAAGGCCAAACCTTGCTCAGAATCGTACACATTCTTGTTTTTGTCAACAGTGCGCAAACGCGGCATTCACTTTAAACAGAGCTTTCTCATAGTTAAATGCTCATGCAATATAAAACCAACACGTTCTTTTGATATCTTGACGATGTTAGTTAATTCACGCAACTTCACTTTTCGACCAATGGATACGATTTTTTGGATTAAAAGTTTCCTAATGTTACCACCTCATTTTTTTCTTCTTCCAGAATGACTAGCTAGAAGCAAATGGTCTTTTGCTGATGTCGCTTTAGTGTCGGGATAGTGGAGTATTTTGTGGGAGGCAGAGACCCTGGGTTATGACTGAGATTGTAGTAGTTGGTTATCTACCGAGGATTGTGGATGGGTAGGGATTTGATCGAGATGTTGTCGTGTTCTAAGTCGCCTAGGGAGAACCTTACACTGAGTATGTTCGCGAAATTCTTCACGAACGGAATGCTTGATTTAACTTTTGTAGATTGGAACACATTGAAGTACTGAACAACCTGTACCACACCTGTGCTCCGAAGAGGCAGACTGAACGGACTAGCAATTCATAGAGCGTCGCCTTCTGGGGGATTGGGAGTTTACTTTTTCTGCAGAGGAGTGGGAAGAGTAGACTCTACACGCCATTGCCTTTGCAGATAGCGTGCTGGATTCGGGCTGAGTATTAGAGCCTGTGGTCGAACTGGAGACGGAGGTATGATACTTTATCGATTTGGAGGCGATAGGCGCGGAACTCCTTCTTGCGGTGGAACAGAATAGCCCGAGTTTTGCTCAGGTTAATCTGTTCATAAAATGCATAAAATGCTGTGTGGGAATGTTTGTGGAGTCGGAAATATTTAATGGAATAAATAATATTTGTGGAGCAGGTTGAACAGGGCAGGGGCTAGTGGAACACGTTGCGGAACTCCGGAGCTTTATGTTCGAGAGGAGATTGCGTCACCGACTCTCACTTGAAAGCACCTACCGTCTATCTGTCAGGGAGATTAGGTCATTCGGTAGACCAAACTTTTTAGCTTTTAAAGTTAAACGTCATGCCAAACTTGGTCGAAAGCTTTGGAAACATTTAAAAGATGACACCACCTCATTTATACGTCCGTTGCGTTTTGAAGGTTGGTGCTGACTGAAAAGGCGGTGAATGTGTGGCGATCGCCACGACCCTTTAGGCCACCACGTTTTCATCAACAAGTACAAAGGTTGGCAACGCCGGTGGATTGGTACCATGCAGTTCCAGGGTATAAAAGACCATCACGACGACGTCTCGCTCTCTTCTCTTTTCTCCATCCCCCTGTAATAGTACCACTTCCACAGCGCTACCGTACTTCCTCTACCTAACCTAATATCCTGTCAATTCTCCCGTCGACCACATGTATCACTCAATATCGAAATAAACAAGTGATTATTAAACCAGTTTTTCAGTTCTCATGCAAATTCCTTCCAAAAATAGTAGTGAGTGTTCTGACAAATAATCGCAGCGGCAGCCACACATTTCGACCGACTGACCGACCCGACGAACATTCCTACAAATGCAATAAAACTAGTGCCATATATGTGATATACTATTCAGCACATATGTTATATGAAGGAAACATTATTAGATAGTTGTAGTTAATAACTGGCCGTAAGACGTGTGCTATGTGTTTTTTTGGATGAATAGAGAGAACTAATCTTTACAACAATACTTTAGTCGATGTTCGTTTTTCAAAATTTTAGTTAAAAATGTTATAAAATATATTGTATTTGGGAATTTGTGAAACTGCTCTAATAAGCCCATCAGCCTGATGGAATAGTAATTAATTAAAAAAAATTGGTTCTGTATTTATTAAAAGCGTTGTATCTAATTCAAAATCCTTTTTTACGTTTTCTTTGTTTTGACTTATGTATTAAAATTGCGGATATAATATTTTATTATTTTAAAATACTGTCATATTTTGAATTAATACTAAGTTCAAACAGAGCTATCGCATTCATCCGTATAATATTGGATCGTTACAGTCAGAACAGATCAATTAGCTAAATCGTTCGAAATATTTCAATATTAATATCGTCCTAAAATGACAAATTTCCATTAATGTGCACCTGGAAAAGTTTAAACTCTGCCTCGACGAAAACTAATCCCCTTCGAAAGTTTTCGCATTTTTCCTCGACATAGAATTAAAAGCAAACTCTCAGCCGGGGCAGTTTTTTGAGCCCCGACAGTTATATATCGATCTTCCGCATTTTCAAAATAGAATGGATATATAATGGTTTCTCAATATAATGCATTCGTTTGTAATGGATTTTCGAGGTCGAGACGAAGATAGCCATCAAGTCAGAGTGCAAACATAGCTATTGTGTTCATTAAAGGTCATCATTTGAATCATAATAAAATCTGGCGTAAAATTAACATAGCCACTCGTAGCACGTTACGTTACGAACCATATTCGCGATAAAAAAAAAGAAACGCGAACTTACCTCGTGGAAATCCATAATTTTTATGTTATTGCAAATTGGCGTGACTGAAAATTGCTTGGCTTCGTCGTGAAAGATGCCGTTCTCTTCTGCCCAAATCTCTTCGTCTCCGCTGTAGTTTAAAGACGTGTCGTTCATGTCTAACGAGGTCCATCTATAAACCAGGGAGAATTTAAGATATTTATGATAAATAGGAAACTTGATTTATGGAAAACTGCAAAGCAATTTTATAGTTTTCTATTGTAAAAGAGGGACGCAGGAAAAAACATGAAATGTCACAAACACCTGTTGCCAAGGCCAAGTGGCTAAATTATACTTCAGATCCTTGAAGAAATGGTAAACTAAAGTTTTTGAAAAAATTATTTATTATAATGTAGCGATTTTGAGATATGTTGAATTTTACAGGGTGGAATAACTGTCTACAAAATAACCAGAAATATTATCCCAGATGTTGAACACGGGTGGGGTGCTAGCAGAGCCAACTATGAAATTGTAACGATTATCTGGCAACTCCGAGACGTTTATCTGGGATGTTAAACCCAGCGCTGATTTCTTTCATTTACTTTTATTTCCTTAATATTTTATATCGCCAATAAATGACGGTCACATAATGCAAACACCACTATTATTACGTATTTTTACTTACGTGACGCTAAATTTATTTAACTTGCAGGCTTCCTGCAGTTTCTTCAGCTCAAAAACGTGCTTCTTGTATTCTTCTGGGTCGTGAGTTTTTGGAAACTTGAAGGCGCAACAGTGGTAAGGGTAAGTCAGCCATGCTTCCTTGATATACTGGAAATTACGAACATTAAATAAACAGACAATAATCAGATTATGTAATCAACAAGTATATTGTGGCAAGTTATATATAAACTAGTCGGCTGTACTATATTTGTCGTGTGGAGAATTATAGCGGTTGATCAATATCATAATTTTCTATTAGGCAAATTATACTAAATATACAATACCGAAATATATGTTCATAATTAATAATTAAGATAAATAATTTATTGTGCTAGTCTATATACACGTTGTGATTTTAGTCAATTCGATTTTGATATTAAAATGTTTGCAGTAAATGCTTGTTATTTTTACCCTACTATATAACCCTCAAAGGTTGTTAGAATTATTATTTCAGTCTTAAACCCAATTATACTTACTGAAATTGAGGTGTAGGATTAGTGAATGTAATTGAAATGATGTTTATTAAAAAGATACTTAGGCATTTGTCTCTTGGTTCTTCCTCGCAATCAACTATTTAGATAAAAGAATTTAGATATTTAATAAAGAATACTGATCGAGTAGTGTTTATATAAGGTGGGGCAAAAGTCCTGCTACCAATTTGATATAGATGATTGATTGATATAGATAGATTGATATGGATGTCCAAATTTCATTATGGATAAATATACGCCACAAGAACGAGCAGAAATAATGACAATATTTATTGAAAATAATCATTCCTTTATTGCCATTCAGTGGAAATTGCGTCAATGGTGGCGGGACTTTTGCCCTACCCTATATTTTGGGAAATGAAAACTGGAATGGGACTGATTGTATAATTGACAACAAGACATGATAAATCATGCACAGTTATATGGTGGTTTTGGTAACCATCGCTAGTAAGTTTTGACGTGGTATCACTCTTCATAAACGTATCCACAAAGAGAATACACACGGATAAAATATTTGCATAATCCTCCCAAAACCAGGCACTAACTGGAGGGCTAATAGATCCGAGGGTATGTATCAGCAGCCTCTTGAAAGTTTAACTTAAAGATTTTTATTGAGACCATTAATACAGTCCAAGAAATCAAGGTTTAATACATCGCGTCTATTGCGCGTTCGAGGGAAGTCCAAAATAATAATGCAGAGCCAATCAATAGTTATAACGCTTAGAAATTAAAAACTATTAAATAAATTAACAACCAAATTTATACAATAAACATCGGGACAAAACACATATCTAGACAAACAAATAAATAATTAATTATTAGATAAAAATCATTTTAAAAAAATTTGGGCAAGTTTTGATGCAAAAACACATCCCTCAAAGCCATGACTTCTTCTGATATTAATACATTTCTGTATATCTTCAAAACACGAGAAACAGATATTGGTTCCTCACAAATGGGACACATTGAACGATTTCTCTCAGTATCCGTAGGACGCAACGCGTAAACTGGCAGTGACCAATCAGCGATCTGTTTAGTTTTACATGCAAATAGCTTTTCCTTTTTAAAAGTCCTTTTTAACGAGTCGAAGCTTGTTTTCCTCTTCCAGAATGATCTTTATAATACAAAGTATTTACAATTTGTTGTCTACAATTTGACCATCAGTTTCCAAATATTCGTTTCCAAATATGCTCATGTCGCTGGGAACCGAGATGAATACCATGTTGTTTTGTCAAGTTGTAACCAGACCGTACACTTCAAGGATCTGTACCACTAGCGGATGCGAGAAAAATATATCGTCGACAACTTGAACGAAAACTTTACGAAACTCGAATTTCGTAAGTCATGAACATCTCTATTCTAGGATTTAGCATCCCTATTAAGTTACATTATAAGTTTTAGGGTTTCTTTTATTGCGAACATTTCAATTATAAATATAGTGGAACTAGAGGACAGACTAAAGAGTTTATTTTAGGACTTATGATATATTGCAGCGCCTACCCCTATAGAGGACTTTAAAGAAATAATGTTCGAAATTTTGATGAACTCAAAATTGTTTATTATAAGCCGCTAATATCCAATTTATTTTGATGATAGGTAAAGTCAGTGGCGGATCAAGTGCGAAATATACTGAATCCTGGATGATAAGAGGTACATCAATTGTTTTTGACAGCTTTGTGATGAAATATTTTTCATTCACTCATTTCATTTATTGTCTCTTAAATAAGCGTACGTAGTAGGTAAGCGTCATTCCCAAGGCAGCGTTTTATATTGCCTCTACTCTTCATAAATAAGTGGTAGATATTAAATTATAACAGGTGTTGCAAAAGTTCCGCTACCCCTTTGATTGCACGCCATCTTTGTTTTATGCGTTTAGCTTAGTTTCACTTTAACTTTAATTGTGTTGTGTAGACGTCCAAATTTTATTATGGATAAATATATGCTACAAGAACGAGCATAAATAGTGACAATGTATGTACAGTTCAATATATTTATTTAAAATAATCTTTCCATTATTGCCACTCAGCGACAGTTGCGTTAAAAATATCCTAATCGTCCGGTGCCTCACAAAATGTATCGTTTACATGAGAATTTTCGACAGTACGGTATGACAGTAGGCAGCCCTCGTTCTGGAAGACAACGGACGTCTCGTAACGCTGAAAATGTGGCTCTGGTGTGCGATGGTACTGTAGAGTCTCCAAAAACATCAATTCGGGGACGTGGTTTCCAGTTACGCATTTCTGCACGCATTTTAAGGCGAATTTTGAAAACTGATTTAAAAAATGTTCCCGTACAAAATTCAAGTAGTCCAAAAATTGCTACCGAGGTAGCCTGATCAACGATTTGAGTATAGTAGTGCAATCAATGAAATGAATGAAATTGAAGATTTTTCGTCTAAATTAATAATGAACGATGAAGCTTATTTTCTTCTAAGTGGCCACGTCAATAAACAGAATAGTCGATCTTAGGGAACACAGAGTGCTGGATTCATTAATGAAACATCATTGCATCCACTAAAAACAACCGTTTGGTGTGCCATTCATGCTGAAAACATTATTGGTCTCTATTATTTTTTGTCATTTGCCAAGGTGGCAGTTACTGTTACTGCCGAACGACATGATTCGAAATTGTCTTGTGCCTGAAATGGAAAAAGAAGGACTAGAGGACATGTGGTTTCAGCAAGATAGGGCCACAGCAGATATAGCTCGTTCAACAATTTCGTGATGTGGCGATTTGGCATGGCCAGACAGATCTCCGAATTTAACAGCACCAGACTTTTTCTTATGGGGTTAAAAGCTTCTTATGGGTTTTTTAAAATCAACAGTTTAAGTGAATAAGCCCTAAAGGATTCGAATATCTTAAAAACAATAATTTTTAAGAAATTGAAGAAATTCAGTCTCAGATCAGTTGCAGGATATCATGAAAAATGCCTTAAAGGGAGCCGAAAGTCGCATAGCGAATCGCGGTCGACATATAGCCGATATAATTTTTCTATCATAACGAAAAAAAAAAGCGTAAAGACCAAATAAACTTTTTATGAAAACTAAACTTACTCATCTTTCCTTTAAGCAAAGTTATAATCAATCAAAATGGTAGCGGGAGTTTTGCCGGGCGTTGTTTAAGAAGAAGTCACAATCTAGTTTGGATCTGATTATAGATTCATAGGGTCTTAGTATCAAAGATTGATCAATGCCCAGATTTCTGCACGATAAGACTTAGGAGTCTGTTTAGGAGTGTACTAAGCAGAACTTTTGCTACTTGAGTGCCAAGCATGTCCAATATTTAAGTATGAGGAAACATTTTATGGTTCTTATAGTGATGATATGAGATGTGATATCAGTAAGAACCTGACATATATAAAAAAATATATTTGATCAATATTATTTTAAGCAATAAATTCTCGAATTGTATAACTCAATCATTATTATAAATTTGTTGGATAGATAGTTTATTATATTTTATTTAGTTGACTAAGTATAAACTTTCTTGCCAGGCACCCGATCTACTAATTCAATATAAATATGATAAATTAGTTCTAAAAGTGTAGAAGCAAAAAATTGAGAGATTTTGCACAGACTGTATTAAAATCATATGAAAGGGTCTTACTACAGACGCTTGTTATGCGTCTCTAGGTACTGACTGATAAGACCGTAATTTACATTCCGTATCATTATGACTCTCGCCTCGCAAAAAATAAACCGTATTTAGAACGATGGTGGCGCTAGTTGCCGCCTATGAGGGCTATCGAGCCAAAAGTTATTAGCAATTCAAAGTGGATATTTTGCCGGGAAATTTCATCTATTGATTCGCGTCCATAAAGTTACATTAAGGTTCAATTGGCCTGAATATTGACCCAATGCGGTTTATGCATTGTCGGTCATACAATAGGACGCAATCCGTGCTAATTCGATTTATTTTTCAAACATACATTTCAAAGGGATTTTCTTTCGTTAGGATTTAAAGGGACCGCGTCGTATAAGAGTGGACGTTTATGGAATTTTAAATTGATATGTTTATATAAAAATAATACAAGTCAGATACAGTTTTAGATAATGGATAGAGAAAAAGCAACTTTGAGTTTTTCGTATTACATATAACTATAGGTTAAATTTATGACATGCAAAATTAAAAAAAAAATTAATTATTACATTGTTACTAGTCGTTTCCGTCTAACCGACAATTTCTTTTTATGATAACTTAAATTTAGTCTCTGGTGAAATAATGTTATACATGTCACTGCTGTATTTTTTATTATATGCACAACACTACACAAGAACAGATGCCAGATTGAGTCTGTGTCCTGTTCTGGTGGTATCCAGTCCAGTCGGTGGTGGTCAGTGGTGGTCAGTAGTGGTATCATATCTATCTAGTTGCAGTATTTCAATATTCGTATGAGAATGAAGTCTTTCCTCATGCTCTCTTGCAATTCTCTTGATTTCCTGACTGACTGTGGGTATCTGAAGGTCTCGATGTAGGTAATCAGTCCTATAGTAATTGGGTGCGCCCACGATAACTCTCAGGATCTTGTTCTGAGACATTTGTATATTATTTATGTTACTATTTGCAGAACATCCCCATAATTGAAGTCCGTATGTCCATATAGGTTTCAGTATTTACTTATGTAAGAGCAATATATTATGTAGTGATAACTGCGATTTTCTTCTAATAAGTCAGTACATTTTCCTATATTTCAATTTCAGTTTTTCTTTATATGTGCTTTTCTTCTTTATATGTTCTTGCTATATGGAATGATAATATTATTTAATGTTATTGGTGCTTGTACTTATAGGTGAACTGCACATGTACAGATTTACTTTCATTAATTCTTATTTTCCAATTGAGTCAATTATTTATATTGTCACTTGCCTGTTGTAAAAATATTAATAATACTATAATTTCATTAATAGTAATTTTTTCAACATACATATAAATTAATACAATTATTTGAGAGATAACAATTGAAATAACAGCCCTTCAAACACTGTTAGAAAACAAAGGATTTAAATAGTGTAAAGATAACCCATGAAGTGGTCTAATGTAACTTGCAGACATTGTTTTTATAATAATACAAGTTTTAATAGCACATAATAATATTAAGGAAGATCTATTTTATTTCAATATGTGTATGGACAAAGATATTTCGGAATGGGAAAACGTCAATAAAATGGGTGTAAAGACAACAAAAACTGATGGAAAAAAGCTAAGATTTAGAATAATACTTGATTAGGTTTTGTAAATCATAATAATTCATTGCAGATATATCGTTCTTCATGTTTGAAACCGGAATCCAATAGAAAGATCTCAATAAGTGGTCGACAAAAGCTGTAATTAAAGAAATGCTTGCAAAATATAAATAAAAGAAAACATAATAAAGTTTCGAAGATACCTTGTTAAAAAGTGAAGTACTACAAATTGTTACTTGGTACATGTATATTAAATATTTAATTGTGTTTTATGTGACTTGCTTCTAAAGAAGTAGGTCTGAAAAAAGATTCAAAAAATATATTATGGCCACACAATGAAATCTTCTTCCACATGGAATGTGACTAAGAATTACTGTAATAGACATACAGGTCAAGAAAGATATACAGGCAAGAACTATTAGGGTATGTGGAAAGCATTGTCTACAATAATGCCTTTCAGTTTGGATGAACTCCATCAGACACAAAGAAGAAGCAACAAATGGTGGAATTGTGAACTAGCGTTACATTGGAAATTTACAGCTTAATTATTGACTTATATTAATGGCTCAGAATTAGATTAGGATCCAGTGTATACCAACACAAAGTGATGAGAGTGAAAACAACAAAAAAGTTTATATATAATGAGTAGGATGTAAAATAAGTAGGATGACTAAAAATTTGTATTTTAGAGTCTGCAAGATATATATGTATAATCGCTTAAAATATATATTAGCATTTGGTTTAAATGCACGAGGAGAGAATGAGTAGTAATTGCTTTGAAGTTATGGCAAATTCATTAGCGAGAATGTAGCAATTAAATCTAATATTATCAAGAAAGATTTACACAGCTAGTAAGAGAGGAAACCAAGAAGAAATAATGTGACATCAGAATGACTTGATAAGGAAATACAACAACGAAGAAAATAAAAACTAACCATAATAAGGTCAATATGCTCTCCAATGAAAATGATATACATTACTAGGATGTAAAATTGTTAATTAGGTGGATTAGGCCTCCAGGGGATACCATAGGTGGCTTAGAAAAGAGATAATTGTAAATATAATAAAATAACTTTACCTATAAACTATTGTGGCTATTTAATTTTAACTTTTTTAAATATATACAGAAAATCAGATTTGAATAATATGATATGAAATATGATATATCATAATAAAAGGAAGATAAGCAATATGGTAACAGCTAATTTAAAAATAAACCGTAACAGGAACAATTTACATTTAATGTGCATTAAACAAAAATCGTTTCTGCTTCAACTGAAAAATTTTGCTTGATATTGCCCTTGGTCAGCATCTCCAATTAATTGTCGAAAACCCAATTAAGCCTACGCACCATTTCGCTTTCCAACGTATAATACGTTGAAATTTCAACGCCACACGGTCCAATTATAACTCGAGGGCCTTAAAACGTCTCCCTGCATAGGAATTACGAAACGTTAATCTGCCTTGTTTTTATTGTTTTTATTATCATTTTTTCGAAGTAAAATTGCAAAAACCTGTTTCAAAATTATATATACGCCCTCTATGTGGTGAATTGGACTCTTTTGGAATATATAATGTCGGGGAAAAAGTAATTTCGGTATCTTATAATTAATGGTCATAAAGTTACATGTCTCTACTAATATTTATTTAAGGAAGCCATACTATAGCGCATATGAAAATCAACAAACAATTATTTACTTGGTGAAATGGTATTGCGTTTTAAAATTCCTTCTTGGTTCGTGATGGGTGGTTAAGTAACTATCTGTGTTAGAATTCGTCTGCTCGTTTTCATTCCAGATGTTAAACTATGGTAATTTTTAGGTTAATTTTAAGTTTACATTATTCTTCTATTAGAATGTTAACATAAAACTATTATTTATTGTATAATAGCAGAAAATTAGCAACGGACAAAATAAAAATATCTGTGTATAGCATAAATCATTAGTGAATTGCTATCATTTTGTAATGATAACTTGCAGATTGGAATAATCGAAAGGTGTAAAATAGCATTAAAATTCTACGTATTAGAATAAGATCATAAAGGTAAGGTTGATTAGCAAATGTCTCAATAACGGTAGATATTGAATGTCATTGGTTTTTAATGTATATAGATATAAATAAATCGCCCTTAACGTCTCCAGCTTCACAAATCTTCAACCATGGATGTTTCCATCGCTGCCCACAGATAGATTAACGGTCCACAGCAAGGATAATTTTGGTCCTAGAATCTTCAAGGGCCTGTTTGGTCATCTTCTATCGCTGTATCCAAGCTATAAAGTTTTATACACGGATGGTTCCAAATCGTCCATACCAATACGTCAATCCATACTATCGGCAGAATTAACAGCCACCTGGAAAGCTCTATAGATTGTAATGGAGGTTGAGCCTGGTGATTGGTTGATTTGTACTGATTCCCTAAGCTCTATCCTGGCAATTGAAAATGCAACTTTTAGACACCCTATTATCGTTGGTATCTTTAACATCTATCACAATCTTGTTGAATGGAAAAGAAGAATATCAATTATTTCGGTCCCCAGTCATGTGGGCATAGATGGTAATGAGAGAACAGACAAAGCAGCTAGAGAAGCGACTCTAAGTGGTACATATATTCCGAGCTTTCTATATTATAAGGATCTATATCCCATTATTACGACTGAAATCGATAGTCTTGTTCAATTGGAGTGGGACTTGCTGGAGTGCGATAATAAATTGTGGTTTATTAAGCAAGACTTTTTTACTTCTATGACATTATCTACTAATAGGTATAAGCAGGTGCTGTTAAATAGGCTAATGATCGGGCATTGTCAGTTCTCATATTCATATCTTTTGACTGGCGATGTTCCTCCGTTGTGTGATTATTGTGGACTATTAAAAATAATCCGACATATCACGGCCGGCTTGGTGGCGCAGTGGTAAAGACGATGGGACGGTCCTTCTAATGTTGCGATATCCGCGGGTTCGAATCCTGCTTTGACATGGTCGTAAAATTTGTGAATGTTCTAGGCAAGAGTGTAAATTCGGACAAGGAAAATGATCCCAGTCATGCCAGTAATCAGGCTGGGTAAGACCAAAAACAACGACAAGTTGATGATTCGGAGCAGCGTTTGAAGATGATCAGGCGTAATAAACCCGAGTTTTTGCGTCGATATGTGACAATGGATGAAACATGGCTCCATCATTTCACTCCGAAGTCCAATAGTCAGATAGTCATACGAATGGACTGGACACGATGAACCCGCTCCAAAGCGTACGAAAACGCAACAGTCGGCTAGAAAGGTTTTGGCGTCTCTATTTCGGGATGCGCATGGAATAATTTTCATTGACTACCTTGAAAAAGGAAGGACCATCAACAGCGACTATTACATAGTGTTATTCGACCGTTTGAAGGACGAAATCTTCGAAAAATGGCAGCATTTGAAGAAAAAGAAAGTGCTGCTTCACCAAGACAATGCACCGTGTCACATGTCAGTGAAAACAATGGCAAAAATCCACGAATTTGGCTTCGAATGGCTTCCTCATTCACCGTATTCACCAGATCTGCTCTCTAGTGACTATTTCCTGTTCTCAGATTTCAAGAGAATGTTCGCTAGGAAGAAATGTTCGTTGAATGAAGTGGTCATCGCCGAAACTGAGGCCTACTTTGAAGCAAAGGACAAATCGTACTACAAAAATTGTATCGAAAAGTTTGAGCACGCTGCTTAATTTGTCCACCATGAAGCGACATACACGATAAGAAAAATAAGTCAAATTTTCAACATCAATTACCTAATAAAATGTGTGTGCTTTAGTAGAGCTTGTCAGAAGACTGCTTGTTCTCTCAGAGAGCTAAACAGAGCGTTAAACCGAATCATATTTTCTAGACAAGGTACACCGTGTATAAGTGGTTTCTAAAAAGCTTGCGAAAATTCCTTATTTTTTTGTCCAGGTAACTTACAGGGAAGAAATCACGATTTTACCAGGGAAGTAGAAAAAGGTCATAGATCTAAACAGCATATATACGAGGGGGAACCAAATATAAACAGTCATTTTACTCTTTATCTTAGCACGTAATTCCGATCTAGAGGATTTGATGCTCGAGTAATCTTTTGTTTATCAGGAGGGGGAAACCGGTGTGGGTAGCAACTGTGTTCGGTTCTGTCAGGATACATTGTTCCACAACATCACCGTCGATCGTTTCAAAACAACAAAAAATCCAGAATACTTAGATTTTGTGTTACATTAATAACTCTATATTAATAATAATTAAATTGTTGTGCTATTCTTGGTGGTTTAACATACATTGGTTTTAAAATATGGAAGAATAAGGGTAAGTGCAGAATGTAAGGTTAAATTTTTAAAAGTTATAAAATCAAAACAGCATCAATTTATTTATAGTGGCAATTTCAGCTGGCAAATTTATAATACATAATTTTCTACAACTTGAAGCAAACGTCGGGGTATGCCCATTCGTGACGTCATCATCCTTCATGACAATGCCAGGCCACACACCGCAGTTTTAACAAAGAATGAATTGGAATAAAGGCGCTCGGAAACCCTCGAGCGCCCTCCTTATAGCCGTGTTTCGACACCTTGTGAATATTTTTTATTTGCGCCCTTGAAAAAATCACTTGGAGTCAAACAATTTGAAAGCAATGAAGACGTAGAGGAGTATATGCGCAATTGGCTGATAACTAGCACTCAAACTGTTTATGAAGAAGGAATATTCAAACTTCCAATTAAGTGGCAAATGTGTGTAAGGCACGGAGGTGACTACATTGAAAAATGTTAAATGTTTATAGCATTGATCAATAAATTGATTTTACAAAATTACCGTTTATATTTGATTCCCTCTCGTATCATTAGATATCGTATACATTTTATATGAGTAAATTAGTTTTGAGAAAACATGAAAAGAACCGATATTTATTTCCCCCCAACCAATTATACTCTCTTGTATTTTCTAGTTGCAGATATTTTATTTCATCCTTAATTGATACCTGTTACCTGCGACCAGTTCTGCAAAAAGCTCTCTAATTGCTGAGTGAATAATTTAAAATAAACATTTCTTTAAAGGAGAGCGGCCGTTATCACCCTCTTTACCTCCACCTTTAAAATAAATAAAGTTTAAAAGCAAACTGTCGGGCAATAAATCGCCAGTAATTCAACCATGTTATGGCGCTCGTGAGAACCAGAGCGGTTTGGTGGCAATAATTTGGTAGGATTTAGAGAGCGAATTTATGTGGTCATGAACTTGGACAAGACCGCAAACAGGTTCGAAGTTCCCATCTTGTATTTAAAAATGTTATATATAGCGTTTATACGAAATCTTTGCTGGGAATTGTGTTAAATTAACGTTCAAAGTGACGGTTCTGGTGCTAGTGCGATGTGTGGAATTGAATTTGGGTCATGATATATGTGCTTTTATGTTTGTGTTTACCATCGGTACAATTATACAATCAGGTGGAAAATTAATGGATCAAAATAGAACAGCCTAGATGACTTAAATAAAAAATCACAAAAATATTGAATTATAATAATAACTAGCGACCCGCCCCGGCTTCGCACGGGTGCAATGCTGATACTAAATTAAATACACTACAGAAAAAATATGAACGTTGTATATAAAAACATAGCGGCCCGCTCCGACTTTGCACGGGCATAAAATATATATGCCTATGTCACTCAATGAAAACATGATTAAAATCGATTCAGTATTTTTGGTTCATTCATTACTGCCCTTGGCCTGCATGCATTAAATTTGGAGTAAAACAATTCCTCTTCCCCTATACTTACTATGAAGATTTCCTGCTATCTTTGGAATATCTAAATTCATACAATTTTTATTACATTACACATTTTTAAACGCAAATTTTAAATTTGTAATATCTCCGAAAATGTTTGTTTAATTTACATGCTGTAAGGAACCATATTGATCTATATTAATCGCACACTGTATTTAAGGTACTTAATTCGATAAGGATTAATGCCGTATTGCTTAAAATAGCTTCGTAAATAAGCCATTTTCTCACGTAAAAAGTAAACAATAAAAATGGTTAATGTGGGTTATCCCTAAAAGATAAACATATACCATCGCGGACTTTTTTGTAGACCTTTTTATGGTGTACAATACTGTAGTACATTAATTTGATCTAACTCGTAGGGTTAGGCAGCGTTTTTGCTAATTGCTAAATAAGCCTAAAAAAATAGGTTAATTTACGACATCACGTTAGAAACCTCTAAAATTAGCAATGTTGCCTTAGTATATTATGCATGTATTATACATACAAACCTTCCTCTTGAATCACTCTATCTATTGAAAAAAACCGCATCAAAATCCGTTGCGTAGTTTTAAAGATTTAAGCGCACATAGGGATATAGGGACAGAAAAGGCGACTTTGTTTTATACTATGTAGTGATTTTAACATTTTATTTACCGTAAAATTGTTTTTGCGATAACTGGAATTTACCACGGCAAATTAACTAAATTTGCCCAGAATCGCTTTGTCGATCGTGAATGTGCTATGTGACTGTAACTAAAATAATAATTTTAAAAATAATGCTAGAATTGGAGTGAGTGATTATTCCAAACACATTAACTATGTTAAATGTAGTAGAATATTTAAGAACATCAAATAAAATACTAGCAGTTTAACACTTGGCAAGAATATTAACAACTTCAAGTAATAACTCGAAAAAGTAAAGCGAGAATAGTATTATTGAAATCAAATTTACAAAAATAAATCAAAATTGTATAGATGCTAAGCCTAAATAGAGATACAAAATATTTGACAGGGTACCAAAATATTCATTTTACATAGATTACAGTAGCCATAACACAAGAAATAGTTTAAATTGAATACATTTGATTAAGGATATTTGATTTTATTAGCTAGTAGTTCTTACTTTAGAACGGGCCAAATATCTTAATGCTCATGTCAGAGGAAAATTTGACTCTTTCGTGGAAAATATTCGGCAGAAACTATTACAATTCAATGTAGAAAAGAACGACAACTTAACCATAATATTTTTAGTACACGTTATCTCATTATTCTAACACTATGTCGCTTATTATTTAGTTTAAATTTCCATCTTCTTGCAATTATCCAATGTTTGTATCATATAATAATTAGCATGTTTACTCTTTCATATAACTTTTATATTGTGTAATTTTTAATATTATTTTTGTTTCATTGTCACTGTGAATTTCATATAGATATTGCAAGTAACACGCTTTTTTAGTACCATATGTATCCAAACATGTTTCAGTATGGAATAAGAATAGGTTTTTCATTGGTTCGCTTTTTCAGTGGTAATATACTGCTTTATTTGCATAATCAGAAGCTCCTTAATTATCATGTGCATTGTAATGGTGAATATTAATTAAAATGTTTTGGAGCTTAATATTCTTTGGGTTTCAAGTTGTTGCCAATATTTTTGATGATCATTCCTTGAATATTTTTTATACACCTTTGTTTTTAATATAAAAATTTCCCCTTGGCGACATTTTAACAAGTCTTATTGGAGTCTGTTTTTGTTAAATTAGTTGATATAGTACGTTGATACAAGATATAAATACGTTGATTTAGTCAAATGCAAGCATCATAATTTCTATGTACTTCTGACATTTTTCTGTCAACAAAACATAATTTATAGAAGTGTTTGCTATTTGGTTTTGAAAACTGGCTATCGGTTACTGTCTAAAGTACATTTACATGTATTACAAGTGCAAATTTTGCAACCTTCATGTCAAATTCAAGAAGAGCACAAACTGTTACAGTAACTCGGAAAAATGTTTTAAACTACCTTAAAGACAAAAACAAAGAACGCTAATTTTTCATATATTCCATCAGCTCTAAGTATAGAAAATTGTAAAATAAATGACCATTCGTCAATTTCTAATGCAGTGAATTTGGAGAGATTAGCTTAAAGCTGTTAGAATTCACCCTAGTCTGGCGATACTATCTTGGGGAGGTGTTATCAAACATATTTTGATCCTTAATAAGCCATACATGTACTCAGTGTCATGTCAGTTAAAACTTTTACAAGAATGAAGCTTTCGTATTAAAATTGGAAAATCAGTAGCTAACTGCAGTTAATGGTATTAAAATTATTTGTGCCAATTTATGTAAATAATGTTTAAAAACTTCAAGAAATCTTTACATATTTTGTGTTGTTAATACACTCATTTTGAATGTTATAGTGTCATGGACAGAACTTAAATATATATTAGATCATGTATTTTTATTTGTTGATCACAGACAATCTAAAATTAAACAGATTAATGTTAAATAATCTAAAATCAACACTATTTTAATGTAGACTAAAAAAAATCTTATAAAATAAATTGTATTAAATATGATAATTTATGGATTTATTAATGATTGTAAACCGATGATGAAACTAAATATTGTTAACTGTTCTTTTATATGCAGAAGGTCTAAATAATATTATTAAGACGTGATATACTACGTAATGATGCACTGTAAACGAACCCAAAATACCTTTTATATTATAAATTATCGTTTTTCGACTACTGTGATTACTATCTAAGGAAAATTGATGGGTTTTGCTGGCAGGCAAATTATAATTTATTTGCGTTTTTTTGTCTATGTCCCATAGCATAAAAGATGACTTTTTGAGGCATCTCAACCCAACCGGCGACCAAACAACTTTTCTACAATCATTAGAAACTTTAATTTTAATTTCAAAGTCTTAGATTCGTATAAATTAACGTCGGATTTTATTGCATTTTTTCCCAGCCATTTACACGGCAACTCGAAAATGTCTAGACCTGTAAAACTCTGTCCCCCTTTTTCATATGTTTGCAGTCGGCAAGAAGAACGAGCTTAAATGATTAAGGAAATTGATATTAATGTTGAAAAATTAGAATGACGGAGAAATACGGACAAGCCCGTAGATTTAATTTTTCTTTTCATTAATTAGACATACGGCCTTGTATATTACATACCTTGAAGTTGTATACCGAAGGAAATATCTTCATGGAGTAGGTGTTTTCGATCTTCAGCACGTCAACTTCATGAAGTCCCTCGGTCGGTAAAGTAGTAATCATTGTATTGGACAAGTCACTAGATAGAAACATAATCAATAATTAGTTATTAGAATGTATAAATGTTTCTTTTGCAATGCCACATAAATAAAAACTTTTTATATCATATTATTTGCTTTGTTGTATAATTTGTTGAAGTGTTTTTAGGTATCCAATATTGTTAGTTTCCCCATCTGATGCGTATATGAATTAGGCAAATGCGTTTTCGAGGTGTGATGGCAATTACGGTTGCCTATGTGAGAGGTATGAATCTTAAGAATTCATACTAAAAATTAAATTGTGTGAAATAACATAAGGAAGTGGAAGTGTCCTGAATAATATTATTTGACAAGAACGCAAAGTCTAAACTACGAATCACCATATATGACTTCCGAAAATATACATTATTTTGAGTTACTATTAATAAAATTTTAAATTACCTTTGATGCAATAAAGAAGTATACATTTCTGAATTCTTGCCATATATTCTATTCTGAAGATTTTTCTGATTATTTTTAAAATTGAGTATTGATTACAATTTTCGTGAGTATTGGTTTGATTATCACTTAAATGAAATGACGAGCTATTTTCAAATTAACATATAAGAAAGTCAAGGATACTCAGGGATATCATGATCATAATAAAACAAGACCACAAAACTATTCGTAAAATCTTTTGACGGCAATATGCTTAAATATTTACTTAATGATATAAAATTATTAAAATGCGAATATTAATTGCTTAGCTTTTTCTTAAATGTGAGACATTTTGTTGTTCTTTGTGGAGTGATCAACTGTAACAGGTCAATTGAAAAGTCCCCGGCCTACCATAGTAAAACACGTTATTTTACACACAAAATTAGTTTTTTTTTTATTTAACATAATTCCCTGTAAGGGTCGTACACTGATTATAGCAACCCTCCAACTTTTCCATACCATTTTTGTAGTGCGATTTGTCCATCAAAATAGGCCTCAGTTTCATCGATTACCTCTTCATTCGACCAAAAATTTCTTCCCAACGAGCATACTTTTGAGATCTGAGAGCAGGAAATAGTCGCTGGTGGCCAGATCTGGAGAATATGGGGGATGAGGAAGCAATTCGAAGCCAAATTCATGCATTATTGACAAGATGCATTGTCTTGGTGAAGCAGCACTTACTTTTTCTTCAAATGCGGCCGTTTTTCGGCGATTTCGTCCTTCAAACGGTCCAATAGCACTATGTAATAGCCCCTGTTGATGGGGCTTCCTTTTTCAAGGCAGTCAATGAAAATTTTTCCATGCGCATCCCAAAATACAGACGCCATAACCTTGCCAGCCGACTGTTACGTTTTCCCACGCTTTGGAGCGGATTCATCGGGTGTCGTCCACTCGGATGACTATCGATTGGACTGGGTACGCAATACTCGGGTTTATTACGCTAGATCATCTTCTAACACTGCTCTAAATCATCAACTCGTCGTTGTTTTTGGCCAAAAGTCAGCTCGCGCAGCAACCAATTTGTATAGAGCTTTCTCATACCCAAATATTCGTGAATGATATAATGTACACGTTCAGTTGATATCTTTAGAGTATCTGCTATTTCATTCAGTTTCAATTTACGGTCATTCAAAATCATTTGTAGATTTTTTAAATGTTTTCGTCGGTAACAAACTATTTTGGGCATCCAGTGCGTTCACCGCCTTCGGTGCTCATTTCACCATGTCTAAACTTAGCATTCTAATACTTGATGGTTGATTTTCCTAGGGCAGTGTCCGGAAACTCGACATCAAGGCAAGTTTTTGCTTCAACTGTATTTTTCCTTTTAAAAAGCAATATTTTATCAACACGCGAAATCTCTTTTTATCCATTTTTTTACGTTAACAAAAGTTGCTTGACTTAAAATGATATAATTCACAAATTAATGATCCGACAGCTGTCAAATTTATACACGCATCTTTTGACGGTTAGGGCTAACTGGATGGCTAATATGGATTTAATTCTAGTAGCTCCATCTATCACCCACGTCATTCCATCACTTTTGATGTCGTTTCTTTATCTCTGATTTTCTTTATGTTTTGATGGAAACTTTATTCTTGTTTTTCATGCACAACGAAATTTTCAGGAGAAATTCAAGATGATTGTGCAAGTGGTATGTTTTAGGGCTCACTAGACAACCAAGAGTTTTGTACTTGCTTATAATATTAGTTAAAATAATTTTATAATTGGTGTTTTGCATATTACCCAAATACTTCTTCAAAGAAAACATTGTATGTCAATCTTTCCAAAATTTAATTAACATTGTAAAGTAAGCCTAGCTACTGTATATCCAAATAACGTCTCTTCAATGATATTGGAGTGCAACTAATCCAAAAAAAAAGAGACATATTTGTAGGAAATAGATCATACTCAGAATTTTTTTTTTCGAAAGTTAATATGCCCAATAATAGGCAATGCCAACATAATGCTAATGCTGAACACTTAATTCCTACAGGTTCTGGTACATATAACAGAAACTGCCCATACAGCTGGTTTTTCAAGAAACGATACCGAGGAGAAATACACTGGCTTCCAATATCAACAGATTTCAACTCTGGTGATTTTTATGTTAGCTCCATTTTGTGTACATATTGAATTGCAATGAATCCTAAGTAGTGGAGGCCCTTAAAGGATACATATAATGTGTAAGAAATGCAGGAAAGGGTTCACTAATTTAGGCTCTTCCTTAGAGTACTGCAAGAAGAAATCGAAACATATTTTGAGGGTATTTTATAAATACAATAAAACCTATATTTTTAACTTAATATTTTAAGATAAACGACAATATTTCCATAATTTATTTTGTTTTATTTTTGTGTGATATTTGAACATTCCAATTCGAAATAGCATATAAATTTGTATAGTCTTAGCCAACACTATATATTACAGGAAAAAGGAAGTTATTCCAATATTACAAAAATCTTTAAAAATTCACAAATATTATTTTAAGTTCAACTATTTTTTATAATTATGTGATTGAGATTAATATATCTCATTGAAAATTGAAGTTACCTTCTTGTCAATTCTATTTGGCTCAGTATAATATAATCCTTTCAACGCATAAAATCGATAATGAAAATGTATTGTATATTATATTAGCCCCTTTCATTTTTGTGTCAATTTTATTATGTCAAGATATATTCTTTTAAGACTGCAATTATTCTTTTAAGAAATATAAAATACTCACATATACCGTAGATTTTGTAATCCGATGAAAGCCCTTCGATGTAACTGTTTCAGTTTCATATTACCCCTGAAAACGCTGTGAAAATAAAAAGAAAATCAAACTTCGGCAACGAAACCGTAAAAATAGCTATCAAATTTGTCTGGAAGGTGGCTGTTCAATTATTTAAAATAATGAAGAACACTTTATAGCAAAAGCCGTTTTAACTTAATATATCAATAGTACTAATCATTATTTTATAAATAATTAAATTAATATATAATTTTATTAATACGATTTGCAGATAATTTAATGAAGTACTGAAGAAAACAACTTACAGTGTAGCAATTTGGGAGTCTGTAAAAGCTTCCTCTTGAATCTCTTCAATTTCATTAAAACTTAGTATCCTGAAAGTAAATAAAACCATTGTTCAATTTTAATATTACACAGTTACGTAAAAATAAAAGAGATAAATTAGTTTAATAAAGTTTAAGTTCTACAGGGCCTATAAAATATAATACAGTTAGACATGGGGAAGGCTCCGTTATGATTTAGTCCAAAATAACGTGGTATTCTAAATAAATAACTCCTGATTGTTAGATAACAAATGTATATTAATTTAATGAAGAAAATAAAACTGAATTATGAATATGAGTAATTTCATTTGGTGTTAACATATGTAGTTAGAAAACAGGTGATCTCTATCTAAGGTTGTAGAAAAAGTACAAGGGGCGGTCACCAAAAAATACAAATTGACTAAAGACTGGAGAATACAGCTTAATAGCTTCAAATCTATCCATGTTAATTTTGCTTTGGGGCGAAATGTTAAAAACCAACCATTTGATGGATGCGTGATTTTTCAAGCAGAATTAGCCAAATATCTCTGAATGTATCTAGATAGCAGATTAGACTCAAAGCTAAGTAACTGTACTGGTTATTCGGGATATACTCTCAATTTAACCTAAAATCAAAGAGATATGGCAAATACGAAGTTGCACCAAAACATCAAACCAATTAGTAATCCAACACACTCAAAAAACCAATAACGAAGTAACCAATCTAACCGAAAGTAACCTATGAAGAGCTGTACAATGGCCTCGAAATAAAATGGACATACGAGGTGATCCAAGATTTGGCCTTAAAACATGAAATAAGGTTGCCAAATAACAGCGATGTGGAAGCAAGAAAGCTGCTGGACAACACGCAGGAAATTAGAAGATTGGGGCAAATCAAACCACACGAAATTCTTCAGTGTATAAGTATAATTTTAACTTTAGTTTAAGTAGTTTTAGTAGGTTAGTTTTATTTTAATTTGGGAATTACATACTAATGTATTAATCTCGTACTCGCCTTGCTTGTGTATTAATGCAAGTACAACAGAACATTTGTAATAAATTAATTTGTAAATTAGGATTGTACTAAACATATGTAATGTAAGATAAACTTTTATTTGCTTTTAATAACTTAATTTCCTAATGTCGAGTCAACAATGGACAAACTACCAACAATAATTATACCAACAATAATTATATCAATAATGTATGGCAAGACAGTGCAAATTCAACGGCTTGATGTTCTGCTCGGACAACTGGACAGTAAGCTCTACAATTCCCCTTGTAACATATCGCCACACCCATTTAAGCGATTATAGCAAAATAATGGTATAGAAATCCATCATCATGCCGATTAGAGCATAAGGTATTGAACTATTGCGCACAGCAAGCAGTAGAAATAGTAAAGTATTGGAAAGGTTCGAAAGCAAGGCTTGAAGGAATATGTTTAATATTACCCAAAGCGCGAGCAACAGGAATATGCGAACAGTAAAGCAGGAAATAACGAATTATATTATGAAGTATCATAGGAGACTTGCACAACATACCAACGAGCTGACATTGGTTCTGCGTGGAGTAGGCGAACAACGGCATGTGAGGCTTAAAAGCTGCTACACCCGCAGATTCGGCAACATATTTACGTAGAGAGACGTAGAGCAGTATCCTCGATTTCAAGCTTTCTCATTAATAAAAAAAAACAATAAAAAATAGAAGAAAAATAGTTTAGAAGATGGACAATACAGTGGCTTATTGTTTTAAGACCGACTGCCATGGCGCGGCACGGGCAAGAAAGAAAGTACCCCGCTTACGCAAACTGGACGTTTGCAGAGAAGACCGTCAGCATGAAAAAAGTCAATAATTGTCCAAAAAAGAAAGGAGGTATTAAAAACTATGGTAAAAACTATCAAAGAAATAAAATGTCAGAAAAGTTTTTATGAAAATTATTCAAACGAGACCTCGGAGAGCTCGCGAATAAACAAGCCGAGAGGCGCAGTGGGATTTAAATCGAATCGCGGTTGTGTAGATAACTTTTTCACGCTCTGCCAGTTTATCGAGGAACGTATTATATGTGGAACACGCGCGATTATCGTTTTTATTGCAGAAAGAACTGCTTTCGTCTGTGCACACTGGTCCTCACTATTACGAATCACTTATGATTCGGGACGGGACGGAATTAATACACCACTTATGGCCTTGGAGAAACTTTATTTTGATCCCTGGAAATTTATACCCACTCGATACAAGTCACAGCGTCCTCTACTAACTTTTCTTCCTCCTTTCTATACTGGCTCTTGTATCGAGACAAGTCATATATTTAACACTCACTTTAGGCAGCTTTGGACTTGAATGTTCCGATACAAATTATTAAGCTTCTTTAGACAAATGGAAGAAATGTTATAATCAAAACCAATACCAGGCCTTTTCGAAAGCTTATTTTCGCAAACCTTCTGTATCGCTCCTCAACTTGAACACATTGTCACACTTTGAAGTCTGGAAGCTTAAAGTCTTTTAAATGCGATTCTTAAGACGAATTATTCATGTTTCTCTCCGAGATCATATTAGAAATAACTTAATTTGATTAAGATACGACAAGCGATGTCCAGTTGAGAAGTAAATCCGAAGTCATAAAACGCAATGACTCGAACATGTCCGTAGAATGAAAGCTGAAAGATGATTCCGTAGAGACTTGAGCGCCCTGATAAGCCTTTTGTGTGGAACGTCAACATCGTCAACAATGAAAACAATATTCGAGGTCCTGTAGCATAATCAGCAACATATAGGTTGTGAAGTAGATATTCTCTCTGCAGTTCGATAATGAAGACTGCCCTATATTTTTAGGGCACTTATTATTACTAATTATGTTCCAATTAATTGATCGAAATTGCTTTTATTCAATTAAATGAAATTCAAATGTAAATTCATCAAAATACAAATAGTGCTTATCTTAATACATTTATATTTCCTTTTTTAAACGTTATATAATCAAGTTGTTGCTAAAATACCGGCACCTATGAAAGTCATCGGCGTACTCTTGACAGCCCTTGTGTTTCAAATAAGGTGTTGAGTAAAAATTAGTTTTTTTCCATTTAAAAACCACACGGTACATATCTTACAGTCAGTTAATAAATACAACTAATTAGAAATGATTCTTTCGTATAGTTCTTAAAACCTAGATATATCATTTTAGACCTACACTTAATTAGTATTTTATTTTTGGTCTCCTAGTAGTACGCTCCACATAGTTACATAACAGTTGATATAGCAGAAGGAAACAATAACCACTTGGTGTTTCTCTTAAAAACTGTTTCACTTTTTCGCTGCCGTTGATATCGTCGGGCATCTACAAATATTTATTTGTAAATGCCCTCATTTCTAATATATTATGAAGCATTAAGAATGCTGCGAAGAATTTTTTCAGTAAATTTGAATTATATTGATATAGGATCTCTTTGTGCAATTTCATAACATCACATGTATTTATAGAATAAATTATTTATTCTATAAATGTATATTATATTATTTATTCTATAAATTTATATAGAATATATTATTTATAGAAAATTATCAGGCAAATTGAAAAGTCTCCGGCCTGACACAGCCACAAATATCTGCAGTAACAGGTCAATTGAAAAGTATCTGTCTTGACACATAAATGGCGCTACTAGAATTAAATCCATATGTTTTTTAGTTAGCCCCAACCCTCAAAAGATGCATGTATTAATTTGACAGCTGTCGGATTATTAGTTTGTGAATTATAGCATTTCATGAGTGAAGTAACTTTTGTTATTGTGAACAAAAAATGGATAAAAAGGAATTTCGCGTGTTGATAAAATAGTGGTTTTTGAAGGGAAAAAATACAGTTGAACCAAAAACTTGGCTTGATGCCGAGTTTCCGGACACTGCCCCAGGAAAATCAACAACAACCAAGGATTGGTATACAACAGGTATATGGGAACAGTAAAGCAGGAAATATAAGGTTAGACGTGGTGAAATGAGCACCGAAGACGCTGAACGCAGTGGACGCCCAAAAGAGGTTGTTACCGACGAAAACATTTAAAAAATCCATAAAATGATTTTGAAAGACCGTAAATCGAAAGTGAATGAAATAACAGACACTCTATATATACCAAATGAACGTGTACGTCATATCGTTCGCGATTATTTGGGTATGAGAAAGCTCTGTTCAAAGGGGGTGCCGCTCGAGCTCATCTTTGACCAAAAACAACGACGGATTGATGATTCGGAGCACTGTTTGAAGATGACTAAGCGTACTAAACCCAATGGTCAATGCATGAAAAATGGCTCCATCATTTCACTCCGAGGTCCATTAGACAGACTCCGGGTGGACTGAATACGATGAACCCGCTCAAGGACCATCAACAGCGACTATTACACAGCGTTATTGGACCGTTTGAAGGACGAAATAGCTGAAAAACGACAGCATTTGAAGAAAAAGAAAGTGCTGCTTCACTATGACAATGCCCAGTGTCACAAGTCAGTCAAAACGATGGCAAAAATCCATGAATCGGGCTCCTAATTGCTTCCTCATTCACCATATTCCCCAGATCTGGCCCCCAGCGACTATTACCTGTTCTCAAATCTCGAAAGGATGCTCGCTGGGAAGAAAGTTTCGTTGAATGAAGAGACTATTGTGAAGGAAATGACAAAACGTACTACAAAAATGGTATCGAAAAGTTAGATGGTATAATAGCTAATTATAATAAGTATATATATCACTCGGTTTTAGCATCTTATAATGGACTTGCTGTAATATATACATATGTATCTTATTGATGATACCTAACGTCAGAACAAGACCTTATGGTCCTTCCTTTTTTAAGGTAGTCAGTGAAAATTATTGGATGCGCATCCCGAAATAAAAATGCCTGACTGTTACGGTTTTCCAAGCTTTGGAGAGGGTTCATCGTGTGCAGTCCACTCCGATGGCTGTGGATTGGACTTTGGAGTGAAATGTTGGAACCATGCATCCATTGTCACATATCGACACAAAAACTCGGGTTTATTACGCTTGATCATCTTCAAACGCTAGTGCCAATCATCAACTCGTCGTTGTTTTTGGTCAAAAGTATGCTCGCGCAGCACCCACTTTGCACAGAACTTTCTCATGCCCAAATATTCGTGAATGATATTTCTGTCTGCTATTTCATTCAATTTCAATTTACGGTCATTCAAAATCATATTGTGGATTTTTTAAATGTTATCGTCGGTAACAACGTCTTTTAGGCGTCTACTGCGTTCACCATCTTGGGTGCTCATTTGGCCACGTTTAAACTTAGCATACAAATAATTGATGGTTGATTTTCCTGGGGCAGTGTCCGGAAACTCGGCACCAAGCCCAGTTATTACTTCAATTGTATTTTTTCCTTCAAAAAGCAATATTTATCCATTATCCCTTTTACCAATTTTTTTTTCAATAACAAAAATTGTTTCACTCAAAATGCTATAATTCACAAACTAATGATCCGACAGCTGTCAAATACATACACGCATCCTTTGAGGCTTATCTATGTGTCAGGTCAGATACTTTTCAATCGACCTGTTACTGCAGATATTTGTGGCCGATGTTTAGCGGGGCATCGCTAAGAAAACTAGCAAGAAAGGACAACAGACACAAAGTCTATTAATTTTACATGGAAATGCTCGGTTATACGTTGGAAAGTTTGTGAAGGATACATTGTTGCAATTCGAATGGAAGTTGTGCCGCAACCGGCATACTCACTAGTCACAGTCCCTTTTGATTACTACTTGTTTAGACCTTTGCATGATAAATTTGCTTGGCCATGGTTTTGAAATGTCGAAGAAGTGCGAAAATGGATTGACGAATGGATCGCTGGTAATGATTTATTGACACACATGACCATATTGCCGGAAGTACGCGAAATAATCGAAGGGAGGTAATTGAAAATATTTCGTTAATATATACCATACCAATGTTTCTCAATAAATGCCTTCTTAAAGTAAAAAATTATCAGAATGCACGCAATATATTTCTCATATCCGAGAACTTTGCCGGTTTGCCTCAAAATCTACTGCTGTTGGAGAACTACGGTGAATATATATGATATAATACTATGGAGAAAACCGCGAGATTATTAAATTTGATGCTTTATGAATTATAACTTCGATGCACTTGTCAAAGAATGTTCACATTAACTGAAAAAGTCAAAATAAAAGAATCTAAGTCTAAATAAATTCGAAACCATAATTTTCATCAAGAAAACCTTATCGATTTCCATTAAGACGTATATCAAAACAACAATATTTACGATTTGATGAATATCAAGTTTGGCATATACAAAGAATTGCATAGTCTCTATATTAATAATCATCTATGTGATTAATCTTTTTTTTGCAGTAACGTCTGTTCGTAAACAAATTAAAACGACACAAAGTTTATTAAACTAGTTATATTATAATGATGTGGAGGTGGAGACAACTGATGTAAACCTCAATCTAAGATTGGTTTATATAGCCTACATTTCCAAAACAAAATCATTAATGAGTAAACAACAATTTTTTTGGGTTTAGGATCGATACGTGCTATTTATAGAACTGCATATTAACTAGTATGTGTTTATATATATAACTATTCCATTCCGTGTGTACGTATTTCAGCTGCTAAGCGATTCGACCGATTTGGATTGATTTTTTAGTATTTGGATTGATTAGATAATGGTTTAGTTTTCACAATTGGATTTGATAGATTCCATGAATTATTATTTAATAATTTGATTTTGCCAGAGTAACATTTTAATGGCAACCTCTGCAATAATGGCTGTTGCTATGTTTTTTTATAACATCTTTATTAGATACGCTTAGTACAATCTTAATTTACAATTAATTTATTACTACTTTTCCTACGTACTTGGATTAATTAACAAGCAAGACGAGTGCGAGAAAATACATCAGTATGTATTCCTCAATTATAAAATTATAATTATTTATTAATTATTAACTTATAGCTATAGTTTACACTAAATGTATACACTTTATATAAGTTCGTATGGTTGTGTTCGCTTCAATCTCCTGACAACCTGCGCGCTGTCCAGCAGTTGTATTGCTTCCACGTTAGTATGATTTAGTAATCTTCTTTCGTGTTTCAAGTTTCGAAATCTTGGATAACTTCGCAAATCCATTTGATTTCCAGGTCATCGTGCAATTCTTCGTTGGTTACATAGCGATAGGCATTGGTAATCAATCGAAGAACTTTGTTTTGACAGCGTTGTATGACTAGTTGATTTGAATTTTTAGTGCAATCCCATATTTGCACCCCATAGGTCCAGATTGGCTTTATAATTGTATTATAGGTCAACCTCTTTGATTCTAGATCAAGTTGAGAGTATCTTTATTTTGGTTCTAATGTGTTTTGCTTTTTGTTTAACGTGATGTTTCCAATTTAATCTACCGTCAAGATGGATTCCAAGGTATTTAGCTGATTCTGCTTGAGGAATCGGGCATCCATTGAGTGATATAATTAAGTTTTTATTATTTCGCCTGAATGCAAAATTAACGTGGACAGATTTGGAGCTATTAAGTTGAGTTTTCCAATCTTTCGTCCATTTATAGATTTTGTTAACTGCCCCTTGCACTTTTTCTATTTTCCTAGGCAGATATATATTTTTGCCATAATAATTGTGTCGTCAGCAAAGGTCCCAAGAACTTTCTTTTGTTGTTGGAATTGTTGTTATGTGTTGAATATAATTAAATATAATCAATTACAAGAGTCATTACATTAAGTAGTCACACGTGTATCAATATGTGTGTGTATGAAGTTGTAAATTTGTTTTACAGTTAGACAATATTATCCTTCTCATTTTATTCTGTATAAACAGAGATAGAATGCTGTTAAAGAAGTTCATGTAAAGTTCATGAAGGTCATGTAACCGAAAGAGCCCGCAAAAGTTGTCCATTTGTCAAACGTTGGCAAAATTCATCAAAATATTATAATTACTGGTTATAAACTGGCAAACGTTGTTTCAGAGAAAATTGTTAGGCTGGAAGGTATCCATAAAAAGCCAAAAAGTATACAGTTATTGGTCAAAAGTGAGCTCTCCCGGCACCCATTTTGCATAGAGCTTTCTCATACTCAAATATTCGGGAATAATATTATGTACACGTTCAGTTGATATCTCTAGAGTGTTTGCTATTTAATTCAATTTCAATTTACGGTCATTCAAAATCATTTAGTGGATTTCTTTAAGGTTTTCGTCGGTAACAAGTTTTGTTGGGCGTCCACTGCGTTCACCGTCTTCGGTGCTCATTTCACCACGTCTAAACTTAGCATATAAATCCTTGATGGTTGATTTTTTTGAGACAGTGTTCGGGAACTCGACATCAAGCCAAGTTTTTGCTTCAACTGTATTTTTCCCTTCAAAAATCAATATTTTATTATCGACACGCGAAATTCCTTTTTATCAATTTTTTACACACTAACAAAAGTTGCTTCACTTAAAATGCTATAATTTACAAACTAATGATTCGGCAGTGGTCAAATTTATACACGCATCTTTTGAGGGTTAGGGCTAACTAAAAAATATATGGATTTAATTCTAATAGCGCCACTATGTACCAAACCTGGGACTTTTCAATTGACATGTTACTTACACACAATTAATAGGTCAGCTGTGGTAACTGTGTGATGGCGTTAGGTATTTTAATGCTTTTTTAGATATATTTTTGTCAAAACTGAGCTGATTTTTCCTTTTCCTTTTACGGGCAACGTTGAAAAACCGAAATTGAAATTTTATGCGGCAACAGTGCTTTTTGATGCCACGCATTGGCTATTTTATTGGAAAGTCTGTATATATAACGCTTAGTGAATAGAATACTTTAAATATAAGTAGTAGCCTCTATTACTTAATTAAAATTTATTGGACTTAAAGTTAATAATAATTAATTATTTATTAAAAATTGATGTCTTAGAAAGTTATTTATGTGAAATTTAGATTTTTTCACTTTTAATAAAAGGAAAAAATATAAACTCAACGATTGTGGAGTGTAAATGTTGATAAGTGCCTAAGGGGAGTGCTTGCTCATTTTGTTTGTGGTTAATATTAAAAATGAACCTCCCTGTGATTGGCTGAACATTTATTTCAAATAGCTACGTGACTAGGTACTAAGCATCGATTGTAAAATCGTTTTGAACTCGTCGATACTAGGTTTTAATATGAATTATTAGTGAACAGTATAATGGATAGAGTTTCTCTTGCGAATCTTTGCTGAAAAGTTTCGAAAATGATCAATTTTTGAAAACTAATGATTTCAGGGGATGCAAAATTAATTTCGCACGAAATAATGTGACCAGGGTCTTCACAAATGGTTGCAAATCTGGCACTGAAAACCAAGAATATAAGATGTCATCTATTCATATATAGAAACTAATCACTACATAGTATAAAACAAAGTCGCCTTTTCTGTCCCTATATCCCTATGTGCGCTTAAATCTTTAAAACTACGCAACGGATTTTGATGCGGTTTTTTTCAGTAGATAGAGTGATTCAAGAGGAAGGTTTATATGTATAATACATACATAATATACTAAGGCAACATTGCTAATTTTAGAGGTTTCTAACGTGATGTCGTAAATTAACCTATTTTTTAGGCTTATTTAGCAATTAACAAAAACGCTGCCTAACCCTACGAGTTAGATCAAATTAATGTACTACAGTATTGTACACCATAAAAAGGTCTACAAAAAAGTCCGCGATGGTATATGTTTATCTTTTAGGGATAACCCATATTAACCATTTTTATTGTTTACTTTTTACGTGAGAAAATGGCTTATTTACGAAGCTATTTTAAGCAATACGGCATTAATCCTTATCGAATTAAGTACCTTAAATACAGTGTGAAATTAATATAGATCAATATGGTTCCTTACAGCATGTAAATTAAACAAATATTTTCGGAGATATTACAGATTTAAAATTTGCGTTTAAAAATGTGTAATGTAATAATTATTGTAAATTGTATGAATTTAGATATTCCAAAGATAGCAGGAAATCTTCATAGTAAGTATAGGGGAAGAGGAATTGTTTTACTCCAAATTTAATGCGTGCAGGCCAAGGGCAGTAATGAATGAACCAAAAATACTGGATCGATTTTAATCATGTTTTCATTGAGTGATATGGGCATATATATTTTATGCCCGTGCAAAGTCGGAGCGGGCCGCTATGTTTTTATATACAACGTTCATATTTTTTTTGTAGTGTATTTAATTTAATATCAGCATTGCACCCGTGCGAAGCCGGGGCGGGTCGCTAGTAATATATATAGTAAAATTTTCAAACAGCGGAAAACAAAACTTGCCTTATTTCTTTGAACTTATACAGCAATCTAAACTATGATTATAATCTTAAAATGTTTTAGAACTACCCTCGCAGAGGTCCAGTTAAAGCTGGATCAGCTGAATTTTTTGTTAATGACGGGGAACGGGCCTAAAAAATAAACAATTTCAAGACAAGCTCCCTTGTTAGGTAGGGTTTTTATTAAGCTTGAACTTGAGTTTAAAATTCCCCGCTAATTTAGGTTCGTTTACCTTTAATTTTCAGTTCAATTGAACTTTGTAGATGTATAAATCTTGGCTTAGAATGTTAGGCAATTGTCTTGGGCGTTACGTGAAACTGACTATGTCGTTTATTATTATAGCAAGGACTTTACAGTGCTGCTTCCATTTATTTTTAAATAATAAATAAGAGATAAAAAGGTTGCATAGTTTAATTAATATTATATTAATTATTATTATATTTTTCCATATTTCACTATTCACAAGCCCTTTCAGTACATCCATTAACATTTCTGCTATTATCCTACGATTTTTTGTATGAGTTTTAGCTCCAATACGTTATTTAGAGGCTCTATTGCCATGTTCATATTTACACTTGCATTTTTATGAGCTTTATTATACGTTCCTCATCTTTTAAGTAGTACCTAAAGGAAACCATTATACCACTATATTACCATAAAGTTATACATATTTCTTCATGTAGATAATAAATTCTACTTGACTAGCTTTTCGAGTTTCATAATATATGAACTGACTAATTAGGCAAAAAAAGTATACCATTCTCCGATATTACATTTCTAAATTATTTTTTCATAAAAGTAATAAACATTAATAAAGAATGCTTCCACAAAACGATTGTAAATGATACCCATAGAAAAAATAGAAATTTCACGGTATAGGCGACCTTGGGGAAATGTTTTGTTTAGTTCAATCAACTGTAGCGCTGCGATCGCAAATTGTGATTGCCTAGTTTAAATTCCTGGTGCCGGCACTAACATGAAATGTGATTGGTCGATCAAATTGTGTGAAGTCAGCATTTTCTATGGGCGTCCATTTTTATGTTTGTTGTTTGTAGGTTACAGATTTTGTTTAGATCACGAAATTTTCGTTTCACGTTGTGCATATTTTCTGTTTTACATTAATTATTATGGAGTAATAATATAAAAATTAATGACAATGCGTCAGTGTAGTAAAAGATGTAATGTACCGGGGTAAAATTCTACTACGGAAATTAGACATCGTTTCCCAAAGAATGATCTCGCTCCTTTCCAAAAATGGGTTGATCAAGTAAATAAGTAAGTTACTTGGATAAACCACAATGCAAATATATCAACGTCATGGTGTTTGTTATGGACATTTTAGTGAAAAATTTAGAATTATCCTTCCTTCACGAACAGGTATTTGGGTAAATGCATATCCATCATTGGTTTTATCAGGTACATATAAAATTATCTATCTACTACATGTTTGTTTATATATTGTTTGTTTACGGAAATTCAAAAACTTCTAATAAAAATAATAAATAAAAACTAAAACAGTCTAATTAAAAATTTAATTGCTACTTTTAGGGGATTTATTACCTTAAAGAAATCTATTTTGTCTAAATTTACAAATAACTACATTTGTTTAACAAATCTTAACCAAGATCGCTTGAAGATTTTTGTTGGAACTATTAGAGGCCATGGGGGTAGAAAGAGCATCCTTCCCCTAGTATGTTCGAGAAATTTTTAAAAGGGCTCATCATTTCACATCATTCTCCCGGAGAAAATTGTGAAGAAGATGAACATGTTAGATAACTTATATTCTTTTTTAATGGGAGATCCAGTACCACTTGAGGTTGTTAAATCACCAGTTGAGTCTATATTTTCAGTTTCAGAGAATTTTGCTCTGAGGAAAAGGAGTCTAATATTGTATTTTAGTCTTATTTCAGGCTATTTAACAAAACTTCTGAAAAAGAGACAACATGCAATATTTGTCTATATTCTATATTAAGTAGTTCCACAGATAGATAATACTCTAAAATCTAAATATTTTTAAAAAACACATACATTTTTATTGTTTCGACTGTCCAATCCATAGTGAGTTTCAAGACCAAATTTTAAGTTATTATGAGGTGTGATTGTATTTTTGGTTTAATGAAGTTAATGCAATATCAACAGGGAAGGATTTAAAGTTTACCTTCAATATATCAAGATAAGTTAGAACTCTAATAGATCCCATAAAATTGATGGCACTAAACATATATGGGAAGGCGTTATAGAAGAATTATAGATATTTTAATATTGCCTAGAATAGAGTTCATAATTGTTTTTTTTTGCTTTTTGCTTATATATATTTATATTATTTACACTTATGTATATTTGTATAGGATTTTATTTTAATAAATTAATTTCAAAATTTAAATTTGATTTTTATTTAAATACTATTGGCCAATAAATGTGACGTCACAAAATAATCAGGGGAAATGGCAGACCAATCAAAGCAAAGTATTTTCCTTGCAGGTTTCTGCATAACTATTTTAAACTAACCAATCAAATTCGCGTTGTCAGCGCCGCCAATGATTGGACTAAGCGAAACTTTGCCCCACTACTTAGCATTGCAGTTGCACACCCCTGATGATACCATGTGACTGTTAGAATGACATGACTATTTCAATGACATCAAAGACAATCTGGTAATGTCGAATTTTCGTATTGTCTTGAAAGACACGAAAAAAAAATTATGTCTCCCTCAACAAAAAGGCATATAATAAAATAGAAGAAACTTAAATGATCAACTTTGTTAAAGAGCCGTTTAAAACAACTGGAGACAAAAAGGAAATATTACCGATCAAGTCTATAAAGGCGGTACGTTTATTATTAAATTACTTTGAAATAGCTGGAATACAATCTCGACTTTAAAATAGTTTCAAAGATGCAAATATTAACAAAAACTCAAAAAACGACGACGCGACTCCAATTTGGAACAATTTCCATAAAAAATAAACAGCGGTTAAAAGGGGCTTCTCTCCTTAGCTTTTCAATTTCCCTCGAAAGAGTTTCCTTAACAAAATCCGAGGTGATTTGGCCGCCAGTAGACAAAGTTAAATTAGGAAACCTGGACCCTTTTTTCGGTTTGCTTATTATTACGCGAAGTACTCTGAGGTTTTTAATTTGATCAATTAATTTTTTTTCAAGTCAACCACTGTTCTAAGGTCGGATAATAGAAAAACATGTTTTTTGTGGTTTTAGTTAAAAAGTAACGGATTTACATTCAAAGTTAAATTTGTGTAATTAGAAACTTTAGTGATTTAAATAGCAAGGATATTTTTTGCGTAAACAACTTGTACAAATAAATATAAAATATATGATTTAAAATAAAAATTTATAAAATAAATTAAGTAATTATTTAGTTATGTTTTCCAAATGTATAGTATTATATGATCTTACACACTATTATTTTATTCTAAAGATATTCTGGAGTAAAGTCAAGAATAAGTTTAATAGTTCAATTTCAGGAACACTGTTATCATAGTTAGTAAAAATCTATTATACGTTTTTAAACACGATAGGTAGATGTTGTGGTATGTAAAATTTATTAAGATCTGATAGAGGAATATTTTCAAATGTCTCGGATAATTTGACCTGAATATTAATGAATGTATGAGTGTCATCGTTTAGTTAATAGGGTCAAAAGTAATATGAAGCGTGCCAACATTAAATATGATAGTCAATATTGCAAATAATATCATTGTAATATTATAAAATGGTAGATTTTGGATACATCTGTAATATTATAAAATGGATGTTATGAGAATAACCTTTCGAATATCTGATTAGATTTTTTTCCAAATTGCGGTTGTACAAATAGATTACTTAATTTTCTTCGGATTGATATGAAAATTAATTGTAGTTTTGCCATTTTTCGAATAAAAATTATTATAATTTATATTATGCGAAGTACTCTGAGGTTTTTAGTTTGATCAATAAATTTTTTTTCAAGTCAACCGCTGTTCTAAGGTCGGATAATAGAAAAAACCTGTTTTTTGTGGTTTTGGTTAAAAAGTAACAGATTTACATTTAAAGTTAAATTTATGTAATTAGAAACTTTAGTGATTTAAATGGCAAGGCGAATATTTTTTGCGTAAACAACTTGTACAAATAAATATAAAATATATAATCTAAAATAAAAATTTATAAAATAAGTTAAGTAATTATTTAGTTATGTTTTCCAAATGTATAGTCTTATATGATCTTACACACTATTATTTTATTCTAAAGATATTCTGGAGTAAAGTCAAGAATAAGTTTAATAGTTCAATTTCAGGAAAACTGTTATCATAGTTAGTAAAAATCTATTATACGTTTTTAAACATGATAGGTAGATGTTGTGGTATGTGAAATTCGTTAAGATCTAATAAAGGAATATTTTCAAATGTCTCGGATAATTTGGCCTGAATATGAATGAAAGTATGAGTGTCATCGTCTAGTTAATTGGGTCAAAAGTCATATCAAGCGCGCCAACATCAAATATAATAGTCAATATTGTAAATAACATCATTGTAATATTATAAAATGGTAGATTTTGGATGCATCTGTAATATTATAAAATTGATATTATGAGAAAAAACTTTTGCATATTTATTTAGATTTTTTTTCGAACTACTATTGTTCAAATAACTTTTAATTGTAGTTTTGCTATTTTTCGAATAAAAATTATTATAATTTATATTATTTTTATAATTATAGATATGTTATTGTGTGATTATGGACGAGGTCAAATGGGAACACCACATAAAAAATGTGCAACTAGAAATACCAGATGGGAGTGTCGAAAAGAGTTTATTGCATATTTTTATAGAGGTACGACTGGTTAGTTATTGTAATATTTATATATTTATAAATAAATGAAATGTGTTAATTTACACATGTTTTATTTTCTGTTTTATTCTATCAAGGGTATTTAAAAGTTAAATATGTTATTTATAAAAGTTTCTTTATATTATAATTATTATATTGGCGAAGATGAACATCATTCCAATAAGCTTAACTCACTTTGAATTGGAGTTTCAAAGGAAATTTTAGGTTAATTTATTAATTTGGTATGATATATCATACTTTTTAAATATGCGAATTAGTTATAAGCACTATAACTTTGGTTCGTTATTGTAATGTTTATATATTAATAAATAGTTGAATATTGTTTTTTTTAAATTGATAGTTCGTAAAAGGTTCTTTATGTATTACATTATATAGCAGATGAAAGTTGTATCAATTTTTTTAAAAAATTTAGTTGCTATTTATATTACATTCTTCAAATTATATTAAATATGTTCCTTCTCATTTTATTCTAGTTCTAAAGGCATAATGCTCTCTGTCTCAAAAGTCGTAAAAGATCTGCAAAATTGTTCAAAACATTAGTGACAATAACAGATTTTTTATTTGATAACATTTTGGTTATTATTGTTTCTGTTGTTTTAATTTTGTTTCATTGTTTTTTACATCAGAATTTGGTTATGTATCAAAACTAAAATAAACTAAAACTCAGAGTTGAAGAGGCGATATTGCGACGTTTTAAATTTCGACATCAATTTCGTTGAAGTGAACCCTCCCCTATTTTGGAGACTATAGAGATATTTTACTAGAAACTAGTCGTTTTGTTATCGTTAAACAGTATTTTAATAAAATAAAATAGAGCTAACATGTTATCTATAATTTATAATTCCAAATATAAAGTAATACCTCAGAAAGTGGTAATTTTTTTGATTAATTTTTTTTCTAAATAGCGAATATAATAAATAATATATTTCTAATAAATGTTATTATTATTATATTATGTATTTAATACAACTAAATGTAAAATAATTGTAGAAAGAATATGGGCTTATTGTCAAGTAATTTATTTTTGTCGAAAATATGGAACTAACTGTGCAACAATGAATTCAAAAATATATCTAACATATTATCTATAATTTATAATTCCAAATATAAAGTAATACCTCAGAAAGTGGTAATTTTTTTGATTAATTTTTTTTCTAAATAGCGATTGTATATATTGCCTTTTTAATTTTTGTGATGGAAATAGAAATACTAGAAGTAACAAGAACAAAAGCAGAGGCTATAAAATTGTTTATTTGTCTAATACTTAAGAAAATTATGCTCACCAACCTTATTTTAATTGAATATTTCTGAGAAAAGTAATGTTTTTCTTTTCTAGCATTTCTAAGTGTTTTTATATTATTAACCCAGGACTTGATATTTTATTTAAAAATAAAATTAATTATGTCTTGAATATATATTTTTATTTTTTAATGCTGGTTTTCTATATTTTTCCTTTAGATTTCGAGGATTTACTCCTCAACCATTGTCAACATCTTCAATCAATCAGACTATAGTTCACATTAAGTATTTCCAAATAGTCGATAAGGAATGTATAATCCATAATATTAAATGGGTTCATTGTTGCATTTGTCAGGATTCTACAATATATATTTACAATATTTATAAATATTTTTATTTTTTCATGCAAGCTAATTTTTTATTTAGTTTTTTCTTCTTCGTCTTATTGCTCTCTGTCTGATTCTATTATTGATTAATATTAACACTGTTCACATATTTAGCTCTTTTCACTACTTAACCAGCTATGAGTGCCTCTTTTGTGTCATTACTTAAGCAGATCTTTTGATGTATTTGATCTATTCCTTTACATTTAATCCACAATATTTAAAGGTAATGCTATTCTATTAACTTGTTTATATTGCATGTGCCCCTAAGAACATATATAACAAGTTATGGAATAGTAGAGATTAGTTTATTAGTGCAGCTGGTGTAACATGAATTAGAAAAAAATTAAGCAAGACCTGAAGAAGTCAGATTAAGAAGAAGACATTAATGAAGACATTAAAGGTCCTGAGAACCAAACGCGGCTTAGAACCCAGGACATTGATACAACATGTGCTACTCGCGAACGCGATATATATATATATATATATATATATTAAGAAACATATAAATATATTTATTATATTATTAATAAATTAAATATTAATACTTACATCTGGCTGAGCACAATATTGCTTATTTCCCCAGTTGTTATTCTTTTGATTTTGTTGTGATCCAGGTCTCTATAATTAAGAGAAAAATACAATCAAACTTGGAAATAACGAACAAATATCAACAAAAACACAAGTTAATCATCAAAGAACATGAACCCTCCAATTTACGGTTCCAGTTTTTTATATGGTCCTATCTGCGTCTCCAACTTTTCCCAATTAGAACGAACAACATTAGTTCCCCTGCAACGGAACTCAGAGATAACAAGCACGACCCAAAATATCATAGAATCATAGAATATTGAGAATTATTGTTATACATGTTTTGTTTAAAATATTTTTTCAATGTTATGTTACGACGAAGAACTTTCAGAACCCATTCTAAGCCAATATAAAATATATTATTCTTGCATGTACTCTGATAGTTTGTTCATTTTAACAAGGCATTTATCGAGAAAAAAAAACTATAATGCATATTTATAAAAAAATATTTGTCATCATTTTCTACAACTTCTTGTCGTATTTCTGGCAATATCCCGATAACGTGTTGAAAGAACGATTTTGGTTTAGCTGAGACTTAGTCGTCGATTTATTTTCGCACTTCTTTAGAGTTTCGAAAATGTGAGTGAAGCAAGAAGTAGTAATCAAAAGTCTGTTAAGTGAACTGGTTACAATAGAAATTCCTTTAGAGCTATAGCAGTGTATCTTCAAAACTTTTTCAAGCAACATGCAAGATGATGATATTATGTCTGTTGTTACATGGTTGGTCTGTTTTTTTGCAATAACGCGTCGTTCAACTTGTTTAGTTGATGCCGGTAGACACCTGCCTTAAAATTTTCGTTCGGCTTCAGCAACTCGTAATACATCATATATTGCTGATTCCACAATATGATGTAACATCTGGAAACAGTTGATTCGATAACTTCTAAGCTGTCAAATTTAAACTTTTAAGGTTTGAGTTGTGTTCTCGTTGAATAAGTTCTGCAATTTGCTGTCTTATGACTTCGTTGCTTTTCTAGTTTCGAGTGTTCCATCATTACTGTGTGTAAACGCTGAACAACTCAATATTACTAGATTGATATTCGATAAATATCGCTGATCAAAATACATGTATGCATTTAATATTCGGATTTCAACTAGATAGATGAAACTTATATAACAGTTTCATATCTCTATTATCAACGTGAATTATCAATCCAATTTGCAGGCTTAGTAGAAGCAGGTAGTACTAGCATATAGCATAATAACTTGATAATAGTGTTGTTAAGATATTGATACTCGCCGTTTATCGCTAAAGTACAACTTATATTTTTATATATACGAGGGTTTTTATCTATACCAAATATGATGGTGACAAATGCTGTAGATGGCATGTATGTTTTGAAGGTCGTGGCTTGAGTATATGATGCTGTCTCTTACGAACAGTGTGGCACAGTTATCGTCAGGAGCGCATGTTTCATGCGCGTGCTACGACCATGAATGAACGTCCAAGTGCCGACCACCGTAGCGCAACGTATTTTCATTAGTTTTTTAGTGTGGGAAACAGAATCATACCAGACAACGTTCGCGTTCGTTAATTCATTTTGGAGGACATCATGTAGGATGAATGTTCGAGACATTTCGGCTGAACTCGGCATCAGCATTGATAGTGTAGAGTCCATCATCCACGAACACCTTCAATATCGAAAATAATGGCGCCATGAGTTCCTAAACTGTTGTACTTCCAGCAAAAATTTACGTGGTTGAAAGTTTGGCGCCACTGACGCAATACGAGGTGGATGGGGCGGTTTTTTAACGCCAATGTTCACTATAGACAAGTCATGGGTACACTATTAAACTCCCGAGATCAAGATGTCGTCTAAAGAGTGGAAGAAAAAGGGGGAAGGGGCGGCAGTCAAAGGGAGTCAAAGGTTCTGTGCACAGTGTTGTGGGACCGGCGGGGCGTGCTGTACGTCGATTTCCTGCGCACCCAACGTACCACTAATGCTGCATACTACTCTAACCTCCTGAAAACACACGTGAAACCCGCTTGTCGTTCGAAAAGGGGAGCATTCTAGCACGAAGTGCGATTCTTCTCCAGGAAAACGCGCACCCTCATACCGCGCGTCTCACGCACGATACAATATCGGAATTAGGAGTGGGAGGTACTGGAACTAGGGTTATTTATTGAGTGATTGTGCATAAAACCAATATATGTTTTTCTCTTTATAATTGGTAATTAATCCTCAAAAAGCAGTTTTTTCAAAAGCCTTAACTGGCAACAGAGAGCAGTGAGACATATTTGTAGGATTTTACGTTATAGAATTTCAATAGCTTCATAAGATTTTCAGTTATATTCTAAACATCATATGTCTTAGAGGAGAAACTTTAAAAGGTACATTTGGTGAATTTTTTGATAAATATATTTTAGTAATATTTTTTTAGTTATAATAGTCATGAATATTTAAATTCAAGTAGACAAAAGTGGAATATGTAGGTAATTATATAGTATAAAAGTCAAACAACAGGATCATAAACAAAACTTGAGTGCTCTGTCAAAACATTGTCATAATATTGAAGTTTCTTCTGAGACAAACTATAACCCAAAAATATATACGGTCCAATCGGTTACTATCGGTTACTCCAAGATACAGTGAAAATCAAATGGCGATACCAATGATTTTGGGACAGAGGCATGTCGATTAATGTAGCATCCTAACGCGTGAAATAGATCCCAAGCAGTATAAAAGACTTCTTCGGTTCAACTTCTGTTAATTTCCAATTTATGCTTTTTAATTCCATAAGTGGCCATTATTGATCAAAAATAGTAAAATCATGATTTTATTTAGAATTTCTAAAACTAGAACCAATTTTAACAAACGCCCAATTTACCTTATAATTAGCGTTTGTTTACTCAGATCCAAAACCGTGTACAAACATAGATAATTATCTACATTTAAATAATCAAAAGTAGAGTATATTATTATACATTATAAAGATACATACTAAAACTTACATCATGTCTAACACAGCTGTCGTGTTAAGCCTGCTGAAGTTGGGGATGTGTTCCAATCCAGTATACATTATTCTTCTAAAAGCAAAATAAAAAACATATTAGACAAAAAGGTTTTACAATACCATCAAACGTTTTTATTTATTGTTCTTTAATTATCGCTCATATCATATATTTTTAACGTTTGGCACCAATCACAACTGTTTTTGTTAGTTGTACCAAAGACAAATAATGTTAAATATATTTTATTTTTAATTTTATTTCATGCAAGAGATTAGAATGGCTTACAAGAATATCAGTTCTCTGAAATAATTATTTTACATAACTATTCGTTTAAAATATAGTATAATTTATTTTTCTGTATAGGAAACAAAGAGTTTTTCATAGTAAAATGAAAATTAATATCCATTATTGTTAATTAATTTCTAATAAATCTATTAATATAATAAATAATATATTTCTAATAAATGTTATTATTATTATATTATGTATTTAATAGAACTGAATGTAAAATAATTGTAGGAAGAATATGGTCTTATTGTCAAGTAATTTATTTTTGTCGAAAATATGGAACTAACTGTGCAACAATGAATTCAAGGACGTGATCTTAAAAGGTAAAAAATTTACAACTACAGGCGCAATAAATGTCACCGATCAATCATCGCACTAACGACATACCGTAACTTTTTGATAATAAAACGAAAACTACCGATTTGACGTATCGGTCAGTAGATAATAAAAGTTATAGCTGCCTTGTTTTGTTGGAAATATAACCACAATATGCATATAAATCCACTTTCCAGCTTACTTATAAGGTGTTTCAATCTGTGCAAGCCTATTGCATGCATATTATCTAAATGTTATTTAGAAGTACCAGATATATATTTTAATTTGTCAGTGAATGATATAGAGTGGGGCAAAAGTCCCCCTACCATTGACGCAATTTCCTCTGAGTGGCAATAATAGATCGATTATTTTCAATAAATATTGTCACCATTTCTGCTCGTTATTGTTGTGTATACTTATTCATAATAAAATTTGGACGCGGTAGCGGGACTTTTGCCCCACTCTATATATATTTTTTTTATTAATTAGCAAAACTATATGCCATATCTAAGATAAATAATTTACTAAATTATGTTTTAAGTAGACAATTTTCAGTATATTTGAATATAATTAATTGGTTGTGGCATCACCAAGAGGTTATAGTAATTGTAAAGAAAAACAATAAAGTGTTGTTTGTTTTGATGGACGAGGAAAGTCAATAAAATTTCAAAGGCAGTTTATATATGTTTTCATATCAAATGTTGTAAAAATGGAAAATAATTCATGGATATTGATTTAAAGGGATAAAGATAACAGTATATTCACATTTAAAATTATAGTATTGGGATAATGATTTTTTTTCTTTTTTTTTAATGGTTAGGAATCATCTGGGAATAATTTGATATTTCCACTTGCACTTCTTTATCTTCACATGTTTTGTTCAAGTACAAACTGTGTCTCTATTTACTGTCGAAATGAAAACACATAAAGATCAATATCTCTAAAGAGTATTAATATTTTAACAGAAAATGAATCATATAAACTCTTAGAAGAATTTATCAGGTCTATAAATTAATTTTAAAGGATTTACAGCAGATGGTGTTACATGTATAACCAACTTCTGTTTTTGTTGAAGCTTCACTGGGAGGATTCACTTTAAAACAACGCAAGCTTTTTCTTAGTGCGTTCAAACTATCTGAATTTGAACTGAGTAAATCGCATTTGCAGGAAGTTTTACTCTTTTGGTTGAATTAAGTCAATTCAGTTTGAAGGAGAAGGTCATTGAATGCCATTCGAAGCGTATGGCGATCATCTTCCATCGATTTCAACATGGAAATACATAAAAAGCGGTTATTTTGACATCGAAGACAAAGAGCGCTCTGGACGGCATTACGCGATGGAAATATGAATGGGGATCATTATTGACTACAATTGATGCTTTTGAGATGAGGGCTGCGCGAAAAACGGCTGGAATACGACTAAAGACATAATTAACGCTATTCTTCGGCTTGACAACGTTCGACGGCATGTTGGAAAATGGATAAAACATACTTGGAAACATTAAAATGGGAAGCGGTACCCCACCCGCCGTGTTCTCTAGATTTTCTTCATTCTGATTACTAGTTACTTATTCCGACATATGAATCGTGACCTGTAAATCATAAGAAACGAGCAGCGCTTTATTTCTTATGAGAATATCAAACAAATGGGTCGATTCGTGGATAGCCTCAAAAAATACATCGTTGTTTCGAGATAACATCCTGCTTGAAACTTAAACGATGCTTGAAAGATGAGAAAATATAGTGCCTGTGTTAATACTTTGAATACAATACATTGTACTGACTTTTAACAATACAGCTCAAATTAAAATAAAATATACTTAATATGATTAATAATTCTTTATTATATTTTTTATAATATTAATTTTTTATATATATTTTAAAGTTTCCTTTTACCAACTATGGGTTTATCTGGACTGGGCCTAAAGTTTAACGTGGGCTCCGAACCACGGTCCCCAGCATTAAGCCTACCGACTGGCAAGTGACCAACTTTAGAAATCATTCCAGAAGACATCCGGTCTTACCCGACCTGGTTACTGGCATGACTGGGATCTTTATCCTTGTCGGATTTTACACTCTTGCCTAGAACATTCACAAATTTTAAACAGTGACAAACATACATTTACGACCATGCCCCAGCGGGATTCGAACCCGCGGCTATCGCAACAGTAGGAGGACCGTCCCGTCGCCTTTACCACTGCGCCACCAAGCCGGCTTAATTATTTATTAAAGAAGATATTTCAGAAAAAAAAAAGGAAAATGGTAATTTATATATGGTATTGTCAGTTAGTTTTGTGGGATTTTGAAGATAATATTTTGGAGTGGAATTTTCGATCTAATTTGACTAATCCAATATTTGCTGAATATACAGTCAAAACATTTATGATCAAAGTGTTTACAAATTATGGATCAAGATTACAATTTCAGAAGTTCAAGTGCTTGGGATCAGTAATACTGAATGAAAAAGTGGTATCTACCGCTGATATGGTAAGCCGAATTAGTGAACTTGTAGGCACTTTTGCTTCTATAAAATGGCGTGTATGGAAGGTAGGAAATATTACAATCAAGTCTGTAAATTTGAGATCTTTCAAATTCGATGCTTAAGAAACATGTTTATTGCTTAAGTAATATATTAATTCATTTTTTCTCTGCTGCATATAAAGATATGACAGAGAATTTTGTGGAGAAAAATCTGAAATAAAATTAGTTATGTGGGAGTTTCTAAGGACAAATTAATTAGAACCAGGTAATTAGATGGATTAGACCTTCTTCCCATAACTACGTGTTTAATCTCATGGGTGTTGTGGACAAGAGTTAAACGTTACCATAATAATACAAAAGTCCTACAAAACTTTGTTGTAGGTATCTTACACCGAATTACGAACTACAAACTATAAATATGAATGCAATGTAAGTAATATACATACTTTAATGTAATGTCCTATATACATACTTTAGTATTAAAATAAATATTTTATTTCATTTTTCCGAAATTATTGTTGTTTTATTTGATTTTGTAATTTCGAGATATTTTTAGTACCCTTAACACCAAATTATTCCTTAACTTTTTCGTTTATCTCATGGATTAATGGTCGAACATTTATAAATATGAGCACCCAGGCAATAATGGTTTTATTCAAAGAGAAACTACTAAAATAAATAATTTAAGCCGCCGTAGTTATGTGATAGTAGATTCCTTCAAATTAAAGAAGTTATTGATGTATGCCAACAACTGTTATCTACATTCGGAATAACTGATTTTTCAAACTTTCAACTTTTTGAAAAGTGTTATATATCTGTCGTCTTAAGCCAATCATCTTGAAGAATTTTGGCATATTTTTGATAACAATTTAGGATCATTTATAAGTTCGTTGTCAGGACAAGTTCCTTGAGAGATATTTTTGTTGAATGCTCAACAAGGGGGTCAACACATTTTCAACAGAAGAAAAATCTATCACTATTTTCTTTCTAATCTCATATTATTCAAAATGATTAATTAATTAAAGGTGATTGAACGATAAAACATATTTTTTAATCTATTTATTTTGTTATAATGTAGTTCTCTAGTTATTGTCTAGATCATAAGTATAACAGTACATAAAATATATGTGTTTTAAGATTGAAGAAATCAGTACTCAATTATTTTTATCAATTAAGTTTGCTCCTCGTTAGTTACATTTTTATATATGAGTGGTATAAACTATATTAAACTATATATATAGTGGTAGAAGCCGAGGGCAACTTCGCAAACGACCACAAAGTCCATATTGACACCAAGGAAAGTTACTTTAAGAACTTGGTTAAGCTGGAAAGGAGTTGTGATCATGATCTACTCAAACTTGATCAAACCATGAAAACCTTTTTACTGTCAACAACTAATATTATTGGAGCAACAGAATCGATTAAAAAATAATGCGTTGACCACACGCCTTTACATTACACCTTTAATAACCCATTGAGAGAAAAAAGGCAGAGAAATTTTGACACATCTAATTTATCCATCTAATTTTATATATTAATATATTAATTTTATAATTTATATATTAATCACATTTAATCCACTCTCCGCGAAATTCCTCTACTAGAATGTATTTTAATGTATATATATATATATATATATATATATATATATATATATATATATATATATATATATATATATATATATTATATATATTATATATTAAAAAATTATATATTAAAGGTGTAATGTAAAGGCGTGTGGTCAACGCATTATTTTTTAATCGATTCTGTTGCTCCAATAATATTAGTTGTTGACAGTAAAAAGGTTTTCATGGTTTGATCAAGTTTGAGTAGATCACGATCACAACTCCTTTCCAGTTTGACCAAGTTCTTAAAATAACTTTCCTTGGTGTCAATATGGATTTTGTGATCGTTTGCGAAGTTGCCCTCGACTTTTACCACGGCATTATTGTCACGAGGTCCACGTCTTCAATATCCGTAATTGCTTGTTTATAAAACTACTTAATATCATTAAGTTTAATAGTTATTAGTTCTCCTTTTCTCCTATACCGTTTCTCGGGAATTCATTATCCAGTGTTATGTATTTTTAATATTTAATATCCAGTGTTAAGTATATGTCGAAAGATTGAATATGTCGATCCATATCCATGCTTTTCAGAATTTACTTTTCACCCCAGGATAAAGTTCTTTAAGGTAATTGCTGTAACATTAATATCTCTGCTCCTTGTTACTTTTTTCTCTTTTTGAGAATAAAAATGCAACACATTCATTTATATATTAGTCACTTTCTAGGTAGGAGATTCATTCAAGATGTCCTCGCTTGTTAAGAAGAGCGGCTCGACATAAATATTACAGTTTTGGTCTAATTATATTACATTTCCTCAGAATCTGTTAAGAGACCGACCAACTGAGATACGTTTTTCATGTTTAACGTACCATTGTGACTAAATTAAGTACATTTAAGCAATAAATTTAAGTGACCATAAAGAAAAATGGTAATTATTCGGAGATAAAAACATTATTTAAAAAGAAGAATAAATGTGATTTTTTTACCCAAGGTACCTCGAAAGGCCCTTTTGATTGATTTATATTGATTTCTCATACAATGTTCTATTGGCCGTTACTTTACAAGTTTGCTATTACTAAATTAGTGTTATTAGAGATATGAAAGTAGATACAAATAGAAAGAGAAAGAAACAGGAGATGTCCTTGCTTGTTAAGAAGAGCGGCACGACATAAATGTTACGCTTTTGGCCTTATTATATAACATTTCCTCAGAATCTGTTAAGAGGCCGACCAGCTGAGATACGTTTTTCATGTTTAAGGTACTATTATGACTAAATTAAGTACATACATCATAAAGAAAAGTGGTTATTAGTCACAGATAAAAACATTATTTCCAAAAAAAAATAATAAATGTGATTTTTTACCCGTGGCCGTTATTTTACAAGTTTGCTATTACTAAACTAGTATTATTAGAGATATGCAACTAGATACAAACAGAAAGAGAAATTGACAAAGGGTGGAATAATTGAAAATTAACAGCTTAGTTTTAGACTTGAATAGTATCTCAGAAAATGACAGTGCCTGAATGAAACTTTCTGGATGTTTCATTATGATTCAGTGCTGGCGATTACCAAGAAAGGGTGATGAACGAATGGAAGGGAAGATACATTTTTCATTCTTAAGATAATGTTAAGGTACTATTGTGAATAAATTAAATACGTCTAAGCAATGAATCTAAGTAACCATAAAACAGATACTGGGTTTTTAGAGGTAATAATTTTATTTTGAAAAAGATAATTAGAAAAATTGGGATTTTAAATCGTGGTACCTCGACAGAAAGTTTTGACTGATATACAGCGTTCTATTGATTACTACTTTACAAGTTTGTTATTATTGAATTGGTATTATTAGAGATATGCGACTTTAACGCCCGAAATTATTTGTTGTCCTACCTTATACATATTTGCAAACGTACCAAAATGAATTCATGATCTCTTTTTAATGGTGGGATTTAAACCGATGACAGACAAATGACACCAAACTAATGGTATATATGTGTTGGTATAACATGGCTAAATGCGATATTATAGGAAATTATAGGGCTAAAATGTTTCGTTATGTAACATTTCGTGCAGTAATGTCGCAGAATTATTTTTGCGGGATTTAATTAGTATCCATGTGAAAAGGGCTACCACAAAACGGCCCCATTTCAAACAACCGTAAAGCAGTTTGTGACTAATGAGTTTTTAGCGAAATCACGACATATTTTATACCGCTATATAAATTCATCTCGGCTAATGAACATTTTTTTTTATTGAAATAAATTAAAAAGGTAATGGATATAGATGAAATCTGGATAATTTTAATTAATTAACGTTCTTATCTTTGTTTAGGCAAAAAAAAATGAATAAAACTACGCTGCTCAACACAAGTCTAATTACATTTACACATTTTCCAGTCTGTTGATAATTGTCTTCAGTCAGAAAAAATACTTATATATACTTACATAACCTTCAAATTTGGTAGATACGCTGTAAATACTTCAGGCAGAATCTTCTGTAAATTTGGTGCTCTGTATATGTACCTATAAAAAATTATATTACAATTTTGAATCTATAATTTGATATATTTTATATAATTGTAATTGCAGTTATATATACATTTTGTTATAAAGTACAGGGAGTTGGTAATTGAACAATCTTGCTTTTGAATGATTCATAAGTTGACTTAATCTAATGAGTTAAATAGTATAAGATTGGCTGGAATGTACTTTTTTCTATATTATGTCGATGAAAAATAGAACAAAAAAAATTTAATGACAAATATGGTATATTTCTATATCGAAATTATAGTGTCGATATATTCATTTATACATATTTACACATTATTGACGTGTTTCCTTTTGTTTGCATTTCCACACTATCTATGTACCCTAAATATACTTGGTATGTCTTGAATTTCTTGTGGACTTATGATTTTCATCTAGTAGCATTTATGTACTTTGCATACTCCAAACAGTATTGTATATAGTAATACTGTATGCAGGAGGGTTCATTAATAGTAACCATTCATATCAAATGTGCACGCTTACAAATAATGTTTGTTAATAGGAACAATGACATTAATGTTAATATCTACAAATTTGGCATCTTTTTCATAAAAAAGCGTTTTGTAATTTTTTGTTTGTTTTGGAATTAAGTTTCACTAATTAATTTATTTTATAAGTTTTATTGAGAACTGAACAACCAGATATATCAAATTAAAAAGTAATAATAAGATGATCGTAGTATTAGTATATAATAACCAAAACCAGATGTAGATTATCAAATTGATTACAAATTGAACACAAAAGTGATTTACAAAAGTGAACTAATCTACTACATCTTATGCATATCAGTGTAATGTAGTTTGACTACACAAGGAAATAAGATGTTATGTATGATTTATGGCTGCCTTGTTTGATTATGTTTACTTAGTAATTCAATCATTATATTTTTGGTTAATATTTAGTTTCTTTTATTTCTGAAAAAAGGGAAAATCTGATTAAATTATGAAAAAATAACAAAACAGTGTTTTTATGAGTAGTGATAAAAAATATAAAATTAACAGGTGATCTAAGACAGCCAAATTATGGAATTTATGGATATATATACCACTTAAATAACAAAAACTCAATAATTTCAATAGTTTGGACAATTATATATTACTGTTTTTGCACTATGTATTCTTGTTTACTATCAATATAGTATTTACAAAATGAGGCTAAAGATTAAAATGTAACCACACTTCTACATATATCTCCCACAATCGGTAAAACTCATCTCTAATATAAATATATATATATATATATATATATATATATATATATATATATATATATATATATAGAAAGAAGAATTCCAATAAGTAAATATGATAATGATGATAAAAGAGAACATCAAAAACTTTATTTCACAACATTCGATAAAATTACCAAGATTTCAAAGAATCATTTTGAAAGCCTATATAATAAAAAAGAATGGAAACCAACGTCAACGTCATTGTCCATAGTAGACATTAAAAACATTATGTGTAAGCTTGTTTACTGATATGATTCAGTAATTTATATGGCCTTAACTTATGTATTAAATTAATTATAATCTAATTTCCAACAAAAAGAAGAAAAGAAAAAGAAAGAACGAAACCCTTTAATAAGCAATATTATATATTGTAAATAATTATTATATATAATTGCTAATGAGAATAATTATATGAATTTAATTGATTAATTGTTTATTATTTATTTTCTTCAGTGATTATTTTTTATTATATATTGTCCTTATGTAGCTAATAATATCGACAGTGATATATTAATTAAAAGTAATACATTTTCAAATCATTAATTACTGTTTCCTCTATATAATCTTGAATAATAATATAACCTAAACCGTAATAATACGGACGAATCCAAGCATCAACTTTATACTTACAAAGTTCGAAGCTGGTGTAAATGACGGAAAACTCCAGTTTCTATGTGATAAAACTTTTCCAGATTCTCCATGTTCCTGGAAACGAAAAAAAAACTTTGCCTTATTCAGTTTAAATCGTAATATATTTTCTCTCCCTAGCATTCATTTCAGTTCAAGATGAATACTCAAATGATACATCGCAACTTTGAAATTATTTTCGTTATGAGTAATCACTGATAATATAATGTAGATGTTCCTGTGCAATAACACAAAATATCTATCTATTAACCAGGTTTTGAGCAACTATTTCTTTTTAAGACAGCTATAATTCTTCATGGAACAGATTTATAAAGTGTATGAGTAGTTTCCAATCGAATATTGTTCCATACTAAAACCAAAATATCCGTCAATTATTTCAATGATGTTGGAGTTATACTACTATGTATATAAAATGATATTAAAAATAAAAGTTCAATAAGGAGTTAAAAGTAATTATTAAATATGTTCGAATTCAGCTTCATACTGACACATAGATGGCGCTACTAGAATTAAATCTATATGTTTTTCAGTTAGTCGCAACCCTCAAAAGACGCATGTATAAATTTAACAGCTATCGGATCATTAGTTTGTGAAATATAACATTTTGAGTGAAGCAACTTTTGTTATTGTGAAAAAATTGAAAAAAAAAGGAATTTCGTGTGTTGATAAAGTATTGTTTTTTGAAGGTATAAAATACAGTTGAAGCAGAAACTTGGCTTGATGCCGAGTTTCCGGACACTGCCCCAGGAAAATCAACCATCAAGTATTGGTATACTAAATTTAGACGTAGTGAAATGAGTACCGAAGACGGGGAACGCAGTTGATGCCCAAAAGAGGTTGTTGTGAGGTGTAAATTGGAACTGAATGAAATAGTAGACACTCAAAGATATCATCTGAACGTGTACATAATATCATTCACAAATATTTGGATATGAGAAAGCTCTGTGTAAAATGGATGCCGCGCGAGCCAACTTTTGACCAAAAACAACGACGAGTTGATGATTCGGCACAGTGTTTGAAAATCATCAAGCATAATAAACTGGAGTTTTTGCATCGATATGTGACAATGAATGAAACGTGGCTCCATGATTTCACTCCGAAGTTCAATCGACAGTCATCCGAGTGGACTGCACACGATGAACCCGCTCCAAAGCGTGGGAAAGCACAACAGTCCGTTGGCAAGGTTATGGCATGTGTATTATGGGATGCGCAAGGAATAGTTTTCATTGATTACCTTGAAAAGGGAAGGACCATTAACAGCGACTATTACATAGCGTTTTTGGACAGTTTGAAGGAGGAAATCGCCTTCAAGTGTGAAAGGATAAAGTGCTGGTTCACCAAAACAATGCATAGTGTTACCAATCAGTGAAAACGATGGCAAAAATCCATGAATTGGGTTTCAAATTGCTTCCTCATCCACCATATTCTCCAGATCAGGCCCCAGCGATTATTTCCTGTTTTCAGATCTCAAAATACATTTTCGTTGAATGAATAGGTGATCGCCGAAACTGAGGACTATTTTGAAGCAAAGGACAAATCGTGTATCATCATTGAAGGGAATTATGTTGAATAAAAAAAACTAATTTTGCCAAAATATATGTTTTACTATGGTAGGCCGGGGACTTTTCAATTGACCTGTTATGCTACATTAGTGTTGACGCATAACACCGCTGGGTGTGATGCTTCATTTACTACAGTTAACATGTAAGGAAAATCTATACACAATTACGATGAGATTAATAAACTGCATGTCCATATTTACCCCAATAAAACGACACCACCAATTTTACAAGGCAATACAATGTGCATTCTGTGTAGAAAGAGCCAATAAAATCAAAACCAAATCAGTATTTGAATTAGAAATATTATTATAATGACATCTTTGTGGTGCTTTGTGCATGGTTATTTAGAGATATCCTAGCACAGGGCGATAAGTTGGCAACGATAAGTCTCTGACTGAATGTAAAAATTGTATTAATAATGCAGTTGTTTTAAAATTGAACAATCTTAAGTTATTATTGTACATAAATATATTTATATTAATATCCTGTATCTTCAACTGATGCTATTTTGTCATATGTTTAATTTTTACAGGTTGTTTACATGTTATCTGTTGTTGGCATAGCATCACATCTTAGGTAACTTTTGCTGTTTTAGGTATATTGTCTTGTCTATATATCTATTATCTATTATCTAAGCCAACTTGGACTTATGGGTTGCAAATATGGGGTTGCACTAAAAACTGATATCAACTAACATAGTCATCCAACGCTGTCAAAAAAAAGTTCTTCGATTAATTACCAATGCCTGTAGCTACGTAAAAAGAAGAACTGCACGATGACCTGTAAATCAAGTGGATTTGCGAAGTTATCCAAGATTTCACCTTAAAACACGAAAGAAGATTACTAAATCATACTAACGTGGAAGCCATACAACTACTGGATAACGCGCAGGATATCAGAAGATTGAAGCGAACAAACCATACGAACTTATTAAAAGTGTAAAAATACATATTGATGAATTTATCTCGCACTCGTCTTGCTTATCAATTAATCCAAGTACAAATTAAATGTAGGAATAAATTAATTTATAAATAAGATTGTACTAAGCATATTTAATAAAGAAGTTATAAAAAAAACTTGCAGTAACTTCAGATGTAAACCTCGTCTATTAATGTACCACTCTGAGGTTTTGTAAAATCTACATCGTTTGTGCTTGTCAGCTATTGACAGAAGACAAGCTCTAGAATTTTAACAAAAATGGAAAAAAGAAGGTTTTTGTATGCTGATTTGCATATACTTGACCGTAAGTGGAGACATATGATTTTCATATAAATCATCTTAAAAAAAGTGAATTTATTCATAGCTTTTGGACATATTTTATATTAATTTGATGCAAAAACGACCGTATTTGACGAAAAAAAGTGTTATTCTATCAAGACGTGCAAGTGCATGGATATGTAGTCACCATCATAAAAATACATAAACTGGGTTACGAACTGCTATGCTACCCAGCATATTCTCTAGATTTATCATCCTACGACTATTTCCTGTCCACAAAATTTAAGAAATGACTGGTTGGTATGAGATTTCGGTCGAATAAGGAACGTCAAAGGGGAATATGTTGAGAAATAAAATTCCCTTGCCAAAAAAAAAAATTATCTTGCATTTTAACCACCATCTTTGCAACATTAAATTATCAAACTGCCTTTGTATTATCGCATAAATTTTTAATTTTTGTTTATATTTTGAGATATCCAGTTATATTTTCAGAGATAATAACAAAAATGATATAAGATTTTTTTAAATTAGTATAAAAACTTTTACGTTATATATTTTGGCCTGTATTACCATTGCAAATTTTACTACTCTAGGAAGTTATTAACTCGCGTAAAATTATGATTCGGTTCTTCGAAATATTGTTCAATGTTGATCAAAAATTGCGATAATATTTTTACTTTAATTTTAAGTATATAATTTTAAGCTTAATTATATACCTAGTATACAATATAATTAATTATAGTAAGTAATTACTCAGGCAATGATTAATTAAGTCTTAAACAAAAACATTTCTTTGCACGTAGATCAACGCGTAATTCTGTTTATTCGATCCATCTTATTTGCGCTCTATTATTTCGGATCTATGTTTAATCAACGCCTTGTCATTGACCGCTTTCCGTTATTCCCGTTAAATGGAATCAAGTTCATGATAGATGACATTTTAATGAAAGAAAATCGCTAGGAAATTACGCGACATCGTCGATGGACGTCAAATAACGACCCCGGTTAAGGTATAACAACTAATCAGTTAGAGAGGAAGCCCTCGGTTTGTATTTGTCGTTTAATATTAAGTGATTTTATTTGTTATTGAGTGGGATTCCGATTACGTAGTGCGAAATTAGTTTTTCACATATGTCATCGATAAGCTTTCCTAAATAAGTTCAAGTAATTATAATTTAGTATTACGTAAAATATATCAAAAGATATTATATATAGTCTAAGTTTATTTGTATATGCGTCAACGATATTTGTGACGTCAAAAAGTTTGGCTTTGACATACAACAAAATTCTATTCTAAATAAAAGCAAATATATTATCAAATATAATTTATTTTAATATTACAGTATATCTAACAACTACTTAATTATTATATTAAGTTAATTATGTAGCCACAATAGAGTATAGGTTAGTAGTTATAACCGCCATTGCTTTCCAGAATTTTGCATACGTCTGACAGCTGGACAACTTTGACTGGCTCATTGGTTTACGTGTTTGAACTAATCAGACAACATTGTGTCTCTTTTTAACAAGAATAAAATGAGAAGGAAAATATTTCCTTATTCTAAAATGAATTTATAAATTTCGGCAGGCAATATATTAAACATCTCGATGATGCGTATACAAATAAACTTTGAATATACTATATCTGTTATGTGGTTGCATATATTTTCATCGGAAATATCTGTTGGCTAAAACGCGAAGTGGCAAAGTAAGCATCTGTTACTTAGCTGTTAAATTCGATGGTTTGAACATTTATTTACTTAATAATTAGTAATTGTTTATTTAGTATGTTTTTTTAGTTTTAATAGTTTATTCATTAGAAGAATAATGTAGAGTCACTCGTGAGCCTATGAGTCCATGGCCATAGTGTCTGCTGTACATATTGGGGGATCAGCAGGGGTAGTGTATTAGTAATTATTAAAAACGAATTAAATTATTAGTAGGGATATCTGCTGAGGCCTATTGAACAAATTAAACTAAATATTGTTGCAAAAGGAGACAAGAATACCGAACGCCATCCGCGATAGCCTTTTGCATGACAATACATTCTAAACATACATCTATTCTATAACATTTCTAAAACATTATAGAGAATTCAAAATTAGGACATTTCTACCACATGCCCCGTGTGAATTCGCACATTCATCACGCTCCTGATTAACGTAAAAATATTGGAACAGTCCTCCTGGGTCTAGCCAAAGCCTTCGACAAGGTCTGGCACGACGGTTTAATCGCAAAGTGCGTGTGGCTAGGTGTCCCAGAACACCTAACGCACTCATAAAATCCTGCCTATCGGACAGATCTTTCCAGGTCAAGATCAAGAAAACACTTTCCAGTCGCTAACAAGTCGACGCTGGCGTACCTCAAGGTTGCCCGCTGGCCCCAGCCTTATGTAACTTTTTATTTGAGATCTGCCGAAAAAAGATCACATTGACGTCATGTTTTACGCCGACGACACAGCTCTCTTCATGGCCTCCAGGTTTGAGGTTACAATTCAAAAATCTTTAGAAAAACAGCTCGATCATGCGGTCAAGTAGTTCACATTCTGGATGTTGCAAATCAATCCCCTGAAAACCCAGGCCATCATTTTCCATAAGAAGCGTTATACACTGTGCGTCTCGAAACTTAAGATCGACACTGCAACAATTTCATGGCTGCAAAACATCACGTACCTAGGTCTCCACTTCGACCGATGGTTCGGTTGGTATTCTCAAATCCAGAAAGGTTTGGGTACAGCAAACCTGCTATTTTCTCTGATATGCCCTACAGCAGAATCCCCATCTACATAAAATGCTTATTTTACAGGATGTTAATTCGGCCCGTAATCCTGTACGGATCTAATATTACCAGGTGAAACAATTTTAAGTCTTCCAAAATAAGTTCCTCAGGAGAATCTTAAACACTTCATGGTTCGTAAGAAATAATCAAGTCCATAGTGGAACTGATACTCCTGAAATCAAGCACTCATATCTCAATCATTCCATAAACAACAACTCAGCTTAAGTTCTTCTGAAAATGCGCTTGTCCGATTAGCGGGTGCCATATCCCCAAATTTACTGAGGCGGTCTCGGTTAATGTATTGTTAAGCCCAGAGGCAGTTCCACAGAACCCATTGCAACCTAGGGCAAGTCTCCGCGACCAGGTATGCGTCATGCATTCCACCACCTGGTTTTAGACCAGAACAAAAAAAAATTACCACATGTTTAAAAAACAAAGAAAAATGTTAAAAGATATTAATGAGAGGCAAAAGTAAGTTATATCATGGACTGTTCAGAGAAGGTGCGTACCACCTGGTGTACTGTGCTATACTGTTTTATGAATTATATTTCATCATAGCCTATGGTAATGTATCTTTACGTGTTTCCAGTGTCTTCAAGTGTTTACAGCCTGGTATATATGTAAAGGCAGATGACGTTTCAAACATTTCCGATAATAATTAGATCGATAGTATAAATAGGTGTTGATATTGAAGATAGTTTAAGAAATCAGTTTGGCAGGTTTCCCAAAGCAGATTTGGTAAAATTTATGTTAGTTACATACGCTATGTTAATTACATGTGTTAATTACATATACAGTTAAAATGAATTTTTTTATATTAATGTATAATTTGTAAGAATTTTCATATAATTAATCTGTGAATAGTTCAATAATATCAAACAAAATGAGTCGTTAAAGAGTGTTACATATAATATCAGCTTTAATTTTAATTTAATTTTTTTGCCAAGGGTAATCCTCATACATACTTCAAATGTATTGAAAACTTTTCACTATTAATGTCACAAAAGTTCCATCATTCTTTTCACATGAAATTTACTTTTTACTATTGATCTCAAAGATGTAAAATATACAAGAAATACTACTAATAAAGATAAAATACATACTTATTACAGAAATTTTAATTATTCATTATGTTCCTATTATGAAATATAGGCAATACTTACTTGAAAGTTTTAACATTTCAATATTCAGATAAGTAAAACTAATCACTTGATAAAAAGCCTAACATAAAATAGTCAATTCTTAAGAAATTTGAGCTATTTCCTTTGATGAGTAATTGTCCTATTTTTTAAAACTAGATTAGTCATAACAGATTAGAAATCATATATAGCTAATTATAACATAAAATTTTGGTTTTATAGCAGTAAAGTATCTGATAAATAATGTAGAATGTATAACATTTTAGCGAAAGCTTAACGACAGGCTTTGTCGATTCGGCACAGTTGTTGTTTATTGGCCTGGTTGGCTGTAATTTAATATGACGGCTCCTTAAGATTTGTATTTTTATTTTTACCAAAATAAAATTAATTACACTTCTATTTTAAAAGCCAATAATATTTTTCTAATATAGAATCTCTCTCCCATATTATTATTACTGTAATTCAATATTTTCGTTATTATTTGTTACTGTAATTATGCCTATCAATAGAAATGAAAACAGAGAAGAAAATAGTTTTATTTTTAAAGACAAAATGCACACATTAGCAAGTTATACTAAACACATTTTTCTGAAAAGATCCATTCTCATATAACCATATAGAATAATCAACAAGATAGTGGGAAAAAATGGCCATTGAAATAATAACAAGCAAAATATTGAACGACTAAGAAAGCTTTAGACTTACAACAAATATCAATAAGAAAGGATTTTAACAAGAGTGTCAAACAGCCTTAGATCGGGACCGTATAGAGAAAACAAAATTAATTTTAAATTAATATTCAATAATTCGGTATTTCGCACAAACTATATCATGAGTGTGTATTTGTGTGAAATTACTTCTAATAATTAGAAAATAATCGAAAAGAAAAATATTATACAAACATTTCTTGGGTCTTTGGAATTACGAATATCATTTGCTTTCTAGTTTACACAATATTACTATATCAAATATTTGAGATAGCTTTGTATAGTTCTTACTTTACTTAGAAACTTATTATGTTACAAAATACTTACAATTCATGAAGGGTGTCGCCGTATCTCGACAGGGAATCGCTTTTCAATACTTCAATATCAGCATTTTCAATTGATCTGCACGTAAAGGAATCAATTATTTATTTATATTCTATTCGGAGATATACATATTCAAATTCTCCACACTCCGAAAATGTAACGATATGCTGTACTTACAATATATCAAGCGTTTTGGTTAGATTTTGCGGAATGTCGACAAAATCCACTCCTTTGCAATGGCAGAGATGTTCCAGACGATATGGGGTCTCAATATCTTCACAGAAGCAATTCTTGGTCAGTTGCTTTTCCTGGACTTTAGTGCTATTTGAAGCCAGTGTCACCATAAACCTATAAAAAATATGTAAATATTACCACCATGACTTTTATTGTTATTTTCACTTTTAGTTTATAAATTTATTGTTGATTTCTCTTATCGCCATTTATTTTTAGACTTTGTTCTGTTCAAACCACAGCTGTATGCAGACGTACCTTCCAGAATGTTCTGTAAAAATAGCGAGCAAATCTGAGTAACTAATGGTGTTATAAAAGTGCCGGTCATAAAAAGTGAAAACCTAGTCTCAACCATTGTAGGGTAAGAACGTGATTTAAAACGTGAAGCATGCGACGAATGTTTGTACGCGCAAAACACGTGACGATAAAGTATAATGCGTGAGCTGTAACAGTGACCATCATGCAAATTATAGGAAGTCGAATTGTAGTTGCAAACGTGGTGTATTAAAGAAAATGAGACAAAATCTACCTATGTGACATTCAACCTTTGTAGAAGAACATGTCCATCAATAAAATTGAATGACCATGAATTTGCGCAAGCAGACAACGATAAATATCTGGGAATGCATTTCGATCAACGTTTGACATGGCAAAAACATATAGTGACAAATTGCGTACAGCTTGGGGTTAAACTAAATCAAATATACTGGCTGATAGGGCGTAAATCTAAATTATCATTAGATAAAAAGGTTTTGCTATATAAGTCAAAACTTAGGCCCATTTGGACCTATGGTATTGAACTGTGGGGTACTACTAGGAAATCTAACAAAGACATCCTCCAGAGGTTCCAGAATAAAGTGATGCGAGTCATCGTCGATGCCCCATATTACGTGTCCAACAAACTGATTCAGCGCGATATCCCCATAGAACCTATAACGAGCGTGATTCAGAGTGTTAGTGCGAAATACTCTGAAAGACTCGCCAAACAGTTAAATGTGCGCGATGAGTGTGTAGTGCATATACTCAAAGGCAAACTACTATACGAACTAATTAATAGACACATAGAGTGAGATTGAAAATGTCTAGAATAAGATAGAATAGTTTTTAGAATAAGCTAGGACAGGCCATAAAATAAGTTAGAATAGTATCTAGAATAAGATAATTATAAGTTGTACGGCGGATCACTTACTGAAGTGATCTTCAACGTGTCAGGATGGTTATATTATATACTTGTGGTTGTATAATACAAGGTGTCTTCAAAGAATGTTTATATCTGTTGTTATAGAATATTATGCGGAAATTGATATTGTGTTGGGTATGCGAGAGCTTTACAAAAACGATGATCAATGACTGGAGCATATAGAATTCTGGAGAGTGTTAATCAGTTTCTTCGTGATGACTCGAATTTTGCAATAGGGAAGGGTACATGTAAATAGATCATTACTATACCCTATTTTGAAGAAATACCTAAAGCTCTAGAAAATGTTCACGGGCTTGCTTTCATTAACCAATAAATTAAGCATTTTTTAACCTTGACCAACGTGTTATTTTCAATTGAAGTTCATTTTCATCTTCATGGGCACTTTGGGTTTACCTCCATTGCTAGTCTGTTTTGTAACATTAGTAGTAATCACTCAGTCTTTTCAATTGTCGATATATGTCATCAATAACAATTTAATTTAATTTTAGTAGTCAGTTATACATTACGACTTCCTAATACTATATTATATATGCACAACAAGAGTTGATGACCAAGAATATTCTGCTTTGGTGCCGATGTGCACAGGTCTCCTAGACTACTTTTTGAGCTTTTTCACTTAAAATTGTCATAGCTGATCTACTTTTTATTACCGTTTACAGTACGCTACAGAAAACTGTTCTGCCTTGTAAGTAATTCTGATATAGAAGTAGTTCGAAATGGTATTTTCACACATTTCATTCCTTTCTTTTTGAATATTCTTTATCACATACAAATATCTGATTAGTAGATTCTTTGAGTGTTTAAGCTGGGTTTTTATCAAATAATTTATTGTCAAATTCATTGATTTTGTAGAGTAATATATATATATATATATATATATATATATATATATATATATATATATATATATATATATACTTTATGGTTAAAGCCAAAACCGACAATTATTAGAATATGACGCAACAGCATCACCATGAGATTCTTAAAGTGTTTGATGGGCTTGGGCAGTGGATTTCTTCAAATCAAATGTGTAAAGTAATGAATGTCCTAAAAAATACAAAATAGTTTATAATAACTGGTGTTGGGAATAATCGACTATCGACTGTTCAGTAATTGACTACTTTTTACTATCGACTATTTCAGTCGCTATTTTTGGTTCGACTGTTTTTACTAGTAACTGTTTTCAGTCGCTATTTTCGGTCCGACTGATTTTATTACTATTTACTATCGACTGATTCAGTCATGTACTTCTAGTTGTTTTTTTCGGTTCTACTAGTTCATTTGACTGATTTTTAACGTTCTGGCCTTCCGTCCTAGCCGTGACCTTGAAAGTAATGCGCCAAATTTATGCTTATATAGATTTAGACATATGTAATATATGTGGTTTTATGTTTTTTTTTGTAGTTTGCTTGTGAATAACTATATATTGTAAATTAATATAGCAGCATTTTGGAACGCTAGTTTTCGAGGGCAAAATAATTCGACCGTTTGAATTACGAAATCGCCGAAAAATGGACGCATTTGGAGAAATAGAAAGTGCTGCTTCACCAATACAATGGACCGTGACAAAAATCCATGAATTGGGCTTCGAATTGCTTCCTCATCCACCGTATTCTCTAGATCTGACCGCCGGCGACTATTTCCTATTCTCAGATCTTAAAAGAATGCTCGCTGGTAAGAAAGTTTTGTCGAATGAGGAGGTGATCGCCGAAACTGAGGCCTATTTTGAATCAAAGGACCAATCGTACTACAAAAATGGTATAGAAAAGTTGGAGTGTCGGTATAATCAGTGTATCACCCTTAGAGAATTATGTTGAATAAAAAAACTAATTTTGCCAAAAAAATGTGTTTTATTATGGTGAGCCGGGGCTTATTATATCAGATTTTACGGCATTGCATTTTAAGATTTTAAAAACGTGGATATTATTTTCTTAATAAAAACAGTTTCTGAGTTATAATTGATAAAATTATCTGATTTAATTAAACTTTCAATTACTAGGGTTATTTGTGTTACTACCAGTTTCAACTTTGCTTGTGTTTCTATTTCCATTTTATATTATCTTTAAATCTACGTTTATTCTTATAGAAACAACCTTGTTGTCTGTGCAGACATTGTCTTTACAATATTACGTACTAAAACGTCAGTATATATATATAGGATCTCATAAAATTTCCCCGAATTCTAGAGCGAGATACGCACAAACTCAAGTATTATCTCAGACCTGCCAAAGTCGAGCGCTATAATAGAGTTATTCTCTATTATCTCGAATGCCGCGTAGACGAGAATATGTTTGATAAAAACGGTATTAGCACGTCTAGAGGTTAATATCTTTCGTTGCTTCAATATTTCGATACAGGCCGATTTATTAAATTGCTAATATCGAAAATTGATGATATTTATTAGTGTTGGAAAGTATACACTGAAATTGACTATCGACTGTTTAGTAACTGACTACTTTTTACTATCGACTGTTTCAGTCGTACTTAGTTACTATTTTTGGTTCTACTTCATTCGACTGATTTTTAACGTTCTGGCTCTATCGTTCTAGCCACGACCTTGACAAAAATGCACCCAATTTATGCTTACATAGATTTATATATAATGTACGTAGTTTTATGATTTTTTTGATAGTGTACTTGTAAATAATAATATATTGTATATTAATATAGCAGCATTTTGGTACTATATTTTTCAAGATTGTTAATGTATGGGGTAAAAATATTAAAATTGGTAATGATAAATAGTAAAATATGTTTTTATGACAGTAATAGGTAATATTTCTATAATGTATCTAATTTTCTATGATTAGATATATGTTTAATTTTTATATAATATTTATGGTTATTGTACTTCTTTAGTTTTTAGGTTTTGATCAAATTCTATTGTATAGTCTATATTTATTATAGTATATTACTTACAAATAGCAATTAACACATTAAAATATGATAAAGCATTTGTGGGTTATTATTCCATTCCACAGAAAAATTCCATTCCTTTTTCAAATTCAACTGAACAACATTCAAATATAAAAGTAATTCTAGTTAGTTTAAAATTAAATTATAAATTGGATGTTATGTAGTATTATTATAATAGTATTCGGGAATTATTTTTTTCGGTTTCTTTTTTAAAGTTAGTACGTAAAGGAATTTATACATCTTCGTCTCGCTTATACTACCATTGGAAAATATAACCACATATAAATATAACTGCCCCAAGCAATTATCTCCGCCCTTTTCTCTCTCTCTATTTATTCAGGAAAGGATTCGTACATCTTCGTCTGACATCACGAATTGAAATAAAAAGTTGAACCATGCATTTGGCTGAAAATAGTAATTACTATTTTCAGTCGCTAGTGTTTTAACTATCGACTTTTTCGACTGTCTTCAATCGATAAGTCCCAACGCTAATATATATATATATATATATATATATATATATATATATATATATATATATATATATATGTATATATATATATATATATATATATATATATATATATGGGATTGGGGAAAAAGAATTTTTTACACTGTCTTCAAAGCATGTGCACCTTCCAATGATAATTAGCGTTAGCTATATAATGGAATAATAATATTATAGCTTATTATTGGTTTTTGTGCAATCTGACTATAGATAAACTCCATGAACATTAATTTATTTTGCATAATTTTTGTTTTTCAGGTTTATGTCCAATTTTATATTGTCACTGGCGTGTCGTAATTTTTGTGTTGATTCCTTGCTATTGCCTTCAACAGCAACGATCAGCAGTGTCATCACCAAATTTTTCATTTGTGTTTTATCACTTATGTAAAATAGGTCATAAATTGACCCCAATACACTTGTGATACTCTCTTTTAAGACAAGGGCTGAAAGGTCCGGGGGGTAACAAAGAAAACGCGGTTTTCTTTTTCAAAATTGGCTTTATTCACCAACGTAATCTCCATCAAGAGCCACACAATCATTTCAATGCCACTTTTGTACAATAATTTTGTACACCAGTTTTTGTCTACTCAGATGACGATCGTTCTGATTCCGGAGTTAAGTGATGGATTCATATATATATATATATATATATATATATATATATATATATATATATATATATATATATATATATATATATATATATATATATATATATATATGATTATGGGTTTTGAAATTATCATAATTTCAGCCATCTTCCAAACCACTGTGATATATTTTAAGCGAAATGACAATTAGTTAATAGGTGAGTTTTATAATTCCTTTTCTTGATAGTTTTTGCAATAATTGTCATTTTGATCACAGCCTTTTGATTTTCTTGGATGCCAGCCTTTTTTAAAGAAATCTTTGCTCTATTAAAGAGTTCTCCCTCAATTTTGGTGGAGTCACTAAAGATGTCTGTGGTCTACGATTGCGGGCCAAATCGCTTGGTTTGGTATGGTTCCATTAGATATTCCCCAGGATGGACATTAGGCCCATTAAGTTTTGCCCTACATTGTTCCTTAGTGATGTTGCAAAATGAAATATATCTATTAATTTCAACATTTTTAAGAAATTCATCTTTAACATCGAAATTTCAGGAGCGAAAATGGACCAGATTGATTGTGATACTGTGATCATAAACACTACAACAATAACAGCATTCAAAGAGCGGTTGAAATCTTTGGAAAGTTTCAAAACGATAGGGGCGATTAGCCGCTCAGCTATTCCGTCAATAATTGATATTCCAGAATCTGAATTTCCTGATGATGAATCAAAAATGGACGAATTGCGAACGGCTATAAAACCGTTCAACGGTCAAAACCTGTGGAGGAACACTTGGTTATGGGAGAAAGTATCATCAACATGGAAGAAAGTAATAATTGTCAAACCAATGAGATTTGAAATACCTCGTGAGTCGGCTTCGTTGGCGCAGTGATCAAGACGATAAAACGGCCCATCTACTGTTTCGATAGTCGCCGTTTCGAATCCAGCTGGTGCATGTATGTACGTGATGTTTGTGATTGTAATTCTAATTATATTTAGGAAACAGTGGAAAATCCAAAACCATCCCAGTCACGCCAGTAACCCGGCGGGGTATGACCGTATGTCTTCTGGGATGATCTTGTTGTTGATCACTGGTTAGTCGGTAGGCTTAATGCCGAGGACCGTGGTTCAAAGCCCTCGTTAAATTGTAGGTCCAGTCCAGATAAACTCTCGCTGGTAAAAAGGTAATTTAAAAATATATAAAATACTCTGAATTTATATGCATTAAGTTATGTATATTGCTGTATGGCCTGGATACTGTTACAGTTTGGCATGTGTAAGTTTGAAGTCAAATGCCATGCTTAATTTGTTGTTAATAAGCCAAGAAAATATTTTGCGTAGTCCAACTAATGCTGACTCTGAGACCACTCTTTTCGTTGGTTCATTTGAATTGCCCTACAAATACATATGATCAATTATTCTATAACCAGATTGTTTGTATGGCTTGTTTATGACGCCATTTTTGTGTGTCTGACTAGGATTAGCATTTTTGTATCTTAATTATAATGATTATTATTTTATTATAATGTATTTTCATTCTCGAAAGTGTTGTGTATCCAATGTATGTGCGAAAAAAACCAAATGTCGTTTTCCCAGCCTTAACAGCTTAAACAGCCCAAGTTAGTTAGGTTAAAGATGAGTTTGTGACTTGGCATTGCTTTTACCTGGTACGTATACAATTATTTGTATAGAGCATTTGTGTTCCTATATATGTATATTGTTTTTGCAGGAATATAATATAAGAAATCACGAAAATATTATCCACACTTTAAAACCAAATTGTGTTCAAATGGGGCGATGGCAAAATTACATTGAAGGTAAATGTGTATATATATTACATGAAAAGTTTTAGTAGAAATGCAAATGCAATTAAGTAAAAACTTAATTATTGAAGGATTTCGTTTGCTTGAAACAAATATATATTGGTTAAGATACGTTTAATATTTTTTACAGGTGCCTGTAATGGTAATATAAACTAACCAATAAACTTTAGCGAGATGACGTTCTTGGCGCCTTCCTGCTAAGACCATGCAAAATAATTTTGAAATTATACGTATTAAGGTAATAGTCAATATATTACTCTATGGTCAAATTCTACATGTTTCGCCCTAAGATCGTATTAGAAATTAAGTAAATTTCGTTTAAATGCAACAATCAGAACACAAAATGAGGAACAAATTACGATAGGTAGATTACAATGATTTGGGCATCTCTTTTGTATGAAAAGTTGAAATTCCTCATATATTTCAGACGAGAGTAGAAAGCCTCTACATAAGTTGTTGACCGGCTAGAACTGCACATGCACATCTGTTCTAATCTAGCCTGGCAGTTTTCTCAACTACGAATCCTTGTTCTATATACGCCTTGTTGTTTACCAGAGTTGTGGTTAGAAATTATTTCAGAGGGATAATTAGCGGCAGATAATGCGAAAATAAGGGTATAAGGGTATATTATCATTCCATAACACTAATTTTGTAGATTGTTATGGAACAAAGAGTATATTTTTATATTAAGTAATATGGAAACAAAACTTATTTGAAAATTATAGTAAAGATAAGAATGAAATATGATCATATTTGTATACGTTTTCTGTCTATTTGTTATTATACTTATATCTTCCTGATTTTACAGATAGTTCAAAAGATGGAAAAAGCTAAATGTTTAAATGAAGTGTCATGAATTTTCAGGATAGTGTAAGTATTAAGGTGTACTAGTGGTTGGAATAAATTAATAACATATGGTTTGAAGCTTTGTGATTTATTATTTCTTTCCGTTTATATAACTTCTCGGAGCAGATAAATAATGCCGAAATATTATATTATTTAACAAATTTTATTGCAATAAATGCAATAAAATAAATAAATAAAATGTAATCTAAGCAATACATATTTAGATACATACATACAAACCATATAAATAAAGTATTAAAACAAATAATAGATTTGGATAGAATAGAATACATTTATAAAAGGAAGAACCCTATCAAACAAGACAGTAGGTTGTTTGTTTATATACTTACTAAATTTAGATTGAACTCTTCCCCACCCCACCTATGAGGCAGAGTTCCAGGCGCGTTTTTTTTTTAATTTAGTGCGGGTGTCCCCTGTAGGCCTAATCCACCTTTTCTAAGTATTCATAATATATTGCACCCTTGGTACTGTTTTACGCTTGGGTACTGGTTTGAGTTTTGAGTATTTGAAAAATATGAAAATTGGAAGAATATTCTAGAAGAAGTTCTAGAGGATAAACTTTCAGATATCGGTTAACAAGCCCACGCCCCCAAGCATAAGTTATAGATTGACGATGAAATGAGCAAAATATGAGAGTGATATTCCGCAGTTTCCATTTTCAAAGGGCAATTGGTTTTGAATGAGTAACCGAAGGACTTTCAAAGGTATATACTAGGGATTATTTACCTTTTAAACGCTCTATAGTATAGATGTCAGGCTTTAACTGCAACGATTAAGAATAAAGCGAAATTTCTGTTTTACCAATCTATTATCACAGTAAAAAATACTTTAAAATTAAATAGCATATCGAATATATACGTAATCAGTCTAATCACTAACTGGAACCGAGACAATAATACAGATAATTTCTATTCAGATATTTTAAAACGAAATTATCTAAATTGTAGTCGGCATCGTCTCTGTGAGACTTGTTTTGAATTTAGTGGTTCACAATCGCCGGGTTCTCGTGCTAGTTATTTCTGTTTTTGTTGGTGCTAAATTATTTTCGTCATATTTATGTTTGAAAGGGAAACGCATTCAGGGACAAACAACGATCACGATCGCGAACAAAATATAGAGGAGGTAATGATGATTTCTTGCTTTTAAATTCTATTTTCATTATTTCATTATTTATTCATTTTAATAAATTTAAGGCATATAATTATAACATTAATTTTTATTTTGCTGATGCTTGTCAGGGTTCATAATGGCTACTTCTGCGTCTTTTTAATTGTTTTCGGTTAAAATTTACGCGGTCTGCGTCTGATATGTACGAGAGTAAACAAACCTTTTTGTTGAAGATTAAAAATAATTGTGTCGAAAACGTGTTTATTTTTACAGAATATCGGATAATTATTTGTGTGATTATAACCTTTAGTTTCTCTACTGTTATGTATTATCTGTTCAAAATTAATTATATTTAGGTCGTCAAGTGCAAAGTGTCACACGTGGTTATCAACATCGAGATATATCGAGTAAATTAAGTAGGTTAACACTGATTAGTTTTACTTGAGTTTACGTCAATTGACACCTATATCGATTGCTTAAATCAAAACACATTGAAAATGTGTGAATTTAATTGTTAGTTATGACTCGCAAATCTCTTTTTCTATTCTGGAATCTCTGGAATTAAGAGGAGAAAACAATATATTTTCTCTTTCGTTTGTATAACTTAATGTTCAAAGACGAGTTTATTTATTTTAATAAATATTGTTACATATATACAAAATTAAAGAAGTAAAATAGAAATAATATAAAATCAATACGTAATGATGAAGAGAATTACGAAATGATTTGAAATGTTTTAGTAAATTATGTGTCTGGTTTGGCAAATGCCTATTCCATCATCAGACCTGACTGATAATATACAAAAGACATATAAGAATTCCACTGTCCTTGATGTGAGTTTGTACAGTGAAGAAAATCGTGATTCTGACTCTTTCTTTACAATTAACTATTACTTAACTTCTCCATTCTCAATAACACTTTCTCACCAATACTTTATTCTTCTCATTTTCCAACTCTTTCTCTCGGTGTGCATGCAAATTACTGTGAGACTGTCTTCTCGTCGTGGATGCACAGTGTTATTACTGAAGCTCTTCCCTCGGGTACTTGGTGGTGGTGGACAAGGCTGGTCCAAGAAACCCTTTTTTGGACCCCAATTCGCTGATAATATCGGGGTGGGAAACACTCTTCCATCTAGGAACTTCTCACGCTGATAAAACAGGTGCGTTTCGGACTCTAAGGAATTCCTTCTTTAAAGAATTGCCAAAAAATCCACGATTTCGGGTCTTCTTAATATTTATGGTTATAGGCACCATAAGGAGTCCTCTACCAGGTCTGCCATCCGACACGTTTCGTCTAGCCTCGGTACCGGAACCCTCGTTATCCTAAATACTCGACAACAAGCCGATGGATATCATCCTTGTTGAACAGGTCTGTTCTGTTTACTTGGTATCTTTTTGCCTGTCTATTTTCACCAAACGTTCAATATAATGTGAACGTTATGTTTTATATCAGGTCATAATTCCTTTTCATGTCATACATATTAGAAACTTTAGTTGAAAGGTCTAATAATTTAGACTTTCTAACAATAGAACCGAAAGAATTCTACAATTAGCGTAACTTACATTTACATGGCTGTCCCAACCATTCATAATAAATTTGCGTCGCAACAATTACTGACTGATTTAGAAAGGCGTCGGAAGAAATGACAAAGAAAGAACGACTTTAAGACTACTGACTAAAACCTAGCCATGACGAGAATAATATAAAAATAATTAATATATCAATTAAAATGTCTATGATTCATAAAAACATGCATTAGAGTAAACAAATATTTGTTTAGAGAGCAATGAGAGCAATAAATAATCATGTCATAAACCATCGAATGCTTATCAGTATTATCGTAATATTTAATATAGTTATTTATTGTCTATATACACATATAACATTAAAATAAATAAATCATGGTAATGTAGTACTCGTAATATCTAAAGTATGATGATTAATTTTATTGAAAATTATATAAAGTACTTAAAGCTTATTAATTCGTACACTAAATGTGAGATGTGTATTTACAGAACAGTGTTTCTGATGCATCTTTAATCGATTCAGCAATATGTGGCTGGTAATGAGTGGCCCAATATAGAGTGGAGCCAATTAGAATGTAGTTAGCTAAGGTTGAAAAAGCTTGGCTGCTGCAATGATTAACGTGACAAGGTGGCTCTCCTACTGCTGTGACAACTGAGTTCGAATACCACTGAGAAATAATTTCAAATCTATATAGGCTGTTTTATTAACTTTTATTGCCAATAGTAAGAGTGTAAAATCCGACGCATCCCAAACCCACCTACGTTAAGCAGTACGTAGTATACATAAAGTTAAAAAAACTATTATTGCAGAAAAAATTGTTTACGAATGTAAATTCGTAATGGTAAATCATGCCTTCAACTGCCAGACACATTCTATAATGGCAAACCTAAGTGAAGCTGTTTCCGAGACAGCCAGACAGCTTCCACTGAAAGTGCTGTAAGTGCAAGCAAAAAGGTAAATGTGTACAAAAGCTAGTACGAGAGCGATAGATATAATGAGGTGGTGTAGGTTTACTAAAATTTCTTCTCGCACATTTTCACATAATGATATCACATATCACAGACGCCGTATTATACGTATGACAGTATAATTTATTTTATTATTAAAAACGAATGCGAGTGCGACTATTACTTAGGTTTATTAGATAATATTATTATATAGAAATTGCAAATATCTTCTTCATTTTACCTTTAACACATTAATAAAAATGAAATATGCCGGTTTGGTGGCGCAGTGGTAAAAGCGATAGAACGGTCCTCCTACTGTTGTGATAGCTGCGGTTTCGAATCCCGCTGGGGCATGGTCGTAAATTTATATTTGTGATTGTTTAAAATTTGTGATTGCCCTAGTCACGCCAGTAACCAGGCTGGGTAAGACCGGATATCTTCTGGGATTATTTCTAAAGTTGGTCACTCGCCAGTCGGTAGCCTTAATGCTGAGGACCGTGGTTTGGAGCTCACGTTAAACTTTAGGTCCAGTCCAGATAAACCCATAATTGGTAAAAGGAGACTTAATATCGTAAATGTACATTTTATTATGTATTTGAAATTGAAGGCTGAATATAATTTCCGTATATAAATATATATATAGCTATATATCTGTCATTTTTCACTGTCATCTGTCAGTATCATCTCTCATCTGTCACTTTCACTATCATCAATCCTCTGTCACTTTCACAATTCTAATAAATTAGACCCTCTAACAATAGAACCGAAAGAATTCTACAATTAGCGTAACTTACATTTTACAGGGCTGTCCCAACCATTCATGATAAATTTGCGTCGCAACAATTATCTTTACAAAAATTGTAGAGTTAGAGTTCAAAGGCAATTTAAATAATTTTTAACTCAATATTTAAATAAATAATAAACGTATTCGAACAACTTTCTGACGTCTCCCTCGTCACATACCCTCGATTAATCCGGCCGTAAATCAGACACGTCATCAGACGAGCTTATTTCAGCATATTTCCACTTGAAAGCCACCTGAAAATGTAAACAAATCAAATTCGATACGCCAACGAGAGGGGTTCATAAATATTAAGCAATTCGTTACCGTAATGTCTAATATTCCTTAATTATAAAGCGCTTTCTTCACGACTCGGTGTTTTAGGTAAAAACAAAAGATCAATAAAACAAATATTTACTGGGCTTAAAATTCGAATGCGAGGTTATTTTTTCTAAATGTTATAGAGATATCGCTATAACTTCAAATAAAAACCAAATAACTCACCTTATAACAGGTCAAATGAAAAGTCCCCGGCCTGACACATAGATGGCGCCACTAGAATTAAATACATATGTTTTTTAGATAGCCCTAACCGTCAAAAGATGCGTGTATAAATTTGACAGCTGTCGGATCATTAGTTTGTGAATTATAGCATTATGAATGAAGCAACTTTTGTTATTGTGAAAAAATGGATAAAAAGCGATAGATAGATAAATTTCGCATGTTCATAAGATATTGCCTTTTGAAGAGAAAAAATACAGTTGAAGCAAAAATTTGGCTTGATGCCGAGTTTCCGGACACTGCCCGAGTAAAATCAACCATCAAAGATTGGTATGCTAAGTTTAGACGTGGTGAAATGAGTACCGAAAACGGTGAACGCAGTGGACGCCTAAAAGAGGTTGTTACCGATGAAAACATTTAAAAAATCCACAAAATATTTTTATATGACCGTAAATTGAAATTGCATGAAATAGCAGACACTCTAAAGATATCAACTGAATATGTATATCATATAATTCCCAAATATTTGGGTATGAGTAAGCTTTGTGCAAAGTGGGTGCCTCGCGAGCTCACTTTTGACCAAAACAACGACGAGTTAATGATTCAGAGCAGTGTTTGATAAGCGTTTGATAAGTGTTTGAGCAGCGTAATAAACCCGAGTTTTTGCGTCGATATGTGACAATGGATGAAACACGGCTCCACCGTTTCACTCCGAAGTCCAATCGGTAGTCATACGAGTGGACCGCACACGATGAACCCGCTCCAAATCGTGGGAAAACGCAACAGTCGGCTGGCAAGGTTATGGCGTCTGTATTTTTAGATGCGCATGGAATAATTTTCATTGACTACCTTGAAAAAGGAAGGACCATCAAGAACGACTATTACATAGTGTTATTGTATTTACATAGTCTTATTGTTTCCTCATCCACCGTATTCTCCAGATCTGCCTCCAGAGACTATTTCCTATTCTCAGATCTCAAAAGAATGCTCGCTAGGAATAAATTTTCGTCAATTGAAGAGGTGATCGCCGAAACTGAGGCCTATTTTGAAGCAAAGGACAAATCGTACTACAAAAATAGTATCGAAAAGTTGGAGGGTCGCTATAATCAGTGTATCACCCTTCAAGGGAATTATATTGAATAAGAAAAACTAATTTTGCCAAAAAAATATATTTTACTATGGCAGGCGGGGGACTTTTCAATTGCCTTACTAATATGGTTATTTTTTAATATAACTTGTTTAATTTTGAGAAGAGGGCCTTTATTTTATTCCATGGTATAGTAGTAGATCTACGAATCATAATTATTATTAATATTACTGATATTATTTATGTTCCTTTATTTTGCGCTTAACAACCTCTTTTGAACCGTTTCCATTACCATTTTTGGGTTTCGAAGTTACCAGAAAAAAGTGGTAATATAAGACAGAAGAGGAACAAAGGAAGAATAACTAATTATTCATTAGGAGTAGATATAGATGAGAGTACCGAAGTCACCGATGCTCTACTGAGAGACGGAATTAATGAATGGTGATGGGGGTAAAAGATGGGGTAAATACTTCGTATTCGTTGAGAAGAAGGATCGATTTTGTCAGGGAGGATTTTTAAAGTAGGACTAGTAATTTTCGAAATAGCGGTAGTTTTAGATGTGCTTTTGACTGCATTTACAAAATTTAAGGGATCGCTTTTTACTAATGATTTAGCTTTGATTTTTTCTTGAAAATATGAATTTGTTTCTGTCACCATCAGTATTGATGTCCAACAGCATTCTGATTTGTTAAGTTGTAAAGTATTTCCTTTTCTGAGCTAGCAAATCGAAACAAGGAGAGAGAGGATTGGAGATTCCTTTGCAACAATTTAAAGTCGAATGAGTAGCCACCATAGCATTAGTGTTAACAATCTGAGTTATTTACAAAATCTAACTTTACTGTTTTAATGTCTTTATTGACAGCAATACGAAAGAGTACCATTCCTTAAGGTTTCAACTCAGCCAATTTCGCCTAGGTATCCATCAATACTGTTAATTATTAGAAATAAAGATTTAAGTTTTAGTGAGTCGTCTGCTGCAGACACTATAAAATATACGTGAAAAACAATCTGAAACAATTAATTAATAACATTAGAATTTAATTAGAAGACAGATAGATAACATAGATTAGATAACATTAGAAGTTAATTGGTTTTTCATTTCTTTATAATCAACAATTATTGAATTTGTTGCTTTATTAAAGATCGTGGTCCTTCAAAGATCCCAATTTGAAATTGCACTAGTACATAATACAGCAATTGTCATTTATATATACCACTAAACACAATTATTTTATTTCTTTAAAGACCCACAGAGAATAAATATTTTAATGTTTAAGGATAAGGCCTTAGTTAATACTCATAATCATTTTGTGCAGTCATTTGTATAGAGATATTTACTACAATTAAAAATGATTTTGAATTCGCATAGATTCTTGCTACAGTGAATAAAATTTTAATTAAAAAAGTGATATATTACTATATAATTATATATATATATATATATATATATATATATATATATATATATATATAATATATATATAATAAAGTTGGAAAACACATATGAAAGTGAATTTTTTTCTATTTTATTATTTATTATTTTATTAGCATTTGTTCTATTTTATGTTACAACCTTCTATTAATTTTCCAATAAACTTTACAATGATTTTTCTCTATTGAAATTTCTGGTACATATTAACTAATCACTTTATCGCCCTATTGTGGTTATGTAAAAAAATATCTCATGAGCTTATATTGAAACATAATTCTTAGGTGATTTATGATGAGAAAACAAAAATAATGATAAAAAAGGGCTATCTAAAACTTTTAAGATGACTTTATATGTATATAGCATATAAATAACTATGATCCTAACATTGATCCTATTTTATGTGACATGCAACAATAAAATTTGCATCGGTTAATTAATCTTAATCCATTGAAAATTGATGTAGTATCACTGTAGCTGTATAACTGATAAAAAAATGTCTTATATTACAAAGGCAAAATCATAATATTTAAAAGAAAAGTCTAAATTATGTGTTAAAAGAAATTAGATTTTCGCTGTCTAAAAAATGTGATGTCAAATCGAATAGTAGAATTTTTAAAATTTCGAATCTAAACCCCAATTTGTGCGTTTAAGATAAAATAAATATGAATCATCCAAGTATAAGATAACCATTTAATTATTTAAATGAATTTTAAAATATATCAGATCTTATCTTTTTCAGAAACTGCCGAAATCATCTACGAAATGGACTTGTACAATTTGCTCAATATACAACTTTTTTTAATTATACCATTTGTATGTTACGTATTATTCTTTAGGAAGAACAATGGAAGAAATATCTACACTAACAGAGGTGAGTAGAAAAGCATTTTACGTTATAGTCGAACCCATATAATTTTAAAAACGATTTTTGTTTTATCTTATCAACATTATTTCATGCATTTAAAAGACGAAAATAAAGAATTTAGTTACTAGACACTTATGTGCTCAGATAAGACCCAGGCAAGTGTTTACGTTGCTATTGAAACAAAAAAAACAGATTCTAAGGATAAATAGTTGTTATAAGTGTTATCTCTATTTTTAAAATAGCGATTTCATATATATGATATGGTTATGATAAGTACTTATAAAAGAAAGTGGAATTTCTTAGATTTATCCATGTGTTTATATATATTTTAAACTGTCTGTTTACCCGCTAGAGGTTTATTTAGACTGGACCCACAGTTTAATGTGGGCTCCGAACCACGGTCCTCGCATTAAACCTACCGACTGGCGAATGACGAACTTAGAAATTATTCCAGAAAACATCCGGTCTTACCCAGCCTGGTTACTGGTGTGACTGGGATTATTTTCCTTATCGGATTTTACACTCTTGCCTAGGATAATAACAATTATTAAATAATCACAAACAAATTTACGACCATGCCCCAGCAGGATTCGAACCCGCAACAGTAGGACAGTCATGTTGCCTGTACCACTGCGCCACCAAGTCGGCATTTACCCATCCATATTGACTTTGTGTTGAACTAATTATTTCCCACCTAGGCAGTTTATAGTTGTATTAATATTATATGTTAGTAACGCCTCGCCTGTATCTTCGTCCCACAGTTTGCATTTAATGATCTCCTGAATAACACTGCTTTTACCCAAATCTCCATGTTATACCTTATATCAAGTGGTTTTCCAAGTTTTGCAATTCTTCTTTAGCCGCCTTATACTCTAAGTACAAGCTTTGTCAACATTCCGGTAGACTACGCTAGTTCCCAGTAACGTCAATCTGCCTTAGGTGGCTCTGCAAACGAAATCCACGAACTCGGGGTCTTTTTCAGAGCCTTGATGTTTCCAAATCGAAACATTTTTTGGCTAAGGATCTTTGAGTACCTTCAATCCATCTTTTTAACCTTAAAGCTTCAGCTGTGATACTTTTGCTTAAAGCCAACTTAATTACACTAAGAAATTGTTCGAATAACTGCGGATCGATTGCCATTCCAATGTCAACCTTTTGTTAATCTAATAAGTTGCATTTGAATTTCAAAGCACAATAATTTGTAAGTCGATATTTAAACATATGTTTTCAATACATACATTTTAATATGCAAATATTTATCGTTTATTGTTTGTTCCTGTTTCTTTTTATATTATGAAGTCTAATTTCTATCAACAAGGGTTTATCTGGACTGAACCTACTGCTTAACGTGGGCTCCCAACCACTGCTTTCGGCATTAACCGTATCGACTGGGTAGTAGCCAACTTAGAGACCATCCTGGAAGACATCCGGTCTTACCCAACCTGTTTACTGGCCGGATTGGATGGTTATTTCTTGTCGGATTTTCCACTGTTGCCTATTATGATATTTACAACTACAATCACAAACATAAAGTACATCCATGCCCCAGCAGGATTCGAACCTATGGGCCAACCAATTCGACATAAGTATTTTTGATATAGCTTGTATACTTGTACATCGCTTCATTTTGGATACATTTTCATGTCATAAACACATTTATTAAAGTGATTTTCTATGTTAATAATGTCAAATAAAACAAGAACTATTGATTAACATATAATTAATTATTTTATCATTTTGAAATGATATTTTGCATTATTACAGGGCTAAATTAACTCAAACCTCAACAAATGCCGCCACAAATATATGTTTATATAAAAATATAATTTCCATGTCACTACAGTATGATATTCGATATGCCTAACAACGCAGTATACGAAATATGCGACAAATTAACTTAATTTCCGATATAATTAATTAAATTTATAAACAAATCTACAGAATAAGAGCCTTGGAATATCGAATATTTATTTCAATATTTTATTTTTACTAGTTAAGTAAAACAAGGAAACAAAATGGATACAGATTTTTCGTGAAACTCTCCTTTGTTGTAAAATATAATTATTTATTAACGAATCAAAGAGAAAACTAACTTTCCGGTTCAACGGATTAAAATAAACTAACAAAATATATTCATAAATGCGTGTGCATATATTTTAGTTAGACGAACTTGCTGAATTATTTAATAAATAACTGCAAAAGCAGAACAAACAGCATTTATGTAAATAACAAATTTACGGAATACGGCCACTAAATTAACAAATAAACAATTCTCGAGTTTGTAAATATGTTTAAAGCAATTGTGAAGCTAAAACACTCCAGTACGCTCAAATAGTTGAGATTATAAAACAAAAGGCGAAGTTTAATCTTTCTTTCTTGTTTTTTCTCAAAACTTTCTAAACCAACTAACTCGTTATACAAACGCTAATAACGTATGCGATGCTTGTCAGCATTTGATTCAAAAATGCATTTTCGAGATTTATTACTTTTGTTGATTGAAGTCCTGAAGCCCATCAAGTCTTAAATTTGGCGATGTAAAAGTGGTGATTTTTTTTTCATGGACAAAAAATGGTCTGGATGACCAAAACACTTCAAATACTTTAAATTGCAAATAATTACAATGAATATCTAGCTCAAAATCTCATGGGATTTTCAGACAGCCGAGCAGTTGATTAATCAAATGCTTCTTTCAAAGTTTACTTGTGATGGGGAAGATCTAAAAGGAGAGAACTACAGGAATTTATTGGAAATGATATTTTGAACTATTTCATCATCGTTATTTTATTGTTATCCAGACAAAGAAGTATTTTCTGTGGCGTATTGTGACTGGCGATGAATATTGGATTTACTACCATAATCTTAAGCAGAAAAACTATCCACATGTACACAGAAGCAAAATGTTCATGAACACAAAATGTTGGTGTACGAAAAGAAAAGATAAGAGTTTCATAATTTTGCACAAGACAAGAAGATTTTACAGGTTACTGTTAAAGAAGATGATTTGGTATATTGTAATAAAGCTGCAGGGCTTCTTCAAGAACTAAGTTTTCCAGAAAATTCCAGTGAATGGAGACTTTTTATTGACACCTCAAAAATAAATTTGAAAGCCGTTTTGCTCCATAATGGTAATAAATACCCATCTGTGCCCGTTGCACATGCAACAAATATGAAGGAAAATTATGGAAACCTGGTGGTGTTACTCGAAAAAATTAAATATTCTCAGTGCTTATGGAATATTTTTGCTGAATTAAAAGCCGTCGCTATACTCACTGGATTACAAGGAGGATACACGAAGTCTCGATGATTTCTCTCTGAGTGGGACAGTCGCACAAGAGAAAAACATTACAAAGTGAAAACTTGGCCATTAAAAAAAAGCTTGACTCAGGCACTTGTTCTTGTTCAAAAATGTTTTTCAAAAACCTTTAGTGCCAAGTGATAACATTTTTCTGACACCGCTTCACATGAAGTTGGGACTCATGAAAAACTATTTGAAAGCTATGAACAAACATGGTGCAGATTTCCAATTTCTCAGAATAAAGTTTGCTCGAATCAGTGACGCGAAATTGAAAGAAGGAATTTTTGTAGGACCAGAGATACGTGAGCTTATGATGGACGAAGTTCTTAAATCAATCTAAATAAATATAAAAAAAATCATTATATAGAGTTATTGGACCGTCTGAAGGACGAAATCGCCGAAAAACGACCGCCTTTGAAGAAAAAGAATATGCTGCTTCACCAAGACAATGCACCGTGTCAAAAATCTATGAATTGGGTTTCGAATTGCTTCCTCGTCCATCGTATTCTCCAGATCGGGCCTCCAGCGACTATTACCTGTTTCCTATTGAATGCTCGCTGAGGTGAATGAAACTGAGGTCTATTTTGAAGCAAAGGACAGTTCATACTACAAAAATGGTATCGGAAAGTTGGAGGGTCGCTATAATCGTGTATCACTCTTGAAGGTATTTATGTTGAATAAAAAAAAATATTTTGCCAAAAAAATGTGTTTTACTATGGTAGTTCGGAGATTTTTCAAGTGACCTGTTATGTACCGTACACGATTGATGACCCTTTATTACTTTTCTGGTGAAACCACAATTCCTTCACTCTTCACAACTTCTAAGCTGTTTAGGCAAAAAAATTAGCAAATTAATATTTATATAATTCTTTTGAAAATATCTTTACAGAGTTCGGTAGAGTTTTATAAAGATCAGATCACATATTAGCCAGACAGGCAAGATCTAGCGATCCAAGTAATTGTATCAAAGCTCTTAAGCCTCTCTCAAAACTCTGTCAATGTTTGCTTGTTTGCTGTTATCAATTTTCAAACATTACTATTTTCTACTTATTTGCCTTAAAAGATGTTTAGTGTTAAAATAACAAAATTTAATTACATGTAAAATATTTTCATTAAGCAACAGGTGGAGCCAAAATCCCGCTACCAATTTGATTGCGCGCCATTTTGGTTATATGACGTTTGGCTCAGTTTCGCTTTAGCCATTGTGTTGTGTAGACGTTCAAATTTTATTATGGATAAATATACGCTACAAGAACGAGCAGAAATAGTAACAATACTTATTGAAAATAATCGTTCCATTATTGCCACGCAGCGGAAATTGCGTTAAAAATATCCTAATTATCCAGTGCCTCACAAAACCACAATTTACCGTTTACATGCGAATTTTCGACAGTACGATACGACAGCAAACAAGCTTCGTCCTGGAAAACAACGGACATCTCGTAACGCTAAAAATGTCACTCTGGTGCACGATTGTGTTGCAGAGTCTCCAGAAACATCAATTCGGAGACGTGGTTCCAGTTACACATTTCTGCACGCAGTTTAAGACGAATTTTGAAAATGTTGAGTATAGTAATGCAATCCTAAGGCTGTCTGGTAAAATAAAAGATTTTTCGTCTAAATTGATAATGAGGGATGAAACCCATTTTCTTCACATCTCACCAGTAAACAGAACAGCCGGTTTTGGGGAACACAGAATCCTCAATTAATTCATGAAACATCATTGAATGATTTTTTTGAAAATGACCTAGGTGTTGCAATTACTGTTACTGCTGAACGGCACCGAGAGATGATTCGAAATTTTCTTGTACCTGAAATGGAAGAGCAAGGACTAGAGGACATATAGTTTCAGCAAGATGGGGCCACAGCACACAGCTCGTTCAACAATTCAATTATTGAATAGCGTTTTGCTACGAAGAGTAATTTTGCGAAATGGCAATTTAACATAGGCAGCCAGATCTCCGGATTTAACAGCACCATACTTTTCCTTATGGGATTTTTACAATTACTACTAACTACAATTAATTAATACAATTTTCGCAATTTTATTTTTAGAAAGATTAATATTAATGACTGCAGTTTTATTTACAAGCGGGTTCCTAGATCAATCCTCGAGTTGCTAGCATAAACAATTTTGTTTTGGTGATCATTTACGATGCTCTTCTGTTGTTATAATTAATTATGTTCTCTTAGAAACAATGGCTTTTTTCTGTGATATATCGGCGAATCTATTATCAGCAGGTTTTTCTTTGTTTTCAGACTTGTTTTACCCCATTAAGTACTATTTGTCTCGGAGCAGGGTGAAGGATATACAGGAGAGCAGGAAAAAGAAGCGCGAAAAATTCGGGTTCGAATACGAACCGGATTTGAAAAAGTTCTCGTCAGAACAGGTAAGTTACACTAAATACTACTGTTTTCAATATATTATGGGTAAAAATACATTGTATATATCCTATAAATATATCACCAGATTTTAATTTATGGATATTTAACGTAAAATGTTTTCAAGTTATGCTACGTAGTAACAATTTTTATACGCATATTTCTGAATTACACTTGAGGTCCAATAAGTCGAACGGTATTTGTTATATTTTTGGCTAAAAATTCGTTTACAGTGATGATTTTGTGAAATGGTGTAACAGATCAAATGAAAAGGGCCCGGCCTGACACATAGATGACACTACTAGAACTAAATCCATATGTTTTTAGTTAGCGCTAATCCTCAAAAGATGCGTGTATAAATTTAACAGCTGTCGGATCATTAGTTTGTGAATTTTGAGTAAAGCAAGTGTTGTTACTGTGAAAAAAATGGATAAAAAGGAATTTCGCGTGTTGATAAAATATTGCTTTTTGAAAGGAAAAAATACAGTTGAAGCAAAAACTTAGCTTCATGCTGAGTTTCCAGACACTGCCCCAGGAAAATTAACCATCAAGGATTGGTGTGCTAAGTTTAGACGTGATGAAATTAGCACCGAAAACGGTGAACGTAGTGGACGTCCAAAAGAGGTTGTTAGAGACGAAATCATTGAAAAATATTGAAAAAGGAAGGATCATCAACAGCGACTATTACATATCTTTATTGGCCTTTAAGTGCTTCTTTACCAAGACAATGCACCGTGTCACGAGTCAGTGAAAACGATGGCAAAAATCCATGAATTGGGCTTCGAATTGCTTACTCATCTACCGTATTCTCCAGATCTGGCCCCTAAGAGGCTATTTCCTGTTCTCAGATCTCAAAAGAATGGTCGATGGGAAGAAAATTTCTTCGAATGAAGAGGTGATCGCCGAAACTAAGGCCTATTCTGAAACAACGGACAAATCCTACTACAAAAATGATATAGAAAAGTTGGAGGGTCGCTATAATCAGTGTATCACCATTGAAGGGAATTATTTTGAAAAGAAAAAAATGCCAAAAAAATTTGTTTTACTATGATAGGCCGGGGACTTTTCAATTAACCTGTTATTGTCGTGATACAAAATCCTAGAGTTTTATATAAGCAAATTTGTTCTCCTTCTTTAACATTTATAAGACTAATTAGAGCCACCATGTATTTCAATTTGGCATTTCAATCTCCCGTCACTACATCCATACCAACATTACACGCTTTGAACAACTTCACAGACGCACACCACATAATTCCGAATGAAAAATTCGGTTTCCGTGTCAAATTTTCATCAAACTGCTTGTGTCGCAGTAACAATCCACCAGCCATTAAAAAATGTCGAGAAACTGAAGCTATCTTTTTAGATGTTTCCAAAACTTTCGATCAAATATTGCACCACGGTCTAATTTTCAAAGCAAAACAGCTTGGTCTACCGAATAATCTAATCTACCTGATAGATTCATACTTGGACGGTAGGTCTTCTCAAGTGAGGATCGGTGACGCAGTCTCCCCTCGTAAATAGATTTCCGCAGGAGTCCCGCAAGGTGCTAGCCCCAGCCCAATTCAACCTCTATATGGCTGATTTTCCCACCCGGCATTTTCTGCAGATCGTTCAGCTTTCTTTAAAACCGGTTATAGTCCCAACGTAAATGATATATATTGCGTGGTTCAAATTCTGGCGGCTGCAGATAAACCCGAGCAAAACTCAGGCTATTCGGTTTCACTGCAAGAAGGAGTTCCGCGCCTATTGCCTCCAAATTGATAAAGTCTATAATTCCCTGGCTCCGGAAAGTATCATACCTCGGTCCCCAGTTCGACCGCAGATTTCAATGAGCAGCTCAAATACAACACGCTATTTGCAAAGACAATGGCGTGTACAGCCTACTATTCCTACTCCTCTGCAATCCCCCAGAAAGCGACTCTGTACAAAATGCTAATTCGTCCAGTCTGCCTCTACGGAGCACATATGTGGTACAGGTATGTCTCTGAGAGACAACTTGCACTACTCCAAGTATTCCAATCCAAAATTCCGCGCGTTACTCAATGCCCCATGGTTTATGAGGAACGTCAGCACTCACCTGGAATCAGGAATACCGTTTATGCAGAATTTCACAAACATGCTCAATATAATGTTCTCCATAGGCGTCTGAGAACACGACAACACCTTGGTTAAATCCCTACCGATCCACAAACTTCGGTAGTAAACCAACTACGACAATCCCAGTAGTATACCAGCGTCTCTGTCGCCCGCAAAATACTCACTATCCCGAATCTTAAGCGACATCAGCAAAAGACCATTTGGTTCTTGCTGGTCATCTTAGAATAAGAAGAAAAAAAGCTAATCTACCATCAGTTGAAAATGTTGGTGGCCGATCGAAGCGTGGCAAATATGTTATATTGACCTATTGCACTCGATCCTATAAAAGAAAGGACTTGAAATTGAATGGCAAAGCGAAAACCACACGCAAATTTGCACTAGATGCGGATGTGACACAGTTGGCAAAAAAGATGGAATGAAGATGGAGATATTTTAGTATTTCGTAAATTGTTGGCGGCCAATTAAGGTAGACTAAAATTGTGAATTTTTTATTTCTAACTAAAAATAATTATCGCTGTTAAAATATTTGTCCACTTTGTTATAGATATACATATATACATACATTTATCAGTTGTTTTAATAAAATGTTTATTATATAAATTACTTAAATCACATTCCTTAAGTCGTAATATGAAAAGATGAATGTGAACTACATTTAGTTCGAATTAGTGCACATTAACGAACGTTTGCTGTATTTTTAAAGCACAATTGAGATAATCTGTCAAAATCAAGTACTAAACATAAACTAAATGACAGATGACCGATGATGAGATGGCAACGAAAATAATTTTTAACAGATGTTAGACTTTAAACCGGCCTTTCCTTTTGGTACATGACCTATTCCCGATCCTTGTGTGAGGCAATGAATAGTGTAATACCCATTAAAAATAGGATACGATATGCAGAAAGTAATTTTCAGAATAGCGCAGGCGCACAATCGGCTATATTGTGCTTCCTTTCTCTTGCCACAATATGCACAATAGGCCATTTGAAAATTTACTGTTCATCGAATGAAAATAACAACAAATTTAGAATATTCATATCTTGGGATGCATTAATAACTTTATAAAAATAATAATCAAATTGTTATGTTATTCTTAGAATTCTAACATACGTTAGTTTTAAAATATGGAAAGTACGGATTGTAACGTTAAATTTTTAAAAGTTAAAATAATTTTGTAACTAAACATTTTCAAGTATATCAAATAGAAGTTAATATGTGGCAAAATTTAGGTAATTATAACTTTTATATACATTTTGTTGTAATTAACCATCAGTTCGTTTTAGGCTATTAAATGTACAACACGTTAACCAAAAGTTAGATAGTCAGTTCAGTAGTCAATTCATTAATGACATTTACCTAAATCGTGATTTATTTGAGAACGATTTATTTTTTCTTTTATAAGTGAAATGTTGTTGGAATTTGTTGATGGAAAGTTAAATTAGAATAAGAGAAGAAATCAGATAAGATTTTGTAAGATGCAGGAATATTGGGGAACGATACTTTGAAAAGATCAAATTTAGAATAGAGTGGAATCGAATAAACAAATCATATAACTGCTACTCTGAAGGTGGGGCAGTGAAACAAAGAAGAAAAAAAGAATATATTTTTATTAAAAAAACATAAGTAAATAAGTTATTGTTTTGTAAAAATAATGATTAGTGGACAATTTTTTCAGGTGAAAAGTACGATGACGTAAAAGAAGAAGATTTTGCTTTGAGATGACAACTCTGTCAATTATTAAAATTTGCATATAATTCCATAGTTAAATATTGCATTTATATATATATATATATATATATATATACATATATATATATATATATATATATATATATATATATATATATATATATATATATATTCGATTTTTGAAAGGTAGTATGTAAAATTACAATATTTTAAACAAAAAATAATGACAGATTCTCATATTACTATTTTTAATAATATTTATATGAGTTCCCAGTACGTAAGGAAAAGTATTAACACTTCAAACACATGTTTAATTACAACTTTCCAATTTCATGGAGCTAAATTTCTCTATCACGGAACGATATACAAAGAAAAATAGACTAAAATTGAAATAATTAAATAGAAAAAAGAAACGTTCACATAATAAGATAATATTATATATAATATGTATTTTTCTGAGAGGACGCAATCTAATATTTCCATTTCAGAGCAGAAAAACCTATTTCTGCGGCCTATTTCTTTTATTCGCAATATTATTACAGAAAATTTACGCTCGAAATATAACAATTCTTATTTTATTGTGATTTTATTTAAGAAACGCATGAGAGCGTTCATGCTACCAACTTAGACGTTATTAGATAAAAACTCCTACGTTAATTTTTTCGGAAAGTTGAACAATAACTTACTCGTATATTCTTATGTGAAAACCCGTTTAATCTAAATATCAACAAACGCCACTTTATGATATTTTCAACCAACTTCGAATAAGGAGGAGGAATATGTTCGACGATTTTTCCGTTAATTGCGAACCGATTTTAAAAACTCATTTTTTATTCGAAATAGTGCACTTTCGAGGTGGTCCAATTGGAAACAAATCGGGATCTGTTGGCGGGAAGGGGGAAATCGAGGGAATAACATTTCAAATGCAAATACAATTTTTGCAAAAATTAAAATTTTTTTATCTAAAATGGTCAGATATTTGTGTATATTATTGCTGAACTGATGTGACGAAAAATCAGAAATAGTTCAGTGTAAAAGCCAGTCAATTTGCTTTCTAAGGTAAAATTTTATCATACGAGACGTCATAGAAATACTGGTGGCAATTGTTTCCATGGTGTATCAGTTAGAACGTTAAGCTCACACGCAAGAGTTTTTGTTAAAGTTTTGTTCCAAAATTTGTCCAATCACCTAGACTAGGTAGCGGACCCCGGGGCCTAAAGCTTTCCTCATTTTCAATTATTATTTCTTTATTCCTGTTTTTCTTCTACGGGCTGCACTTTTACTTGGGCTATCCATTGTATTACTTAATAAAATAACTGCGTAATTTTAGTAAATACCTAACACTAAAAAGAGAAAAATAAAATGATTTAACAAAATAATTGAACCGGCTTATGTACACGTACATAATAATCGTTATGATAACTAAATCAGAATAAACAAAAATCTTATTTAACCTATCTACTACACGTATTTTATATTCAACTATATACACACAATTTAGTTTAATACCTACCTAAACCTATTTACCTATTTACAATAATATATTCACGACTACCAACTGATCAATATAAAGTTGGTTCAGTGCCTAAACAATAGAAAAATAGTAGTATAATATTGTGACATATATACAAAATTAAATTACAATCTAAACTATTCTAATTTGTTGCCCTTACTTTGAATGAATATAATTAATATCTTATAGAATTCTCTCAACATTCTCAATACAGTTTTTCAAACTACAAAAAGCTTGTATAATAAGCCGGGAAAGAAGAAATTTCGTAAAAATGTTTGACGATGATTTGGCTGTAATAATCAGGTCTTGCTTCCTTTTGTTCTACTGTTTATTACACGAGATGTACTTTAATGAACTAGTTGATTTGAGATCGCTGTTTGGTCGCTACTTTAATCCATAAAATAAAATAGCTTTTAACTACATAATACATTTTTGTATATATAAATATATATATATATATATATATATATATATATATATATACACAAAAATGTTTTTTCATAATTGTATGCATTTCAAATTGTATGCAAATTTCTATATATATATTCCCATATTATATTTCTATGAGTACGAAATATAGGAGCTAGACAATAAGCCAGAATACGACAGTCAACTACACATTCGTCAACAAAAAACTGGTGATTGTACGCAGTATTATATTTTGTAAATGTATAGTACTTATTTACATTTATTACCTATTTAGTATTTAGTAACTGATACCTGGTATTATTTTATATGTTCACTGTAATAAAATATAATTAATATTAGCTGAAGCCGGCTTTGTTGGCGCAATGGATAAGGCGACAGGACGGTCCCTCTATTGTTGCGATAGTAGCGGGTTCGAATCCTGCTGGGCTATGGATGTACTTTATGTTTGTGATTCTAATTGTAAATGTCTTTATAGGCAATAGTGGAAAATCCGAAAAGGAATAATCATCCCAGTCGCGCCAGTAGCCTGGCTGGGTAAGAACAGATATCTTCTCGGATGGTCCCTAACTTGGTTACTGGCCAGTGGGTAGGCTTAATGCCGAGGACCATTGTTCGGAGCCAACGTTAAACTGTAGGTCTATTCCACATAAACCCACTTTTGCAAAAATGTGGTAACTATTAGTAGTTGAAGTAATATTGTAAATAAATAAATAGGTTTAGGTAGGTACTAAGCTAAATTGTGTGTGTATATAGTAGAATATAAAATACGGGTATTGGATAGGTTAAATAAGGTTTTTATTTATATTATATATAAAATTTTCATATCACATGTTCGTTCCCATACTCCTCCGAAACGGCTTGATCGTTTCTAATGAAAAGTTGTATGCATATTCAGTCTTTCTGAGTATCAGCTACTTTTCCATACTTCCTGTCATTATTCAAACCACTAAGTGATAAGGGGTGTCCAACGCAATTAAAAAAATTATTATGTGGCATAAAAAATACCTAAATACAGTCCTAGATTTTCACTTTTTCGACAGAGTTTTTGAACTCACTAAATTTGCCAGGCATACCACCGCATAACTTACAATTGAAGGTTGGATCTTCAATTATTTTGCTTCGTAATTTGAACCCGCCACGCCCGCTGTGCAATGGTACGCGATTAGTCATTAAAAAAATTATGGAAAATGTTATCGAACCCATCATTTTAAATGAAGACTTTCGAGGTGAAAATATATTAATACCACGAATACCTATTATACCCACATATGTGCCAATTCAATTTAAGCGTATTCATCAATTTCCGATTAGATTGGCATTTACAATGACTATTAATAAATCCCAAGGCCAAACAATGTCTGTTTGTGGCTTAGATTTGAGCGCACCGTATTTTTCTCACGAACATTTATACATTGTATGCTCTCGAGTGGGTAAACCAATAAGTTGTTTGTATTAGCTAAAGACGGGCTAACAAAAAGTATTGTTCACGCCGTAGCATTAAGAGATTAATATTATGTAATAAATTAATGATATAAATAACTATTACTTAAAATAAATTATAATAACTTAAAAAAATATATATTTTGATGATATTCGCTCATCAGCGCCCCATGACTTTTTCACTCATATACCAGATCCCTACACACTTAAAATAAGTTAGTTATTTTTACTACACTAGAAATTCTCCAGAAATTATTTACATGATAAAATAACGCTTGCTGGGTCAGCTAGTTTTTATATAGTTATTACAACGATTACACAATAATATACTTTAAACATATTTTACTTTAAACCCTTTTTTTGTGTTACAAATCTAAGTTTGATTATTTTTTACTTTTTAGTGAGTTCCTTGTTTATTTTTTGAGGTCGTTTACATTTTTTTTTGTTAAAAATATTTTACAAAAGCATTACGCCGTTGAAACTAATTTCATTAAAATTATATTAGATTTCGGATTCAACCTATGTCAAAACTTCACGAAAATGCCTACAGTCGTTCGCGAATGTTTGATACATTCCATTAAGAAGCTGCGCCTGCTGCTGATTTGATTTGCATAAATTTATATTTACATTTGATTTCTCTAATTTGCTTGTTCAAGAAGCCAGAACAAAATACAGGCGCACATATGTACACACAAACTAAATTAATATCAATCTAATATTAACTCCCCGAAATTATCAGGAATTAGTTAACTCAATCTTAATCTCAAAACTTATTGATGCTTCTCCCAATAATAATTTATCTCTTAAAATTAAATGAATTTAATCTGTAATTTCATGGTCTACTTGTATCAGTTATATTTTCTTAAAGTATCAATAAATAATTCGAAGGTTATAAAATAGTTTATTTTATTATAATTTAGTTTAAAATTTATTTTTAATGTATGTCGTTTCCATATATATCTCGTATAACAAACAGTAAAAGAAATGGAAGCAAGACCTGATGATGGAAAATGAGATACTGCCGAAACACCGTCAAACTTTTTTACGAAATTACTTTTTTTTCCATTTCATTATATAAACTTTACATAGTTTGAAAGAATATATTAAATATAGTGTTGAGATAGAATTCTATAACATATTTAATAGATTCTAAATAGACAAGTATTCAAATAGTTAAGATCATTAGCATAGGAAAGAAAAGCCATAGATGGCCGAATTGTACCGAAAAAAAGAGTCAAGACCAAAAACCTTAATTATTTTAAAAAACCTTTATCTACAGTTCCTGGGCTGAAAACACATCAAGATAATATCTTTAGGTATTTAAAACATGATGCTTAAAATAAATTCTGCTAGTTTTTCCTGGTCCATCCAAGTTCATCTTAGAATGTACTCGATCAAAATAGGATAAGAGATATTAATGGAAAAGCACATGCAAATAAGTAAATTGCAAAAATATGAACATGCCTTTCGGGGAAATAATCACTTCTCACAAGTCACAAGACTTTGAAAAAACGAAAATATGGATTAGAAGGGGGAATAATTATTTGAAATAAATTGATAATAAAATTATTAATAGCAATATCTTTCTAAAACCATCAATGAATGGATTAATCATGTCAAATTGTTAAGAGATTAACTTCAAGAATATTTTAGCCGGTTGGCGCAGTAGTAAAGGCAACAGGACGGTCCAGCTACTTTCGCGATGACCGCGGGTTCGAATCCTGCTGGGACCTGGTCATAAATTTATGATTGTGATTGTCCTTGGGAAAGAGTGTAAAACCGACAAGGAAAATGATCCCAGTCGCGTCGGTAACCAGGCTGGGTAAGACCGGATTTGAGATGATTTCTAAGTTTTCCACTCACTAGTAGGTAGGCTTAATGCCGAGAACCGTGGTTCGGAGTCCATGTTAAACTGTAGGTTCTATCCAGATAAACGTTCATTAGTAAAAACAAGACTTTAATTGAAAATGAAAACACTTTGGTTCAGTTTCATTTTATTGCGTTTAAAAAAAATTATTGGATTGGCACAAAGTACACTGCCGATTTGTTCACGTTCCAATCTAATTGAAAGCTTTTAATACAAATATGTCTTTACAATCTGTTCAGAAAATAAAATTGCCATAATATATATATATATATATATATATATATATATATATATATATATATATATATATATATATATATATATATATGATATAGCGAGTAAAACAATTTACAGAATAGGGAAAGCAGTACAAGTAAAAATAATATATAGACGAGTCTGGGATAAGAAATGTATGTCAGAGCAAAAATAATAGACCTTTACAGAAAACATAGAAAAATTCTAAACGTAAAAGATAATTTTATTTGTACTATACATACAAGAAAATGATCGTGCAAATCAGGAAATGATAAAGAATGGAGAGTAAATAGTAACAGAAAGTCAAATAACCCAATCAAATGCCTTCGTGGGTCTTGGTATGGCAATTTAAACAAACGAATAAAATACCTCGAGAAGATGATTACAGTGCCATCTAGTTAGTAAACGCCGCGAGACAATTTTCCAAGATAGCCTATAAAGTTAAATCTCTATTATCATTCTGTGTTCCGAAGCTTCACTGGAACTGGACCACTTCAATACCATAAAATACCGAGAAAATATTTCTATTTTTCACCCCTTAAAGCTAACATGTCATTTTTTCAAGACGCACAGCCATAATAAAATTTTCGCTTATGTTACGTGAGTTGGAAGATGTTGCAAGTTTGGTGGGTTCGGGACCTATTACTGAATCTCGCGAGAGTGAGGGACCATTATTTAGGTGATAGCACGGACGCCAGATTTTTGTTGATGGGCCTTGTAGAGAATGAAGCATCTATCACACATTTTATGTAGAGCGAGTTCTAATGGGTTTAAGAGTTTCCAACAAAATACTATACACTCAGGGGCAATATGGGGATTTTATTATTGAAGATTTCGAAACGTTAAAGGTTAAATTATTAAGTGTATACAGGTGAAGTAGTTATGTTAATATTGGAGGTGGCAATTTTTATACTGAAGTGTGCTGGATTTGAATATGCCACAGTATAAACCATCAGTACTATTTTAATTTTGTATTAGTAGGCAGTAAAATACTTCCTAAATAGAAATAAATGGAAATAGTTAGATTTTACACTTAGCCTTGAAGGTTGTGTATAGCGTTGGGAACTTTCGACTGAAATTGACTATCGACTGTTTAGTAATTGACTACTTTTTACTATCGACTATTTCAGTCGTATAGTTTATTTATATTTTAGTTACTATTTTCGATTGTTCTAGTTTCATTCAAGTGATTTTTAACATTAAAAAAAACTTTTTTTAATAACAAAAAAAATTGCCTAATTTAGGCTTATATAGATTCAAATGTAATATACATAATTTTATGATTTTTTTGGCAGTTTGCTTGTAAATAACCACATATTGTATATTAATATAGCAACATTTTGAAGACTATTTTTTCACTATTTTTCAAGATTATTAATTTAATAGGACAAAAAGATTAAAATTGTGAAGGATAAAGTAATTTTAACTGTTTTTATGGCAATAATGGATAATATTTTATTTGACTGACCTTTTAAGTATTTTGATTGTTAACACTTCTTTCCTAAAATCTTGAAAATTGAACTTATACTCGAAAGGTTCAAAAAATTGCATCCATTCGAAACGATTAATGTTGTTTTCACAGTAGCCGATAAATTTCGTAAAGATAATTATAACGGTAATAATATTAACGTAATATAACGAATACAATTGAAGAATAAAACGTAAAATAGACTGAAATATAATCTACCAGACTAGACATGTAAACCGAACAATATATTTACGTCGTATTTTTTTACACAGTAGCAATGTTTCCAACATGCAGCAAGACGCCGTATTTTGCATGATGTCCATATTATTTTGTTCCAATATATATTGTTCCAAATTTTCTCAATAACTGCCATTTTAATGTTAAAAAACAACTAGTCTACATGCAAGCACCTAATATAAATATGCAATCAGCAATTTTTTATTTGAATTGCGACCAACCATAATTTTAAAAATAATATTTCTTGCATGCAAGTTAATCATACTAATAAAATAACTGTAAAAATAAAACTAGACTAGTTTTTGTAGTCATAACATAATCTTAATGTAAAACAAACATAAATAACTTTATACTTAGTGCAAGAGCTGCTGTTTTATTACCTATAAAGTTCTACGCGAACGTACATGTACAATTCGCGGCAGGGACACGTTATTATCTTTATAAATGTCCAAGTAAAATAAATGACCAGTTTTAGAAAGTTTTTCATTTATTTTCCCTGATTATTTTCGCTTGAAGTGTCCCCATCCGTATTTTTATGTTTCATGGTCAGTCCGGTCACAACTATGTGAAAGTAAATAAAAATATGAAAGAATTTTATTTTATTTTATAATCTTTAAACCGAATGCTCTATATCAAATTAAAATTAACGTTTATTTTTAAGGTCTTTATTTCTTTAATGTTAATTACTATTAATTTAACATCAATAAAAACTACATTTAGCTTAATATTGAGGCAGGCACATTTAGGCATTCATAGATTGGGAAAATAAGTTTGAAAGAAACAAAGGAGAAGACATTTTATAGGTTATTCTGAAATAAAAGTAACAAAAGAAAGTCATAAAACAATAAGAATAATTCAAGCCATATATGGGATACGAGGCTGTAAAATTAAAGCTTAAACACATTTTTTTTTATAATATGTATAGGGTGAAATAATAAATAATATTAGAATAAAAATAACGTAGAAATGTCAAAAGCAGCTTCTTGGTTACTGTTAGGATAAGACGATAGTTCGGACTACCCGTAGAAAACATGTAACCCGGTACTATGGAAGCACGAAAAGCAAGAGTAAAATTATAATTATGATGATGAGAGAAAGAAAATGAGAATAATTACAAAGATGGATAGCATGAGTAGCAGTAAAGTAAGAAAATGTAAAATGGTATAGAAAAATGAGGAAAACTTACTACTGATTTGGTAATACCACCACATCCATGACACACTTGTTCTAACTGTATGCAACAGTAAGTACACAAAAGGAGTTTCTAATTTTCACGCTTGATGATTGGAAGAATCTGATATGGTCCTATGAATCATCGTATACATTGTTTCCTACAAACGACCTAGTATGAAGTATTGAATAATTTATTTATAAAGAATCCCAAAAGAAGCCTACAATCCGGACTCTTTGTTTGCAGTCAAGCAAAGACGAGGTTCCACTATGATTTGGACGGCAATATCTATTCAGCTGGTCCTCTCATTCACATCACTTGCCGGTTTACTGCGAATGTATATATCGACATCTTGAATGATGAAGTTCTTATTATAACTAGTATGCCGCTACCAAACATTGCCATATCCCAAGATGATAATGCTCCCATTCACATAGCCAAAAAGATTTAGTCTTGGTTTGAGGTGCATCAGAATGTGACGAAACGTCTTCCCTGACCAGCACAATCGCCAGACCTCGACATAATTGAACCATTCTGGGGAGTCTTAGAGCAAAAGATGAGGAATAGATTTTTGTTTTCAACATCACTGAAGCAAATGGCTAATGTTTCAGTACAGGAATGGGACCACATTGCGTTGGAAACTATTCAAACCCTCTAAGAATCAATTTGGTGAAAAATGTCAGCTGTTTTAAAGGCAAATGGTGGCTCAACACTGTATTAATAAATAAATGTTGTGTTTATGTCAGGTTTTCATATTATTTTGTCCATTCCCTGTATATAATTATACTTTTATCGATATTTAATTAATTTTAATGACTAAAAATCAAGTGGATTCCATCAGATAACGTGTGCATTCCTTAAATTACCGAATGATACTTTAAGATAAAGTTCAATAAACTGCACAAATACAATTTTGTGAATCTATTATACGCTAAATTGGTTTTGATTCACCCTCACATTTTTATTGTGGCTTATCGCCAAATTCAATCTAACGAATAATTAAACTTAATTTTGATTAAATGTTTTTTTTTTCAGTGTTCGTATTATCAAAGTTTCCATGGGTGCGACCAAAAAGGGAACAGTATTAATTTAAAATTTACCGTACGCCCTAGTAAGATTGCGGAGGTAATATTATTTTTGAGATTATCTAACGGAAGAGCCTTTACGATACCCGGTAAGTTGATGAAATATTATTAATTTTATAGACATTCGTAGTTATCTTATTGCTTGGTTATCATTCTAAATTACGCTGTGTCATAATTATTTTAATATAAATAAGATTGCGTATTTTGAATTCCTTATTCCATTCCATTGTTAAAAACATTGTCTATTGACATGGTTGTCCAACACATCACGTTTCTTAGTAATAGTATAAATACTAGTTACTTAAAAGCTGCATTATTCCATAATGGAAATATTATGAAAAAATTAAACTAATCTAAAAAGTTAATAAAATACAATGAATACAACTGCGACTTCTGGGACAGTAGTAGCACCAAAAATCACTATGAAGGTAAAGATTGTTTATGGTACATCAAAAGTTAAGTTTCAACTTCTTATTTAGCAAGAAAATGTGATTCTTCTACTCTTACATATAAAACTTGGATTAAGAAAATAGGATTTTAGTTGGCCCAAAAACATAAAAAAAACTAATAAAATCAATGAATTTGGTGAAAATTTTACCGCCAAAGAGTTTGCGGCTCGGTTATATCTAAAGAAAATAATTCATGGATGTTTTAGACAGATTTAAAGCTGAAGATGTTGAGTTTTTAGTGAATGACTTCATACAAAAGTTTAAAACGATGGGATGTCTTTAAAAATACATTTCTGCATTCCCATTTTTATTTTCTCCCCTAATCTTGGAATGGCGAGTGTCGAACAAGGTGAACGCTTTCACTAGGAAATAAAATAGATAGAAGAACATTATAAAAGAAGATGGAATGCATGCTGGTTTGAATTGAAAGAGGATTTTACTAGTCACAAAAGGAAAAGTTAATATTTTGTCATTTTCTTTCGGAATATATGGTTAATTTTTTCCATTGGCTACTTAAACCTAAGCTATTTTGATTCATTGTCTATTGGTAAATATATATTGCTAGTTTTTATTAAAGTAATAACATAAATAAATAAATACGATTCAAAATTTTCGTATTCTCGTTAATCATTTGTAGTACTTTAATGTTTCATAACTTTAAAATGCTAATTATTACAAAAAAACCGTTTAAGTTTTTGGGTTCAGAAGTTAGCAAAACTTTTAAAACAATTCTTGTTTAATTAATGTGTATCCCTATCCATATCAAGCATTGATTTCGCAAGAGAACTCTGTGAGGATGGACTTGTCCGAAACGTTGCAATTTGCGTCTTTGATTATTTAATCGAATGACTTCATTTCTAATTCAAAATAGTACCAGGTTTGTGTTACTTTAGTTTGCTTCTTCGAGAGTTATTTGAAGACTCATTTGTTTATTTTTCATAAATACTCTTCCGGCAATTGAAAGGACAAAATTAAGTTTTTAGAATAATAGTGATTAGCGTTCCTAAACTTTGTGATGAGTAATGATTACAAAGAGATTATGATAAATGATGATTAATATTGTCATTAGTAGATTTACTCTTTTTGTTCAATATCCTTGTTCAAGAGTTTATTACAAGGTCCGATGTGGTCATTTCTGTACAACAACTTTTGACAACAACAACTATTTTTAACTTTAGTTTCTGACTAATATCTTTCTGACTAATATAATTGATTTATTCATGAGGTTCTTCCAAAGGGGAATAATCCTCGTATAAATTATAAGGAACTGAAACTGAACTGAACTATAAATAATACGACCTTATTCTATGGTCCAGTATTAGAAATAAAAAAATTAAGTATCGGGAAATAGTTAAATGAAGGATACGGAAGAACTTCAAGCATTAAGGATTCTGCAGACTATTTTTTTTCAGTTGTAAGTATCAATTAAGTTTTCAATACCTTTTTAGGGTTGTCATATGGCTCGGTGAACAGTTATTGTTTACATCGTGTGACCGTTATTTAGTAATGTAATATAAAATGTAGAAATAACAAGAGATGAAAGCATTGGCATCGGTGTTACCTGAAAACCAGGCTTGGGCAGTCGATAGTGGCATGTCTCAACTGAACGATAGTCAGTCACTGAATGAATGAAAGTACCCTTCAATAATCTCCCAGACAAACGTCTCGGGGTTGTCTGATATTCGTTATCGTGTACCAGTTGACGCTGCTGGCACCCCGTCCAACATCTCAACGCCCAACATAATCAACATCTGGGACTATATTTCTGGGTATTTTGTAGGCCGTTATTCCAGGATATAAAACTCGACATGTCTCAAGATCGCCTCACCTTCAACACTGTATGTCTCAGATTATCAATGAATGTAAAAAATCAACGTTGAATCATTAAATTCGGCGATGTAAACCTGCTTAAACTTGTTCACTGTACTAGCTCAATTTCCACTAGTACAATGGATCTTTTGAAAAAGTTTTATTAAATTATATATGTCTAATTATTATTATTTAGTTTTTCTCATTATAGAAATAGTTTGTAATAAGTTCAGTATTGTTTTAGGTTCCCAAAGGGTTTACTTGGCTAGCGTTAAAGAGCATCAGTGGAGAATAAACGGGTTAATAATAGAAAGTTTAGAACCCTACATTAGACTGAGAATCGTTTACAATGGACTACTGCAAGACATTTCTTGTACAAACTACCAGAAAATTGAACATGTACAATTTAATTTCATGTAAGTTGCCCTTTTATTGTTCATTATTATTTTTTTTAGTAGTTCTGTTTTTGGACGAAGAAAGCGAAACGATATTTCGGATCATTAAACCAGCAGCGCCTCGAATGGGATGTTAACTTTTAGAAAATTAGCTTGAAAAAACATAATAATTCGGCATAAAGTTTAAAGAATCGTTTCCGGTCCGATAGTTTTCCTTTTTATTTACTTTTTATCGTTAACAACTATTTTAATATCAAGAATTGATAACGTTCTTATATCGAATCTCTATAATTGTTTATTTCTTTTGAAATTTCATAATAATTATGGATTAAGGAAAAAGTAACTAGAGTTTTTTAATATTATTCAAATCTGTGATTTTATATGAATTTCAGATCCTAACCCACACATATATCCAATTGATATATGTGTCGTTTTGATCGATAAACTTTTGCCACTTTTCTGGTTAAACCATAATCCCACCCACTGTAGACCTGTAGACAGTTTTAGATTTTTGGGCAACAAATTGAGTAAAATGATTTTTATAACATCATTTTGAAGCCAGTCGGAATCAAACAGTAGTCACTAAATGTAACTAAAGATGTATGTTGTCTAACCTTGTCATGATGGAAGATAACGCCTTTCTGATACTATTTCGACCCCATTAGATGTTGAAATTATAGAGTCGAATTAATGGTTTGACCAGGTTTAAATAGTTCATTATAAACAGTTCCTTTTCAGTCTCAACCAAACACTAGAATCACCAATCATATAGGCTTTGGAATAATTTGTAAAGCCTCTATGAGCTTTGAACAGGATTTTTCCAGCATATTATTGTCGCAAGCAATTCACTCGTGATGAAGAATTTAATGAATGCATCTTGCTGAAGCCATCTGTTCAGATAAACAGAAATTACTTTTTCTAAAAATAAAAATATCGATTATATATTTTATCATGTTCGATATTATGTTGTAGGGTTTTATCATTAATGAGTACTTTAATTCTCTAACATTGCTTTCATAATTGTTCAGTTTGCTTTTATCAACATTGTCTACTATGTTCTTTTCCTGATTTATACATTAAGTAATGAGTCCAGAATACTTCTGTAATATTTAGTTATTTGGGAGTTTACATAAAATAAATAAAAAATAATTAATCAAACATTCATTTTATTTCTTTTAACGTGAGTGTACTCTTACGAGATCACCAATAACTAATTACCGATAGCGTTGGTTTATCAAGCTGATTATCTTCTTGCTATTTTCCAAAATATTTTTAAATAAAAATTAATTTTCAGTTTATTTATCAATATCCTTCTCTCATTTTATTACTCTTTTCAACAAATCAATTACGAATTATTAAATTGGAACTATTGGTTTTGTTTAATTTTGTGCTACCAATATAATACCTACCCATTTTTGTATATAATGTTTTATTTCACTCTGTTGGTTCTCAAGCAGTTCCCACTTTTATACTATCCTTAGATTCCATCTTTTAGTAATTTTTGAAATAAATATAATAACTTTATTAACTAAGAATTCATTAAATAAAACAACCAAGCGTTTTTAGTAGCTTAAGATTTTAATAGGTAGTTAATACACTATATATTAAATATAGTAACTATAATGTAATATAGCTGGAATTTTAACTCGAATATTATAACGAGTAATACCATATTTTGGTAATTATTTTAATATGCATATTTATTATATTTTGCATTATATGTATTCTCAATCAATAAGAGTGAAATTACAAGAGTTTCACGAAGTACTATACCACTATGTTAAAATAGCTTAGAAATACAAACGTTTAAGTTTCTAATAATTTTCTTAACTTTTTCACTCCTGGCGATATACTGGATTTAAATAATTTACCAACGGACCAACTAAAGAATATTGAGTTCTTATAGTACCTTGATATTGTTCCACCACTTCTAACCTCATATCTGTTTGCATAGCTCTAATTCTTCATAAATTAAAATTAGTAAATATTTTGAAGTCTTGCAAATATATTTTATATACTATTTTTAATCAACTAAAATTAATCACAGGTAAAACATTATAATATAACAACAACATGTATTTAAATTCATATAATAAAGTCAGTGATAGTATTGTTTCTTAACATTTCCCTTTATTAATTATTGAAACAAGTATACTGATACGCATACATCAATACTAAACTAAACACTTGATATAATACTTAATATCCTGACAAACCAACATTTATTTTTTATTTTAGATTCAACTCCTGCTCCAGGCCCCAATTTTATCCGGAAGACATCGATACCGATCTGTTAACCGAATCTCTGGCGACCAGCGCTTGGAAGGACGCGACTTGGAAACATTTCCTGTGAGTTGAATCCAGCCACTACAATAATTCGATTTCTTCTTAATCGAGCCACTTTCCTTTGTAGCCAAAAACAGTCTAGAGGTTATGATCAATTCGGTGCCTTGCTGGGCTTCGTTAAAGCAGATTCGATTACGGAGGAACTGGTAAGTATTTTTGCATCATTTTGATAAGAATGTTGATGAATTTACGATGCATCAACTAAAAAGTTATAAAGGAAATAATTGCGAACCAATTTCTAATGTTTACGAGGGTTGCTGTTTATATTATAAGCATTGACAAACTAAGTATTTCAGAATGTTTGACATTTAAGCACAACTTGTGTTATTTATAAAACTTTTATCGTTTTCGTGAGATGATTTTAACGACTTTCGATGTAAATTAGCAGACACTAGTGCGTCAACCAACTTACTTGACTTTTGGCGATGAAGCGCCATCCTTGACTATTGTAAAACATTGGTATAATGAATTTAAACGTGGCCGCAGTTTACTCAGCGATTAAAGTCCTGAAGGTCATCCAAAACTAGTCGCTGTGACACAAAACATCTATGACGTAACCGAAAGGGTATTGCAACATCGTCATATGACTTACAGTGAGATTGAGTCATCCTTGGTCATTAGCATGATGATCATCAATAAGATATTGCTTAAATAATTAGCTGTTAAAAAGATTTGTTCACATGGGGTCCCGCATAATTTTACGAACGCACAAAAAGATGCGCGTGTCAACTACTGCAAAGGAATGGTCAAGAAATACAATCGTGGTTCATTGAAAGCGGTTTATAGCATCTACACAAGAGACAAAACTTGGATCTATGAGCGCAAATCAGTTCGAAGATCGATCGCCTGTTTCTTCGGAATAACTGAGCATGTAGCAACCGTGACTTTAGAGCAACGTAGAACGATGCAACGTAGAATGGTACACAACCATTTGTTTGTCAGGAATACTCCATAAAATACGAAGAGCAAGCGACAACGTATGATCATCTTCATAGTAACAAAAGAAGCTCTCACTATTGGCTGAAATAGCCACCTATTTGTCTAACCAAATAGTCGAATTGATGAGTTGCTTCATCAGATTTTATTCCCAAATATCGAGAATAAATTGCGGTACCAATGTTAAGGAACCGTTGAACCGTTTTGGAGGTAGCCCAGCCAGAGTATTATGAAAATCTGTTCAAGCTCATCCAATACTATGTTTTCATTATTAGGCTCATAATATATATATATATATATATATATATATATATATATATATATATATATATATATATATATATATATATATAGCAACTTTGGTACAATATTTTATATATAAAGTTGGGGAAAAATTAATAAACACGGTGTTTCATAGTTAATTTATTCATATACATTTCAAACACTAATCCAGCCATTCTATAGAGCTCCTCACTTTTTGAAAGAAAAACTGAACCAAGTAATTCTCGCTGACCTCTTTCGAAGCTTGCTCTGCGCCATTAAAGGACTTTTATACAAACTAAAAAAAGACTAGTCTGGTGGAATAAGGTCCGCACTATTTGTTTGGTGCATCAAAATTTCTTAGTCAATCTTTATCAACTTTTCGTTTGTCACTAAAAGTCAATCTTACTGGTTGTTGATGACAGATATTCAAATTAGTAGTTAATTGATCAATTTATGAAGAACAGTTCTTTTCCTATCCCACAAAAGACTTCATTAGCATCATTTTTCTTATCATCTATAGGATTTTCATGAATCCCAAGATAATGTTGATAATAGGGAGTAGTATTAATGAGTTGACAATGTTCAAGCAACTCATGATGAAGAATTGTTTTCCAATACCACCAAAATCTCAGCGTCACCTTCCTTGACACCAATACGAAATTTACAACCCTTTTGCGGGGCTTTTTCCGAACTTTGATCGTAATATTTATCACATATTATTGTCGTATATGATGCATTTTTGATCTTTTATAATCACTCACTGCAAATGTCAGTTGGTGTCGTTTCCTTTTAGCCGAGATTCACAAGTACCATATCTAAAATCTAATAAATCAATATATTGGCAATTACATATTACATATGCATTTGTTTATTAATTTTTAGATTCTGAATCTGCCTGCTTGTAGATCCAAATACCATGGCAAAGATGACCGATATGTAGTGGAAAGGGGAATTAACATATTCCTAGCAGAAAAAAATGGTGTTCTTATTAATTTAAACTTAAAACTGTTTCATTCGGAACAGTTAATGTAAGTAAGACAACAATTGGTTTTTATTAATAATTTTACCTGTGCTTATATTGTATATATAATAATATTTTAAACTTATCCTTTGGCTGTGATAAATCAAAATAATACAATTAAATGCAAGAATTCTGCGTCCTGACTATTCTTCACTGACTCGAGTGTGTGTCACAGTATAAAAGCAATATATTTTAATAACATTATAATAATGAACATATATACATTACTTAATGCACTACTTAATCATCAAGGGCGCGTGTATATATAATTTAATTATTTTTAAAAAGGCTGGTGGGAATTCGTTGATAATGGAGAAGCACACATATTGGGTGCATTATTAGCGGTGAGACATTAGACAACTCAATGAATTTAACAATAGTTGAATAATATCTTTTATATATCAGTTATGGCGAATCTATATCTATCAAGTAATAATTATAATTGAAGTTTACTTCTTTATTTGCAATCACATTTTGTATAATCGTAATAATATTAAGAGCTTTATATTTATTGAAATGAGATGAAATGAAAAAGAAAATTAATGGAACTTCTACTTTTGCAATATATTATGTCAGATTGATTCTTTTGGATCTTCAGATTGGATTTTTCAGCAGTATGAATTTTTTTTTAATTTGTCTGTCTATCTGAACTTGGCAAAATTGGAAAGAAAAAGCTTCTTCAGAGCTTTCTTCAGATAGCTAACTGTGTCTAAGATGGAATGTTATAATTGATAAATTATACTCCATAATGTTATACTAGATAATCTTTCTATTTATTTTAATTTCAATTTCTTTCTTAGTTTTGTAAAATGTTGAATATATTAAAAAGTCATAAGTTTGTGATCACTTATATACATGTCATTCTGTGAGTTCTCGGGAATGTTTCATTGTAAAATAATTCAACACTTCCAGAACTGAATGACATAGTACAGGTTCTGTTTCTTCATATGAACGTTCATGTAAACCCCAGTTAATAAAATGAACTTTCTAAAATATAAGAAAAAGACACAAAAATTCTTGAAAAAGTTGAAAACTTGAGAGTTTTCTGTTTAATTTATTGTGACTAATAAATATATTTTTCAAAGATGTCTGTATCTTATGTGTGTACTACATTTATTATAATTTTATAGCCATTGAATTAATCTAATATGATTTAATAACTATTAGGTTTTGTAGTCTTTCTTCCTTTCCTAATATATGTAATTGTATTTAATATTCCTGTTTAGATACGTGGTTCCTTAGGGTTTATTTCAATAATTTTTTGCTTTCTTTCTCTAAATATTTTTTCCTTTGTTCCAATAATCATAAAATAACATTATAATATAGATCTGAAAATAGTTACTTCCTTTTCAAACTACATCATGTAACTAATATTATATTATTTATCAATAAATTCTTAATGTGAAAGGTGGGAAAATAGTTTACAAATATTATAGATAAAATTAATTGTAGAAAAATATCAAAAGCCTAGAATAATCAGTAGCGCAAGAACGTAAAGTGTATTAAACAGTTACCTCCCTTGTCTTACGATTCCTGATGTTTTCCTTTCTAATTAGTTGCGTTCCAATATCTGAATCGTTGATTGTTTACATAAACATCTAACTGAAAATTAGCTTCCCTAGTGAAAATTACGTTATTTAATCTACGCTCCCTATTAATAGTTCTAATATTCTTCAGCATAAGTTTTTTTAAACCCTATTAATTTTCTTTAGATGCTTATACTATTTGGAATTTGGAAGTTTAGAAATGTATTTTTTCTTTTAAAGTTAAAAGAAACTAAGTATATTTACCTATTGAGCGCCTTTGATCTGTATTAACTGAATCCAGCACTCGAAAGGTGTTTTCTTCCCTTTAAACAGTAGGACCATATCCCTCCGTTGGTTCATTGAGTATCACTTTACCCACTATTTTAATATTGGACCATTATTCTTTATTATTTAACAAGTATGTTTTAATAGTGAAAATGAAAGGGTATTTGACTGCATTATTCACTCAGTTCACTTACTGAACATTAGTTGCCGTTTATTGAATATCTGCAAGAGGTATTATAATTAATTTTTTATATTTATTTGAACTTATAATGCACATAGCCCACATATTACAACTAGAGATTTAATACAACTATTAGCAGTTTTCCTTGATACTGTCTTCGTATTGTCGCCAATTTCAAAAAAGTTAGAAATGGTTCGATGAATGGTGTTGCTCACAAAATAAATAATTTTATTGGGATGGCATCCATAAATTGCCGGAAATATTGGCAAGATGTTTAGAATGAAATGACCAATATTTTGATTTTTTTTTTCATTTTCCATGTAGTTTTTTCCGAAGACATTCTGGTCCACTTGGTAATGTTAAAAAGTCCTTGAATCTGATGGATCATATCTTTATATAGATTGGTATTTTTAAATAGTAGAATACTGGATAGTTTCTGAATAATAATCACTTTGACCAAGGAAGCATTGTGTTAAGATATTAAAAACAGTAACAAATGGTAACAACTGGATTAAAATTAATTTATCACTTTACCCACTATTTTAATATTGGAACATGAATGGTTTTGCTCACAAAATAAATAGTTTTTTTGGGATGGCATCCATAAATTGCCGGAAATATTGGCAAGATGTTTAGAATTAAAGGACCAATATTTTGATTTTTTTCTACTATGACTACTAATGACTACTTCGAGGTTTTTATTTTAACCTAATATATCTTGGTGTTTCTTTACAAACCGTTTAATTTATTATCTTCGTGGACGTCCTCATTTCTAATATACCATAGAGCGTTAAAAATGCTGCTAAAATTTCGATCATGTTATGCAACTTATTTTTGCAACTCTATAATTGCAACTCTATAATTACACACTATAGATGACAGGCTTCAAAATTTGCTTGAATAATCATATATTATGGAGTATTAATTCCTATTGTTGTCCAAGCAAGTCATATTCGTAACTTAACAAGTATTTTCTTTTTGAGCTAAGTTTCCAGTGTCATGCCCAAATATTTTACAGTTCGCGTAGAGATTTACTATAGACTTCATTATTAGTAATATTATTTTCAACTGTTTTTACTCTATTTACAGTTAGCTTAACAATGTTACTTATAATGAGCGTTTATTGCGATATTAGTAAAATAGTACATATAGTACGGGTATAGATTATGATATCATCATCATCATCACTTTTAGATACATCACTGATATAGAGTACAATACAATATTGGTCCAAAAACACTACTTTCTGCTTATCACATATTGATTATTAATTATTGATTATACAAACCCATTTTGAGGTTTATATTGATGTTTTCCGATATATCCCGCTGTTGGCTTTGGATCCAAAGATTTGAAAATTGCAATTTTGATGTCAATGACAGACTAGACCAAGAAGAATACAATCAGTACTAAAATAAAGAATTGGAAGTCTTAATAAATTAAAAGCCAAGTCCGATTCTCAAAGACCTTTGAGACAACCTAGCACATGATTAACTGCCTTCTGGCGATTACATGCAGCTTGTTGCTTGCCAAACATGAAAATAATTTTCTCTTGTGTATTGTGTATTTGAACTGATGATGAAAAGTATATCTACAGCTATTCTCACTATAAACAGCAATGAATTTATCCAGGGAAGCCATCCACATCAATACCAAAACAGAGCAAGCATGCAAAGTTATCCTTCGAGATGATGAAGAAAAAACCAACATCCTTCTTTTTACAAGGCAGCGCCATGTAGTCGGAAAGATAAAAAATAAAGAGAATAAAATTCTAAATAAACTATAATGGATTATAAAACGCATTCAAATAACCATAAACTTGCCTGTAAGCAAAAACGTATTCAATATATTCGCAAAATATTTTTTAAGTAGTGTTAAAGGGTTTTTTGGTGGTACTGGGTTATCTTTATATATGTCTATCTTTCAAAATAATGGGAATTTGAGTAGTTGAGTAGCTCAAGAAGTTGAGCAACGTCTAGAAATAAAGATGAATAAATATTTTTTTCGTGAGTCAATTTCCTCAATTGCAAATCAAAAATAATTAAATACTAATGAAATTTGTAATTTATTATTGTAATACAACTATATACACACTATTTATAACGTATAATACGAATTAAAAGCAAATAATTAGCAGCGATTTCATATTATTAATGATATCGATATTAAATTAATATTTGGTGAAATTATACATCTATAAAATAATCAAAATTGAATAAATTAAATTACAATTAGCGTTTAACCGAGTTCAATGAAGTCAATTAAATCAACAGTAAATTAAATTTTATTTTAATATAGGATAGTGTTTCGCTAATTAACAGCTAATAATTGAAAGTGTAATATTCCAGCTTGAACTACGGCCACGTGATTCATAAAGACAACAGGACCGTCCCCATCACGTCGCAGGATTTGAGAATCGAACATGTCGGCAAGAACAAATCGATACCTGATTTGTTCGTGGTTCATGTAAATAGTAAGTATACATCATTCCATGATATTTGTTGCAGTACTTGTTTAAAAAGAATTTTTTAAGTCAACCCAACAGGAGGTTTGCTTCGACCACATACTAGATGGCAAATATATTTGAAATTATATCTTTTCCCTTTCTAGGGTTGAAATCAAACTTTGAGACTTTCCATGCGAAACTTCTCTAAATTAAAATTATAATGACAACCATATTATTGTTTTCAAAATCTGTCTTGAACTAAATTTTTCAAACAATTTATTTTCGATATCCGTCAAAATGATTATTATATTATTGACATCAGAATCAAAAAATAAAGCATAGGAGATAACTTAAAGGATGTACTTGGTCTTACGCATCATGTACATTTGTAACGTCGAGCTAAAGCCTCACCGACAGGATTCACTTTTCTGTACGTGTCATTTCGTCAAAGTATTATTAAAAAAAAGATATTAAGGAAAAAATATTTAGGAAAAGGACCAAAGACACAACAATGTTATTCTGCAGCATGACAACGTTCGACTGCATGTTGCAAAACCGGTGAAAACATACTTGAAAACATTCAAATAGGAAGTGTTACCTTACTCGCGGTATTTTCCAGACCTTGCTCCTTCTGATTACTATTTGTTTCGACCTATGAGTCGTGACCAGTCCGACCAGCGCCTCACTTATTATCGAATCTCAAAAAATACATCTTTCTCTCGAGATTACTGAGAGATTATTACGAGATATCCTAAACTGCCTGGAAAAGGAGAAAAGGTAGCGGCTATCGATGGACAATACTTTGAGTTAAATACATTGTACCGGTTTCTCGCAATAACGCTTCAACTATAAAAAGAAACTCAATTTCAAACTAATTTATAGGCCTAATAATTAAGTAATCTTTGGGGGGTTACTTATTGAGCCTTGAGATTGTGTCTTGAAACTACAAAACCGGTCTCAACTTGTCGGCTTCTCGGAATTAATAGCCACTTGCACGTATTTTGTTTTGCAATATTGATTGATTTCAGGAAACTATTGTTAAACAACTTAATCTGTTACTATACTATGGTCTAGATAGGTAAAATAACAGTTGATACCCTTTAGAATTATTGAATTTCCAGATGTTTATGGACATTAATTATGTAATCTTACAAGTTGAATTTAAGGAATTCATTACTTCTCTTGTTTGATTTATGTGCTTCAGCTAAACTAAACACTTTTAGAAGCTTATGTTGATGTTCTGTCGTATTGTACATGTTGAGTTTTGGCTTCAACCATTTAAAAGTGTTAAGTTTGGTGTTAACGAGAAAAGACGTCCTCAAGAATCAAATCAGTCCAAATACAAAGAGCTATCATATTAGCCGAAAACCCAGGTTAGGTTCTCAAAGATCAGGAATAGTGTGTAACGGACGCAAAGTAATCATATTTCTTTGTCATTATATTGCAAAATTTGTGAAGGACACACTATTACAGCTCGAATGAGAACTTTTGCCTTCTTCTGATTGAACTTCACTGATTACTACTTCCTCAGATCGATTATCCCACGATTTCTCTGCCACTTCATTTCAAAATTCTGAAGTACCAAAATTGTTGGATCAATATCATTGATTGGATCACTACCAACCCAATATCGTTTCCTGGACACGGTATCACAATGTTGCCAGAAATTGATTATGCCCATTTTTCTCAATAAACGACTTCTTACAGCAAAAACAAAATAGATGTTAGCATCTAATATATTAAAACCGACTCTGAGACTATTACGGTTGTTAGAAATACACATAAAATATAAAATCAAGCATAAATAAAAGTTATAAAAAATGCATTCAGTGTATTAACACAACTTCTATAATTAGCATAATGTTATAATTAACGTAATAAACCATAACCACTTTTAAATACCAGGTGTACCAGTGTAGAGTCATTCCCTGTTTTTCAAACAGATGTCGCTAGGCATAAGTATTCAATGTTATGACTTGACACATATGCCATGTTATTCTACTAACATCAAACATCAGAGTGCTGATGTCGATATGCAACACAGAGAACCTTTTAGTAGGACGAAAAAGTTTGAAGTTGCGAAACTACAAGAGCTATTAGCTGAAAACCCAACTTAAAACTAATTGGCCGAAAACAAAAATAGGGAAAATCCAAAAGATGGCAAAATAAGTCACATATCAATTAATTAAATAATAGGCAAATAGCAGCGAATAGTAACGAGTGATGAAAAGTGGATTTATTTTGAAACTGTGGAAACCTAATGAAACAATTAATAATGATCGCTACCAACAACAAGGGATCTCAAAATAGGCCCAAGATACCGTGAAGTGATTTTACATCACGATATCTCTCCGTCTCATAAAGCAGAAATCGGCCAAGGAAGCGTTAGAAGCACTTGGAATGGACATACTATCGTACCCGCCGTACTCTTCAGACCTTACCACGTTCGATAATCAACTTCTCACAACAATGGATCTCGCGCTTGCAGAGCAGCCCACTCGCCATTTTAAAAAAAGTTTGAAATGGCTCGATGAATGGTTTTGCTCACGGAATAAACATTTTTTTTTGGGATAGCATCCATAAAAGATGGGCAAGATGTTTAGAATTAAATGACCAATATTTTGAATTTTTTTTTCATTGTCCATGTAGTTTTTTTCCGAAGAATTTCCGGTACACTTGGTAATATTAAAAAGTCCTTGAATTTGATAGTTTCAGAATAATATCCAGTTTGACAAAGGAAACATCGTGTTGGTAACAAAAAATGGTAACAACTCGATTAAAATTAATTCATTAATAATAAACAACTGTAATTGTGATAATTTATTGGTATCGTTTTTTTGTCGAACGATTGAAATTAATTTCAACACCTAATGTTCACCTCAAACGAAAATATATTCAAATTAAACCGACACCTAATAACATAAATCATACGAGTTAATTCGAATAACCGTAATGCAATATTAAATACAAATATTTTCAAAAACACGCTTCAACTAACTCGGTCTGTATAACTTTGTACGAAACCACCCAATAATCAAGCACGTTCTTTTTGTTTTTCTCTTTTAGCAAAAACCGACGAATACTCTTGCGTATTCAACCTGAACAAGTCCCTAATGTATTCTGCAAATCTGACAAACAATTTTGAACTTTTGAGCGTAGAGAGCCAATGCAACGTGAATATCAGCCGTGGAAAAGCTTTGATTGATTTTTGGTACTACAATGAAAGTAAGTATAAAGTAATACTCTAAAACCCTTTAAGCTCCTTGTGTTTACCATTCCATATATTAATTATGTAAAAACATGATTATTAACGAAATGTTCATGTCTATAGGCTAGAAATGTATTTTAAAAATTATCGACATATCCGAGAATAAAAATTATCGATACTTATTTCTTTAATATATCGATATTTTTTCAATAGAAGGAAAAATAACGAAATTAAAAAATATCGGAAACAAAAACGTCTACATACCGACCAGAAAACATCTATATTTAGTGATAACTTTTTGAAAAGTAGCTATATTTTTAATGATAACTTAAAATTAATTATCAAAAATTACCAAAGTTATCTATAAAAGTTTATTTAAAATATCGATATATCTTTATATAGCCATATGTATATTCCAGTGTATAATTTTTAAGGCCACTTGTTATTTTCGCGAGATTCACAACTTCATATTAAAACTAACACACAGTATATTTTATGTTTTAACTGTACTCAAAGTAAAATCCACCATAGTTGAAGGATAGAACTAAACTACCAAAGCCTAACTTGAAGCATGAAAATATATCAACAAAATCAGTTACAAAACTTATAAATTCAAGAAAGCTTTCAGTCGGCTTGATTGCCGCAATTGACGATAAAGCGGACAGGACGGTCCACCTACTGTTGCGATAGTCGCGGGTTGTCCGAATCCTGCTGGAGCATGGTCGTGAATGTATGTTTGACTGTTTAATATTTGTAATTTTCCTAGGCAAAAGTGTAAAAGCACACAAGGAAAATGATGCCAGTCACGCCAGTAACCAGGCAGGGTAGGACCGAATGTCTTCTGGGCTTAATGCCGAGGGCCGTGGTTCGGAGCCCATGTTCAACTGTAGGTCCAGTCCAGATAAACCACTAGTTGGTAAAAGGAGACTTTAAAATATATTTTAAAAAATGAAAGCTTCCAATGGAACCTGAACTTAAATAGTTGGAGGATATTAAGCGTGGAAATTAATTCCTAACATTTTTTTGGTAAAAATCTAGTTTATTTAAAGTAAAATAGATTACATTTTTATACAAAGCAACAAAAATTATTTGTAAACACTTTTTAAATCAATTCATATTGTTTATATAACATAATTACCAAAACACTTATATCCTTTCATAACCACATATAATTACTAAATAGTTTTCACAATTTTATTATATTAAGCTCCATTGATTAGTTACAACTAGGGATGCACAACAATATCGATATTTTTGATCGTTATTTTTCTGGACCTATATATCGATTAGCCGATATTTTTGTAAGCTGATATTTTTCGATAATTTTTTATAAAAATTAAAGATGTTTCCTAAACATTTAAAAAACCTTTTAATAATTTTTAATAATACTTATATATGTATATATAATTTCTTTTTTCATGAATTTAATTAATATTGATATTCTATAGTCGCTTTCTCTGCGTTTTGTCTCTTTATGTTTATAACACTAGAGCAGTTTGCTTCCTCAGTGGCATTTAGATTTTCTATAATAATAAATGTAATTAAACAAACTTCAAATGCATCACTGATGTTCTTAACAGTCATCAATAGACTACTGAGGAGTGTTGGGCAAGCTGCTTCATTTAGTTCGAGCTTGACAGCTATTAACAATAGACAACGTTTCAGATTTAAAAAAAAAAGTGGAAAAAAATCATTTTCGTATGACGATTAGATATTACTTTTTGCCTAAAAATATAACCAAAACCAAGGAAGGATTGCTAAATACTAAAGGGACTCTAGGGCCTATCAGATTCAATGATTAAGAAGCGGTCCACTGAGTTTTGTTATAAAATCCATAGGACGATCAGATAATGAAAGTATATGAGGTAGCTGGTGCTGCAAGCACCTCTACTGAGTTAATACATCACTTTTTACCTGAATATTTTGAGACGAAAAACCTATACGCGCGATGGATGCCGTGATTGCTTACTCTCGACCATAAACACACCGTGTGACTTCAAAGGAGTGCTTGGCGATGTTCAGTAGCACCAAAGAAGGCCAAGTTGTGATTGTCGGTCAGCCACATCTTCTTTGGATATCATTCATATCAATTATATTAATAAAGGTAGAATGATCATCCGCGAGTATTTTCTAGAGCTCTTTGACAAACTAGATATTGATTTGAAGCAAAAACGACAGCATTTAGCGAAGAAAAAAGTGTTGTCCTATCAAGACGAGACACACTTGTGTAGTCACCATACTAAAAATCTAAAAATTAGTCTACAAACTTTTACACAAAATATTTTAATTTTTTATTTACAACAAACAACCCCAATTAGCATATCCCCTAGATTGGAGGTGGAATTAAGACGTCATCACTGACAGAAACGCATATTCTGAATGCCTTGAGAAAATCTATTATTTGGATGTAAAAACAAAATTAAAAAAACGTTGAACTAAATGTATGCTGAGAAATTGCTATTGAATATTTTTGCTAAAAAAATATCTTCCATTAAAAAAAAACCACTGACTTGTCGAACTGTTCTCGTATGTACGTGTGTATATGTAGATATCCTGATAAAAGCATTCCTATTATGCTTCATTTATATCATCTAAGTTTCCGGGAACAAAGTTAAGATGGTCGTGCATAAAGTCGATTTTAAATCTCAACAGACAACTAAAAGTTTTGAACTTGCCTATCATGTTATCCACGATAACTTTATAGTTAGGGTCTTTCGCATTACCTAGAAATTTAATCACAACTTGTTTAAATGATGTTTACTCCTAAAACCTCTTGATTATTTTCAGGGATTTTTGATGTTCCAAAATTGCCACCGCTTTTGCACGAGAAAAAAATTGAACCATTGCCAGCTACACTTGTTGTTAACATAAAAGATGATGAAGCTAAAATCGTGGATTTGACCGGAGGCAAAGGGACATCATTAGCACTATTGGCCTCTCTAAACTCGACAGAAGTACAAAAATATTTACGCAAGACTCTTCCAACAGTATCATATATATCACTTTATATTACAGTTCACTATACCAGATGGTATTATTCTCACAGTAAATGCCTTCAAGCAACACATTTCAAATTGCATAGATATTGTAAATGCCATCAAAAATGTTGAAGATATATTTTGCGGAAAGATCGATGGTGATCGGGAAGAAAAATGCAAGGAGTAAGTAACATTAGATTTAGTGATATCCATTTGCCAAAAACGTACCTAGAAATTTGTAATTTAAAAAATCGGGGCTTTAAAAAAGTGCTTCATTCGTTCTCCGTGATGCTACAGTTTTGTTCTTAATTAATATGCAAATATGAGCAAAGCTACATTAACTGCTTAAGTCCATCCATATCTGGAATGATAAAATTATATATATTATTGTATATACAAATGTTTGAATGAACACGTAAAATCATATCAAATCAAAATAGAGTAACAAGTGATAGTATATATATATATATATATATATATATATATATATATATATATATATATATATATATATATATATATATATATATATATATATATATTACCGTTTTGATCGATGGTCTTTTACTTTTTGGATAAAAATGTTTCGATTTTGTTTTGTTTTAACAGCTCTTCACAGATGGAAACTTGATTCATTAAAGGTTTCACAGTTAAATCATTCTTAAATCAATCTTCACTTTGTCTATCAAATACTTTTTCGAAATGAGTATATGCTAGGTGTATATGTTTTTGGGCTAATTTTTTTCCACTATTTGTCTTATACTAAATATATGGTCTTCTTGCTTTTCCGAATCAGCTTTCGATTCGTCGTGTTAGCCTCTTATCTACTATTGATTTTGGATGATATCCTATAATTTTCACGTATATTTTCATAGCTATACACAAGAGAGTAATATTTGTAAACAATAAGGGCTTTTTACCAATTTTATGAAATTTGTTCCCCTTTTCATACTGACATCACATCACATATATCTTAAATTTCTACCAAAAATTCAATAGCTTTCTAACTCATTTCTCGGTATATCCACTACTAGCTTATCAGACAAGCATTTCCAATCTTTTCCATGCCATGTTTTCTCTCTCTTTTAATTTTCTGTGCTCTTTCTTTTCTAGTTAATTGGTTGGTGGATTTAGTTGTTCCCTACAGACAAAGCAATTACTGAAAGTATTCTTTCCATCTCTCCATTATTTTTTCAACTTCAGTTATTATGTTTCCTTTTTATCTTTTATGCATATTATATTGCTTACTTTTTTACAAGTTTTTAAAACTTTATAACTAATTTTAGTTTTCCTTTCCTTTTTGCCTTCTTTCTTTCTCCAAATTGTGTCAGTGTTTCCTCTTTTGCATCTTATATCGTTCGCGTTCTGCTTTTCTGTATACTTCGTATATATATATATATATATATATATATATATATATATATATATATATATATATATATATATATATATATATATATATATATATTATACACACATCATTACTCATGTATCCACAATCTCTCTTCTGTTCTCTCTATCTACCAGTATGTAATCTACGTTGTTCGCTGATTTGCTTTTCAAATAACGTTTTTGTTATTAGTATAATTATAGTTAAAAACAAAAGATTCTTCTAATTTCTCATGTACTCTTAAGTAAATGGTTTTAAATCGTTACATGATCGATGTTTGGTTCCGTAGTAATGTTCCGAGATGATATATTTCGGTGTAGATAAATAATTTTAAGATTATCATCATCTTATTCATCGAGTGGCCGTTCGGAACAAGGTTAAGCTTTAATAAAGATATTTCTGTAACGAAAACCAGCAAACCAATTCTGACACTGGTATTCGTTTACACACTTTCCAGAATGTATATTTATAAATTATTATTTTAGAGCCGTTCATGTTTTACAAAATGAACCAGTATCTCCCGAATTAACCGACGTCATCCTAACAGAACTAGGCAAAATTAAACAATATTTAAACAGCGATGACATAACATCTATTAGTTGGGCTGTGCGTTCTTCAGCGATGGGTCAGTTCGTAAGTCCTAATCAACACATCAATAAAACGATACCTTTATAGGCGAAGACTCCGAGGAATTATCTGCAGCTGGTCAAAATGAAACCATCCTTGGATGTCGCAGTGACAAAGAAATTATATCAGCTGTTGCAACTTGCTGGGCGTCACTCTATACATATCAAAGTGTTCAATATCGTTGGTAGGTTCCTTTACTTTTATAATTGACTTCAAATATTTTAAGAAAACCAAGTTTTTGGTGATATGGTATATGGTGATACTGCTTGGTTATGTTGAATTGTTTCTTATCTTAGGCAGCATGGTTTACCTATACAAACGGATATGGCCGTAGTGGTGCAGCGAATGGTTCCTTCAGACGCAGCTGGCGTACTTTTTACGTGGCATCCCTCTACTTCGAACCCATCTCAAATGGTAATCACGTCTAACTATGGCTTAGGAGAGGTAAGATTTTATGTTATAACTAACAAGTCAATTGAAAAGTCCCCGGCCTGACACATATATGGCGCTACTAGAATGAAATTCATATGTTTTTAGTTAGCCCTAACCCTCAAAAGATTCGTGTATAAATTTGACAGCTGTCGGATCATTAGTTTGTGAATTACAACATTTTGAGTGAAGCAACGTTTGCTATTGTGAAAAAACAAATAAAATTAATTTCGATTGTTGATAAAATATTGCTTTTTGATGATAAAAAATATAGTTGAAGCAAAAACATGGTTTGATGCCGAGTTTCCGGACACTGCCACAGGAAAATCAACCACCAATGATTGGTATGCAAAGTTTAGACGTGACGAAATGAGCACCGAAGACGATGAACGTAGTGGACACCGAAAAGAGGTTGTTACAGATGAAAACATTTTAAACATGTCCGTAAATTGAATTTTAATGAAATAACAGATACACTAAAGATATAAACTGAACGTGTAAATCATGTCATTCGCGAATATTTGGGTATGAGAAAGCTCTGTGCAAAGTGGGTGCCGCGCGAGCTCACTTTTGACCAAAAACAACGATGAGTTGTTGATGCGGAGCCGTGTTTGAAGATGATCTAATGCAATAAACCCGAGTTTTTGCGTCGATATGTGACAATAGATGAAATATGGCTCTATTATTTCATCTGAGTGGACTGCACACGATGCGACACGACGAAAAAGGAAGGACCATCTATAGCGAATATTACATAGCACTATTGAACCGTTTGAAAGACGAAATCGCCGAGAAAATCCGCATTTGAACAAAAAGACAGTGCTGCTTCACCAAGACAATGCACCGTGTCAAAAAGTCAGTGAAAACGATAACAAAATCCATGAATTGGGCTTCAAATTGCTTCCTCATCCTCCGTATTTTTTAGATCTGGCCCCCCGCGACTATTTCCTGTTCTCAGATCTCAAAAGAACGCTCGCTGGGAAGCGATTTTCGTCAAATGAAGAGGTGATCGCCAAAACTGAGGCCTATTTTGAAGCAAAGGACAAATCGTACTGCAAAAATGGTATCGAAAAGTTTACCTACTAATATACCTACTAACTTTGGCAAAAGATGTGCTTTATTATGGTAGGCCGGGTATTTTTCAATTGACCTGTTATTTTGTTGTTTTAATGGAAATAAATTGCAACTTGAAGTGAATACAGTATGAAAAGTATGAATGAAACTGTCAACACAAGTTTATTATAATTTACCAAAACCCTTATAGTATAACTACTTCACTAGTCATATCTTGCAACGTGCGCTGATTCATCTATGTTTTTAAACACCCATTGATATATTATCATCTCTACTACACGATATGCCATCTCCCTTTTATAAAAAACGATGGAAGATAGTTTTACTCGGAATTTATATATTTCCGCTTGTTTTTTTTTAAAGCATATACGATTTATTATACCAATAGTTCATGACTGTAGACATTTGAGCAACGGCAATCAACATTCGGTTGATTTTTCAGCCTGAACTGCCAAATTATATTAAGGCGTGCTTTGAGTAACAGCGTATCGATTGCTAATTCAAAATCAATCTACCAATACAAATTCAATTTAGATATTTCAGGAAAACTACTTCGAAGTTCAATATTTACCAGAACTATAGGACTATAATTTTTTATTTTTGTAGGCCTGATACTGTAATAGTATTAATTTTATCGTTGAAATATTTTATGTAATGTAAGTAAAAATTCGACGTTATTCGTCAAGGTACTCACCTTCAAGAATTGTTCAATCAGTACAGCATTATTCTTATATGTCTTTTCCGTAGAACTATTTGTGTTTGCTTTCAAAATAGGGTTCAAATTCTGCAAACAATTCTTCATTTAAACCAAAACTCTTTCCCTGAGTCAGTATTTTGAAAAACATAAACGTCGATCTTATCAATATAATAGTAATTTGATTTATTTAATTTTAGAGTGTCGTATCAGGCAATGCAGAACCTGATACATTCATCCTAAACAGAACGTATGATGGTCAAATATGTCTGCTGGATGAATCAATTGGATCAAAATCGAAGGTTCTACGTTAACAAAATTTAGGGCTACCGCAACCTATTAATCTTTAACTATTTTTAGGTATTAAAACTTACTGAGGATGGAGTAAAAGAAATAGGTGCAGACGAATTTTTAATAGTCGGTTATGAAGGTATGTAATGTAACACTATCTATATTTTAGATGGTTAATTTGTAATTAATTTATTTTAAGATAATTGGAGCATCACCAAAGAACAGGCTACTAAACTAGGAAAAATCGGTTTAGATTTGGAGAAAGCATTTGGAGGTCCGCGTGATATTGAATGGGCATTTTATAAGGTAAGTATCATCTATAACGTTGATTATTAATTGCACTGAAAGTATTGAGTTATCCATTTGCAACTATATACGAAAAACAACTTTTGTTGCTATATATTTATTCTGATTATTTCATGTGTACTACGATTGTTGAAGATAAAATGTAAAAACATATTTTGGGCCTGGTGAAAAACTTACTTGCTATTCTCTCAAGCCAACGTTGTCTAAATCGCCTAATAGCAGCAAAAAATAATTAGTATATCTCTATGCACTATTAACTTTATGAAACAGCAATTCCAATGGTCTTATTTACTTCAACTGCTAACTGTCAAGATGGAAATCAGATTTATCTACTAAGCTGAGTTTAAAACCAAAATTGGAAAAGTTTTCAACATTTCTCAATATTGTATCTCAATAACTCATTTCTTAGAGTCAATATCACTACATAGTATAAAACAAAGTCGCCTTTTCTGTCCCTATATCCCTATGTGCGCTTAAATCTTTAAAACTACGCAACGGATTTTGATGCGGTTTTTTTCAATAGATAGAGTGATTCAAGAGGAAGGTTTATATGTATAATACATGCATAATATACTAAGGCAACATTGCTAATTTTAGAGGTTTCTAACGTGATGTCGTAAATTAACCTATTTTTTTAGGCTTATTTAGCAATTAGCAAAAACGCTGCCTAACCCTACGAGTTAGATCAAATGAATGTACTACAGTATTGTACACCATAAAAAGGTCTACAAAAAAGTCCGCGATGGTATATGTTTATCTTTTAGGGATAACCCACATTAACCATTTTTATTGTTTACTTTTTACGTGAGAAAATGGCTTATTTACGAAGCTATTTTAAGCAATACGGTATTAATCCTTATCGAATTAAGTACCTTAAATACAGTGTGCAATTAATATAGATCAATATGGTTCCTTACAGCATGTAAATTAAACAAATATTTTCGGAGATATTACAAATTTAAAATTTGCGTTTAAAAATGTGTAATGTAATAAAAATTGTATGAATTTAGATATTCCAAAGATAGCAGGAAATCTTCATAGTAAGTATAGGGGAAGAGGAATTGTTTTACTCCAAATCTAATGCGTGCAGGCCCAGGGCAGTAATGAATGAACCAAAAATACTGGATCGATTTTAATCATGTTTTCAATGAGTGACATAGGCATATATATTTTATGCCCGTGCAAAGTCGGAGCGGGCCGTTGTGTTTTTATATAAAACGTTCATATTTTTTCTGTAGTGTATTTAATTTACTATCAGCATTGCACCCGTGCGAAGCCGTGGCGGGTCGCTAGTTTAACAATAAAACTATATTGAAAATTAAATAATACCCTATATTTATAAAATCCAACAGAAATAGTTTCATTAATTACGTTAATTTTTTCATTAGAAGAAAGGGAGACTACTTGTCAATATTAAAAACATTTTCTAATTCACTTATACTTCATTGAAAGTAGACTTACGAATATATTGCAGTTATTTCCATACCTCTTGGTTAACAAAAAGGGGTTAAAAAGTCTTCAAAACCACATTTTCCATAGATTTTTTTATAACATCTTTATTGGTTAGGCTTAGTACAATCTTAATTTACAATTAATTTATTACTACTTTTCCTATATACTTGGATTAATTAACAAGCAAGACGAGTGCGAGAAAATACATCAAAATGTATTCCTCAATTATAAAATTATAATAACTTATAACTATAGTTTACACTAAATATTTACTCTTTATATAAGTTCGTATGGTTTTGTTGGCTTCAATTTCCTGACATCTTGCGCGCTGTCCAGCAGTTGTATTGCTTCCACGTTAGTATAATTTAGTAATCTTCTTTCGTGTTTCAAGGCTAAATCTTGGATAACTTCGCAAATCCATTTGATTTCCAGGTCATCGTGCAGTTCTTCGTTGGTTACATAGCGATAGGCATTGGTAATCAATCGAAGAACCTTATTTTGACAGCGTTGTATGACTAGTTGATTTGAGTTTTTAGTGCAACCCGATATTTACACCCCATAGGTCCAAATTGACTTTATAATTGTATTATTGATCAACATCTTTGATTTTAGATCAAGTTGAGGGTATCTTCCGATTAACCAGTATAGTTGTTTTATTTTGGTTCTAATGTGTTTTGCTTTTTGTCTAACGTGATATTTCCAATTTAATCTGCCGTCAAAATGGAGTCCGTGGTATTTCGCTGATTCTGCTTGAGGAATCGAGGATCCATTGAGTGATATAATTAAGTTTTTATTATTTTGCCGCAATTAAAAATTAACGTGGACAAATTTGGAACTATTAAGTTGAATTTTACAATCTTTCATCCATTTGTAGATTTTGTTGACTGCCACTTGCACTTTTTCTGTTGCCCTAGGCAAAGATATATCTTTTGCCATAATAATTGTGTCGTCAGCAACAGTTCCAAATAGTGTTTCTTTTGTTGTTGGAATATCAGCCGTGTAGAGTGGATACAGGAGAGGTCCGGTACAGGAGAGGTCTAAGATACTACCGAAACTCCAGCCGAGATATTTTTAAATGTCGAGAACGCCATTTCGTGCGATACTCTAAATTTTCTTCCAAATAAATATGACTCCCGCAATTGACAATTGTTACGCACTAAAAATTTGCTCAATTTACAGATTAATCCCAAACCCGATCAAAAGCTTATGAGACATCCAGGAATATTGCAGGGTAGTATTTATTTTCCTCAAACACTCTTTCACTGTGCACTTGATCGATTGTTGAATGGTTTCCTAGAAATGATGAATGTTTCGAACATTTGTATCGTAAAGAAAATATCCTCCTGTTTATCAGAATCTAAGCTAAAAGAAAGGATTTTCGGTGTACTTGATATTCATAAATTGATGTTCAATTGCATCTTCGAAGCAACGATGAGTAAGACGGGAAAAGAGGCCTGGATATCATTCGGAGAAGTTTGGACTAAATTTTGATGCAGTTGGAAAGCGTTTAAATATCATCTTATTGTAACTAATATTATGGACATGTTCAGGTTGTCTAATAATGCTTAAAATTCATGTATTTCACAACCACCTTGGCCTTTTTTTCTGAAAAAAAAACGTTATGTCTGAAGAGTAAAGGGAATATTTCGCAATGGGTATATTTATAGCACATAAAAGTGATGGAAAAGAATTACTCTCGGACATTGCACAGAGAACAGCAAAAACTTCCTCGTTTTCTAAGATATTTAGCCAATATTATGTGAGAGTATTATGGCGATTTTTATCAAAAGTGCTTTAGTAGACATTATTTAATGAAAAATGCGTAGTGCCCTAAAGTTTTGTCACCGATAAAAAACCCTCAAGTATATATGTATTTTTTAATTTCCAGAATAAACTGTATTTGCTTCAATCCAGACCTATAACCACGTTACACACCTGGTCCGAATTTGAATTAACACATGAGTTCGATTATCCCACACTGACTGAAAATAATATTTTAACGATTGCCAACGTTGGTGAAGTAAGTTTAAATAAATTCGATTCGAATTTTGCTCAAAAATAATGTTTTTTTTTTTTCATGTTTAGGTATATCCAGTTGCTGTTACTGCTTTGGGTGAAATAATATCTAAAGTCATCGACAGGGGTTTGCAGCTTCGAATTTGTGGCTATGTGAATCCATTTACTCAGAACTCAAACGTAACTTCTCATCATCGCTTACTGCTTGATGTAGTTTTGGTGAGTACATTTTCCTAAGACATTTGCATGAATACCAATATCTGTTAATCTGTTACGAAATTACGTTACAATAGTTACGCTTTCTGTCAATAGGATGTATTCGCTATATATATCCAGCAAAACACGATAATTGAATGAAAACCGAATGAAAAAAAAAATAACGCACTTTTTGTGTTTTATTGACTAATAATTGAATACTTTCACGGGGACATAAAGATTTACAATACTTTAGTTTAGAAAAACAACACACAATAAAAAATATTGTATAGTCAACTTTATCGTTTGTAATTAAATCGCAGAATTGGTCAAAATTTTGAATCTGAATAGGAATTAGAATTTATCACGAAAATTACTACTGGATGACACCTGATGGTTGAGACCACATGTCTTCAAATCATCATCACCCAATTTAAGGAGAAACAACTCATTTGTCACTTGACCAACCTTATTTTCGAGGAACCTGCACACATCTTTTTTGCGCGATTTTACATTCAATGTATCCAATCTAAAATCTGCACCGAAAAATATCACATGTGTCCTTTTCTACAATCATATGGGCAATATCTACACTCCAATATGAAAATAAACTATATCGTAAGAAGATTTACCTTCAAGAATCAATATACATTTTTTAATGCTTGATAATCTATTTAATCTATTAGGCACCGGTGTTTATATCATCCATATTTCTAGAAACTCTACAATTATTTATTTATTTACTCGTATGTTCTACAGACACAACATTTACAGTAGAATTATATGAGCAAAAATACATGAATAAAGTAACTAATCCCAATAATATACATAGCCACACAATCACAAACGCACGTCAATATCCTTAACCCAATTTATTCCTGACACTAGTCGTATTCTCTATGCCTTTAATTGTGCTAATAAATGTATCCTTTCTTCGCAAATTGGCGGTGCGATGTTATTTATGAGGTATTTGCACGTATTGTCATCATTTTTTACTTTAAATATACATTTATTGATACATTTTGCATCATTTTCTACCACTCTTTCCCATAACAGTGTAATAATGTAACAATGTAACAGTGTTTCCTATAAAATGAGGATGATGACATTACGTATGTTACTCCCTATTACTGAATCTTCTGGCTTTTCTACTTGAGATAGTCGTAGTAGTTTTTCTTTTGCTTGAAAAACAATGAATTTTGAGATATCGTATTTTTGAGTCATTTACAACAATCAATTACATACAATTCGTGTCATTTGCCCTTATTTTGGATATTTCCCATGATATGCAAGCGCCTGGAAGGAGTTGATTCATGAACTAACTACAACATCAACTATATATATACTGAACGTTCTTCGAGAGTTTCAGTGGGGTTTTTGTCCAATAAGTCTTGCAACTTATTGATCAGTCTTAATTCGTAGATCGATTAGTTTTAATTCGCCGAATAATTGGTACACGAACAGCAAAACTGTGAGTTTCATAAAGTGTGCCTAAAAACTACGGCTCTAGATTTCCTCAAATCAAACAACAAAAACAATGAGTGTCGAAAATGCAACATTCATGATCAGGGTCCGTATAAACTGAATAATTTAACAACCTCATTACCCTGTACAATTAAGCATTAATTTTGTTTATATGAGCCCTATTACACGATCCTACGAACTGTAGTATCGAGTACTATTCAAAGATACTTCAATTGACTCTCAATAAGAGTTGATATATATGAGTGAGAGTATATATTTCTAATTATTTTATATTTTGACAAATTTTGCTGTCTTTGCGTGTGGGTATGGACTCGTATGGTCATAATCCACAACTGAAGCCGTAGGTAGTTGCATTAAAATTACAGGATTTTTTTTAAGACTATTGACTTTAACTGCTGTATATATGTCAGAGTGACATTTTCATTATAACCTCCGCTATAATAGCCGTTGGTCTTTGTAGCTATACTTAATTATAATAATATTAAGTATTTATTTTTTTGTACATGATATACTTGTTATGATTTTTTACATCTTATATTAGATATGCTTAGTACAATCTTAATTTAAAAAATAATTTACTACCAATATTCTGTTGTACTTGCATTATTATAGAAGCAGATCGAATACGGGATAAGTACGTCAGGATGTATTTCCCAAATTAAAATTAAACTAAACTACTTAAGCTAAAGTTAAAAATACTCCTATATACTAAATAAATTCGTGTAGTTTGGTTTGCATCAATTTTTAAACTCCCACGTATTGTTCAGTAGCTGTATTGGTTCCACGTTGCTGCGATTTAGCAACCTTATTTCATATTTGAAGGCGAAATCTTGAATCACTTCGTATATCCATTTGATTTCGAGGTCATCGTACAGCTCTTGGTTGGTTACGTCGCGATAAGCATTGGTAATTAATTGTAGAACTTTGTTTTTTGTGCATTGGATTACTAGTTGGTGTGATGTTTTAGTGCAACCCCATATTTGCACCCCATAGATTTTTGTAATTGACTAATACATTTTTTTTTTGATTTTATATCAAATTGAGAGTTTCTTCTGACTAAAGTGTAATGTTGTTTGATTTTGATTTTAATCTGCTCTGCTTTTTGTCTAACATGATGTTTCTAATTTATCCTACCATCGAGATGTATTCCAAGGTATTTAACTGATTCTGCTTCAGGAATGGGGCATCTATTAAGTGATATAATTAGGTTTTTGTTATTTCTCCGCAAAAAGTATTTGGAGCTATTAAACTGTATTTTCCGTTCTCTAGTCCATTTGTAGATCTTGTATACTTGTACTTGGTTTTCTTTCTACTTGTACTTTTTCTACAGCCTTAGATCTTTTGTCATGATAACTATGTCGTCGACAAATATTCCAAGTACAGTTTCTTTTGTTGTTATTAGCAGTTTCCAAAACGCATCACTAGTTGATTCTGTCTTCACAATTAATGAAGTTAAGTCAATATCATGACTATATTTTGAATTAAATCTTGTAGCCTGCGCCTGCAAAAGTATTTCTAAGTATTTCTTAGATATTGTTTAACAGTATTCAAATACTAAACTATCTGTTGTTAAACGGTTTTTATTTTGGTTTGTAATTTTCAGAACACTTTAATTAAATGTTTTACCCAATATTTTAAAAATTATTGTCTTTATATATTTGACGTACTTAACCTGCGTTCGTAATTAATTACCGATCGAAATGGTAATGAGGATAATGAGGCCAAGCGAAAGCCGCCCTCCTTGTCGTCGACGAACCTTCTGGATAAGTTCCATTTCGTCGGGGGAGGAAATCAAATCAAACGAGGACCCATAAATAAGAGCGGGAGAAGGTCCTCGCTGAAAAATCCGTCTAAGGTTTACGACTTTATAATAGATATTTTGTAAAGGTGAAGTTTTTTCGTCTCTCTTTTTGCCTTCAAATCGCTACGAAATTGAATTTGTCTGACGCGTGACAAGACAGATTGATATTAAGGTTTCCCTTCTTTCTTTCCCTACTCTTCCTTCTCATACAGAAGTTATTTTAGGATGGTACACGGCGAAGTTCGAATCGCGGTTTCCCCAAACAGTATACCAAGATACAAGACTGAAACTGAGACAACTCCTATGTTTTGTTAAAATTTGAATCCACATGGTACATTCATTTTTTCACGTGTAGTTTGAAGTTACTGCACTAATTTTGTTTTTTTTTATGGAGGCGCCTAATTTGATTACTATTATCCAGTAATTTAATCATTAATCACTTTAAAAAAGAATGTATTGAAAAATATTTGTACAATCTATATTAATTAAAATATTTTCTCATTCTTGCTGTAAAAGTATACCCTTCACTACTTTTTCAACGTATTACCGAGAGGATGACTGTGTAAATATTGTTGGAGAGTTGGAGATATGTCAATCAGATATATCTAGCCATTTAGCGGCTCATAATACACATTGCTGATCTCACTATATGCCCAGCATTTTATGGCCATGAATATTCGGCCTCGGAATAAGTTTGGACAACTTTCCTGGACTAAACCAAAATATTTTACGCTTGGATTCATTGCAGTGGATCAAGTTTTCATTGCCAATCGCGATACCTTACAGAAAACTCTTCTTTCTTGCCTAGTAAGCAATCAACAATTGAATTGGCACTTTAAATCAATTCGTATAGTGGTTATTTTCTTTTCTTTTAAATTTTTCCCAACACCCTATTTTCCACCACTCACACACAAAAATAAAAACAATGTGTCCGTCAAATGCAAAGCTGTCTGAAAATTTCTTATTAGTTTCAGATGGGGTTTCTTCCAATAACTCCTAAGATTTCATTGTCCTCCAATTTTGATTACTATGTTTAATATGTTTCAGCAGAAAATATCCTTTAACCAAACAACAAATGTAATGAGGTCAAAATTGCAGTTTTAAACGATCGACAATTATCGTTTGTATGTACTGATGATTAACTAAGTAATATTAAAAGGAAACTAAAAAGTTAGATTAGCTTGTTGATATCTCTGAGTAAGATACAGGCAGGCTACCAAATTAAACAATTCTCATCGTTGTTCACAAAAAGAACCCTTAGATCTTTGTAGAAGTCCTCATTTCTTATAAAAATCAAAATTTTGTATCAAAATATATTCCTTGATGTTTATCACTAACAATGTATTATAACAATAAAAATGTTGACATTTAAGAATGTTGAAAGTTGCAAATAAACAAGGAATATAAGATCTAACATTTCTTATATATAACATAAAACACTCATAAAAGGTAAGTTTTTTTTATAACATTTTTATCACATACGCTTAGAACAATCTTAATTTACAATTAATTTATTACTACTTTTCCTATGTACTTGGCTTAATTCACAAGCAAGACGAGGGTGAGAAGAAAATATATTAATATGTATTCCTCAATTATAGAAATATAATTTAGCGATTTAGTAATCTTCTTTCGTGTGTCAAGGCGAAATATTGGATAACTTCGCAAATCCATTTGATTTCCAGGTCATCGTGCAATTCTTCGTTGGTTACGTAGCATTAGACATTGGTAATCAATGGAAGAACCTTGTTTAGACAGCGTTGTATGACTAGTTGATTTGAATTTTTAGTACAACCCCATATTTGCGCCCCAAATTGGCTTTATAATTGTATTATAGATCAACCTCTTTGATTTTAGATCAAGTTGGGAGTATCTTCCGACTAACCAGTATAAATATTTTATTTTGGATCTAATATGCTTTGCTTTTTTTTTCTAACGTGATATTTCCAATTTAATCTACCATCAAGATGGATTCCAAGGTATTCCAAGGTAGCTGATTGTGCTTGAAGAATCGGGTATCGATTGAGTGATATAATTAAGTTTTTTTTTATTTCACCACAACGCAAAATTAACGTGGACAGATTTGGAGCTATTAAGTTGAATTTTTCAATCTTCCAAATATTGCCCTGGGCAGAGATATATCTTTTGCCATAATAATTGTATCGTCAGCAAAGGTTCAGCAAGTAGTGTTTCTTTTGTTGTTGGCAAGTCAGCAGTGTAGTGTAGTATATATATATATATATATATATATATATATATATATATATATATATATATATATATATACGAGTATCCCCCTGTATTAAAACTTTTAATCTATCTCGTATTAAGTAAATATTAAGTAATTGTAAAGGGAATCCGATCTTAAGATTGCTTAGAAACTCTCCAAATAGAACAAAATAAGCTAAAACAAAAAAAAAGACTCGTTGAAAGGTTGGTTTTTAATAGTACCACAATTCTCATATTCAATAAACTATCTAATCAAATATAGATAAGAAATGATAGATATATAATTAAACTCATGTAATAACTATATAACTTAACTTAGTACAGATTGATGTTATTCAATTAGTTTGTTTTATTGTGAAAATACTTTTATATCTCATACTAATATTAATTTAATATACCACTGTTTTTTTTCAGACCATTCACAAGAATGCCAAGAAAGAGATTGAAATGCCGTCGAAAATATTGGACTTGGCCATATTCGGACATGTCGTTATCAACGAGCACATAAATCAGATTGTTTTAGACAGACTGGGACCATCTAAAAAGATGGAGGACGTAAAGGAGCTATTAAGAATGTTGTAAGGAAATAACATCGTGTCAATGTCTTTAAATTTAATTTAATTAAATGGTATATATTAATTGTTCACTTTGTCTATTTATAGTTACTAATTATTATATCATATTTATACTATATTGAACGTTACAAGAGTTTTACCTTAAATCAGCCTCTTTCAAATAAATGACTTCAGGTTAGATCAATAACCTTTTAACGTTTTAGTATAGAAATTATTTAATCTAATCTAATTTAAATTAAAAGTCTGCTTTTAACTTTTCAAGTAATTTCTATTATATTTGTAAATATTGATGATATTAGTCTTTACAGCTTTTAATGATAGTTGATGTTGTCTCACTGTTATATTATTTGGTATATATTATTTTGCATTACAGGAAAATAACTTAAAATCAAAATAATTAGAAATTGTTGAGTCGAGGAAGAAATCCATAATTTCTTCACTGTATGTGTAATTTCTGAGATTTCCAAACAAAAAACTAAACCAACAAACTACATAAGTTAACGAGTCTGTTCTTAAGCCAGTTTTTTTTTGGCATGGAAGAAATTTCAGTCGAATTAAGCAAGGTTCGTGTCACTAAAAGCTATCGTGGGAGACAATAGTATTTCTATAGATTCTATTCTATAGAATAGCAGAACTTTTTGTAGCTTCAGACAACGACGGCCATCTTTACTAACTTCAAGAGACTAGTATTTATGTCAAGAGTGTAGCATTCTTAAAAAAAAGTGGCTCGAGATTCTGTAAGGAAAGTTTGAGTCCTTTTTCTTTTCCATATCTTTCTTGTAAAGTATTAAATATTTTTTTAATAAACTTGTTTTATTGGGGTGTGAAATTAAAAATAAACTTTTTTCTTTTTTGAACCAGTGCACATAAGTTATTGAGAGTCGATTCAACAGCCAGAATTAAGCATTTTTGAAGTGCTTCCTTCGAAAAAAATACAAGGACCTTGTTGGAACATTATTGTTCATGTATCTACTTTTCATCTCCACTACAATAACTTTAATATCAGATCAGAAAATACCTATCATATCAGTCTTCAATGTTCAATCATACTAGATTATATCTCACTGATACTAATCATGCAGCATTGAGCCTGATTCTTCTTTGTTTCAAATTAGTAATAAAACTTACCCATTCTATCGAGAAAAATACAATACTTTCAACGCTTTTATAGATTTTTAAACGGAACGATGAATCTTTGTTTTTAAAACGGACTTTGTTTTAACTAAGACTTGTTTATTTCAGTCAAATGTTTTTCTCTAGAGGAGCCTATTAAAGTCAGCGAACAAATAATAATCGATACAAACAAGATTTACTGTTTAACTTATATGGACAAGCAATTTAAATTTAATTTCGTTCAATTTTGCTATTGAATCTAACAATTTGTGACAGGGCACGTTATCTTCTCACAAAGAAAGATGCTCTATTAAATGCAGTGGTGTGTTCGTTATTTTACTCAGTTTATCTAATAATGGTGTTCAATATAGATTGCAAATAGTTAACGCGAATATTCACAATATTTTCCTATTTTACTATCAAGATACTAAAACAAATGTTTCCTATACCTATAAATCATTATTATGGTAGTTTAATCTTATTATCGTATTATAAATCATCTTTAAATCGTTTTGGACTCATATCTAAATCGCTATGGGCTTTTAAATGTAGTTAACTTCGATATAATTTCCTTTTAACATAAAATTCGATATTTCCTCAAGCCCTCCAATATTTTTTTACTTAACCACCTACTTCTATCGGAATATTGAAATATGTTTTTGTTTTTTTTATGTCTTTTAAATCGAATTTATTCATTAAAAATGGAATCAATAATATATAAAGATATTTTGGTCGATGATCTTTTCCCACTTTACAGGTAAAAGCAAAATTCCGTGACTGTAAATCTTCTGATATTTCTGAGCCAGAAATTGAAGCAAATAATTTTTTCAAGCCTCTTTTCCAATCAGTTTTTTTTGTCGAGTCACTAAAGATATGTGTGAACAATTCTAGCTGCTTTTTTTAATCACTTGAGAAGCATTAATTGGTGGTAAGGAGTGGATGGAATTAACGGTTTTGTCAGTTTCGAGCAGCTCGAGGTGATTATTTCCTTTTCGATCGCACCAAACACATTTAGTATCACCTTCCGTGGCATCAATGCAGGCTTTGCAACTGGTTGTAAAGGTCAGAAGTGGGCTTCGACCACGGTCTCTTTCGCGCATTATTATTTTCCGTGATCCACTTTTCATTTCCCGTAAACATTCAGCTCACTAGTTCGATTTTGTTTTGCTTCATTATTGATTCACAAATAGACACCCAATCTATAAAATTTTTAACCATTAGTACATGTAGAAAGGAAATATTGAACTTCGTTTAGTTACAAGTATCATAAAAGTTGTTCATTCAAACAACAATAAGTTCCAATTTTATTTAATGAAATAACAACACTTTCTTATGCATTACATGCAATTCATATCGCTGCAGTTTTGTTTACAAATTTTTCATAAATATCTCCTAAGTAGGACATAACTTCCGCAATCAGTCCTTCATTGGAGCTAAAACTCTCCTCTTTGGCTCATTTTTCAGAGCTCTGTTGTTACCGGAGAGTTTTACAGTGGATCAAAACCTTAATTTCAAGTGAAATTCACTCAATTTGGCCATGGATTTCGTCCATTCGTGATACGAGACATGTTTTTGGTGAAACAGCTATTTTTTCTTCAGTATTTGAGTGGTCGTAATATATATCACAAATTATAAATGCGTAAAAAGACAGCAGATGCTTGTTAATGTGACTTAATTCAAACCAAATGTTGTTCATATTATCGAAATATTTCCACTAAGGAATGCGATTATAATGCGATGGTAACAAAAGAGGTTAAGGCGGTTTTAATCAACAGTCTTGTTTTAATATTAAATTAAATTCAAATAACAAAATATAAGTTAATTTTAATTAATATTATCATTATATTCTTATCCATAGCTTATTATTTACTGCTTATGAAGCTTCTGCAGTTGTTTTAAAAATATTTAACAAAAGTTTCCATTCATAAAAAATTGTAGTCGAATAAATTTTACTGTTTCAACAGTACTAGTTAATTAATAAATTTAATAATAATTGCACTAATTAATTAAGGTAATTCAATTTTTTAAATTTCTCTATTATTTACTTGACTATAAATTAATTAACAACATAAATATATTGTTATATAGGTCATATTCATGGAATTCGAAAAAGCTAGTGAAGAAAGCGGAGAAGCTTGCAAATACCTTAGACTACTGCATTGACGACGGGGACGAACCTCGAACGGTCTTACAGAAAATAAAAGCCAAACTAAACACTTTGGAAATACTGTGCTATTACCACGGCATCATAACGTCGGCATCGGTTTTCTGGCAAATAATATCGATGAATATTTTAATCGGAAAAGCCAAAGGTAAGAATTATTTCGGTCCGGTTTTATGGACGAAACTATTTAAATATATTATTCAGAACTGAAGGAGGAGTATTACACCGACTTTGCCAGCATCTTGCTGTCCTGCGATGATGTTGTATCGGCCGAAGTTCCAGTTTATTTGGAGAAAATAGCGAAAACCATAAAAGAAAAAGGGTAAGTTTACAATCCAACGACAAAACGTCAATTTATAATGTTATATATGAGATCGCTTGATGCTAAATTAAAAAATTATTAATTGTTCAATAAGTTCAATGACTCCTCTTCAGTCATGAGTCGTCTACCCCTGAGCCAATAAACTTGGTTTCACAAGACGAATATTCTTCACCAAGTCGCTGATGAGTATTCTAGTCTTTCGCTGACTTCTTCTGGCATCATTTTGGTTATGTGATGTTTAGCTCAGTTTTGCTTTAACCATTGTGTTGTGTAGACGTCAAAATTTTATTACGGATACATATACGCCACAAGAACGAGCAGATATGGTGTCTGAAGGCTATCTGGTGAAAATAAAAAATTTTCGTCTAAATTGATAAAGAACGAGAAAGCCCATTTTTTTCTCTGTGGCTACGTCAATAAACAAAACAACCAGTTTTAGGGGAACACAAAATTCTCAATTAATTTATGAAACATCATTGCATCCATTAAAAATAACTGTATGGTTTGGTATTCATGCTGGAAACACCATTGGTCCATATTTTCTTGAAAATGACCAAGGTGTTTCAGTTACTGTTACTGCTTAACAGTACCAAGACATGATTCGAAATTTTCTTGTGCCTGAAATGGAAGAGCAAGGACTAGAGGGCATGAGGTTTCAGCAAGATGAAGCCACAGCACACACAACTCGTTCAAGAATTGAATTATTGAATGACGTTTTTCCACGAAGACTAATTTCGCGAAGTGATGATTTAACATGACCAGCCAGATCTCCGGATTTAACAGCACCAGACTTTTTCTTATGGGGTTTTTTAAAATCAAAAGTTTATGTGAATAAGCCTCATTCAACATTTTATAGACAATATTCGTCGCGAAATTGAAGAAATTCAGCCTCAGATGTTGCAGGATGTTATAAAAAATGTCTTAAAATAGCCGAAAGTTGCGAATCGCGGTCACCATTTAGCCGATATAATTTTTCAATCATAACGAAAAAATGTGTAAAAACAAAATTAACCTTTTATGAAAACTAAACTCACTTATCTTTTTTTTAGCAAAGTTATAGGTAATTAAAATGGTAGCGTGGGACTTTTGCCTCGCGTTGTATTAACCTCCTGTTTTTAGAGCTCTCTAGACGTTTTGTTAAACTTATACTTGTAGCTATAACTTCCATTATAAAGGTCTATTTCGCCACAGAAGTAAGAGGAATTCGATTACCATCTTTCAATCGACAAATCGGTCCAAACCATTGTCATTTGCGTCTGCTTTAGTTCCTCAACAGTACATTAAATACCGTATCTTAAACGGATAGAATCTATAGATGTCAGACACAGATGTGCTTGCAGATCACCTCAACCATTTTTGCCACAGTCTGTTTCTATATTATTGATTGCATTAACTTGAACTTGTGTACTGTCTCTTGGTGGATACCGTTGAGATTTAAAGTAGCAGAAGAGCAGTCAGCCGTTAATATTTTGGTTCTTTCTTAATTTATTCTCAAGCAACCATCATCAAGGAATTATATTGGACAACATGTTTGATTCTAACATAATTACATTCAGTGCTCCATTAGAATGAAGTGGAAAGGCCATGGTTCAAATAGAATTGCACAAATTGTTTCACACTCTCATGCAGCTAACGATAACGTCAAAGAAAGTTGTTTATAAGGAGTTTGATATATTCTTAGAGCAACATGTGTAGCTTTCAGAACTGTCCAAAGTCAATAACTCTTCTCAGTTTGTTTATTATTAAGTTGTTTGAAGCCCCAATTTTCTCATTCCAGTCTAGAAGTCCCAATTCTAATTAATAGGATTGATAGAATTTGTTTATAGTTTTTAATTCGTTCTGTTATCTCAAACTAAATTGTATTTATTATTTTCACTTATTGGCGTAGTTGCTAATATCTACGATTGTGATGATTATTGAGCCATATGAAGAGGGAGCCATCTCCATTCCACAAGATAATAACCATCTTTGAGTGACTTTAGGAAGGTTTCTTCCACTTTCTGATGTTATCGTTGTCAGTTTTAAACCAACCAATTCCAAATGAGCGACCATACCATTCCAGCAAGCTTTTCTCTTTAATTTTAATTTTTGATATATCTTATATTATGATCTTATATCCAGAGCACTGTTTGTAAAGAAACACAACTTCGCTTTTAATTAAAAATATTGCCCATCATCATAAATTATGAAGATCAGCTCCATTGCAACAAATATTAATGAAAGGGATAAATGTCTGGTAAATACGACGGGTAAGGCAGATACTTCGCTCGCATGTAGATATTCACGACTTTTGTAATACAAGTATAGTATTGAGAATTGTTTTTACTTCCACAGTGACCTTCTAATAGTCTAATAGTGAATTTCTAATAGTTGGGATTCTCCATGAAATTCATCATTGTATTTGAATTAAGCTATCAATTTGTTATTTTCATTCAAATTCAAAAATTATATATTCTTCTAAAATTATTACATTCTAAAAATAATTACTACTAATTTTCTTTAATACAGCATATTAGTACTCAATTTTTATTAACATCGCTTACTTGCCTCAAAATTTGAATAAATAGAAATATAATTACAAAATATAACACATGATCTGAAATATAAAAGCGTCTTCCTTTTACTTTCGTCCCTTTTCATCTTTTCCAGTGAATGAAAAAGAAAAAGTTACATTTCTCGCAATTTATATTTTGCTGGTTACTAATTCGATATCATAGTTACTAAGAAAAATTTATTGTTTAAACTTCAGGGAAACGACACAATACAAACTAAAGCCAAACCGTCAAAATTAATTGAAATTCCTAGTAAACAAACTACAATAAGTTTTTATTATAGCCAAATTAACTTAATTATCAATATAATTTTTGTAGATTAGCTGACGATTTTAACCAAGTTGACCCTATAAACGGCACTGAATGGCTTTCCATGAACTGCCCAGAAGCATACAAGATATTCCAGGAATTTCTAGAAAAACATGGCCACAGAGCAATAGGCGAGGTACTAAGTCACGCCAAAATTGGTAAAAAGATAAATGTGCATATTTCAACGTATTTTAGTTCGAGATATCCACCGAGACATGGGGTTTGAATCCGTCCAAGGTTATTCCTATGATTCAAGCCAACACGATTCACATGAATCACGTAACCAAAGACAGCAAAACCATTGATGACATTTTAAATGGATTGGTATCACCCATCACTCCAGGAAAGCGGTAACTACTCATTATTTGGATTTATGATATAAGATCTTCAAATAAGAGCAAGTTAATGTTTGAATTAAATTAAATAAGCTCTGTGTGAGGTGGCTCTGTAGGATGTTTTATTTGAAAAGCAGAAGAGTTCGAACTTGATTAACTCTGTTAATTTTTGTTATTAACATAAAGCTACATCATCAAAAACTGCCCTAGAAAAAGCCAGCAGAATCACATTGTATGATTCTGGTGACCAATTCACGTCAACTCTGCCCGAGTTAATTATATCCTCCATTTTAAATAATAAATAAACATTTTGAGCATCTATTGAATTATGCAGTTAATTATCAAGAAGTTTTCCTTTTTATTTCTCTTAGAGAAAGGTTATTTTTGTCTTCTTTTAGGGTTTCACTTCTCCACTGTTATTAAATATTTTTATGATTTTCCTTAATTCAATACTTGTAGAGAGATGTAATTAAATTTCCACAACAGCAATCATAAGTTTCAGTGACATTTTTTTATAAAATTAAAATAGCAACGGTTCCTGAAAAAGTTTCTAAAACGGAAAAGAAAAGAACGGAAATGCAATTCGACATTTTCAATCTAACACGAACCTTGTTTTTCTTTATTATAGGCTATAATTCTTATAGGAAGTCGAGATTATACAATTTGATTATCCAGCTTTTCCTGATTCCTAATCCTTTTTTTATTTAAATCCCATCGAATAGTTCTAAGCAAAATCACTTCGAACAGAATATACGATAAGTTTGCTTCAGATATAGTACCCGTATTACAAATCATAGTTCAGAATTAAATAAATCAAATTCATGTCATAAAATAAGTTATTTAAGTTGAAATTAAAGCTATAGATGAAACACGACATTCCGATAAATCTTATAGCATATACCGTTTAAAAATAATTTTAATTTGTTATTATTGTTGGTCTTTTAATGAGATGTTACACATTTTATCAAAAAGTAATAGAGAATTGTTAATACAATACAAAATGTTTATTATAGATGGGTCAGAAAAATTTCATGTGAATAGGGTAACTGTTCCATGGTTCCATTTTTTTTTTGAGATATTTTGGACAGAGATTCATTCACAATGGCATCCTTATGTAGGTGTCGTTATAATGAAATATGGCTTCCTCGAATATTTTGTTATTTAGTAACAATTTCTTTGACTTTATCGGTATTAACTTTAACTGAAGACGTTGTACCATTAATATGCACATATTTTTAGTGAAGTCGATTTACTCTAAGTCTTTTACAATGTCTTCAGCATTTTGACACCTGAAATTCCTATTGAATGCAGGCTTTAACTCAAATTCATTGTTTTATATTTAAAAGTCATAAAACATACCCAAGATGAATCAATAAAATTGGATAACGTAAATTAAATGAATAATCTTTGCATCAGTATAGAGGATATATGTGCCACAGTTACAAGAACTTTCTGAACCCTATTTAAATATCTTTCCAGTCAACTTCCGGTACTGTTTTCGAAGGTTGTTGAGAAGATTTACAGAGATGTTACAAAAAATTGTAAATACAATGTGTCTAATACTTTTCCAATATTATATATTAATGATTCTTATAAACAATACAGTTAATATTTATAATACATTTACAGAAGGGCCCTAAAATACATTATATCCAAACTAAAGACTGTGGTGGGTCTCAGAGAACAAACTAAGTCCCACTGTATTTTTGGTATCCATAAAACTAGACTGGCGTTTCGAAAACTGGCAAAGTTAATGGTTCAGCACGGTTTATTACCGTCTGAGGACTTAATCTTTCACTTAACGCATCACGAACTGGCCGAAGTGATCGAAAAAAGAAATCCATTGTTACTAATCAAGTAAGAATGTCATTTTTCTTTATAAATAAGAATACTCTCATAAACCCCAAACGTTTCAGAGCTACGCAAAGACAACGGCTGTATCCAAAATGGTCGAACCTTAAGTTCCCTGAGCTTGTTTATGGTCTGCCGCAGCCCTTAAAGGACACGGAGTTACGGATTGAATTACAGGAAGGTAGTAAATGTGTTGGTACACCTGCGTCAATGGGAAATGTACAAAGTCGAGCTTGTGTCATCACTACACTAGATGAAATCGGCCAACTGCAAAAAGGTAACTTAATTATTTTTTAAGAAACAGGTCAATTGAAAAGTCCCTGGCCTACCATAGTAAAACACATTTTTTATTTTAAAATTAGTTTATTTTTTATTCAACATAATTCCCTTAAAGGGTGATACACTGATTATAGCGACCCTACAACTTAATTTTTTTAGTACGATTTGTCCCTTGTTTCAAAGTAGGCCTCAGTTTCGGCGACCACCTCTTCATTCGACGAAAATTTCTTCTCAGCGAGCATTCTGTTGAGATCTGAGAACAGGAAATAGCCGCTGGGGGCAAGATCTAGATAATACGGTCAATGTGGAAGCAATTCGAAGCCCAATTCATAGATTTTTGCCATCGTTTCCACTGACTTGTGACACGGTGCATTATCTTGTTGAAGCAGCACTTTCTTTTTATTCAAATACGGCCGTTTTTCGGTGATTTCGTCCTTCAACCGGTCCAATAACGCTTTGTAATAGTCGCTGTTGATGGTACTTCCTTTTTCAAGGTAGTTAATGAAAATTATTCCACACACATCTCAAAATACAGACGCCATAACCTTGCCAGCCGACTGTTGCGTTTTCCCACGCTTTGGAGCGAATTCATCGTGTGCAGTCCACTCGGGTGACTGTCGATTGAGTGAATTGAGGGAGCCCCGTTTCATACATTGTCACATATCGACGCCAAAACTCAGGTTTATTACGCTTGATCATCTCATCTCATGTGGATTTTTTAAATGTTTTCGTCGGTAACGACCTCTTTTGGGCGTCCACTGCGTTCACAGTTTTTGGTGCTCATTTCACTACGTCTAAACTTAGCATACCTTAATGGTTGATTTTGCTGAGCAGTGTCCAGAAACTCGATATCAAGCCAAGTTTCCGCTTCAACTGAATTTTTTCGTTTCAAAAAGCAATATTTTATCAACACGCGAGGTTCCTTTTTATCCATTTTTTTTTCACAATAACAAAAGTTGCTTCAGTCAAAATTCACATCTATGTGTCAGGCCGGGGACTTTTCAATTGACCTGTTATTTAATAAATATGTATTAAGTACATATGTACAGTTATCAAAAATCTAAAAGTCATAAGCGTATTATTTAAACAATGATATGCAAGTTAACTGTACTAGCTTCCAAATACACATCGGATTATTTTATCCGGCCTTAATTTATTATTGAACATTCAGATGTGTATTCAACTTCTACAATAGTCTTGAATAACAAACACCGACATGTAAAAAACTATATTTCGAAAAAGTATTGCTGACCGTCGAATTATGTTTTGTTATAAATTTCTTAATAATAAAATCTAGTAATAATAGTTGAGAACTAAGTGTAACAGACTGTTTACGTAGTCAATAGTACTAGCATTGGGAACTATCCGAATGGAAACAGTTGAAAAAGTTGATAGTCGCAAATTAGTCGAATAGGGATGTCGGCCTCGGAAAAAAAACTATTTTAAAATCAATATTTTAAAAAATAAGCCAAATGTACCCAAAAATTGAAAAAAAAACAGGAAATTTGGATACCAAACACAAATTCAATACATCGAACCTAACATATCCCGCGCAGTCCTATTTTTGCACGCAATATTCACTTGACGATCGGAATGGAGATTTTTAGTTCCCGCAATAAAAATTCGATAATCTCATTCAAAAGCCCTTGGTTATTAATATCGATATTTTCCTTAAAACTAAATGTTCGAAACTCTCATTTAGAACTATCAATACTTCATTGAAAACATATCTGCTCAATAAATATCGATATATCGGGTAAAATAGTCATATATCGACAGTTTTTCGGCATCCCTATTAATCTCATAAAATCAATTTTATATTTTAACGTTAATTGGGATTTACAAAAATTAATGGAATAATAATTCCAAAAATGTTTTTTGACATTTTTATAATGATGGAAAGGCAAGAATGTGTAAATGTGTAATTCAGGTGTGTGCTTAGGAAGATTTTTTTGTTTGTTGTAAGGAGGGTAAGAAAAGGTAATTGCTGGTTTCTACTGTTTGGCAAATAACTTTTCATTAATAATATTTCATAATATTTCTATTTCAATATTTGAATTACGATTTTTTTTAAATATAGTGTAATAAATATAACAATATATAGATAATATAACAATATATTAAATATAAAAAAAATATAATAAATGATAATATAATAAAAAATATATATAAAGACTCTCATAAAGGATGTGGTAAAAAGGTTTTTAGTCTATATGAGATAATACTGTAGACCATAAAGTGACGATATTATTTTTTTGTTATATTATCTAGATATATATATATATATATATATATATATATATATATAAACAATATAATATATTTTCAATTAATTTTTTTTGCATAACATGAACACATTTTTAGAAAAATGTATTTCATTATTAAATATTGAGGAAAAAACATTTTTTTTACAAATCTTTGCTCTATATAAAACGCAAAAATCACTTCTTATTTATATTTCTGTTCACTGCCAATCTACCATTTCGAAACCAAACAAAAAAAACTTTATACAAACATTACGCCTGTCCATGGCTCTAATATATTGAACATGCGAATGTTCCATCAGTTTTATAATAAATATAACGCAGGTGTTCGTGGCTTTGATCGTACTTCCAACGCCTTGTTTTACAAGTATGAATTCATATGAATATATCAATATAATATATTTTAAATAATCATCCTGTAATCTTCAATAATATTATAAGGATTATTCGTTAATTTATAAGATTTATAACTTATTTTTCTGAAATAAATGTACTAAATTAGTCCCAAGTTTCAGTTATAACGAAATCATTTAATTTGCTATTTGAATTTTAATTAATCATTTCTGTAACAACTCGCCGAGTTTGCTACGTTAATTGTATTTATAAAGTTTTCTATCGTCAAAAGGAGAAGATCAACTTGTCAAAAGTGGGGTAGTCATTACTGCATTAGAATTACTTATAGCAGCAGAGTTTTAAGAATGATATTCAAGGGAGAATATTTATATTTAATCTTGAATTCATGAAAAGTTCTGCCAGTTGTATTTTTATTACTTTTTAAGATAATGAACAGGTCAATTAAAAAGTCCCCGGCCTGAGCCATAGATGGCGCTATCAGAATTAAATCCATATGTTTTTAAGTTAGCCCTAACCCTCAAAAGATGCGTGTATAAATTTGACAGCTGTCGGATCATTAGTTTGTGAATTATAGCATTTTGAGTGAAGCAACTTTTGTTATTGTGAAAAAATGGATAAAAAGGAATTTCGCGTGTTAATAAAATATTGCTTTTTGAAGGGAAAAAATACAATTGAAGCAAAAACTTGACTTGTTGCCAAGTTTCCGGACACCGCCCTAGAAAACCATCAAGGATTAGTATGCTAAGTTTAGACGTAGTGAAATGATCACCGAAGACAGTGAACGCAGTTGACGCCCAAAAGAGGTTGTTACCGACGAAAACATTTAAAAAATCCACAAAATGATTTTGAATTACCGTAAATTGAAATTGAATGAAATAACAGACACTCTAAAGATATCAACTGAACGTATACATCATATAATTCAATTCACGAATATTTGGGTATGGAAAAGCTCTGTGCAAGGTGGGTGCCGCGTGAGCTCACTTTTAGCCAAAAACAACGACGAGTTGATGATTTGGAGCATTGCTTAAAGATAATCAACCGTAATAAACCCAAGTATTGTGTACCCAGTACGAGTTATTGTACTTATAAATATCTATACAAATTATTTATTATTATATTATTTAGTTTATTCACAAAAAATTAAAATAAGTGTACAAAACCTTCTGATTTCTCGAAAAATCTAAATATTTTCACCATGTTTAGTGTCCCATTAAGGGTATACAGATTATATTCGATACGTATATAAATTATGAAATATGTATGTATAATGTTCAAAATACTATTCGATTTTAAGGAGTGCTTTTTATGACAAATTCTACGAAACATTCTAGGGATGAAGTCAAACAGTCTGTAATTTGGCTTGAGATGGGTTAGTGCTTTCTATGCTAAAATAATCACATTACGGTAATCTTACTAAAAGATGTCAAATTGTGCGGAATACCCATAACATGGTGATGTAACCAAAAATATTATTTGCAGTACTTCAAAGCAATGTATATTAAGCATAAAGCCATAATAAAAATGACATAAAATCTACCGTTACAGCAATATATTGCCCTTAATAACCTTCGAACAAGTGCGTACTTTGTATCTTAACCAAAAAAAGATTTTCTACAAACTAAAATGTAAAATATTTAAAATGTGTAGCGTTGGGAAGTGTTTCGACTGTTTAGTTATTTACTACTTTTTACTATCGACTGTTTCAGTCAAGTACTTTTAGTTACTATTTTCGGTTCGACTAATTTGATTATTTTTTACTACCGACTCTTTCAATCGTGTTCTTTCAGTTACCCTTTTCCGACTTATTCGTTTCATTCGATTGATTCAAAATGGAACTTATTTTAAGGTAATAAATTACCCCAATTATCTCTTTACTTTTCTCTCCCAAAGACAGTTCGAAAAAGAAAATGTAAAACACGGTTGAAAAAAAAATATTATGAAATTAAATAGAAATAAACCAATTATTTTTATTACATTCGTGTCATCGTAACCTTCCGATATTAAAATACGATTAAATATAGTTGGGATCATTATTCCATTCCTTTCTTCACACCGCCCCTTGTCAACTTAAAAATATTTAAAATGAATTGATCTCTATAGCATACAAAATCAAACCATTACCTCCGTCCTTTTTTCTCTCGAGAGTAGTACGGGAAGGAATTCGTACATCGTCGTCGAAGCCTGCATGAATGAAATAGTAATTATGTTACTATTTTCAGTCGCCAGTTTTTTACTAGTTCGTCTGTTTTTCGATTATCGACTTGGGTTTTGACTATTTTCAGTCGATAGTTCCCAACGCTAAAAGTCGCTGATAAATGTTCTGGTCTTTCGCTGACTTTTTCTGGCACCATCTTGGTTATGTGATGTTTAACTCAATTTCGCTTTAACCGCTGTGTTGTGTAGACGTCAACATTTTATTATGGATAAATATACGCCACAAGAACGAGCAGATATAGTGTCTGAAGGCTATCTGGTGAAAATAAAGATTTTTCGTTTAAATTGATAATGAACGATAAAGCCCATTTTCTTCTCTGTGGCCACGTCAATAAACAGAACAGCCGGTTTTGGGGAACACAGAATTCTCAATTAATTTATGAAACATCATTGCATCCATTAAAAATAACTGTATGGTTTGGTATTCATGCTGGAAACACCATTGGTCCATATTTTCTTGAAAATGACCAAGGTGTTTCAGTTACTGTTACTGCTTAACAGTACCAAGACATGATTTGAAATTTTCTTGTGCCTGAAATGGAAGAGCAAGGACTGGAGGGCATGTGGTTTCAGCAAGATGGAGCCACAGCACCCACAACTCGTTCAACAATTCAATTATCGAATGGCGTTTTTCCACGAAGACTAATTTCGCGAAGTGGTGATTTAGCATGACTAGCCAGATCTCCGGATTTAACAGAAACAGACTTTTTCTTATGGGGTTTTCTAAAATCAAAAGTTTATGTGAATCACGTAATTGAATAAATTCAGTCTCAGATGTTGCAGGATGTTATGAAAAATGTCTTAAAATAGACGAAAGTTGCGATTCACGGTCACCGTTTAGCTGATATAATTTTTCAATCATAACGAAAAAAAGTATAAAAACCAAATTAACCTTTTATGAAAACCAAACTTACTTATCTTTTTTTAGCAAAGTTATAGGTAATTAAAATGGTAGCGTGGGACTTTTGCCTCGCGTTGTATTAACCTCCTGTTTTTAGAGCTTTCTAGACGTTTTGTTAAACTTATACTCGTAGCTATGCCTTCCATTATAAAGGTCTGTTTCGCCACAGAAGCAAGAGGAATTCGATTACCATCTTTCAATCGACAAATCGGTCCAAACCATTGTCATCTGCGTCTCTGCTTTAGTTCCTCAACAGTATATTAAATACCGTATCTTAAACGGATAGAATCTATAGATATCAGACACAGTTGTTTGAAGCCACAATTTTCTCATTCCAGTCTAGAAGTCCCAATTCCAATTAATATGATTGATAGAATTTGTTTATAGTTTTTAATTCGTCCTATTATCTCAAACTAAATTTTATTTATTATTTTCAATTATTGGCGTAGTTGCTAATATCTATGATTGTGATGATTATTGAGCCATATGAAGAATTATCTCCATCCCACAAGATGATAACCATCTTTGAGTGACTTTAGGAAGGTTTCTTCCTCTTTCTGATGTTATCGTTGTTAGTTTTAAACCAACCAATTCCAAATGAGCGACCATACCATTCCAGCAAACTTTTCTCTTTAATCGCAATTTTTGATATATCTTATATTATGATCTTATATCCCGAGCACTGTTTGTAAAGAAACACAACTTCACTTTTAATTAAATATATTGTCCATTATCAGAAATTATGAAGATCAGCTTGAAAATTAAACTTATTTTAAGGTAATAAATTACCCCAATTATCTCTTTACTTTTCTCTCTCAAAGACAGTCCGAAAAAGAAAATGTACAACACGGTTGAAAAAAAATATTATGAAATGAAATAGAAATAAACCAATTATTTTTATTATATTGTCATCGTAAACTTCCGATATTAAAATACGATTAAATATATTTGGGATCATTATTCCATTCGTTTCTTCACACCGCCGCTTGTCAATATAAAAATATTTAAAATGAAATGATCTCTATAGCATACAAAATCAAACAATTACCTCCGTCCTTTTCTGTCTCAAAATTAGTACGGGAAGGAATTCGTACATAGCCGTCGAAGCCTGCATGAATGAAATAGTAATTATATTACTATTTTCAGTCGCCAGTTTTTGACTTCGATTATCCACTTGGGTTTTGACTATTTTCAGTCGATAATTCACAACGCTAAAAAAATGTAAAACTAAAATTATGTTTTTGTGATGAAAAAATCTAATCCGAAAAATGTTTACTCTTGAGTAGTAATTAAAATTATAAAACCTTTAAAAACTTTGAACCAATTATCTGTGGACTGTTACTGAACAATGCAATAGTAAAATAACCATAGAATACCGTTTGGAAAAAAACAGAGATGTCGGCTTTGTTTTGTGGCCTCCTCGTTGACGCTAAAATGTCCGCTTTAGCTAAACGACGTCCACATCTAAACGAGCACTAGAGACTTTTAGGTCTAGCACGTCCCAAAAGCTCTTGCATTAAAAATGGGGGCCTATTAGAACGGAATTTGTATGCCATGTGAGCAGCGGCGTTCGACGGAACACTGAAAATTTCAACAGGATCAATGTGCCCGTCTATGTTTGTTTTATTATATCGAATAGAGATTGCATATAGCAGTTTTATTGGGATATTTTATATTATTTATTAATAGATGTACATTACAATCGATTCTATCATAAATATTAATATAAAGTTCTTATATTAGGTCTAGTAAACAGATTTGTGCGTCGCCCTGATAAAGTTCGGTCAGTATACCTTACAGGGCAACAGAAAGCTCACTTTCCTTACTAAAAAAACTTATTAGAGAGCTTTGTGAATACAATAAAATATTTTACAGTTTTTCATCGATAAAGGTGAAGCTGTAAACACGGCTGCTGTTGTTTGGGATTTTAGAACAGTTTTTGACCTTTATTTCTCTATTTAAAATTGTCAGCTAGACTTCCAATCAAGGGAAATCGAAGTTAACGTCAGTCTGTGAATCGCTGGTGCTAACAATTCAAAAAAATCCAAGAGCTCCAAATAGAGTTGAAGAAAAAAATAACGATATATCGATATTTTTTAGCCGATAGTTTTCGATAATTTTTCAAAATAAATCAAACATAATTTTTAATGAATCTTTAAGGTTGGTACTTAAAAATGCTTTAAAAATTACTGGTTTTTTTTAATATTTAGAAGAGTATATATCTTTTTAAGCTAATATTTCATTATTTTTATTTTTTCTTAGAAAAATCGTTATATTTTTTGTACTATATCGATTTTTTTTATACTTGTTGCAATATATATATATATATATATATATATATATATCCTTGATTGGCCGTTACAGTGTCGTAACTATAAGCACTATTTACCTTTACAGGTGTTAGTAAAACTTGTTCTCTTATCGATACTAGAGAACGATAGTATATATATATATATATATATATATATATATATATATATATATATATATATATATATATAAGCCAACACCCCTAGCTCCAAATACAATTTACTACGGGAACTATCGTTCTCTAGTATCGATAAGAGAACAAGTTTTACTAACACCTGTAAAGGTAAATAGTGCTTATATTTACGACACTGTAACGGCCAATCAAGGACAGTTTTCATTTCGTCCATTGTCTTCAGATAATTTTAATTAATCAATTAATTTTCTACTCAATCGTAACAAATATGCAACAATTTATGAATAGATCAATTCAACAATTATTAATAATGGATAGAAACATTTGGATATAAAAATCTTTCGATATTGACGGTCGCAAGAGTGAAATAAAGAAGCATATTTGAAACGCCAGATCAGAACAGATCAAGAGAGACAGACACCAACGTCTCAGAGATAAACAATCAGAAACTGAAAATAAACCTACTTAATACTGTAGATAATGCATTTATTATAAGAAAATGTCATGTTTTTCATTCATGTCCCTAGTAATTCTGAAAAGCTTCACTGTCAACTAGAATGAAACTCCCACTCAACAGTGATTAAAGCACCTTTAAGTACCAACTTTAAAGATTCATTAAAAATTATGTTTAATTTATTTTGAAAAATTATCGAAAACTATCGGCAAAAAAATATCGATATATCGTTATTTTTTTCTTCATCTCTATTTGGAGCTCTTTTATAAAGTAAATGACAATTGAGAACATTACATCCATACTGTTGCCTAATGAACTTCCTGTTCATTAAACAGTTTGGACTGAAATTATTATTAATCGAATATATAGACAAGAAACAAGAACATCTAAAACTAGATAATTATATGAAACAAGTGTTCCTCTACTAAAAAGAATTACAGATTATTACAAAGTTACATATTTGTCGGCATAAGTCGGGTCCTAAAGGTAGGTAAAGTTATTTTGGTCAGTCTTTCTGTAGAACTACAATAAAATAAAAACCCTCATTAAAAGGTATTCCCTATAGTCGCATGTTAGATTTTTTTAAAAATATGCCGGTGGACTTAGAGTAGTGGCATTTGGTTGAACATTTACTAAAATTAGGCAACGAATACTTAACGTTACGTTAGTAAAAAACTAACCAAGGTGCGAACTAAAACTTTATTTGTATAAAATATATATAAACAAAATAACTTCGAAATTATTTGAGTAGCTTTAGTACCACTTACTTCTTGGATTCGACAAACGGATATATAAAATTTATATCAGTCCGTAACCAAAGAGCGGATACATAGTTAGTAAGTTGCTATGTTGTCATGTTTAAATTGTAACCATGTAGAAATTAAAGCATAAACGCTAACAATGGGGACAATATAGCCGCCAGCTAATTAAAATCACAAGTCATCATACACAAACCGAGTATAGTCTATTCAGAGTTTTTTTATATACGTCATTAAGATGTTTAATGTATTGCCTGTCGCAATTTTTAAATTCGTTTTAGAACCAGACAATATTTTCCTTCTCATTTTATTCTAATTCAAAAGAGACACAATGCTGTCTGATTAGTTCGAATACGTAAACGAATGAGCCTGTCAAAGTCGTCCGGTTGTCAGACGTTTGCAAAATTCTTGAAATCAGAAATGATAAGAGGTTATAACTCTAATCTCTAAACTATTGTAGCTGTATAATTAACTGTAGTTTTCAGATGTACTATAATGTTAAAATAAATTATATTTGATAACATTTTTGTTGAATTGCCTTATTTAGATTAGAATTTTGTTGTATGTCAAAGCCAAACTGAACTAAAATTCATAGTTGATGCGGCAACATTGTGACGTTTCGATGTCACAAATATAATTGACGTATATATAAAATAACATGGAACAGACTGTATATAAGGATAGTTGCAGCTGTATTATAAATTACATGAAAGAACTATTTCAAGTAATAAATGTAACAACTGATAATAAAATATTTAATTTACAGAACGAATAAATTTCAGTAATTTATTTAGATCAGCTTTTTTGCGCCGTAAATGGCAATTTAATGGATTAAGTATTATCGTCATTTTTTTTTCCTAAATTAACAGCGCCGAAATATCGACAAATATCTTACCAGCGTCCAATTTAGAAAATTACCCGCAAATTGTACGCAAAATATATCTTGTTTTAATATTTCTTTTGCTGTCTTTTAAAAGACGTAATCCAAGAATACATAAAATTTATGAATATTAGTTTAAGAATCATTACAAACAATTTTAATTGCTAATTGATTGATTACTCCATAAAAAAAGTATAACTGGTTAATTAATTAACTAATCATTGTATTACATTACAGGTGACATTCTAATTACGTATTCCACTGACATTGGATGGTCTCCCTATTTCCCAATGCTATCCGGAGTCGTTACAGAACTAGGAGGATTAATATCACACGGTTAGTATTCAATTATATCTTAATTAATGAACGGGACAGCTTCCTTGAAACGTATATTATTTAAGTTGCTATACAAAAAAATAAGTTTAATATTAATAAATATAAATTCAGTTTTAATTATATATAATATAATAATTATATATTCAATTCTCAAAAATATAATTTCGAATTTTTAAATTATGACTTAAACGCTTAAAAGTGAAAGTAATTTCGTTTTGATCTATTAACTCTTTAACTTTTGCTTTTCTGCTAATTAAACTAAGTAATTTTTACAAACCTCCTTTGAATCCAGCTACAAACTCACCCAATTAAAAGCTCATTGCAGAGATCAGAACAAATGGAATGCCGCCCTCCTGCTACAAATATAAATGCTGCTGAGAACGACGAAATCATTCGGAAGGCCAACTCCGTTCGTTCTCATGTTCCGCCGAGTTATCTTTTAAACCATCTAGTCACTCCTAAAATACCTTCGATAATATTTCGATAGCCCAAATCAAAAATCTTCCCTACAAGCAGCTCGCCGAACTAAGTAATATTATCAACGCCATTCTGAGGCTACAACACTTTCCATCCACATGGAAACATGCATTCATCGCAGTTATCCCCAAAAAAGAAGCTAAGTCGTCACCTTCTAACTACAGACCTATCAGCCTACTAAGTTCCATTTCCAAGCTTGCTGAAAGAGCAATTCTTTATGCTCTTAATAATTTCACGAAGACAAACAATATCATTCCAGATGAGCAATTCGGGTTCCGCGCCAAACACTCAGCCGTTCATCAGACCCATCGGTTGGCCGCAAAAATGAACTGTGCTGTTAACCAACGTGAAAGAGTTGGAGCGGTCTTCTTGGACCTAACCAAAGTCTTTGACAAAGTTTGACATGAAGGCTTAGTGGCGAAATCCATCCGATTAGGTCTACCTGATGACCTAACAGCTCTTATCAAATCATTTCTGTCAGGACGATCGTTCCAGGTGAAGATTACAGATTCCCAGTTTCCAGGTCTCTCTAGTCGGAAAACCATCGGCGCAGGAATTCCACAAGGCTCCACCCTGGCACCCGCTCTATTTAATATTTTTCTTTCAGATATACCTAGGAGACCACAAGTTGAGGCAGCTTTTTACGCAGACGACACTGCTTACTTTGCTTTTTCAAGAGTACATCCGACGCAGACTCCAAAAACAACTCGATAAAACGGTCCAGTGGTTACATTTCTGTAGGTTGCAGGTCAACCCACAGAAAACCCAGGCTATCTTCTTTCACAAGAATCGTTTTGCACCAAGCACTTCGCGTCTTAAAGCCTAGGCAGGTGAAATGTATTCAAGTCTTTCAAAACAAAATTCTCAGGAGAATAATCAATGTCCCCTGGTTCGTCAGGAACAATCAAATTCGTAGAGAAACAGGCGTCCTCCAAGTTCACAATTTTATATCCGAGCTCTACTCGAGATATTTCTCCACTCTTCGTCCCTCGGACAATAGATGTATTACCGAGCTGGCCGATATTTTAGGACAATAACTCATTCGGCTCTTCGTGGTCTTATTCTATCACAGCCGACACTTCCCCGTCGTGCTCTAACTCCAAATTGTCTCGACCTTCTCCGGCGAGCGATTAACTCATGTATCGCCAGCTGCGTGACGATAACGACGCCACATTCTTGTCTGGTGCCTTGTGCCTCTTAACGGTGTTACCGGTTACGGACACCCTCCTTACTAACAGTAAGAATTATCAGTTAGGGTCATTGGATCAGCTGATGTGCTGATGTGATCAGCTGGGTGGGGTTTAGTGGGAAGCCCAGGGGTAATCTCCACATAACCAGTCCAACTCGCTTATTCCTGCGGGTCTTCCCGACCAGGTATCCGTAACAGGATTCACCTTTCCGGTTCCAGGCCAAAAAAATAAAACAAATGATAGTCGGGCGAGGTAAAGTCCACTCTGTACGGTGGAAACACCAAAACTTCTTCCCAGCCATTATCTCTCAATATTTACTGAATGGCTAAAGATGTATGTAGTTTGTGTTTTTCAGTGAACTTTAACTGCTGATAGTACGGAGTGAAATTAACAGTATGGCCATTACTGACTTTCTTATCCCAAAATCCAATGATTTTGTTTCGTTTCAATTAAGATTAATGAATGGATAATCGACCCATTGTTTTTTTGCTATTACTTCATGTAGAATCTAAGTATCCAGCCTCTTTTGATATCAAGTTTTATGTAAATGATTCGAAATTGTTTTATGATTTATACTTTGGTGCCATATCCATATCACAAGATCAAATATGTCGGACTACCTCGATATTTAAATTAATATCATCGACTTGCTGAACACTGAGGACAGTACAAGTGGAATATCAATATTCAAAGCGCAATAACTTTTGACTGAATTAACAAATGATATTAGCTTTATATCTAAAATATTTTATGGATAATTACCTTAAAAACGCCCTATAGTAGGGAATCATAATTATCTTAAGTATGTGCCTTTCAAATTATCTACAAATTAATTTTTCCTCAACATTATTTTCTCCACCCTATATATTTTTGGCAATATAAAACTTTCCATTCATATACGTGGTACGTTTTAACATTAATTCACAAGAAAATACTGGGCCAAGGTTAGATTTGAAAAAGTTTTTTCGATCAAAAGTTTTATAAACTTAGTATAACGAATAATATAGTAATCAGGAAGCTGCAGGTTACGACTATATGCAACTCGGCGTAAAGTTGTAGCGGAAAGTACTTTGTGGTCCCGAGTTGAGCTGATTCTTCTGAAGCATCCGGAAATTTACAAAACTTTTATAATGACTTTTTCTTAACGAGTCCATTATATGTGCAAGTTTTAGTCGCTTTTTTTTAAGTTTTGTCAAACGTATGTCGAAGAGTCAATGTTACTATACTCCTCCATTAATTCTCAAAAAGTTTTTTAATGTCGTAGAATTTATATTCGCAACAAAATATATACCGCTACCATCGTCGCTCCTTAATGAGGACGGCCAGAAAAAAAATTTGACAAAAAAATTGAACCGACTTCAAAAAATAAATAAGTTCTTCTAAAAATTAAAAAATAATCAAGCCTAGATTTTTAACACAAGAAAAAAACGATTCAAAATAAAGTATGTACATTATAATCGTTGTAATAACTAACTAAAAATAAACAACATCTACTACACGCATTTTATATTCTACTATATACATAAAATTTGGCTTAATACCTACCTGAACCTATTTATCTATTTACAACATTATTTTAAATACTACCAACTGATTACTTTGAAGTCGGTGCCGAACCTAAACAGTTATATTTATTTGGATTTGTTTTGTGGTTAATTTTTTTTTGTATATGTGACATAATTATATTATCCTTTTTACATTTTTTAGTCTCGGCACCGACTTCAAACTGATCAGTTGGTAGTAGTTAAAATAATATTGTAAACAGATAAATAGATTTAGTTAGGTATTAAGCTAAATTGTGTGTGTATATAGTAGAATATAAAATACGTGTAGTAGATAGGTTAAATAAGGTTTTTGTTTATTTTGATTTAGTTATTACAACGATTATTATGTACATACTTGAAAGGTTTCTTGCGTTAAAAATCTAAGTTTGATTATTTTTTAATTTTTAAATCGGTTCAATTGTTTTGTTACAATTATGCAGTTATTTTATTTAATATTACAATGGGTAGACCATGTAAAGATGAAGCCCGTTTGAGAAAAAATGGGAATAAAGGAATAATGATTGAAAATAAGGAACTCTTCATATACTTTCGATGCTCTAAGTATCATTGCTGCTCACTCTAAAAGTATGCATATCTTTACTGCTTTTAATATAGTCGATACAAAAAAATTCATCTAACTATTAAAGATGTATTATTAAAACCAGTTACTTTTGCACATATAAAATTAAACGTGCATAATCAGAGTCAACTGCAATCAAACTCGGATATTTTACGTAGCTATTAGGTGCTTGCATGTATTCTGATCCATATGAGTGATGTGATGGGCATCAATGTAAACAATGGTCCTCAAAATTTTTACATTAATTTCGAAATACTTGCAGAAACCTATAGTAATTTTGCTCCATGTCCAATTGTTAATTTTGGTTTCAACGATTTAAAAGTGGTGATTTAGATGTCAATAACAATAATGTGCCAAAAAATATCAATGAATCCTAAGACTTATTAGACGAAAACTTAGCCAAAATCACTCACAAGATTTTCAGACAGCTTAGCATTTTTTTATAACATCTTTATTAGATACGCTTAGTACAATCTTAATTTACAATTAATTTATTACTACTTTTCCTATATACTTGGATTAATTAACAAGCAAGACGAGTGGGAGAAAATACATCAATATGTATTCCACAATTATAAAATTATAATTATTTATTAATTATTAACTTGTAGCTATAGTTTACACTAAATGTATACACTTTATATAAGTTCGTATGGTTTTGTTCGCTTCAATCTCCTGACATCCTGTGCGCTGTCCAGTAGTTGTATTGCTTCCACGTTAGTATGATTTAGTAAACTTCTTTCATGTTTCAAAGCGAAAGCTTGGATAACTTCGCAAATCCATTTGATTTCCAGGTCATCGTGCTGTTCTTCATTGGCTACATAGCGATAGGCATTAGTAATCAATCGAAAAACCTTGTTTTGACAGCGTTGTATTACTTGTTGATTTGAATTTTTAGTGTAACCCCATATTTGCACCCCATAGGTCCAAATTGGCTTTATATTTGTATTATAGATCAACATCTTTGATTTAGATCAAGTTGAGAGTATCTTCCGACTAACCAGTATAGTTGTTTTATTTTGGTTCTAATGTGTTTTGCTTTTTGTCGAATTTTGAGGAATCGGGCATCCTTGAGTGATATAATTAAGTTTTTATTATTTCGCCTCAAAGCAAAATTAACGTTCACACTTTTTTTATTGCCCTAGATAGAGATATATCTTTTGCCATAATAATTGTGTCGTCAGCAAAGATTCCAAGAAGTGTTTCTTTTGTTGTTGTAATGTCAGCAGTGTAGAGCAAATACAGGAAAGGTCCTAAGACGCTACCTTGTGGAACTCCAGCCGAGATATTTTTAAATGTCGAGAACGCCATTTCGTGCGATATTCTAAATTTTCTTCAGAATATATATGACTCCAATAATTGACAATAGTTACGCGGTAACAAGCTTAGCAATTGATAAATCAACTATTTCAAGACATTTACATGCAATGATAAAGATCCCAAAGGAGGGAAATTGGCTTCCAAACGCATTGACTGAAAATACCATTTTGACATATATATTTCATTGCGTGTTAACTAAAATTGAAAAATATTCAGTGGTATGTAGTAACTGTCAATAAGAAGTGAATTTACCAACATAATCCCGAGCACAAAAACATTTGCGTTAATTCAGGAGAACCATCGGCGTCGACATCAAAGTAGAATATTAATGACCATAAAGTAATTCTATGCATATCAGCTATAACTGCATGAAACTGTTACCGCAAATGTCTGCCTACATCCTATGGGCAAATTGAACAACGTATTGTTGCAAAAAAACATCAGCCAAGAGTAGCCTGTCGTGTAATGTCATTATCTTACATGATAACGCTAGATCACACTATATACCATACTAGCTCAAGGTTCTGCATACCCAGCGTACTCATCGAACATGACACTTTCTGCTTACCACCGAGATGGTCCAAAATGGATAAAAATATGGTAAACAATTGTAAAAAATCACGCAAAATATTTTAATTAATATATGTTGTACTAATATTTCTCAATAAATCCTCTTTAAAAGTGAAAAAAAAAACGATCAGAATACAGGCAAGCACGTAATACTATATTTTAGATGACTCTTGACTCGTTATTTTTCTGAATGCAATTAAAGTAATTTGTCTAAGTGTATTCTTTTACAGGCGCTGTTGTGGCCAGAGAGTACGGACTCCCCTGCATTGTGGGTGTTAAGAACGTCACAAAGATCTTCAAGACCGGAGATATCGTATATCTGTCTGGAAAAACAGGCGAGCTGGGCAAAGTGGAATAACAACAATAACCATATCGATGTCAAGTCGTCGACCCTTACAATATACTTACAGGCCAAATAAAAATTGCTGTTTGTTAGTGGAGCATTATTTTTCAACCTTCTTTGTATGCCCGTATGACCTCGAATGGTCGATAATGGAAATTAGATCACCCTAAAAAGGGACAGTTTAAAAATTAGGCAAAACATGAATTGCTGTAGAAAAAAAGGGGTGTTAATTTTTCATTTGTGGACGTAAAAAAAAGTAATTTTAGCATATGGTATTTTCATAGATCAACTTCTTTTACTTATTAAGGGGCTATTCTAGTCTATAAATTTTTAAAAAATAATTTTTTTTATATTGTCAATTCTGGACCCCTTAAGATTATACCCTTAAAAGGATTTTTCAAAATATAAAATATTTTTGGACACATAGCTGTTTTAGGTACGCAGCATCTAAATACGAGACTTTATTCTACGGCTACTTTATTCGAGATGGCTAACATCATAGCTCAAGTTCTACTAAATCGATGTACTTGAAATTACTTGAAAACTTGAATACACATCAAATTATTACGCCTATTAGTATATAGGATTTACATCAAATGTTATTACTATGTAAAATTTGAGTACATTTGTAACCCTGTTGAAGCCTTACTGAGAGGCTTCACTTTTTAGTATACACCTTTGTCAATTCGTCAACTTTTAAATGTGAACCAGAAAAAATTCCAGTGTTTCAGTTCCAGTATTTTCATTCCATATCATGAAATGCCGTGCGAATCTTACGGAAAACATGCGCCATGAATTCCAACATGTGAATACTGATTTTGACGTTCTTAAGGTGGCGATTTTGACACCGAAGACAAATTGCGTTTTCGGCAGCCAACATTTTGGGGATTTGAAAGCATTACTTAACGATGTCAAATGCAAAAAGAAGATTCCGAATTGTTAGGAGAAAGACAAGAAACCATTTCCAACCGCTTGAAAACCATGGAAATGATCCAAAAACTTGGATATTTTGTGAAGTTTGAATTGAAACCAATAGATATTGATAGGCATAGTTTGATCATGTAATGTTACTTCAACCTCAAAATCGGAAAGGTTTTCTGAATGGTACTGTTATTGGTGATAAAATCTATTACTATAATCCAAAACGAAAAATATCAAGGGGACACCTGATCATGCATCAACATTAGTGGCAAAGCCGAATATCCATTTCTAAGCTCCGTATTGGGTGAAATTATTTTGGTATGGTACACCATAAGCTACCAATACCTAATGAAACCATCAATGGGGACCGCTATCGACTGCTGTTGGTGCGTTTCAGTCGAGAACTATACGGAAAATGCCCAAAATACGAGCAAAAATACAACAATACCATTCTTTACCAAATATTGCAAAATCGGTAAAAACATACTTAGAAACATTAAAATCGACAGTTCTACCCCACCCGTCGTATTCTCCAGACCTTGATTGTTCTTATTATTACTTGCTTCAACACAGGAGTTGTAACCTATCTGGGCAGTGCTTTACATCTTATGAAGATACCGAAAAATGGATCTATGAATAGCCTCATATATATATTCTTTCTCTTCATCCTAATTTTAATTTATATACATATGTATATATATATATATATATATATATATATATATATATATATGTATTGTTATTTCGAGGTGGTATTCATAAATTAAAATTAAGATGAAGAGAAACATTGAAATCGATAGAGTAGTTTGAATAAAATACATTGTACTGATTTTTCACAATAAAGCTTCAAATGAAAAAATCCTTTAAAACTAATTTATAAGCGGAATAAAGAAACAATTCAAAAATGTCTTTGTCAAATTTTTTCAAAATAAGTTTGTTATAACTTTTCTTTAATACGATAAAAAATGTATAGTGACATACCCCCTTAAAAATGTCGAAAGCTTCTTAAGTACTATAACATTACGACTGATTAGCGATTCAATCAATGCGTAATGTTGTTCTGCCCTCTGTTATCTATAATTGAAATCTTAAAAAAAATAAATCCCGCTTCTAGCATTCCTTAGGACCTGATAACTTAATTATACTAAAACAATCCGTACTAGCACAAATCCCTACAATGCTTTACTTTTACAGAGGTTAGCTAATTCCAAAGATGGACTCACGCGAATCTTTTTATTGGATATATATCATTTACGTCGGTTATTCCATTATCAAGGTGCCACGTCTCGAATAAGGTAAATGAATTTAACTTACCTAAATAAATTGGAAGTTTTTAATATTTTAGTTTGAATTTTCTTTAAAAACATCGACTGCTTTTATAATAGTGTGCTGCGTAAATATGCTCCATTATTATCGATGATAACTTCTACAATTTAGATAAGTGACGCTTTCATGTTAGATTTCACAAACGCAACACATTCATGTCTTTCAAAGTTAATTTATTCATATAAATTTAAATGAAATATGTTTTCTGACAAAACCATAATTCCGCTAATGTGAAACTCTGCTTTTTGGACGAAAAGTCATTTTTACAAGTCTCTTTTGAAACTTTTAAAGATTGAAACACATGGCAATTTCGCAAGAACCAAATCATACAATGAATATATCACTACCTCCCAGCCAATCTTTTTTTCAAAATAGCTAGAGATGTGTGTGGACTTGCATTGTTCTAGTGGAAAACTTTTTTCTGATCTCTAATATTAATTATTGAAAATAGATAGTTGAATTACTCGGTTTAGCTAGACTTACATTGATAAATGAAATCATTGGCGTCACCGCAGACTTTACTGCCGTTTATGAAGCTTTTCCCATCCTCGGATCTTTTTCCAGGATCTTTTTCGCGCATTATTGTCATGCCTAATGCATTCATCTGCTGTAATCATTGATTCCAAAAATGACTGTATTACGTTTAGTGAATGGAAACTCGGTCTATTATATTTTTCACTATTAATAGTTAAATTAAATAATAATTAAAGTCAAGTATAGAGCGTTTTAGTATTCAGTTTTATGTAAATAGTTCAAAATCATTTTATAGTCAATGTTCAGCTCCATAAAGATGTGTGAGATGAAAACACAATATCTGACTGATTAAAGGAAAGGCTACCTTTATATCTAAATGTTATATAAGATGTTACCTTTCAAACTATTACTAACTATTACAAAAGATACTATTGATGCAAGTTTAATGATATTTATAAGGAAATATCGAGAATATTTTCTTCAATCTATAAATATGATGGGTTGAAAATAGCAAAAGCTTTTGGTTCACTTCAAAACTATTTTATTTTAAGGGTTGATGTGGTGACTTGTTGGCATTCACAGATTCGCATTTGCCATTCAGGCTTAACATAAACACTCCGCACCGTCGTAATCAATAAAATGTAGAGTGATATTAATATTTAGATTGTTTTTAAAAGTATTATCCAAAGTATAAAATACCACCGATACAAGCTTATCCATAAAAATGACATAATAATAACGTAATGATTTTTTAATACAATAATATAATTGGGTATTGTTAAAATATGATTGTTGAATTATTGACAATACTATTCATAACCCATTGAATCTTCAGGACATTTTTGAAAATTACTTGTAGTAATGGGATATTTTTTCACCGTAATTTTTAGATCAAGCTTCAAACCAAAACTTCATTCATACGAATCCTTTTGTTGTTGGTTACTCAATTATTATTTATATCTTAATTAAGATAATTCAAAATCATAATCAACAATTTCATTCATGCTTCAGTTACATTCTTCTTTTATGTAGATTCTATTTTCTATAAGAAGAAAAATTGGTAAACCAAATATTAGAATAGGCCGAATGATATCTTCAGATATGTAACAGTACACCTAGTCTTCATTAACATCCCTTGTTGGCATTAAAAATCAGTATAAATTGTTTTGATGTTATACCGAAATGAAGGTTGCAAAAAAATGGTATTAAGATGTAAAAAACTTCTGATAGTTCTAGAACTTGACTGTATTGAACTTAGAATTTGTCTCTATAGAGACTTAAATCTACGTATTTATTTAGGACGCTCATTGGTTCTTACGCAATCTCTGATAAAATTAAATAATAAGATATTTTTACAAAATAAATTGAACCGACTTTAAAAAATAAATATAGAACCGGAAGAACAAAGTAAAAAATAATCAAACCTAGACTTTTAAGGCAAAAAAAAGTTTCAAAATAAAATATGTACGTAATAATCTTTGTAATAACTAAATAAAAATTAGTTTTAAGTCGGTGACAAACAATACAAAAATAATATAATAATAGAAATTCGATTAATTAGAAATTAATAATTGTTCCTATAGTATCTGGGTATATCCACAATATGCTTATATAAAAATGCTTATATTATGTTGATAATAATTCTCGCAAAATGTCCTCATAATTGACGTCCATCGGTTTCCGTAACATCTTGTAAATTATCAACTTATTATGTAGGGATAATTTAACTATTCTACCAAACAACTACCTTTGGGAACTATCGACTGAAAACAGTCGAAACAATCGATAGTGGCAAAACAGTCGATAGTTAAAAAACTAGCGCATGAATACTATTAACATGCAATTACTAATTTCATTCTAGAGTAGAATTACTTTTATATTTGAATGTTCTGTGGATCTGTAAAAAAGAATGGAATCTTTCTATGGAATGGAATAATACCCAACAAAAACTTTATCGTATTTTAATTAAAGTTAATTTCAGTCGAAAGTTCCCAACGCTATAAATAGCCAATACATTTTTTTATATTCTAATTCGAAATCTCTTATTATCTTTGTAATGTGCTCAACCAAAAAACCACGAAACGTTTAGGATTCTCCTGAGGAACTTGGTTTGGAAAACTTGAAGCCGTTTAACCTGGTTGGGTGTAAGAAACTTGAAGTAGACATTAGATCCGTAAAGGAGTATGGACCGAATTAATATCTTATAAAACAAGCATTTGATGGAGATGGGAAGTCTGCTAGGAGTGCAGATCAGATAAGATAGCAGGTTTGCTATACCTAAACCTCTCTGGATTGTTTTGTGGATTTGTCGGTCGAAGTGGAGACCTAGGTGATGACGTTATCCAGGAATGGAATTGTGGTATCGATCTTAAGTTGTGTCCCCTAGTCACTAAAGTGTGTTAACTGTTAGTTCGACCAACTCATGATGGATAATTCCTTTTCAGTACCATCAAGTACTTAACAGTATCTTTCTTAGCGCGATCTTTTCTTTCTTTTGGTTTTTTTAGCCGTTTGCCAAACTTCTCCAAGGATTAACTGCTATCTATTTCCATTTTATTTTCGTCGATTCTAGTAACTTGTTTCAAAAATGGATCGATTTTACATTAATTACGCTTTAACTACGATTTATGTACAAAAATTCATACATATACTAGTACTAGTTTCATACATAATGATGAAATGACACCCTATAGTGTTAAAAAATATTTAAAATGTCAAACTAATGTAATTTTCTTCCAAAAATTGTACCTAGTAAATCACCAAGAAAATCACCACTTCTACTATTTTTTTCGATCAAGGAATGATTTTCTAAAACAATAAACATTATATTGTTATTTACAAGTAAACTACGAATAAAATCATAAAACTATATATATTACAAAAAATCTATATAAGCATAAATTCGGTGCATTTTTGTCAAGGTCGCGGCTAGGACGACAGAGCCACCCGAATGTTAAAAATCAGTCGAATGAAACTGGTAGAACCAAAAATAATAACTAATAGTACACGACAGAAACAATCGATAGTAAATGGTAACAAAATCAGTCAGGCCGAAAATAGCGACTGAAAACAGTCGACTAAAACAGTAACTAGTAAAAAGTAGTAAATTGAGTGGAACCAAAAGTAGCGACTTAAACAGTCAAATTGCGGATAGTAAATTTCAGTTGAAAGTTCCCAACGCTACAAATAACCAATTAATTTTTTTATATTCTGATTAGAGTTCTATTACTATCTTTGTAATAACAATATCTTCCAATAAAGTTTTGTATCAAGATTCATCCAAATGTAGTTAGTATTGTTACTCTATGCGATATTTTATTAAAAAACCAATGAAAACTGGATTTACTTAATTAATTCTTCCGTAAACAACCAACACGTGTTTCCCCTTCGTGCACTTTATAGACAGATAATTGATCCTGATGTTATGAAGCTAACTTATTTTGTTTCCGTAATTGCAACGTAGATGTCGTTCAAATATATTATTATTACTTCTAGCGATGCCGGGTTATCAGCGAACGTGGTAATAGCAGCGTCTAATTGCTGTGAAATGTCACATATATGGAGCACGTAAAGAATGGGGCCCGATATACTACCGAGCGAAATACTTGCCTTAATTAGTCTAAGTGTTCTGGAAATATGTGTTGTTCAAAATATATGTTTGGGCATTATATAATTCTGTATAAAAATGTTTTCTTTGCCACATTGTACGATATCATTTTCTTTTAATTTAATTTTAATATGCATTTAAAGCACCTATTGTTACATATAAAAGATTGGAGAAAAGCTATAATATCTCTAATACTAATTATTTACAGAATCCATAATATAGGATATTTTACAGGTCCACAGAATATTATAGGAAATATTATAGAATTATATAGAAATATTATAGAAAAAAATATTATAGAATATTTTACAGATCCACAGAATATTATAGATATAGATTTAGCGTCATATATTAGATTTTGTAGATTCAACAAAGTTTTTTTCCATCATGTTTTTTAGTGATGATTTTTTAGTGAATGTTGGTCTTAAAGGTAAATCGCGTCCTGGCTGGCCAGTTGTTAAAGTCGACAAATATTTGTAAAAAAATCGAGGAAGACAAACATATTTCTGCATTTATATATAACTATATTCTATCCAAAACAGCAGTGAAGCAACGTGGTCCGAATTGATGACGTTGTTAATGAGTTTTAGTACATTTTGACTTTGACATATAACAAAATTCTAATCTAAATAAAATAATTAAAAAAAAGTTATCTAATATAATTTATTTTAACAGTATAGTACATCTAATGTATATATTATCGAACGGACTTAATTTATACGTTAAAGTTGTTTTATTATATTTACATTGAACTTTTTCCACACTAGGTAGAGTTTTGGGTGCGCTTTTTTATGTAGTGGTATCCCCCGAAGACCTAATCCATTTAATTAACAGGTGTATATTTACGTAATGTATTTTACTTTCGTTAGAGAGCATATTTAAATTTTACACTTATTTCTTGGTTCTTTCGATGCAATGTTTTCTTGTAAAGTCATTTGGATATTAGTATATTTCTCCTTAGTTTATTCTGTTATTACCTGTATACATCTTTCTTGATAAAACTACATTTAATCACTGTATTCTCCTTAAAGCATTTGCCGTATCTGCAAAAGAGTTAATATTATTTCTCTCCTCATACGTTTTAATCACACGTTCATGTATATTCTGAACAATAACACACGTAAAGCTTTAACACTCTAAAACAGAATTTCGTAAAATTAAAGTATATTAATCCATACAGTTCTGGTTTGAAAATCCTTCTCGACCTGAATGTCTATTGTAATAATTCTTTGCAATATGATATAAATATGAGCAATCTGATCTAATACGTATCTTTTCTCAGACTTATTTCTAAAAAAGTAAATTATATAAAATAAAATTAAATATTTCATTTATATTTAATGTAAAAATTTAAAATAGTTCATTTTTAACACGGTTTATTCAAAACTTATTTGATGTTCTTTAAGCCATTACTTAATTGCAACCTTTGTTGATGCACTTATTGGCATCTCCACCAGTGTTCTATGATATGGTTCCAGGTTCCTCCAAGTTCTCTAAAAGCTGATTTTCAAACCTCTGCAGAAACAAGTTATGGATCATTACTCTATGGTACTCACTTAGAGGAAAATACTAATTCTCCACCAGCAATAAAACCATTCCTGATTCCAGCATGAAAAACTATATGCCTGTAATGAATTATTAATAAATATTGTGAGTAACAAAACCTAATCGATAGTTATTCCAACGTTTACTTTTTTCCATCAACTTTTGTTTTCTCTACACCATATTTATCCCAATGTACCCTTCTGAAATATCCGTGTCTCATTTAAATGTGCAAATTAATATAATAATTCTTCCTTAATTTTGATATATGCTTTTAAAAATCGTATTCTTTTAAAAACAATGTCTAAAAATACCATTAAAGCCCTTCATAGGTTATCTTTATATCTCTTAAATCCCATATTACCCAAAAGTGCATGAAGGGATGTTCTACATGCCTCAAATAGCTGCATAACTTTCAGTTTTTAATGGATACTTTCCAGACTAACAATTTTTGTCTGATACAGCTAACATCCAGCTGATCTTCATTCGTCACCCGTTCCGCATGACTGTTTTGGTGAATTTAAGGTTATCTTGTTTTCCATTTTTTGAGATATTTTATTGACCGTGGCCATACTATTCAGTGCAGCTGTCGTACGCTGAAAAATATTTTCAATAAAAAAGGCACCAACTACTATTTAACAGTAAAAATGCTTACCTCTCTAACACATTGTACTGGCAAGAGAGGACATCCAATGAATTTGAAATGTATTAAAACAAAGCGTTAAAACAACGTTTGACAGTTTATAATAGGCAGTTAGTTATAATATTTTGAAGAATTGCGCAGACGTTTAACAAACGGACGACTTTTGCAAGATCATTCAGTTACATGTTCGTACTAGTCAAACATCATTCTATCTCATTTTAAATAGAATAAAATGGGAAGGAAAATATTGTCCGACTGTAAAACGAATTTACAACTTTCGACATGCACATATTGATGACGTGAGTCACTGCTGCTTCGAATAGACCATATGTATGTATTTTCAGTCATGCTGAAACTAATTTTTAATCTATTTTGAATATACGTCCATGTACATTTCAAACAATGAAATGAATGTGACATTTTCATAAACACATGACCCTAATACCATTTATTTTTATATATCTTCCTTGGCCTAATATCATTCATAATAACCGTATATTTTACCTGAATATGCACATCTATTATATGATAGATCAAATTAATTAAAATTTTCTAAACACCTAAGAATAGAAACTCTATAGTTTTTTATACAGTTTTTTGTTCCTGCTTTTTATTGAAATTAGAACCAGATAATTTGATTTAGCCGACAACTAACCCAATAACAACATAGGTGCCTTGGGGTAGATGGCCGAAATAAATTACAATTTGGTAATAGTTGCTGTCAAACAACAATGGAGCAATATTCAGGTCAAGCCAACAACTTTCTAAAATTCCACGATAGTAAACTTTTTTATTAACTTACGGCCAGACGAGAGATGTTGATGTGCATGTATTAAATTCATTAAATTTAAGTGAGCAAAGCACTTAAAAATATCAAAATAGAGTTGTAAAGTATGATTATAAAGTCTGACGCCTTTAAAATATATTTTCAAGGTATAAAAATTAATGATTAATCCAAATAATGAACTGAAAAAGAGAAATAAAACACGAATAAATAATAAAATATGGACCAAATTGTCTTTGTAGATTATGTTGGATTGTAAAAAATAATTTAATTAGTTTTTAAGGCTTTCAAGTAAATATATACAAATAATTATAAAATAGCTTTTTAATGTAACTTTGCACCATCAAAATCATTTTGTAAAGGTTGGAACATGCAGTAGCCGGACATAAGATCAGGGTTATATAGTAAACTAGCGACCCGATCCGGCTTCGCACGGGTGCAATGCTGATACTAAATTAAATACACTACAGAAAAAATATGAACGTTGTATATAAAAACATAGCGGCCCGCTCCGATTTTGCACGGGCATAAAATATATATGCCTATGTCACTCAATGAAAACATGATTAAAATCGATCCAGTATTTTTGGTTCATTCATTACTGCCCTTGGCCTGCACGCATTAAATTTGGAGTAAAACAATTCCTCTTCCCCTATACTTACTATGAAGATTTCCTGCTATCTTTGGAATATCTAAATTCATACAATTTTTATTACATTACACATTTTTAAACGCAAATTTTTAAATTTGTAATATCTCCGAAAATATTTGTTTAATTTACATGCTGTAAGGAACCATATTGATCTATATTAATTGCACACTGTATTTAAGGTACTTAATTCGATAAGGATTAATGCCGTATTGCTTAAAATAGCTTCGTAAATAAGCCATTTTCTCACGTAAAAAGTAAACAATAAAAATGGTTATTGTGGGTTATCCCTAAAAGATAAACATATACCATCGCCGACTTTTTTGTAGACCTTTTTATGGTGTACAATACTGTAGTACATTAATTTGATCTAACTCGTAGGGTTAGGCAGCGTTTTTGCTAATTGCTAAATAAGCCTAAAAAATAGGTTAATTTACGACATCACGTTAGAAACCTCTAAAATTAGCAATGTTGCCTTAGTATATTATGCATGTATTATACGTATGAACCTTCCTCTTGAACCACTCTATCTATTAAAAAAAAAACGCATCAAAATCCGTTGCGTAGTTTTAAAGATTTAAGCGCATATAGGGATATAGGGACAGAAAAGGCGACTTTGTTTTATACTATGTAGTGATATATCACAACTTCACCGCCATTCCTTCTCAATTTTCTCCTGGTCACTTTTTTCAAACCAGACGGGGGAATGCTAGATGCATATCTGGTCGAGGAGACTTACCCTGGTGTGACAGGTTGGACCGAGTTATGTGGGACTGATTCTGGGCTATACTACACTAAGCCGAAACCGCCTTATGGCTGACCCCTGTGGGTCGCTACTGCTACTGCATTAAATCTGGGGATATGGCACCTGCCAACCGGGCAGCCATTATTGGACATAAGGACCCCGCGAAATAACAAATAGTGAAACTAACTATAGATTCACGAACTTGAGTTAGAATACGAACACGACTAGATGCTGCCGCATTGCAGCAACGGATTAGGTCGTTTTAGACTGGAAAAGGGGAGGTTAGCGGTGCCGCGGTGCTAAGCTCCCAGCATGTCGACCAGCTTACGAACAAACGCGTTTTCAGAAGAACTTACGCTGAGTTATTATTTGTGGAAAGATTAAAATATGCAGTGCTTGATTTCTGAGGCTTGATTTCTCCTAAAGAGCTTGTTTTGGAAAACTGGAAGCCGTTTCACCTGATTGCGTGTAAGAAACATGACGTAGACATTAGCTCCATAGATGAGTACGGTCCGAATTAATATTTTGTAAATTAAGCATTTGATGGAGATGCAGATCAGAAAGGATTGGAGGTTTTGCTATACGTGAACCTTTCTGGAATGCTTTCTGGATTTGTCGGTCGAACTGGAGACTTAGGTACGTGACGTTATCCAGCTATGGAGTTATTGCGATCTTAAGTTATGTCCCCTAGTTACTAAAGATGTATGTGGTCTAAAGTTTCCATGATGGAAAACAAGGGCTTTCCTATTAACCAATTCTAGTCGTTTTTTAAATGTCTTTTTGAATGGCATTAGTCTTAATAATAGAAAATTGAATTAACTGTTAGTTCGACCATCTCATGGTGGATAATTCCTTTCCAGTGCCATACTTGGCAGCATCTTTCTTGGCACCATATGTTCATTCTTTTGGTTTTTTTCAACCGTTTGCCAAGCTTCTCCTAGTATTAACTGCTATCTATTTCAATTTTATTTTCGTCAATCCTGATCGCTCGTTTCAAAAATGATTCGATTTTATTACGGTTCAACTGCGATTTATAAATGAAAATTCGATCCATTTTCAAACGAATGATGCTAGTTTATATCCAAAATGTTCTATGTTACCTTTCAAATGCATTACATTACGACTTCATCGATTATTACTAGAGATGTATTATTAGAGATATGTAACTTCCAAACCTCCTATTAGGAAAGTCAAAATTATTCTCCCTCAAACCTACATTTTATCATCTTACTAGTGTTCTTACAAAGCTTTTGAAAAACACTTAATACGGCAATCGAATGTGGTTTTCTTCCATAATTAGCTACTACACACAGCTTTTTGAAACTTAAAACTTCACTGAAAATATTGTTAGTTGTACCTAGTAAATCACCTATAAAATCACCACCTCTATTATCTTTTCCTGCGATCAAGGAATGGTTTTCCAAAGCCAAAATACTGGGCATAGCAAAATTCGTGATTTTCAGACTTCCTTCGACTTTTTAGATCAACTTCAAAACTCATAGGAATCATAATTGTGTGACATTCAAACAATATTGTATACGTTTAAACTTTTCTACCCTATTTTAAACTGTTTAATTTTGTTAACACACATAAGTGTTCATTTTAGTATCCTTTAACACTACTTACAACTATAAAAAAGTTATTTTTCAAGCATTTATATTAACTATGCATATTGTTTCTAACAGAATATGATTATCATACCGACAAAAATTATGTCTGCTTCGCCTTGTGTAAATAAACTAGCGTTTCTATCAATCCATAGTACCGCATCAATCCTAAAATTACTACATAATCATCATAGCATAAACTAAAATTATAACTTTTTATAAAATAAAAGTAATGGGATATAATAAATTTTAGAAAATTGCATTGAGTTGTAGCGACCTTGAGGCATGTGGAATTTTACATTGTTGCAAAACGGTCTACAAAATACCCAGAAATATAATCCCATATGTTGAACACGGGCAGAGTGCCAGGAGCACTAACTAGTAGACAATAGCGAATATCTGGCAACCCCGAGACGTTTATCTGGGAGATTATTGAAGGGTACTTTGATTCATTCAGTCACTGGCAATCGTTCAGTTCAGACGTGCCACAATCGCCTGCCCAAGTCTCGTATTCAGGTAAACCCAGCGCCGCGTCCTTTGATCTTTTATCTATTTGTGTTTCATAATATGTTTTATAACTTCAATAAATAACGGTCCCAACATGTAAACAACCACTATTTCATTTTGTTTTACCTCCTTTCACCGAACCATATTAACAACCCTACAAAAGTATTGAAAACTTTTTAATTGATATATTTTTATTGAATATTTTTTGTATAATTTTCAGAACCTATAATGCTTGTAGTTTTTTCATATCCTCCATATAAACAAACCCTAAAGAGTGTATTACTATGGACGAGATATTTCAAACACAATTTCTGCAGATTTTTAACAAAATCATCACGGTAACTTCATGTCCAAATAATATTTCATCATCAAAATTAATGATTAAGTAACCAAGCATAATTGTCACATATGGAACGACCGTAATTCACATGAGATTCAGTATATGGAAACGAATTTAGAGCACATTATCGACACGATCACCACGATGGATATTTTGTATAAACGATTTAAGTATGCTCATAAAGTTATTTACTTTTATCTCATTAGACATTTTCTTGTCGGATTTTCTGAAGTTTAATACGAAATATATGCCAGTAAAAGGCAATTGACCGATGCCCTTAAGTCCACCGTAGGCCAGGCTCAAATGTTGAACCAGATTTATACTGGAAACTGGGCCACCCAGATCTGTGTCACCGTGAGAGGCTACGATAGCAATTTAAAAGGTGTTATATTACCCAAAGTTAAAAGGGTTTTTACCAGATGAAATCGTTAAATTCTTGTTTCCTTTATTAGTATTTTATTTGATTCTATTTATTTTAATTTTAGGAAGAAGAATTGTGGCAAAGTTGGAAGTTGCGAGTGTTTGATTTTCTACCTTACGTTCTAAACCTATTAAAATGGAACAATTACAATAAGAAAAATTACAATGTGGAACATAGGAAAAAAATCAGCGGTGGTTATTAAATAGAAATTAAATTAATTAAATATAAAAACGAATAGTGAAGAAGAGATTACATCATATATCAATGTTAAGTACAAAAATTTTATTTTGAACAATTTCTAAGTATTTACATTAGCTAATCATAATGCAAAACTTTGCTAGAAAGAATGTGTAAATAAAAGAAAGAACTGGATTTCAAATAGAGGGAAATGTATTAATTACTTGAAAGAAAATCACAACTATCAGTACATAATAAATTAAATTAGTAAACAATCAAGTATTGAGACCTGTATGGATATACAATTCAATTATGGGGTGTTGTAAACATAACATAAATACAAGTTTTGTAGAACAATTTCCAAAGAAGTATTGCGGATGCGCCCAAATACTACAAGAGAGATTACTACTTACACGGGCACCTACACATACCTGTACTGTCGAAGTAATACAACTCTTGAATAATACCAGAACGGGAAACAAACTATTTGATCTGGGCTTACCAATACACTAAACCGAAACTGCTTCACAGTTGACCCCTGTGGGTCTCTACTGCTACTGCATTAAATTTGGGGATATGGCACCTGCCAACCGGGCAGCCATTATTGGACATCAGAACCAGGCGAAATAACATATAGTGAAACTAACTATAGATTCACGAACTTGAGTTAGAATACGAACACGACTAGATGCTGTCGCATTGCAGCAACGGATTAGGTCGTTTTAGCCTGGAAAAGGGGAGGTTAGCGGTGCCGCGGTGCTAAGCTCCCAGCATGTCGACCAGCTTGCGAACAAGCGCGTTTTCAGAAGAACTTGAGCTGAGTTGTTGTATGTGGAAGGATTAAGATATGTAGTGCTTGATTTCTGGAGTGTCAGTTTCCCTGTGAATTTAATTGAATTTAATTATTTCTGACAAACCACGAAGCGTTTAAGATTCTCCTGAGGAGCTTGTTTCGGAAAACTTGAAGCCGTTTCACCTGATTGCGTGCAAGAAACTTGAGGAAGACATTAGATCCGTAGATAAGCACGGACCGAATTATTATCTTGTAAAATAAGCATTTGATGGAGATGCAGATCAGAGAGGATAAGAGGTTTGCTTTCTTGATTTGTCGGTCGAAGTGGAGACCTAGGTAAGTGACGTTATCCAGCTATGGAATTATTGCGATCTTAAATTGTGTCCCCTAGTTACTAATGTGGTCTAACGTTGCCATGGAACAACGGCCTTCCTATTAATCAATTCTAGTCGTTTTTTAAATGTCTTTTTCAATGGCATTAGACTTAATAATAGAAAATTAAGTATAAGAATAGAGAATTAAGTAAGAAAAGAAATATATTAATTACTTAAAAGAAAATCACAACTATCAGTATATAATGAATTGTTAGTAAACAATCAAGTATTGAGATCTGTATGGATATACTATTCAATTGTAGGGTTTTGTAAACATAACATAAATACAAGTTTTGTAGAACAATTTCCAAAGAAGTATTATGGATGCGCCCAAATACTACAAGAGAGATTACTACTTACACGGGCACCTACAAATACCTGTACTCTTGAATAACACCAGAACAGAAACTCAAAAGAAACAAACCATCTGATTTTGTCTAGTGCAATGTAGTAAGCTATACTTAACATAATAACATCAGTGTTAATACATAAACATTATTACACCTGAGACCAAGATTAGATCGATGAATCCTCCCAGATTATACCTAGATTTAATTTATTGTAAAAACCAATTGTAGGTTAATTGAGCGTATTAAATAAATTTGAAATAAGTTACATTAACTAGGCAAGAATTATGTATAACCAGCTTTCAGATTATTTTATCTGAATGCTATTTTTTTAGTAATCCCATTTACTAATAAATATTATATTTATATTTATTGATATATATATAATTATATAAATATATTATCCTAACCGACATTTATTTTTTAAGATATTTTAAATATCTTTTCTGGACATATTCGGTAAAATCATCATGCCAAGTCATTTTGAGATGTTTTATTTTTTTTCTTATTTTTTTTTATTATTTTTTTTTATTACTCTTCGTGAGTCCACAATCTGCCCTATTGGCAATAAGTATTTCTTCTGTCTATATTATATATACATGGCATGTAGAAAATCACTTCATTAAGCAATCTTCTGTACAAAATATTATCTTAATTAATTAGTCTTATTCCAATGCTTATTCTAAAGTCTACATATGTCCAGTAATCAGATCAGGTGGTGTTTATTTAGCTGATTAGCGAGTACATTGGGATGCACTGACATTCTTTCAAAGTACTTCACACAAACACGTTGAATTATACTCGTTATAGGTTCTAGAGGAATATCGCGTTGTATCACTTTATTTGAAATATAGTACGGAGCATCAACAATGGCACGCAACACCTTATTTTGGAACCGTTGAATGATGGATATATTAGATTTGCTAGCGGTACTCCATAGTTGAATTCCATATGTCCAAATGGGCTTGAGTATAGACTCATACAGCAATACCCTGTTATCTAATGATAACTTGGATTTTCGCCCAATGAGCCAATACATTTGATATAATTTTAGTCCCAGTTTTTTCCGTTTAGAGAGTATGTGCTTCTTCCAGGTTAGGCGTCGATCCAAGTGCATACCAAGATATTTAACATGCTCTGCTTGGGGGAGTTGACGATGATTGATATTCACTGGTGGACATGTTCTTCTACGCAGGGTAAACGTTATATGCGTGGATTTTGATTCATTAGCTTTAATGCGCCATGTCTTCAACCATAATTGTATTTGCTCCAGGTGGGTTTGTAGGTTTATTGATGCTGTGACTGGATGTTTTATTTGTACTAGCTTTTGTAATACATGAAAACTTCACTTACTCTTCTATTTTTTCTTTTATTTCTCCACCTGCCTTCCTCTCGTGATAAAATAACAATTTTTAATTTTAGTTTTTAATCTCTCGTTTCTTTTCCATTAAGCCATAAAATTAAGGATTTTATAAAATATCCTATTCGCCAAGTGACCTAGTTATGACAAACAAGATCCATTTTTCATTTCCAATGTGATTTGATTACATTATCTTTTACATAGCATTTCGTTCATAGTAAAATATTGCTGCAACTGGCGGATCCTTTTCCAATCAAAAATACATCTCTTTCCGCAAAACGTTAATATTTATATTTGCGTCATGTTAGATGTATTTTCCTTTCCGAAACCCATGTTACACACTCACTTTTTCGTTTCGAAACTGACAAAAGCGGCATATTTAATCAGAATTCAACTGTGTACACTTCCGCTTATGAAAATAAGAACGAACCGACCCGAAGAGGGATGTTTATGTTATCATTATTGTATATATATTGTATATATGTATATATATGCAATATCGTTATATATGTTTATTGACATTGCAATTTAAATAGATTTTATGTTACAGCAGAACTTCCTATATGTTCAGAACTATGAAATCAAATACAATGAAAATATATTCATCATGACTCTATTCGAAAATTTTATGTAAACCAATGCGAAATGTTTTTACGCATCGCTGTTCCATATTTGTTGTACTACTAAGGAATATTAATATTTTTTCCTATCAAAGGCTGTTATATATGGTATATACGTGCAAAAATAAATTTATTTTTGATGAAAATAGAAGGGACCGTAAAAATTATTTAAATAATAGTTGAAATAATAATGGATTACTTTATAGGACAGGAATAATTTCTGAATTATTGAAAAAAACTTGTTTATCAATTAGTTTTGTGCTGGACATGATGATAATCAACAGAATGTATCTAATAAAAATGCGTTAAACCGACTTAGTTGAGGCAGTGGTAAAGGCAACAGGACGGTACGCCTACTGTTGCGATAGTCTCGGGTTCGAATCCTGCTGGGGCATGGTCGTGGGATTATGTTTGTGGTTGTTTAATATTTGTGGTTGTCCTAGACAAGAGTGTAAAATCCGACAAGGAAAATGATCCCAATCACGCCAATAACCAGGCTGGGTAAGATCGGATGTCTTCTGAGATGATTTCTAAGTCGATCACTCGCCAGTCGGTAGGCTTAATGCCGCGTACCGTGGTTTGGAGCCCACGTTAAACTTGAGGTCCCGTCCAGATAAGCCCATAGTTGGTAAAAGAAGACTTTAAAATATGTTTTAAAAAAATATATTAATAGATTCATAAAATAGACATATTTTGATATTTAGCTTGATATTGACACCAAAAAATGTCCTTGGTATGGAAAATATATCAGTTTTATTTAACATTAATATTTATACATATTTATACATATTTGCTATTTATACATTAAGAATGCTATTAAGTAAGTTGCTATTAATTACAAATTAGTGATCTTTCTCGGCTTCTATTACTTTCGATTTATATAACTAGATACTTAGATATTGCTCTAGTTTTGCATCCTAAACTTGGACATTTAACATACTACGTTAGGCTCTCCCATTACTTTCATTTCAATTTTATTTGTTATCATTTTATATTCTCTTGGCATCATATTACATCTGTTAAAGATATTCTCTATTCAACATTCAACAACATATTCAACATATTGAAAATTATTATGTAAACCAACGCGAAATATTTTTACGCATCGCGGTTCTATATTTGTTGTAGTAGTAAGGTATATTAATATTTTTTCTATTATAATCTATTATATATGGTATATGCGTGCAAAAATAAATTTGTTTTCGATGAAAATATAAATGTCGATAAAAAACGATTTAAATAATATTTAACATAATAATGGATTACACTATAAGACAGGCGTAATTTCTGAATTATTGATAATGTATTTAAATTTAAAGCTAAAGAAAATATAAAGTTTCTATAAAATATATAACATGTTCATCAATTAGTTTTGTGCTCAACATGATGACAATCAACAATACTTATCTAATGAAAATTTTTAACATATTTTCATATTTAGCTTGATATTAACACCAAAAAATGTCCTTGATCTGGAAAATATATCGGTTTTTACAAACCAAAAAATACATTTTATACCACTTAGTGGTGTAGGTATGTTATATCTATTACCTATTATTTTCTGAAATATTTTCTTATTTATTTGCGTCTTATCCTATCCGTCTCTGTTACACCCCCAACCTTTTTAAGGAACTTCTGTCGGTCGTATCGATTTGGTCAGTACATTTTTTTGTACACTACGATTTGCTATCTATTATTACATTAAGTAAGCTATTAAGTAAGTACAAATTAATAAACTTCCCTGGCTCCCACTACTTTCTATTTCTCTAGATACATACTTAAAGGCTTTTATTTGCTCTAGTTTTGCATCCTCAATTTGGACATTATTACTTCTGACTCTCTCATCACTATTAACTACTTTCACTTTGATTTTATTTATTATCATTTCATATTCTCTTCATCATATTCATCTGTTTAACATATTATGTAGGAGTCCTAGTCCATCTATGTTATTATTACATCATCTGCAAAAGATTTTACTGACATTTATGTTTTTCTATATTTTTACTCTCCATATCTAGCCTGTTTTTTTTTCTAATTGGAATATCTTTATGACATCATCAATTAAAATTATAAACATGGCCGGGCCTAGATTACCACCTTATCTTAGTCCTGATTGGGTTTTGAGGGTTTTTGATTTCATATTGTATATCCTGTATATTTATTAAATTATTCCTACAATTTCAATGCTTACACCTCTCTGTACTAACTCATCGAGTTTCTCTTCGCGCTCTGTCAAAAATATTTTCCAAATCAATGAATGCTACTTAAATATGTTTTTTTTTAATTAAACGTTTCCACTATTTGTCTTCTAATACTGATTTTAGACGATTTTTTATAATTTTTTCGTATATCTTCATTGCTATGCACACTAGAATAATCCCTCTTAAACTATTACAGCCCAGTTTGTCTCCTATTTTATATCGAAAAAAAAATTCTATGAAGAATAAAATTATAAAATAGATATATTGTATGCAATTTAAGAAATACATCGACATTTTTTCAAAAATTCTAGAATGCAGAAGTCATGTAACCCTCTACGAATGACAATATCTGGATCTATTGGTCATTTGATCGTTTTATTTGCGTTTTGAGAGGTCCGTACACTAGTCATAGATTTAAAATTCGTAATAAATGTGAAAAATTAATTATTCTAAGGCCTAACATTCGCTTGCTATTGTAAATATCAACAGAATCCATGCAATCGTCTACTTCTGAAGTAACAAACTGACCCATACAACCTGCAGGAGCTGCTTTTTATAATGGTGCTTATGGGAAGAAGGATCCAAGACTGACCCACTACTACAGTCTGACATCTGTAAGCTTAAGGTATTTCACAAAAAGTCTTAAGTTGACATGTCCCAATGATTAGACACATTAAATATTATCGTTGGCTATATGCGGCTAAAACCTAGTTTTTGCAAAATGTCCGGTACAAATAAAGATCATAAATCAAAATAAAATAGCGAAACATAATGGAAATTAAAAATCGTATTAAAAGGATTTGGCCTATGGTGCAGGTCAGGGCAAATGTAATTTTCCAGGTCCATATACAATAACAATTCAACATTTTATGTCTTTTCGGTATATTTTTGATGAAATATTACTATGAAAGTATTATTTAGTTACTAAAATATTATTTATACTATCTTGAAACATGTTGGTATTTTATTTTATTTTACGCCCATAAAAATCATTTACTGTTGATTTAATGTTAATTAAGAATTAGCTTTACTTTTAATCTCGACCCCTTTGCATTAAAAATCGTCATTTTAGCTTCGGATCATAAATATTAAAATAACATTGTTATAAAACTTTGAAATTAGGCTCCGGTTTTAGCTAGAACTAAAATTGTTATTTAAATTGGATTCGTAGGGCTCGTTTCCTTCCCTTTCGTAGTACAAAAAAGAACTATTACATTTTTTATACAGCTATACTGTAATTTTAATCTCAATTTGAAATTAGGGTCAAGAACTTACAATTTCCTGACATGGATGGCTTTTTAATGAAATTTTAATTTATCTAAGAAATTATTATAATAATCACAAAATATAAAAAATATATGTATTGATTTTAATCAGCTGTCCTATTTTGTTTGGCTTAACATCTGATGAAGCTTTCTGGATCTTTTGGGATAAGTATGTATCAATATTGTGTTAAAGATAAATGAGTAAAATCGCTAATTATGTTTATAAAATTTTAATAAACATTTTCCAAAGTACCGTATTTATAATATTTGCAAATTGGTTCACTTACTTCGTTATTGAGATTATTATCGAGTTTTGAATGTGTTTTAGATCGTAGTTTTACGTTTTCTATGTGTTTATTGTATGGGTTGGGGTTTTTCTTCTCTTTTAAGGTATTTCCTTAATACATTCATCTCAGTTTCGATCCACCTCTGATTTTTTCTCCTCTTATATTGTCTTTATCTGTCTTGTCTCCCCCATGCGCTGTAAGTGTCCCCACCAATTGAGTTATTGAGTTATTAGTTCTAAGTACTTTTCCAGTGATTCATTATTGAGGTTTTTTCGTATTTATTTACTGTCCATCCCGAATTATTTCATTTTTGCTACTTGTATCTTATTTTTATTTTATCTCTGTTTGATAATCTCGCTACACAATGTTAGGGTTGGCGTGTAAATTGTCTGGAATAGTTCCATTTTAGCTTTAATGAATTTTCTAGTTACAGCGAAGTATAACTAAATGGTTTTCTCAATCATGGTATTCATTTCCATCTCCAGATTTCTATTAATTTGGATAATTGTCTGAATGACTTTAATCTGTACGAAAAATTAATATTATAATGATCCAAAGCCATTTTAAACTGAAATAAAATTATTTTTACTACAAAATTTAAATTAATTAGGCTTTGTCTCAAACTAAAATGCATATTCGAAGCGAATTCGTAGCAAGGCATAAAAATGGAAACTATTACGCTTCATACGTATCCTTGCAATTTTAATCAAAATTCTAAAAAGCACTTTTAGCACTAAAAGCACGCAAAAGACCAGGAATCCAATTTCTGAAACTTTTCAGCTTGTTATTCAAGATCTCTTCCTAATTTGTAATTAAACCTAGTGCAAAGGTCTCGGCTCGATAATCCAAACTTCGAACTAATAGAATTTCCCTAGTCGTGCATAATAGCCATAGTTTTTTTTAATTTAAAATCGAGAAAGATGATTATTCTACATAATGAATTAATTAAAACCTATATTTTCTTTCAATTTTCCATTCGTTGATCCAAAAATGCCAAAAGAAAATAGTTCCTCCCTGGAAATGAGATCCTTTGACTTATACCGCACAATGGAATCGAAGCCGATGAAGCTTTCGATGAAAATACGAAAATAAAAAGAGTGACAAATGTAAACAAAGAGGCTGGTTTTTTTTAAATTTTTTGTTGTTCGAAAACAAAGTGAGGTACTTGTGAAAAATAAGTAATTAAAAAGTAAAAAATCGGCATGAAATTGTCGCTAATATATATATATATATATATATATATATATATATATATATATATATATATATATATATATATAATAAAGATGTATATATAAGGATAATTAATTAGTCTATATAGATAATACATATTAATTATTTATTTTCTTAAAAAAATACGATTTTAATTAATATTACTATTTAATCTCTGGCATAAAAATAGAAACTCTGTACGTAACGTTGCAATTTTAATCAAAATTCTAAAAAGCACTTAAACCAGGAATTCAATTTCTGAAACTTTTCAGCTTATTATTCAAGATCTCTTCCTAATTCGTAATTAAACCTAGTGCAAAGGTCTCGGCTCAGTAATCCAAACTTCGAACTAATAGTATTTGCCTAGTCGTACATAACAGCCATGGTTTTTTTAATATAAAATCGAGGAAGACAATTATTTTACACAATGAATTAATTAAACCTTCTATTTTCTTTTAATTTTCCATTCGCTGGTGCCCTAATGCCAAACGAAAATAGTTCCTCCTTGGAAATACGTTGCTTTGACTTATATACCGCACAATGGAATAGAAGCCGATGAAGCTTTCGACGAAAATTCAAGGATAAAAAGACCGATGAATAAAAACAACGAGTCTTGTTTCTTTAACTTTTTTTATTGTTCGAAAACAAAGTGAGGTGCCTGCGAAAAATAAGTAATTAAAAAGTAAAAAATTGGAATGAAATTGTCGCTAACATTTAAGTCTACGTCGTATAATTAAAGCAGAACATTTAGCGTTGTTAAACAGTTTTATTTTTATTAGCTGATTTTTATTTGATACACTAATTAAATTAATAAATCTATTCTCATTTTTTAGGTGTCCATAAAGTAAGAATGTAAAATCCGATGAAGAAAAATAGTCCCAATCACACCTGTAAAAATGTTAGGAAAGACCAGATATCTTCTGGGATGATCTTTAGTTTGATTACTCGTCAGTATGCAGTCTTATTGTCTTTATTTATTAAGAGATAGATTCAGTCCATATATTTCCTAGTTGGTAAAAAGAAGACTCTAAAATATGTTTACAAACTAAAAAAAAATTAAACAGATATAATCTATTTTAATATTTAAAATATTGCCATGAAAGAGAGTTCCCTTTTCTAAAGAAGATTGTTGGATCCTTTGGAGTCAGTCTCAGTCTAATTCTCTCTCATCCCAGTTTCGGACAAATTATATTTAACTGTGCCTTATTATCAGAATTATGATCTCTTTTTCTTCTTTTTCCTGTCCAAAATGATGCCATCTATTTTGTGGGTATCATTGTGATGCTTATCTGGCTAGTCCTCAACACATGACCTAGACCCTAGTCAATCTTAGTTTTTGCTTAAATTGTTTCCTACTTATTTTATTGCACTATGCATTATTATTATCTTTCTTTTTTATTGATTTATTTAGTTTTTATTGATATGTCATTTCTTCTATCCATATTTGCTCTTTTGTCTCTTTGTTGTCTCTTTTGTAATTGATATTCAAATTTTCCTTTTACAAACAAACACAGTGAGGTTTTTATGTTCAACAATTATTATTTTTAATTTTTCTTTTTCATTCTTTATCCCAACTTTTTTTTCTATTATTAATTCTTCTATCATTTGCTCAGTCAATATCTTCTTCGAGCTATTATAACTAAACCATCTATTAATTAACTTCCTAAATATTCCTAATCTCTGTATTTCTGTTTATCTTCCTTGCAAATATTGCAAAGTCTGAAAAATATCTGCCTGCTACATTCCGCTATTAATTGCAAATTATTCGTTTGATGCTCCTGTTTGCCTTATTACTCCAGTTTTGGTTAAGATTAGTGCCTATATTTATGAGTCTCTTTAGCTTTTGTGTTAAACTCTTATTATTTATAACTAATTTCTTTTCATAACTCTTCTGATTCTATAGAAAATGTGTCCAAAATCAACGAAGATTATTTTAGCTTATAGAACACTACACTTTTCCACCAAATACATAGCAAGATTACGTTCCTTAGGTCTTTCCTCGCCATATAAGTGATATAATTCGTCAAGTAGTCTCTAGTGATCGGGTAAAAGGGCCTCGGTAGTAAATCGCTTCAAATTAACGAAAGCAATTTAAAAGAAAATGTTATTTTAAGAATTCACCAGCTTTTGCATACTCTGAATGATTAATTATTAGGTAGTTTAAAAACTGTTTATATCGATAATTCGCATTTTCACTAATAGATATCACTGGTCAAAATACATGCAAGCACGCAGCAATGTCTTATCAAATCGATTATATCTGGAAATATCAAGAATTTTAAAACTCATAGATAATTAGGCTTTAGATAAAAAGGTAAGGTTCGTTTTTGACACAATCACAATTCAACTAAAAAAAAACTTGAAATCCTAGACACTTCTCCTTTTCTTTTATTTAATATTATGTATTTTATTTGCCCAGTGCAGCGCGACGAACATATTTTTGTCATCAGAAGTCACGTTGTAAAACCATTTAAATTAATCGAGTAATTTATACATTTTTTTTTTCCTTTTTTAAGGGATTTTTTTATAAACTTCTTTTATATGAATTTACAATGAACTTTATAAAAAAGTTCATTGTAAAGTATTTTGCTTTTACGGCCAATCCTATATTATATAAAAGCTTAACTAAACAAAAATCAGTTTTGTGCGCTAATCTTTGTTTTTATCCTCTCTACCAGAGAGATTATCGATTTATTTTTGATCCTATTAAAGGACTATCACCTTTGTACGAAATATATGAACCTTATATTTTCAAAAAAAAAAATACCCGACGTACATACGTGAAACGAAATATATATTAAGACTGTTGAAATCTTTTCGAAAAATGAGGGTTGTTACGAGTAAAGCGCCCTATTGTTACAGCTTTATTGTAACTTTCTTTAATATTGTTCCCTAAGTAGGCCAGATCCTACCATATTACTACTACGAATTATTTTTGTGAGCCCAAATAAATTGAATTTCCGACGGTAGACTCTAGACAATATTTTCCAACATTACCGGTTATTTGTTATCATCTTTTTTAACATTATAAAGAGAGAAAACTTAGTACCAAACCACCTATTTTTGTTTATTAACAAACATTCAAAATTGATTAGATGCATATAAGAACTAATGTCATTAGAAATGTTTATATAGATGAAAATGTATGCCATATTCTTAGATGTAGCACGAGTATTCGATAAGCTTCATTCATAAGCTATAGAAAATATTGCCAGAACAACACACAGAACTATTAAAATCTCACATCATTGTCAGAATGATTTTAGATATGAGAAGAAGCACAAGGAAGTGTTTTGTATATCACAAAAGAAAAATATCACGACGGCTGCATATTGCATAGGTCAGTGACTGCATAAATAATTGGACCAAACCTGAATGCACATGTGCAGTTGTTCTGCATAAACTCCAATAACAATAAAAGTATCTCGGAGTAACTCTTGATGCAAAACTTCGCTAGAAGAAACATGTTTAGAAAATGTCAAAAACTGGAGATAAAATACAGGCAAATATATTGGCTAATTGGAAGAAAATCACAGTTATCAGTACATAATAAATTACTAATATATAAGCAAATACTTGAACCTATATGGACATATGGAGTTCAATTATGGGGATGTTTTGCGAATAGTAATATAAATTTAATAAGTTTCTCAGAACAAGGAAACATGGCAAGTGCATCCAGATCCTATTGGACTAATTATTTACATCGAGATCTTCACATACCGACTGTCACTCAGTAAATCAATAGAATAGCAAAAGGACATGAGGAGAGACTCCATTCTTATGTTAATTTAAATATACTGCAACTCTGGGATATTACCAGAATAGAACACAGACCCAAAAGAATCGAAATATTTAAACTTATATAGTGTAGTGTAATGAGGTTTATTTAATAGAAAAAAAAGTTGTAACAGATGGGGCAAAAGTCCCGCTGCCATTTTTAACCATTCTTTTGTGTAGATGTCCAAATTTTATTATACATAAATATACGTCACAAGAACGAGCAGAAATAGTGAAAATATTTATTGAAAATAATCGTTCCATTATTGCCACTCAGCGTAAATTGCGTCAAAAATATCCTAATCGTCCAATGCCTCACAAAACTACAATTTATCCTTTACGTGCGAATTTTCGACAGTACGGTATGATGGTCGACTGGTCTCGTTCTGGAAGACAACGGACATCTCGTAAAGCTGAAAATGTGGCTCTGGTACGCGATAGTATTGCGGAGACTCCAGAAACATCAATTCAGAGACGTGGTTCCCAGTTACACATTTCTGCACACAGTTTAAGGCGAATTTTTAAAACTGATTTGAAAATGTTCCCGTACAAAATTCAATTAGTCCAAAAATTGCTACCGAAAGATCCTGATCAACAAGTTTAGTACAATAATGCAATCCTAACATCACTGGTTTCTATTTTTTTTTGAAAATGACCAAGATGTTGCAGTTACTGTTGATAGTGAATGTTATCAAGACATGATTCAAAATTTTCTTGTGCCTGAGATGGAAGAGCAAGGACTGGAGGACATGTGGTTTCAGCAAAAAGGGGCCACAGCACATACATCTCGTTCAACAATTCAATTATTGAATGACGTTTTTCCACGGAAAAGTTTTCGCGAACTGGCGATTTAGCATGGCCATCCAGATCTCCAGATTTTATAGCACCAGACTTTACCTTATGTGGTTTTTAAAATCAACAGTTTATGTGAATAAGCCCCAAACGATTCAACATCTTAAGACCAAATAAACTTTTCATGAAAACCATACTTACTTATCTTTTCTTTGAGCAAAGTTATAGGCTATCAATGGTAGCCTGACTTCTACCACACATTGTATTAATACAGAGGCATTATTAATTTACAGAGTAATTAAGGGTCGATGGGTCATTCTAGGTATATAAATATGTTTAAACTGTTATAAGGACAAATTGTAGGTTAGTCGGCAACGACTAGTGACAAGATAATAATTTAAAAAACAATATTAATGTGCCTAATGATCTTAAGAAATCCGGAACAGTATACAGTTTTGTCTTTTTAAACTCGATGCTGTTCTACTTTTGTGCTATAAAAATTTCGATGAGTAATTTTAAAATGTTTTAATATTATTAGTATTATAATAAGAGATCAATAATGAACCATTGATATATGTGGTTTGGCTGGAACTGTGACCAGAGGAATTATTGGTTTTTATACGGATGTTACAAGGGAATGGTATTATAAAATTAATAACAAGGGAGACAAACTTGATAACAAGTTCCGTAGGTCGTCACTCCTATTTAAGCATTGAGAGCAAAGATTGTATACAAATTCATCATTAATCTGGATATACAGGCATACAATTATGGGGCACAGCAAGCAACAGCAATATAGAAATATTGGAAAAGTTTCAGAACAATTGAAGAACATTGATTTGAATAACATACTCAATATTACTTAAAGCATGAACAACAATTATATGTATCTGTATTTCGGTGTGTGAGCAGTAAAGCAGGATATAATACGTTATAGCCTAAAGTATCATGGAAGACTTGAGCAACACAAAAAGGATTTGACATTAACGTTGAGATGAATAGAAGGATAACAACACATGAGGCTCAAGAAATGCAACATCTCTGTTCTCAGCAACAAAATCAGGTAGGGAGATGGAAGCAAAACCTGATTGAAGCTCTATCATTAAGACAGTAGCTTATGAAACTCATTGCTATAGCGCTGAACGGAAAAGGGAATTAAGGAGAGATAAAAACGAAATAAACAATAAAAATTAAACCATGAATGATGCTATTGATAACCAGTAAACACCAGTATAATCCGAATTAATTAAACAAAATCACAAAAATCTAATAAAGTATAAAAGTTCCGAAACCCATTACAAAAATAGTAACCAAATAAAACAAAACCCATCAAAACAAGTCGAAAAACAATTCTCGCTTTACATTGCCGTAAACATTTCAATGAAACAGTACTAAAACTACACTAAACGGATCGTTAACACACCAAAAGAAGATACCGACAAACAGTTTTAACGATGTCGAACCTACGACGCCTATAAAATACCACAGATGCGACTCGATACCGGCATTTTAAGCGCCAAAGAGAGAATACATTTTCTGATTTCGAAAATATTCCCTTCGACGAAAAAATAACAGCCCTTGCTCGACAAACATTTTCAAGTTAAAGCGGTTTTTTTTCTCTCGTTTTGACGTTTCCTTATCCGACGACTGTAACAGGTGACACAAAGATATAAGGTTTCCGAATCTTATAAGAGGTAACATGCTCAAATGCCGACTGTAACTGTATAATGGGTTGGGGATAATGTTACTTCCAACATTCTCTAAATAAACTTCTTAATACTGGAGTGTACAATGTGGGGTAAAAGTCCCGCTGATATTTTGATTGCCTATAAGTTTGCCGAAAGGAAATATAAGTAAGTATGGTTTTCATAAAATGCTTACCTGGTCTTTACATTTTTTTTGTTATACTTGAAAAATTATATTAGTTAAATGGTGACCGCGATTCGCTATGCAACTTTCGGCATTTTTAATGACATACTGCAACATCTGAGGCTGAATTTCTTCAACTTCGTGGCGAATATTGTCTTTATGATCTTTTAATCGTTTGGAAATGAATCACACAAACCTTTGATTTTTAAAAAAACCCATAAGAAAAAATCTGGTGCTGTTAAATCCGGAGATCTGGCTGGCCATGCTAAATCGCCACTTCGCGAAATTAATATTCGTGGAAAAACGTCAACTGTTGAACGAGCTGTGTGTGCTGTGGCCTCACCTTGCTGAAACCACATGTCCTCTAGTCCTTGTTCCATTTTAGGCACAAAAAAATCTCAAATCATGTCTTGGTACCGTTCAATAGTAACAGTAACTGCAACACCTTGATCATTTTCAAAAAAACTGGAACCAATAATGTTTCCAGCATAAATACCACACCATACAGTTATTTTTAGTAGATGCAATGATGTTTCATAAATTAATTGAGGATTCTGTATTACCCAAAGGCGACTATTCTGTTACTATTCTGACTATTACGTGGCCACTGAGAAGGAAATGGGCCTCATCGCTCATTATCAATTTAGACGAAAAATCTTCAGTTTCTCCAGACAGGATTGCATCACTATACTCAACTCGTTGATCAGGATCTCTCGCAAAATTCGCATTAAACTGCATGCAGAAAAGTGTAATTGGGAACGACGTCTCCGAAATGATGTTTCTGGAGACTCTGCAACACTATCGCACATCAGAGCCACATTTTCAGCATTACAAGACATCCGTTGTCTTCCAGAACAAGGCCTGTCTGCTGTCGTACCGTACTGTCGAAAATTCGCATGTAAACGATAAATTGTGGTTTTGTGAGGCACTGGACGATTAGAATATTTTTGACGCAATTTCCGCTGAATGGCAATAAAGAAATGATTAATTTCAATAAATATTGTCACTATTTCTGCTCGCTCTTGTGGTGTATATTTATCCATAATAAAATTTGGATATATACACAACAAAATGGTTAAAGCGAAAGTGAGCTAAACGTCGCATAACCAAGATGGCGAGCAATCAAAATGGTAGTGGGACTTTTGCACATATGTTATTACTTTTACATCTTGCTTATAACAAAATTCAAGAAAATCATTTTTTATCTACTCTCTCTCTCTGTCTTGTTTATAAAAAGACTGACACACGTGTTTTATAACCACTAAAGTTACTATACCCCAAGTGTCGATTTCTTAGAATTGACGATTTTAATCATTACTTTTATGTTTAATTCAGTAACACCTGGTTATCCGTGGGGGTTACGTTCCGATAAAGCAGCAGTGGTTTGTGAAACCGCGGTTGGCGAAGGATCCATACATGTACGGATTTAGGTGAGAAAAGCATGCAATTTTATTAGATTTATAGTTGAATTTATTTGTCTATTCATTAATGAAGAAAAATCTATGCATATATGTACGTCAACTGTCAACAGCTTGGGCATACTAAACATTTCTGCAATAGGAAACCTAGATGTGTGAAGTGTGTTAGTAAACATCATACTAATAAATGTAGAAAACAATACAATAGGGTAACAACATGTGCATTATTCAACAAAAAAGAACACCTTGCCAGCTATAGAGGATGCGTAGTGTATTAGAAGAAAATAAAAGGACTTCAGACAAATAAAATTAAAACAAAATTTAAGATTTAAGACAACTCGACAAAGTTCAAAACTCTGCAAAGCCAACTGCCAAAAATAGATGCGACAAAAAATCTAATGATAGACAAATTAACGTAAAAAAAGATTGCCGAAAGATTGAAAAAAAAATGAAATTGCTGAATGAAATGTGACATGTTTACTGGTTAGTCGGAACCTACTCTCAACCTGATCTAAAATCAAAGAGATTGTTTTATCAGTCAATTGTAAATCCTATTTGTACCTATGGGGTGCAAATATGGGGTTAAATCAAAACAACTAGTATCGAACGTACCCAAAACATAGTTTTACGATTCATTGCCAATGTTTATCGCTAGATAACCAACGAAGAGCACCTTTTGAGTATTGGGTTCACCATAAAATCACATGAGGCGTTACAACAAAACAAGAATTAATCGATCGTTAGCTAGGTTAAACCTGAAGCGGAACCGCGAATAAGCAAAACCGCTATCGGTGAAACCGCGTGTTAAGAGGGATTACTGTATTGCCTAATCCTTTAAATATGGGTTTATAATAAGGAACAGTATACAGTTTTGTCTTTTTGACTTGACCTTTTTCTACTTTTCCGCTATAAAAGTTTTGATGAGTAATTTAAAAATGTTTTTAGTTGTTATACGTTCTCATATTGGACACCGTATTATATTGCCTACAGTTTTCTGTTGTAAACTTTCGACATAAGTCATTTTTCTGATCCATCCTCCCTCAAAAATATTTTTCTATATACAGGTACTTGTTAGAACTTTTTCAATATAGATAAACGCTGTTTGTTTGTTTGATTTTTTGTTGTTTTTGTTTATTAAAGGTTTTAAACCCATCTTCTAAGAATATTTCACCAAAGTCGTCACCAAAGAAAACACAGACATATAAAAAGTTAAAATAACACTTCAAACAGTACAAAACTTTCTGAACAATGTAAGTTAAATATCAAGCTTAATGGTGTTATATATAAGATAATATTTTTTAGCTCTTTTTGGTTATCCTACACTATCTATTTTCTTATTTTCGTTATATAAATAGTTAGTGTATTTAATCATACGTCGGCTGATAAATCTACAGTCCAACATGTAAATAGAACCAATACCAAAATTTAAAATATTTTTTCCTAAAATTCACCTGGTTTTCTTGTATTCCAAATATGCTCTTGTGTTATCGAAAATAATATGTCATATTTCAGGAAGAACCTTGCCAATAATGAAAAACTTCTCTAGCTTCTACTAGTAAAAGTAATTTTGAAAATTTTTGTTGAAAGAAATTTAATTTCATTGAGAGATATCAGAAAAACTAACACACAAAAAGACTAATATTTTAAAGATTAGTTTATAATTTCAGTTTTTAATTTTAATAATTTTAGTTTAGTTTACTCTCTTTACTGTTCAGTTTACTCTGTGATGTTCATATAGTAACTATAACAGTTCATCAACGCATCAAATGGAAAAACTAAAAAAAAACAGTGTCAACTAAAACTCTAAAGGGACATATACTTTCTGTTGGGTTGAGAGGATGCGTAGCAACCGAAAAAAAAACGAGACTAAGAAGTACTCTAAAGAAATCATAATAGATTAGATTGGACTAAAATGCAAAAACTAAAAGGAAAAAACCAAAATTTTAATTTTCAACAAGATAATGATCCTAAACACTCGTCAAAATTATATCAATAATTCTTAAAGCAAAAACGAAGCGAACAAATTTCACAAATAATGAAGTGGTCGTCATAATCGCCAAACCTATATCTTATCGAAATAGTATGAAGTGAACTTGATAAAAAAAAAGTAAAGAGTCCATCCTCATATAGCTCAACACGGTTGTTAGAATATTCAGAAAGCGAATGCTACTGAACTACAAGTAATTAATTGAGTTAATAAGAATGATTAGTCAAATTTGGGAACAAGCAATTAAGAATAAGAATGGAATTGACGGGGCTATATTTAACAAGAAATATATTGAACTTTTCAACTAACTTTAACTAAATATTTGATATTAAGATTTGAGTGTAACAATTCACAAAATATGTGTTATATTGTCGTTTTTTTTTAATTGCCTTATTGCTTCCCAACTTTTTAATGGTATGTATGTGCTGTATTTATCAGCGATTTTTTGCTTCTTTTTTAATCAAAGCAAATTCCACTATTAAAAAACTGAACCAAGCGGTTTTCACAAACCTATTTTAAAGACAGCTTTTTGCTATTAAGAGAATCTTGCAAAGACCGAAATAAATGGTAGAGATCGAGCATTCGATCAAAAAATCGATCATAAAATAGTTTTGAACTTCTTACTGCAACTCAAACTGCAACCTCTGTTTTTAAGAACTTCAATCAGTCTCCTCGGCTGTGTTTCATATAGGTTTTTAATATAATTTTGATGTAGTTTTTTACACTCACCTTACATTTATTGTTCTAAACTTAAATTGTTCAACGTTGTTAAATTGTTTACCCATTGAGTACACAGCACGCGCTAACTTTATCCAATTATTTTCAATAATATTCAAATAAGAACGCGCTATCCAATTTAAAATTTGAGCGCAGCATTGCTAAAAAAACCTAATTCTGACAGACAATTTGTCCTTCATATTTAGCTAAGTTATCATCGATCAATTTAACATAACTTATACTATCAACTTTTATACTCAGAATTTTATTTTTATCTTTCTTTCAATACCCATAGCAATCCAACAAATAACACTTCCTCCACACAACTGTCTACGTCTTAAAAATCACCTAATATTATCTTGTATACTCGTGAGTATTACTATCATGATTTAAGAAAAGATATTACAAAAAGGTAAACAAAAATAATTTATATTTAAAAATAGATATCCAAAATATTTAATATCTCCGCTACTGCAGTTCACTTGAACCAAACTCATCGCTAGAAATACCACACAATTCTCAAAGAGCCTACGATTCATTTTTTCTGTTTTTAGTTAAAAAAAAAACAATCTTCGACAATAATCGAATTAAAAGTCGATTTCAAAACAAAACAAAATCGTTCTACGGTTGATCACTACATTTCACATTATATAGTATGGCTTCATTGAACTAGAGATTTTTTAGGAAAAACTTATTTTTTTACGAAATAATTTTTTGCGATATCTATATAGAATTATAAATAATGAAAATACCGTTTATATTTTAGCTCATTTTATATTCATGGGCGATAACAGAATACCTGCCAAATAATACTTCCGATATGCCGTGGATGCTTTTGCCTTAGCTGAACCTTTTCTCATATCCCTTCGTTTAAATTCAAACTCAATTTAAACCCATTATATCTTATTCATATTACACATTATTTGGGCCAGAAAATCCATACAACCGTACGTCATTTTATGTTCATAAGACGTTTTTATTCAAACATATTTCATTGTTATATATAACAAAAAAGGAAATGATAAAAACATAGCATAAAGAAAGAATAAGGTCAAAAATAAAAAGTCCTATAAGGGTACACCTATTTCGTTTGAAGAAGAGTGCCCTGTCCATTACCTGTCTATATCACAGTATAAAAATTCTTGGCTTAGTCATGGCAAGTCCTTTCCTATGACCCACGCCATTTTAATAAATTGAAAATTGCTGCAATCTAAAAATTTAAAGATGCAGATAATAAAAGAATGTTTAATAGAATCAGTAATCAGATAAATGAGCAGATAATAATATTGAATTAGAATATAAAGATTTAATTGCTTCGGAAAATATTTTAATGAGTAATTCATGGACTGGAAGCAAACAACAACAAAAATTAACGAAATAATGGTGACTTATTCGTACAACATCTAGAATTGTTGTTTCAACCCGAAATAGTTATACAACTGGTTTTTAAAGCAATTTGCTATAGAAGTTGACAACTGGAATTTAGGATATTGCGCAAAGATTATTGAAAGAAGTTCCACGAAAATAGATCATCATGTCACCATATTTAATATTTGATTGAGGCTATAGCATGTCTCGAGATATTTTAAGGTGGAACCAGTTATTCTGCTTTAAAAAATAACAAACAGACAAAACAAGTCGGGTTCTACAGGGCTATTTTGTTGCTACATTCGACATCAAAATTATCTGAGAAACTGCTATTAAAACGTATTAAACCACTTATAAAAATACCATATTTTCATTTCAAAACCGCTACTCAAAAATACTCAAAAACTATTTCAGTTTGAGCTGATGCTAAAATTTTGTGGACGCCCGCCTGAATGAAATTGAATTTTGAAATTTACCTCAACTTTAAATACCGATATTGATAAAATTATTAAATCGTGTAAATAAGATTGATGAATTGAGAAATTCCCCATAAAATGGCAACGCTGCTTGGGACCTAACAACAAATGAAACAGTACTTGCAATATTTGCCGAGGACACAGTTATTATGGTAAAAGGCATATCTCTGCCTAGATCTAAAGAAAAAGTACAAGTGCAAGAAAAAGTACAGGCAGTCAACAACAAGATTCACAAGTGGACTAGAGAGTGGAAAAATACAACTTAAGATTTAAAAATCTGTGAATTTTGCGTCATCAAAGTTTATAACTACGTAACTATCTAAGAACTGCGCGATGACCTCAAAATCAAATGGATTTACGAAGTTATCCAAGATTTCGCCTTTAGAGATGAGAGAAGGTTGTTGAATCACAACCACGTGGATGCAATACAACTACTCCACAACACGCAGGAGATTAAAAGATCAAATTTGTATAAGTGTTACTGTTAACAATAATTTAAGTTTTCTAATTTTAATTGGATTTTAAACATACTATAGTAGTAAATTAAGATTGTACTAATTACATTAGTAATTATGTAATATGTAATTTTAAAAATCAGTCACCCATTAATAAACATGCTTTTTAAATAATAACACACTATTATAGAGGACTTTTGAAACTCTCTTGTATACACAGTGTGTCCCAAACACTGCATGAAAGATTAATATATCCTAACACGGGAGAATTGTACCATAATAAACTAATTTTTGTTTCATCGGATTCTCCATGTGTTTATCTACCATTGTGTGAAACTTAATGCTAACTCATTTTGTCGTGTTTTTAGAGTGTCAAACAAACATAATCCAATTTTGGAGCTGTCTCGCCAAGGTACTTCTAAAATATTCCAATATGAAATTGGTCGTTTGCCTAATGTTACGCTGTTGACTGTTTCTCGCATTACCGATCGTTTCAAAGAGCTTAGTCATGATGGTCGGCGTCCAAGAAATGGAAAAAAGTGTACCGCCAACACTTCTGCTCACCGCAAGCGAGTGCAGCGAATCGCCATGAGAATAGTTGCCCGTGAGACAGATCAGCAATCGAATAGCCAAAAAGTAGCTCAACCTCAACAATATACAAGCTGCAAAAAGTTCAGTTCAGCACAGATAGGAACCAGTGGGTAAGCCTTAAAAGGTGTCGCCCACTCAAGCTTTAGGCCACCACTCGGCGATTGTGAGCAAGCGCACAACTACCAAAATGAGAGGAACTGGTCCGCTGAGGCTAAAATCCACAATCCGCCATGGTCTGGAACGGAATTTGCGTCAACAGCAAGACCCCCTGGCTTTTATGGCCCCCTGGAACAAGGAGTCAAAGTCAACCAAGAAGTGTATCGTCGCGACATCCGCGAAGCTGTCATAACTTCCGTGGGCTTACCAGCACTTCGGCGATGCGAGTTGAATGCTCCAATAGAACTCCGCTCCGGTCCATAAGACAAAAGGGACGCAAGACTGGTGCCGAGCCCATTTTCCAGACATAATCCAATGGACTACGGCATGTAGTCCATTTTAAAAGCCAGAGCCTGTTCTACATGCCACAAAAGTTTGCAGTCTCTAAAGCAATCCCTGCGTCGATAATGGAACCGAGTATCGTCAGAAGACCTGCAGCCGAAAATATCATCCGTATGTACCACCGCGGGAGGAGACCACCTCGAAACAGGCCACTCGACAGTTTATTATTGCTAAAAGTCCATGTTATTATTATGCATTGTTGCCTTGATAAATTTATCTGATTTAATAAAATTATCACTTAAAATATTGTGTAACTTTTTCAGGACACCCTGTATAATAAAAGATTTTATTTACCATGCGATTTCCCTCCCCCATTTCAACAATGGTATAGAAGCATCAAAATTTTGTTAGCAAATAAAACGTGTCAGGATTTATAATCATAGGTATTGATATCGATTTATATCTTCCATCTCTGCACGCATTCAAATTTACGTAAAACCGGCTTGGTGGCGCAGTGGTAAAGGCAACAGGACGGTCCACCTATTGTTGCAATTGTCGCTAGTTCGAGTCCTGCAGGGGCATGGTCGTAAATTTATATAGTCATAAGTTTAATAGCAGGTTAATTGAAAAGTCCCCGGCCGATTAAAATAGAACACAATTTTTTGGCCAAATTGGTTTTTTTATTCAACATAATTCCCTTCAAGAGTTATACACTGACTATAGCGATCCTCCAACTTTTCGATACCATTTTTGTAGTACGATTTGTCCTTCAAAATAAGCCTCAGTTTCGGCAATCACCTCTTCATTCGAAGAAAATTTCTTCCCAGCGAGCATTCTTTTGAGATCTGAGAACAGGAAATAGTCGCTTGTGGCCAGCGCTGGAGAATACCGTGGATGAGGAAGCAATTCGAAGCCCAATTCATAGATTTTTGCCATCGTTTTCACTGACTTGTAACACAGTGCATTGTCTTGGTGAAGCAGCACTTTCCTTTTCCTCAAATGCGGCCGTTTTCGGTGATTTCGTACTTTAAACGGCCTAATAACCCTATGTAACAGTCGCTGTTGATGGTCCTTCCCTTTTCAAAGTAGTCAATGAAATTAATCCATGCGCATCCCAAAATACAGATGAGACTTCGGAGTGAAATAATGGAGGCATGGTTCATCCATTGTCACATATCGATGCAAGAACTCGGGTTTATTATGCTTGATCATCTTCAAACACTGCTCCGAATCATTAACTCGTCGTTGTTTTTGATCAAAAGTGAGCTGGCGTGACACCCACTTTGCACAGAGCTTACTCATATCCAAATATTCGTGAATGATATGATGTACACGTTCAGTTGATATCTTTAGAGTGTCTGTTATTTCATTCAATTTCAATTTACGGCCATTTAAAATCATTTTGTCGATTTTTTAAATGTTTTCGTCGGTAACAACCTCTTTTGGGCGTCCACTGCGTTTACCGTCTTAGGTGCTCATTTTACCACGTCTAAAGTTAGCATACCAATCCTATGGTTGATTTTCCTGGGGCAGTGTCCGGAAACTCGGCATCCAGCCAAGTTTTTGCTTCAACTGTATTTTTTCCTTTCAAAAAGCAATATGTTATCAACACGCGAAATTCCTTTTTATCCATTTCTTTCACCATAACAAAAGTTGCTTCACCCGAAATGCTATAATTCGCAAACTAATGATCCGGCAGCTGTCAAATTTATAAACGCATCTTTTGATGGTTAAGGCTAACTAAAAAACATATGGATTTAATTCTAGTAGCGCCGTCTATGTGTCAGGCCTAGGACTTTTCAATTGACCTGTTATTTGTGATTATCCTAGGCAAGAGTGCAAAAGCCGACAAAGAAAATGGTCTCAGTCAAGCCAATAACGAGGCTGGGTAAGACCGGATGTCTTCTGGGAAGATTTCTAAAATTGGTCACTCGCCAGTCGGTAGGCTTATCGCCGAGGACTGTGGTTCGGAGCCCACGTTAAACTGTAACGGTCCAGTCTAGATAAACTACTAGTTGCTAAAAGAAGGATTTAAAATATATATAAGAAAAATACGTAAATAAAATGTTAATTCTATTCTATTCTAAAACCTCTAGTATTATGAAATGGGGATGTATATCTGAAGTACAAACCGAAGTCATTAATTGAATTTTGCACTGTAACGTAGTTTAATCAGTCCTGATTAGATGACGCTCTAATTAATAAGGTCCGCACTTAACTGCTCCGATTTGGGCCCATTCGTTGGTACGCTAATGACTTTCCATCGATCGGCTTATGCGAGTCAAAGTAAAGTTAATTAAGTGAAGTGAAAAATGGTAAATAATCTTATAAAAGCAGCTTCGTTCCGACACGGCTCGTACACAACATTTTCCGGGTTATTTGTCTGGGTTTTGTTTGGTTTGGCTGCACCGTAATTGGGGGATAAAAAAATGCGCGTTTTTATCCATTTTTTATTCGAGATTAATTTTTAGGTTGTTTATTTCAATTTCCCTATTGTTTGTTACATTTTACACAGTTGATCTATCTGTAACATATTGTATGTACACTTTCAAAGAAGTAGCGTAGATTAGTCAATATAACAAAAAATATTTAATAGTTCAATGTCCTCCTAGTATTGTGACAGAATAATAGACAATCAAATGTGGCCGGTTTGGTTAAAGGTCCACTTACTGTTGCGATAGTCGCGGGTTCGAATAAATGATATTATTCTACAGCTCAACAAGAAAAACTAAGCTATATAATGTTTCCTCCCAACTGAGACGTGAAATTAAATCATTAAAAAATGACGTCATGAGTGAATTTATGCGTCGACTTGTTTTGTTTGGTTTGGCTGCACCGTAATTGGGGGATAAAAAAATGCGATAGTCGCGGGTTCGAATCCTGCTGGGGCATGGTCGTAAATTTATGTTTATGATTGTTTATTATTTGTGATTTTCCTAGACAAAAGTGCAAAATTCGACAAGGAAAATTATCCCAATTACGCCTGTAACCAGGCTGGGTAAGACCGCATGTCTTCTTGGACGATTTCTAAGTTGATCACTTGCGAGTCGGTAAGCTTAATATCGAGGACCGTGGTTCGGAGCCCACGTTAAACACTAGGTCCAGTATCAAATCTGTCCCATTCTATAATTGGATCTGTCCTAGAGTAACGTTGGAAGAAGATATCAAGTTGGAAGACTGGATTGAAATTGACATTTCGAGAGGGAGAAGTTGATCATGGATATCAGACAACACCGCAAAATACCCCATAAATCAGAAGGAAACTAAACTGTAATAATCACCTTAAAGAAATTATTAATAAATGATATTATTCTACAGCTTAGCAAGAAAAAACTAAGCTATATAATGTTACCTCCCAACTAAGACGTGAAATTAAATCATTAAAAAATGACATCATGAGTGAATTTATGCGTCGACTTGCTAACAATGCTAGTGCTGAGTATTCGCCGTGGAGAGCTACCACACACTTAAAAGGACCTATCATGCAAACGCCTTGATAAGAAAATGAGACTAGGAGCTGGGTCAGAGATAATCAGAAGTAGGATACAAGATGGTGTGCAAATCTCACCTCAAGAGAATGTTTCATCACCATACAGCAGATGACGTTGAATCATTGTCCTCCACCATTGGACAGAAAGGGATGAAAATTTCAATTGTCACTCTATATAAAGTTAAAAAAATAAATAACAAATAATATACCGTAAAAAAGTCTCCTGATTTTCAACTTATTACAAAAAAATATTAAAGGAACTTCCAAGAAAACACTAATTAATTTCATCAACCTAATAATTGATTCCTAAATCAGGAAAGTCACGTCAAGAAACAGCGTCATACCGGTCAACATCACAATTGCCAACAATGTCTAAAAACGACTGTTGCAACATATGCTGACGATAAAGCGGTTTTATTGTCACACGAAGATCCAATATCAGCCACAAGAAACCTCCAACTTCATCTTAACAAAGTCGAATTGTGGTTGAATACGTATCAAAGCAAATAAGACAAAATCTACCCATATGACATTCGCCCTTTGTAGAAAAATATGTCCCTCAGTAAAATTAAATAATCATGGACTTCTGCAGGTGATAACGTTAAATATCTAGGAATGCATTTTGATTGACGTTTGACATGGAAAACACATATATTGTATTGGCTGGTAACCAAATGTATTGGCTGGTAGGGCGTAAATCTAAATTATCATTAGATAATAAGGTTTCGCTGTATAAGTTAATACTTAAGCCCATTTGGTCCTATGGTATTGATATGTGGGGTACTACTAGCAAATCTAACATAGATATTCTCCGGAGGTTCTAGAATAAAGTGTTGCGAGTCCTCGTCGATGCCCCATATTACTTGTCCAACAAACTGATTCAGCGCGATATCCCCTTAGAACCTATAACGAGTGTGATTCAAAGTGTTAGTGCGAAGTACTCTAAAAGACTATTAGTGCATCCCAATGCACTCGCCAAACTGTTAAATGTGCGCAATGACGGTGAATTACCATACGAACTGATTAATAGACATATAGAGTGGAAATTTAATAATCTCTAGAATAAGTTAGAATAGTCTTTGAATAAGTTAGAATAATATTTAGAATAAGATTTAGATTATTAGTTGTACAGCAGGTCACTTACTGAAGTGATCTTCTACGTGTCAGCCATATTGTTGACGTTCTAAGAGATTAATAAAAAAATAATAAAATTGGGTAAATATTCAGCCCTGTTAGCATGTAATACACCATAAACCAGTGTAGCATTATGGTGTCCAACTCTAAGGTTGTGTCAGCCAAAACAACATAAATATCTTATAAAGATTCCAAAAAAAGATACTGCGAGGTAGTGTTCATGCTCCATAGTACTCAGTACACATTGAAAATAATGTCATAGAAGCCCAAAGTGTCTATAGTGGAACAAATACTTTCTAATTTCAAACCTGTAAGAAATTAGAATAAAAACAAACAGTTAATTATTGATTATTTACTAATAAAGCTCTTCTCAATCATTAAAATTAATAGTACAAAGGGCCCATAGTACTTAACAAGGTTATCCTTGGTTTCAGTGGTGGTATTATTGAGCAAAAATAATGCTTAATCAACACGTGAAAATAACTCTCTCCTTTTTGTTAGAATTCGAGAAGTTGTTTGTTGTCAAAGGGTGTCAAACACAAATGAAATGACGTAGCTCTCTGAGAATATCACAGTAGACTTCTCATAAGTAGCAGTTGTGGACAATATCGCTACAAGTTACTGAATTATCAAACAGCCCTCATACATTATTTTATATCTGTTTTCTGTTTCAAGCTGTTATCCCGTTATTTTTAACGGACATTTATATATTGCCAGTTCATTTCTGCGGATTTAGTCCTTTTCAATCTCTACCATAAATTATAAAGGATATATTTACCGTTTTATCCAACTATCCGGATAATGTTATAGAACGCTCCGGATTTTGTAAGTAGATAAGGCGTGCGAAGATTTATAAGCAATCGTATCCTTATCGAGCTATTTTTAGCCTTTATAATTTTCAGTAACCTATTTTTACCACGACACAGAATACGGTAGGTCGACAAAAAAGAATTTGAGCATATATGAAAATGCTCCGGAGATGTATCCACCTTTATCACGTCGAGTTTCGGCTGGATATTGTCGGAATAAATTTTTATTTTATAAAAAGAAAAGTCTGAGTGGTCCGCTCTGATATAAATATTTTCCTCTCTTCATGATTCATGATAAACGTTGATTTTAGTAAGGTTAATTTTGATATTGTTATTGAAATGGAGACTGGGACGTTGAAGATTTTTTTATTTTTTATTAATTACATTTTACATTAGATATGCTTAGTGTAGCGACCTGTTTGTGCATGTCGAATTTTACATCGTGGAATAACTGTTAACAAAATACCCAGAAATATAACCCTAGATGTTGAACACAGGCGCGGTGCTAGCACGATTATCTGGAAACCCCGAGACGTTTATCTCGGATGTCATTGAAGGGTACTTTCGATCATTCAGTAACCGACCATCGTTTGGTTTAGACGTGCCACCATGCTCAAGCCTTGTCAACAAATAGATCCAGCCCCGATCTCTTTAATCTACTTGTATTTTCCACATTTTATATTACATCAATAAATAACGGTCACATAATGTAAACACCACTGTTTCATTTCGTTTTACCTCCATTCACTGAGCCTTATCATTTACCCTAAATTTATTAAACCATTAACAGAACATTGTTTTGGGTACGTTGGATTACTAGTTGGCCTGGTGTTTTAGAGCAACCCCATATTTGCACCCCATAGATCCAAATTGGCTTTATAACTGAATGATAAATCAATCCTTTTGATTTTAGGTCAAGTTGAGAGTATCTTCCGACTAAACATTACAGTTGTTTGACTTTGAGTCTTTTCTGCTCTGCCTTTGGGATATATTCCGAGGTATTTAACTAATTCGGCTTGAGGAATCGGGCATCCATCAAGTAATATAACTAGGTATTCGCCGAAACGCAAAATTAACATGGACAGATTTGGGGCAATTAAGCTGTATTTTCCAGTCTGTAGTCCACTTCTAGATATTGATGACTCCTACTTGTACTTCTTCTACAGTCTTATGCAGAGATATACCTTTTGCCATGATAACTGTGTCATCGAAAACATTTCCATGTACTGTTTCTTTTATTTTATGTATATCAGCAGTATAGAGCAGATACATCAATGGAGGTCAGGATTTTTTAAAATGTGTTTAAGGTGCAATACGATACAACATGTAGGAGTCTTTTCATAGATTCATCAAACATAAACCTAAACATTTTTGAATTACAACAACGGTTTTATTCTTCCTTTCCTGTAAGTAATTCCGCACACCTCCAAGAAACCTATGGAGAAGCTTGGAATTAGTTCTTCAAAAATGAAATATAAAGACTATGGTTCGCAAATGTGCGTCAGTTTTAAAATTTGATGCATTTTGCTCGGACGCCAAGCTTGATTTGCCAAATTCCCATGCTTTTTATATCTGGCATAGCAGAGACCGAGTAAATCACTGAACTAAAAAGAGTCGCTCCTTCTTCAAGAATCATTGGCAGCTCCACATAAAGTTAGTTTACCACCTATTTTATTACCTAGAAATTTGCAAAATTAGTTGCCAAATATATTGAAGCTTCAAATACATAATTTCAAAGTATCCAGACCTTTCAAAAACAAAGGTGAAGGAAGGTGTTTTCGTCGGACCAGATATTAGACGGCTTATAACTGACACGCCAACCAGTTCATCACGATCAAGACAGACTCCTCAAAAAACGGTGGAATCGTCAAAAGAATGCTCAAATTATTTCAATCTTTATGTTGCATAATGAGTAAAAGTTAACTTTCCGAAAAATTTGGACGTGTGAGTGAATAGCAAGGTGAATGATTCCACCAGGACAAGAGATGGAGAAAAGATACCAACAAGAGATACTGTTGAATACTTCTGAAAAACCTTCCAAATTCTACCTACAAGCAATAGGGCCTCACTTGTAAAACTTAAAGGTTTTAGTGTCTGCCAGTGAACATATATAGAAAAATTATCAACAATCTGCCCGTGGGCAATAATTATTATTATATGATTTCAGATATTTAATATAACTATCCTGACGTGTAGTAGATTACTTTAGTAAGTGACCTACTGTACAACTTATAATCTATATCTTATTCTAGATACTATTCTAACTTATTTTAAGGTCTATCCTAACTTATTCTAACTTTACTCTATGTGTCTATTAATCAGTTCGTGTTTTGTTGGCAGTTTGCGTTCGAGCCTACACACTTCACCATCGTCGCGCACCTTTAACTGTTTGGCGAGTGCATTGGGATGCACAAGAGTCTTTCAGAGTACTTCGCACTTACACTCGTTTTTTGAACACATTAATCTGAAAATACAAGCAGAAAAGTGATATAATTAGGTTTTTCTGATTCCACCGCAACACAACATTGATATGAACATATTTTAGAACAATTAAGCTATATTTTTGAGTCTCTATTCCATTTGTGGATCTTCTAGACCTTTTCGACAGCCCTGGGAAAATATATGTCTTTTGTCATAATGTTCCAAGGACTCTTTTCATTATTGATATATCAGCATTTTTCGCAGTCCTCAAACTCACAATTTTCTTTCGAAAATGTATGACTCCTGTAATTCACAATATTTATACATAAACATAAAAATAAAAAATAAAGGAGATTATCTAACTAGTTTTATATTACCGAGAAAAGAGTTAGAAAAGAGTAAATAACTATAAATCCATTCGATTATTTTTAAAAAATGACCAGCGCATTCTACGATAAATACTCTTTGATGAAAAACTCCGTTTCTTTTATGTACGTTTGCCGTTGAAAAGCTGCCCTGTGAAACAGACAGCTGCTTTGTTATACAGTTGTGTTTTCGTCGAAAAATGCGAGAGGCTTTTTACTCTGTCTCTCTCTATCTCTCTGGGTTATCAGACATCTTAAATTTAATCGGAAAATTGAGCATAATCATGTTATGGGAGGGAAAGTTTCGGCTTTATTAAATTCTATCTATAGGCGTGTATTTTCGAGGTTCACTAACAGAAAAAAATATGTAAAATCTCCGAGGAGATTATTCAATAATGTCGAGTGAGTTATGACGAAATCAACGGAGCTTATTTTTGTTTTATGTTATACGCACAAAGACATGTAAATATCGGGCGTTCCGCAATATTGTTGATTCGCTTTCGAGTTTGAATTTGCCGAAAAACTTTAATTTGTGAAACTTTATGTATCATTTTGTAGAAATTTTGTTGGCTTAGGATGCTGTTTTCGCTATTTTTATCAATTAATTGATACGCGAAGCATCCCTCTAGTTTTGAAGAAACCTATATAACATCGAATATGCCAAAACCCGGACAAACAAAATCATGGAGCGCTGTGGAAAATGCAAAGAATGTTAATCAGTCTGTTAGAGATTATTCAAATATTTCAAGAGCTTAAAGCTGAACCCAAAATACGAAATTCAGTTCCTGCTACAACTGAACCTCATTGTCATCTTAATAAACACATAAGTAACACTGGTGTAGAGCAAATCCAAAATGCAAGCGTTAAAAATCTCTTCATTTTCTGATGGGATCATTTTGGCGAAAGAAATTCTCGAATCTTACTTTTTGAAGATGAAATTTATACGAGAGGGATTGAAATATAAACGGTAATTTTACTATTTAGCTTAGCACGTAATTCGGATCTAGAGGTTTCGAAGCTCGAAGATAATTTCACTAGCTTAAAAATGTAGTTTGGGGACGCTACACTGTCTCACAATCGAGTGTATATGTGGGTTAAAGAATTCATTGGTGGGCAATAACGTGTCGAAAATGGTTGAAAAAGTTATGGTCGATGCCTACGAACAAATCTCACAAATGACAACATCCTTTTTTTTATTCCAGAATGATCAGCTTCGGATTCGGGATAGAGAAGTTTTACGGGCGACAGAGACCCTAGGTTACGAACGGGATTGTCGTAATTGGTTATCTACCGGGGATTATGGATGGGTAGGGATCTTATCAAGTTGTCATCGTGTTCTAAGACACCTAGGGAGAACCTTACACTGAGCATATTCGTTGAAACTCTTCACGAAGAGGATGCCTGCTTCGATGTGAGTGTTAACGTTCCTCATAAACCATGGGGCATTGAGTAACGCGCGGACTTTTTTATATTTGAACATTTGGGCGGACTAGCATTTTATACAAAGTCGGGAGATTGGGAGTTTACTTTTCTTGCAGAGTAGTGGGAAAGGTAGATTGTACACGCCATTGCTTTTGCAGATAGCGTGCTTGATTTGAGCTGACCATTGTAACCTGCGATCGAACTTGAGACCGAGGTATGATACCTTCTGGAACCAGAGGATAGGGACTTTATCGATTTGGAGCTGCTAACATGGAACTCCTTTTTGCGGTGGAACGGAATAGCCTGAGTTTTGCTCGGGTTTATCTGCAAACGTCAGAATTTGTACCACGCAATCGCCTAGTTCATTTGGACTTGGAGTCTGCCGCGGATGGCGTCGGAACTGTAACCGATATTAAAGAAAACTGTATCATCTGCATAAAATGTTGTGCGGGAATATTTATGAAGTGATAAATCAGTTATATAAAGGTTACTCCTGCAGAAATCTGTTTTCGAGAGGAGATTGCGTCACCGATCCTCGCTTAAAAGGATCTACCGTCCAAGTATGAATCTATCAAGTCGATATCAGGCAGATTAGGTCATTCGGTAGACAAAGCTGTTTCACTTTGAACATTAGACTGTAATCGAAAGCTTTAGAAATACCTAAAAGAACAGCTCCAGTTCCTCGACCTTTTCATAATGCCTGGTGGATTGTTGCTGCGACGCGAGCAGCTAGATGAAGGCTTGAGTGTTTGCCATGGAAACCAAATTGTTCGTTCGGGATTATGTGGTGTGTATCTGTGAAACTGTTTAATACATGTAATATCACTTTTTCGAAAAGTTTGGAAAGTGTACTAATCAGAGTGATGGGCCTATGGTGAGATGGATTGGGCTAATGACAACAATCATGCCGTTCGAGAGCTAATTGAGGGCGATCGACCGTTAAGGCGTATCGCATATCAAAGCAAACGACGAGTATGCCCATTCGAGACACCATCAAAAAAACAATTGAAATAAATGCGCTGTGAATCCTTGATCAACCTCCTTATAGCCCTGACTTAACACCTTGTTATTATTTTTTGTTCATGCCCTTGAAAGGATCGTAGTAGAGCAATATGTGCGCAATTGGCTGACAACGCGCTTTCAAACTTTTTATGAAGAATGATTTAATATTCCAAATCCAATCAGTGGCAAAAGTGTGTAGAGCACGGAGTTGACTACATTGAAAAATGTTAATTGTTTAGTTTGAGTAAACCATTGATCACTAAATTTATTCTATAAAATTGCCGTTTAGATTTGATTCCCCCTCCTACTTAGAGGGGGACTTAAAATGTGTGATTTATTATTTTTTTTATTTAAAACAAACATGTCTTCAGGTTGTTCTAATGCAAACAAATTAGCGTTTGGTAGATATACTTCCACCAATTCACTCCACATAAGTTTAAACGTTGGCATTATTTTATGAGATACTTATACTTAAGATAATATAAGATACTGCACTTATATACGCTCAGGTCTTTGTGAATCTCCTCATTTCTATTTCTATATTATTTTAATTTAAAACAAAATACAACTGCAATAATCCAAACCAATGAACTCACAAATATTTCATAACACACAACTATTTAAAAAAGTTATGATTTTTGTTTGTCTGATATAGTTGTTCTTTACAATAATGCTACTTCTTTCATAATTTTGTTCTTTTACAAAAAAAAACACAGTAATAGCCAGCATATAACACTATTTTATCGAAATTTTTATAGACACTACCGCTATAAAATAGCGAAGAATCAGGGAAACAACAGTCCATAAAAAATCTTCAATATGTTATATTTCGATTTATATCGTTAAGCAATAAACACATATTTGCTGTATAGTGACAAAAAAATTGTAATTTAGGGTAAATGATGTGGCTCGGTGAATGGAGGTAAGACGAAATGAAACAGTGGTGTTTACATTATGTGACCGTTATTTATTGGCTATATAAAAAAATTTGAAAAATACAATTAGATAAAACGGATGGCAGCGGTGTTACCTGTAGACGAGGCTTGGGCAGTCGATGGTGGCACGTCTAAACCAAACGATGATTGAGCACTGAATCAATGGAAATAACCTTCAATAACATCCCAAATAAACGTCTCGGGACTGCTAGCTATTCGTTATCGGATTCTAGTTGGCGCTGCTGGCACCCCGCCCGTGTTCAACATCTGGTATTATATTTCTGGGTATTTTGTAGACCGTTATTCCACGATGTAAAATTAGACATGCCTCACAATACTCCCCTGCCAGAATTTTACATATAATTATTTTAAGAAAATAAAAATTCATTTTAAAAAATGCAAAACACTGATATACCAAACAAAATGTGCTGCATAAAGAAGGGCTTTGAAAAATATCGGACAGAGCTCTCGTATTCGACGCTGTGGTAGGATCGATTGTTCGACGACGTGGTAGCTTATTTTCTTCGACGACAAGACGTTAGCAATTCTGGTACATCGGCGAAGACATGACGAGTCTACGGTGACTGCAATCGGTACCTAACTTCTGGAACTGCTACGTGACTAATCCGTAGTCACATACGTTACGGTAATTCAGAAAAAAACAAATAACGACGGTATCCGACCGAAGCTGCCCAAAGCCTTTCAAATCAAAATGTCTGCCATTATGATGGAGACGGCGAGCGAAGGAAGACATTATGATTTAAACATAGCGCCGAAAGAAATGTTTAGCCGAGACGCTGATGATTAAGCAGTGATGTAAAAATATCTGTGAGTTCGAAAGATTGTGAAAGAAAATTTTGACAAAAAAATTTTAAAAAAATTAATTGGAAATAATGAAATGAAATTGAAGCTTCATTGTTCCAGCACTAAAATAAAATTTTATGAGGAACAAATGTTTGAATGAATGTAATATAGAAGGAATTTGAAAAGGAATAGGAATAAAATGAAAAGGAATATTGAAATAATAATAATAAGTATAACACTAGCGTTTTTCAAATTATCTTTACAAATAGCTTACATTGGTAAAAAAATATCACGAATTCCTTGAAAAAAATCTTCATATTGTAAAAATCATCAGCCTTATGAGAGTAACTGAAATCTGGATAAAACTGTGAAAAAGAACATCATCAAGGATGAACAGTTTGGATTTTGAATCAAATTGTATTTTTACATATATTAAACTTGTCATATCAAGAACACATTTCTAATAATATTATTACTTAAATAACTTATATAACTTATATCAAAGCAATAAAGTTTGATATACCCGATGGTCCTGTAAGCCCAATATATTCATATTTCGAAAATGGATTTGCAAACGGGCCCAGTATTTTGAATTAATTCAATTAACTAGAATCAACTTAAGAAAGAAAAAAGCATTGGCAATCTTTCCACATTGATTCCAAGTATTTTTTAACATAATTAAGTATATTTCAGGCATTCAAAGTACTTTATTGTAAATAACACATGGGCTGAAAAATCGCGACGTAACAAAGAAAGCGCGTTTTTTTAACTCAATATTGGCCTTATTCATCAACGTAACCTCCATCAAGAGCCACATAATCATTCCAACATCGCACTAACAATTCAATACCACTTTTGTAGAACAAGCCGTTCTATTATCTTATATCTTATCGTATCTTTTGCCACAAAATAGGCCTGTCACCAGTTGATGTCCGCTCCAATCACGATCATTTTGATTCCGGAGTGAAGTGATGGATCCATGTTTCATCCATTGTCACATATCGACATCGAAACATTTCGGTTTGTTAAGTTTAAACATACACAAACACTGTTCAGAATCATCAACAAGTTCTTGTTCTCATAGTCAAATGCTCATGCAATACAAATCCTACAAGTTCTTTTGATATCTTTGCAATATTAGCGGAGTCCATATAACACTTTCCAAACCATTGCCATTGCTTGAACAGTATTTTTCCCATCAAGAAGCAGCGTAAAATTAAAACACGAAATTGTTTTTGATTCATTGTCTCGAAAATAACAAAAGTAGTCTCTTAATCTTTACTAGAATGGAGCTATATCAACAGAATCGATTTTACAACCGATTCAGCAAATATTCCCATTAAAATAAAATAGTTCCAAAGTATATTAAAAGTGTTCGCTAAAAAAATTTAGTTAACTAACAAATACAATTCTATCGCCCTTAATTTGTATACCATTTCAAAAGGTTAAAAATTAATTTAAAATAAACCTAAAAATATCAGCCAATGCCGCCAATTATACCTAAAAATGTTTTCCCTTGTTTTTGAATGTTATTTAATTGCTTACTAATTAAGAAACTTCTTTATATAAGAACTTCCTTGACTTTTTCATTTTATCAAACTTTTTTTTATCAAAGATGACTCGTATTTATTTTATAAATCTCAACAATATTAATGCCTCTCGGCCTGACTACCTCATTAAATCAACAATATATATATATATATATATATATATATATATATATATATATATATATATATATATATATATATATATATATATAACGTCGTAAAATTACGATTATTTATTTTTTGTTTAAAACATATGGCTATAACACTATGATTTTGATTAAAAAAATATGTTGTGTGTGTCCATTAGATCTAGAAACAAAATTTACCACGGAAATGTTAATTTATTGGGATTTGTGGTAAAACAATAAACTCGGGATACAGAGTAATAAATATTTGTTTAATCAATACGGCGCATTCTTTCACATAACACCAATAGTTAACCGGAAAATCAAGAAATTAACATCGAAACATCCACTCTATTCTTTAGATTTAGTGCCTCGTAACTTCTGACTATTATTATAGCACAGAAAAATGCTTGTGTTGAAAATACTTAACTTATACGACAACATATGCGATACGAGATATTCCATATATACTACCGTTAAAAAATGTGCTTAATATATGGCTTTATTATTACACTCAAATCTTAATCAAACTTTAGACTGATATTTAGTTAAGATTAGTTAAATATATTTAATATAATTTTACCTTTTTTAGTTAATTTGGCCTCATCAAAATGACAACAATTATTTTTAATTACTTACAAATAAATTTTATTATAATTTTTTTATTAACTTATTCATTTGGAATTCAGTGTCCTCTATTCACTTTGTAAGTCCTACCAAAACTGTGCTGAGCTCGACTAATTCGATAGGACGGAGGTCTGTAGATAGTGATGGCCATTCCATTAATTGCAAAGTATCTCCGGTTTTGTACCAGGAACTCCTGAGGTAATTAACATAATTTTGACATGTTTCAGGATAATTATCATGGTAAAAAACAGAACTTCGCCTAATTAGGCTTACTCCAGAGGGAAACGCAATTTTCTAAAATATTTTCAGATAGCCTTCTTTATTCAGTTTTCCATCGATTTTACTCATATTATTGGCATGGCTTGGTTTATCAAGGCATCCCATCACGCATGATATATGACAGTTAGAAACCTAAAGCCTACTAACCTTTTCATCAGCGCACATAACACATCTATTAGATCCAAAAATCTGAGCTTATAAATCCATACGACGTATTCGCAGTTTTTTGCGTCAAATTTTTATGTGTTTTAGCCCGTTCCGATCTATTTCCCTTACGAGTACTAATTAGTCTCGGTTTCTTGGCTGTTACGCATCCTTTCACACAAGCAAACAGCAAACACATATTTACAGTTGTAGTTAAAATTAACTATTAATAGTAAATGAAGACGCAGTTAATCTTACTGATTTGTTCTATTCCACGCTTTTTAATAATAATACCAGAATTTTTGTATAGATGAAGTGACTGGATTTTTCATTTCATCAGATTCATTAACTATGAAATATGGTAAAATGTTGAAGAACATTAATAAAGAAAAAATACTATTAGTATAACACTTGGTAAGAAAATTATAAGTGCAGGTAATGACTCTAAAGAATACCCAATAATAGCACAATCAGATATGTCAAAATACAGATCCAAATATATTTGACAGAGCTACCAATATATTTATTTTACATATTTGATAGTATATACAACCTAAAAATAGTTTAAATCCTATACATTTGATGATAGGTATTTAATTTTCTTAAACGTTGTATAGCGTATTATATAAAATTAACATACCTTGTACTATTTGTATAAATACAATGCACAAATTGTAATTTTGTAATTTTAAACTTATAAGCACGTGCAACTACATTTCATCGAACACTTTACAAAATCTACGTTTAGACATGCTTTAACATATTAAGTCCTCCTAAGATATAAATTATTAAACTAGATCTCTGCTTAGTTTCTTTTACTTTACTTATCTTCAGTGACAACATTTGAATTCATACATTATATAACTATTGTTCAAAATATCTGTAACTTGAGCTATAAAAAATTGATTAAATCGCATTGTTTAATAAAATATGTATCACTTACCCTAGTGAAATATAACCCATCGAACTATTGGATGTACACAGATATTTGTTATTGGCTTGTTGTAATCTTATCATGATGGGATTTGTTTGACACTTGTTGAAGGCTTGAATTTAATTAACGTGTTTCTTTGTATTTTGAGGAAATATGGGCGTTCAGTAGTACATATTCAGTGACTTCAATTAGAAACCCATTTTCTTATGTTTGATTGGCAATAAAATGTTATACAAATGTATATTATTTCATACGCACTTATACAATCAAACCCGTCACATTATATTAAATATAATATTCAATTTTATTTGGCATCTGAAGAAAGAACAAAATTATTACGGACTCATCATATTAGTATAAACGAAACAAATAAGGTCTAACTTCAAATATTATCAATGGTGTTATTTACCTCAATATTACTTTAATTACATTCTAAACATAATTTTGGATACTTAACATAGCAAATACTTACATTAGAATAGCCTTATTGCTGTCAATGCTTTACCGAATTTCAAACTATATCGGCTGGTTCGCGCCTTACAAGATTTAACCACATTTCTCTAACTTAGAACAAAAATACACAGCTTGTTTGCTGTTTTTACCGATGTACAAGTTATTAGTAATACTCACGCCATCGATACACATTAAAAAGACTAATTGTAATGCAAAATTATTAAAATAATGTATAAATAGGACCTGATTAGATTTATTACAGTATTTGCAGTGTTTTTTAACGTCAACTAAAAATAGGGTGTTTCCAAACCTTTGAACGGTAGTATATAATCGATAAATTAAATGTTTGCGACGTAACGCTAAAAACTGTAAACGCAATTATCAGCCGAAGCAATAACAAAGACGCTCTGCTACAGTTAAAAATAGTTCTACGTCCGAATAGTTGGGATACGGTCAGGACGTATAGAAGGGCTCCACAGTTCTTGGGAAACTGGCCCGTTAAGGGACCGAACTTAAGCAATCAGAATCTGTTCCGTAACAATTTGATGAAAGGTTGTCTAACCTTTTGGTTTGCATCTAAATTGGATCTCCATAAACTAATATACACTGTTTACGGATTAGAGAGGGTTTGCGGAAATGTCTGATGAGATGCGGTGAAGAACGTACCGTTAATTTTTATTTATCTTTAAGACAACTTCAAAAACGCTGCGTATATTGTTGATTGGTATTGTTTTATGATAAAGAGAAATATACAGTACTACACAATATAATAATAATTTATAGTATACAATAAATAAATAAACTAAATAATTTATATAAAAAAGAACAATTATGTATTATTGCATTATAGAGAGAAAAAACCTAATACCAACACAACAGTTTGGGTTTATTAATAGGCATTCAAAAATTAACGTTATTTAAAAAGCCTACGAAAGTAAAAAAGTATGATCAGTTATATTCTTAGATGTAGCACAGGCCTTCGATGAGGTTTGGCATGAAGGCCTAGTTCATAAACTACAGAAAATGTTACCAAAACAACACACCGAACTATTAAAATCGTACATTACCACCAGAATGTTTAGAGTGAAACAAGAAGAAGCTTACTCTACAATAAAAGAAACTAAATCAGGTGTACCTCAACTTACTAAATTGATATCACTAGTGACCTGTTGTAGCAATTTCATTCGGTTTAAGGAGTTCATAACATACTACAGGTTGCTGATCCCACAATATGCATATCGCCAATCACAACACATCTATTTTTGCGAACAGGAAATATAATCGGGGTATTAAAATGATTCGAAATAATATTTTCAATCATAGAATGTAAACGTTTGAAAACAGTTGTTTTATCAACGACTAAGCTGCCAAAAAAGTTTTTCAACAATATTTTCATCCAATAAGTCATATAATCCATCAAACAATTGCCATCAAAATAATCACTTTAAAATCGTTGAAATCAAATCCGATAATTGAGATATGATCGAGCTACTTCGGCAGAAGGTCTCTCAAATCAAGCAACCGCGGTAATGAATGAGACTTCAACGATTAACGCCTATATACGCTGAGTAACTCAATAGTACTAAAGGAAAAACTGATATTTTATGTAGATAAATATCAAGAGCATCAAATATAAGAGTTATCTTAGGCTATTTAACATTAATACTTCGCATTTTCACCAATAAATATCGCTGATCACAATACATGCAAACATCTAATAAGTTTAATTTGTTGGCGTAAGTATCCCTGAATATTAAAACAATATTAAAAAATATATAATATCATAAATAATCACTAACAATTTTTTGTCATTATTTTATATAACGTAACTTTTATTTTTGTTAAAATATTTCAAATATTTTGTAAAAGCTTTATTTTACATTTTGTGTGTGTACTTTTTAGTATACATATATTAGTTTTATTAAAATAGTTTGTAACTAACTTCATTGTTTTCATATAACATTTCTGTAAATTTATAATAAATATTTCATTGTTATTTTTGCCATACCTCAGAAAAAAAAACAGAAAGACAAAACTGTCAACGGGCAAGATAAACTTACGAGCTTACTTAAAATTGTTAAAAAATAGAAGAGAAATAGAAAATAGAAGAACAGTAGCAAAATTAATTATAATATTTTGATCAAAAATTATATATATTTTAGTTTCATTATCCTTTATATTTAACATATTATATATAGATACTTTAAAAATTCACATATTTATGTATTTTTTTATATTTTGACCAATTATGTATTAATTGTTTAAATATCTAAATTGGTTAGTTTGTCCAACTTTTGGCAAAGTATTCGTATATTTTAAGTGCTTATATTTTTTATAATTATGTGTACATATGTCAGTTTTATTAAAATAATTGGTGACTAATTTAATTGTTTTCATATAACATTTTCTGTAAATTTATAATAAATATTTCATTGTTATTTTTGCCATACCTCAGAAAAAAAACAGAAGGACAAAACTTTCAACAGGCAAGATAAACTTACGATCTTACTTAAAATTGTTAAAAAATAGAACAAAAGAACATTCAGTAGCAAAATTAGTTATAATATTTTGATCAAAAATTATATATATTTTAGTTACATTATCCTTTATATTTAATATATTATATATAGATACTTTAAAAATTCACATATTTATGTATTTTTTTATATTTTGACCAATTATGTATTAATTGTTTAAATATGTAAATTGGTTATTAGTTTGTCCAACTTTTGGCAAAGTATTCGTATATTTTAAGTGCTTATATTTTTTATAATTATGTGTACATATGTCAGTTTTATTAAAATAATTGGTGACTAATTTAATTGTTTTCATATAACATTTTCTGTAAATTTATAATAAATATTTCATTGTTATTTTTGCCATACCTCAGAAAAAAAACAGAAGGACAAAACTTTCAACAGGCAAGATAAACTTACGATCTTACTTAAAATTGTTAAAAAATAGAACAAAAGAACATTCAGTAGCAAAATTAGTTATAATATTTTGATCAAAAATTATATATATTTTAGTTACATTATCCTTTATATTTAATATCTTATATATAAAAATGAATCGCAAAATATGTTCCTAAGCGCATAACTCAACAACGCCTGGACCAATTTGGCCAAATCTTTTTTTAAAATGTTCGTTGAAGTTCAGGGATGGTTTTTACGGCGAGAAAAATTAGAATTATTGCTGGAAAAACCCTAAAAATAGCCCTTTTTGTTTGAATTTGTTTCGTGTATCAGTTGACAATTCATCTGTCATCTGTCAAAAGTCATCTGTAACAGACAACTTTTTTTTTTAAATTTGATATGACTTGAACTCAAATCCTTTTAATCCGTACGAATTGTTTTATTTATTTAAAATTTTTTATTTGTTTAAAATTTAATTCAAATTTTAAATAAATAAAACAATTCGTACGGCTTAAAAGGATTTGAGTTCAAGTCATATCAAATTTAAAAAAAAAAGTTGTCTGTTACAGATGACTTTTGACAGATGACAGATGAATTGTCAAGTGATACACGAAACAAATTCGTATATCGTGTTTTGTGCAGAGTGTTTAGTTAGTTAGTGTTTGTTTAGTTCGTGATTAGTGAAAAAATAATTTATATTTGATATGCCTCCTATAAGACGAAGCAATTTAGGTAGAAGAACCAGAAATGCTATAAACCAAGCTAATTACCGATCTAATCGTACTGCACAAGAACGTGACGACGGAAATGAACGTGAAAGAATTCGGATATCACAAACGCGTGAAGCGCGAGCGCGACATTCAACTAATAATCGCGCAAGTTTGAATCCAGCTGCTTTCAGTTACGATGTGTCAATTGACTACAGTAACTACCAATGTGTTGTTATTGGTTCTATGAACTTGGTTTGCTCACACTGTAAGGCATTAAAATACAAAAACGAAGCCAATGGATTGTGTTGCGCAAATGGTAAAGTGAAATTGATACAATTGGATCCACCACCAGAACCATTGTACTCATTGGTTTCAGGAATAGGAACAGATTCTATACACTTTTTGACACATATTCAACAATATAACAATTGCTTTCAAATGACTTCATTTGGGGCAACAAATGCAGTTCGGGAAAATTTTATGCCAACTTTCAAGGTATGTATTATAGCAGTTACTCATAATTATTTTAGCGAACAAAATTTTCTGTCACCAAAGTTAAGATGTGTTACTAATCTTCAATTTCTTAATCATTACGAAATATATCACTTAGTCATCATATTATATGGTGATTCAGTTTCAGTGACACTTTTATTATATTTTATATTTGATAGATATTAGTTAAAACTAAATATATACTTTTTAAGATCAAATATTATTTAAGTTTGATCATTGACAATCCATTAATTTATACCACACCATAATATTTTTTTTATTTACAGATACAAGGGCAAATATATCACAGAGCAGGTTCACTGTTACCAGTGTCAGATAGCGACAACAAATTCCTGCAAATTTATTTTATGGGCAATTCACCACAAGAAATTGATCTGCGTTGTGCACATAACAATTTAGTAAAAAGGTCTATTGTAGAACAATTACAAACTTTATTTCATCAACACAATCAATTGATTATATTGTTTAAAACTGCCCTGGATCTGATGCCATCCGATAATCACAAAATTGTAATCAGAGCTGATAAAACACCTGCAGGTCAACATACAAGACGTTTTAATGCACCAACTATTGATGAAGTTGCTATCGTTGTAGTTGGAGAAAACTTGGAATCCCGTGATATTGTTTTACATCGTCGGAATTTTCAATTACAACCTATAAAGGAAACACACCGCTCATATGATGCACTGCAATATCCCATTATATTTTGGCAAGGTGAAGATGGCTACGATTTATCAATAAAAATGATAAATCCCATTACAGGTAACTAAAATATTAGTTTAGCTATGGCGATAATATCTCAGTCACTATATTATGTATTTTAATTTTATATTTGAATGTTATTAAAACAAAATCTGTTTACAGGTTCTGAAACCAACAAAAAAGTCAGTTCAATGAACTATTATTCATACCGCCTAATGATTCGGGAAAATGCAGATAATCACATATTGAAATGTCGGCGATTATATCACAAATATGTTGATGACATGTATGTTAAAATTGAAACGGAGAGATTAACATTCATCAGGTTGAATCAAACCAAACTCCGATCTGAAGAGTATATTCACCTTCGAGATGCGATTAATACTGATGGAAATGCACAGAATGTCGGTCGGATGACTATTCTTCCAGCAACATACATCGGAAGCCCTCGGCATATGCACGAATATGCTCAAGATGCCATGTCGTATGTTCGTCATTATGGTACAGCAGATTTGTTCATCACATTTACATGCAATCCGCAATGGATAGAAATTAAGCAGGAGTTATTCCCTAGAGAATTCCCTATTGATCGTCATGATATTACAGCCAGAGTCTTTAGACAAAAGTTGAAATCTTTAATGAATTTCATCGTAAAACATAATGTGTTTGGTGAGACACGCTGCTGGATGTATTCTGTGGAGTGGCAGAAACGAGGATTGCCACATGCACACATTTTGATTTGGTTGGTTGAAAAGATAAGGCCAAATGAAGTTGATGCAGTGATATCAGCTGAAATCCCTAATGTACAAGTAGATCCTGGATTGCATGAGGTAGTTATCAAAAACATGATACATGGTCCCTGTGGAACTCTTAATCAAAATTCACCGTGTATGATGGATGGTAAATGTTCAAAACGATATCCACGGACATTAATATCGGAAACAATTACTGGTAATGACGGTTATCCATTGTATCGTCGCAGATCGACAGCAGACAATGGAAAATCAACAATTGTCAAATTAAATCAACAAGATATTGAAATAGATAATCGTTGGATTGTTCCATATTCACCCATTTTATCAAAGACATTCAAAGCACACATCAACGTTGAATCTTGCCATTCAGTGAAATCGATTAAATACATTTGCAAATATGTAACCAAAGGGAGTGATATGGCTGTGATTGGAATTGGTGCAGAGAATTCTAATGATGAAGTTACCCAATACCAAATGGGCCGCTATGTCAGTAGTAATGAAGCAGTTTGGCGAATATTTTCTTTTCCTATTCATGAGAGACACCCTTCTGTTGTTCACTTAGCTGTGCATTTAGAAAATGGACAAAGAGTGTATTTTACAGCACAGAACGCAGTACAAAGAGCTGCTCAGCCACCATCTACTACATTAACCAGTTTTTTTGAGACATGCCAAAACGATGATTTCGCACAAACATTGCTATATTCTGAAATGCCAAAATATTATACCTGGAATCAATCCTCAAGGAGATTTATACGACGGAAACAAGGAAAACCAGTTCCAGGATATACAGATGTATATTCCACCGATGCGATTGGCCGGATTTATTCAGTACATCCAAGCAATGATGAATGTTTTTATTTACGACTGCTATTAGTCAATGTACGTGGCCCAACATCATTCCAACAGTTACGAACTGTTGATGGTGAATTGTGTGGATCCTACAGAGAAGCCTGTCAACGTTTGCAATTGCTTGAAAATGACGCTCATTGGGATCAAACTCTCAATGATGCTGTAATATCATCACACACTCATCAAATACGAACATTGTTTTCTATAATCATATCTACATGCTTCCCATCAAACCCAATTGATTTGTGGATGAAGTACAAAGATTATATGTGTGATGATATTTTGTATCAAATACGGAATAGAATGGGAAATCCAAATATACAAATCAGTGAAGAAATTTACAATGAAGCATTGATTTCAATTGAGGACATGTGCTTGATAATGTCAAACAAACTATTAATTCAATTAGGCCTGACCGCGCCCAATCGTCCAATGCATGACGCTTTTAACCAAGAGTTGCATCGAGAAAGACTGTATGATCTCAACGCTTTGAAAGAATAAATTCAAACAAATCTTCCACTGTTAAATGAACAATAGAAGTATGTATTTGAAACTCTTATGAAAGTAACAAATGATGAAACTGGAGGGATTTATTTCTTAGATGCACCTGGTGGTACAGGAAAAACTTTTTTTATTTCATTAATATTAGCAACAATTCGCTCACAAAATAAAATTGCACTTGCACTCGCTTCGTCGGGAATCGCAGCAACTTTGCTTGAAGGTGGTCGAACAGCCCATTCAGCACTAAAATTGCCATTAAATATGCAAAGCAATGAAACTCCAACCTGCAACGTTTCGAAGAACTCTGCAATGGCAAAGGTTTTGCAGCAATGTAAATTGATTGTTTGGGATGAATGCACGATGGCACATAAAAAATCTTTGGAGGCTTTAGACAGAACCTTAAAAGATCTACGTAGCAATAATAACCGATTTGGTGGTGCAATGATTTTATTAGCAGGAGATTTTCGTCAAACATTGCCAGTGATTCCACGATCAACGCCAGCTGATGAACTCAATGCATGTCTAAAGTCCTCCAATTTGTGGAAACATGTTAAAGTACTTCATTTAAGCAAGAATATGCGTGTCGAGTTGCAAAATGACCAATCTGGAAACATATTTTCTAAACAACTCATTGACATTGGTAATGGCGAATTTCCTATAGACATGTTGACGGCTTGCTTTTGCTATGACTATAAACAAGTCCCAAGGGCAATCATTAAGTGTTTGTGGTATTAATCTAGAAAACCCATGTTTCTCACATGGTCAATTGTATGTTGCCTGTTCCCGTGTTGGAAAACCATCAGATTTGTTTATCTATGCGCCAGGTAATCAAACAAAAAACATCGTATACCACAAAGCAATATAATGATAATAATAATAATAATAATTATGATTCACATGATTAACAATAAAGCGATTACTTACTTTTCAATCCTTATATATGTTTTATTTAATTATTTTTTATTCACAACGCCCTATCACCAGGGTGATGGTTCTGTTCAGGAGAATTTTTTAAAATACGTAGGCACAAAAACTGCCACATTACAAATCTTTTTGACAGGACGAAGTCTGTCGGGTCAGCTAGTATTATATATAGATACTTTAAAAATTCACATATTTATGTATTTTTTTATATTTTGACTAATTATGTATTAATTGTTTAAATATGTAAATTGGATATTAGTTTGTCCAACTTGTGGTGAAGTATTCATATATTTTAAGTGCTTATATTTTTTATAATTATGTGTACATATGTCAGATTTATTAAAATAATTGGTAGCTAATTTAATTGTTTTCATATAACATTTTCTGTAAATTTATAATAAATATTCCATTGTTATTTTTGCCATACCTCAGAAAAAAAACAGAAAGACCAAACTTTCAACAGGCAAGATAAACTTACGAGCTTACTTAAAATTGTTAAAATATAAAACAAAAGAACAATCAATAACAAAATTAATTACAATATTTTGATCAAAAATTATATATAGTTTAGTTTTATTATCCTTTATATTTAACATATTATATATATATATACTTTAAAAACTGAAATATCTATATATTTTTATGTATTAATTATGTATTAATTGTTTAAAAATGTAAATTGGTTATTAGTTTGTCCAACTTTTGGCGAAGTATTCGTATATTTTAAGTATTTATATTTTTTATAATTATGTGTACTTGATAGTACACATATATCCGTTTAATTAAAATAGTTCGTAACTAATTTAATTGATTTCATATAACATTTCTGTAAATTTATAATAAATAGTTCATTGTTATTTTTGCCATACCACAGAAAAAAAACAGAAAGACAAAACTTTCAACAGGCAAGATAAACTTACGAGCTTACTTAAAATTGTTAAAATATAAAATAAAGGAACATTCAATACAAAAATTAATTACATTATTTTGATCAAAAATTATATATATTTTAGTGTTATTATCCTTTATATTTAACATATTATATATAGATACCTAAAAAATCACATATTTATATATATTTTTTTATATTTTGACAATTATGTATTAATTGTTTACCAATGTAAATTGGTGTTAATTTGTCCAACTTTTGGCAAAGTATTCGTATATTTTAAGTGTTTATATTTTGTATAATTACGTGTACTTTGTAGTACACACATATAAGTTTTATTAAAATAGTTTATAACTAATTTAATTGTTTTCATAAAAAATTTCTATAAATTTATAATAAATAGTTCATTTTTATTTATTGCCATACCTCAGAAAGACAAAACTTTCAACAGGCAAAAAAGTAAAACGTTAAAAAGTGAAACAAAGACCGAAAGAATATTCGAGGGCAAAATTTATGATGGCGCTACTTACAGAACGATTAACGTCTGTAGCATTCTTCTTCAGGCGCGCACCAACACTTTCAGTGACACGCACACACCCGAACCTCTATCAACGGGAAAGTTTTTCCAAAGACCGCCTGCCGAGTCGGAAAAATCGCGGGGTCCTGGGCGGCTTGGCGTTTGGTTTCGGGATATCCTAGAGATTTGGCGTTCGAGCGCGCCAACGCGATACTGGGAGAGTTGGATTCGCGAAGTTCATCGCTGCTGGAAAGTTCTTTCGAGTTGCGCCGATATAACACACGATTAATCAACGCCGTATTTACAAACATGCAATTTTGCAAATTTCCCGAAGCTTAAATTGAGGTCGTAATAATTAGAAGTTAAAATAAAAGAAGATTTAATATTTTGGCAACCTACCATTTAGTAAGGGGATCTGTTATTTGATTGTAAAAAAGTTATTCTTTAGTTTCTATAACAGGTTAATTGAAAAGTCCCCGGCCTGATACATAGATGGCGCTACTAGAATTAAATACATATGTCTTTTAGTTAGCTCCAACCCTCAAAAGATGCGTGTATAAATTTGACATTTGTCGGATCATTAGTTTGTGAATTATAGCATTTTGAGTGAAGCAACTTTTCTTATTTTGAAAAAAACGGATAAAACGGAATTTCGCGTGTTGATGAAATATTGCTTTTTGAAGGGAAAAAATACAGTTGAAGCAAAAACTTTGTTGAGTTGCCCCAGGAAAATCAACGCAGTGAACTCTCAAAAGAGGTTGTTACCGACGAAAACAATTAAAAAATCAACAAAATGATTTTGAATGACCATAAATTGAAATTGAATGAAATAGCAGACATTCTAAAGACATCAATTGAATGTATATATCATATCATTCACGAATATTTGGATATGAGAAAGCTCTATGCAAAGTGGGTGCCACGTGAGCTCACTTTAGACCAAAAACGACGAGTTAATAATTCGGAGCAGTGTTTGAAGATTATCTAGCGTAATAAACCCGGGTTTTTGCATCTATATGTGACAATGGATGAAACATGACTCCATCATTTCATTCCGAAATCCAATCGACAGTCATCCGAGTGGACTGCACACGATTAACCCGCTCCAAAGCGTGGGAAAACGCAAACAGTCGTCTGGCAAGGTTATGGCTTCTGTATTTTGGGATGCGCATGAAATAATTTTAATTAACTACCTTTGAAAAGGAAGGACCATTAACAGCGACTATTACATAGCGTTACTGGACCATTTGCAAAAGCAAAAGACAAATCGTACTACAAAAATGGTAACGAAAAGTTAGAGGGTCGCTATAATCAGTGTATCACCCTTGAAGGGAATTATGTTGAATAAAAAAACTAATTTTGCCGGGGACTTTTTAATTGACGTGCTATGCTATATATATCTTTTTAATTATTACTCTTAGTGGTTCAATAATCTCCCACTAGGCAATAAGCATTTCTTATGATTATTATTGTTGGGATATAATTACATTTATCTATATTTACGAAAATTGTGCAATTTTAAGTTTAGAAAAATTATAATTTTTGTTGTTTTTGTATAGTTTAGGGGTCTGATTTTTTTTTGTATATTTTAAAATCTCCTTTTACCAACGGGGGTTTATCTGGACTGGACCTACAGTTTAACGTGGGCTCCGAACCACGGTTCTCGGCATTAAGTCTACCGACTGGCGACTGACCAACTTAGAATTCGTCCCACAAGACATCCGGTCTTAACCAGCCTGGTTACTGGCGTGAGTGGTATAATTTTCCCCTGTTAAATGTTGCACTCTTGTTTAAGGGCAACCACACCAAGCAGGCTTCGAACCCGAGACTATCGCAACGGTTGGAGAACCGCCCTGTCTCCTTTACCACTGCGCCAACGAAGCGGGCTTTACTTTATTCGGCCATTTAACTATTTTTCGTAAATATTTGTGACATGGGAAAAGAAGTGTCGTATCTAATGTTTGATTAGGCCTGGGCATTGTAGGAAAGGTACTGCGGATCGATCGCAAGTTTAGGTGAAATTCCCACATTCAAAGGTCCCTCCATAAAGGTCAAAGGTATTGTTAATTTGCTGTTCCCTCTTATCAACCGGGCCAGCAGGCTTCCTCTCTCTATAAAATATCTCCTGTACAATATGCTGGTTCGATCAGTCGTTCTTATACAGCTCCAGTGTCTATCTAAAATATGTCTCACCTAGCTAGGTGGAACGTCTTCAAGTCTTTCAAAACAAAATTCTCAGGAAAATAATCAATGCCCCCTGGTTCGTCAGGAACAATCAAATTCATAGACAAACAGACGTCCCCCAAGTTCACGATTTTATATCCGAAGTCTACTCGAGATATTTATCCACTCTTCGTCTCTCGGACAATATATGTATTACCGAGCTGGCCGATATTTTAGGCCAATAACTCATTCGGCTCTTCCTGGCCTTATTCTATCACAGCCGACACTTCTCCGTCGTGCTCTAACTCCAAATAGTCTCGACCTTCTCCGGGAAGCGATTAACTCATGTACCGCAAACTGTGTGGTGTAATAACGACGCCACATCCTTACCTGGCCCTTGTGCCTCTTAACGGTGTTACGGGTTACGGGCACCCTCCTTACTAACAGTAAGAAGTAACCGTTAGGGTTATTAGATCAGCTGATAGGGTGAGGTTTAGTGGGTAGCCCAGAGGCAGCCTCCACATAACCAGTCCAACTAGCTCATTCCTGCAGGTCTTCCTGACAAGGTATCCGTAACAGGATTCCCCTACCCGGTTCCAGGCAAAAAAAAGGTACTGCGGGATACAAAAACCACATCGTTGAAAACTTGACTCATAAATTGTCATAGTTATGTGTACCCATCTATCATTATCTTTTGGAATAAATTATCATAAAGTTTTTATTTTATTATTTATTATGTAATTCAGCTTGAATGCATTTGAGTTCTCAAAAATTTACTAGTTCACGAATTAATTTGAAATGTAAACGAAACATTTTCAGGATTTTGCAAGGTTTGGATAAAAACAACTTGAAAGAACAAAAGGATTAAAAGGGACTTGCAACGTTCGACACCACGAAAAGTAAGTATTTAAAAGGATTTAAAAGATTAAGGGAGATTTAATAGGATTAAAAATCAATAACATCGGACTACGCTACAGCTAAGTGCTGGTTATTGGCAAAAAATATGTTCATGATTATACAAAATTAATCAATAATCACCAATAAGATATTTTTAACAAGAAAATTGAACCAACTTCAAAAAATAAATAAGGAACTCACTAAATTTTTTTTTAAATCAAACTTTATTATTATTTATTATTATATAACTTTATTTATAAAACAAGATTTTTTTAATATTTTTTTAAATATATTTTAAAGTCTCCTTTTGCCAACTATGGGTTTTTCTGGACTGGGCCTAAAGTTTAACGTGGGCTCCGAACCACGGTCCTCAGCATTAAGCCTACCGACTGGCGAGTGACCAATGATTTCTACATCCCAGAAGACATCCGGTCTTACCCAGCCTGTTTACTGGCGTGACTGGGATCATTTTCCTTGTCGGATGGTACACTCTTACCTAGAACATTCACAAATTTTAAACAATCACAAACATAAATGTATGACCATGCTCCAGCAGGATTCGAATCCGCGGCTATCGCAACAGTAGGAGGACCGTCCCATCGCCTTTACCACTGCGCCACCAAGCCGGAAAACTTAGACACAAAAAAACATTTCAAAATAAAATATGTAAAATATATACGTCGGTTCATTTTTTTTTTGTTAAAAATATTTTATTTTTCTCTTTTTAGTCTTAAATATTTATTCAATAAATTACGCAATTATTTTATTTAATATTACAATAGGTAGGCCAATTAAACTGCACCTTTACTTGCGACTACCCGTGTAAGGAAAAATAGGAATAAAGAAACAATGATTGAAAATAAGGAGCACTTAGGCGTCCTCTACTTAGCCTAGGTGATTTAACAAACATTCTAACTAAACAACAACAAAAAGTTCTTGTCCCCGCCAGGAATGGAACTAGCGACCTCCATTAGCGAGCTATATTCTTTAACCATTACACCATAGAAGCAGTTGTCCACAGTATTTCTACAGAGTCTTATATGCTAGAGTACAGAATGGCTCTTGCACTGAACGACTTCCGATTTTCCGTCACATCAGCTCTGAAATAACATTATACACATATATCTGCTTATTTTAGATAAAAAATATGTGAAAACTTTGTATCTGCTTTTTAGATTTGAGTGTTTCTCTCTATTTCTCCCCTTTTCCTCAAACATATCCTGATTTGGTTCCAATGGGACCACCTCGGAAGTGCTCTCTTTCGGATAAAAAAATTATTTTGAAAATTGGCCAACACTTGACTGAGAAATCAGCGAACATTCATTAAAAAATATATACAGCCGAACATAGATCCTCCTCCTTTTTCGAAGTCGGTTAAAAATGGCATACGGAGACTAACAGACTATTGCTTATTATGAAAAAATGACTATAACAGTTTTACGTCAGATTATATTTATATACAATTTCTAAACATTTTGAATATTGCTTTTGTACTTCACTAGAATCTTTATCCACCGTATACTCATTTCTAAATATCTCCTTGCATGTATTATGACCAATTTTTTACTTTGAAAAGAAACACCAGAAAAATACATACAATATATATTAATTAAAATATTCTTTATGATTTTCAGCAACTTTTCCTCATTTTTCCAGTACCATGGCGATATCGTATCGAAAAAACGATATTGGTTTAGCAGTAATCAAATCATCGATCCATTTTTCGCACTTTTTCACCATTTCGATAATCCTATGCCAGTCAAACCGATGTTCAAATGTGATAGATGCGCTGACGAATGATGAAACAGCATCACCATATGCTTCTAATAGTTTTAAAAGGTAACAAAATTACTATTTTGTATAAATAAATGACAAAACCATCTAATTTCATCTTTGGATAAGTTAGTTACTTTAACAGTTCCGTACATGATACTTCGAAGTTTTCATCAGTGAATATCATCAAAGGAAACGCGTTTTTTGTGGAAAATTGGCTTTATACATCAACGTAATCTCCATCAAGAGACACACAATCATTCTAGCACTATCACACAATCTCTCTAACATTTCAATACCACTTTTGTAGAACGATTTATCTTTTACCCCAAAATAGGGCTATCACCAGTTGCTGTCCACTCAGATGACGATTCTTTTGATTACGTTATAATGACAATTCATCCATTGTCACATATTATCGCAAGAATTCCGACCTGTCATATAGCATAGCAAAACACTGCTCAGAATCATCAACATGTTTTTGTTTTTCGCCAACAGTGAGCAAACGCGACACCCACTTTGAACAGAGCTTTCTCATAGTTCAATGCTCATGCAATATAAAACCAATACGTTATTTTAATATCTTTACGATGCTAGCTAACTCACGCAACTTGACTTTTCGATCATTCAAAACGATTTTGTGGATTTTTTTAAATGTTTTTTGGTGTTTGGACTCATTTAGACATCTACTGCGTTCTGCATCATCGGTGTCTCTACAACCATGTTTAAAGTCAGAAAACCAACGCTTTATTGTTGTTTCTGATGTAGCGGAATCCTTGTAAAACATTTCAAGCCATTGCTTCGCTTGAACGATATTTTTCCCATCAAGAAGCAGTGTAAAATTAGACACCAAATAATTTCTGATCCAGTGTTTTGATAACAAGAAAAGTAGTGTCACTCTTAGCACAATAACTCACAAACTTATGAGCAGAATATTATGAAATTTGAACAGCTTTCTGTTAAAGGTCGTTACTAACTGAAAAAGCGGTGAATATAATAAAACTAGCGCTATCGATGTGTTCGGACAGAAACTTTTCAGCCGATGTGTTAGCTACCATAAAATAGTCCATAAAAGTATTTATCATCTGAAGTAAGAAAGTGATTTACAACAGTAGAACAGCTGTATTAAAAAAAGATTATTTTCTAGATAACACGTCAATTGAAAAGTCCCCGGCATGACACATAGATGACGCTACTAGAATTAAATACATATGTTTTTTAGATAGCTCTAAGCCTCAAAGGATGCGTGTTTAAATTTGACAGCTGTCGGATCATTAGTTGAATTATAGCATTTTGAGTAAAGCAACTTTTGTTGGAAAAAAATACAGTTGAAACAAAAACTTGGCTTGACGCCGAGTTTCTGGATACTGCCTCAGGAAAATCAACCATAAAGGATTGGAATGCTAAGTTTAGACGGGGTGAAATGAGCACCGAAGTCATTGAACGCAGTGGGCGCCCAAAAGAGGTTGTTACCGACGAAAACATTAAAAAAACCATAAAATTATTTTGAATGACCGTAAATTGAATTTGAATGAAATAGCAGACACTCTAAAGATATCAACTGATCTTGTACATCATATCATTCACGAATATTTGGGTATGAAAAAGCTCTGTGCAAAGTGGGTGCCGCGCGAACTCACTTTTGACCAAAAACAACGACGAGTTGATGATTCGGAACAGTGTTTGAAGATAATCAAGTGTAATAAACCCGAATTTTTGCATCGATATGTGACAATGGATGAAACATGGCTCCATCATTTTACTCCGAAGTCCAATCGACAGACATCCGAGTGGACTGCACATGATGAACCCACTAAAGCGTGGGAAAACGCAACAGTCGGCTGGCAAGGTTATGGCGTCTGTATTTTGGGATGCGCATGGAATAATTTTCATTGACTACCTTGCAAAAGGAAGGACCATCAACAGCGACTATTACGTATCGTTATTGGACCGTTTGAAGAACGAAATCGCCGGAAAACAGCCGCATTTGAAGAAATAGAAAGTGCTACTTCACTAATGCACCGTCTCACAAGTCAGTGAAATCGATGACAATAATCCATGAATTGGGCTTTGAATAGCTTCCTCATCCACAGTATTCTCTAGATTTGACCCCCCCCCCTCCCCAGCGACTATTTCCTGTTGTCAGATCTCAAAAGAATGCGAATGAAGAGTTGATCGCCAAAACTGAGGCATATTTTTAAGTAAAGGACAAATAGTACTATAAAGATGGTATCGAAAAGTTGGAGGGTCGCTATAATCAGTGTATCACCCTTGAAGGGAATTATGTCGAATAAAAAAAAACTAATTTTGCCAAAAAAATGTGTTTTACTATGGTAGGCCGGGGACTTTTGAATTGACCTGTTATAGTTTTCATGTCATTCTTATAATTGATACATGTGTAATTATCATAATTGTAAAGATCTGAAATAAACAGAAAACAGTATAAATACTTTCTTTTATTATTATATGTTAAGAGGTTATCTATAACCGCTTAATAAAGATTAAATACGTATTTCTGTATACATTATGTCTTAATTATCAACTGCAGGCAATACTTACATGAATGTTTTACTATTGCGAAATTCTGCCTACCAAAAGTCACTGCTCGATGCAGAGATGAATAAAATGCTAACAACCTCAACGAGTCGATTGATGAAAACTGACTTTATAACTAAGAAATATGAGGTAAGTTATGCAAATAAAATCAAAACACGCGAACAAATTCGAAAAATATACAAATGTCGAAGTGATGTTAACGAGGCACTTCTGACTTGGTGTTTCAGTTAATATGCCGGATTGTTATGATTTGCTTTTTATTTTTGCTAAAATCTAGGTAGTCGCGCTTGCAATTTAAAACAAATAATTGTTTCGAATCCCTCTATCCTAAATTGTTATTATCTTCCATATTTCCATATACATAAAAATTAATTGCTATTCATTAGTCTCGCTAAAGCTCGAGAAAGGCTAAATCTATTTGACCACTTTATCTTTTAAAATATAGTATATAGTTCAGGCAAGGTTTATATGGTAAGAAAATAGGGAATAACTGCTAGAAAAATAGTAAAAATTACATTTTGTTTTCCCATTCAAAGTGTCACTGTCATCAATCAATCAATGTTGTTGTGCCTTTGGAAATTTATTTTGTGACTAATAATCAGGGGTGTGCAACTCCAATGGTAATTAGTGGGGCAAAGTTTGGCTTAGTTCAATAATTGGCGACGCTGACAACGTGAATTTGATTGGTTAATTTAAAATAGTTATGTAGAAACCTGTAAGGAAAATACTTTGCTGTGATTGGTCTGCCATTTGGCCTGATTACTTTGTCACGTCAGATTTATTGGCCAATAGTATTTAAATGAAAATCAAATTTAATTTTTAAAATTAATTTATTAAAATAAGATCCAATACAAATATACATAACTATAAATAATATAAATATATATAAACAAAAAGCAAAAAAAAAACAATTATGAACTCTATTCTAGGCAAAATTAAAATATCTATAATTCTTCTATAACGCCTTCCCATATTTCTTTAGTGCCATCAATTTTATGGGATCTATTAGAGTTCTAACTTATCTTGATATATTAGAAGGTAAACTTTAAATTCTTCCCTGTTGATATTGCATTAACTTCATTAAACCAAAAATACAATCACACCTCATAATAATTTTTAAAATTTGGTCTTGAAAATCATTTTGGATTGGACAGTTGAAACATTAAAAATGTATGTGTTTCTTAAAGATATTTAAATAGCCTGAAATATGACTAAAATACAATATTAGACTCTCGTTTTTCTCAGAGCAAAGTTCTCTGGAACTGAAAATATAGACTCAACTGGTGATTTTTAACAACCTCAAGTGGTTCTAGATCTCCTTTTAAAAAAGTATATCACATATCTAACATGTTCATCTTCTTCACAATTTTCTCCGGGAGAATGATGTGAGAAAATTGAAGTGATGATGTGCCCTTTTAAGGATTTCTCGAACATACTAGGTGAAGGATGCTGTTTCTACCTCCATGACCTCTTATAGATCCAACAAAATTCTTTAAGCAACCATGGTTAAGATTTGTTAAACAAATGTAGTCATTTGTAAATTTAGACAAAATAGATTTCTTTAATAAATCCCCTAAAAGTAGCAGTTAAATTTTTAATTGATGGCACCGTAACAAATATTTTCTTAACAAGACAATCAAATTTAAATATATAGTAGCTCTACTATAAAATTACTGAACTCTGATTGTTCTAATAAGTTAAAGTATTACAAATATTTTAGGGATATTTTACAATTAAAAGTAGTATTTATTAAAACTAATTATCCAGTTATATTAATTATTACCTTCTTGTAAGACTTCTTTATGTAGACACATCACACTGACAGCCTACGAACAACTTATTTGTATGTATTGTACATTTTTTTTGTGTTTAAAATATAAGTATGATTATTCTTTAATTTTTAGTGAGTTCCTTATTTATTTTTCAAGTCGGTTCAATTTTTTTGTTAAAAATATTTTATTTTTCCCTTTTTAGTGTCACATATTTACTTAATAAATTACGCAGTTATTTTATTAAGTTATATTACAACTGGCAAAAGAGCCCAATTAAAAGTGCAGCCGTATTAGGAAAAGTAACATTAAATAAGCTATGATTAAAAACAAGGAACGCTGCACGACCTGGGGTTCATTATAGGGTTTGCGCTTAAAAAGCAAACAGCATGGTTTTTATATTAAATTATATCCTATTTTTCGTCATATCAGCTCAGCAATAACATTATAAACAAATATCTGATTATTTTAGATAAAAATATGTGAAAACTTGAGCGTTTCCCTCGATTCACCCCCTACCCCCAACAGATCTGTTTTTTTAAAAATAGGTCTATAATTGACGGAGAAATCAGCGTACATTAAAAATATATATATACAGCCGAATATAGAACCTCCTCCTTTTTCGAAGTCGGTTAAAAATAGTTTTTGTTTAATTCCGACACCTAATACATAACTTTTTGCATCTGATTATTTGTCTTATCATTACCCAGAAAGTAAAAACCACAATAAACGTAAAACAATAAAAATAATCCGGCCTCAAACAAATGCGGATGATATCGGAATGCACTTATCATCGTAGTTGGCTGTGTTTGCCCAACGGAACAACATACTTGTTGTAAATGGTTGTCTATACGTACCGAATCACTTTAGATGCGACATTGTTTTTGTTTACCGAAGCGACGTGGAAATAGAACTTGATTGATTATGCGACATATTGGATTATTAATTGTATACGCGTCGAATGGAATGTTCCTAATGGAAAGCGGCGGCTATGCTGGGTGTGCGGCGAAAATATAGACGAAGATCGTCTGGTGTATTAAAGCCAGTCAATGATTTAAATAACCCCTTAAGTGCTTTGACTCAATTAACCTTAATCGATAATTATTGATAAGTAAATATTTATGGACAATCAAATTTAAACACTGTTAATCAGTAATTAAGAACGGAAAGTGTCAGGCGGTAAGAGATAATTGCTAATTATATTATGAGGATTGCGGACGAACACTTTCTTATATTTGTAATTATTTTCATAATATTTATGAATATAACAGGTCAATTAAAAAGTCCCCGGCTTACCATATAAAACATATTATTTTGGCAAAATTAGTTTTTTTGTTCAATATAATTCCCTTCAAGGGTGATGCACTGACTATAGCGACCTTTTCGATACCATTTTTGTAGTAAGATTTGTCCTTTGCTTCAAAATGGGCCTCAGTTTCGGCGATCACCTCTTCATCCGACGAAAAATGTATTCCAAGGGACCATTCTTTTGAGATCTGAGAACAGGAAATAGTCGCTAGGGGCCAGATCTGGAGAACACAGTGGACGAGGAAGCAATTCGAAGCCCAATTCATGGATTTTTGGCATCGTTTTCACTGACTTGTGACACGATGCATTGTCTAGGTGAAATAGCACTTTCTTTTCCTTCAAATACGGTCGTTTTTTGGCGATTTCGTCCTTCAAACGGTCCAATGAAAATTATTTATTGCCATTTCTTGCGTTTTCCCACGCTTTGCAGTTTCATCGCGTGCAGTCCACTCGGATGACTGTCGATTGGACTTCGAAGTGAAATGATGGAGCCATGTTTCATCCATTGTCACATATCGACGCAAAAATGAACTCGCGCGGCACCTACTTTGCACAGAGCTCTCTCATACACAAATATTCGTGAATGATATGTTGTACACGTTCAGTTGAAATCTTTTGAGTGTCTACTATTTCATTTAGTTTTAATTTACGGTCATTCAAAATCATTTTGTGGATTTTTTAAATGTTTTCGTCGGTAACATCTTTTGGGCATCCACTGCGTTCACCGTCTTCAGTGCTCATTTCACCATGTCTAAACTTAGCATACCAATCCTTGATAGTTGATATTCCTGGGGCAGTATCGGGAAACTCGGCATTCAACTGTATTTTTTCCTTTCGCAAAGCAATATATTATCAACACGTGAAATTCCTTTTTATCCATTTTTTTGACAATAACTGAAGTTGCTTCACTCAAAATGCTATAATTCACAAACTAATAATCCGACAGCTGTCAAATTTATTCACACATCTTTTGAGGGGCTAACTGAAAAACATATGGATTTAATTCTAGTAGCGCCATCTATTTGTCAGGCCGGAGACTTCCTCTTATATGTTATAAAAATGAATTGTTGTTCGTTAGTCTCACTAAAAGGCTGATCAATATACGCGGATCTAATAACAGCCATAAGAAACCTCCAACTTCATCTAAACAAAGTCGAATTATGGTTGAACACATGGCGGATCAAAGCAAATGAGACAAAAACTTCCCATGCGACAGTCACCCTTTGTAGAAGGATTTATCCTCCAGTAAAAATGCATTATTATGAACTTCCGAAAGAATGCATTTTGATCTATGCTTAACATGAAAAAACATATACTGACAAAATGCAAACAGCTTGAGACTAAACTAAACCAAATGTATTGGTTGGTAGTTCATAAATCTAAATTATCCTTAACAAACTAAGTTTCACTGTATAAGTCAATACATAAGCCCATTTGGACCTATGGTATTGAACTGTGGAGTACTACTAGAAAATCTAACATAAATATCCTCTAAAGCTTCCGAAATAAAGAGTTGCGAATCATCGTCGATGACCCATATTACGTCTCCAACAAACTAATTCAGCGCGATATCCCCTTAGAACCCATAATGACCGTGATTCGAAGTATTAGTGCAAAGTACTCTAAAAAGCTGTTAGTGCATCCCAATGCACTCGCCAAGCAGTTGAATGTGCGCGATGACAATGAAGTGCGTAGGCTCAAACGCATACTACCATAAGAACTGATTAATAGACACATGGAGTGAGATACAATAATCTCTAAAATAAGTTAGAATTATCTTTAGAATAAGTTAGGATAGACTTTAGAGTACGTTAGAATAGTCCCTATAATAAGAATTAGATTATAAATTTGTGTTATTATATGTCAATACATGTCATTATAGTTATATTGTATAGCGGAAATCATAAAACAATACTTATTGCCCACGAGCAGATTGTTGAAGTTCTAAGAGATGAATAAACGTAAAGAAAATGTCACTGTCATCAATGTTTTCACTGTCAGAAAAGATCATTTTTGTTTGTTATGAAATATTTAGGAATATATTACCTATTATCATACCGCTATTAGTTAACATAATGCACCGACACTTGCAGATTTAATAGATTAACACAATTTATATTATATAAAAATATAGGTATTTTTATAACTAAATCGATTCGATAATGTGAAAATAATTACATATATCTTAAATATGATATTTTATCAGTCACCAAACTACTGGGAAAGCATGCATTTTTATATATACCTATCAAAAAAATGCATCCATGATTCTTACTGACTCTTATACTTCATCTATTGTCATGGCATCTTACGGTAACAGAAGTTTTCTAGTTTGAATTGCAAGATTGATATATATATATATATATATATATATATATATATATATATATATATATATATATATATATATATATATATAGTTATCTAAGCCTGTTAAAGTTTTGTGCGCCAAAAACCTGGCGATTTTACTAATAATCATTGATAAAATATAATGATGCTTAATGACCCTTTCATGTTTATACTCATAATGTAATATGTTGCGTTTTGTTACATATTCAAGGTTATTGAAACATAATGGATAGTCATAAATGACCCTATAGCCCTTTGTTCAGGTTTTTACTTTAGACCTCAATAAGTATAAGAAAGAAAAAGGTTTTTTTGCCCTATATCCCAAACAAATATACACGTAGTTTCTTTATAGATAAATGTAGTTTTCTTTTATTCCAAGCTTCAATATACCATTTTCCAAGAATCAAAAGCTCAACATTGCATGATTTTCGCCTGTGACCTTCATACATAAATATATATGTAGATATGAATTGAAACAAATGTACAACAATATATATACATATTATAATATATATATATAACCCCTAAAACCCATTCTGATCAAATATAACATATACATAAAAATATAACACACCTCTGAACTTCGAACGGAACAGTCCTTAATTTCATATATCTTGTAATTACAACAAATAATTCACACTGTAGGACAATCTTCACTAACGTTTGCATAGCAATTAGATTTTTCTCACTTCAAACAATACTACAATAAATAAATAATGACAGCAAATCTGATATAAACAAAATAAATGAAGTAATATAACCCGAACATATGCTGTTTTTTTCCGTCAAAATAACTGATAAAATATATATAGCCAGACACACATGCATACATTGAACACCAACAATTTGTTATCCATTGCCTGATTGATTGACTGAGTCTAGTTTTCCCAATATCTTTTTACACGATTTTATATAATATAAAAATTAGTTAAAAATGGCTATTCGCGATTATAAACCTGATACTTTTATTTCACACTTTTTCCTATTTACATGAATGTTAGACATAGAAGCGATTTTGCTACGTCGATAATATAACAAAATTTTTGTCAAATATTAAAAATAAGTAAATTTAAAACTCTTCAATAGTACATTCCATAATAATCTTAATAAAGAATAAAGTATTAAAAGTACTAACAAGGTGTACTATATACTTTTGAGTAAAACAGGTGAACAGAATATTAAGAAAGAAAGACTCAAAGTTTGCTTTCAGTATAAGAAAACAAAAAAAAGGACTCTGATAGATTCTATTAAATTCATGGCACTAAACGGTGTAGATTTGTATTATATTATGTCTTAGAATGTAGCTAAAATAATCATCATAATCTCAAGAAACGCAGAAGATGTTACTTCCTACCGTTAAGTTTTTGATAAATAATATGTAAATATAAAATAACTGATAAAATATATATAAACAGACACACATGCATACATTGAACACCAACAATTTGTTATCCATTGCCTAATTGATTAACTGAGTCTAGTTTTCCCAATATCTTTTTACACGATTTTATATAATATAAAAATTAGTTAAAAATGGCAATTCGCGATTATAAACCTGATACTTTTATTTCACACTCTTTCCTATTTACATGAATGTTAGACATAGAAGCGATTTTGCTACGTCGATAATATAACAAAATTTTTGTCAAATATTAAAAACTAGCGACCCGCCCCGGCTTCGCACGGGTGCAATGCTGATACTAAATTAAATACACTACAGAAAAAATATGAACGTTGTATATAAAAACATAGCGGCCCGCTCCGACTTTGCACGGGCATAAAATATATATGCCTATGTCACTCAATGAAAACATGATTAAAATCGATCCAGTATTTTTGGTTCATTCATTACTGCCCTTGGCCTGCACGCATTAAATTTGGAGTAAAACAATTCCTCTTCCCCTATACTTACTATGAAGATTTCCTGCTATCTTTGGAATATCTAAATTCATACAATTTTTATTACATTACACATTTTTAAACGCAAATTTTAAATTTGTAATATCTCCGAAAATATTTGTTTAATTTACATGCTGTAAGGAACCATATTGATCTATATTAATTGCACACTGTATTTAAGGTACTTAATTCGATAAGGATTAATGCCGTATTGCTTAAAATAGCTTCGTAAATAAGCCATTTTCTCACGTAAAAAGTAAACAATAAAAATGGTTAATGTGGGTTATCCCTAAAAGATAAACATATACCATCGCGGACTTTTTTGTAGACCTTTTTATGGTGTACATACTGTAGTACATTAATTTGATCCAACTCGTAGGGTTAGGCAGCGTTTTTGCTAATTGCTAAATAAGCCTAAAAAAAATAGGTTAATTTACGACATCACGTTAGAAACCTCTAATATTAGCAATGTTGCCTTAGTATATTATGCATGTATTATACATATAAACCTTCCTCTTGAATCACTCTATCTATTGAAAAAAACCGCATCAAAATCCGTTGCGTAGTTTTAAAGATTTAAGCGCACATAGGGATATAGAGACAGAAAAGGCGACTTTGTTTTATACTATGTAGTGATAAGTAAATTTAAAACTCTTCAATTGTACATTCCATAATAATCTTAATAAAGAATAAAGTATTAAAAGTACTAACAAGGTGTACTATATACTTTTGAGTAAAACAGGTGAACAGAATATTAAGAAAGAAAGACTCAAAGTTTGCTTTCAGTATAAGAAAACAAAAAAAAGGACTCTGATAGATTCTATTAAATTCATGGCACTAAACGGTGTAGATTTGTATTATATTATGTCTTAGAGTGTAGCTGAAATAATCACCATAATCTCAAGAAACGCAGAAGATGTTACTTCCTACCGTTAAGTTTTTGATAAATAATATATAAATATAAAATAACTGATAAAATATATATAAACAGACACACATGCATACATTGAACACCAACAATTTGTTATCCATTGCCTGATTGATTGACTGAGTCTAGTTTTCCCAATATCTTTTTACACGATTTTATATAATACAAAATGTAGCTAAAATGGCAATTCGCAATTATAAAACTGATACTTTTATTTCACACTCTTTCCTATTTACACGAATGTTAGTAATTACATAAATTATTTACATTATAATAAATTACATTATTATTTTATTACTACAGTTAGTGATTCAACAATCTGTCCAGTGGACTATAAATTTCTTATGATAACATTATATACATAACATCTAGAAAATCACTTCCTTAAGTGATATCCTGTGTAAAATATTTAATTCTAAATCTTACTCCACAGTATATAACATATGTGTCCATTAATCTGATACGATGGCTATCAATATTTTGCTTACACACTTCACATTGAGGTGCAGTAACACTCTTTAAAATTATTTAAAACACAAAAACTTTGACCTACACTCTTTATGAGCCCTAAAGGAATATCGTGCCGTATCACTTCAGTGGAGACATAGTAGGGAACTGCTGCATAATGGCAACATGTAACTTGCTAGCAGTAGCCCATAGTTGGTGGCTGGCAGTAGCCCATTCCATTAACAAGGAATACCTTGTTATCTAATGATAACTTAAAGTTCAAGTTATTTTTGTTTTGCAAGTATGTATTTCTTCCAAGTTAGGCGTCGGTTTATATGCATGCGAAGATATTATAGTCCTCTGCCTGGAGTAGTTGACAATTATTGATATTCACTGATGGGCATGTTCTTCTAAACATAAACAAGTTACATCGGTAGATTTTGTTTAATTTTCATTAATTCGCCGTATGTTCAGCCACAATTGTATTTTATTGAGGTGTGCTTAAAGGTTGTTTGATACTAACACTGAATCATAAGATACTAAGACTGCGTGTCCTCTGGATATACTGCCACAATAGTGATTTTTGTGATCGGTGAATCTATAAATAAGAGATATAATATCGGACCTTGTTGAATTCTTGAATATATTGGATATAATTCAAAATCTTCCACGTCTTATTTTAATGTAAAATATGTTAGGCAGAATTTTAGTAACAAAGTGAGGATGAGGGGGAAGTTTTTTTTTAATTTAATAACCTGCAATTAATTTAATAACCTTTACCCTGCAAGCCTGTACGCCACACTTCATCAAAAGCCTGAGATATGTCCAGGAATGCAGCCAAACAATATATTTTGGTATTTAAGTTTAGATTTATTTTGTAACTCTCAAAAGAAACATTACTTGGAACCTTTGCTGACGACACAATATTTATGGCAAAAGATGTATTTCTGCCTAGGGTAATAGAAAAAATGCAAGTGGCAGTCAATAAAATCTACAAATGGGCGAAAAATTGGAAAATTCAACTTAATAGCTCCAAATCTATCCACGTTAATTTTGCATTGCGGCCAAATAATAAAAACTTCATTATATCACTCAATGGATACCCGATTCCTCAAGCAGAATCAGCAAAATACCTTGGAATCCATCTTGACGGTAGATTAAATTGGAAACATCACGTTAGAAAAAAGCAAAAGCACATTAGAAAATAAAACAACTATACTGGTTAGTCGGAAGATACTCTCAACTTAATCTAAAATTAAATATGTTGATCTATAATACAATTATAAAGCCAATTTGGACCTATGGGTTGCAAGTATGGGGTTGCACTAAAAATTCAAATCAACTAGTCATACAATGCTCTCAAGACAAGGTTTTTCGATTGATTACCAATGCCTATCGCTACGTAACCAACGAAGAACCGCACGATGACCTGGAAATCAAATGGATTTGCGAAGTTATCCGAGATTTCGCCTTGAACTATAACAATAAATATAAATAATATAGATATAATGTAAATTTATCTACAAAATATAAATATAACATAAAAATAAATATATCTATAAAATACAAATATTATATACACACATATATATATATATATATATATATATATATATATATATATATATATATATATATATATATATATATATATATATATATATATAAAACCGTAAGCAAAAAACTTTGATGCATTGCAAATCAAAATTATCTCTTCCGTCTTTTTTTTTATTTGTTTAGTGCCATGAATTTAATAGAATCTATCAGAGTTCTTTTTTTTTTGTTTTCTTATACTGAAAGCAAACTTTGAGTCTTTCTTTCTTAATATTCTGTTCACCTGTTTTACTCAAAAGTATATAGTACACCTTGTTAGTACTTTTAATACTTTATTCTTTATTAAGATTATTATGGAATGTACAATTAAAGGGTTTTAAATTTACTTTTTTTTAATATTTGACAAAAATTTTGTTATATTGTCGACGTAGCAAAATCGCTGAATAAAATAATACATCGCTAAATAAAATAAAACATAGCTCAAAGACCTACTGACAGTAAAATAAAACAATGTTGTTGGAGTCTGGGGCACGAGATATTGTCTTGCCTCTATAGAATCAGTCTCAATTTGTGAGTCTGCTGATTTATTTATAATTGTATGTCACACTTAATTCAAATTAATTAGTTCAAAATTTTTCAAAAGTTTTACTAAATAATCTGAGATGTACACTACGGTACAACGTAAAAATTTGTTTGCTCTTATAGGAACATCTGGACTGAAGTTATAGAGTCAAGTAATTAATGGTAAGAATGGGTAGAAAATGGGATGAATACAAACTTTACCATTAACTTCTGGAGTTTATTCAAATGTCGATGATACTTGCTCCGAACACCCTGGTAGTGGGCCTGGAATGATGGAAATAGGCACTACAATCACTAAATTGTTCATAAGTACTTAAAAGAAAGTTTAAATGTATCACAAAAATGTCTGACATGGTAACGATCATAAATCTGTTTCATGTTTAACCCACCCAGTTTAGAATTTTTAATATTTTCTACTCATTTCATAAAGATCGCCGGGTACTTTTTAACGGAAAACGATGATGTATTTCCTCACCATCTATACGTCCGATCACACAGCACTTCCTAGAACGAGAATGCATTTCAAATACCGACTTGTATATACTAATAAAATAAAATAATAATTATTTTATATAATATAAAATATACGTTATAAAAATCTAACCACATTGCTTTCTCTATAGGGCACATTGAAAATGTACAAAATAAACAAACCGTAGAACAAAATGAACCAATCAGATCCCGTCGCGGATCTTAGCATAGCGAATAAAACAAGTAATATGTTAAAGGTGACATCTACATGTTGGACGTTGCGAAACATTTCGCCAAAATTTCCTATGAAGTTAAATCTCTATTTCTCTATGATTATAATCAAATAATAGTAACTGTAATTAAGTCACAAAAATGCTGAAGGTACCCTATATCGGGTATACAAAAGTAAACAAACTGAAACGAACAATCGCGTTATAGTAATGAACCAATCAAATTCCTTTGTGGGACAATTCAAACGAACCAATCTAAAAAGTGGTCTCAGTGCCTGCATTGTTAGGACCACGCACAAGACACTTTCTCGGTTTCGCCTATTTAAGTTAAACCTCTATATAATATTCTATGAACCAATCTTGATACACAGATTGAATATCTGAGTTCAGGCCATCAAACAACGTTCAGAATAGTTCTGATCTGCTCGTTTCCAAAAGTTGACCTTAATTTGTAAACTTGTGTATTTATACAAATGTTCGTATGTTGTCAATATGTAATATAATTGTTGATTATATTTGTATTGAAAAGAGAAAAGACGTTCGGATTTTTTTCAGAAACAACTATTGAAGTGTTTGACGTGGGTTTAAGCTAATAAACTTCTTTCTCGTTGTTTTTCGGTTTGGTTGGGCGGATAAAACGGTCTCCTATCAAAAAAGGCACATTTGTCACTGGTTTTATTCGTTTCAAAAGTTTGTACCACTTTTGTTTAACTATGTTGGTCTACAGAACTTCGCGTACGTTTATAACTTGTATTGTACGAGAATGTCAGAAGTGATAAATGATGGAAATGAAACGATGGACAGACTAGAAAATACGAAAAAAACAAACGAAAATTAATGCTTTGCATTATTCTGGATATGTCGCGAGTTATTATTGACATTTACATTGTTTAATAATTAAATTTGCATATAAAACCGAAAACAACGAGATAAATCGGAAATATGACGCTATTTCCTTAAAACCTATTTCTCTATGTAGTAGGCTTAAGTTTCCATTAAACTCAGAACCGCAGCAAATTGAAATACACTCGGAAACATCTAGAAATGGAAAATGTACAGTCTATCAAAATTATGCAGGTTTTCATTGTTTTATACAGTGTTTTAATGCTGATTAAAAGATGATTGAAGGTATTGAAAGTATTCCGATAATTTTTTACTTTAAAAAAGCAATTATTGAGAAAAATTGGTAGAATATACAGAGAGTGGACAAAATAATATAAACACTATTTATTATTAAGGTACTGAGCCACCATTTCATCTTAAAACTGTTGCAATATTTTGAGGAATAGATTCATAAACTGTTTGAATAGTTTTCAACGAAATGTTATCCAATTCACCTACTAAAACGTCCCATTGCTGAAGTCAATTATGTTGAAGACCCCACTCCTAACTCAGTACTCTAACACTCTTTTTTTGTCCTGAAAAGGAAGGGCGAATCCTTTTACAGATACTGGTCGGGGAGACCCGCAGGAATAAGCGAGTTGGACTGGTTATGTAGAGACTGGCCCTAGGCTACCCACTAAACCCCATCTAATCTATACACGTCAAGACGTCGCAATGTTGCCGCATCAACTCTCAGTTTTAGTTCAGTTTGCCTTTGACATACAACAATATTCTACCCTAAATAAAAAAATTGAGCAAAAATGTTATCAAATATAATTTATTTTTAACATTGTAGTGCATCTGAAAACTACTGTTAATAATACAGCCATGATAGTTTATAGGTTAGAGCTATAACCTCTTATCACAATTACTTTCAAGAATTTTGCATACGTCTAACAACCGGACGACTTTGACAGGCTCATTTGTTTAAGCGTTCGAACTAATCAGACAGTATTGTGTCTCTTTTTAACAAGGATAAAATGAGAAGGAAAATATTGTCTGATTCTAAACTGAATTTACAGATTGCGGCAGGTAATACATTAAACATCTTGATGGCGTATGTAAAAAAAAATTGAATAGACTATGTATACTATAATATGGGTTTCTGGAAAGATATATTTTCAATACCTTCCTGTATTTGCCAAAAATATAGGTTTATTTTCATCGATTAATATAACGTTATTTTTTCAACAGGTCTAAAGAGCAAACGTCATCTTATTCTGCTCGAAATTCGACAATTTCTGGATATTTTTTTTTATTTGACCGTTTTATCTGCCTCTATACAGAACGAAACGCCATCTACACACTTTAGAATTTATAATTAATACCTGATAAAAAATTGATTTTGATGCTTTCGTGAACAACGTTATTATTTGCTAACTGAATATTGACGTCATATTATCGCGGAGAACGTTTTGACACGAATTCGTATCATAAAATGATATTAAAAACAGCTTTTTTTCTTGAAAAGCCTTATTTTCCACAGAAATAACATATTTTTAAGAAACAGTAAATATCTTAGAATACCACAGAACAATGTACGATATCATAATCATCTCGTTAATGTCACCTAACAAAGGAGTGGAGGAGTAAAGTGGAAGCAGTAAAAAGTAAAGTAAATAAAGGAGGAGTTATCTATTGATGTCTTGTAAACGTTATTTAAACCGCATCTGTAAATATGTTGACAGGAGGTTATAGACATATAGGGGATACGAGATAGGGGTTTAGTTTATGTTAAATTAACAGGTCAATTGAAAAGTCCCTGGCTTACCATAGGAAAATACATTTTTTGGCAAAATTAGTTTTTCTTATTCAACATAATTCCCTTCAAGGGTGATACACTGATTATAGCGACCCTCCAACTTTTCGATACCATTTTTGTAGTACGATTTGTCATTTGCTTCAAAATAGGCCTCAGTTTCAGCGATCACCTCTTCATTCGACGAAAATTTCTTCGCAGCGAGCACTCTTTTGATATCTGGGAACAGGAAATAGTCACTGGGGGTATATTTTGAGAATACAGCACTTTCTTTTTCTTCAAATGCGGTCGTTTTTCGGCGATTTCGTCCTTCAGACGATCTAATAACGCTATGTAATAGTCGCTGTTGACGGTCGTTCCTTTTTCAAGGTAGTCAATGAGAATTATTCCATGCGCATCCCAAAATACAGACGCCGTAACCTTGACTGCTGACTGTTGCGTTTTCTTACGTTTTGGAGCGGGTTCATCGTGTGCAGTCCACTCGGATGACCGTCGATTGGACTTCGGAGTGAAATGATGGAGCCATATTTCATCCATTATCACATAACGACGCAAAAACTCGGGTCTATTACGCTTGATCATCTTCAAACACTGTTCAGAATCATCAACTCGTGGTTATTTTTGGTCAAAAGTGAGCTCGCACGGCACCCACTTTGCACAGACCCAAATATTCGTAAATCATATGATGTACACGTTCAGTTGATATCTTAATGAGCCAATCATCAAGCCAAGTTTTTGCTTTAACTGTATTTTTTCCCTTCAAAAAGCAATATTTTATCAACACGCGAAATTCCATTTTATCTATTTTTTTCACAATAACAAAAGTAGCTTCACTCAAAATGCTGTAATTCACAAACTGATTATCCGACAGCCGTCAAATTTATACTCGCATCTTTTGAGGGTCAGGGCTAACTAAAAAACATAAGGATTTTAATTCTAGTAGCGCCATCTATGTGTCAGGCCGGGGACTTTTCAATTGACTTGTTAGATTCAAACCCTCAGTGTCGATTTGTATCGCCGTTCAACCAGTCGATACTTCTTTCCGAAAAGTAAAATAGTTTTTAAAGTGAAATAAAAATGTTTGTTGTTTTAAACGCTTCACATTTCATAACTTATATTGTTTGTCAATTGTTAAAATCAGTTTTACAAAATATACCAATAGAGGGTTCACCATATATTATGTATGGCAAAAAACACATAAAAAGGTATTAATGGTGACGAAAGTAAAAATATAAAACTTATATTAATGAAATTTACATATAAAATCCGAAGAAAATAGACGCACAGACTTGAAATATAACGCCATTTTCTTATAATTTATTTCTCTGAAACCGTAATATGGCTGTAATGGAATTGGCTTAAATTTCCATTTGATTTAAAGCCATAACGGTCCAGTACGCCTTTGAAAACATCTAGAAATATAGCTATAACCTAATCAAATTATACAGTTTTTCTTGTTTCACTTTATAAATAATGTAATTATGTTTATAATTTATTAACAACCAAAATAAGGAAGCAATCAAAATGATCGTGAAAATATGTTATAAAGTAAGTTATAATTATGCAAGAGACTTTATACATTTCAGTGCTAAGACTTAGTGATAATTAACATACACATGATACAGAATTATAGGTAATAACCAATAGAACCAAAGAGTAATGTAATAATAATTACAATTAAATTAAAATGTTTTCTCAAAGTTTCATCCATTCATTTGCAAATGTATTTATATAAACAGCAATATTTATCAATAATATTTAGTAAAAGAGCAAAAGATTAGCGTTACAGCAAAATATTATCATTAAAAGTGTAAAAAAAGTGAAGCACAATAACTTTTGAGTGAATAAACGACACCATCTTCCTGCCTAGAATACTCTATAATCTGTTTCATTTTAAACGCCCTAGAGTATAGCTTGATTCAATAATTATTTATAGAAATATATATGTAACTTTAAAGCTAACTATTAGGAAAACCGAAATTATTTTTACCCGTCTTAAGAAATCGATAAAAATTATCTTAAAAATACCTAACCAATTAATATAAAAATGAAAATATTATTACAAAACACAGTGACAGGAACAGTAGACATTCCAGTAGTATTACGTATTTTTTTTATTATTTAATTATTACATTGTTACTATATAATATGATAACTTAAATCTAGGTATAAAACTAGGAAGACCCATCGGCCCTATCTCAGTCTCTGGTGAAATAATATCTATACATATCACTGCAGTATTTTTTAATATATGCACCTCACTACACAACACTACACAAGATCAGATGGTTTGATTCTTTTGAGTTCTGTTCTGGTGGTATCTAAAAGCTGCAATACTTTAATATTATCATGAGAATAAAGTCTTTCCTCATGCCCCCTTGCAATTCTCTTGATTTCTTGACTGACTGTGGGTATCTGAAGGTCTCGATATAGGTAATCGGTCCTATAGTATTTGGGTGCGCCCACTATACCTCTCAGGGCTTTGTTCTGAAAAATGTGTATTTTATTTATGTAACACTTTGTAGAACATCCCAATAATTGAACTTCATATGTCCATATAGGTTTCAGTATTTGCTTATATAATAGCAATTTATTACGTACTGTTAATTGTGATTTTCTTTCAATTAGCCAGTACATTTTCCTATATTTCAATTCCACTTCTTTTCTTTTCTTCTTTATATGTTCCTTCCAGCGAAGTTTTGCATCGAGATTCATTCCGAGATATTTAGCGTTGTTGCTATATGGAATGATAGTATTATTTAATGTTATTGGTGCTTGTACGGTCTGATTGTAGGTGAACTGCACATGCACAGATTTACTTTCATTAATTTTTATTTTCCAAGCTTGTGTCCAATTATTTATATTGTCACTTGCCTGTTGTAATTTTCATGAGGCTTCTTCACTATTGTCTCTGACAGCTATAATCGCAGTATCATCAGCAAATGTAGCCATCGTAATATTGTCCATTTGTAGTATATTACAAGGGTAGAGTAGATAAAGCATTGGTCCCAGTACACTTCCTTGTGGTACACCTGATTTAGCTTCTTTTATTGTAGAGTAAGCTTCTTCTTGTTTGACTCTAAACATTCTAGTTGTAATGTACGATTTTAATAGTTCGGCATGTTCTTTTGGTAACATTTTTTGTAGTTTATGAACAAGGACCTCATGCCAAACCTTATCGAAGGCCTGTGCTACATCTAAGAATATAGCTGAGCATACTTTTTATTTTCGTAGGCTTTTTCAATAACATCTGTTTTTCTGTGAATCTGGTCAATTGTTGAACCCATGTCAATAAACCCAAACTGATGTCTTGATATTAAGTTTTTCCTCTCTATGAAATAGTGTAACATAATAACAATTAACATGATCACAATAGTTATAATCTCAATATCTGAACTAAAACATATTCTAAAAATGTCATTCGCTTTATTTTTTTAATATATCTGTATATAAGAAAATGTAACGTTCCATAGAAATAATTATTTTAATATAATAAGAATACATATACTGAATGATAGAACCTGGATAAACCAACTCATATCTCGTCACTATGCTTGCTTCCGTATTTTTAGTATCGTTCTAACCTCCATCCGTTATAGAAATAACAACCTCATAAAGCCGCATAACGTATGATTTATTATCCATTCTTAATCCGAGTAAGTGGAATCAAGCTTGAACAGTAAAACAAATGTGATTTAAATTGTTTAAAAAATTATTTTTCTGTCATTTTTTTAACACACAATAACAAAGCAAAATTGTGCAATTTTGATTAGGTTTACACCGGGGTAATTTCAACGAGCTAAAATATACTCTTAATTTTAATTTTTAAAATCACACAACCAAATAAACATTGATATTTAATTGAATGATTTAATATTTACGTTTTATATTGCATATAATTTATTTGATCAGTATGTATTTTATTCTTAATTAATATGTAGTTTATTATTGTATGATTATTTATTAATAATTATAGATATTATGGCGAACTGCGATATTCCCTGGAATTTCTCCTGGGTGATACCAAACGTGTTAGCAGCAACTTCTTGCCCAGAAACAGTAAATCAACTAGATTTTCTAAGGAAAGAAGGTAAAACAGTTTTTAAAAATAATAACAATGTTTTAAATATTTGTATTTCTCAAGAACTAATGTTACATGATTGCCATATTGTAAAAACAACAGTGTTTACATGAGTTACAACTGATGAGTTACTACAGGAAAAACCGAAGCTACTTTTTTTCACTATTATATTTGCAAATTTGTTTTAACTTGAAATATATATAAATCTAATTCTCCAAAGAGGCCAGTTATTCAAGGTAAATTAATATGATTAATTCAAACTTAATTGCAGGAATCCATCATTTAGTTACTCTCTCGCCAGATCACGTTCCTCCTATAACAAATTACAATGGGCTCCAGTGGAGTTATATACCCATAATTGAATTCGAAGCACCATCTCTTGACGACATCGAAAATTTTATAACGATCTGTAAAAAAGCTCGGGAGAAACAACAGGTAGCACAGTAGAAATATTATTTTCCAACAATAAATCAATTTTAAACTGATTTTTAGGCGATAGCTGTTCATTGTAGAGCCGGAAGAGGCCGAACTGGCGTAATGATAGCCTGCTACTTTGTTTACTTCCAGGACATGTCTCCCGATACCGCTATAGCCCAAATAAGAGCCCTGCGACCTTGGTCGGTAGAAACTTACGCCCAAGAAGCTTCAGTTCGTCACTACAGAGATCATCTCAGAAGTATCATGTAAATTCAAATATTCCATATAAAAAACATTCCACTATATTATAACTAACTCTATAACCTTTAAAGTTAAACGATTATAAATTATCTCGTTTTAATTGGCTCCGGTGCTCCTAGTTTGAACCTTTACCCTAAAAAGGGCCGCTAAACGTATCAAAAAGTTAGTAAATTACTTAAATGGCTTTCGATAGATTCGTTAAATACACCCAGAAAGTCATTAAAAGTCTATCCGAAAAGCATAAAGAAAATAGCAATTTAAATATCACTCAATTAGGGTAATTTAAAGGGAGACAGTACAGAAAGGGTTCGAATGTAAAACTGCGATCGTTATCTGATTATAGCAAAAATGAATTTTTGAGTATCTTATAAATATATTAATATTAGCAGTAGTAGCAGTAGATGTTAGTAGTAAATAATGCTAATTGTCATAACCAAAAACTAAATTGTACTAAAAGCATAAAAACGTCACTTTATGACTTTTGTAATTTGACACTTAATTATTTTGTTTTGTCATTCAAACTCACTCAAAATAGATTTTAACCCGCTTTAAAATTTAATTCTGAGTCTGACATCTGTCCATTCTTTTATTTTGGTGTCTTTGTTAACATATATACTGCACACAACCTTCTTTAAATTCCCACTGTCACACTTAAAACGTTCAGTCGGCGCTTAAATTTAAGAGCCCATTTTTCTATTCTATTCAACTTGATGGATATAAATAAAAAAGATCCTGGAAATGAGCTATTCTCACCTATTATATAAAGAAAAACAGAAACAGCTAAGCGAAAAAGATACCCTAGTAGCAAGATAATATTCAAACTGCGCAGGAAAAGTATCAGGTGCACCCTAACCCCAAAGCAAAAAGGGGGCTGCTATAGGTAACAGATATGTACACGGTTCCCTGTGAATGTGAAGTTTACATAACGCAAACAACGGTAGTATGTAAAAAATATCAACTATATCTAAGATATAGACGCTATCCAGTTAAGTTTAGCTGAACACGAGATAACTTTTCACAAATTACTAGCACCAACATTCAGCAAAAACCAAAATAACATATTAGAACTTGAGGCATCCGCCCTGATGATTCAACGAATAAGAAACATTCAGAATATATTCAACAACGTAAGAGTCAAGCTTAAAACCACGTTTCTATTATCTTCTAATTCAAAATTAAACAGATTTGTTCACATTATAAGCATAACGTGTCTGCTTCTCTTATCCATTTATTTATTTTATACCAGAACTTATTGAATATATTATATGGTATTGTACATTTTTATTAAGAAATTAGATTAAACCTAATATTTTTATCATCACCTGACGAAACTGACAAAAGAATTTTAAAAAATGACCAGCACTTAATATAAAAGCACTTACAATGTCTTCACTTATACATCAGTTATTGCTGCAAATGCGTCTTTAGTGAATTAATACACATTGCCAAAGATCGTTCTAAAATTTCCAAAATTCCGAAAGTTAATTAATATATTTCTTTTCAGAAATTGATAAACAAATGAAAAAACATACTTGAAAACAAAGAAAGTCTAATTACTTTATCTTTATTATAAACATGTGGGAATTAAAACAATATTTTGTAGGTTGTTTAGGAATTTACACCATTAGGCATATATTTAAAAAGATAACTATACAACATATCAAATAGTTTATGATCATAAACTTATCCAAAATGGTTCATTACTCTGCCTAGTCCTTAACAACTCCCGGCACTCTTTCTGGAAGGTATCATCTAAGAAATCTCTTCTGGTAAGTCGACTCTTGGGCTGAACATTCTTCATTACGGGAACAGCCGGGTTGAAAGCCATTTCCGCCATACTGAAGTCTTCAAAAAGTTGTTCGACAGACCTAGATAATCGACTGAATTAAAACCATTGTAAAAAAGAGTTTATACTCCTACATTTTTCCATATTCCAAAGACAAGCTGCCGTCTCCCGTTGCCGGTACACCACTAGCGATATATTTAGCGAATTTCCTCACAACAGGATGATAGTGATTAGCTAAGAGGACCATTTCAAATAAAGCCGTATTGGACGCGTTCGCATATTCTGGATCGTCAAATCCAGGCTGATATTTCCCGTCTCCCACAGAACCATCCAAGTCTAACAGTATATCAATAGACCGATTCAGCTGCATAAGTGTTTTAATTAATCCCAAACATCCTAAAGACCTGAATAAAAAATAATATATTTAAAGTTAGAATAACTGTGACTGAAGATTTTTCTAACTACATTTTGCCTCTTTAAGGCAGAAGCACGTCCCGGAATGCTTTAACGTGGCACAAATAATTATGCTCAAAAAACCTGACAAACCTGTAGAACAAGTCGAATCTTACAGGCCTATTTCGCTACTACCTGCAATATCAAAGCTATTTGAAAAAACTAATATTTAAACGTGTTAAACATTTGGCAACAATACCAGATTTACAGTTTGGTTTTCGAAATCATCATTCAACAATCGATCAAGTGCACAGAGTAACTGCGGCAATTGAAAGAGCGTTTGAGGAAAAGAAATACTGACCCGCAATATTCCTGGATGTATCACAAGCTTTTGATTGGGTTTGGCATTTGGGATTAATCTGTAAGATGAGTAAATTGTTACCGCGTAACTATTGTCAATTACTGGAATCATATTAATTCGGAAGAAAATTTAGAGTATCGGACGAAATGGCGTTCTCGACCTTTAAAACAATTTCGGCTGAAGTTCCACAAAGTAGCGTCTTAGAACCTCTCCTGTATCTGCTCTACACTGCTGACATTCCAACAACAAAAGAAACACTACTTGGAACCTTTGCTGACGACACAATTATTATGGCAAAAGATATATATCTACCTAGGGCAATAGAAAAAGTGCAAGTGGCTGTTAACAAAATCTACAAATGATTGGAAAATTCAACTTAATAGCTCCAAATCTGTCCACGTTAATTTTGCATTGAGGCGAAATAATAAAAACTTAATTATATCACTCAATGGATGCCCGATTCCTCAAGCAGAATCAGCTAAATACCTTGGAATCCATCTTGACGGTAGATTAAATTGGAAGCATCACGTTAGACAAAAAGCAAAACACATTAGAACCAAAATCAAACAACCATACTTGTGAGTCGGAAGATACTCTCAACTTGATCTAAAATCAAAGAGGTTGATCTATAATACAATTATAAAGCCAATTTGGACCTATGGGGTGCAAATATGGGGTTGCACTAAAAATTCAAATCAACTAGTCATACAACGCTGTCAAAACAAGGTTCTTCGATTGATTACCAATGCCTATCGCTATGTAACCAACGAAGAACCGCACGATGACCTGGAAATCAAATGGATTTGCGAAGTTATCCAAGATTTCGCCTTGAAACACGAAAGAAGATTACTAAATCATACTAACGTGGAAGCAATACAACTGCTGGACAGCGTGTAGGATGTCAGGAGATTGAAGCGAACCAAACCATACGAACTTATATAAAGTGTATACCTTTAGTGTAAACTATGGCTACAAGTTAATAATTAATAAATAATTATAATTTTATAATTGTGGAATACAAATTGATGTATTTTCTCCCACTCGTCTTGCTAGTTAATTAATCCAAGTACATAGGAAAAGTAGTAATAAATTAATTGTAAATTAAGATTGTACTAAGCGTATCTAATAAAGATGTTATAAAAAAAATACATTTTCACCAATAAAGAAGAATTTCCCATATAAACTTACCCATTGTGAAGCAACTGAAGAGACAATGTGGCTAGTCTCTTCACGAAACCTATGATACGCTTGTTGGTCAGTTTCCGCCTTCGTTTAATAAGAGCATCAATTAGTGTCTTTATAACAATTAGAGCATTTTCGTGATTTCGTCCAGCGTGAACACTGAGCAAATCTTTGTAGAGACTGTTGTAAAAGCTGTGAAATTATTAAGTTTATTTAAAAAATCAGAATCTCATATATAATGATGCCGACCTAGTTGGATCAATGTTAATAGCTTCTCCTTGACCACTAAGCATTATAAAAATTGTTTGTATACAATGTAACTGTTCCCTATATCCTAACCATTCTTCTCCAAGTAATTTATTTAGAACGTTCACTATATCTATATAGTACTCCAGATTTATACAGTGAGCAAACCTAAAATGTTTCATCCCATTATATCGATCTCAAAAATGCTTTCATATCTTACTTTGCCAGTCCTTCCAAGCACACCCCCAATAATTTAGGATTCTCTGAGTTCTTTAGTATTCGGAAATAAATGTTGAAAATAATCTTGGTGATTTCAGTTAAATTTTGCTGTTTAACCTGTCGGTTTTCTTCAGCTTTCGTCTCCAACATCTCCTTTTCTAGTTCCTGAAGCTTTTTCTTCCTCTACGACCCGACGAATATATATTTTATATTGCCGATTATATTGTTCGATATCTATACCTTGCGCTCTTTTTTTGACATCTGAAGGATCTTAGATTTTTTCGCATTGAGCTTCTTCTGTTTGATGTCTTGCTCCTTATCTTGATCTAAGTTAACGTTTCTCAAGTCCAACACAAGCAAAACTTCAAGTACGTCAACATGGACTTGTGTGTGTGATTTTAAGTAGTTGTTGATTAGTCGCAAAATCTGATAATTACATCGAATTAATTGAAATCCATCAAATCAGTTAAAGGTTTAAAAATTTTAAGAACAAAAAAATACTAAACTTCTTAATAATTAACTATTAAGGCTATTATAATTAATATTTTATACAATTACCTATTTATTCAAATCCAACAAGATCTATCTGAACTTTCTCAATTATTAAAAAGAAATTGAAAATATAACTATAAAGAAATTAGAGTTATTTAAGAAAGCTGTAACTCTACAAAGAAAATAGCTAGGCAAACTGGCAACATGGCACATCCTTCAATTATAAGAATAAGTGGAATAACTTAACGATTTAATAACTTTAATAATTTTGTGTGGAATTTCATCACTACAGCTAGAACTCGATCGAGAGGCTAGAGTAACGTGAACTGTGTTCCTGGATTTTAAAACCAGTTGATTTTTTGGAATCTGCCAAAAAATTATTAGCTTCAATTTTTGGAGGTAAAAATAAGTTTGCGATTACCTCTAGTTTCCAAAAAAAATCAAACGGCATATTAAAACTCTAGATCTAAACTTATTAAACAACTTACTAAATAAGTTATAACCTCCTAGTGTAGAAAACGATAAAAGAAAATAAATTTGGTACCTTTAATGTTATCTCTTCTTTTTTATCTTCTTTAAAAACTGTTTCAATAGCATTTTTAACTACGTCTCTAACATTTTTCCTGGGGCTGTTCAGAAAGGGAACCAGAACTTGTGTTATGTTTTGTGAAAAGTTAAAATATGGATGGGTAACCAACAGTTCACACATAGCTTGTATAGATAATTCAGCAAGAATAACATCTTCCTAAATATTACAATGTTCAATAGACAATAGTAAAAATAAAAAGTATCTGAATACCTCATTAATTTTTCTAGTATCCCCTTTCTTTTTGACTATTTTAAAACAGCACTTCTCTAGTTTTTGCAGAAACTTCTTATAATATTGTAACAATTTTTCTTCATATTTATGAAGTTTTAAAGTATCCTTTTTAACTGGAAGATGAGTAAGATAATTTAGAAACATATATTTATTTTAAAATTATACCTTTAACTCCATCTAATAGGACATTTTTTATCTCATACAATGGTAGAATATCTTTGAACACTTCCAATAATGAGACAATAACTAATTTCCTTACACTGACATATATTTCTGGTATATATTCATCCATCAGTTTTAACAATGTTTTAAGATTGTCAATCTTTTCCTCAGGGTTTTCTAACAAACCTGTAAAATCAATATATTTAAACATATATTTGAATTAAAATAATTTTGTATTTTTTATACCTGAACTTAAGGTTCCAATATGTAACTTTTTCTTTCTTAAAATATCATTTCTTGCAGCTAATAATTGTGCAGCTGATATTGGTTTACTAATATCTATACCACTTTCTTGATATGTATAGACTTCCTCTTCTTCTGATTCTTCATTTTCACTTTCTAACTGAGCTTCGTCTTCAGGTTTCTCTGATGTTTCCTCTTTTTCATCTTCATCTAAATAATATTGTTGATAATATTATGAAATATGCATATATATATATATATATATATATATATATATATATATATATATATATATATATATATATATGTGTGTGTGTGTGTGTGTATATTATTAAGTATATTATATGTTACCTGCTATGTCTTCCACAATTTCCTTATGAATGAGACCCCCTTTTTGTGTTTTTATTGGGAGCAGTGGTTTAATTCTTTTACCACTAGTATCTTCTATATTATCTTCATAATCATTTTCTAAAGTATCATCATCATCACTCTTGCGCTTTTTTGCTTTATGAATAGGACTACAAATAAACATATTAAAATTTTCTTATATAGTGTTTTAACATAGTTTACCCAGTATATTTCACTCGGTTCAATATACTATAACTTTTCTGTGCAACAGCCTGTTTTAAAAATTCTAAATCATCCTGCTCAACCATCCCCAACATATCTTCTCCATGATCGCTTTCCTCATCAGAATATTCCGCTTTCGGCGCATTCGGACGTTTCTCAGGAACACTTGTTACTTTCTTAAATTGTTTCGCTTGCTTCTTGATAACACCTTGCTTAACAAGTTTGTTCTTTTTCTGGTTATTCCGTTTCACTTTAGAAACTTTCCGTTTCTAAAAACAACTTGCTTTAAATCGAGCGCTAAGGAATATTTTATACGTACCACAGCCATCTTTAAAATAATATATATATATCAATTGAAAATTATTTTCAATTCACAATTTTGTTTGTTTTTACTTGGTTAGGTTTCAAATAATGAGGTTAGAAATCACTTTTATAAATGTGCCAAAGAAATTGAACTGTAGGCAACTAAATATACGTTGTATTTTTATTTCGTATAAAGTATTTCCATAAACAGGAAAAGTTAATATAGTAGTATTTCATTGGGGCGTAAATTCTTAACGTAGAATTATTGAAATTTAATGATGGTGACTAATATTCCCCAATAAGGTAATACGGTACAGGGAAAGCGATCGAGTCAGTCGCAAGGTCGAAAACCATATAAAGATATTTTTGTGTGTGGGACAGACCCCAGTAAAGGCTTTCAAACATACAAATATGTCCATCGGGAGGTTAATCGACTATTTATCCCGTATATTCCAAGAACTACTATTCCACTACCTAGAGATGTCGGGATTCGATAATACCTCTTCAATATTAATTATATTATCGTGTATACATCATAAGATTGTCGTTAAGAATTATTGTGTACAGGACATTCAAAACGCCCCAGCCTTTACATTTAAATAGTTTCAATCTGCATAGAACGTGAGGAATTATCACGGGAATCACGTAGGCCGTGGAACAAAGCCATTGTCATTCCAAATGGAGCTTGGGTGTGAACCACTGCACGACAAAAGAAGAATGCATCTTCGGTCGTTTTACCTGATGATTCAGACACATACGGGTACTTAAAGTAACTTTATACATAAGTAATTTATTATGATGAATTATTTTTATCATTATCAAGTCGCCTTTTTATTAATCTTTCTATTCGGTAATGAAGCTTCCGAGTTTTTTTATTTCGTTGAAAATTCTTATAAAATCATACTTTATACTACTTTTTTTCTCTGTAAAAAATGTTTATCTGTAGTTTTAAGAAATCCTGGGGAGTTACTTAGAGGAGGGGGTGAGAATAATATAGAAACAAACCAGAATTAAAAAATATTAATAGTATATTTTATATCAAGTTTGGAGCCAAAAGTTCATAAAATAACATATATCTTAAAACAGATACTTTATCATACAAAAAGTAAGTTAAACATGTCAGTGTATATAGGAAAATAATATAATGTAAAAATGTTAAATAAACACGAACTAATGCATATAATAATTAATGAAGCCTTTTAATGTATTAATTGATGGGTATATGCAACCTAATATACGTCTAGAAAATGTGGGATATGTGACAATAGTAAATGACCATATTTATGATATTCACCATAATCCAGAGGAATAACCCCCTGGGGGAATCCTTTGGGCCGGTGACTTTGGTGTTCTCTTTTCTTCGGTTACCTCGTCCTGTTTCAAGATATCGCCGATAGAGGATCCCTTGAAGGTAGCACTACTTTGCAGGGTGGACGATTCGGTGGATTCGGTGGCATCGCACTTCGTCGTTTTCACTTCTTGCACATGCAATTCTTGGATTTGGGTTACTACGGCGGTTACATCGGGAGCTGGGGCGGCGACCTCTTGCACGGATACGGTTTTGTCGACTTCGTGCTTGGTAATGGGGACCACGGTCTCGGTCTGGATTATTTGTTGTATGGTGCCAGCTTGTTTGTTGAGTCGCTGGGGTGACGGCTTCGGTACGACGTCCGGAATAGCGTCAGAACCAAAAATGTTGGAGGAACCACCGCCGGGAGGTTTCAAAATACGATTACAGCTGCGCTGATCGTGGAATCCAACGTATACATTCGCCATTATGGTATCCTGAAAATAAAATAACCATTAGTGACAGAAAATCATCCTATATTATTTATAGTCATTTTAATAAAAGAGCAAATAAAGTTTGTAAAAATGTAAAATTCATTTAAAATTCGGAGCGGATTTATCCTTCTGATTTTACCCTTGTCAAAAAGAAACAGAATGCTGTCTGATGCGTCTGAACATGTAACTAAATCATAGTCAGTCTTTCCAATAAAGCAGTCAATGCACGCCATCAATACCATCAAACATATTGCCAAATTAATTTTATAAAAACTTAAAATCCCTCTTAGGCTTGAAGCAATTTTCTTTCTCCTTTTACTAATTAGTATTACTCTAGTTAAAAGCAGAAGAATAGAATCCAAATAGTGTCCAAACATATCACCAAATCTGTCTATAAAATTCGATTTGTATTGGTACTGGTCAACATTGTTGTCATCTGTCAATGTAAATACAATAAAATAGCTCTAACCTACAAACTATTCTAGCTTTTTACTTGACTGCAATTTAAGTCCTTAAACAAATAGGTATTGGGTGTACTTTTTGTTAAAATAAATTATATTTTATAACATTATTTTTATTTAATTATTTTATTTACATGTAATATTTTGTTGCCAGAGACAAAATAAACGAAAACTTAAATTTGGCGCTGCAACGTTGCTTTATAAATTTTGGCTGTTTTATTGGAAGGACTATAGACAGACTTCAGAAATCAAACTAAATTGATTAAAATTATTTACAGCATCAGTATTAAAATAATTTAGAATCCATAAAAAAACATATAATTACAGTTTATTCTCTCTTTTATATCTCACTGTCCATTACTCTCTATTAATAAAATAATTTTATTTAACCTATAATGGCATGTCAAATAATATAAACATTATTAACTCAATTTCACAATATACATTATCACTATCAATAAAAAGGAACAATATTTCTGATATTTTCTATAATGTTTCATTCCATGACCATTATAAATGAACAAAACATGCCTTAACAATTGCTTTAATAGAGGTCTGTGTGATTTCTCGCAACACGAATAAAATATTTAGAAAATGTTGGTATGTTCAGAAACAACTATTAAAATAAATTGCTACTGTTCATAACTAGACACATAACAGTCTAATTAAATGAATATTTCTTATTTCTCTATTAATACAGCCTTGATTACGAAGAACTGCCAGCTAATACTTATATGAGTCCACGATTTTCAGACCAGAGAATCTGAATATTCGTACAGTTATTTTGAAAAATACACAGGTCTGTTATCTCGTTAATTATACATTAGGTTTTTGGTCAACTGTGGTCAAATAACGGAGATTTTATACGATTATTTTAAGAATCGAACCTTAAAATATCTCCTACTAATCCTAAGATTATATACACTAAAAGCGAGTGTATTTTTATCTGTTATTTTATATTTACCATAGAAAATTAACTTAATGTATTAAAAAAATCTCATAATTAGTTGTCGTACATATTCTTCTCTATATTTTAAATATACTTCAATGATCAGGTTCAGAGGCTTGTTCAAGTTTTAAGTGGTATTGGAAATGGCTGGTTTTAAGTGCTACATCGATACTAAAGAAATAAAACAGTTGGCACCACAAGATAAAGAGTTAATTTACAGCATATGGTAAATATATGTGTACAGAGATATTCTTTGTTCGCTGTTTCTTTATTTCTTTTTGCTATTCGTTTCATTAAATTCGTTTGTTGTAATTTTATATAAAAATGTTTAAGAATATCGGAATAAACTTGATTTTAAATTCAATTTTATATGTTAGTTAGTATAGTTATTTACAAAATATTCAACTTGGAAATAGAGATTGTAATGAAAGTGTATTAAAATATCCTTTATTTTATGGTTATATTCAATAAATTCTTTAATAAAAATAAGCTATTAAATGAGGAAAAAGAAGTTGTTTGTCTAAATTTACAGTAGGCGCTGGTATTTTTATACTATTAAATGAGTAATTCTTGTAAAATCAAGTAGTTCATTAAAAAGTAGGATTCCTTAATTTCTTAAGTGATATAATGTTCAATTGACAATAAAAAACTTAGTTATTTCGTGAATATATGAGTAGGTAATTAACTGGAAATTAACATTGACTGTGTTAATATCTTTGAATAATTTCATTGTTATTTCCGCCTCTATTATTTGGAAGTTGGAAAGAAAAAATTGTGACGTTGTACTGACAGTTTCTGTCATATTACAAAAATGACGGTTTAACAAGGAAGTGTATGAGAGTATATTGAAAGTACTATTTAATTAATTTCACTATACTGTAGTTAATATAATTTAAAGTAGCAATTATCATTTTATAACTTTGTGCGCTTAACATTATTTATGATAATGTAGTCAAAATATTCCCGTCATAGAATATAAAATTCATTACCCGTTTTAAATAAACACCATCTTGGTCTATTTCTCAACACGAATTCGATACTGAATCGAAGAGTTGTGTTATTCACTCGTTATCATTTTATTTTGATCTAGAATCATGGTTGTAAAACAGCAGATGTTATAAAGCCGTTGTCAAGTCCGTTGGCAAATTTGTTACTTAATATGCAGATTTTAGATTCTGAGGACCAAATGTAGACTTTGGAGAGGTATTGGACAACTTATATCTCGGAAATTATAGTTCCAGAATCGTAATAGGCGAGTGTTATATACACTATACTCTCATCACCTAGCCTAACTATTATATTCGATAGTTTGACATTTCTCTACATAAAATAACTATTTTTCATTTGGTATTATTGAGTTACTCAGTATATATAGACGCTTCAAATTGTATTTTCGATAGTTATTGGATTGGTTGTTTAATTTTTTGTTGATTTTGATTGGTTGTTGTTTGATTGAAGTAGGGCGGCAGAAAAAATATCGATATTTTTGGTCGATATATCGATATTTTTTTTAAATAAATTAAATATAATTTTTAGAAAAAATATATATTTTTTTAGTTAATTAAATGTCGATATTTTTTTTCTCCGATATATCGATATATGGATATTTTTTTTAAAACTATCGAAAACGATATATCGATATTTATTTGGTGGCCAACACCCCTAGATTGAAGCACATCAAATACTGAGACTGAAAATCTGAATCTGTGGTCCGTTAAATCCCAATTGTCGGCTTTGATTTCAACGATTTCAAGATTATTTTGATGGCACTGACAAAGAAAAGCCTGGAAGATCAAGAAAAATGGAATTCAACGGACTTATTGAACAAAACCGATCTCAAACCGCAAATAAATTTAACAGTATATGCATCAACAAATTTTAGATGTTTACATGTGGTTGGAAAAATCCAGAAAAATGGTTTCCGCATGAATTAACCGAAAATGCCATTTAGAACCATTTAAATATCGCGATTTCATTGCTTGCCAGATATAAACAGATGAGTTTTCTGAGACTTATAGTGGTTGACGATGAGAACTGGAACTACGACGGCTATCGTTAGCTAGGCTAGACTAGGAGAGACGTCGATTCATAGCTATAAGATGTAGCCGTGCATATAGCCGTGGTGGAATTAGCAAAGTATAGTGTAGTGTTGTATTAGCGAGTAGCAGACGCAGAGTCATCCTCTCGTATGGCAACATGTTGAGAGAGCTGTGAAAGATACACTGTTTCAGCTCCAATAGGAAGTTCTACCGTACCCAGACATAACACCTTCTAATTACTACTTATTCAGATTGATCCAGCATGGCTTGGTTGGCATACGGTTTCGAAACAATTTTTACTTAATAAATGGCTTTTTTAAGTGGAAAATAACCAGAATACATGCAAGCACCTAATATGATAAAATGACTCCGAAACTTTCTTTACAAAACTTATTGAATAGCCTAGTTACTCATATTTCCGAGCTTAATAGCAAACATTCAAAAATGCAATTAAAAAGTATTAGTCACTTCTTGCTTTATTGAACATTCTTTTAGTATTTCACATTTAATCAGGGTCCCAGAATGCACTGTGCCATTTAAATTCGGTTTAATTTGAGTATTACGACAAATTTTTAAACGAAAACCTTTATTACAAGGCCTCATCGTTAACTAGACATGAATTAAGGTTATTCGCAAGCTATATATAGTTTAATCTGTTCCAGCTAGTAAATGTTTATACATACGACCAATTTTAGCATTAAAATTAGTCGGAAAATGTTTAGGTAAGTCGAAACTTAAATTACCCAAACGTCAAATCTGACATTCGACTCCCAGATGCGTTTAGTAAGCAATCCAACAAACTCCGGATCGTAAAATAAACCTTGCATTACCTGAATGTTTATAATTTTCGCGGTTTGTGAACAGCACGTAAGGCGTGTGCAATCTGCACCACGGGTCAATACACTTTCCTTCAATTTGTATAAATGAACACCAATTATAAATAAACCACACGGTATGCAAACCGGACCGGTGTTTGGCAGAATTTCGTTCGACAATAATGTTTGCAATCTCAACTTCTTATTGCACATAATACTATTACAACGTTAAATACCTCACACATATCAAAAGTTAAAAATATGGTTTTACCGTTTAAAATATTTCTAGAGACTTTCAGCGCCAACTTATATTAAAACAGTAATACTCGTTCGATTATCACGGAACGGGTTGCGTAAAATTAAAATGAATTGCAGTAGGCCGTTGATCTAGAATTTTTAATTGACGCTTCAATTGCAACAAATGAATTTAAATATTGCTATTGTCTTGAAACCGGCGTTTTTATTGATAGTATCGTAGATTCTATTAAAAATACGGACGATTGTCTCTCTATACGTCTAAAATATTATTTTAAACATTGCTAAAATTTACCAAAATAAAAATATAATTAGTGGAAACCAAATCACTTTTTGATTCAAAAAATATCTGCCAAATAATAATAATAATATCCTATTGATTCAATAGACTCGTATATAATGTATAATTTGAAATATACAATTAAAAAAAAAACAAATCGGAAGTAAAACAAAATTAAATTCGTCAAATAATTTTTTGACTGATCCATAAAACATTTTCACTTAAAATCAATATTTCATTTAATTCAATCATTTTAATAGTCAAGTGATATCATATTATTAAATATTAAATCTCAAAAGGAATCAAAGCAACCAAATCATTTTATCTTTTTTCTTCCACAAGCACAATATTACGGACAAAAAAATTACCGGCAATTTCTTTTTCGTAAGCGAATTTAAAAAAAAACATTAAAAATAACATGAGTAAGCTACTTACGTTTTACGGCTGAGTCTCTCGTGAGCGAATAAAAAAACCAAAAAAAAAGAAAGAAAAATGTGAAAGCCGAGCTCAAGAAATAGCTGGAATTCCAAGCGAAACGTTCGATACTTTTCAGCCGTGTACTGCAGAGGATCGACTGAACTGAACGCCAAGATAAGTACAACGAAACGAATCTAGACGGTAAGACGAAGGGGCCATGGGGAGGAAGACGAAGGCAGTCGTCAAGTGCATTCGGGCCGTATTTGCGTGGACACCCAGAGATCGCTTTATTACTTTTTTTTGTTTAATTTCAGCTTAGATCAGACGCTGGACAAGAGACAAATAAAAATTAGCACAGAAAATAGAACGCCGATTCCTATACTTCTTGATGAAATATCTCTAAAAGGATAGAGATTCATTCATTCATCGTATTTATGTAAAAGGAATATATACACCTAATCTTTTCTCAATTATACAAACACCATTATATTGCAAAATATGTGTTCTCTATTTGGAATAAAAGAGATACTCTAAAATATGATTTAAAGATATCTAGTACTTACACTAAACATTTCTTACAGAAACTCAGAAATAGAGAAGAGTACATAGAAAGTGCTGATATAAATTAAAAGATAACAAATTATCCAAACATATCGAAGATATTATTGAACTAAGAACTGATATTACTTCACTTCAAAATATAGGTAATGGATATTAGAGAAAATTATATTATTCCCAATACTAAATCAAATGTCTAATTAATGTCATATATGTCACTTTTTATATTTAAAGAAAGATTATTGAGACATAGAGACATAAGACAAAAACTAGAAATTATGAAATTATTTCATTAATTGTAATTGAACTAACAATTAAATTATCCCCTTTCATTCCTTTTATTGATATAAATGTTAAAGTTAGTATCATGATTAAGCAATTTCTTTCTGTTCTTTAATGACATAAATGTTAAAAATGGTTAAAATATTATATTTCTAGGAGTACTAGGAGATATATCTACAAATGGAATTCTAATTTTGTAAAATATCCTTTAATGTTTTTTAGGTAAAATGAAGGTGTTTAAGGGTTAATTAAAAATAGAAAGCCAGAATTTCAATTATCCCCGTATTTATATATTTGCATGATTGATGAACCAATCTGAATAGACGACAAACAATAGAATCTGGTCAATAAAGTTTCGGTCCATGCGTATTCAAGAAAAAAAACTTTGTCGAGGTGAAAACCTACACAACTCCAAATTAGTTAGTTCATTTGGCACAAGGAAAGGATAACAAGATCACTTTAAGGTCATACGTTTAAGGAACTGTTTAAATATGCTGTTTTTTGTTAATAATTAAAATTATTCAAAAACTCTATATGCAACAGAATTTTCATTTTAATAATTCTATTAGTGACATCTATCGGACAATGCTCAAACCCGATATCAATATTATTGTTGTAAACCTACTTTAGTACCCTTCCTTACCATAGTATCTTTTTTAATTTGACAATTGACGTTTCTGCTATTGGCTTGAAAATATTTAGATTTTTCTCTGGTATAGTAAATTTATAAGCACACCAAATAATTGATTAGTTAGTGGCTGGTTTTAAATTTATTTAACTAATTAATTTTTTAACAACGTGGCTTTAAAATAATTGTTGGTTCGTCGCGGTAGATTATCCATATCACTATGTGAAATATATGAAAACAAGAATCCAAAAAAGTGGCAATGTAATATCTGCTCCGGAACAGTAATATAATTGTGCTATATAAGATTTGACTCCTTTAAGTTACAGTTTTAAAACCACTATGTGATGAATGAAGTTTTTTGTGTATTAAATAGTTTAAGTGCATAGAGGTTATATGTCAACAATGGGGACTCAAACAGTGGTAACTGAAGCGGAATTTAATGCTTTGCAATTTGAAAAAACACTTACAAATTTGAAAGATTCACAAGAAAGTATTAACAGTTGTTGTCAGTGGTGTTTAAAAAACAGACAACACCATAAGAAGATAGTGAATTCGTGGTTAAATGTGCTAAAGCGTGTGAAAGTTGAACAAAGATTGATTTTGTTTTACTTGGCTAATGATGTGGTACAGTACTCAAAGCGTAGGAATTATGAGTATGTAGAGAGTTGGGGTACAGCTATACAAAAAGCAACAACTTTAGTACGAGATGATAAAGTTAAACATAAGATATTGCGAATTTTTAAGATTTGGGAACAAAGGAGTGTTTATGGGGAGGAATTTATAACAGACTTGTGTGGATTGATAAGTGTACAACCTGCTGGTCCCAAGAATGATGAGCCACATGAGTTTCAGGTTGTTGATATTCCAATATTAGTTATGATATATTTATGTAATAAATATTTTTCAGGCAAGTTATGTTATTAACAAAATTAAAACCTGCGCAAATTTAGAAAAAGACACTGATTTGAAACTCAAACAGCTGAAGGAGCATAATCCCAAAATACAGATAATAGAGGGATTAATAAATTCATTGAAAGGTAGGTGCTGCAATATAGATCTTTGTTGTGCAAATTAAAGAAAATTAAGGACTTTCAGATCGTGTCCATGTAGATGATGTTGAGAAAGAACTAGATGAATATGTTGATCATGTAGAAAGCTACATAAATGCTCTGAAGTTAGAGATAAAGAATAGAATTGCTTTAATTTCAATTTTGAGACAAGCTGAGAATCAACTCGATGCTGATAGGAAGGATGTAAAATTGGTGGCTCATGTGAGTTATATTTAAGTTTCAAAAACAAAGTTGTAAATTATTTTTACAGGCTTACAAGACATTTGGACAGAGAGTAAAGATATTTCAAAAAAAATTAGATGAGCATATCACAAATATGCCTAGTCCAATACCATCTCCGGATATAAATGCTCCATCACCGAGCCCAGACTCTGAATTAGAATTGCCTAATCCACCTACACCATCTCGATCGTCCATTGCGGACACCTCTTTGGATTTAGGAGCAACTATTCAATTCACGAATCCTGGATATTACAATCCGGTACCACCACCATCTTTAAATGATAATACCGTTAATAGCAGCGCTAGTGATAGCAATTTAACGTTTTTATCAAATGGATTTACTAGCTTCCTCGGTCAAGATCTTTCATTTGATATAGCGGTAAGTATATCTCGACCTTTTTAAAATATATTATCTGGATTAATATTGTTTGTTTTGGCTTAAAGAATATCAGTGCAAGTGGCTTATTTTCGAGTTCAATGATGGAGAACTCTTCAATGAATAATACCACACAAACTACTTCTAGTTATGGATCAAATGGCGGCTCAACTACACAGAGTAGTTTACCGGTGGACTCACCCCAAATTAGCAATAACGACCTGTAAGATATTTATAGACCCCGAAGAGAAAAAATCTACGTTTTGTTATCGTTATTTTCCAGAAACACTGTATATAATCCGCTGTTACCACCCCCGATGCCCCCATTTTCGAAAAATGAGGACGGAAATTTCAGCTTCAGTACAACCATGGAGAGCACCAACAATTATGGTAAGTCTTGTAAATGAAAGTTCCTAGATGTTGCATGTACATTGAGCCATAAAACATTTTTATGTGTATGGGTTTAAAAATCGAGAGTATGAGTATTAATAAAGCACGATACCGATTTAGCAGGTTCATATCAATCTCCTGTGACTTATTCAGTTACATCATATAACCCAGACACAGTTACAAACACCACGGCCAACTACGACTATCAGGTTCAGGCCAGCGTGAATTCCTACGATCCCAGCAGTAGGTATGACACGACTGATTCCTCTAACAGATGGGAAAACATGGAAACACCTCTGTGGAATGACGTAAAGGAACCGGACACTCCTGAAAGTCCGCCATTATTTGAAAAAAAGGGTAAGTAATCAGATAATTTGTATAATTAAATTATTATATTTAATAATGAGATATTGATTTTAATCATCAACTATAATCATTATAAATTATAACTGAATTTTATATCTAGAATATTTTAAGTTATAAACATATAGGACATATTTTTACTCGATTAATTATGACTAATTAAAGACGAAATTCCAATTAAAAATATTTTAAATTTCAAAAAGATGATTAATATAATTACAAAACTTATCTGTACAAGTTTTGAGGTATTTTATACATTAACCTTTTGACTTTTTGAGTAATTTTGATACGTGAGTGAGAACAATTATCTATTATGAAAAATTGGTTGCAGTGGCTTTGGCAGGTGAAACAGTGGAACATAAAAATATAATATATAAAGCGTGAGTTTTTGGATATTTGTTTGAAGCGAATAATTGACGTACTCGACTGTAGTTTGTATTGCGACAAACCTCTGACACATTTTAAAAGTATATTAAATTATGATTGCAATTACACCAGTATATAAAATCTTAATTCTATGCAGGCTACTGACAGCAATCTATTTGAAGCTGTTTTTTAAAAAAATATACAGTCGGTGTTCGAGTCGAACTCATACTACTGCGTAAAAAATGTCAAAAACTAACGCTATGACGTGTATATCAGAGGCACTGCGATCAACTGTTCATAATAGCCAATTATTTTTAAATGTAGAAGTGAATGTCCATAGAAAAGAAACAGTTTTTATAAAATCCAGTGTCCAAAGCTATAACTTTAGAAACGAGAATCAGAGAAATTGATAAATTCTATTATAATTTGTATAGTTTACATGATAATTCAACGCGATTTAATGCTGTCACACTATCTAATAAATCCCTGAAGACTCATTGGTGCGCCTTATAATTTTTTCTCAGACTGCCATTCTAGTTTTTTTCGACTTATCGTTTACTTAAACCGTCTTATGTACTACTGTACTGTATCATGATTTCAGCATATCGTAATCCAGTGGAATATCATGACGGAGCTGTACCAACCGGCGCGGCCGATGTTGATCATCGGGTATTGCCAGGATTAGGTGATTTAGGTACGATTTTTTAATTTTTTCAAGGCCTACATAATTTATCGTTTATTATTTATTATCAGAATCCATTAGTGGTCTAGGATCAAAGGATATTGATCATCGGAATCTGATCAGTTTAACTGGATCACCAAACGTCGATAGCGGGCAACTGAACGGGAGTCCTGTGGTTCCTCTTCCAGAGCGTGGTAATCTCAAGACCATTACGCCCCAGGATACTTTGTGGGATACCGCTGATCACGTAAGTACTCGTTGTGATCGATTGGTTCAGTAGTTATTGAACGAGTGTCTGTTCAGGATTATCGAAAACTGTCAGGTCCGAAGAAAACGCAGAAACGTCCAGATCCACCCTTGCCATCAAGTAATGACAAAGACAGAGATTATCGAATTCAATACGGCTTGGACAACTTGAACGTGCCTCCACCGCCACCTCCACCAAAATCTCCAGAGGGTAAGAGAGGTGGAGATATCGTGGAGAACGTCGACATGGATCTAAGCGATGATTTGGACACTCCTGGTGTTGGCGAAGGTGAACTATGAACTCTTTAATGGTGTACATTTATTTCTAATATGTATTTTATTGATAGCTGAAGATCACTTGTCTCTGGAGCCACCTCCACCACCACCGAATCTCCTGGATGACGTGGACGCCAATCAGTTCTTGGACGAGATCTCAAGCGATCTGAAGGAGTTTGAGAACTTGTCGTCCGAACTGAATGGTGAGGCTATGTCCAATCCGAATATGGAGACTGGTCAGGAACCGAGCGATATGCAGCCCATTCCACCTTGGCCACAGTCGCCGATGACCATGGGATATAACATGGGACCTCCACCCAATAATATGATGACCGGGATGGGAAGGGTGAGTGCTTGGACATAAATAATACATAAGTTTTAGCATTGTTGCATTAACATATTCAGGTTATTTCATTTAACCAGTCTTGAAAGTATCACATTTCCAACGTTTTGTTTCTATTTTAACTGAAACATATAAAGCACATAGTTATTAAAGTAGATACATAGGGTTCGTTTGGCAAGTGGTAGGACTGATTTTTCTCGACCGAAATGGGGGTGAAGATTGGGACCCTATTATGCTAGTCTTAACTACTAGCTATAATCGTCCGTGAGTCTTCCCAGAGTGTAGTTCGAATATAAGCATCCCCAGTCCAGGTGCCTTGTCATACTGCAATTTAGGCCCAAGATATGATCAAGACTGTAATATGGGCAGATCAAGCGTTTTAGAATGGAGGATAGGAAATTGAAGATCAGCGGAACAATTATTGTAACTAAAAACCTTGAAATTATCTTTCTGACCCAACATGACATACACATATTTTCTAGCAACCCTACGCCAAAGATGCTGTTACTCTGAACTTTATCTTTTTTCTTGTTTTCGACAGCGTTGTATCGCTTACAAATTTAGAAATTACGTACTTACGTATTTAGAAAATTAAGCAATTTTGATACAAATTATCAACTTCATAAACATTGAGTCCTATTACCTTTCAATCGGACCCCATATAAGCTTAGAAATGGATTATTGAACCCAATATCAAATCTACCAATTTATTTTCTGCATTTTACCTATATTTATTTGTTAAAAAAATGATCCCATTCATTAGATCTTAAAAATTGTCGTGGTAGGCCTTAAATTTTATTGTTTTTACAGATTTTACATCATAAATCTCGGCATTCTACTGTTACAATTAATGTTTTTTTTGGGGGGGGGGGGGGGGGGGGGCATTAATATAACTGGTAGAAATAGAGAAAAGCTATTATGTTATATAGGTTTATACGAGGAATAGAGTTAAAACGAGGAATTCAGTTTATGTAGAGATTAAATATCAGGTATCTCAAAAGAAAGTTTATGTTTAAGAGAGCGGATTTATTAAAAAAATATATCTATTGAAAATGTTTACTAATTATTAAACTACACAACTTGAGACTTAAAATTTTGAATTTCATGAAAATAAACTTCATGGGAAAACAAGAATATAAGTAAAGTTGTCTGATTTACGAAGCCAATGTTCCGAATGAATCCTGAGACTTTAATTATCGCACCAAATTACTTTTGCAGAGGTTCGGTTTCGAGTCTTTGTGCGGTTTACTGATATTAAATAAAATATAAAACCCCTAGCGTTTCTAGATTGAAAGTTTCAAATCGTCATCAGATGAGTGATTAGCGCTGTCCGCAGTTTTTATCGTTCGTGATGATATTGTTATTTTCCAATGAATTTTTTTATCCATTTTCGAATGAGAGAACCACTTGATGCAATTAAGTGACGAAAACCTCGTATCGTTTTGTAAAACTTGGGATCCGCTTCCGAAAAACGCCATCTAGCGAGTGTATTTCCTAAAGCCAGTACATTGGATACGTTTCGTTTACAAAGTAAGATAAATGAATATAAACTTTCTTTTGTGTAAGCTTGCGTAGTTTGAATTATCTGAAAGCATATTTTTCTAATTTAAGTTATTTATAAGGATAAAATTGATTGGTAAAAAATATCTAATTGTTGTACCATGTAGATCGATATGAGTAATCCCCCACCTAGTGTACTGCCATCACCCATGATGAACGCCCCACCCCAGCCGTGGATGGAGAGTCCAGCTCAAACGTGGCAGGCGCAGGGAACAGTTCCCTTATATGATGAGGGCCAGCAATACGGGGGAGATCCGAATTTCGGTGTATACCGCCCGCCCCGCGTCAACTTCAGGTCCTACGATAACAAAATTGAAACGTTTGGATTCAGGGCCAGAGGGAGAGGTCCTAGGGGGAATGGGCCCAATAGAGGCAGAGGAGGCGCTCGATTTTTTCGATCTAGAGGTAATTTTCGGGGAGGTTTTCATAGGGATGGCTTCTAAGAAGATGCCCACTTGGTTGTTCGCATAAGGAAATATGTAAATAGATTCTTTTTTTATATAAAATATTTCGATAATAATTTTTTTTCGATCAATCAACAAATAATTGGGTCTGTTGGAATCTAATTAATTGTCGGTACCCAGAATTTGAGGTATTTCAGGCTATTTTATGTGAGTATTCGTATTACATCAACAACATCCCTTATCTCGCTCCTTAAAAATATTTCCATAATATCAATTTCCTTACAGTACAATACACTTTATATTTCTCAACAAGTTGGTTTGTTTCTTTCGTATATCAAATATATATTACCACTTTGAGTTAGTGTAAATGTGTAGAGAGTGAGAGAAACTTTTATTAAATCGATTTATTGAAATTATATTTAAATATTAAAGGATATAAAGCTTATAGACTATATAGGATGGTGAATATAAGTTCATTACAAGAATACACTTTATTTTGCCTATGTAACAAAAAAATAAGTATTCATACCTTAAGAGTCTTGAAGTTTTGTGTCCCACAGAAATCATGAAGTAATGTGTACTTGCTGATTTGATGACTTTATGAATGAAAGATATTTTCATCAGTCGTTTTTTAAAACCACAACGTATATTCGCCCATTAGTTCTCAAGACTATGTTATAGAAACACTAGTCCTGTTCTATTTTGTACGTTGACTCTTGTTTATGGTACTGAGTATCATATTCGTAAACTAAATATTTACCATTGTAAGTTATTTAGTTTAGATTAAATCTTTGTAATATTTAGGCTAGGTGAAACGTCACTTTATTTGTAACGAAAGGTGTACTATTTTTCCTTTTTCTTTTTGTTAAAAAATAAAAAATGTTTATCTTCAAGGGGCAATCGTCGATCTCTTGACACTGCCTGCAGAAAATCACTGTGTACCTTTTTGCTTTGAAAGCGCGATCTAAACCAAAAAGGGAGTGTTGTACGACCACTTTTAATAAAACCAATCATTACTTGCTTATTTATTGTGTACACATTAAAAAAAGGTTAGATCTGGCTTTTCAATAGAATGTCAATGCAAGGTTAGCCCTAAGATTGTAGGGTTAGGTTACACATATTTTTTAACATTCGTATGTAGGCAACTAGCAATACCAATTCATGTTATAATGGGTTGCCTGGGTTTACTTTGAGCTTAAAGAAAACAAATTTATCATAGTCAAATATAGATCTTTATTTGTTTTTAATATATCTGTGATAAAACAAAGACTGATGGATATTCACTAAAGGCCGTTTTTTGTGTTTTTAGTCGCATTTACCTAAAATATATATCTAAAAATATTTATTTATTTTACTTCACACCTTATTACAAGTGCCTGTTGTCGATGTTGAATTTTCCACCAATGGGGCAATTTTCCTCGTATTGCATGCACCATTCGGGCTCCAAGGCGTCGGCGTTAACTCCCAGTTTCACCAATCGCTCTCTGTGGATGAGGAATCGGGTTTCAGCCTCTCGCCAAGAGGTCGAAGGTTCCGACCAGAGAACCTCCGCCATCGCTGATGATCTTGGCCACAATCGGCTGTCGAGGGAGGTGGAGTCGACTTGTTCCGTCCACAAGGTGGCTTCGGCGCCGAGTACTAAATATTTTTTTTGACCTGGAAAGTTTATGGTGTGTAATATAAGCAAAATAGGTGACCCGTTGTACAAGAAACCGTTAAAGTGTACGGGACGAATAATTTCACAGTAAAGGCTTTCAAATTAAAAATCGTACTGGCCTCCACAAACTGTATTTTTTGTAAGGATGGCAGGACCTTTAACAGATGGTGGAAATGTAAACATACCCGGTCGTATAGTCAACAATAAAAAATCATTTTTCGCTTTTTAACACAAGTGAAAGAATTCGGCAAAGAAAATGCATTTTTTTTTCGGCTTTCGGCTTTTTTTAACATTCGGAATCTTAAAAACAGTTATTTGGTGATGATTCTTTATATACAAGTAATTTTGATTGTTTGAAAATATATACAAGGCCTATAAATTAATTTTAAAGGATTTATAACGGATAGAAAATATCGGTATTTTTTTGCAGCAATTAGGAAAGATATTAATATTTTACAATAGCTTTATTGATAATTTTATAAAAAAAATTAAAATCTTTAAAATGAAGTACTAAAATGCACTAAACATTTAAAATTATTATAAGGTTTTTATAGTGCTTAAGAAATATCTTAAAAAATTGTACTTTTCAAAGTCCAACGCTTTACATACATACATTTTAACTATCAATTTAAACTAACAATGTAGTAAGCATTTGCATGTATTTTAATCAGCGATGTCTATTCGTGAAAACGCAGTAAAAAGTAAACAACCTAAACTAACTGTAAATTCCATGGTTTCCACATTTTTCTACGTAAAATTCCAAATAGTTCTCCATTTAGTTTTATTAAATTATTTAGTTTTACAATTAGCGTCTAAATCGTGAAAATTTCAAAATTGTCTTTTATATTTATTATATATATTATATATTTATTATATTATATATTTATTATATTATATATTTATTGACTTTATTGACTTTAGTCATTTGATTTAAAGAAATCTGCTGTCAAAGCCCTTCAAACCATTTAGAAACTTATGGTGATTGTGATCCGTGATATCTTAATTGTTGATTTTGGTTTCGACGATATAAAAGCGGTGATTTTGATGTCAATGATAAAGAACGGTACGAACGGGAAAACATTTGAAGCCAATGAATTTCAAGATTAAAAGGTCAATTGAAAAGTCCCCGGCCTACCATAGTAAAACACATTTTTTTGGCAAAATTAGTTTTTTTAACTCAACATAATTCCCTTCAAGGGTGATACACTGATTATAGCGACCCTCCAACTTTACGATACCATTTTTGTAGTACGATTTGTGCTTTGCTTCAAAATAGGCCTCAATTTCGACCATCACCTCTTCATTTGACGAAAGTTTCCTCCCAGCGAACATTCTTTTGAGATCTGACAACAGGAAACAGTCGCTGGGGGCCAGATTTGGAGAATACGGTGGATGAGTAAGCAATTCGAAGCCCAATTCATGGATTTTTGACACGGTTCATTGTCTTGGTGAAGCAGCACTTTCTTTTTCTTCAGATGCGGTCGTTTTTCGGCGATTTCGTCCTTCAAACGACCCAATAACGCTATGTAATAATCGCTGTTGATGATCCTCCCTTTTTCAAGGTAGTCAATGAAAATTATTCCATGCGTATCCCAAAATGTAGACGCCATAACCTTGCCAGCCAACTGTTGTATTTTCCCACCCTTTGGAGCGGGTTCATCGTGTGCTGTCCATTCGGATGACTGTCGATTGAATTTCGGAGTGAAATAATGGAGCCATGTTTCATCCATTGTCACATATCGATGCAAAAACTCGGGTTTAATACGCTTGATCATCTTCAAACACTGCTCCGAATCATAAACTCGTCGTTGTTTTTGGTCAAAAGCGAGTCCGCGCGGTACCCACTTTGCACATAGCTTTCTCATATCCAAATTTTCGAGAATGATATGATGTATACGTTCAGTTGATATCTTTAGAGTGTCTGCTATTTCATTCAATTTCAATTTACGATCATTCAAAGTCATTTTGTGGATTTTTTAAATGTTTTCGTCGGTAACAACCACTTTTAGGTGTCTTCGGTGCTTATTTCACCACATCTAAACTTAGCATACCAATCCTTGATGGTTGATTTTCCTGGGGCAGTGTCCAGGAAAATTCAGGCTGTGCTTCACTCAAAGTGCTATAATTCACAAACTAATGATCCGGCAGCTGTCAAATTTATAAACGCATCTTTTGAGGGTTAGGGCTAACTTAAAAAACATATGGATTTAATTCTAGTAGCGCCATCTATGTGCCAGGAGGGGAACTTTTCAATTGACTTGTTATAGTATCAAATAACTTGCAAACGGCTTAGCAGTTGATAAATTAACTATTTCTAGTCGTTTAGATGCAATGCGATAAATGTTTCAAAATTAAATGACTGTCACTATAAATGTTTAAAAATGTCATTCTAAACCTTTTCAATATTGCTGTTTAATTGTTTACCGGGCAAAAATAGTTTTCTGTGGAGTATTGTAACTGGCGACGAAAAGTGGACCACATTGGTTAATACAGGGGAACCATCCATATCAACGTCTAAACCGAATATTTATAGCCATAAAGTCTTGCTGCGGGACAAGTAAGTTGTAGTGTATTACCGGCTGTTAAAATCGAATGAAATTCTTACTGTAAACGTCTTCCAACGACCATTGAACGCCGTTTTTCTTGTAAAAATACTAACAATGACGAAAAATAGACTCAAAATCATCCTCCTGTAGGTAATTGATCTGGCCAGATGTAGCAAGAGTTGCCACACCATGTGTTCAGATCCATGCAACATAACTTCGCTGGTACCTTATTTCTAAATTTTGATAAAGTGCTCTTCAACTTGATTTTGGCTATGTTTCCTTGAAAATGGGAAACAGTTGTAGAAAAGGTTTTCAATGTAATACTCAATGAAATAGCAATTTTTTTTAAGTGAAAATATGATTATCACCAGTTTTGAAAAATTTTGTAGATATTTGACAACAGTGTCGGTCAGGGCTAACATGATTGATTCGGTTACATGTTGAATTGTGAACATGTTGAATGAAATTTACATTTTTACAATAGCCTTTTGGCACTATATTCGACGTCGTTTCTGACGTGCATTGGGTGTTTTACTGGAATGATTATAGTTTGTTTCATTTTATTTTTAATTTCAGGTAACCCCATCATCCTTCTGAGCTTCTCCAACAAATGGCATCATGAACAAGTACGATTAGCGTGACCCCAATTGGAACCTACCTGCTATTTTTGCCGGTTTGTTCTCGTAGACCTTCTGCCAGCCGATATATGGTGAACACCAGTTATTACCATCGGTAACCCATCCTGCGAAACCGCAATCCAGATAGAGGGCGTCGTAGTTGCTCAAGATCACTCGGTAGTCGTTGTCGAGCAGGTTGCTGACCGTCGCATCAGTTCCGGTGGTCCAGATCTGTACGATGTATTTCTCCTTCGGTAGGTAGTCTAATAAGAACTCTTTGTTCGTTAGGTGACTTGTCCACATGATGACGGGAATCTGTTTTCCAGCCTGGAAAATATCAGTGATGGTAAGTTAGTATCTAATCATTTCGTTTCAAAAAATATTATTATCGACCGGAAGATGGTACGTTTGTAACCAGAAATATTTGGTGCTTGCGTGTATTTTGACCAACGATATCAATTGGCGAAACAATGATCCATTTAACAGTAAACAACTGTTAAATAACGTAACCTATTTTTAACATATTTCAATTGTTTGTTTTGGTTTCGAAGATTTAAAAGTGGTAATTTTGGTCCAAAAAAAGACCAAGAAGGTTCGAAGATTATTGTTGGCCGAAAACCCAGCCCAATTGATTACAGCTTACAGCAGCTTAGCAATTGATGATCCAAGAGTTTCCAGAGATTTACATGCGGTGGGAAAGATTCAAAGAAAAAGGAAATAAAAAAAACTTGCCAGAAAAAAGTTTTCTGTGGCATGTTGTTACTGGTAATACTATACTGATACTACAACAGTCTCACCGCAAAAAGTCATGGGTTAGTCCAAGAGAACCATCCATATCAACATCGAGGCGGAATATTAATGGTGTGATCAGCAAGATGTAGTCAGATACCAACGCCAATTAAATAAATTGAACGACGTTTTGTTGAAAAAAAGTCATCCCCTTGCTTGGCAACTATCGGCCACACGTTGCAAGAGTTGTAAGGTACCAAACCTATAGTAAGTACCAAGTCTATAGCGTCTTTGAATTACCAATATTTTTCAATATTTAAATAACCTTTTAAAGTGAAAAAAAAATTAGATACTAGAATACATGCAAGCACCTAATAGTATCTGATGATAAATGATCAAATATAAGATTGGTGAAAAATGGGCCATAAGATCTCGGGTCTCTACTAATGTTTGTTTAGTGCAGCCATACCACAGTCCGTTTTAAAGATAACGGCCCACAGAACGTTCTAGAATCTAGCGTTTAATCAGTCCTATTATTGCGCTTCGAAAATCAAGATACCAGAAGATCATTTTCGTCATTATACAACATTTAGGATCATTTACATACCGAAGCTTGTTACTTGGTTGAGCATATATTAATAGCATAGATATTTTCGTATGATAGCTCTTCTTATTCACATCTCTTAAACTTCATCGATTCTAAGAAATCATTCTGTAGATTAGAGAGAAAAAACCTAATACCAACACACCAGTTTGGGTTTATTAACAAACACTCAACAATTGACCAGGTCCACAGAATAACAGATGTTATTGAAAAAGCCTACGAAAGTCAAAAAATATGCTCAGCTATATTCTTAGATGTAGCACAAGCCTTCGATAAGGTTTGGCATGAAGGCCTTGTTCATAAACTACAGAAAATGCTACCAAAACAACACACCGAACTATTAAAGTCGTACATTACAACCAGAATGTTTAGAGTCAAGCAAGAAGAAGCTTATTCTAGAATAAAATAAGCTAAAGCAGGTGTACCACAAGGAAGTGTACTGGGACCAATGCTTTATCTACTTTACACTTGTGATATACCACAAATGGAAAATATCACGAAGGCTACATTTGCTGATGATACTGCTATTATAGCTGTCGTAGACAATAGTGAAGAAGCCTCACGAAAATTACAACAGGCAAGTGACAATATAAATAATTGGACACAAGCTTGGAAAATAAGAATAAATGAAAGTAAATCTGTACATGTGCAGTTCACCTATAAACAGACCGTACAAGCACCAATAACATTAATAACACTGTCATTCCATATAGCAACAACGCTAAATATCTCGGAATGAATCTCGATGCAAAACTTCGACATAGGAAAATATACTGAAAAGAAGAAAATCACAATTATCAGTACATAATAAATTGCTATTATGTAAGCAAATATTAAAACCTATATGGACATACGGAGTTCAATTATGGGGATGTTCTGCAAAGAGTAACATTAATAAAATACAAATTATTCAGAACAAAGCCCTGAGAGGTATTGTGGGCGCACCCAAATACTATAGGACTGATTACCTACATCGAGACCTTCAGATACCTACAGTCGGTTAAGAAATCAAGAGAATTGCAAGGGGGCATGAAGAAAGACTCCATTCTCATACTAATATTGAAATATTGCAACTTTGCAACCACCAGAACAGGACACAGACTAAAAAGAATCAAACCATCTGATCTTGTGTAGTGTTGTGTAGAGTCAAAGTCGTGTAAAGTAAAAAATAGAGCAGTGACATGTATAAACATTATTTCACCAGAGACTGAGTTAGGGCCGATGGGTCCTCCTACTTATATACATAGATTTAAGTTATCATAAAGACAAATTGTAGGTTAGACGGAAACGGCTAGTAACAATATATTAATTAAATAATAAAAAAATCTCTAGATTGAGTCTCGCAGAACGGATAATTTTTTGTGATGGGTAAATCTGACAACTCGGCTGCTATTGTCTTATCGTTGAACTAAAGCGTTTAAGATTTGGTCATCATGGTGAGTTGAATGTTGGAGATGTTGAGCCCGGATATTTGAATGATTGATATTATTGATGGAGTTGGATTAACACGAGCCAGGAACTGATTGAGCTTATTAATTTCATGGTGTCCTTTGAATGCCTGTTTAAAAATGGAGCTTTGCGTCACCTTGAATAAGAATTGAGTTTGCCATTATGAACACGATTGAAAACAATAAGGCTAAGAAGTTATGTGAAACAGACGTTGGGTAAGAAAGTTTTGCAGGACTTCTAGGGAACTAACACAGTCCTGATGTTCATAAATTGGGGTACATATACCAAGTGCGTCGGTAATTCGCTTTATTTTTTTTTGCTAAAGAAAACACATTATTTATAACAGAAATGTATTTACTCAAAATATTAACCATTTGATTGTAGAAATTCTGGCCATCTTCCAGTTACTTTCCATTAATATTAATGGAATTGAAACAACAATATGGTAGTAAAATGGTGTCTGTATTCAAAGTGATTTCAATACTTCCTTGGCACGTTATGCTGTATGATACTGTGCGTTGTCGTATTGTAAAATCATGTTATCGTGTCTTTAACTGTATTGTGGATGTGTTTTGATCAATGCATAGGTCAAATTGTCAGTCAAAGTCATACAATATTCTATCAGTAATCCATGTTTTGTGATCTATTACAATTTGATGCGGAAATGACTTCCGTTCATAGCTTTGAAGCATTTTATATTTCCATTTTTGTATTGGTCAGTTGTTGTCGCTGGCGATTTTTTCAATTTCTAATTCCTTGTCATTCAATTCATGTGGTACTCATCTTCTCGTCTTTTGGATTTTTCCCATCGCAGTCATTCACAAATTGCGACTCGGTTCACGTCTAAGTTTTCTACCAATTGTGTTTGAGTTTGTATTGGGCTTCATCCAACAACTCATGCAAGTCGTCATCTTTGAACATTTTCAGCCTACCAGAATGTTGTGGTAATATGGTCATCACTCAGCTTCTCATCTTTTGGATCTTTTCCATCGCTTGTAATCATTCACAAATTGCGAATCGGCTCACATCTAACTTTTCTGATAATTGTGTTTGAGTTTGTATTGGGTCTTCATCCAATAACTCATGCAAGTCCTCATCTTCAAACGTTTTCGGCCTACCAGAACGTTGTGGTCATCACTCAGCTTCTCATCTTTTGGATCTTTTCCATCGCTTGTAATCATTCACAAATTGCGACTCGGCTCACATCTAACTTTTCTGATAATTGTGTTTGAGTTTGTATTGGGTCTTCATCCAATCACTCACGCAAGTCCTCATCTTCAAAAGTTTTCGACCTACCAGAACGTTGTGGTCATGTGGTCATCACTCAGCTTCTCATCTTTTGGATCTTTTCCATCGCTTGTAATCATTCACAAATTGCGACTCGGCTCACATCTAACTTTTCTGATAATTGTGTTTGAGTTTATATTGGGTCTTCATCCAATAACTCATGCAAGTTCTTATCTTCAAACCTTTTCGGCTATTAGGATATTGTCTTTCTTAAACTTTGAAATCACCACGTTTAAGTTTTCGATACCACGTTTCACATGTTCTTATGGTTAGGGCACGCTCACTGTAAGTCTCTACGAGAAAATAACAACTTTCAGCAGCTTTTGTCTTTTGAAAAAAGAAGAAAAGTAAGTAAAACAGTGCATTGTTTTAGACACAAAACTTGACATTTTAGAGATATACAGATATTTAACTTAAATAGGTGAAACCGAGGAATTATATTGCGTGGTCCAACCAATGCAGGCACTGAGACCACTTTTTTGATTAGTTCGTTTGAATTGTCTTTCAAAGGCATTTGATTGGATCATTTCTGGAACACGATCGTTTATTTTTATGATTTGTTTCAGTTTGTTTATGACGCCGTTTTTCTGTGCCTAATATAGAGTAAGTTCAGCATTTTTGTGACTTAATTATAGTCACTATTACTTGATTATAATGTTTATTCAGTTTCAAAGTATTGTGTAGACAGTGTATGTACGAAAATAAAAAACGAGAGGTCGTTTTCCTTGGAAGAAACAGCCCAAGTTAGCTAGATTAAGGATGTGTGTTTGTGTGATTTGGCATTGTTTTTAGCATTTGTGTTACACAGCTGGAATTGAAGTCGAGAGAAGCTATAGTTCAGAAAGTGTACCTACCTTTTGGTAAACTTTCTCCAACGCCTGACTTTGGAAATGATCCCATAGTTTGACGAAATCTGCCTCCTGCAATCCCCAACCTTTCTTCTGCATCCAGTCCACGATGGATGGGGTGCTGTTCCAACAGTTAAAGTTGACTTCGTCGCCTCCCATGTGGAAGATATCCGGTTGGAACTGTTCAAACATGTCGCCATAGATATCTGAAAGTGAATCGATATATGTCGTCGCGTATCCGAACATTCTTGACTTGCTTACCAGCGATGGCATCGTACAGCTCCGGCTTGGTGACGTCGAATTGACCGCATGGGGGCTCCACGCAGTAATCTTGCCACGGTTGCCAGTTGAAGCAGGTCACTAGGCCGGTATTTTGCCATCCTTCGCCAACGTGAGCTGGCGCATCGAATTCTGGCAGAACTCGCACTCCTCTTAAAACAAGAAGTATTTTTTTATTAATCTCCTAGAACGTCAACAATCTGCCCGTGGGCAATAAGTATTATTTTATGATTTCAGTTATATAATATAACTATCCCGGCATGTAGAAAATCACTTCAGTAAGTGATCTACTATATAACTTATAATCTAAATCTTATTCTAGATACTATTCTAACTTATTTTAAAGCTTATCCTAACTTATTCTAAAAACTATTCGAGCTTATTCTAGAGATTATTAAATCACACTCTATGTGTCTATTAATCAGTTCGTATGGTAGTTTGCGTTTGAGCCTACGCACTTCACTGTCATCACGCACATTTAACTGTTTGGCGAGTGTATTGGGATGCACTAATAGTCTTTCAGAGTACTTCGCACTAACACTCCGAATCACACTCGTTATGGGTTCTATGGGTATATATAGTTTGTTGGATACGTAATATGGGGCATCGACGATGACTCGCAACACTTTATTCTGGAACCTCTGGAGGATATATATGTTAGATTTGTTAGTAGTACCCAACAGTTCAATACCATAGGTCCAAATGGGTTTAAGTATTGACTTATACAGCAAAACTTCAATATATGTTTGTCAACCACAATTCGACTTTGTTAAGATGAAGTTGGAGGTTTTTTGTGGCTGATATTGGATCTTCGTATGATGATAAAACCACTGTAACGTCAGCATATGTTGCAACAGTAGTGTTTCTTGAGGTCGGTAGGTCAGCTGTATAACACAGATATAACAATGGGCCAAGAACACTACCCTACGGAACACCCGAATATATTGGGTGTAGGTCAGTGTATTCGTCACCCTGTTTGACAATAAAATGCGTGTCTGTGAAGTACGATTTTAGCAGCTGAAAGTGCATATGGGGCAAAAGCTTTTTCAACTTAACATGCAATCCAGTGTGCCACACCATTTCGAAGGCCTGAGAAATATCGAGAAATCCAGCGGAGCAATATTTATTATCATTCAAGTTTTTGTTAATTTGGTTGACTAATCTATGTATTTGTTCTATTGTTCCGTGTTTATTACGGAGGCCAAATTGATGGTTTGGAATAATATTTCTATCCTCTGCGATTATTTTGAGGCTATAGCTTCGCATAGTTTAGAGATCACAGGTATCAGGCTTATAGGGCGGTAAGAGGAAAGAAGTAATTAAATAAATTAAGAGGGTTTTCAGTTAGGGCGTGCTAACGTTGGAAGCATATAGGGTTTTTCAACTGATAATAAAAGCCGAATAAATTTTCGCGACTAAATTTCGCATTGCCATGGTACCGATTCACCTTTGATACTCTTGTGAACCTCACATGCGTTGTGTTGACATAATAAGCTAAATAAATAGAAGATTTCTTTTGAGACATCTTGTCTGTTGGCTATCATTTTTTAAATCCACCATGGAAGATTATTCGCAAAAAACTTTGGTTCGTTGGACTATGGTTTAAAATATTAAAATTTTACAATTCTTTTAGTCTCAGGCTAGTATTTATAAAGTTCCAAAGGTAACTAACTTTTAAGAACACCTCTTTTCACACATCTTTTTTTGTATTGGGCAATTGTTGTGTTCTTTGTTTTTATAGTGTATTTTATCACACATAATCGTAAGAAATCTTGTCCAGATCCTTATTTTAGGCAAATAACATCAAGCTGGTAAGGAATAACACAACTCGAATATTTAGGCAACGCTTGGAGCAAACAATCTACTGACCTGATCACTTGACACTGAATATAAGAATTAAGTTAACACTGTTCTGTAGGTTCAGAAACTCCATCTATTAGATACATACATGCATGCATGTTGCTTGCATTTTGATCAACGATATTTATTGGTGAAAATGCGAAGTATTAATGTAAATAGCTGTTAGCATTTATCTAGATAAGATAACAGTTATACATTTATCATTATTTAATTATTTAATGTATTCAGACTCTAACTATGGAACGTTCAAAATTGTATTTTCAACATTAAGTTCTTGTTTTGTTCTATTTTAAAGAAGTCTGTTGTTCGTCAGACACTTTAATAAACTTATGGTGATGGCGCTTCGTTATATCACAATTGTCGATTTTGGTTTAAATGATATAAAACTAATTATTTTGGTATCAATTACAAAAAGCAGCCTCAGAATACATGAAAGCATCTAATATAAAATATTTTTACAAAAAAAAGTTGAACCGATTTCCAAAAATAATTAAGGAACTCACTAAAATGTAAAAAATAATCAAATTTAGACTTTTAACACAAAAAAAAACGTTTTAAAATAAAATATGTACATAACAATCGTTGTAATAACTAAATAAAAATCAGTTTGAAGTCAGTATCAAACTAGAAAAGTTGCTGCTCTGGTGGGAATCCAACCCGCGACCTCCGTGTGTAAGTTTAACGTTCTAACTATTACACCATGGAAACAGTTGCCTACCATGTTTCTACGACTTCTCGTATGATATGGTTAGTGCTTAAAAGCAAACTGAATGGCTACCGATTTTCCATCACGTCAGCTCAGCAATAACATTATACCCATATATCTGATAATTTTTTTACGTGCTTTTGAAATTTGAGGTTTTCCGTCGACTTACTCCTCTTCCCCCCATCTGATCCTAATTTGTTTCCAATGCTACCACCTCGGAAGTGCACTCTTTCATACATTTTAAAAAAATATACAGCCGAACATAGACGCTCCTTCTTTTTTGAAGTCAGTTAAAAATATCTCGAAACAGACCGGTAAAATAAAATAAAATAAGACCACGATTGCAGTGATAACAATAAATCTAAAGTAACAATAATTCAACGTTATTTATTTTACAGATTAAGTATGTTATATAGTAAGGTCCCGATTGTTTAAAAAAAGATATGTTTAAGGCCTAGCTGTGAGATGAGATGTGATGTGCTGTGCTTTTTGCAAAAGTGCTGTGCAAAAGTTTTTGGAATCAATAGAATTCGTTGTTCCAACAAGTCACCACTTTTTTCGTTAAAACAAAATCGTTTTCAAGTAAACCAAAAGTTTTTGTTTTAATTACTACACCGTTTTTTAGCTTATGTAACACCTTTTTTTAATTTAAACTCTAACTTAAATACTGTGTTGTAATACCAACCTTTCTTTGCCATACTGGATAATCTGTTTTACGTCACTGGCGCTGTAGACCTTCTCCGGAGCGTAGGCGCCGTATTTGGCCAGATCAGGCTTGGATTTGGAAACGTAAGGGAAGCTATGGGAATCAGTGATATGCCAGTGGAAGGTATTCAGCTTAGCGGCGCCCATTGCAGTCAGAGTTTTCTTGATTGTTTCCACCTAACCAAACAAGACAACACTTAATGTTTAGTACATTGGAAGCGTTCTTTCGTACGGTAATATAGTTCCTGGAGGTGTCCAAAAGAACGCCTCTGTATGGATAGGCAGGTCCGTCGGCGATCTGAACATCACGAGCTATCTGTAGTTCATCTCGCAAGTTGTCGAAAATGATGATCTGATTCAAGGTCTCAAGTCCATGCCTGGCACCGAAGAAGTTGTTCGCGTTTATGACAGCTTGTATTCTTCCATCTAGAAGAGGACTCTTTATAAAGGCAAGCTTATGTTGATTATAGATCCTAAATATCCTAAACTGTTTGGTTATTATTTATGACACTTAAACTTATAAAACTATAATTTGATACAATGATTACACCACTTTTATTTCGCAACTACTTAAGCTAAAGTTAAGCTATACATTAAATAAATTCGTATGGTTTGGTTCGGTTTAAAATTTGGATTTCCTGTGTGTTGTTTAGTGGCGTTATTTCTTTCACGTTGCTGTCATTTAGCAACCTTATTTCATGTTTTATGTCGACATTTTGAATCACTTCATATTTCCATTTGATTTCAAGATCATCGTGCAGCTCTTAGTTAGTTACGTGCCGATAAGCATTGATAATTAATCGTAGAGCTCTGTTTTGGGTGCGTTGGTTTACTAGTTGGTTTGATGTTTTAGTGGGACTTAATCTTTGCACCCTGTAGCTCCGAATTGGCTTTATGATTGAGTAATAAACCAATCTTTTTGATTTACGTCAAGTTGCGGGTATCTTCTGACTAAACAGTGCAGTTTGCTTGACTTTGAGTCTAATCTACTCTATTTTTTGTCTAATATGATGTTTCCAATTTAACCTACTATCGAGATGTATGCCGAAGTATTTCGATGATTTTGCTTGAGGAATCAGGCATCCATCAAATGATATAATAAGTTTTTTTATCATTTCGCCGCAATGCAAAATTAACATGGACAGATTTCTAGCTATTAAACTATATTTTCCAGTCTCTAGTGAATTTATAATTTCAATAACTGGCGGATGTAAAATCGAAAACGAATCTTGTTTGAGCAAATATAGGAGATCAAGTACTTGGGATCAATAATTAAATAACTAGTAAGCCGAGTGGACCAAGATGCGGGAGTTTTTTTCTTCTCTAAGAAGATGCCGGCCCTATCTTGCCAATCCCTCTATATGGCTGCGAAACTTGGACACTGTTACAGTACGGTATCATTATCACAGCATAGTGATATCTGTTGGCTTGAGTTATTTCAAATGCGATGCCTAAGAAAAATGCTTCATAATTCTCTTATTTCTTCACATTAGAAAGGAAGTCATCTGTTTAAAATGCAACAATCAGTGGTCAGTTGAGGAATAATTCCAGAACGCACATTATGTTACAATGATTTGGATATGTCTGTTGAATGAAAAGTGAACAAATTCCACGCCGATTTCTACGGCAAAATCGACCTTTTTGGTGGCAGACGCAATGAATAGCTTCGAAAAGATATGGATTAAGATAGTCGAAATATAGTATTGAATCCAAACAGGGATATCAACGTTTTTTTCAATCAACGCTAGTATGCTGTAATTTATATGATGGTACTGCAAAATCGGCAATTTATTGGAAGCATTTAAAATATACCAGAAGATAGAAGTAGAAATTAATGTTGTACAAACAAGTTCTAAGACATATATGGAAGTTAGTTGTAGGGATGTTATATTAAAGAGTGCGAGAAATAATATAAATAAAATACAAACTTTTATCGGAAAAAAGTTAAACAAAAAAGATATTATCATTTAAAGACTGCACCCAACTACCCTCAAATAGATTAGCCTGTAATAATTTCTTCCAGGTTCAAATGTATATGTTAAGAATCAAGTTTTTCTGGAAGAAAGTTTTAGTTTTCCTTGAAGTAAGTATCATTTATTATCAATATAATATTTTGAAATTAATTACATAGTGGTTAAATATTTATGTCATTACATAGTACAATAATAGAAGAAAATAGTATGTATATATTGCTGAAGTAATCTTATGAAATATATCGAACAACATTCATTTTTGAGTATTATTTATTAGTAAAAAATAAGACAAAAATCAGGCTTGTCTGAACACTCATTTTACAATTCTTGAGCTCTGGGACTGCTAGAGCTTGACGTTTGTAAGCACACAATGTTTCAATTACATTACATAAGGCTAATTTTGTATGTCTATCTCCGAGATTATGTACTAGAAATGAAGTTGTTCGATTAAGTTATGACGATGAAGAACGCAACTAAAGACGTAATTGGGTCTTTGAATAGTGTGTAGAATCAAGAATGTCAATCAATCAACAACTTAAAAGTCATTGTGAACGTCAACTTTTTAATATATAAAAAATAGAAGATAAAGAGTATTCAAGGTCAGAATGGTTGCAGTCAATAGCCAACAGTTGCGAGACTTGGTGAGCCGCATTCAAAGTTCTATGACTTCAACTGAACAATTTGGGCAGTAAATAGTCTCTCCAAAAACTTTAAAGTTGTGTGTAAAAGTATTTGTATTGTTTATGATAATAGAATACATTTATTATGGCTACAAAATGAAATCATCATTGATCTATCACGAGGTTGACGTTTTCTGGCGTAGTAGCAAGATCAACAGTCATTCAAAATTACGTGAACATTTGGTGTCAAAGACAAACCAGTAACTTGAGTGCTGAATGTCAGTAATTATTATTTATTTAGCACTTAGTAAAATAATTTTATTTATAAATATCTTTCGCTTATCTATAGTAATGAAAAAATTATCTACTATATCTAATTACTTACATATATTTTGAAAGCGTGTTTAAGTTTATTGATATATTATAAATAATTGACGTTGATAAATAATTATCTTGAAATCATTGGATGTAAACATGGATAAACGCAGCTAAATAATATAGGTTCTTTAATATTTTATCGAATTTTCGTTAATAACGAACGTTAACATCAGTGTTGATAAATACCTGCAGACTCAGAAACTGTGAGTGTGTAGCTCTCGATTAGGTCCAGTGATAGGCTGTTGATGTTTGGTTTTTCGATGTTCAACGTCACCACTAACGATTTTCCACCTTTTGGGGTAACGCCACTTAAAAAAAAACGGTCATAAGTTTGATAAAAGTACCTTGAATTCGCTTGTATACACACTTAGGGACCAAATCGGCGATCTGTTGCTTAAATATCTTCGTTGCACCTCGTACCAAATCGAAACTGGATGTCTCGGAGTTGGCACCGATTACGTCGATACTGTTGAAGTTAATAGTGGACAGGACGGTTCCCACCGAAGCGTTTCCAGTGGGTTTGGGCCATATAGCACCGGCTTCTAAACAAAACAACCTGAAAAACGAAATCATTGCTATTGAAATAAAATCTTTTTTTTTCTGAAACAAAATCAAACTGAAACTGGTTAAAGGGCAAAAAAATGATTACAGTGTTGTTATAGATTCTTTTTTATGTATTCTGTTTTAAAAGTAACATTATTCCTATATAGGTTGTTCTCCAAATATGTGAAATGTGCGCTTGGGGGACCATATATTTTTTAGCCAATATGCTATTGTTAGTGCCGCAGGATTTCTTCATGAACATTCTTCATTAAATTTCGTCTAGGACAATCACAAACATAAATTTACCACTATGCCCCAGCGAGTATCGACGACCCGCGACTATCGCAACATTAGAAGACCGTCTTGTCGCCTTTACCACTGTCCCAATCAAGCCGGCTCAATTGTGCTTTGATTGTCGCATCTTAAACGAATGATTATACGAATAGAACGAATTTTTAGTACGATCTGGTGAAGAAACGGGTAGGATTTGTCTTGGACATTGCATTTGATAGACAGAAGAAGTTTGTCAAGATAAGCGTTCGAAAGAGGTGGATTTTAGTTTTGGTTATAATGAAATTTATGTAGTATTTGAAAGTATTAGCAGCCAAAAAGGTAGCTCAAAAAATTTAACAGTTAAAAACAATTACAACAATTAGTTAGGGTTAGTAAAAATAAAGTTCGTTGAATGATTAATTGAACATCCATGAGTCCAAAAACCCTACAAGTGATCATCAAAAAACAAAAGCATCAACAACCAGTCGCCCTTTCGTGTGAACTGAACGTTATCTTCTTATATGCTCAGTATCGCAACTTGGTAACAAAACGCATAGAATATGGAGCCTCATGCTATATAACTCGTAAAATAATTCAATTGCTCTAGAGATATTTATTGGTCTTCCTCTCATGTGGTGATTAGAATTGGCCTTATTGATTATGTGCTTTAATTTTTATGAAGTTACTTGAAGCAAAAGGTCTACGCCAACAAATCCACAATCATTTCTATATTGAAAGAGAAGATTCAACGAAATTCTATCTCTAACGAAAACTGGGGAAAAGAAGACTTTTGGAAATCAATTGGTGGTGGGAATCATGGAAGATCGTTGGAATAAGCACTAATCTTTTTTTACGAACTTATTCAATGTTATAGCATCCAGAATGTTTTCCTAATCGCTTGTTTCATGCCAATATTATTGAAATTGGAATACTGAAGTCAACATGAATGAAGTGAGCATATAGTTCCCGTAAAAATGTAACTTTTATTCGGTATCATCAGTAATTGTGAGTATGAGTTAGCTTTTAGTTTGAATCACACTCAAAGAACTCTCTGCAGCCCTAGCTGAATATCGAAATGTTTTACGAATTATTTATCTATAATATACATAATTAAAAAGACCTTTTGTACCACTAATTAGAGTAGGTGTATTATATTTGGTGTCTGTTATCTCATGTTTGAATCCAACCATATCTTTGTTTCGTATATTGTTTTCCTATTTTTTTTCTGCAGTATCTCCATTATTGCTTTGAGTCAGGTTCGCTTTCTTCTTTCCGCCTTTACTTCCTAATATCTGTTAACCTGTCTTGTCCCTTTCAGGTGTTGTAGGTTCTTCTTAAGCTGTCTGACTTGTACATACTCTTCTAATGGTTCTATATTGATGTCTTTCCTTATTTATGTGTTTCTCATCCTATCTACTTCTCTTCTTCTTTATTTCAGATTCTTCTGTATATTTTCGTTTTGTTCGTTATCTCTTTTTTAGTTAATAAATTCATCGTTCATGGCGTAGTATAAATTCATGGTTTAATTCTTCTAATTTCATTATTTTTATATTCATTATACTGCATTATAGGATTAAAATAATCGATATCTTTATTTGTTTAGTTCGAAATTTTAACCCTATATTTATTATGAGTGAAATAATTATGAAGGCCTATTCAATGCATGTGGTAAAAATGCCCTAAGGTTACACATATTTTATCATCTTAATATAAAGCTTTTTTTGTAACTTCCAAGAAACAATCTCGAAGAATACTCGTCAATTTAAGTGTACTCGTTGAGAATTGGATAATGCATTATACGAGTTGTAAATAAATTAATAAACAAGGTTACGATAAGTCTATATAAATTAAAAAAAACCTATGACGCACAAAAATTATTGCAAAACATAAAATTACCTGCAAGCCGCAAGACTCATCGCTGAAGATTCGGTCTCTTCCGTTATGGGTTTCTTCTGGCAATAACCTTTGATGCATTCGTAGCGCCATGGTGAGTTCAAAGCACTGAAAATAATCAATTAACAACGTTAACTAAACTTAAAATTATTTATTTTATTCAACATTATTAAATCTGTCTATGATCCAACCATAATAAATTATATTTTCGATAATATCTCAATTTCATGGTATCAGACAGCGTTAAAATACCAATATAAGTATTATGAAAGTGAAATATTTCTCATACAGTGGGCCAATATACCAAACTTCGGTTAAAGTGTCTAGTAAATATTGTTGCAATATATTGGATTATAGTATAATCATATTGGCTGTGATTACAGAGCTGCCACTAGTCCGACCAATGATTCAATAGATACGAGGCATTACATGCTGGCTGCAGGACTATTTTTAAAGGATTCCAATGCCATTCCCAAGGGAGAACTTTGATTTAAATTGAGTTACAATTGTTCTGAAGTTATTTTTATGGTAACAGAGTTTTTTGTGATGGAGGTGATTTTTGAGATGAAAGGGTTGAAAAATGTACAATCGTTTGAAGAAGAAAATATTCATCGGATTAGACCACAAGTGATTTTGTATTCATTTTATTTGACTGCAATAAAATGCGGATAATTACGCCAAATCAACATTTTATCTAGCGTTGAGGTCATACATATTGGCCTAAAAAGATTTTTAAAAAGGATTTACGCATTATCAACGGATGCATCGATCTTTCGATACCATGCTTTGAATAGAATACATTATACCCATTTTCCTTAATTAATATATTCTATCAATTATTCTCAATAAGTGCCTAAAATATTTTTGGAATGTCATGGTGTGGAATTAAATAATTATGCTATTATTAAAAAATCTATTTTCTAGTTTTCGAAATCACATTAAAATAACAATAAGTTTCATTTCAAATGATTGTGTTCTAGTTATGAATCAATCTTATTACGATTTCCTTTAGACCGTGCTAATATCAATAAACCAGAATCGAATATAAATATGTATGAGGTTTTAAAAATGTGATCTCACCTAATGTCAACGACCAACAGGGTCGCCAGCAGAACCAGCGGTACGCCAAACCAGTCCATCTTTCTGAAAAACGAAAACACAACATTAACACCACAAATAAAAAAGTTTGTCGACCTCGTCGAACTATATTTGACTGATTATTTTTACCGATAACAGATCCAGAATGCTTCGACACGGACAGTTGACGAACGGGATAAACTCCCAGCAAAAATCTAAACAGGTAATGGGTTCGAACAGCCGCCTACGTTTGCTTTCGATGCTAACGGTTTTATTTAATGTGTTCTATCGATTGTTGCAAATTTAGTTTATCTATTAATACGGACTAAATGTGACAATGTAAATACTTTTATCATTAATATTAATCCTCGAAAATTGATGTAAATTCCTTTTCTAATCGGATTGCCGTATTAATAGAATTTAAATCTTTAGATATTTGTCAAAAAGTTGTTTAATTGCTACGAACATTAACTGATTCGTAATAAATTAGTTTGAAATAAAATAAACATTAAATATATTAATGATAGATGAAAAAACATTAAGGGGGTTGTAATTTTGATTTATTTTTCATCTTTTTTATTATAATTATTGTAATTATTGTGAAACATTTCCAAGGCCATAAATAGTTGATAAGTTATCAACCAATTAAATAATTAAATATAAATAATAGGCAAAAACTAAAACTAGAAACAGAAGCCTGCTGGATTGGTGTGAGGAAAATTTTCATGCAGTTCTAGGAACATATCCAATGTCAATTTATAATATTCTCCATTAATAAAAATACCTAATATACAAAAATATTAATCAAAAAATTTTGCTGATTCCCCACAAAATCAACTCAAAATTATTTTAAGAAATGAAACAAGTCTCAACCGTTTAAATAATAATTATTTTTTATCTTTTATCATTGATGAGTTAAACTTGATACTGCCGCCCAATTTCTTTATCCCTTCTCTTGTTGCCATTATATACATTACACTATCTGTATTTAGTTAATTGGGATTTTCTATTTCTGGGTACATTTTAAAGACACGAAACGCTCGACCAAACATTTTTAAAGACACTTTTCGCTCGATCTATGCGTTGGAGAAGTTTCATGAAGTTCTAGCTCTTTTTTACAACGGTTGTCTGGGACCGTAACTGTAGTCCATTCAAAGTTTTTTGTACATACGTCATCAAGATGTTTATTGTAAATTCATTTTAGAATCAGACAATAGTTTGCTTCTCATTTTATTCTAGTTGAAATGAGACACAATGCCGTCCGATTAGTTCGAACACGTAAACGAATGAACCTGTCAAAGTCATTCAATTGTCAGACGTATGTAAAATTCTTAAAAGCAATAGTGATAAGATGTTATACTATAATGTTATAATATATATACTATAATGTTAAAATAAATTATATTTGATACCATTTTTGTTCAATTATTTTATTTAGATTAGAATTTTGTTGTATGTCAAAGCCAAGCTGAACTAAAACTCAGAGTTGATACGGCAACATTGCGACGTTTTGATGTCACAATTTTAAATAAGGTTTGTACAAAATAACTTTAAACAGATTATACATAAGTCAACGTCATTAATGAAATGTTATAAAAATTAATAAGAATACTTTATAAAATGTAAATATGGGATTGAAGTATAGCGAGTATTGAAATATTGAGGGTCATTCGATATGCATAAGTAACCTGAAAAAGGTTTTAAAATAAGACCCAGACTATCGATATTATATTTATGATGAGATGCCAAAATCTTCGCAATTTCCAGTCAACATTCTACTCTCCGCAGATTAGGAAATTCACCACAAGTTGGCAACACTGATAACGACCCACCACAGGGTTTAATTAACATTACAGAGACTTAAACTCCTAATGACGTATTAAGAATTCCATAGAATAGCCAAAATCTGACCATAAAATGAGAAACCCGCAATATATACACATTGTACGACAAACGATATTTCTGTCCAGACTTTTGCTAGAATTGTAATAGTACAGAAGTCGTTTCTCAAACTAATGATTAATATTGTCGATTTCGTCCGTTTTTTCACTTTGCTTCTTATCTTTTATCCTATGTTTTATCTGGTGAGCCCTATGATCGTTTTTGACAATTTTTTTATTTAATCTAAAAGCCATTGAATAATATGCTTAAAAGGTACGTACGGAATACACAGACACTACGTATTGAATGTTCTAAAAGGGAGATGCACACGAATAAAATGAACAAGTATACTAACCATAATGGGTTAGGTTTTTTTCATGTCTAACTACTGATCGAACTTCTGAGATATCTGGCAAAAAAACTACACAAAGTAATTTCAAGTCACATTTTGAGTTACCATTAGAAGTATTTGCAAAGATCGGACTTAATGGAGTCGGACAGTGTAAGATCATCCATGTTTTTAAAAGTTATCATTAGTCAGTTTAGGATCATTAGGATGAACTAGCGACCATTCTTATGTAATAGATAAGTTATTTCGAAATTATATTAATGAAACACGCGTTTTCAACTTTTAGAGGTTAGCGTAGTGTCCCAACAGACTCCATAACCTATAGAAATGAAACACCTTTGCCAAATTTCCCCCACAAACTGACTTTATTTACAAGATATTCAGGACAGGAAATACTGATGTCGCCCTTCTGTTGACATCTCATCTAAATAAAGTCAGCCTGTGCGGGAAATTCGACTAAGGTATTTTATTTCAAGGCTAAAAAATAAAATATGGTGAAAATGACCTTTTGAAATAAAGTTTAATTTCCAAAGCTCAATAACTTTTCACTGAGTAAACGAACATTTAGTATGCTCTATGAACTGTTACCTTTCAAAATTATTGCGATTTAGAAAAAATACGAAATGTAAAAAGAAAACAGCTACTATACTCTTGGCGTTCTGCACTACACGATAAAGCTTCAGGTTCTGTGCCTATATGATCGTAAACCTCCTAGTATTTTTTGTTGGATTGTTTTATTGCTAAACCGCAAAGATAAAAAATCCATGAAAGTTAATTAGAAGTCTTTAAATGTTGTCCTTAAATTGTAATTACTTATCGAATCTCTAATTACTCTCGAATATTTTTATCTGATTTATGTCGTAGGGTATTATCAGTAATGCTTGGATTATTTGTCATCTAACTGTTTCCTGTTTTATCAAATACTAAAATTTATATATTTTCTAAAAATCAACAGGTATATAAAATAAAAACGCTTGATTTGTTTGTAGAAATATTTGGATGTCGCTGATAAAATATTTAAAAAAGGGCTGTTGAAGGAGATTTGTAGCTTACAAATATTATATGCTCGAGTGTATGGTATGGATGAAAGTGCGTATCAATATAAACAACACTTATTCAATGTAGCCTATGATATTCTTCCGTATAAATAATATATAGGTAGTGCTCAGATTACATATTGTTCAAAATTACACGAGCGATAGTCAATATCGTGATATTTAGCTGGTTTTCTCATTCACATCGTTGGCCGGATTAGTACGAATGAAGAAATCGACATACTCAATAATCAAGTTCGTACTATGACTGGTATTTTGCTGCCAAATACTGCCACATTCCAAAATGAAAATATTAATATTAAATTAACTAATTATTATATATTAAAAGAAAATATTGACTCAACACCTTACTAAAAGTAAATATTTTGTATATATATATATCATTGTGTATGTCTTTAATGTGACATTTTACTACTAATGCTTATTTAATGAAACTATACTAAAGGTATTTGAAAGGTAACTCGATACTCATTCAAAAATTAACCCAATTGGAAATTCCAGAGTGTTGTTTTCATCATATTTTTTATTTTTATTCCAGGCTCACTGAAAATTCTGTAGTGATTATGGTGATAACTGCTTAAGTGAACATCAGCATCAGAATTGGTTTGCTCGATTTTAGTTTTAATATTAATTTTAGTTTTATAATAGTACCGGTTTCGTTATCATTGCCATAAGATCCATGCCTTGAGATGAAAGATTCGTGAAAAAGAACACGTACTTAACATACAATAAAAAAATATTGATACTAAAATAGTAATGGCAAAAAGCTATATGAGTACCTAATATATGCGATATATACAAGAGAGCAAAGACCTGAAGTTTTTGGATATAAAACCCGGCAATATTTTACAGTGATTGAATATTCATATAACGCAAAAACTGAAATGATCTAATTAAACATGACCTTCCATTATATTTCAAAGCTGATAGATCAAGGATTATCCCATTTCAGACACCACCTAAACATTTTTAGGTTACCTTCACCAAAACAACACTTTTTATCGCAGATCGTGACTTCTTACAGTCAATAGCTTTGAATGGTTGTCGTCGCACTTTTCGAGGAAACCCATAATGACTAGACCAACTAGTTTTCCAAGGAAATAATATGGGAATTACAAACGGGGAACACTATGACGATATTTCGAGTGCAATGAATAAAATCAATGAAAATTTTCGGTGTTATCGATAAAATGCGATATACTGTTATTTAAAAAAAATCGTTCAATCTTACCTTGGTTACGATAAATTGAAAGCGTCGCTTTGATGTCTCACGTTGTTATGTGACGCTCACAATATGTGACCTTAGTCGAGAAAGTACTTGTCCGTCGTATAAGAACCACCACCTCCGTTAGTCGATTTGTTCGGGTTGTGCGCGGTTCGGTACCCGAATTCGAAATTTATATCGATGCCTTCCGACAACTACGGTATCGACCAATCGAAAAATCGCAACCAGATATAAGAACTCTTTCCCAAACCTTTCAATCTGAGAAGGCTAGAATCGATTGTTTCGTTCAACTGTTTAAATATTAATAAAAACAGTTTATTATCTGCGAATTGATTATAAATGGAAAACTCTACTGTGCGCATGCCTGAAATATTTTAAAAATATCATATTATAGTTGGAGAGAAAATTATTTCTATTTATTTGTTATTCAAAGCGATTTTGTTCGTATATATTTCTAACGTATACTGTTTTGATGGATGGTCTTTTCTGATACATTAATCATGAAAATATTTAGATTTGTTTTGCTACTAGACTGTCGCCAAATATGAATACCGGACAATTAAAAATATGGTAATAATAAATATAAACGCCTAATAAAAGTAATAATATTTCCAAATTACATGAAAATATATTATATAATTTTACAATTTTTAGATAAGACAAATATGAAAGCATTTTCATTACAGCAATTTATAAAATTTTCTATATTTAATGACATTAAATATAACGTGATGTAAAAAGTCCCATATTATTGAACATAAATGAAAAAGCTTGCCCTATATTTTGCCCTAAAATTCCTTTATAATAACAAATAACAATTCTAGTGATAACCGAATTCCAATTGTTATATTGAGGAGTTAAATATAATAGAATACATTTTAAGTACTACTAACATTTCAATCAAGCAAAAGTACAGTCTGTTGAGGAAAAATAGGAATAAAGAAACAATGATTGAATATAAGAAACGCTTCAGCAATATATCTGCAATTAATTATTAATAAATATTATGACCTAATCAAAAGCTATTATAACTTTTACCTTTCTCCATCAATTTTTGTTGTCTTTACACTTTTTATTACTGTCTTTTTGAAATATCCATGTTTCATCAAGATAAAGTAAAAAAAAATAATTTAATTTTAATTAAAAAATGTTCTTCAAGATGTAGTAAAAAAGTCAAATAAATTATCTTCCTTTATTTTATTATAAGCCTTTAAAAAGTGATTTTTTTAAGGCAGCGTCTGGAAGTTGCATTAGACCTATTAAAATTTGACCATTTAAATCCTATGCCCCGTAAGAGTTTATGAAGGGATGCCTTACATCCCTCAAAAAGCTGCTTGTCCCTAACTCTTTTATGTATACTTTCCAGACTAACAATTTTCTCTAAAATAATTTTACTAAATTATATTTATATCGATACAATAGTTTGTGTACTTACTGTTCTTATATATTGCGTATATTTGAGCTCGAATAGAGCCATTTCAAGATGGTTAAGATTCGTTATCCACTTCCTATGTAGTCGGGTTTTCTTGGTTGAACCTAACATATTATTCTTCATTTTGTAAGCGATGTTAGTCACAGTACCCACAGTAATATTTAGCGCGGCAACAACCCGCTAAAAACATTTTCAATAAAATTGCAGCAACTTATAATATTTAATATCAACAATACATACCTTTCTAACGGAATTTACGGGCAAAAGGGGGCTTCCATTATTTCGTTCATTTTCGAAATAACTTATTAAAGCCGCATTCAGTTTTTGACCCTGACTATTGTTTTCGGTATTTCAAACAAAGTAATATCATGTATAACACAAGGATTTAAAATTTATCAAAACATTTGAAGCGCTAAAATAATGTTCGCCGGTTTATAACCTATTGTAATTAAAATTAATATTTTGAATAATTTTGCGTACGTTTGACAACCGGACGACCGGTGACAGGCTAGTTCGATTTCACGTTCGAACTTATCACACAGCATTATGTCTTTTTTTAACTAGAATAAAATGAGAAGGAAAATATTGTCTGATTCTGAAACGAATTTACAAATTGCAACAGGCAATACAATAAACATCTGTATGACGTATGTACAAAAAATTTTGAATAGGCTATAGGTTTTTCTAACAACCAAAGACAGATGGATACCCGAAATACAACTTAAACATTATTAGATAAATATTATCTTGTAGAAATTGTTATGTGTTGTTGATGGATGATGTTGTTATGTGTTTCATCACAAGGCAATACTTATGTATAATTATTTGTTTTCCTTTCTATAATGATTATGGTATATTTTGAGTGGTTAAGATAAGTTTCATTACGTCCGATGTGATATAAATACATTGCACTTTATGAATATTACAAGTACAATTAAGTGACTTGCGAAATATTAATCTAATCTAAAATGGAATTAAATTCAATAATGAATTCGATATGACTGAATGTATGATGTATGATAGGACATCTTAGGTATAAGAGGACCAAGCATATATATTTCATGTATATATATATATATAAGTGAGTTAATTTATATTTTTTTGGTAAACCATTATTAAAATAAAATTTCAAATATTGTTCTGTACTTATGCACAAGTGTATTGTCCTGATAAAAGGAAATTTTCTCTTCTTTTTCTCCCTCCTTGGCTTCCCTTTCTATGGCCCTGAACCCGGTTTCCACCATCTTTAGTAACTATCGGTCGATAAACCTCGATCTAGAGATTGATGGGTAAATCGTTGCATATTTACATTACATACAACTGTAACTTACATTTACATACAACTGCGGCACCTACCTCTAGGCCAGAGATCTTTTTTGGTTTGATTACTGTTTTTGACCATCTTTCAACCAACGTGCGACCATATTTAAATTCAGTTTCCCAATTTTTAATGATTAGTATGGAAGGAGCAGACTCCCTATGCATTTTTGTCAATTTTAGATTAATTTCCTTAGGAGTCAACAACACAGATCACCAGGGGCTCGCGCTATTCCTTGCCTTGCACATCAATATCACTATTTACTTTTGAAGAACGCAAATCACCTTTGACGAAATTATACGTACATAATACTTCTCTCAGAGCAATATAGAAAATGTATTAAAACTAACACAAATAATTTATAAATATTTTTTGCGGTCTCGGAACCATACTAAAGAGACATTTTTCCACATGCACCATCTTAGATCAGTAGAAGCTCCTGCAGCTTGATGGATTCAGCTCATTACTTATTTCTTCTCATATTCGCTGATCCCAAGTACTTGAACTTCTACACTTCCTGGATCTCGCTGAAGTTTACTGCAGACAATCCATCAGGGTTTTTGAGGGACTTTGATCTGTTTTTCGTTAATTCTCAAGCCATATAGTTCTACAATGCGAACTATATCATGAAAAACTCTAAAGGTCATTCATTACAGTCATGAGTCATGAGTTGTCAGTAATATGAAGAACTCCTTCCATCATGCCTTATCATGCTCATGATTGGAACGTTACCTGTAAGATGGTGCAAAGTATAAGAAAATTAGAAGCAATATTTCTAATATCAACTTAGTTGTTAATCTTTTGAAACAAACTTTAACAAAATTAAGTCATATCAAGTAAAATCTCATATCTCGAAATACCGTATAATCAACAAACGACCGTTCTCTAGACGTGTGTTGAAATCTAAACACACAAACAAATGTAACATGGGCATTTTTGGTGATTATCTGTAAAATTAAAAATTATTTTAGCAATGTGTCATAACCCTGTTTGTGATAAGGCATACCTTATCGCAGAACAAATAAAGCTATCTAAAAAAAATAGATAGATTTATATTTTCATGGATCAATTTATTTGTGGTCCTTAGTAAACTCGTATATTTGCGATTGTTCCGTCCGTCATTTATATTAGGCTGTAGCAAATGGGCAAAGTTTTCTTTTTTTGTGTCCTATTCGGCATTTGGACCATTTCTGATGCCGTAAGTATTATACAATAATAGTTGATAATTATGTATATATTGTTGAGATTATATTGTATAGTTTAATAATACTTATGTTAAAATATATGTGATTGTAATACAATTTGGTGATTATATAAGATGTTGAAAATAATTTACTAATGACCACTGAGTACGAAAACATGATGATTTAAAAAATTGAGATCAAACCAATCAGAATAACGAGTTGTTATTTGATAATTAAATATGTACTACAAAATTTACCTGGAGAATTGTGGAATTAGTCGACTTTATTATTATGACTGAAATTGTTATGATCCCAAAACCAGCAATAAGAAGTAAAATCCTATAGACCAAATTCACTGGTATCGATAATAGTTTATTAAAACTATATACGATAATACTATAAAATAGCTATTTAAAATATTTTCATGGAAAAGGTAAACACCAATTATATAGAGGATATAGACCTGATTCCTGCTATCAATTCATTTCAAAGAATTTTTTAAAAGAGTTTCTTAATAAATAAAAGTCACCAGATGTACACAATCACAGACATCAAGTTCAAAAAAAATTTATTACCGAGGTAGTACGCTAAATTCTCCTATCTTAGCCAGAATGTTTAGAGCCAAACAAGAGGAAATCTGCTCAACAATGAAAGAAGCTAAAGCAATTGTATATTATATTTATTCCATATAGTATCAAGTTAAGGTAACTTGGGATGGAACTTCATTCAATGGCTGTTTCAAAAAGAGCGAAAACAAAAACTATATTGGTTTATTGTTAGATGGAACTTCCCCTAAGATATGAATGTTGAATGGAGCAATATCTGGACAATACGGAGGCTGGGGTAGACAATATTTTGCATTAGAGTGTGTATATGGTTCAGACTTTAATACATTGATAATTAATATTTTATAGTAAATCACATATACATGCTGGATTGGATTGCAAATTATATTGTTGTCATTTCGACAGAAAGCCAAGTTTCTTCCTTGTGTTAGTGTGAGATGTTTGCTTGCTCTCGAGAATGAATTGAAGACGCCCAAAGAAAAATATCGATTTATCGATATAATCTTCTTTAAATATCGACATCGATTTTTTGTCGACCAATATATTATAACTGTTATATTTTTAAAAACGTCTGGGTTTATTGAATTTTTTTTAAATATGGAGATATCGATATATATCGATCTCTATCATTTAGATTTTTTTTGGTGCTTGAAGTTCTTGAAGTGATATTTCCCAAAAATACTTCATTCCACATACTTAATAAAGCGTAATTTATTATTTTACACGTTGTTCAAATAAAATGTTACGAATCACTTATTTTTAATCACATTAGTTAATAAGACACTTATGGCTTTGGAACAAAAGAGAAACTTTGTTTATTTTTTATCTTAGACCTAGCTGGTTTTAAAAATCCTAGCTAATTTCAACTGGAATTCTTGAGGTGCCCGTGAAGGTAGGGTTGCGCCGGGGTGTGAGGGCCCGGAGGCTGCTTTTGGTCATTTGACTATTTAGGGACAGGGGTTATCGAGGTGCGAGCACCTTGTAGAAGGATTTTAAGAAAAGGTTTTCAGAAAGGGCTGAGGATTGTAGGAATTTGTTGAAAGATGGTTCACAAATTCGGTCACTGGTGGGGTGTCTGTCACTCTATGAATATGGGAGTTTCTGATGAACCACTGGGCGCACAGTGAATGAAGGAGTATTTTGTTCTGCATTATTTGCAGGTGTTTGACCAGGCTTGGCGTAGCGTAGCTGGACCAAGTGTTTAACCCGAAGAGGGCCATCATTGATCTGATTAAGTTCTTGTAAAGCAGCTTTATTTTCTTGGGGTCTCCAGGTGAATCGGCGGTCAAAATTGAGACCTAAATAAATGGCCCTATCGCGCCTAAGGTGTATCCTGACATCTATTCTGTGGTCAAAAGTTGCGGCTTGAGTTTTTTGGGCGTTAATTTCTAATCTCAAAAATATTAGCCATTTCACGGCTGCGGAAAGTTGACCTGTTGTGCACCCGGTCTGGGGAACGAACATTTGAAAAAAAGTCTGTGTCATCCGAGTATTGTGTGATTTCCACATCCTTTTTCATTGGAATTTCGGTCATGCAGAAGTTACAAAGGTCAGGCGCTAGTGGAGAGCCCTGGGGGGACTCCGGAACTGATTATTTTGGTGCTAGAGAAGGATTTTTCTACCCTTACTTGGAAAGATCTTTCCTACACAAAAGATTTATTGGTTTATATATCATATTAAATCATCGTGGAAAACTTTGTGGAAGGCCAGTGTGATGACCAGGAAGACAGCACAAAGGATGTATTTTCTATTTAGTGCGCTTTGGATGTGAGGGGCCAAGCTGACCTATGAGCGAAAAATTTGTTTGCATCGCTAGTCTTTTATGCAATTTTGAACAGCCCTAATACAAAACAGCGCTCTCTAATATTTCTTCTTCTTCTTTCCTACACTGGTTCTTGTATCGATATAAATCATATATTTAACATTAATAACTTTTTTTTGTTGAGAATAATTTAATGGATATTTCCTACTTAAGGCTTGTTAAAATGCTACGAATACATGTAAAAACGAACACCTAATAAAGTAATTGTTATATAAATAGTAACACCTATAATGTTATTCATGGTTATTATTTTTACTATGTCGTTTTATAAAATACTAAATATTGTTAAATTTAAAAAATAATATAATAAAATATTGAACTCTTTCCTAGTATCAATTATCTAAGTAAAGAAAGAAATGCAAGCTAAATATTTAACATGTTGCTGTAAAAATAGTACATGTCAATAGGTATAAACTCGTGTATTTTTAATATGATCTTGTTTTTAATAATTTCTATAAATTTACTAAGCATGATATTTAAGATTTTGGTACATAAAATGTTGATCTATGATCAAATATGTATCAATAGGTTGGAGGAGAAGTAATTTTTTTTATTAGTTGTAATAGATGGTCTTTTGCCACTTTCCTGGTAAAAACATAATTTCTACAAATCAAAAGTAATTCCATTAAAATAGTAAATAAATCATTAATTTAAGTGGAAACCAAGTATGAGGTTTATTTTGATATCCATTCTTATTTAAATGGTTTTAATTGAAATCTTACCTTTGAAACGCGCTCAAGTAAGGCTTTATTCATTAAATATTGCCATAGATAGGTGACTTCAAAGCTATCTAAGAGGAAAATTACTTTAAAAACCGAAACTACTTTTCCACAACCTTAAACAGAATTATTCAAATAATTTCAAGAGTTGTACTAAAGATATCTTCGGGCTATTGTCCTTTTAAAAGTATATAAATATTTTCATCAGTTTTAGTTGACGTCGAAATATAATTGTTCAATAAGTTTGACATATTTACAATATAGGTTACGCACACCTAGTCACAGGAATTTTTAAGTTTTCTCTAATCTAAATTATTATCACTATTATCACTAATTTTGTTGATTCATATTTAGTTTGGCTCTAATCTAAATTATTACCACCATAGTTACTATAGTTATCGTCTACAGACTTAACAAGATTTTAGAACTGAATTAGGCTAACTTAGGTTTTTTAATAAGACTGGGTGTTATGTTGAAAAGTAATGAAACAAACTATACATGAGGTACTGCGGAATGCCCATCACAATATCCATCTTGTGGTAGCAATATTAACATTCTGTGGATGCATTGATAGTTGGTGAGCTTCCTGTGTGTTGGCATCTTTCTATGTATGATAATTATGTTTTGCATTAGAGTGTGTATATGGTTCAGACTTTAATACATTGATAATTAATATTTTATAGTAAATCACATATATATGCTGGATTGGATTGCAAATTATATTGTTGTCATTTCGACAGGAAGCCAAGTTTCTTCCTTGTGTTAATGTGAGATGTTTGCTTCCTCTCGAGAATGAACTGAAGACGCCCAAAGAAAAATATCGATTTATCGATGTAATCTTCTTTAAATATCGACATCGATTTTTCGGTCAATATATCGATTTTTTGTCGACCAATATATTATAACTATTATATTTTTAAAAATGTCTGGATTTATTGAAATTTCTTTAAATACGGATGATATCGATACATATCGATCTCTATAATTTAGATATTGAAATTGAATATAATTGAAATCTTACCTTTCAAACGCGCTCAAGTCAGGCTTTATTCATTAAATATTGCCATAGATATGTGACTCCAAAGCTATCTAAGAGGAAAACTACTTTAAAAACCGACATTATTATTCCACGACATTAAACAGAATTACTCAAATAATTTCAAGAGTTGTACTAAAGATATTTTCGGATTATTGTCCTGTTAAAGGTATATAAATATTTTCATCAGTTTTAGTTGATGTCGAAATATAATTGTTCAATAAGTTTGACATATTTACAATATAGGTTGCGCACACCTAGTCACAGGAATTTTTAAGTTTTCTCTAATCTAAATTATTATCATTATTATTACTAATTTTGTTGATTCATATTTAGTTTGGCTCTAATCTAAATTATTACCACCATAGTTACTATAGTTATATCGTCTACAGACTTAACAAGATTTCAGAACTGAATTAGGCTAACTTAGGTTTTTTAATAAGACAGGGTGTTACGTTGAAAAGTAATGAAACAAACTATACATGAGGTACTGCGGAATGCCCATCACAATATCCATCTTGTGGTAGCAATATTAACATTCTGTGGATGCATTGATACTTGGTGAGCCTCCTGTATGTTGGCATCTTTCGATGTATGATAATTACGTTAGTTATTCGCCTAACTTGCCATGATTATTTGGCATCAATGACTGGATAATATACAACAGGTTAAATGAACTCTCCCAAAATAATATGAGCTTCAAGCTGGTATGATCCCGCCCTTATTCAAATGCTTTTATCCTTCAAATATCTCCATATTTTATGATTTTAAGGTATTGTAAATTGTAACTATAAAGTATATATTTGAGTGTCTAGCGTTATATTCTGACTAAATATTGAAAAATGTCCGGTAAAGATTATTTTAATGGAGATAAATAAGTCTACTCAGAATTTAGATATATATTATTTACTTTACAATTTCATCGTTTTAATAAAATATCATTCACTTGTATTGAAGTTTGCGAGGAAATAATTATTATGACTGGTTATAAATGACATGATAAGATGACAAATACAGTTGATTGAAAAATTATATCGGCTAAATGGTGACCGCGACTCGGTATGCAACTTTCGGCTTTTTTAAGGCAATTTTCATGACATCCTGCAACATCTGAAGCTGAATTTCTTCAATTTCGTGACGAATATTGTCTTTAAGATGTTGAATCGTTTGGGGCTTATTCACATAAACTTTTGATTTTAAAAAGCCGGGTGCTGTTAAATCCGGAGATCTGGCTGGTCTTGCTAAATCGCCACTTCGTCTTCGTGAAGAAACAATCATTCAGTAATTGAATTGCTGAACGAGCTATGTGTGTACTGTGGCCCCATCTTGCTCAAACCACATGTCATCTAGTCCTTGCTCTACCATCTCAGGCACAAGAAAATTTCGAATCATGTCTTGGTACCGTTCCGCAGTAACAGAAACTGCAACAAATTGGTAATTTTCAAAAAAATAGGGACCAATGATGTTTCCAGTATGAATACCACACCATAGAGTTGTTTTTAATGGATGCAATGATGTTTCGTGAATTAATTGATCTCTCGGTAGCAATTTTTGGACCAATTGAATTTTGTACGGGAACATTTTCAAATCAGTTTTCAAAAGTCGGCTTAAATTTCATGCAGAAATGTGTAACTGGGAACCACGTCTCCATTAATGCTTCTGAAGACTCTGCAACACTATCGCGCACCAGAGCCACATTTTCAGCGTTACAAGACGTCCGTTGTCTTCCAGAATGAGGCCTGTGTGTTGTACTAACGCACTGTCGAAAATTCGCATGTAAACGACAAATTGTGGTTTTGTGAGACACTGGACGGTTATGATATATTTGACACAGGTTCCTCTGAGTGGCAATAATGGAACGATTATTTTCAATAAATATTTCACTATTTCTGCTCGTTCTTGTAGCATATATTTATCCATAATTAAAATTGGATATCTACACAATACAACGGTTAAAGCAAAACTGAGCTAGACGTCACATAACCAAGATGACGCGAAATCAAAATGGTAGAGGTACTTTTGCCCCACCTGTTATCTCCTGCAACTACGAATTTGTTAGTCGTTGAAATAATTTTGTGGGCTTTCAAAATGTTTTGTGAACCAACAAATGATTATTATTGATGACAAAAACGATAACAATATATTATTTCTATACAACATTTGTTAAACAAATTTGTTAGTTGAAAGTAATAGAAAAAATATTTCATCTTTACTCTTTGCAATTTTAGTGATCTTCGTTTTATTGACATTAAAATAAACAACGCTTAACTATTATCTTCCTAATTTCGATATCTTGTTGAGGATGCTCCGTACAATTTATTGTGTTATAAAGTATAAGCATTTGCCAGTATAAAATTTTACTTGGTTTAAATTATTTCTTATGACTAGGTGTGTCGCTATATTAAGTCTTGTAAATAGTTTTGGTATCAAATAGAAAAGGCAAGATATTGTTTCTAATCTACTAATAAATTAAAATTAATAAATTAAAAACCCCTGTTTTTATTAGGTTACATATATCAACTGGCGTGTTTGAATAAATTCGATATCGTTTGTCACTAGTGTTAAACTGCCTACCTGAGTCGAGTGTTTTATTGTTAACCGACTTCGAAAAAGGAAAAGCCTGTATATGTATATATATATATATATATATATATATATATATATATATATATATATATATGCATATATATATATATATATATATATATATATATGCATGCAGAAATGTGTAACTGGGAACCACGTCTCCATTGATGCTTCTGAAGACTCTGTAACACTATCGCGCACCAGAGTCACATTTTCAGCGTTACAAGACGTCCGTTGTCTTCCAGAACGAGGCCTGTGTGCTGTCCTAACGGACTGTCGAAAATTCGCATGTAAACGACAAATTGTGGTTTTGTGAGACACTGGACGGTTATGATATATTTGACACAATTTCCTCTGGGTGGCAATAATGGAACGATTATTTTCAATAAATATTTCACTATTTCTGCTCGTTCTTGTAGCATATATTTATCCATAATTACAATTGGATATCTACACAATACAACGGTTAAAGCAAAACTGAGCTAGACGTCACATAACCAAGATGACGCGAAATCAAAATGGTAGAGGTACTTTTGCCCCACCTGTTATCTCCTGCAACTACGAATTTGTTAGTCGTTGAAATAATTTTGTGGGCTTTCAAAATGTTTTGTGAACCAACAAATGATTATTATTGATGACAAAAACGATAACAATATATTATTTCTATACAACATTTGTTAAACAAATTTGTTAGTTGAAAGTAATAGAAAAAATATTTCATCTTTACTCTTTGCAATTTTAGTGATCTTCGTTTTATTGACATTAAAATAAACAACGCTTAACTATTATCTTCCTAATTTCGATATCTTGTTGAGGATGCTCCGTACAATTTATTGTGTTATAAAGTATAAGCATTTGCCAGTATAAAATTTTACTTGGTTTAAATTATTTCTTATGACTAGGTGTGTCGCTATATTAAGTCTTGTAAATAGTTTTGGTATCAAATAGAAAAGGCAAGATATTGTTTCTAATCTACTAATAAATTAAAATTAATAAATTAAAAACCCCTGTTTTTATTAGGTTACATATATCAACTGGCGTGTTTGAATAAATTCGATATCGTTTGTCACTAGTGTTAAACTGCCTACCTGAGTCGAGTGTTTTATTGTTAACCGACTTCGAAAAAGGAAAAGCCTGTATATGTATATATATATATATATATATATATATATATATATATATATATATATATATATGCATATATATATATATATATATATATATATATATATATATATATATGCATGCAGAAATGTGTAACTGGGAACCACGTCTCCATTGATGCTTCTGAAGACTCTGTAACACTATCGCGCACCAGAGTCACATTTTCAGCGTTACAAGACGTCCGTTGTCTTCCAGAACGAGGCCTGTGTGCTGTCCTAACGGACTGTCGAAAATTCGCATGTAAACGACAAATTGTGGTTTTGTGAGACACTGGACGGTTATGATATATTTGACACAATTTCCTCTGGGTGGCAATAATGGAACGATTATTTTCAATAAATATTTCACTATTTCTGCTCGTTCTTGTAGCATATATTTATCCATAATTACAATTGGATATCTACACAATACAACGGTTAAAGCAAAACTGAGCTAGACGTCACATAACCAAGATGACGCGAAATCAAAATGGTAGAGGTACTTTTGCCCCACCTGTTATCTCCTGCAACTACGAATTTGTTAGTCGTTGAAATAATTTTGTGGGCTTTCAAAATGTTTTGTGAACCAACAAATGATTATTATTGATGACAAAAACGATAACAATATATTATTTCTATACAACATTTGTTAAACAAATTTGTTAGTTGAAAGTAATAGAAAAAATATTTCATCTTTACTCTTTGCAATTTTAGTGATCTTCGTTTTATTGACATTAAAATAAACAACGCTTAACTATTATCTTCCTAATTTCGATATCTTGTTGAGGATGCTCCGTACAATTTATTGTGTTATAAAGTATAAGCATTTGCCAGTATAAAATTTTACTTGGTTTAAATTATTTCTTATGACTAGGTGTGTCGCTATATTAAGTCTTGTAAATAGTTTTGGTATCAAATAGAAAAGGCAAGATATTGTTTCTAATCTACTAATAAATTAAAATTAATAAATTAAAAACCCCTGTTTTTATTAGGTTACATATATCAACTGGCGTGTTTGAATAAATTCGATATCGTTTGTCACTAGTGTTAAACTGCCTACCTGAGTCGAGTGTTTTATTGTTAACCGACTTCGAAAAAGGAAAAGCCTGTATATGTATATATATATATATATATATATATATATATATATATATATATATATATATATATATGCATATATATATATATATATATATATATATATATATATATATATGCATGCAGAAATGTGTAACTGGGAACCACGTCTCCATTGATGCTTCTGAAGACTCTGTAACACTATCGCGCACCAGAGTCACATTTTCAGCGTTACAAGACGTCCGTTGTCTTCCAGAACGAGGCCTGTGTGCTGTCCTAACGGACTGTCGAAAATTCGCATGTAAACGACAAATTGTGGTTTTGTGAGACACTGGACGGTTATGATATATTTGACACAGGTTCCTCTGAGTGGCAATAATGGAACGATTATTTTCAATAAATATTTCACTATTTCTGCTCGTTCTTGTAGCATATATTTATCCATAATTAAAATTGGATATCTACACAATACAACGGTTAAAGCAAAACTGAGCTAGACGTCACATAACCAAGATGACGCGAAATCAAAATGGTAGAGGTACTTTTGCCCCACCTGTTATCTCCTGCAACTACGAATTTGTTAGTCGTTGAAATAATTTTGTGGGCTTTCAAAATGTTTTGTGAACCAACAAATGATTATTATTGATGACAAAAACGATAACAATATATTATTTCTATACAACATTTGTTAAACAAATTTGTTAGTTGAAAGTAATAGAAAAAATATTTCATCTTTACTCTTTGCAATTTTAGTGATCTTCGTTTTATTGACATTAAAATAAACAACGCTTAACTATTATCTTCCTAATTTCGATATCTTGTTGAGGATGCTCCGTACAATTTATTGTGTTATAAAGTATAAGCATTTGCCAGTATAAAATTTTACTTGGTTTAAATTATTTCTTATGACTAGGTGTGTCGCTATATTAAGTCTTGTAAATAGTTTTGGTATCAAATAGAAAAGGCAAGATATTGTTTCTAATCTACTAATAAATTAAAATTAATAAATTAAAAACCCCTGTTTTTATTAGGTTACATATATCAACTGGCGTGTTTGAATAAATTCGATATCGTTTGTCACTAGTGTTAAACTGCCTACCTGAGTCGAGTGTTTTATTGTTAACCGACTTCGAAAAAGGAAAAGCCTGTATATGTATATATATATATATATATATATATATATATATATATATATATATATATATATATATATATGCATATATATATATAATATATATATATGCATGCAGAAATGTGTAACTGGGAACCACGTCTCCATTGATGCTTCTGAAGACTCTGTAACACTATCGCGCACCAGAGTCACATTTTCAGCGTTACAAGACGTCCGTTGTCTTCCAGAACGAGGCCTGTGTGCTGTCCTAACGGACTGTCGAAAATTCGCATGTAAACGACAAATTGTGGTTTTGTGAGACACTGGACGGTTATGATATATTTGACACAATTTCCTCTGGGTGGCAATAATGGAACGATTATTTTCAATAAATATTTCACTATTTCTGCTCGTTCTTGTAGCATATATTTATCCATAATTACAATTGGATATCTACACAACACAACGGTTAAAGCAAAAGTGAGCTAGACGTCACATAACCAAGATGACGCGCAATCAAAATGGTAGAGGTACTTTTGCCCCACCTGTTATCTCCTGCAACTACGAATTTGTTAGTCGTTGAAATAATTTTGTGGGCTTTCAAAATGTTTTGTGAACCAACAAATGATAATTATTGATGACAAAAACGATAACAATATAATATTTCTATACAACATTTGTTAAACAAATTTGTTAGTTGAAAGTAATAGAAAAAATATTTCATCTTTAGTCTTTGCAATTTTAGTGATCTTCGTTTTATTGACATTAAAATAAACAACGCTTAATTATTATCTTCCTAATTTCGATATCTTGTTGAGGATGTTCCGTACAATTTATTTTGTTATAAAGTATAAGCATTTGCCAGTATAAAATTTTACTTGGTTTAAATTATTTCTTATGACTAGGTGTGTCGTTATATTAAGTCTTGTAAATAGTTTTGGTATCAAATAGAAAAGGCAAGATATTGTTTCTAATCTACTAATAAATTAAAATTAATAAATTAAAAACCCCTGTTTTTATTAGGTTACATATATCAACTGGCGTGTTTGAATAAATTCGATATCGTTTGTCACTAGTGTTAAACTGCCTACCTGAGTCGAGTGTTTTATTGTTAACCGACTTCGAAAAAGGAAAAGCCTGTATATGTATATATATATATATATATATATATATATATATATATATATATATATGCATATATATATATATATATATATATATATATATATGCATGCAGAAATGTGTAACTGGGAACCACGTCTCCATTGATGCTTCTGAAGACTCTGTAACACTATCGCGCACCAGAGTCACATTTTCAGCGTTACAAGACGTCCGTTGTCTTCCAGAACGAGGCCTGTGTGCTGTCCTAACGGACTGTCGAAAATTCGCATGTAAACGACAAATTGTGGTTTTGTGAGACACTGGACGGTTATGATATATTTGACACAGGTTCCTCTGAGTGGCAATAATGGAACGATTATTTTCAATAAATATTTCACTATTTCTGCTCGTTCTTGTAGCATATATTTATCCATAATTAAAATTGGATATCTACACAATACAACGGTTAAAGCAAAACTGAGCTAGACGTCACATAACCAAGATGACGCGAAATCAAAATGGTAGAGGTACTTTTGCCCCACCTGTTATCTCCTGCAACTACGAATTTGTTAGTCGTTGAAATAATTTTGTGGGCTTTCAAAATGTTTTGTGAACCAACAAATGATTATTATTGATGACAAAAACGATAACAATATATTATTTCTATACAACATTTGTTAAACAAATTTGTTAGTTGAAAGTAATAGAAAAAATATTTCATCTTTACTCTTTGCAATTTTAGTGATCTTCGTTTTATTGACATTAAAATAAACAACGCTTAACTATTATCTTCCTAATTTCGATATCTTGTTGAGGATGCTCCGTACAATTTATTGTGTTATAAAGTATAAGCATTTGCCAGTATAAAATTTTACTTGGTTTAAATTATTTCTTATGACTAGGTGTGTCGCTATATTAAGTCTTGTAAATAGTTTTGGTATCAAATAGAAAAGGCAAGATATTGTTTCTAATCTACTAATAAATTAAAATTAATAAATTAAAAACCCCTGTTTTTATTAGGTTACATATATCAACTGGCGTGTTTGAATAAATTCGATATCGTTTGTCACTAGTGTTAAACTGCCTACCTGAGTCGAGTGTTTTATTGTTAACCGACTTCGAAAAAGGAAAAGCCTGTATATGTATATATATATATATATATATATATATATATATATATATATATATATATGCATATATATATATAATATATATATATGCATGCAGAAATGTGTAACTGGGAACCACGTCTCCATTGATGCTTCTGAAGACTCTGTAACACTATCGCGCACCAGAGTCACATTTTCAGCGTTACAAGACGTCCGTTGTCTTCCAGAACGAGGCCTGTGTGCTGTCCTAACGGACTGTCGAAAATTCGCATGTAAACGACAAATTGTGGTTTTGTGAGACACTGGACGGTTATGATATATTTGACACAATTTCCTCTGGGTGGCAATAATGGAACGATTATTTTCAATAAATATTTCACTATTTCTGCTCGTTCTTGTAGCATATATTTATCCATAATTACAATTGGATATCTACACAACACAACGGTTAAAGCAAAAGTGAGCTAGACGTCACATAACCAAGATGACGCGCAATCAAAATGGTAGAGGTACTTTTGCCCCACCTGTTATCTCCTGCAACTACGAATTTGTTAGTCGTTGAAATAATTTTGTGGGCTTTCAAAATGTTTTGTGAACCAACAAATGATAATTATTGATGACAAAAACGATAACAATATAATATTTCTATACAACATTTGTTAAACAAATTTGTTAGTTGAAAGTAATAGAAAAAATATTTCATCTTTAGTCTTTGCAATTTTAGTGATCTTCGTTTTATTGACATTAAAATAAACAACGCTTAATTATTATCTTCCTAATTTCGATATCTTGTTGAGGATGTTCCGTACAATTTATTTTGTTATAAAGTATAAGCATTTGCCAGTATAAAATTTTACTTGGTTTAAATTATTTCTTATGACTAGGTGTGTCGTTATATTAAGTCTTGTAAATAGTTTTGGTATCAAATAGAAAAGGCAAGATATTGTTTCTAATCTACTAATAAATTAAAATTAATAAATTAAAAACCCCTGTTTTTATTAGGTTACATATATCAACTGGCGGGTTTGAATAAATTCGATATCGTTTGTCACTAGTGTTAAACTGCCTACCTGAGTCGAGTGTTTTGTTGTTAACCGACTTCGAAAAAGGAAGAGCCTGTATATATATAAATTTTTTATTTTCAACATTCTTTTTTATTCCAAGGAGTGCACTTCTGAGGTAACCCTATTTTAACAAAATTAGGATCTGTTGCGGGGAAAGGAGGGAAATAGAGAAAAACGCTCAAATTTCAAAGCCACGTACAAAGTTTTCACATATTTTTATCTAAAATAATCAGATATTTATATATAATATTATTGCCGAGCTGATGTGACGGAAAATTGTAAGTCGTTCATTGCAAAAGCCACTCAGTTTGTTTTTTAACATAAGCACCAACTATAACATATAAGACCTTGAAGGAATACCCTCGACAACTGCTTCTATAGTGTGTTGGTTAAAGCATTTAGCTCCCAAACGGAAGTCGCGGGTTCGATTCTCGGCGGGGACAATACCTTTTTGGTGTCATCCAGGCTAGTTAGCGAACCCCGGCACCCCTGAAATTTCCTAATTTTTAATCATTATATCTTTATTTCTATTTTTGTTCATACGGGCTGCATCATTACTTAGCCTACCCATTATAATATTATATGAAATAACTGCGTAATTTATTAAGTAAATATTTAACACTAAAAAGACAAAAATTAAATATTTTTAACAAAAAAATTGAACTGACTTCAAGAAATAAATAAGAAACACACTAAAAATTAAAAAATAATCTTAGATTTTTAACACAAAAAAATTAAAATACAACATGTACGTAATAATCATTGTAACAACTAAATAAAAATAATCAAAAACCTTATATAATCTATCTACGACACGTATTTTATATTATACTATAACATATACACACAATTTATCTTAATATCTACCTAAACCTATTTATCTATTGGCAATATTATTTTAACTACTACCTTCTGATCATTTTGTCGTCGTGTCAAGCCCAAACAATTCAAAAATAATAATATAATTTTGTGAAATATACACAAAATTAAATTACAAACAAAACAAATCCTTTTTTTCAATATATTTTGAAGTCTCCTTTTACCTTACTTTATGGGTTTATCTGGACTGGGCCTAAAGTTTAACGTGGGCTCCGAACCACGATCCTCCGAGTGACCAATTTTAGAAATCATCCCAGAAGACATCCGGTCTTACCCAGCCTGGTTACTGGCGTGACTGGAATCATTTTCCTTGTCGAATTTTACACTCTTGTCTAGAACATTCACACATTTTAAACAACCACAAATAAAAATTTACGACCATACCCAAGCAGGATTCGAACCCGCGGCTATCGCATCAGTAGGAGGACCGTCCCATCGCCTTTACCACTGCGCCACCAAGAAGGCAAAACAAATCTAATTTGTTGCTCGGTACCGCCTTTAAAGTGATCAATTGGTGGTATTAAGCCAAACTATGTGTATATAGTATAATATAAAATAGGTCTAGTAGATAGGTTAAATAAGGTTCTAGATTATTTTTATTTTGTTGTTACAACGATTATTATCTACATATTTTATTTTTATTTTTTCGTATTAAAAATCTAAACTATTAAAAATATGACTAACTAATAAAAATTCAACTATTTTTTAATTTGTAGTGATTTACTTATTAATTTTTTGAAGTCGGTTCAATTTTTTTGTTAGAAATATTTTTGTTTTATGTATTTCAGTTCAATCTCCTTGAAGTTACTGACGTAGATAGAGTGACTTCTCCTATTTCCAATATTGGACTTGTATCCGTATTGCGTGTATAAATAAAGACGTTGTTATATATTTACAATCAATTATTTACAATTACCATGTTAAGAGACTTATTATTTAAATTACTAATAGGAATTTCATATTTGTTAAACAATTTGGTCCAATTCGCTTTATAGTCAGCCTGTATAATTCAAACTATAAACTTATTTGGCTTTATTTGAGACCTCGCAAAATATTTCCTTCAATTTTTATTACTTATGATACTTTGAAGTCACTTCTGACATGTACAGCAGGATACATCATGGAATACAACAAAGGTATATAACGAAAATTTAAAAAATGCTACAGAAAATGTCAGATTTCCAAAATTGCTCAAATATTCCATATTTCCCTCATCGAATAAAGAAATTCGCTTCATTCAGAAAATTAAGAATGTCAAATTTCTTTTGATTCTTGCCTAGTTCTTGCCTCCTAACGACAATCAAACTTAACTTTGTTTCAGTTGCTCCTATCGATATTTTATGTGTAGTGCCTTGAAAACTGTCGCTCAGTATCGGATGATAGAAATGTCTTGAAATATTCAAATGCCCCTTTAAATATAAGTTTAAAGTCATATATATCTGTTAGTAAAACATATTCAATGAAGCTATACTATAGCGCGTTAGAAAGTTTGATCTCACAATTGATTGATCTTTGAAAATTGAGATTCCAGAAGGTCATTTTCGTAATATTTGTTTTTTTATAAAAAGAGAGAAATGCAGCGCAAACCCAAGGAAAATGTATAGTGTTTACAGTGGTCATAAGTAAACGTCAGTATCTGTTTTAAAATTTTTGGATTGGTTGACCATTGGTCAGTTGCTGAAAAATCGCTATAATTCCTAGCACATCTAGGTAGGATAATATACTAAACGTAGAGAATAAAAAACTTTTGAATCATTTACATCGGACTGTCTATCAGAAACGAAGATTGATATTTGAGTTCCTGTTGTCTTTGACGTTGTCTGAAGAAGATTGTGCTGGAAATCCACAGAAGTTTGAGAAACAATTGATTGCAAAACTCAATTAACGACAAAGAAAATGACGGTAATCATTAGCCAAACTATTAATTCGGCTCTCAAGTTCCCTTAATCAAGGATGAACCTTCTTGGCTGTATATATGGGCGCATTATCATCTTAAAATATGACAATCTTTGGCAGAAATATTCTAATCATTGCTAGTTCTGGCACATATTTCATTATAAAGAATTTCGCAATCGTAACCCTCCATGTAAAACTTGTAGAAGCATTTACTTGCTTCAAACTTGAATTACCTTTTCCTCATTCCTCAATTATATAATATTCAAGTATTCATAGAAAAATTTTACGAAATCACAAATAATTCGAATTATCGAAAAAATATGTTTATTCTTAAAATCGCAGATATCAAAGTAATGCTGAACGTTTACTTTTAATCGATGATCTCATCTATTTAAATCAAATAATAATACATAAATATTGTATTTGAGTTGACGTAATATGAGTATATATGTGAGTAAAATTCATGAGAAAATTCGTGATATTTTATAATATTAATTCAATTTATTTTACTTTGTTTTTAAATCAGATGAGTATCTGTGCGCCAATTTTTGAAGGTTGTTTGATAACAGAAACTCAATGATCTTCGGATTTTATTTGATTAAAAAAAAAATACCGCTAAATTACAGGTTATACACCAGGTCCTAAAATATGTGTTTACCAAATTAAACTGAAAATGTCTCATCCTCTCAGGCTCTTACAGTTCGCTGGATTGCTTCTTTGAACGGAAGTAGACATCCCTATTCTCAAAATCTCTAAGTCTCCTGCGATCACTCTTGCTGACTGCCATTTTCTGACGCTAGCGTGGGACCTTTCTTACGCTTGGATACTTGGGAATGCCATCCACTCTCAACTACCTCTCGAGACTATATGTATCCACACTGACCTCTATCTCATCATGAAAATATTTACCTGAGCCACAGATTCTGCAATTTTGGAGGATAGATTAAACAATTTTTTATATAAAAAATTCCTACGCATTCCCATGCGGTGAAACTAAGTCGTCTGAGAATGGGATATTGTTATCTCTCGTAAAGCTACTCGATCTCTTCTAGCGCTAGAGCGACCTGTAAATTCTGTAACCACTTCCTTCTGTCTCTGTTTTCTTCACACTATGAACGACTGACATGACTTACCCCTTCCTATCATTCTTAACGTTGACATTTCGCTGTTGATGTTCATTTTATCTATACACTCTTTGTTTGTCATATATTTTATTTTACTTTATTATATACTTTGTATTTATACATATAAACATTAATGTTTGTTCACGTCCTTAGTATGGGATGTCCCCTTCTAAACGCAAAAAACCAAAAAAAACCCAATTGTGTAATCATAAAATGACGATAAAGTCGTTGAGAACGATAAAACAACTTCTGCATCTTAAAAAACTGACAAAATTTCTTGACCGACCTCTGAACGCGATTATATACATCACTCTTTAACATCTTCTTGTGCTTCAAAATCATAGGTAGGCCCTAGTGTCATTTACAGTGATGAAACAGCATACAAAATCCTCTTTAAAGCCTTGTTTTGCTCTAAATATTTTTATGAAAAATAATATACATGTTACTCCGGAACTTGACTAACAGGGAACTGATAAATTAAAAATCAAGAAAGTAAATTACTAATATTTTACACACTAAAAATTCTTTCAACCTTCTAAAGAAAGCTGTTAAAATTTCATGTCATTCTGCTCATAAGTTTGTGAGTTTTTATGCTAAGGGTGACTCTACTTTTGTTATTTTCAAGACAATGAATCAAAAATAATTTCGTGTTTTAATTTTACACTGCTTCATGATAGGAAAAAATACCATTCAAGTGAAGCAATGGCTTGAAAGTGTTACTAGGACTCCATTAGCAGAAATAAAAGAAACAAACAACAATAACAAGTTTGTTTGCTGACTTCAAACGTGGTCGTAGAGACACCGATGATGCAGAACGCAGTGGACGCCCAATGAGGTGGTAACACTATAAAACATCAGAAATATCCACAAAATCGTTTTCAATGATCGATAAGTGAAGTAGGTTGAGTTAGCTAACATCGTAAAGATATCAGAAAACGTGTTGGTTTTATATTGTATGAGCATTTGAATATGAGAAAGCTCTGTTCAAAGTGGGTGCCGCGTTTGCTCACTGTTGACCAAAAACAAGAACGTGTTGATGATTCTCAACAGTGTTAGGCCATGTTTAAATGTAACAAACTGGAATTATTGCATCGATGTGTGACAATAGATGAAACATTCACTTCACGCTTGAATCAAAACGATCATCATCTGAGTGGGCAGCAACTGGCTACAGTACTCTTCTGAGGCAAAATAAATCGTTCCACAAAAGTGGTATTGAAATGTCAGAGTAGCACAAGAATGATTATGTTATGTAGCTCTTGATGGCGATTACGTTGATAGTTTTCTTTGTTACGTTCGGGAATTTTCACTCCATGTGTTACCTCATATTACCAATTTGGGTTTTCTATTTGGAGAAGTACGAGATTAATGTCATCTTTTTTTATAGAAAGCTTAAACTTTTTTATTAACTTCAACTGTAATAGCCATATTTGTATGCCATTGCCATTGTCAGACTTCACATGGTCAGTATGTTAATGTTCAATATTGATATTTGACGGCTTGTAATAGACGGTCAATAAGCTTAAATTCGTCAATTGATATAGTCTTTCTGAATTTTTTAAATACTCTCTTTATAGTTGATTGATATTTTAAGGTATTAAAAAATCAAGACAATTTTTAAATAATTTCATTTAATCCTTCCAAAAAATCCTTCAATTATTCATTAGTTTATTTTGTATTGAAAAGATTTTCAATAAAGTTGGTATATTTGCATTTGAGAATTTAAAAAAAAAGCGTAATAGTCCCAGCAGGCAAAGTCTGAGAAGAAAAGTATCTTTAAAAAGGTTTTATTTTGACCAATTTTGAGTTTAGGATAATACTTTGATAATCCTAATGTTTTAACTTATAATGCTTATAATTTATATTAATGCGTAAAGCAAGTGCTTGGTTTATATAAAGTTAACAGGTTAATTGAATATTCCCCAGCCTGACACATAGATGACGCTACTAGAATTAAATCCATACGTTTTTTAGTTAGCCCCAACCCTCAAGAGATGTGTGTATAAATTTGACAGCCGTCGGATTATTAGTTTGTGAATTATATCATTTTGAGTGAAGCAACTTTTGTGATTGTGAAAAAAATGGATAAAAAGGAATTTCACGTGTTGATAAAATATTGCTTTTTGAATCCACAAAATTAGTTTGAATAACGCAATAAACCCGAGATTTTGAGTCGATATGTGACAATGGATGAAATATGGCTCCATCCGAAGTGAAATCGACTCTCATCCGAGTGGACTGCACATGATGAACCCGCTCCAAAGCGTGGGAAAACGCAATAGTCGGCTGGCAAGGTTATATTGACTATTGACTATATTAAAAAAGGAAGGATAATCAACAGCGACTACTAAGTAGCGTTATTGAGCTGTTTGAAGGATAAAATAGTTGAAAATGGCCGCATTTGAAGAAAAAGAAAGTGCTGCTTCACCAAGACAATGAACCGTGTCACAAGTCAGTGAAAACGATGGCAAAAATTCGTGAATTGGGCTTCAAATTACTTCCTCATCCACCGTATTCTCGAGATTTGGCCCCCAATGACTATTTCCTGTTCTCAGATCTCAAAAGAATGCTCGCTGGAAAGAAAGTTTTGTCGAATGAAGAGGTGATCGCCGAAAGTGCGGCCAATTTTGAAGCAAAGGACAATTCCAACTACAGAAATGGTATCGAAAAGTTGGAGGGTCGCTATAATCACCATTTACCACTAAAAATAATCACCACTAAAAATACCATTTCAAACTAGTTCAATATGACAATTTCATTATTTGCTAGTTAAAAAGAGTTTTCTGTGAGGTAAGCGTCCACATCGATTGTTGGCAAAAATATTTTGGTTAATATATGCTGTACCAATTTAGCTCAATAAATACCCTTTTTTAAGTGAAAAATGAACACAGTATACGTAAGCACCTTATAATTACTATTTTATAACGAAGAAATAATGAATTACGGTTACATTTAAAAAAATACCAGAGTGGGAGAATTTTACCCATTACTTCCATGAATTTTTCTAGTTAGTTGTTCATAATAATTTTTACAGGTCCAATCTGGAGTATACTCTTTCGAAGCGGATTATTGTCCTAGCGGCTTTTTTGAGGATACGGTAAATGCTGTTACTATAGTTTCAAGCTTTCAATCCCAAAGATTTCGTATTAATTATCGTGTGGTCTAAAGGCTACGCCTCTATATCATAGAGTAATAGAGAGACAATTCGATGAGGTTTTCCGGAGAAAGGTTTCGTATCGTCCAGTAACTAGATGGTCCTATGTGATTCTCGTAATTTGCGCGTAACGAAAATATTTAGTTGTGAAGGCCTCCATAGGTTCTTAAACAGAGTTGACTACACAGCAGCTTACTAAATTTTTAGTTTTACTAAATTTAATTTTTGAAAGTAATTTATTAAATAAAATTTAATAGAAACTTAAAATGTAATATAAACCTATAAAATATAAACACAATATTATAAATTAAAATTAACTTTAGCACATTTCTTTATCATGGTTTTTTACTAGAAACCTTGAAGGTTATGTAACGTACAAATGAAAAGGTTTAAAATCTACATTTTAAAAAATATATCGATTTTAAAATTACTGTTATATTATTGACTCTTTGCGATCTATTATCTTGGTTAAGTGGCCTTAAGCTAATATATGGATTTAGATACTTGAGCAATATAGATTTGTTATTAACGCCATAAAATATTGATTCTTTAACTTATACTTCTTTAATACACATTTAAAATGATGCAAAAATGATAGGGCAATACAATATGGCACCATTTAAATCTTGAATGGCTAATAATCTCTATTCTTTTTGTATCGATTTGTTGATTGTCCTATCCATTGTTACTGTTCCATTTGAGCACATTTTGGATTTATACTTTGGAGTAGATATTTTCACCACTATCGCTTATTTATTGATATCTAAGTAAAAATAAAACTTTCTGAAAAATAAACAGTTTATGTTTATAGTATACATAATTGTATACATACGGGATAAAAACAATCTTGAGTCACATACTACACACGCTTGATTCAGGTTATTTGTGCTTTTGAAGAGGTTTTTTTCAGTTTTTAAATAGAGTCATAAGCTATTTGAAAAGAAAATGGTGTCTCCTTTCTTTGCTTTCAATACATCCGGGCACATATGCATTAAACATGTAGTATGCATGTACATATAACGAACATGTAAATATTAATAATATTTAAGTGATGTAACAGGTCAATTGAAAAGTCCCCGGCCTGACACATAGATGGCGCTACTGGAATTAAGTCTGTATGTTTTTAGTTACCACTAACCCTCAAAAGATGCGTGTATACATTTCACAGCTGTCGGATCATTAGTTTGTAAATTATAGCATTTTGAGTGAAGCAACTTTTGTTATTGCGAAAGAAATTGATAAAAAGGAATATCGCGTGATGATAAAATATTGTTTTTTGAAGGAAAAAAGATTGAAGGGAAATGATTTTGAATGACCGTAAATTGAAATTGAATGAAATAGCAGACACTCTAAAGATATCGACTGAACGTGTACATCATATTATTGACGAATATTTCGGTGTGAGTGTTTGCGTCAATCTATAACAATGGATCGAACATGGTTCCATCATTTCACTCCGAAGTGCAATCGACAGTCATCCGAGTGGACTGCACACGATGAACCTGCTCCAAAGCATGGGAAAACGCAACAGTCGGCTGGCAAGGTTATGGCGTCTGTATTTAGGGATGCGCATGGAATAATATTCATAGACTGCCTTGAGAAAGGAAGGACCATCAACAACGACTATAACATAACGTTATTGGGCCGTTTGAAGGACGAAATCGTTGAAGAAATGGTCGCATTTGAAAAAAAGGAGAGTGCTGCTGCATCGAGACGATACACCGTGTCTCAAGTCAGTGAAAACGATGGTAAAAATCCATGAACTGTTATGAACTATAAAAATAGTATCGAAAAGTTGGAGGGTCGCTATAATCAGTGTATCACCCTTGAAGGGAATTATGCTGAATAAAAAAAAAATTACCAAACAAATGTGTTGTACTATGGTAGGCCGGGGACTTTTCAAATGACCTGTTAAAACCGTACAAAATTACTTAACGTGCTCTTTTCTATAACATTAACACAGAAAATGGCACCCAAAACAAACAAATGTAAACATGGAAAAAATGGACCTATCAAATGTCTTCTCAGGTCCTAATATACTCATACAAATAAACCTATAAAATGCCTCGAAAAGGCGATTGTAGTGTCATCTATATATTGGACGTTGTGAAATATTTCTCCAAAGATATTTGTTAAGTTAAATCTCTTTTTACTTTTTGATATATATTCATATTTATGTAGAATTATATGATAATACTGTTAAGCTAATATATGTTTCTAATATTGCAGGAATACAGAGTCGCAGTGATCGAACATAACAGCGTTGATCAATCAACGCCAGCACTGACCATTGAGAAGAACCTTGTTGATTATGTGAATAGTATAGAGTTCGCAAAGAAAAATTCAGCGAAAATGGTGGTTTTTCCTGAATATGGTTTGACAGACTTGGTGCAGGATCCCGAAGATTACGCTATTGAATTACCTCCTCTATATACCAGTAATTTCTCAGCCTCGGATGATGTAAGCTATACGTTAATCTCCATTATTATTTAATTTTTAAAATAACCGTTAACTTGTTTTAATCAGTGATTATATAACATTATTATCAATTTAAATGTTATTAAGCTACGAATTTCTAAATGTTCAGTGAGTGTGTCTATTGCTCAACTAATACGCTGTTGTTAGTACCACAGGATTTTTACTTATCACTTCATTTAACATATAATTTATACATTTATATATATATATATATATATATATATATATATATATATATATATATATATATATATATATGGTGCATTGTACTACATAACAATAACTGATGGTTCCTCCAAATTCTTTAAAAGCTGATTTTCAAACTACTGCAAAGACAAGTCATGGTTCATTTCTTCATGTTAGTCACTCTTCGACTAATTCTGTACCAGGAATAAAACCATCCCTGCTTCCAGCATGAAGAACTACATGTCTGCAATGAATAAATGTTATGACTAAAAAAAACCTAATCGATAGTTATTCCAACGTTTACCTTTTTCCATGAACCTTTGTTGTCTTTATACTATACTAGCGACCCGCCCCGGCTTCGCACGGGTGCAATGCTGATACTAAATTAAATACACTACAGAAAAAATATGAACGTTGTATATAAAAACATAGCGGCCCGCTCCGACTTTGCACGGGCATAAAATATATATGCCTATGTCACTCAATGAAAACATGATTAAAATCGATCCAGTATTTTTGGTTCATTCATTACTGCCCTTGGCCTGCACGCATTAAATTTGGAGTAAAACAATTCCTCTTCCCCTATATTTACCATGAAGATTTCCTGCTATCTTTGGAATATCTAAATTCATACAATTTTTATTACATTACACATTTTTAAACGCAAATTTTAAATTTGTAATATCTCCGAAAATATTTGTTTAATTTACATGCTGTAAGGAACCATATTGATCTATATTAATTGCACACTGTATTTAAGGTACTTAATTCGATAAGGATTAATGCCGTATTGCTTAAAATAGCTTCGTAAATAAGCCATTTTCTCACGTAAAAAGTAAACAATAAAAATGGTTAATGTGGGTTATCCCTAAAAGATAAACATATACCATCGCGGACTTTTTTGTAGACCTTTTTATGGTGTACAATACTGTAGTACATTAATTTGATCTAACTCGTAGGGTTAGGCAGCGTTTTTGCTAATTGCTAAATAAGCCTAAAAAAATAGGTTAATTTACGACATCACGTTAGAAACCTCTAAAATTAGCAATGTTGCCTTAGTATATTATGCATGTATTATACATATAAACCTTCCTCTTGAATCACTCTATCTATTGAAAAAAACCGCATCAAAATCCGTTGCGTAGTTTTAAAGATTTAAGCGCACATAGGGATATAGGGACAGAAAAGGCGACTTTGTTTTATACTATGTAGTGAAGAGTTAAAACAATGTTTACCGGTTTATAACCCGTAATTATAACATTTTGAAGAATTTTCAGACGTTTAACAAACGGACAAAATTTGTGTTAAGCTTCGCATTTGCGATATCTCAAGTTTACATCTGAAATAATATTAACCAAATAACAAATTATATTACTTTTTAGACACTTCTTCGTTTATCCAACACAGCGAAAGAACACGCCGTATATCTGGTGGTTAATTTATTGGAACGAGAACGGGACTCATCCAACAAATCGACCTTTTACAACACCAATATCGTATTCGCTAAAAACGGCACGTTAATCACCAAGTGAGTGATTGTCTGGACGTAAAAGTTTAATGCTTAAGTAATCTCCTAAATATTACAGGTACCGCAAGATCAATTTGCAAAATGAACCCAAATTGACACCTGGAAAGGACGTCGTAACTTTCGACACTGACTTCGGACGCTTCGGACTGATGACCGGTATCGATATTCTCAACTACAAACCATCTCAATGGTTCGGATTTAGCAAGAACGTAACCAATGTTGCATATCCCACTGCGTGGCAATCATCCATGCCATTTTACATGGGTAAGAACGAATTTAATTGAACTCTCAAAATTAGGCGTTTGCGTGTATTTGGATCAGCGATATTTATTGGTAGAAATCCTAATCCAAGCAATCATTTTCAGAAAACTATGGGATTTAATAATTGTCTGTTTTAGTTTAAACGATTTTAAAGTATTTAAAGGAACGTCTCGGATGATCATGATGAAAATATTGAAGACATTGAATTGCAAGTCTTATTGGATGAAAACTCAGCTCAATCTTGCAAATAACTGAGACAACTTCCAAACATTTCTATGCGTTAGAGTAGAATAAAAATACCATTCAACATTGCTTGCCAGGCAAAATACAAATTTTTTTATGGTGTATTGTGTTTGGCGATTATTTTTTTAATAATCATTTATTGTAGCAGTCTAGTAAATTAACACTAATAAGCAATTTGCTACGGTAAAAGTTAAAAAGTACTTATTCTACGATAGACACTTTGGGTTTAACATGTATGTCATTATTTTTAATGCGAGTTGAGCCATCATCATCTAGAAGCTGGAGAACCTCAACATTGATGTGCTGATGTGACAGTTTCTACCTTCAGGTCTTTATGCAGGTTGTCGCTCCGAATACACCATGGAGCATCAATAATCCCTCGTAGTAGCTTGTTCTGGAATATCTTTATGGTATTTCTATGCTTTAGCTGGTATATCCCCAGAGTTGAACACCATAAGTCCATACTGGTTTCAAGACTTGTTGGTAAGGCAGAAGATTATAATATACTGACAAGGCTGAATATCTACCCACTGACCAGTATATTTTTTGTGCTTCAACTTCAACAAATTCTTCCTTAACATATATTTCACTGTATTTCCATAAGGGACTACTAGCTGATTTATATATACTGGCAATGAAATCTACTTTGACAAACCCAAGGTAAAACGTCACAGATTAGCCCAGAGGAGTCATCCACATCGACACCAAAGTGGACTACTGATGGCCATATAGCCTTAATGTGCATATAGTGGGTTCGATGAGGTATAGAGTATTACAAGTTCTTAATAATGAATGAAGCTGCTACTGCAAATGTGTACATTAAAACATCCCTTCTTAAATTCCAATAAATCCTTTCTTAAAGTGAAAAGATGATCAGAATACGTACCTAAAATTACCTATCATTTAGTCAAATGTTATCTTTAAAATTGTTTGTTACATGAGGTATCCCAAAAGAAGGTTTTATTTCTTTAACTTACTGCGTCCCCGCAATAACTCCGAGAGGCATAAAGGGTATGTCAATCCGTTGCCTGACCCTGTCGAATTAAATCGCTATAATTCAATCATAGAATTGGTTCATAAGGAAATATTTAAATCTAAACGACGAAGCTGATCAAGGGCAGTAAAAATCATAGAGATTATCAAGCAGTCTGTCTTTGACGATCTAAATCACTCAATTTAAAAGCTCACACGTGCTTTAGATATGCATAGGCCATCATTATATCTCATTTTGCATAAAAATCTAAAGTTGAAACCCTACAAAATTCACTTGGTGCAAGAATTAACGCTATAAGGCGACAGTCAGAAGCGATATACACCATAAATCAGGAAATTGAGCTATTTTGAACATTTCCCAACAAGCTTATTTTCGCGTGAACAGATATGTAAATAAGCAAAACTACCACTGCTACTACTGCAAAACTACTACTCATATACTTCTTCATTTGCCTACAGTTACTTTTCTCGTAAGGCGGCTTACGATTATTTAATCAAACTACTGTATATAATGTAAACTACAGTTATTCCAATAAAACAACAAAGGAACGTTATAGGTCAGGTGGAATCTACTGCCAAATGCAGTTTGTGAAAATGTAAAATACATTTTTTAATTCACTAAAAGATTCTTCCTTCTCATTTTACCCTGATGCGTCTGAACATGTAACCGTATGGGTCTATAAAATCCGATTTGTGTTGGTACTGGTCGATACATCATATGTCGAATAATCGGATATGTAGGAACTGTTAAAGGCATGAATGATAATATGAAGGGTGTTGTAGATTGGTTGCCAGTTACCATTTCAGTCGTAAAAAATTGCATTATTTATCTTTGCAAACCTTCTTCTGACACATCCTCTTCTTAGTTGATCTCTGGGGACATTTGAGTGAAAAACTTGTTAAAAATCAGGCTATAAAATAAGAATTATTTTATATTTTTATTTTTTATTATTTTTAGATTCAAATCAATAATTTTTACTGGAACCGTTGAAAAAAATACATGATAAAATACTGCTGATTCCAAAAAAAAACACACCTCTTATCAAAATAATCAGAAAATTTACACGTTCTAATAGATAATAATTTCTTACTAATAGCTACAAAATCATAGTTTTAATAACCAAATTGAATAAATACTACATACAATAACAGGTCAGTTGAAAAATCCACGGCCTGACACATAGATGGCACTACTAGAAATAAGTCCTTATATTTTTAGTGACCCCTAACCCTCAAAAGATGCGTGTATACATGTGAGAGCTGTTGGATGATTAGTTTGTGAATTATAGCATTTTGAGTGAAGTAACTTTTGTTATTGTGAGAAAAAATGCATAAAAAGGAATTTGGCGTGTTGATAAAATATTGCTTTTTGAATGGAAAAAATACAGTTGAAGCAAAAACTTGACTTGAAAAAACTGAAAAAATCGACCATCAATGATTGGTATGTTTAGTTTAGATGTGGTGAAATGAGCACCGAAGACGGCGAACGCAGTGGAAGCCCAAAAGAGGTTGTTACCGACGAAAACATTTAAAAAATCCACAAAATTATTTTGAATGACCGTAAATTGAAACTGAATGAAATAAAAGATACTCTAAAGATATCAACTGAACATTTACATCATATCATTCACGAATATTTGGGTATGAGAAATCTCTGTGCAAAGTGGGTGCCGCGCGAGCTCACTTTTGACCAAAAACAACGACGAGTTGATGATTCGGAGAACTGTTTGAAGATGATCAAGCCTAATAAATCCGAGTTATTGCGTAGATATGTGACAATGGATGAAACATGGATCCATCATTTCACTCTGAAGTCCAATCGACAGTCATCCGAGTGGACTGCACATGATGAACCCGCTCCAAAACATGAGAAAACGTAACAGTCGACTGGCAAGGTTATTGCGTCTGAATTTTGAGATGCATATAGAATAATTTTTATTGACTGCCTTGAAAAAGGAAGGACATTCAACAGCGACTATTACATAGCGTTATTGAACGAAAAACCGCCACATTTGAAGAAAAAAAGTGCTGCTTCACCAAGACAATGCACAGTATCAAAAATCCATGAATTGGTCTTCGAATTGCTTCGTCATCCATCGTATTCTCCAGATCTGGCCCCCAGCGACTATTTTCTGTTCTCAGATCTCAAAAGGACGCTCGCTGGGAAAAAATTTTCGTCGAATGAAAAGGTGATCACCGAAACTGAGGCCAATTTTGAAACAAAAGACAAATCGTACTACGAAAATGGTATCCAAAATTTTGAGGGTCGCTGTAATCAATGTATCACCCTTGAAGGGAATTCTATTGAATAAAAAAAACTAATTTTGCCAAAAAAATGTGTTTTACTATGACAGGCCGGGGACAGATTTAATTGACCTGTTATTTCATAAAATTTATATTTCAAATCAAAAGAAAGAACTTTGTAATATATTTTATATCTGGCCCTCTGGCTATCGGGATGTACACTGAGATCATGGTTACGGATGATGCGTCTAGAATGCACCAAACATTCCTTGGAACCTAGAATTTCCCCAGATCATAACAACATAAATATTAAATAAACCATTAGTACTAAGATTTGTTAAGATAATAATAAGTTAATTGTAGCCAAAATAATAATAACACTCAATAATTTTATTCTTTAGCTATGGAGGTGCAAGCCGGCTATGTTTTGGCAAACAAGGTCAATTTGTTAGCCGCAGGTTTTAATGAGCCTTCCAAGGGATATGGAGGCTCTGCTATTTACCAAGATGATGGAGATGTCATTAATTCTTTTATAACCGATAAGCCGGCTACAAGTAACGTCATTTCGACAGTGGATTCAGCCAGTGATTTTGTAAGTTTTATTATTATCCAAACTACAGAATACAGATGGAATAATATGACCATTTCGCATATATAGTATATTCAAAGTTATTTCGTACATACGTCATCTAAATTTGTAACATCGAAACATTGTAATGTTGCTACATCAACTCTGTTTTAGTTCAGTTTGGCTTTGACATACAACAAAATTCTAATCTAAATAAAATAATTGAACAAATATGTTATCAAATATAATTTATTTTAACATTATAATAGATCTAAAATCTACAGTTAGCAATAATATACAGCCACAATAGTTTAAAGATTAGAGTTATAACCTCCTATCACTAATGCTTTCAAGAATTTTGCATACGTCTGACAACCGTTAAAAATTTGAAGGGTTCATTCTTTTACGCGTTCGAACTAATCAGACAGCATTGTATGTCATTTTAACTAGAATAAAATGAGAAGGAGAATATTGTCTGATTCTGAAAAGAATGTACAAATGTACATCTTGACGTACGTACAAAAAAAATTGAATGGACTATATATAATATTTATTTATTTGTAATATAGCAAATCGACAAAGGCTGTAAACCAAAAATATGAGTTAATGTGGTGACATTGCGACGTACTGATGTCATACATTTTAATGACGAGTATTGGTTGTTTTATTTGGTAGACTATATATTAAATATTATCACTAATTCACTCTTTGTTCGCAGACACTTAGCGGATTCGACATCATCGACGGAGAAACCGTTTCACCACTGTCCAATTTCAACAACAGCAGGGACTTTGATTCCAAAGCTTATACTTTTAAATCTATAGAACTGTCCGGCGCAGATATTTCAGATAGCGTCTGTCATAAAAAAATATGTTGTAGCTTCAATATAGTTGCCTTATCGAATGAAACGAACAGCTCTGAAATTTACAAGTAAGTACAGTACTATCAACACTTTGGTTTAACAATGTATTTGTGGACTGTGACTTTATATCGTTATATATAAAAATTTCGTGTCACGTTATTTGTCCGCGATGAACTCCCAAATGACTGAACCGATTATAATCAAATTTTGCACACTGTGTGGACTTTTAATAGAACTTGAGAGATTTTAAAAGAATTTTAAATTCTTCAGATAGACTCCGAATGTCACCACATAATCTTCGGTTGAAGATTGGTTCACCTATTATTCTTCTGCGTAGTTTGAATCCACATTGATTATGCAACGGTACACGTTTGGTCATTAAAAAGATTACCGTAAATATTCTTGAAGCAACCATTTTAACCGGAAAGTTTAAATGAAAAGTGGTCCTGTTGCCATGTATTCTGTTACCGTTAAAATCTACGCTACCGTTCCGACGGCTACAGTTTCCCATTCGTTTAACTTCCGTCATGTCTATAAATAAGTCTCAAGGCCAAATAATGTCCATCTGCCATTTAGATTTGGAAAATCCATGTTTTTCCAATGCTCAACTATATGTTACATGGTCACGTGTGGGAAAACTATCGAATCTATTTGTGTTAACTAGAGACTTAGTAAACCAAGAATTTTGTGCACCGATTAGTGCGGAATTAAATTAAAATTGAATATGTCTGTAATTCAAAATAATAAATGTAACTGTTAAAAATAAATAATTATCTACCCTACCTTCCTCATTTATAAATTTAAATGTTACATGTTATCTCCTCAACATTATAATTTACTCATTTGTTACAAACTTGAATACAAGATTAAATTTAACTATAACTTTAACTATAACTTTAACCTTAACCTTAACTATAACCTTAACTATAACTTTAACTATAACTTTAACTATAACCTTAACTATAACTTTAACCATAGCTTTAACTATAACCTTAATTATAACCTTAACTATAACCTTAAATATAACCTTAACTATAATCTTAACTATAACCTTAACTATAACTTTAACTATAACTTTAACTATAACCTTAACTATAACTTTAACTATAACCTTAACTATAACTTCAACTATAACTTCAACTATAACTTCAACTATAACTTTAACTATAACTCTAACTCTAACTCTAACTCTGCCTTTAACTTCAACTTTAACTCGGACTTACCATTGACATTAAAATCACCACTTTTGAATCTTAAAATTCAAAATAGAAAATAGGGATATGAAGATGCAGCATTACCATATTTTTTTGAGTGTGTGGTGAGCTTTGGCAACAGTGTATCAACAGTTTCTTTAGAATAACTCAATAACACTAAACAGAAAAATGTAACTTTTTACAAAGAAATATGAAAACCATTGAATTTAATGGTTGTTTATCTTTATACTTCGCATTTCCATCAATAAATATCGCTGATCAAAATATATGATATAACAATAACATAGAAATAGGCAACATTTAATCAATTCAGTATTAATATTTAAAATTTCAGGATAATGGCTTATAATGGTAAAGCAACCTTGAACAGTAAGTCAGTGACGCTTCAATTATGTAGCTTGTTGGCGTGTAGCAGCAATGACATATCCACGTGTGGCACTAGACCATCCACCAGCTACCAAACTAAATTCCGTCATATTTCTGTTAGGAGCAATTTCACCCTGAGCGGTTCTGACGCTCTCTATAGACCAATGACCATTACTGGTGCTTTGAAATCGGTATATAATGTCACTTATAAGGATACCGTCTATAAAGCGGCCCACGATATTACCTTGAACACCACCAGAACTACAGATAACTTGATACTATTCGGTATCTATGGTAAGGGTGCTGGAGAAATTATGCACATCAGCATGTTCCTTATATTATTAACTGTTTTCCTACAATCATTGTTCTAAATAATATAGTGAGCTGTAACGAAACATGTGTACAAGTTCATTGGATATTAAGGCTGCACTTATATTATTAATTTAAATATTTGTAAGTGATTTTGTAACAACAAATAGATTAAATAAAATATATATATATTCTATTCAGTTTTTTTATTATATTCTATATCCTAGTTTCACATCATTTTTTAAAATTATTTATTATATGAATCTGGTAAATTAACACTAATGAGCTATTTGTTTTTACCTTAATTTGCATTTGTATTTAAATTTACAAAGAACTTATTCTACAATAGACACTTTTGCCATTGTAACATCATTTATGTCACTCTTTTTAATACGCGCTAAGTTTTATTTATAATTTCACTGAGCTAGATCAAATGGTTTTACTCTGTTTAATCTTTTGACTTAGTCATCATTATCTAGGAGCTGGAGAACTTCAACACTTATGTGTTGTTGGAGCAGCTGTTTATGCCTATGGTCATAGCTCTTGATAACGTTTTAGGCCCTTATCCAGATTGTCGTTACGAATATTCCATGGAATATCAACAATACCTCGCAATACTTTGTTTTTGGAATATGTATATGATCTTTATATTTCATTGGCAATACAACCCCAGAGTTGAACACCAAAAGTCCACACTGGTTTAAAGACTTGTGCGCTGTGCTCAAATGCTGAATATATCTACCCAATAACCACTACATTTTTGTACTTCAGCAAGAATTCTTCACATTTTCTTGTATGTGGCTTCCACCTGAGCTTAACATCATATCAAGCTATTTGGCTGTATTTCGATACGAGACTACTTCCTGATTTATAGATACAGGCTTGTGCTTGGTTCTTTTGTTGGTGAAATCAATATGTATTAATTTATTTTGATACGTCATTATTCTTGCGCCTGGATTGTATTTCGAAAATAGCTACTTGTAACGTCGGTTGATTCAGTGTTGTTTTATAATAATATACAAGCTATACAAATATATTGCATATTCCTTCTAACTTTTGACTAAATTTATTCACTAAATTCGCTGAATTAACAAAAAAATTAATTTCAGTAGAGGTGTAGGTTATTAAGGGGACATTGTTAATTTAAAATTCTAGATTTTTAGATGTTTATTGAAAAAGATAAAAAAGTCAAAATAACCATGAAACAATGGAACTGTGTCATTCCCGACTTATTTTCACGCCTCGTAGTGTTCTAACACAAACATATACAAAAATTCTTGATTAGTAAAGACTATTTTACTATACTATATTTTACTACATTTACTTTGTTTCTAGGCCTTGTAACAGGTCAATTGAAAAGTCCCCGGCCTGACACATAAATGGCGCTACTAAAAATAAATTTGACCGCTGTCGGATCATTAGTTTGCGAATTATAACATTTTATGTGAAGCAACTTTTGTTATTATGAAAAAAATAGATAAAAAGGTATTTCGCGTGTTGATAAAATATTGCTTTTTGAACGGAAAAAATACAGTTGAAGCAAAAACTTGGCTTGATGCTGAGTTTCCGGACACTGCTCCAGAAAAATCAACCATCAAGGATTGGTATGCTAAGTTGAAGACAGTGAACGCAGTGGACGCCCAAAAGAGGTTGTTACCGACGAAAACATTAAAAAAATCGACAAAATGATTTTGAATGACCGTAAATTGAAATTGAATAAAATAGCAGACACTCTAAAGAGATCAACTGAATGTGTACATTATATCATTCACGAATATATGGAATGAGAAAGCTCTGTGCAAAGTAGGTGCCGCATGAGCTCACTTTTGACCAAAAACAACGACGAGTTGATTCGAAACAGTGTTTGAATATGATCAAGCGTAATAAACCCGAGTTTTTGCATCGATATGTGACAATGGATGAAACATGGCTCCATCATTTCACTCCGAAGTCCAATCGACAATCATCCGAGTGGACTGCACACGATGAACTCGCCCCAAAGCTTGGGAAAACGCAACAGTCGGCTGGCTAGTTTATGGCGCCTGTATTTTCGGATGCGCATGGAATAATTTTCATTAACTACCTTGAAAAGGGAAGGACCATCAACAGCGACTATTACATAGCGTTATTGGATCGTTTGAAAGACAAAATCACTGAAAAACGGCCGCACCTGAAGAAAATGAAAGTGCTGCCTCACCAAGATAATGCACCCTGTCACAAGTCAGCAAAAACGATGCCAAAAATTCATGAATTGGGCTTCGAATTGCTTCCTCATCCATCTCAAAAGAATGCTCTATTATACTATATAAAACATATATATTTATGTATAATATATGATATATATTTATATCAGAAAATAATCACAGGGTTTAATTACCGAAACAAGATACCAACAATTAAATCAAACATTGTCTGGCTAAACAATATGTAAGAAATTCATCCAAATGTTAGCACATAAGATTCAATGTAGTGATGAACAAGTTACAGTTGGGGAGATCAGATTATGACTATTGTTTCTTTACAAAGGTAGTAATTATTTGGTAATATTCAATGCTGATATATTAATAAAAGGACACGAAGAGCAAACAGGACAGCACTTAATGGAAAGTCTTTATGAAGTATATAAGTAGAAAGTTTTCTTTTCATAGAAATAGGAAGAGGGCGCTGTAATTTGTATCGACACCGTTCAAAAATGTATAAAAGATCATAGATGTAAATAAAGTTTCTCTTTTGTTTCAAAGCCATAAGTGATGTTATTAATTCCGTGCCGTCACGATTCATAAGTGATTCATAATACCCCCTTCCCGCTTCATCTAATTATTTCCGCTCGTAAATATAACACAGCAAATGTGTAATGTTACAGGTGGCGCATTAGACCCCACTGCTCAACAGACCCCGCTGTGTCCTACTATTAATAAAACAAGCATTATATAAAAATATTATATTTAATATAGAACTACAGATAACAGTAATGATAAAGGAAATAAAACAAAATGACAAAATAAAAACAAATTAGCAATGAGACACGTATAACAGTAAAAGGACAAACGTTAAAAAAACTTAAAGACTAAGAACGACTAAAAGTCAACTAGCAAAAAATATACAAACAAAACGGGATTTCGTTCTGACTAAGAACGAAACTAAGCTCTCGGTAACTCTATTCCACCAGGCCTATAACATACAATAACATTCGAGATATTCCCTACGACTTAAATATTCTTATCCGGTAAATATACATTAATTTATTTAATTATTTATATATCACATAAAACTCCCAATGTGCTTCTATAATTAGTTTAATAGTGGTGCTCGAGACGAATCAACTAGACCAGGAAGGGGACCTACAGCTGAAGAGCGATAAACGAATCACAGTTTATTTACTAAATGGAAAGGGAGGAGGAGGTTGGAGAGCTCTAATCCACCGACAACTTCTTGAAGCTGCCGTCGACGCCGATACCTAGCTCTTCGTTCATTTCGGAAACTAACGGACAGGTTTTCTCGTCGACCTCTATGTACATATCGTCCAGGGCTAGGATCGACTGGCGTTTCTCTTCGAGGACCTTCTTGAACTTCGCCAGCATTTCAGCCAGGGGCACTTCACCGCCATATTCTTTCGGTAGAATCTTCTTGTCTACTTTCTCGTACAATTCTTCAACAGACTTGTACATCTAGAAATTAAAAAAAAAACATGTAAAAGATAACTCTACTAAATGATTCAAACTAAATTCATATTATTCATTGTTCATTCCAAGCTAGAAAAATAAAATTTTCTGCTGATTTAGCGTTAAACTAAATGTAACTCAAGTTAAATCATCTGAATGTTTTGTGAATAAAGAACAATTCTGCAAGGTGATTCGCGATTTTTAAAACTATTTTCTTACTTTCTTTTCTTTGAATCGAACAAAATCAAATTTATTCAAGCAAGTATTCAGTGTGGCTGGAATTTTCAATTAAAACCCTTATGTATTAGTTTCAATATTTTAGAAGTGGTGATTTCAAAATAGTTGCAAAGAACCATCCTAAATAACAATAGAGTTTTCAAAGAAAAGCTTGCGAACGGGAATCTGAAGCTAACAAATGCAAAGACGCAGAATACAATGGAAATCGGTGGAATACACAGCGAACAGCTCCAAAAAAGAAAAGGGGTTTCATAGAAATGACGTCTGAAGCAACTCCAACGTGTTACTTAAATTCTTCTTAATATCCAACTTTATGATAGCTCTTATAGATTGGTGAATATTTCACTAATTATCATGTTTTTCTCGCCTCTTAGAACTTATGCATACAAAGAAATGTTGTATACTTGTACTTTGTTTTGGAATACTTGTACTCATACCAAATTTCATTGCTACTACAGATGTGTAGCGGACCAGAACCAAAATAAAAACAAATGTACAAGAGATGCACAAAATAAATATCACCACCAGAACTTTTATAACTTGTCAATATTTGCTATTAAAATAGCTGCAATTTTTTGCAGAATAGATTTGTAGACTATCTGAATAGTTTCCAATGGAATGTTGTCCCATTCTTATACCAAAACATCCACCAATTGCTTCAGTGATGTTGGAGATGAAACTCCCTACTCTCTATTCTAAAACTTCCAATAATGCTTTAATCATATTTTGATCTGGCCTGGGATGGGGATATTTGATGATATTCTGATGCTCTGAAAACCAAAACTGAACCTACTTGGTTGTGATTATAAACGCACTATAATCTTGGAATATGTCAGTGTTTAGCATGTTCATCAATGAGGTTGTCATTTTTGTTGAAACAGAATTATTTAAATGGGTGTTGGGTTCTACTGTTCCACTGAAGCAGTTGTGAAGCAGAAGTATGCCAACATGAAACAAGATGTACTATATTAAATGGTGTTAATGTTATGTTGTCTATCTCCTGAATTTCTGAGACACCCTTAACCCTAAAAATAATTAAATCATGTTTAGATACTCACAAATATTCTATTTTTCAGTTTCTCATTTAGTAGCGATATCGCAAACTCGATCAGCTTGATCGCGCTCGACGAAATATTGAGGAAATGGTTGGACTTGTGTCTCATTGGCGTAGTATTCTAGAAAAAATATAAATAATTACAAACAAACAAGGAGAGAACAAATATATCCGTACCTGAATACATCTGAGAACGTTTCGGACATCGTTCAGACTGAACAGAGATATGTGCGCCATCTGGAACCCGCTTTCGTCATTGATGTAGGTGTATCCGTTTATCTGATTGACTTCGTCGTCCATCAAGGCCTCGGTTATCAAACTGTGAACCTTGATCATGTGAGCCGATGTGTATTTGTGTGGATCGAATTTACCGGCACAACTGAACAACACCTACAAAGAATAAAAATGTATTATCTTAGTTTGTATTATCTTTAATACGCTTATAGTTCATAAAACTAAAAGTAACATAAATTTAAAAAATACCAAAGTAACACAGTGCTACCTTGTTAATTAAATAAAGATAAAAGAAAAACAAAACCTAGAGCAACACTTATTTTAAAAAAACAACTGACGAGGAAGCTTTTGGATTCACATTTAGTACAGCATCAACCTCAACACCATTCTCAAGACAACGAAGCAATTAGAAGAAACTAAAGCAACATTACAAGAACTATTAGCATATAAAAAGTCTAATAACTCATTCTGAGAGGAAAGTAACCAAAAGATTAAGAGACCTATAATCCCTCTAACTCTCCTTTAAGAAACAGCAATGAACCAACGAAAATAAATAAAAACCAGAGCTCTTTTCTGAACAGTTACCTAAATTATAACTAAAATATATAATAGGACGCCATATTATGAACTCATTTAGACTAAAACTATACGAAACATATAATTTGAAATTGTCTCTTTACATGTTCATACTTATCACATGGTGTACTATGCTACTCAAGTTACGTAATTTACCGAAAACAAATATTTGGTTTCTTCATTTCAGAAGATTTAACATGACACATTGAATATCGGTAAGATATGAACAGGTCTTTGAAACCCATCTAAACTCTAAATTAGAAGAGTCATTAAACACTATTGACCAGGAGCTTTTCACTCAATTTGAGAATTTTCTTAATTTTCAGTTTTTTAAATATTAACTAAATAACCGGTAAAATTTTATTTATGTCGATAGATTATATCAAAATTTTACATATCCACAAACTACGAAGGAACTCTTGGAAGTGTAAATTCTTCTTAATATCCAACTTTATGATAGCTCTGATAGATTGGTTAATATTTTACTAATTATCACGTTTTTCTCGCCTTTTAGAACTTATGTATACAAAGAAATATTGTATACTTGTACTTTGTTTTGGAATACTTGTACTCATATACCAAATTTTATTGCTACTACAGATGTGTATCGGGCCAGAACCAAAATAAAAACAAATTTACAAGAGATGCACAAAATAAATATCACCACCAGAACTTCTTCAAAATTTATTAATAAGGTGTTGAGTCAATATTTGCTATTAATATAGCTGCAATTTTTTGTAGAATAGATTTGTAGACTGTCTGAATAGTTTCCAATGGAATGTTGTTCCATTCTTATACCAAAACATCCACCAATTGCTTCAGTGACGTTGGAGATGAAACTCCCTATTCTCTATTCTAAAACTCCCAATAATACTTTAATCATATTTTTATCTGGCCAGGGATGGGGATTACCTAAATTATAACTAAAATATATAATAGGACACCATATTATGAAATCATTAAGGCTAAAACTATACGAAACATATAATTTGAAAATGTCTCTTTACATGTTCATACTTATCACATGGTGTACAATGCCACTCAAGTTACGTAATTCACCGAAAACAAATATTTGGTTTCTTCATTTCAGAAGATTTAACATGACACATTGAATATCGGTAAGATATGAACAGGTCTTTGAAACCCATCTAAACTCTAAATTAGAAGAGTCATTAAACACCTTTGACCAGGAGCTTTTCACTCAATTTGTGAATTTTCTTAATTTTCAGTTTTTTAAATATTAACTAAATAACTGATAAAATTATATCATATTTATTTATAAATATATCAAAATTTTACATATCCACAAACTAAGAAATTAACATAAATTTTATCAGAATATCGATCATCATTAAAAAACATTTATGGGTTTTGGTTATAACAGGAAATACTAATGTTCTCTAATACTAAAATAGCAAAATATGATAAAATAACGCTAAAACGATAAAATAATAAAATCTTTAAAACTACGCAACGGATTTTGATGCGGTTTTTTTCAATAGATAGAGTGATTCAAGAGGAAGGTTTATATGTATAATACATGCATAATATACTAAGGCAACATTGCTAATTTTAGAGGTTTCTAACGTGATGTCATAAATTAACCTATTTTTTAGGCTTATTTAGCAATTAGTAAAAACGCTGCCTAACCCTACGAGTTAGATCAAATTAATGTACTACAGTATTGTACACCATAAAAAGGTCTACAAAAAAGTCCGCGATGGTATATGTTTATCTTTTAGGGATAACCCACATTAACCATTTTTATTGTTTACTTTTTACGTGAGAAAATGGCTTATTTACGAAGCTATTTTAAGCAATACGGCATTAATCCTTATCGAATTAAGTACCTTAAATACAGTGTGCAATTAATATAGATCAATATGGTTCCTTACAGCATGTAAATTAAACAAATATTTTCGGAGATATTACAAATTTAAAATTTGCGTTTAAAAATGTGTAATGTAATAAAAATTGTATGAATTTAGATATTCCAAAGATAGCGGGAAATCTTCATAGTAAGTATAGAGGAATTGTTTTACTCCAAATTTAATGCGTGCAGGCCAAGGGCAGTAATGAATGAACTAAAAATACTGGATCGATTTTAATCATGTTTTCATTGAGTGACATAGGCATATATATTTTATGCCCGTGCAAAGTCGGAGCGGTATATATATATATGAGCAAAGATATATATATATATATATATATATATATATATATATGAACTATTGACTTCCGGATTATAGCCGTGCTTTTGACAAAAACTAGGCGACGTTTCGCATTATTGCATCTTCAGGGAGCTCTGATGTTGAAGCTATAGACCCAGCTTTTCAATGGTCTGTTCAATAATTAAAAACCAGGATAATAGTATTCTAGAGAAAGTTGGTCGTAAAACCATTTCCCTTGCTGAGATTATTGTGTTTAAAAAATAGCTTCATGGCTCGACTAAAGTGGATTAGAGTGGAAAAAAGTTAAATGTAAATATAATAAAAGAAGTCTAACCTACAACTATTGTGACTGTATAATAATCGGTAATTTAAGTCTTTTGATAATTTTTGCGAAGTTTTGAGACCATAAATTTAGACGACATGTATTCACAAGATGGAAGGTTTATCAGTTCTTGAAAGTCGGTATAGCCGGGCTGGTAATGAATATCTAGGAATTAGAATCTTTATAAATTCTTGTTTGAGTGCAGATTCATTTGAAAGAATCTTAGAGGTTAGGTTCTTGTTCAGAAACCTGTCACATTAGTATCCCAATTGGAAAAGTATAAGCTATTAGGCGAATAACATTTTTGGTTCAAGGTATTCACATTTATTTCAAAGCTTATATTTATATTCAAGAAAGAAAGTAAATATTAAATTATCTAAGTTCAAAGTATTCAATTTGCTATCAACTTACCATACGACCATTATCTCGATCTATAAGTGGTACCAGATAACCGGCATCGATAATTTCCGCCAGATCTTTATCCTGGCAATCCAAGTTCTTGAACCAATGCGGATACAGCTGTCTGATAATAAGGTACCTCTCCAACATCTCGCAGGCCAATGGAACGCTGAATTTCTTTGTCCGTAGAAACCGCAACAAAAATGGGGCATCTGTTTGAGAAAACAAAAATAATAATTAATGTGCTCTATCAATTTATTTATTTCTGTTATTTTTTAATATTACATTTACTTATTTTATTATGTTTTGTAAGTATTCTCTTTCCTATATCCAATTATGCTCTTAACTTTATTCTTATTTTATTTAATGAAACTAGTCACATAATACATAATTTTTGTTTGTATTTTAATTATTTCATTCATTATATTTACATATATTAGAAGAATGTGTTTTGCTATCAAAACTATTACATATTGTATATATTCGTTATTTAGGGATAACCCACATTAACCATTTTTATTGTTTACTTTTTACGTGAGAAAATGGCTTATTTACGAAGCTATTTTAAGCAATACGGCATTAATCCTTATCGAATTAAGTACCTTAAATACAGTGTGCAATTAATATAGATCAATGTGGTTCCTTACAGCATGTAAATTAAACAAATATTTTCGGAGATATTACAAATTTAAAATTTGCGTTTAAAAATGTGTAATGTAATAAAAATTGTATGAATTTAGATATTCCAAAGATAGCGGGAAATCTTCATAGTAAGTATATAGAGAATGTGTTTTGCTATCAAAACTAATACATATTGTATATATTCGTTATTTAAAAATTTAAACAAGGTTCTTCGATTGATTACCGATGCCTATCGCTATGTAACCAACGAAGAACTGCACGATGACCTGGAAATCAAATGGATTTGCGAAGTTGTGCTGGATTTCGCCTTGAAACACGAAAGAAGATTACTAATTCATATTAACGTGGAAGAAATACAACTGCTGGACAGCGCGCAGGATGTCAGGAGATTGAAGCGAATAAAACCATACGAACTTATATAAAGTGTATACATTTAGTGTAAACTATAGCTATAAGTTAATAATTAATAAATAATTATAATTTTATAATTGAGGAATACACACTGATGTATTTTCTCGCACTCGTCTTGCTTGTTAATTAATCCAAGTACATAGGAAAAGTAGTAATAAATTAACTGTAAATTAAGATTGTACTAAGCGTATCTAATAAAGATGTTATAAAAAAAAATTTAAAAAATTTAGTTACTTCAGCTTTATTGTATTATTTAATGCAGATAATGTGTTGAAAGTTATACATTATTGTATAACATAATACATAATTTAAATAGGCAAAAATTAAAGTAAACTATAAATATATATTATATAAAGTAAACAGTAAAATGTAAGAGAATTTCAATTAATTAATAAAATAAAACATTTAAAAGGTTTTTTCAATATGAATATTTATATAAATTATAAAATGTTGGTACACATTTTTTGCATATATGTATAAATTTTCAATATTTTTACGTTTAACCATTATCACATCCTGTAACCTATAATCGACTTAATATCTGAAATCTTGAAAAGGCTACAAAGCAGTAACTAATCTAGATTCCTAGAATTTGGACAGAAGCTTGAAGTTCAAGGTGTCCGGCCACCAAAAATGACTAGACTATTAGAATTTGGAGCCACCTAATCTTGGGAAACTATTCCATATAGGGTAAACTATGGAAATTTCGATAAATACAATTCTATTCAAAAGATCATTAAAGAAAAAAACTGGCAGACCAAGGCACAGGCGATACACACAAATAATTTTATTACAACTGTCCAGATGACCATGTAGATCTCTTTGATCGTTTCTTTAGGGGGGAGGTATTATAAGTTTATGTTATTATTGAATTGAATTATGAGTGCAAAGTCTAGATATAGGGATCCGGTTAATATTAAAATTAGCGATGGAAATAATCGACTGAAAACAGTCGAAACAGCCGATAGTCAAAAAACTAACGACTGTATAGAGTAATAACTATTCTCAATGAAATGCACGGTTCGGTCTTTTCCTGTATAAATTGTGAGAGAGGAAAGGACGGAGATAACTGCTTCGAGCAGTTAATTTTATATGTGCTAATATTTTCCAACGGTAGTATAAGCGAGACGGAAATATACATATTCCTTCATGTACTAACTTTAAAATAGAAAAGGAGAAAAGTAGTTACTGAATACTATTAACTTACCTTAAACAAAATCTAAAACTAAATAAGTACAATAACCATAAATACTAAATAAAAATTAAACATATACCTAATCATAGAAAAAAGGAAATGATTACACGATATTGAACAGAAATATTTTTTAACAAAAATCGAGAGAGTAACAAGCAAAAGTATTTTATTATTTATCATTCACAATTTTAATCTTTTTATCCTGTTATCTTAACAATCTTGAAAAATATCGTTCCAAAATGCTGTTATATTAATATACAATATATTGTTATGTACAAGCATACTACCAAAAAGATTATAAAACTATATATATCACATATACATCTATGTAAGCGTAAACTGTCTATATTTTTCTCAAGGTAGCGGCTAGGATGACAGAGCCAGAATGTTAAAAATAAATCGAATGAAACTAGTAGAACCAAAAATAGTAACTAAAAGTATGAAACAGTCGATAGTAAATAGTAAAAAAATCAGTCGGACCGAAAATAGCGACTGAAAACAGTCGACTGAAACAGTCACTGGTAAAAAGTAGTAAAATCAGTCGAACCAAAAAAAGCGACTGAAACAGTCGATAGTAAATAGTAGTCAATTACTAAACAGTCGATAGTCGATTTCATTCGATAGTTCCCAACACTAATTATAATAGATTTAGACCATAAGGGTAATTCTATATCGTCATTTAACAAGTTTCCATATCTTTCCATAAAATAAAATAGTTTTTTAAACTTAAATAATTTTTTTAATTATTTTAAACCGTTCACATTTAATAACTTTCATATATCGTTTTATTGAGATTTATTTTTTTCGTAAATATATTCATTTATCGCTTTTTAAATTTAATGGTTAATAAAGAACCTATTATACAGGTCATGCAACACAAGACAGTGTATGAAAAGTGTTCTAAATTTACTCTAGACTTCGGCCAGCGTTTCAAACGAAATTTCAACGCTCGACGTGTCTTCAGCTACTTTCACCTCAACAGGAATGTGATTTCTTTGCTTCATAAACCAGAAGCACAGGCCAGTCTATAATAAAGACTTTTTCGGTATATTGTTCGATGAAGAAATTGTTGTAGATAGTGTCTGGTTATTTAGTTATTTGCATAATAATTTCTATATTTACATACAATAGATCTGGGGATAAGTATTGGGATGTTTTATCAACGGTTGAAAGATATATACCATATCTGTGATCATGTTAGTATCATCTCGTTACGCTAAAATTATCGCGTCTTTTAGTTCAATCAGAATTCGGACTAATTTTAAGCTAAAAAATTATTGAAGAAATTTTAATTTTTTTAATCAAAAATATTATAAATATATATATATATATATATATATATATATATATATATATATAATAAATCGAATGAAACTAGTAGAACCAAAAATAGTAACTAAAAGTATGAAACAGTCGATAGTAAATAGTAAAAAAATCAGTCGGACCGAAAATAGCGACTGAAAACAGTCGACTGAAACAGTCACTGGTAAAAAGTAGTAAAATCAGTCGAACCAAAAAATAGTTTTTTAAACTTAAATAATTTTTTTAATTATTTTAAACCGTTCACATTTAATAACTTTCATATATCGTTTTATTGAGATTTATTTTTTTCGTAAATATATTCATTTATCGCTTTTTAAATTTAATGGTTAATAAAGAACCCATTATACAGGTCATGCAACACAAGACAGTGTATGAAAAGTGTTCTAAATTTACTCTAGACTTCGGCCAGCGTTTCAAACGAAATTTCAACGCTCGACGTGTCTTCAGCTACTTTCACCTCAACAGGAATGTGATTTCTTTGCTTCATAAACCAGAAGCACAGGCCAGTCTATAATAAAGACTTTTTCGGTATATTGTTCGATGAAGAAATTGTTGTAGATAGTGTCTGGTTATTTAGTTATTTGCATAATAATTTCTATATTTACATACAATAGATCTGGGGATAAGTATTGGGATGTTTTATCAACGGTTGAAAGATATATACCATATCTGTGATCATGTTAGTATCATCTCGTTACGCTAAAATTATCGCGTCTTTTAGTTCAATCAGAATTCGGACTAATTTTAAGCTAAAAAATTATTGAAGAAATTTTAATTTTTTTAATCAAAAATATTATAAATATATATATATATATATATATATATATATATATATATATATATATATATATATATATATATATATATATATATATATTAAAAGAATGTTTGTGTCATTTAAAATGTTTATTAGTTCAGCACTATTGCATTAATTAGTGCCAGAAAACAATGTGATTTATTATATTAGATTAAGAACATTTGATACTAATGTCAATGACAAAGAATGACCTGGAGAGCTTAAAAAATTCTAAGACAACGAACTGCAATACTTATTGGATGAAAACTCAGCTCAGATTATCAAGATACCTTCAGATAGCTGAGCAGGTAATAAATTAACTGTTTCTAGCCATTTACATGGGATGATAAAAGATTCCAAAGGAGTGGAAATGGCTACCACACAGATTGAATGCCATTTTATTTCCGAACCGTTTAAATACTGCCGTTTCATTGCTTATCAGACAAAAAAACAAAAACAAGTCAACTGAACGATGTTTTGTTGCAAAAAAGACCAGCAATTAACGCACAGTCATGCCTACATGACAACGTACGGCCACAAAAGAGGTGTGAGTGATATATCTCGAATGGGGAGTTCTGTAGCACCTAGCGCACTCACCAGACCTATTGAAATACCTATTGAAACAATTATCAGAATACATACAAACACTTAATATATCGACTATATAGTTATTATAACTGTCACAAATAAAATAACTTAAATAATGTTAGATTGGCTGATATTACTTTTGCTATCTAGAATACATCTACTAATTAAAATGTTGTGACAGTGTATGTAGCTTGTGACATCAAGAATCATATCCGATTTACAATTTATATCTCGAATAATTACGATGTTCAAACCTGTGAGTTGTTGTCTTTTTCGTTGAAATATTTTCAAGTTTCTCTTTATTTTATTAATATTTATAAATGTTAAATATATCGATTGTTGTTGGTTGTTTGGAATATCGTACCGATTATAGCGTTTCAGCGTGATATTGATTTTATTATGATAATCAACACCATAAATTTTACATATCTGATAAAAACACCATCAACTTTGTCCGGGCTAACTACGTTATAAAGAAAATACGCACAACTTACTTGTAACCTAACCTAAATGAAATCAGCCGATTGACGAGATAATGAATTCAATAAAACGATGATTTTATGAGGCGCTCACCTGTTCTACATCTTTTAATATTGGGATGCTTATTGATCCATTCCCTCATCTGTTGCAACGACTGCTCCCTAATGTTGTCATCCTCCCTAAGCTCATCCAACGCGCGTTTCTTCACCTCCTCTGGTAACGTGCACTTGTATTCCTGCTGAGCGTTTCCTCCGGATCCCATTTTTGATATTGTTCGGTGCTTCCCGGTCTGGGCTGAAATAAGATCGTCCATTACTATTATTTATATAAATACGTCGCGTAGATATAATCTTAATGGTTTTTGAACATGCTAATGATCATTATACATATTGCAATTTGCAACATTAATTTATTGTGGGCCCGAATATTTTAGTTGGTCGGATATAGTTATCAACACTCGTACAATATTATTTTAACCATTCAAAAATACTACTTTGATTATTTTGTTTAACAACTGTCTTAACATAAGGGAAATTAATTTTAGATCGGTTTTTTAAATAAATTTGTACAGATGCAGTGTCAGAATGGACTATTTAAACGTTTCCATATAGATTTTCCCGAACTACGCTATATATGTACATGTTTTCTTTATTTATTCTCATGGTGGTTGTCAATGAAACCATAGTTAGTCTGAAAATAAACACAACTTGACCTAATATCAAAAAGACTGATCTATTAGTCAATAATAAAGACTATTTAGACTTATAGGGTGTAAATATGGGGTTGTATTAAATCATCAAACTGACTAGTAATAGTTCTTTGATTAATTACTAATGCTTATCGCTACCAAGACCTCGAAATCAACTTGACGATATTTATCGATAATAATCGACAAATGAGGAACCTTCTTCAACTACTTTTGTTTCATATGGGTGAAATATGTTAAGATGTCGCCTTAGATGGATTGAGAAATTTTTTCACAAGCTCACTGCTGTCGATGGAAGAATTCATCATTGGCGCTCTTAGTATGGTGTCGGTGACGGTATTTCCCGTCAACAAAACATTAATCTGTATTCGAACATGTTAAAGAATCAGTTTCAATTTTTATTCTATGGATCATTGAAGTAACTGGCTATCTTAAGTCTCCAAAATTCCGAAAATATATTTGATATCAATATAAAAACAATACAAGAAGGTCTGCAGCTCAAAATATCCATCAACAATAAGATTGAACTGATGTAATGAGATTTATCGATAATAATCGATAAATGAGCAACCTTCTTCAACTAATTTTTGTTTTATATGGGTCAAATATATTAAGATGTCGCCTTAGATGGATTAAGACATTTTTCAACAAGCTCACTGCTGTCGATGGAAGAATTCATCATTGGCGCTATTAGTATGGTGCCGGTGACGATATCTCCCGTCAAGTAAACAGTAATCTATATTCGAATATGTTAAAGAATAAGTTTCAATTTTTATTCTATGGATCATTCAGGTAACTAGCCATCTTAAGTCACAAAAATTCCGAAAATATACCTGATATCAATATTAAAACAAGAAAAGAAGATCTGCAGTAGTGAGATTTATCGATAATAATCGATAAATGAGAAACCTTCTTCAACTACTTTTGTTTTATATGGGTGAAGTATGTTAATATGTCGCCTTAGATGGATTAAGACATTTTTCAACAAGCTCGCTGCTGTCGATGGAAGAATTCATCGTTGGCGCTATTAGTATCGTGCCGGTGACGGTATATCCCGTCAAAAAAACATTAATCTGTATTCGAATATGTTAAAGAATAAGTTTCAATTTTTATTCTATGGATCATTCAGGTAACTAGCCATCTTAAGTCACAAAAATTCTGAAAATATACCTGATATCAATATTAAAACAAGAAAAGAAGATCTGCAGTAGTGAGATTTATCGATAATAATCGATAAATGAGAAACCTTCTTCAACTACTTTTGTTTTATATGGGTGAAGTATGTTAATATGTCGCCTTAGATGGATTAAGACATTTTTCAACAAGCTCGCTGCTGTCGATGGAAGAATTCATCGTTGGCGCTATTAGTATCGTGCCGGTGACGGTATATCCCGTCAAAAAAACATTAATCTGTATTCGAATATGTTAAAGAATAAGTTTCAATTTTTATTCTATGGATCATTCAGGTAACTAGCCATCTTAAGTCACAAAAATTCTGAAAATATACCTGATATCAATATTAAAACAAGAAAAGAAGATCTGCAGTAGTGAGATTTATCGATAATAATCGATAAATGAGTAACCTTCTTCAACTACTTTTGTTTTATATGGGTGAAGTATGTTAATATGTCGCCTTAGATGGATTAAGACATTTTTCAACAAGCTCGCTGCTGTCGATGGAAGAATTCATCATTGGCGCTATTAGTATGGTGCCGGTGACGGTATATCCCGTCAAAAAAACATTAATCTGTATTCGAATATGTTAAAGAATAAGTTTCAATTTTTATTCTATGGATCATTCAGGTAACTAGCCATCTTAAGTCACAAAAATTCTGAAAATATACCTGATATCAATATTAAAACAAGAAAAGAAGATCTGCAGTAGTGAGATTTATCGATAATAATCGATAAATGAGCAACCTTCCTCAACTACCTTTGTTTTATATGGGTAAAGTATGTTAATATGTCGCCTTAGATGGATTAAGACATTTTTCAACAAGCTCGCTGCTGTCGATGGAAGAATTCATCGTTGGCGCTATTAGTATCGTGCCGGTGACGGTATATCCCGTCAAAAAAACATTAATCTGTATTCGAATATGTTAAAGAATAAGTTTCAATTTTTCTTCTATGGATCATTCAGGTAACTAGCCACCTTAAGTCACAAAAATTCCGAAAATATACCTGATATCAATATTAAAACAAGAAAAGAAGATCTGCAGTAGTGAGATTTATCGATAATAATCGATAAATGAGTAACCTTCTTCAACTACTTTTGTTTTATATGGGTGAAGTATGTTAATATGTCGCCTTAGATGGATTAAGACATTTTTCAACAAGCTCGCTGCTGTCGATGGAAGAATTCATCGTTGGCGCTATTAGTATGGTGCCGGTGACGGTATATCCCGTCAAAAAAACATTAATCTGTATTCGAATATGTTAAAGAATAAGTTTCAATTTTTATTCTATGGATCATTCAGGTAACTAGCCACCTTAAGTCACAAAAATTCCGAAAATATACCTGATATCAATATTAAAACAAGAAAAGAAGATCTGCAGTAGTGAGATTTATCGATAATAATCGATAAATGAGTAACCTTCTTCAACTACTTTTGTTTTATATGGGTGAAGTATGTTAATATGTCGCCTTAGATGGATTAAGACATTTTTCAACAAGCTCGCTGCTGTCGATGGAAGAATTCATCATTGGCGCTATTAGTATGGTGCCGGTGACGGTATATCCCGTCAAAAAAACATTAATCTGTATTCGAATATGTTAAAGAATAAGTTTCAATTTTTATTCTATGGATCATTCAGGTAACTAGCCATCTTAAGTCACAAAAATTCTGAAAATATACCTGATATCAATATTAAAACAAGAAAAGAAGATCTGCAGTAGTGAGATTTATCGATAATAATCGATAAATGAGTAACCTTCTTCAACTACTTTTGTTTTATATGGGTGAAGTATGTTAATATGTCGCCTTAGATGGATTAAGACATTTTTCAACAAGCTCGCTGCTGTCGATGGAAGAATTCATCGTTGGCGCTATTAGTATCGTGCCGGTGACGATATCTCCCGTCAAGTAAACAGTAATCTATATTCGAATATGTTAAAGAATAAGTTTCAATTTTTATTCTATGGATCATTCAGGTAACTAGCCATCTTAAGTCACAAAAATTCTGAAAATATACCTGATATCAATATTAAAACAAGAAAAGAAGATCTGCAGTAGTGAGATTTATCGATAATAATCGATAAATGAGAAACCTTCTTCAACTACTTTTGTTTTATATGGGTGAAATATGTTAATATGTCGCCTTAGATGGATTAAGACATTTTTCAACAAGCTCGCTGCTGTCGATGGAAGAATTCATCGTTGGCGCTATTAGTATCGTGCCGGTGACGGTATATCCCGTCAAAAAAACATTAATCTGTATTCGAATATGTTAAAGAATAAGTTTCAATTTTTATTCTATGGATCATTCAGGTAACTAGCCATCTTAAGTCACAAAAATTCTGAAAATATACCTGATATCAATATTAAAACAAGAAAAGAAGATCTGCAGTAGTGAGATTTATCGATAATAATCGATAAATGAGCAACCTTCCTCAACTACCTTTGTTTTATATGGGTGAAGTATGTTAATACGTCGCCTTAGATGGATTAAGACATTTTTCAACAAGCTCACTGCTGTCGATCGAAGAATTCATCATTGGCGCTCTTAGTATGGCGTCGGTGACGGTTTTTCCCGTCAACAAAACATTAATCTGTATTCGAATATGTTAAAGAATAAGTTTCAATTTTTATTCTATGGATCATTCAGGTAACTAGCCATCTTAAGTCACAAAAATTCTGAAAATATACCTGATATCAATATTAAAACAAGAAAAGAAGATCTGCAGTAGTGAGATTTATCGATAATAATCGATAAATGAGAAACCTTCTTCAACTACTTTTGTTTTATATGGGTGAAATATGTTAATATGTCGCCTTAGATGGATTAAGACATTTTTCAACAAGCTCGCTGCTGTCGATGGAAGAATTCATCGTTGGCGCTATTAGTATCGTGCCGGTGACGATATCTCCCGTCAAGTAAACAGTAATCTATATTCGAATATGTTAAAGAATAAGTTTCAATTTTTATTCTATGGATCATTCAGGTAACTAGCCATCTTAAGTCACAAAAATTCTGAAAATATACCTGATATCAATATTAAAACAAGAAAAGAAGATCTGCAGTAGTGAGATTTATCGATAATAATCGATAAATGAGTAACCTTCTTCAACTACTTTTGTTTTATATGGGTGAAGTATGTTAATATGTCGCCTTAGATGGATTAAGCCATTTTTCAACAAGCTCGCTGCTGTCGATGGAAGAATTCATCGTTGGCGCTATTAGTATCGTGCCGGTGACGATATCTCCCGTCAAGTAAACAGTAATCTATATTCGAATATGTTAAAGAATAAGTTTCAATTTTTATTCTATGGATCATTCAGGTAACTAGCCATCTTAAGTCACAAAAATTCTGAAAATATACCTGATATCAATATTAAAACAAGAAAAGAAGATCTGCAGTAGTGAGATTTATCGATAATAATCGATAAATGAGAAACCTTCTTCAACTACTTTTGTTTTATATGGGTGAAATATGTTAATATGTCGCCTTAGATGGATTAAGACATTTTTCAACAAGCTCGCTGCTGTCGATGGAAGAATTCATCGTTGGCGCTATTAGTATCGTGCCGGTGACGATATCTCCCGTCAAGTAAACAGTAATCTATATTCGAATATGTTAAAGAATAAGTTTCAATTTTTATTCTATGGATCATTCAGGTAACTAGCCATCTTAAGTCACAAAAATTCTGAAAATATACCTGATATCAATATTAAAACAAGAAAAGAAGATCTGCAGTAGTGAGATTTATCGATAATAATCGATAAATGAGAAACCTTCTTCAACTACTTTTGTTTTATATGGGTGAAATATGTTAATATGTCGCCTTAGATGGATTAAGACATTTTTCAACAAGCTCGCTGCTGTCGATGGAAGAATTCATCGTTGGCGCTATTAGTATCGTGCCGGTGACGATATCTCCCGTCAAGTAAACAGTAATCTATATTCGAATATGTTAAAGAATAAGTTTCAATTTTTATTCTATGGATCATTCAGGTAACTAGCCATCTTAAGTCACAAAAATTCTGAAAATATACCTGATATCAATATTAAAACAAGAAAAGAAGATCTGCAGTAGTGAGATTTATCGATAATAATCGATAAATGAGAAACCTTCTTCAACTACTTTTGTTTTATATGGGTGAAATATGTTAATATGTCGCCTTAGATGGATTAAGACATTTTTCAACAAGCTCGCTGCTGTCGATGGAAGAATTCATCGTTGGCGCTATTAGTATCGTGCCGGTGACGATATCTCCCGTCAAGTAAACAGTAATCTATATTCGAATATGTTAAAGAATAAGTTTCAATTTTTATTCTATGGATCATTCAGGTAACTAGCCATCTTAAGTCACAAAAATTCTGAAAATATACCTGATATCAATATTAAAACAAGAAAAGAAGATCTGCAGTAGTGAGATTTATCGATAATAATCGATAAATGAGTAACCTTCTTCAACTACTTTTGTTTTATATGGGTGAAGTATGTTAATATGTCGCCTTAGATGGATTAAGCCATTTTTCAACAAGCTCGCTGCTGTCGATGGAAGAATTCATCGTTGGCGCTATTAGTATCGTGCCGGTGACGATATCTCCCGTCAAGTAAACAGTAATCTATATTCGAATATGTTAAAGAATAAGTTTCAATTTTTATTCTATGGATCATTCAGGTAACTAGCCATCTTAAGTCACAAAAATTCTGAAAATATACCTGATATCAATATTAAAACAAGAAAAGAAGATCTGCAGTAGTGAGATTTATCGATAATAATCGATAAATGAGTAACCTTCTTCAACTACTTTTGTTTTATATGGGTGAAGTATGTTAATATGTCGCCTTAGATGGATTAAGCCATTTTTCAACAAGCTCGCTGCTGTCGATGGAAGAATTCATCGTTGGCGCTATTAGTATCGTGCCGGTGACGATATCTCCCGTCAAGTAAACAGTAATCTATATTCGAATATGTTAAAGAATAAGTTTCAATTTTTATTCTATGGATCATTCAGGTAACTAGCCATCTTAAGTCACAAAAATTCTGAAAATATACCTGATATCAATATTAAAACAAGAAAAGAAGATCTGCAGTAGTGAGATTTATCGATAATAATCGATAAATGAGAAACCTTCTTCAACTACTTTTGTTTTATATGGGTGAAATATGTTAATATGTCGCCTTAGATGGATTAAGACATTTTTCAACAAGCTCGCTGCTGTCGATGGAAGAATTCATCGTTGGCGCTATTAGTATCGTGCCGGTGACGATATCTCCCGTCAAGTAAACAGTAATCTATATTCGAATATGTTAAAGAATAAGTTTCAATTTTTATTCTATGGATCATTCAGGTAACTAGCCATCTTAAGTCACAAAAATTCTGAAAATATACCTGATATCAATATTAAAACAAGAAAAGAAGATCTGCAGTAGTGAGATTTATCGATAATAATCGATAAATGAGAAACCTTCTTCAACTACTTTTGTTTTATATGGGTGAAATATGTTAATATGTCGCCTTAGATGGATTAAGACATTTTTCAACAAGCTCGCTGCTGTCGATGGAAGAATTCATCGTTGGCGCTATTAGTATCGTGCCGGTGACGATATCTCCCGTCAAGTAAACAGTAATCTATATTCGAATATGTTAAAGAATAAGTTTCAATTTTTATTCTATGGATCATTCAGGTAACTAGCCATCTTAAGTCACAAAAATTCTGAAAATATACCTGATATCAATATTAAAACAAGAAAAGAAGATCTGCAGTAGTGAGATTTATCGATAATAATCGATAAATGAGTAACCTTCTTCAACTACTTTTGTTTTATATGGGTGAAGTATGTTAATATGTCGCCTTAGATGGATTAAGCCATTTTTCAACAAGCTCGCTGCTGTCGATGGAAGAATTCATCGTTGGCGCTATTAGTATCGTGCCGGTGACGATATCTCCCGTCAAGTAAACAGTAATCTATATTCGAATATGTTAAAGAATAAGTTTCAATTTTTATTCTATGGATCATTCAGGTAACTAGCCATCTTAAGTCACAAAAATTCTGAAAATATACCTGATATCAATATTAAAACAAGAAAAGAAGATCTGCAGTAGTGAGATTTATCGATAATAATCGATAAATGAGAAACCTTCTTCAACTACTTTTGTTTTATATGGGTGAAATATGTTAATATGTCGCCTTAGATGGATTAAGACATTTTTCAACAAGCTCGCTGCTGTCGATGGAAGAATTCATCGTTGGCGCTATTAGTATCGTGCCGGTGACGATATCTCCCGTCAAGTAAACAGTAATCTATATTCGAATATGTTAAAGAATAAGTTTCAATTTTTATTCTATGGATCATTCAGGTAACTAGCCATCTTAAGTCACAAAAATTCTGAAAATATACCTGATATCAATATTAAAACAAGAAAAGAAGATCTGCAGTAGTGAGATTTATCGATAATAATCGATAAATGAGAAACCTTCTTCAACTACTTTTGTTTTATATGGGTGAAATATGTTAATATGTCGCCTTAGATGGATTAAGACATTTTTCAACAAGCTCGCTGCTGTCGATGGAAGAATTCATCGTTGGCGCTATTAGTATCGTGCCGGTGACGATATCTCCCGTCAAGTAAACAGTAATCTATATTCGAATATGTTAAAGAATAAGTTTCAATTTTTATTCTATGGATCATTCAGGTAACTAGCCATCTTAAGTCACAAAAATTCTGAAAATATACCTGATATCAATATTAAAACAAGAAAAGAAGATCTGCAGTAGTGAGATTTATCGATAATAATCGATAAATGAGAAACCTTCTTCAACTACTTTTGTTTTATATGGGTGAAATATGTTAATATGTCGCCTTAGATGGATTAAGACATTTTTCAACAAGCTCGCTGCTGTCGATGGAAGAATTCATCGTTGGCGCTATTAGTATCGTGCCGGTGACGATATCTCCCGTCAAGTAAACAGTAATCTATATTCGAATATGTTAAAGAATAAGTTTCAATTTTTATTCTATGGATCATTCAGGTAACTAGCCATCTTAAGTCACAAAAATTCTGAAAATATACCTGATATCAATATTAAAACAAGAAAAGAAGATCTGCAGTAGTGAGATTTATCGATAATAATCGATAAATGAGAAACCTTCTTCAACTACTTTTGTTTTATATGGGTGAAATATGTTAATATGTCGCCTTAGATGGATTAAGACATTTTTCAACAAGCTCGCTGCTGTCGATGGAAGAATTCATCGTTGGCGCTATTAGTATCGTGCCGGTGACGATATCTCCCGTCAAGTAAACAGTAATCTATATTCGAATATGTTAAAGAATAAGTTTCAATTTTTATTCTATGGATCATTCAGGTAACTAGCCATCTTAAGTCACAAAAATTCTGAAAATATACCTGATATCAATATTAAAACAAGAAAAGAAGATCTGCAGTAGTGAGATTTATCGATAATAATCGATAAATGAGAAACCTTCTTCAACTACTTTTGTTTTATATGGGTGAAATATGTTAATATGTCGCCTTAGATGGATTAAGACATTTTTCAACAAGCTCGCTGCTGTCGATGGAAGAATTCATCGTTGGCGCTATTAGTATCGTGCCGGTGACGATATCTCCCGTCAAGTAAACAGTAATCTATATTCGAATATGTTAAAGAATAAGTTTCAATTTTTATTCTATGGATCATTCAGGTAACTAGCCATCTTAAGTCACAAAAATTCTGAAAATATACCTGATATCAATATTAAAACAAGAAAAGAAGATCTGCAGTAGTGAGATTTATCGATAATAATCGATAAATGAGAAACCTTCTTCAACTACTTTTGTTTTATATGGGTGAAATATGTTAATATGTCGCCTTAGATGGATTAAGACATTTTTCAACAAGCTCGCTGCTGTCGATGGAAGAATTCATCGTTGGCGCTATTAGTATCGTGCCGGTGACGATATCTCCCGTCAAGTAAACAGTAATCTATATTCGAATATGTTAAAGAATAAGTTTCAATTTTTATTCTATGGATCATTCAGGTAACTAGCCATCTTAAGTCACAAAAATTCTGAAAATATACCTGATATCAATATTAAAACAAGAAAAGAAGATCTGCAGTAGTGAGATTTATCGATAATAATCGATAAATGAGAAACCTTCTTCAACTACTTTTGTTTTATATGGGTGAAATATGTTAATATGTCGCCTTAGATGGATTAAGACATTTTTCAACAAGCTCGCTGCTGTCGATGGAAGAATTCATCGTTGGCGCTATTAGTATCGTGCCGGTGACGATATCTCCCGTCAAGTAAACAGTAATCTATATTCGAATATGTTAAAGAATAAGTTTCAATTTTTATTCTATGGATCATTCAGGTAACTAGCCATCTTAAGTCACAAAAATTCTGAAAATATACCTGATATCAATATTAAAACAAGAAAAGAAGATCTGCAGTAGTGAGATTTATCGATAATAATCGATAAATGAGAAACCTTCTTCAACTACTTTTGTTTTATATGGGTGAAATATGTTAATATGTCGCCTTAGATGGATTAAGACATTTTTCAACAAGCTCGCTGCTGTCGATGGAAGAATTCATCGTTGGCGCTATTAGTATCGTGCCGGTGACGGTATATCCCGTCAAAAAAACATTAATCTGTATTCGAATATGTTAAAGAATAAGTTTCAATTTTTATTCTATGGATCATTCAGGTAACTAGCCATCTTAAGTCACAAAAATTCTGAAAATATACCTGATATCAATATTAAAACAAGAAAAGAAGATCTGCAGTAGTGAGATTTATCGATAATAATCGATAAATGAGAAACCTTCTTCAACTACTTTTGTTTTATATGGGTGAAATATGTTAATATGTCGCCTTAGATGGATTAAGACATTTTTCAACAAGCTCGCTGCTGTCGATGGAAGAATTCATCGTTGGCGCTATTAGTATCGTGCCGGTGACGGTATATCCCGTCAAAAAAACATTAATCTGTATTCGAATATGTTAAAGAATAAGTTTCAATTTTTATTCTATGGATCATTCAGGTAACTAGCCATCTTAAGTCACAAAAATTCTGAAAATATACCTGATATCAATATTAAAACAAGAAAAGAAGATCTGCAGTAGTGAGATTTATCGATAATAATCGATAAATGAGCAACCTTCCTCAACTACCTTTGTTTTATATGGGTGAAGTATGTTAATACGTCGCCTTAGATGGATTAAGACATTTTTCAACAAGCTCACTGCTGTCGATCGAAGAATTCATCATTGGCGCTCTTAGTATGGCGTCGGTGACGGTTTTTCCCGTCAACAAAACATTAATCTGTATTCGAATATGTTAAAGAATAAGTTTCAATTTTTATTCTATGGATCATTCAGGTAACTAGCCATCTTAAGTCACAAAAATTCTGAAAATATACCTGATATCAATATTAAAACAAGAAAAGAAGATCTGCAGTAGTGAGATTTATCGATAATAATCGATAAATGAGAAACCTTCTTCAACTACTTTTGTTTTATATGGGTGAAATATGTTAATATGTCGCCTTAGATGGATTAAGACATTTTTCAACAAGCTCGCTGCTGTCGATGGAAGAATTCATCGTTGGCGCTATTAGTATCGTGCCGGTGACGATATCTCCCGTCAAGTAAACAGTAATCTATATTCGAATATGTTAAAGAATAAGTTTCAATTTTTATTCTATGGATCATTCAGGTAACTAGCCATCTTAAGTCACAAAAATTCTGAAAATATACCTGATATCAATATTAAAACAAGAAAAGAAGATCTGCAGTAGTGAGATTTATCGATAATAATCGATAAATGAGTAACCTTCTTCAACTACTTTTGTTTTATATGGGTGAAGTATGTTAATATGTCGCCTTAGATGGATTAAGCCATTTTTCAACAAGCTCGCTGCTGTCGATGGAAGAATTCATCGTTGGCGCTATTAGTATCGTGCCGGTGACGATATCTCCCGTCAAGTAAACAGTAATCTATATTCGAATATGTTAAAGAATAAGTTTCAATTTTTATTCTATGGATCATTCAGGTAACTAGCCATCTTAAGTCACAAAAATTCTGAAAATATACCTGATATCAATATTAAAACAAGAAAAGAAGATCTGCAGTAGTGAGATTTATCGATAATAATCGATAAATGAGAAACCTTCTTCAACTACTTTTGTTTTATATGGGTGAAATATGTTAATATGTCGCCTTAGATGGATTAAGACATTTTTCAACAAGCTCGCTGCTGTCGATGGAAGAATTCATCGTTGGCGCTATTAGTATCGTGCCGGTGACGATATCTCCCGTCAAGTAAACAGTAATCTATATTCGAATATGTTAAAGAATAAGTTTCAATTTTTATTCTATGGATCATTCAGGTAACTAGCCATCTTAAGTCACAAAAATTCTGAAAATATACCTGATATCAATATTAAAACAAGAAAAGAAGATCTGCAGTAGTGAGATTTATCGATAATAATCGATAAATGAGTAACCTTCTTCAACTACTTTTGTTTTATATGGGTGAAGTATGTTAATATGTCGCCTTAGATGGATTAAGACATTTTTCAACAAGCTCGCTGCTGTCGATGGAAGAATTCATCGTTGGCGCTATTAGTATGGTGCCGGTGACGGTATATCCCGTCAAAAAAACATTAATCTGTATTCGAATATGTTAAAGAATAAGTTTCAATTTTTATTCTATGGATCATTCAGGTAACTAGCCACCTTAAGTCACAAAAATTCCGAAAATATACCTGATATCAATATTAAAACAAGAAAAGAAGATCTGCAGTAGTGAGATTTATCGATAATAATCGATAAATGAGTAACCTTCTTCAACTACTTTTGTTTTATATGGGTGAAGTATGTTAATATGTCGCCTTAGATGGATTAAGACATTTTTCAACAAGCTCGCTGCTGTCGATGGAAGAATTCATCATTGGCGCTATTAGTATGGTGCCGGTGACGGTATATCCCGTCAAAAAAACATTAATCTGTATTCGAATATGTTAAAGAATAAGTTTCAATTTTTATTCTATGGATCATTCAGGTAACTAGCCATCTTAAGTCACAAAAATTCTGAAAATATACCTGATATCAATATTAAAACAAGAAAAGAAGATCTGCAGTAGTGAGATTTATCGATAATAATCGATAAATGAGCAACCTTCCTCAACTACCTTTGTTTTATATGGGTAAAGTATGTTAATATGTCGCCTTAGATGGATTAAGACATTTTTCAACAAGCTCGCTGCTGTCGATGGAAGAATTCATCATTGGCGCTATTAGTATGGTGCCGGTGACGGTATATCCCGTCAAAAAAACATTAATCTGTATTCGAATATGTTAAAGAATAAGTTTCAATTTTTATTCTATGGATCATTCAGGTAACTAGCCACCTTAAGTCACAAAAATTCCGAAAATATACCTGATATCAATATTAAAACAAGAAAAGAAGATCTGCAGTAGTGAGATTTATCGATAATAATCGATAAATGAGAAACCTTCTTCAACTACTTTTGTTTTATATGGGTGAAGTATGTTAATATGTCGCCTTAGATGGATTAAGACATTTTTCAACAAGCTCGCTGCTGTCGATGGAAGAATTCATCGTTGGCGCTATTAGTATCGTGCCGGTGACGGTATATCCCGTCAAAAAAACATTAATCTGTATTCGAATATGTTAAAGAATAAGTTTCAATTTTTATTCTATGGATCATTCAGGTAACTAGCCATCTTAAGTCACAAAAATTCTGAAAATATACCTGATATCAATATTAAAACAAGAAAAGAAGATCTGCAGTAGTGAGATTTATCGATAATAATCGATAAATGAGTAACCTTCTTCAACTACTTTTGTTTTATATGGGTGAAGTATGTTAATATGTCGCCTTAGATGGATTAAGCCATTTTTCAACAAGCTCGCTGCTGTCGATGGAAGAATTCATCGTTGGCGCTATTAGTATCGTGCCGGTGACGATATCTCCCGTCAAGTAAACAGTAATCTATATTCGAATATGTTAAAGAATAAGTTTCAATTTTTATTCTATGGATCATTCAGGTAACTAGCCATCTTAAGTCACAAAAATTCTGAAAATATACCTGATATCAATATTAAAACAAGAAAAGAAGATCTGCAGTAGTGAGATTTATCGATAATAATCGATAAATGAGAAACCTTCTTCAACTACTTTTGTTTTATATGGGTGAAATATGTTAATATGTCGCCTTAGATGGATTAAGACATTTTTCAACAAGCTCGCTGCTGTCGATGGAAGAATTCATCGTTGGCGCTATTAGTATCGTGCCGGTGACGGTATATCCCGTCAAAAAAACATTAATCTGTATTCGAATATGTTAAAGAATAAGTTTCAATTTTTATTCTATGGATCATTCAGGTAACTAGCCATCTTAAGTCACAAAAATTCTGAAAATATACCTGATATCAATATTAAAACAAGAAAAGAAGATCTGCAGTAGTGAGATTTATCGATAATAATCGATAAATGAGAAACCTTCTTCAACTACTTTTGTTTTATATGGGTGAAATATGTTAATATGTCGCCTTAGATGGATTAAGACATTTTTCAACAAGCTCGCTGCTGTCGATGGAAGAATTCATCGTTGGCGCTATTAGTATCGTGCCGGTGACGGTATATCCCGTCAAAAAAACATTAATCTGTATTCGAATATGTTAAAGAATAAGTTTCAATTTTTATTCTATGGATCATTCAGGTAACTAGCCATCTTAAGTCACAAAAATTCTGAAAATATACCTGATATCAATATTAAAACAAGAAAAGAAGATCTGCAGTAGTGAGATTTATCGATAATAATCGATAAATGAGCAACCTTCCTCAACTACCTTTGTTTTATATGGGTGAAGTATGTTAATACGTCGCCTTAGATGGATTAAGACATTTTTCAACAAGCTCACTGCTGTCGATCGAAGAATTCATCATTGGCGCTCTTAGTATGGCGTCGGTGACGGTTTTTCCCGTCAACAAAACATTAATCTGTATTCGAATATGTTAAAGAATAAGTTTCAATTTTTATTCTATGGATCATTCAGGTAACTAGCCATCTTAAGTCACAAAAATTCTGAAAATATACCTGATATCAATATTAAAACAAGAAAAGAAGATCTGCAGTAGTGAGATTTATCGATAATAATCGATAAATGAGAAACCTTCTTCAACTACTTTTGTTTTATATGGGTGAAATATGTTAATATGTCGCCTTAGATGGATTAAGACATTTTTCAACAAGCTCGCTGCTGTCGATGGAAGAATTCATCGTTGGCGCTATTAGTATCGTGCCGGTGACGGTATATCCCGTCAAAAAAACATTAATCTGTATTCGAATATGTTAAAGAATAAGTTTCAATTTTTATTCTATGGATCATTCAGGTAACTAGCCATCTTAAGTCACAAAAATTCTGAAAATATACCTGATATCAATATTAAAACAAGAAAAGAAGATCTGCAGTAGTGAGATTTATCGATAATAATCGATAAATGAGCAACCTTCCTCAACTACCTTTGTTTTATATGGGTGAAGTATGTTAATACGTCGCCTTAGATGGATTAAGACATTTTTCAACAAGCTCACTGCTGTCGATGGAAGAATTCATCATTGGCGCTCTTAGTATGGCGTCGGTGACGGTTTTTCCCGTCAACAAAACATTAATCTGTATTCGAATATGTTAAAGAATAAGTTTCAATTTTTATTCTATGGATCATTCAGGTAACTAGCCATCTTAAGTCACAAAAATTCTGAAAATATACCTGATATCAATATTAAAACAAGAAAAGAAGATCTGCAGTAGTGAGATTTATCGATAATAATCGATAAATGAGAAACCTTCTTCAACTACTTTTGTTTTATATGGGTGAAGTATGTTAATATGTCGCCTTAGATGGATTAAGCCATTTTTCAACAAGCTCTCTGCTGTCGATGGAAGAATTCATCATTGGCGCTATTAGTATGGTGCCGGTGACGATATCTCCCGTCAAGTAAACAGTAATCTATATTCGAATATGTTAAAGAATAAGTTTCAATTTTTATTCTATGGATCATTCAGGTAACTAGCCATCTTAAGTCACAAAAATTCCGAAAATATACCTGATATCAATATTAAAACAAGAAAAGAAGATCTGCAGTAGTGAGATTTATCGATAATAATCGATAAATGAGAAACCTTCTTCAACTACTTTTGTTTTATATGGGTGAAGTATGTTAATATGTCGCCTTAGATGGATTAAGCCATTTTTCAACAAGCTCTCTGCTGTCGATGGAAGAATTCATCGTTGGCGCTATTAGTATCGTGCCGGTGACGGTATATCCCGTCAAAAAAACATTAATCTGTATTCGAATATGTTAAAGAATAAGTTTCAATTTTTATTCTATGGATCATTCAGGTAACTAGCCATCTTAAGTCACAAAAATTCTGAAAATATACCTGATATCAATATTAAAACAAGAAAAGAAGATCTGCAGTAGTGAGATTTATCGATAATAATCGATAAATGAGCAACCTTCCTCAACTACCTTTGTTTTATATGGGTAAAGTATGTTAATATGTCGCCTTAGATGGATTAAGACATTTTTCAACAAGCTCGCTGCTGTCGATGGAAGAATTCATCGTTGGCGCTATTAGTATCGTGCCGGTGACGGTATATCCCGTCAAAAAAACATTAATCTGTATTCGAATATGTTAAAGAATAAGTTTCAATTTTTCTTCTATGGATCATTCAGGTAACTAGCCACCTTAAGTCACAAAAATTCCGAAAATATACCTGATATCAATATTAAAACAAGAAAAGAAGATCTGCAGTAGTGAGATTTATCGATAATAATCGATAAATGAGCAACTAATGTTGTTTTATATGGACGAAATGTCTTAAGATGTCACCTTATATGGAATGAGAATTTTTTTTATTTTGAATCGAGTTTCAAAAACCTCAAGAACTTACAGAGACAAATAAAAGTATACAAATAATCATTGGTTTGTTTGCTGTGATAACTATATTTATTTTGCAATTTTGTTTCTCTAGATCTATATACAAAATTCACCCACTAGAACACTGACTCATCTCAAGTTATGAAAAAAAAACGACAATAATAAAAGAGAAAGTAGTTGGGAAAGTAAAAGTATTTTCGATTTTTTTCGCATCAATATTTCGAGGATTTGCGTTATTCTGACTTTCATTTTCGGCGTTTTTATCGCGAAACCGTCCTGGATCCAAACCGGCCGCCAAAGAAAGAACTTCATCGTTTCGAGAAGCCGAGGAGCGCGAACAAATGGCACGGCGCTAGACGGCACCGAGCGCGCGCGAGAAAGTGGCCGAAGAAAGTTCTTCGGTTTCTGCATCGACGAGGACAGATATGACCTATATTTTCGATTGTTTCGGTGTCTTGACGGATACGGCTGGTGTCACGCATAGAAAAACCGCGAGAAACGCTGAAATAAGTAGAGCCGTTTAGATACGACCAAAAAAAAACTCTAGCGGATATAAATCCGGCAGGTCCTAGGTCGCGACCTCTTTTCATCAGAAACAGTGTGAAATCGAAATATTAACGATGTAATCAGAGAAAAAGACTTTAAAATGTCTTAGTTTCAACACCAAGAGACTTACTTGGGTAAATATTGCTTAAGAAATAATAATATCTTTGGTAAATTTGGTAAATTGTTGCCAGATGTGAAGATGTTAAAGAATCAGTTTCAATTTTGATTCTATGCATCACTGGAGAATGCAAGTGGCAGAAATTCAGAAAACATATCTTAATATTAATATAAAAAATAAGAAATCTGCCGCTCAAAATGAGCAAACTTCTTCAACTACTGTTGGTTTAAATGGACAAAGTATCTTAGGATGACGCCTTAAATGGATTATATATAATAATATAATGGAACATATTTTACATAAAGATAAATAATATTTTCAAAATAATTGAAATTGTTGATGATAAAAATAATGTTTAAAAAGGTAACTAAACTTTATCTACTGTTAATACTATATGTAGAGCACTACAAACAGTAATAAATGCAGCAAAAGTTTGATAACATAAACACAAAACGGGTATGTTTGCCAATTAAGACGGACATAAATGCAGATTATCTCACCTCTAACTAAAAATAATTATCAATGAAATATTTGTTTTGTTTAGTCAGTTCTTTTAATTAAACGTTTACTATTCAAATCTTACTATTAGTTAACTACTATTAGTTTATCCTATTCAATACGAGAGAGATTAATTATATTACTATTATTTTACTAAAGATATTATATCAAAGAAAACGATTAAAGAAATCTTCTCATATTTTCTTAAATATAAATTAATTTATAGTCTGTTCAAAGTTGCTGCGATCATACGTCATAAATATGTTTAATGTATTGGCGGCCGCAATTTGTAAATTAATTTTAGAATCAGACAATATTTTCCTTCTCATTTTATTCTAATTAAAAAGAGACATAATGTTCACATGTGAGCGAATGAGCCTGTCATAGTAGTCCGGTTGTCAAACGTATGCCAAATTCTTGAAAACTATAGTCAAAGAGGTTATAACTTTGATCTATAAATGACTGCGACTGTATAATTAACTGTAGTTTTTAGATGTACTATAATGTTAAAATACATTATATTTGATAACATTTTTGTTTCATTACTTTATTTAGATTAGAATTTTGTTATAGGTCAAAGCCAAAATAAGCTAAAACTCAAAGTTGATGTGGCAACATTGCTCCGTTTCGACGTCATAAATTGAGATGACGTATGTTCACACCAACTTTGGATAGGCTATAGATTATGTTTTCTTTGATATAACATCTTTAGTATAATAATTACGGTAGATTAAAATTGCACATAATCTTCCTTCCAACTAGAAAACAACTATCACTGTTGTCATACTTGCTTATTCTTTAGTTAGTTCTTTTAATTAAACGTTTATTATTTAAATCTGAAATCGATAATGTGAACTATACTTAGTCTTGCGCAATAGTAGTTCAGTAGTTTATATTAACGAGCGTCTGATGGAGTTTATCCTATTAAATATGAGATAAACTAAGCCCGATGATTAATCTAGAACATTTAAATATTTGGTTTGTTTTACTAAAGATATTATATGAAAGAAAATATTCAAAGAAATCTCTTCATGTGTTCTTAAATATAAATTAATCTATATAATTATATATAGAGTTTTAATGTGAATTTTGAGATGGCCAAAAAGTTTGAAATTATAACCTGAAATTGTTATTTTACCAGTTTTGAGATCATCTACAAATAAAGCGTTTTAAAGCACTTTCTGGTCGAATTTCTAGATGATACCTCGCCTGGAAGCTAAAATAGTGATTCCTCATCAGGCCTTGCAACCCAAGTGCCATGAATAGTACTGAAAAACTGACAACAATGTTTTTTAATCCCTTTGAAAGTCGCTGCAAATCTTGGCGGAAATCTAATACGACCTAGCTCTGATCATCACAAAGTTTTTAAGAAATATTTGCTTAATAATCAACGAATATTTAATGAATGAATTATTTAATATGAAGAACTCTCAACCAACAAAAAGTTTTGTTAATAAAAAGCACGCCAACACAAATTACATAACCGACAGAACAAATAATCATTTAAATATTCCACACGAACATTGAGGAGAAATTTCTTCGATGGGTCTCTGTTACGAAACTTTATTTGAAAACGGCGGAATAATCAAATTTCGCTTTTTTTCGACATCAATCGCGTCAGCTGCATTAAACCGGCTTTTGCGGGACGTTTGTTTATAAAAGTCAATAGAGGATCAAACTTGAATGAAACTCCAGTAATAACATCTAAAAAATATGATCTTGGTGTTGATTATATGCTGCAAAATCACTGAAACTAAACAGACAAAGCTTTGAAGACACCACATATATCTTAAACATTTAATTCAGTGTTTCAAGTACAACAGAACAGCAGTAATATATTATTTTTATAATTAAAAAATAATATGTAATGCACATATTATAATAACAATTACAATTTTTTACAAAATAATTCAATATCAATATAATAGTTAATGATAATAATTTTACTCATTTAAGAGAACGAATATTAAATCAATTATATTGACAGTGCAACGAAAGTTTGTCATAATAGAAACTCCAAACTTATTTCTAATAACGTCAACATATATTCTGCAAATAGATCAATAAGATTATATTTTTATGTAAATTAATTTGATGACAGCTACAAATAAAAGAAACGTCGCCTAAAGTAGGCGTTAGCTGCATAAAATCAACTTTGCCCGAGGCATCAGTTAAAAAAAAACCGATCAAACCTAACTGAAACCCCTTTATCGATAAACGAGATACATATAAATAGATCAACGATATTGGTCTTTATGCAAATTAGTTTGATGACGGTTACGACAAAACCAATACGAAACATCTTCGAACCTTCTTTAAATTTTGGGTTGTTGTTAATATCAGTATAATAGTTATTGATAATAATTTTACTCATTTAAGAGAACGAATATTAAATCAATTATATTGACAGTGCAACGAAAGTTTGTCATAATAGAAACTCCAAACTTATTTCTAATAACGTCAACATATATTCTGCAAATAGATTAATCAGATTATATTTTTATGTAAATTAATTTGATGACAGCTACAAATAAAAGAAACGTCGCCTAAAGTAGTCGCTGCATAAAATCAGCTTTGCCCGAGGCATCAGTTAAAAAAAACCGATCAAACCTAACTGAAACCCCTTTATCGATAAACGAGATACATATAAATAGATCAACGATATTGGTCTTTATGCAAATTAGTTTGATGACGGTTACGACAAAACCAATACGAAACGTCTTCGAACCTACTTTAAATTTTGGGCTGTTGTTAATATCAGTATAATAGTTATTGATAATAATTTTATTCATTTAAGAAAGCCAATATTGACACTGAAACAAAAGTTTAGCATAATAGAAACTCAAAACTTATTTTTAACAACATCATTCTGCAAATAGATCAACAAGATCAATCTATATGTAAATTAACTTGATGACGGTTACAAATAAACGAAACGTCGCCTAGAGTAGGTGTCAGCTGCATAAAATTAGCTTTGCCCGAGGCGCCAATTTATAAAAATGAAAATCTTTTACCAATCAACAAGAGACATATAAATAGACGAACGTTACTAGTTTGTATGCAAATTGGTTCGATGACGGTTACCACGAAAAAAAAAACGAAACGTCGTCGAGCCTACCTTAAATTTTGGGCTGTCGTTCGCTCGTGCACACTACACGGAACTGCAACGAATGTTACACTGATCCAATCGCAGCCGTTGCCGTAAAAAGTAACTTTCTCCTAACCTACTTAGGCTGGCGAAGAAAATTTTAATGAATCTCATCGAGCCGAAGCAGCCGGCGGATCGCAAAATACGTTTTCGACACGAACAGGTCAGTGTTTCGTCAACGATTTCCTCGGATCACGTCGAGAAGGAAGTCTTCTTACGCCAATTATTGGGGTTCCGAAAAGAGCGTCATAACTAATCTTGAAAAACTACTACACGATGTTTTTACGCGTTTGATTTACCAGAAGAATGTTTTGCTTCTACAGAAAATAAAGGTTTTGAAGGCAAACTTGAGGTTTGAAATAGTGCAATTTTAGATTTCCGTCGAAACGTCAAATGTTAATGACTTCAGTGGGTGATATGACGCTTAGTAAACACTTGAAGGTTTTTATGTATATAACTTTGTTGTGATATTAGATATTCTATCCATTTTTTCACTTTAAAATGAGATTTATCAAAAAATAGATATAATATTAAAAAATCCACAAAATGATTTTGAATGACCATAAATTAAAATTGAATGAGATAGCAGACACTCTAAAGATATCAATTGTACGTCTACATCATATCATTCACGAATATTTGGATATGAGAAAGCTCTGTGTAAAGTGGGTGCTACGCGAGCTCACTTATGACCAAAAACAACGACGAGTTGATGATTCGAAACAGTGTATGACGATGATCAAGCGTAATAAACCCGAGATTTTGCGTCGATATGTGACAATGGAGGAAACATGGCTCCATCATTTCACTTTGAAGTCCAATCGACAGTCATCCGAGTGGACTGCACTCGATGAACCCAGTCCAATGCGTGGGAAAACGCAATAGTCGGCTAACAAGGTTATGGCGTCTGTATTTTGGGATACGTATGGAATAATTTTAATTGACTGCCTTGAAAAAGGAAGCACCATCAACAGCGACTATTATATAGCGTTATTGGATCGTTTGAAGAACGAAATCGCCGAAAAACGGCCGCGTTTGAAGAAAAAGATAGTACTGCTTAACCAAGACAATGCACTGTGTCAAGTTAGTGAAAACTATGGCAACAATCCATGAATTAGGCTTCAAATTGCTTCCTCATCCATCGTATTCTCCATATCTGGTTCCCAGCGACTATTTCCTGTTCTCAGATCTCAAAAGAGTGCTCGCTAGGAATAAATTTTCGTCCAATGAAGATTTTGAAGTAAAGGACAAATCGTACTACAAAAATGGTATCGAAAAGTTGGAGGGTCGCTATAATCAGTGTCTCACTCTTGAAGAAAATTACGTTGAATAAAAAAAACTAATTTTGCCAAAAAAATGTGTTTTACTATGGTATGCCGGGGACTTTTCAATTGACCTATTAAAAGCGAACTAGAAGCTCACGGACATGAAGTCGCGAGCGTTATGTCTATAATGAAAAGGAGGACAAATTTAAATAGCAAGAAATGATCGAAATCAATGGGCTCGTCGCAAATATTAAAAAGTGGAATTATTCCCACAACATTTAACTAACGTATTCCAACCGAATGATATGTAATTTACAAAGAATACAAATTCTGTTTATCAGCCCGATGTAGCTGTAAATCTGATCTCTCTAATGGAAGTTGCCACAGGAATTCAAAACAACCTAAATCCTAAAAAGGCTTCTTTGGAATTGGGTTATTGAAAGAGCTGGCATAAAAAGCAATCATTATGTTCATATACATATTCAATGCTTCTTTGAGACTGATGCGTGTTCCTGAATGTGTTAAGGTTGCTTAAATAATTATGCTCAAAAAACCTGACAAACCGGCAGAACAAGTCGAATCTTACAGACCTATTTCGCTACTACCTGCAATGTCAAAATTATTTAACAAGCTTCTACTAAAACATATCAAATCATTTATAGAGATGCCAGATATCCAGTTGAGATTTTGAAAACACTCAACTCAAACTTGGCAATCGACCAAGTGCACAGGATAACAGCGATTATTGAAACAGCATTTGAAGAAAATATACCTTTTCGAAAGAAAATTGAGAGTTTCGCATGAACGGGTATTCTCAACACTTAAACGTATTTCGGCTAGAGTTCCACAGAGTTATATCTTGGAACCACTCCTGTATCTGTTCTACATAGCTAATATCCCAACAGCAAAAGAAACAGTGCTTGGAATATTTGCCGAAGACACAATTATCAGATACTGCAAGGATTGTTGATACTGCATAGTATATTCGTAAAGACAATCTGCATAAGGTCCTCAAGGTAGAAACTGTGGATAATGTTATCAAGAATATGCTCAAAAACATGAACGGAGGCTCCATTAGCCCATCTATGTTGAGATTCTCCAGCTCGTAGATAATGATGGCTTAGTCGGAACATTAAAGTTACTCTCTTTAACAATTTTATCTAGTTACCAACCAATGAAGTTATTAATAAAAATCAGTGCAAACAAAACAATGACGTAGATATTAAGCCCAAAATAAAAATTTGTTTAACCTATAGTCTATTCAATAAAACAACCAAAAATGTATGACGCCAGCAGGTCGCAATGTTGCTGCATTTACTTTAACTAATTTTCGTCTACAACATTTTTCGGGGTTAGCATACAGTAGTCTTCACCATATTCTTGCACCTTTTCTAATATTTCCATTTCCTGTATTCCTGCTATCATTTCATGGAAGTGGAATTGGTGAAGATCAATGTATGCTTTTCCCGGTTAGTCACATCTAATTATAATTACTAATATTTTAAAGAATTTTGTAAACATTTGACAACAGTGTCGGCCAGTTCAACACAAATTAAATTTTACTTATTTTGACGGATTCGTTTAAATGTTCGGATGCATCAAACAGTATTCTGTCTCTTTTTAACCAGGATAAAATGAGATGGAAAAATCCGGTCCGAGTTTAGTACTAATTTTACATTTTTACACGCTGGAGTAGGTGATGTTAGTTATAATGTAACTATTGTTTGTCAAAAGAAACAAGAATTCTAATATGATTTTAATAGAAGATATTAGAAGATATAAACTTATTCCAATTTGGTCTATAACTTTCCTGAAAATTTATATAAAAATAAGATGATACTCAAGCTCAAAGTGCCATGTTTTTAAAAAAGGTCTTTTGCATAACAAATCACTTGGTAACTCCCAACTTAACTCCCAAATGTAAATGATTACGTAATGTAATCATTTACATTTACTTTACACCAAATGTAAAGTTTGGCTTGCTCGAAGATTTTTAACGTTGGGTGTATGGGTGTAACATCCTATTTTGGTAAAAATATCACTAGTTCTACATTTGAGCGTAATGGATCAGGGATTCATAAGAGTGTATCAAAAAGTGAGAGAGCGCAGGGCTAAAGGCAACAGGACGGTCCTCTTTCTGTTGCGACAGTCGTAGGTTCGATTCCTGCTGTGACATGATCGTAAATGTATGTTTGTTCTTACAAAAGATGTTTATAAAATATTCTTCATATTACATTTTATTATATTTATATTATATTCTTCAAATATACGTATAATTTTCAACAACTAGCAATAGTAGAACCCTTGTACGCATGGATTTTCCAGAATTAGACTCTTGTGACTACCTCCAAACCTTCCTAAACCTAATCTCCACCTGATATGTTAAAAGGTTGTGCCAACGCGGCATAACAAAACATATGAGTACTCTGTGACTACTGATTGTTATACCTTCAAAAGATTGCTTCAAGTGAAGGGGGTTAAAGACAGATAAAGCAATGGTTGCCGAAGTTGAGGCCTATTTTGAAAACAAAGACAACACTAGAAGAGCGCTTGACGCGTCATATCACATATTACTCAGATCTCGATCTATTATGGATGAATAAAGTTGAATTTTGCCTAAGTTATTGTTTTTTTGGTTGGGTCTAGAAGTTTTCAGCGGTGTGTTATTACCTATAGATGAAAAAATAATACCATAAACAACAGGTAAGATAGCAATTATTAACAAACTAAAATTGATTCTTCCAATTATACAAATATTAATATTCTATATTAAACAAACTTAGTAAACAAACTGTATGCTTTTGAGAGTACATAATAACTTTATTTGCTCAATTATACACTTACCGCCAACATCTACATGCATTCGCTCGTAAAAAATCCGAAAGAACGATTGTACAAAGATACGCAAACCGTCATTCTCAAACCGAATTGGGACCAGTGTTCATAAAACTACGAAAATCTTATACAAATTTATTCAATTTTTATTTTATTTATTTAAAATATATTTAATTTTTTACTCTGCGTATTTTTCTATTTCAACGAGAAACTCCATTATTTTAAAGCGAGGCTCCTATATTGCTGATATGTAATAACAAAGAGAAAAAACGACATACATTTCTAATGCTTTTTTAAAAGTTAATTATCACGAAACGATAGAAAAAATTGACCAATTTAATATAGAAAGTAATATATTAACTCATCCAAGTATTAATCCTCAATGTTTTGAAATAATTTTACGGCACAGAGAAAAGAAAACCTCTCATATGAAACTATGTCAATAAGAGTATATCATTGTTCTATATAAAATGCCAATTAAAATGACCAGGTAGATATTTATTGCCAATAATTGAACATATAAATGCTATAAAATATTCTATACAGTTTAGCATACATTTATGAGTCCACTGTATTGATAATTAATAGTTTTAGATATTTGAATAACTGCACAAAATTCTGTTAAAATTGTTCACAAATTAACATTTCGACAAAGTAAAAAGAATGAGTTCTAAAAATAAAAAATGCCTTAATTATTTGATAACATTATCTTTGAATAATAATGTTTGGAAAGATATAAATAGTAGAGACATTTTTATAACATTATTAAATATTAGTATGTAAAGCATATATTAATATTACATGTAAAGCAGATTGTTTAAAAAGTTGCCTAAAGTCTATAATTTAAGGAAATGACAGATGTCAACTAATAAAAAGTATTTTAAAAATTTAAAAAGTCGTTATTATTCTATTGTTATTTTTATGTTGTGAGTAAGATATAATTAAAAACAAATAGTGAAAATGTATATCAAGTCAATAGTACTCGATGGATTCAAATCTTACGGCCAGAGAACTGAGGTTTCTGGATTCGATCCGATGTTTAATGCGATAACTGGACTTAACGGCAGCGGCAAGTCAAATATCTTAGATTCTATCTGTTTTGTACTTGGCATTTCTAATCTCACACATGTAATTCAACTTTAATGACTCGAAATCAAATACGTTGTTCGTTAATAAATTATTTTTAGGTTAGAGCCAATAGTTTACAAGATCTCATTTTTAAAAGTGGTCAAGCTGGCGTTAATAAGGCTACCGTGTCCATCACATTTGATAACAGGAATCCGTCACAATGCCCTCCTGGTTATGAAAATACTGACGAAATTGTCATAACTAGACAAATTGCTCTTGGCGGTAAAAACAAATATATGATCAATGGCACAAATGTTGCTAGTAAAAAGATTCAAGATCTATTTTGTTCCATACAATTAAATGTAAACAATCCTCATTTTTTAATTATGCAAGGTCGAATTACCAAAGTATTAAATATGAAACCACCAGAGGTTTGTATTTATTCCATGGCTTTTTTTGGAGTTTTTAATGTTACTAGTCATTTTTAGATTCTATCCATGGTAGAAGAAGCGGCTGGCACAAGAATGTATGAAGTAAAAAAGCAAGCCACTCAAAAATTAATTGAAAAGAAAGATGCAAAACTGTTAGAATTTCAATCGGTATGTTATATCTTCCAAAAACCACCTGTTTTTTTACATTCAAAACATTTATAGGTTATAAGAGAAGAACTTCAGCCTAAGCTGGACAAATTGAAGGCAGAAAGGGAACATTTTCTGGAATTTCAGAGGACTGAAAGAGAACTGGAACATTTGATGGGTTTGTATCGAGTCTGGCAATATTTTGAAGCCAAGAGAAGTCTTCAGAAAGCTGAAAAAGCATTGCAAGATGGCCAATGCAAGATTAAACTAAAGGGGGAGAAAATTGAACAAAACAAGGAAGTAATACAAAGTTTGGAGGGAGAAATTGAGAGTATTACTAGTAATAACCAAGATGTAAGTACTCTACGATATATTTTTATCAGGATAAAAACAGTTCTGTTAAAATAGGAAGCAAGTCAGGAACTACAAGAAGCTGAGTTAAAATTGAAATCAGCAGAAAAAGAGGAAGCCGTTATAAATTCCTCTGCAAAATCTGTAAAAGAGAATATGTCAGAAGAAGAGAAAAAAAAGATTCAACTGGAAAAGAGAGTGCTTGGTGATGAGAAAGCATTAAACGACCAACAAAATGAACTTAACAAAGTACAGTCTCTATTTGAAACATTAAAAGGGAATGATCAGAGGGATAGTGAAGCTTTTGCTTTAGCACAGAAGAAATATGAGGCATTATGTACTGGTATGGAGATGAATGATCAAGGTGAAAGTGAAACACTTTTTGAACAACTCATACATGCCAAAGAGGAAGCATCCAAGTAATATTGAATTATTAATTTGTTGGTTTGTAACTTTGTAAATATGTTGTGCATTTCCAGGGCTAGTACAGAAATCAAACAGGCATCTATGGAATTGATTTTTTGTGAAAATAAGTTGAAAGAAATGAAGAAGCAATCTACTGCCAAGTCCGCGGACTATGAAAAGGATACATTTGATTTGGAGAAGACCGAAAAGGAAATAAACAGCCTGGAAGTAAGTTGTATAACGAAATGTAATACCTCAAGCTTTACAGAATTAATTTCAGGCTGCTATCAGCAAAATTAATTACTCAGAGGATCGAATGTCAGAGCTACAGGATCGTAGCAGGATTTTAAATAACGAGCTGAGAAATTTGCGGGACTCCGTCGAAAACTTCGAAGCTAAAAGACCACACACGTCGTGTAGGTACCGCGATCCGGAGCCGAACTTCGACCGTTCCAGGGTAAAAGGTGTAGTTTGTAAATTGATCACCTGCAAGGATAATATGTACGCAACCGCTTTAGAAACGGCAGCAGGAGGAAAGGTAAAATATAAATTATATATTCTAGGGTTTTTATCCGCGTTAGGTTCTCAAAAGAAATTTTGATGCCTCCTCTATCTTTCATTTGTTTGTTGTTCATTTGTTGACATGAATTGAAATATGGTTAGAAAAAAGTAGATCTATGCAATCATCTATATTGTCTTGTAGATTTTGTTTATTTCATAAAGCTATTCACGATTTTCCACTTAAACTGAGACTGGAAAAACTACAAAACATACCTGCAAATATTAAATATACGAAGGACAACAAACTCTTTGTAATAGAATGATATCAAGACGGTAGCCTTAAATATTGTATACATTAAATCAGCTTATGCTAACCATTACTTGAACAGTTGATCGTAGATTTCACAGAACACATAGGAGGAGCTGAAGAAATTGAGAATTTTAATTCAGACTGATTTTTCAAAAAAAAAACATCACAAAATTACAAATACCACTCCAACAAAAACAAGAAAAAACCATTATGAAAAACATATAGAAGAACAGAATTTTCAAGAAGCATAAGATAATCCTGCCAATCCCAAAAACAAAAATAGACAACTTGGATAAACTTTGAAAATGGTTGCAAAGCCCGTTGACACTAAGGGAAATCCTAAGTCTTTGATGGGAAAGGAATTGTTTGTTAAATGGAAATTGTCAATAGCTGCTGGAACCTGGCCAAACTTATTATTAATTCGATTCTTTGCTGTCATCAACTAAAGCAGGAAAATTTAAAAGATGGCCAGCATTGATCAATAGGACAGACGTTGTCCATCACGAAAACAAACACCACATCGCAAAAAAAGTTTTGATTCAAAAAATGCCTTGCTCCATTTGACTGCTAATAACTGTTGTATCTCTAAATTTCGTGCGAGTCCATTGGAGTCCAGTGATATTATGTTGAATGATAAAAAAATTATTTGCAGTGTATACAAATCACAATCCATGTATTTTTAAAACACAAAAATCCGTTACCATATTAAATTCAGCAGAACAAAGGGTATTTAATATTATTTCATTACAATCCTGATTATTTTACAATTGATTTCTATAGGGTTTTTCAATAAGAATAGATGTATGTTGATATGGGATGAATGGAGTAGATGCAAGCTACAGAATCGTGCAACTTACATTGGTGATCATCAATACAAGTTTTACATATGTTTTTGAGTTAGCCCTAACACTCAAAAGATGCGTGTATAAATTTAACTGCTGTCGGATCATTAGTTTGTGAATTTTTGTGAATTATAGCATATTGAGTGAAGCAACTTTTGTTATTGTGAAAAAAAAAATGGATAAAAAGGAATTTCGCTTGTTGATAAAATATTGCTTTTTGAAGGGAAAAAATACAGTTAAAGCAAAAACTTGGCTAGATGCCGAGTTTTTGAACACTGCCCCAGGAAAATCAACCATCAAGGATTGGTATGCAAAGTTTAGATGTGGTGAAATGAGCAGCGAAGACGGTGGACGCCCAAAAGAGATTGTTACCGACGAAAACATTTTTAAAACTCCACAAAATGATTTTGAATGGCCGTAAATTAAAATTGAATGAAATAGGGGATACTCTAAAGATATCAACTGAACGTGTACATCATATCATTTCACGAATATTTGGGTTTGAGAAAGCTCTGTGAAAAGTGGATGCCGCGCGAGCTCACTTTTGACCAAAAACAATGACGATTTGATGATTCGGAGCAGTGATTGAAGATGATCAAGCGTAATAAACCTGAGTTTTTTCGTCGATATGTGACAATGGATGAAACATAGTTCCATCATTTCACTCCGAAATCCAATCGACAGTCATCCAAGTGGACTGAACACGATGAACCCGCTCCAAAGCGTGGGAAAACCTAACAGTCGGCTGGCAAGGTTATGGCGTCTGTATTTTGGGATGCGCATGGAATAATTTTCATTCGCTACCTTGAAAAAGAAAGGACTATCAACAGCGACTATTACATAGCGTTATTGGACCGTTTGCAGGACGAAATCGCCGAAAAACGGCCGCATTTGAAGAAAAAAAAGTGCTGCTTCACGAAAACAATGCACCGTGTCACAAGTCAGTGAAAACGATAACAATCCATGAATTGGGCTTCAAATTGCTTCCTCATCCACCGTATTCTCCAGGTCTGACCCCCAGCGACTATTGGGAAAGCAAGCAAGGGACTACAAAAATGGTATCGAAATGTTGGAGGGTCGCTATAATCAGTGTATCACCCTTGAAGAGATTATGTTGAATAAAAAAAATTTTCTTTTTTCGGACTTTTCAATTGACCTGTTATTGTTGAGAAATAGGCTATAGGCATCAGATTAAAAACCTTAATTAAAATCAAGAGAAACGTGAATCGAAAGATTCATTAAAAATTTATTTTTAAATCAAAATTTACAGTTATACAACGTAGTCGTTGATACAGACGAAACTAGCAAAAAATTATTGCAAAAGGGCGACCTCCAGAATAGAACCACCTTTATCCCGTTAAACAAAATATCATCTAGTCGAATGGACCAAAATACTATTCGTTTGGCGCAAGATCTGGTAAGTAAGAGTATGTTGCAGGGTGAGGATCTCTTGTTAAAAACAAGTTATTCCAGGTTGGTGCAGAAAATTGCCAACCAGCTTTGTCGCTGATCAGCTACGATAGATCCTTGTCGGCAGCCATGGACTATGTATTCGGAAACGTTTTTATCTGTAAGGACATCAACATAGCCAAGAAGGTAACTTTCCATGATCGTATCAGGAAAAGGTGCGTCACCTTAGATGGAGATTCCACAGATCCTTCTGGTGAGTTCGCGTCTGGCGTACATTCACCACACTTATCCTTAACTCATTATTTCCCTATATGCAGGTACTTTGAGTGGCGGAGCCAGACAAAAAGGTGATTCCATTCTTAACCAGCTACAAGAAATCATGAGGATTGAGGTAGGAGTGTTTTTTGGTTTCAACAGTAAGTGCTAAATGAAGTGTATATTTCGCAGAATGTTCTGAAACAGAAGGAACAGGAAATGATTAAAATCACACAGGAAATGAGGCACATGAGTGGTACTCAAGAGCACTACAACTCTCTAAAATACAAACTGGAGATTTCTCGCCATCAACAGAAACTGATTAACCACCGTTTACAGACCACGTCATTTGGTAGACAGCAGACCGAGATGGAGGATTTAAAAAATCAAATTGGTTAGTCACCATCATTTATTAATTCTTTTCACCTATATGATCTCAAACATATTACAGCGCAATTGCAAGCCAAAGTCCAGTCGAGCAAAGAGATAGAGAAACAAAGCACAATTCGCGTCCGAGACCTAGAGAACAAGATGCAGGATATCAGCGGTTATCAAGAAAAGCGATTGAAGCAAGCCGAGGCCGAAATGATAAAAGCCAAGGCGCAAATGGATAAGAGTAAGAAGGAGTGGGCGCAGAGGGAGCAAGACTATGAAACGTTGATCCAGGACATTGAAGAGTTGAGAAAATCCGTAGCTACTACGAATGAGGAAATACGTGTAGCGCAGGAAAATATTGCCAAGTTGCAGGTCGAATATAACGGCATCGCGGAAACCCTGAAGCAGAAAAAGGTGTTAAACAAAAGTGAATTCTAAGACGTTTGTACTTAATTTTTGCTATTCTCAGGCAGAGGTAGCGGGTAAACAAAGGGAAGTGAAAATGATAAAGGACGCTATTGCTGAAAAGAACAAAGAGATCCAGGCCAAAATCAAGAAAAAGGAGAGTTTGTTAGCCCAAAACGCGGAACTGGAACTTGAAATCAAGAAATCGATGCATGAACTGAAAGATCTAGCCGCCGCTTCCAAGAACTCGAAGTTCAGGGTAACTTTTATATAATTCAACCTGTTCCGATAACTCTATAATACAATTTACAGGAGCAAGAGTATGCAAAGAAAATCGGAAGTAATGAACACTATTTAGAGAAAGGCGAGGCACTTACTCCCAAGGAGGGTAATGAACTGGAGAAGCGCATCAAGATATTGCAAGAGAAGACTCACAAGTTGGGGAGGACTGTGAATGCACAGGCTCAGAATATGTTTGTTGTTGAGGAGAAGAAGGTAATACAATCTTGTTTATATTATTTTGCGGTATTTCTGGAAATTAATAAATTTTCTTCATTTTACATCCAATGATTGCTTTAAATACTTATTTTTATTCAGCTATTGATAGTCTTGAATTTATTTTATGTTGTAATTTAGGATTTTTTCACATTTCTCTTGCTTCGCAGCTCTTGTTTCAACGTTTATCGTCGAATGAAACTTGGAACAATTATAAATATATTTGAAAAGTATATTGATAATAAAATGTCAATACTTGGCAATATTTCTGGTTATGTTTTGTAACAGAAGCTACATCATCTGTCGAATCAATTCAATTGTTTTAAACAGTTTTTTTATTTTCAACCATAAGTGTTTTTTGTCATCAAAAAAAAATATGATGAGTTTTTATTGCAAATTATTGTTTTGTAATCAAACTTATAATATGAGTATATTTGATTAATGTATGCCTGCATTATAGACATAGTTAAATACCACCTGTAGGTAGGAGCAAAAAGGTAAAGCCAATGATGGTCTAGGGTTACTATGATCTTCTGTTAATGTAGATGTGTCTATATTGTTAGTATTACAAAAAGTATAAGTGTGATTTATTCGGACCTTTTTGGAAAATCTTAATTTTATACTCCTACTACTTTTTGTTATGCATTCTTGCCTTTGTACGTCTCTTATTCCAGAATGTTGTCAACGCGTGCTTCTGGATTATTGGTTTCCCTCCGAACAACCAATAACCAATTGTTTTTATATATAATAATACACTTCAAAAGAATTGTGAGCTATAATACATTAATTGATTTTAGGCTAAAATTTAAACTATATTCGGACAATACCTCCACATTATTATTGTTTTACAGTTTGATGACATACTTAAGAAGCAGAAAATTGTACAAGTGGACCGAGAAAGACTCGTGAAACTTATAACCCAATTAGATGGGAAAAAGGAAAATGCACTCAAACTGGCACACGAACAAGTATCCAAAGATTTTGGATCAATATTCTCTACTCTGTTACCGGGAGCTAATGGCAAACTTGTAGCAACACATGGTAAAAGTATCCTGCAAGGTTTAGAAGTGAAAGTATCTCTAGGAAATGTCTGGAAGGAAAGTCTAACAGAGCTAAGTGGTGGACAAAGATCTTTGGCGGCTTTATCGCTAATTTTAGCGATGTTGTTGTTCAAACCAGCTCCATTGTACATTCTTGATGAAGTAGATGCTGCTTTAGATTTATCTCATACTCAGAATATCGGTAGCATGCTCAGGTCCCATTTCAAAAAGTCACAGGTAACTATTCCCTAATATAGAGTATTTTCGATACTAAAATTTGTTTTTAGTTCATAGTTGTATCCCTGAAGGATGGAATGTTTAATAATGCAAATGTTCTATTTCGTACAAAGTTTCTCGATGGAGTCTCAACGATCCAAAGAACAGAAAACATGAAGAGGGGATAAAAATATTTTTTAAATCTTGTATTGTTTATTATTTTATTTTTACTTAGTACTGTGTACTGTTTATAAAAAAATTTATTTTACATGATTAAAATGCTATTTTCATAGAATGTGTTTAATTTATGAAAATGTGGAACATAGAGTATCATTTAATTGACTAGTAATAATTTTTTGCACCTTTATTTTCCAGATACTTTGATTCATATTGAGTATATCTCTTAACAATGTTTCCCACATAGGTATAAACTGTTTTGAAGTGTTGACAATGTTAAACAATAACTTGCCATAGGAATTATCCTGAATAAACTCCATTGCTGAGTTGCACATAAGTTCCAATAATTGAGTTAGAGTAGTTTTGTCACCAGAATCCAGCAAGACCTCAAACATAGCTATAGATTTGGTTTCTAGTTTGTCAGAAGCACCGATTATGTTCCTGTTTCAAAGTTGCCAACAATTAATATCAAACCTTAAATTAAACATATACACTAACCTCAAAAGTTCTTTTTTAAAATCACTATTTAGATTTACAAGGTATTTTGGCAAAACTTCATTTACATCCTCTTCCACACACTTCCTGGTTAACTCTTTTAAGAAAAATGATGAATATGCCTCAGATAATTTAACAAACATATCTGACACACTGTTTTTATATTCCTGTGTAGCCTAAAATCTAGCATGTTTTAAAGTAGTTTTTAAAATAAAATATCAACAAATACCTTTGCTAGAAAAATTATTCTAATGTAACAAAACATAACTGATTCATGTAAACCATCTATTGAATTCCAAAACAGTTCAGCTTCATCCAAACTAATTGTGTCACCTAAACATTTAAAAATTCCCTCTAATGTTTTATTATCTAAATTTGGCAAATCTTTTAAAACTGTATTAGGTATTTCTTCGTGCATAGTCAAACACCCACTAAGAATATCAACAACCTTATGTACATCTGTTTCTGTTCTATTCAAGACAGTGAAATCTTCTACCAACTCACTTATTTCCTTTTTCAAATTATCATCATTACATGCTATTAAATCATCGTCACTTATAATTTCAATATCATCTTCAATTTTCTCATAGTATCTTTTTAATTTTTCTTTTAGTTCCCCATCCTAAAACTACGCAATTAATATAATGTATAACTAAATTAAAACGTATAAGTACTAAAGGGCAAAAAAGTTTTAATTTTTCATATTCATGCATGTCACAGTTTGATCCATTTTTCTGATCGTTGGCAGTTTTTAAGAATAAAAGCAAATTATTTTCGTTATGTCGATGGAATTCATATCTGGGTAAATTCATATTTGATACAATGTGATCATTTAAAAAACTACAAAAACTAAATACATTTAAATTTAAAAGGAAAACCAAAATAGATGATATTTTGGTTATGTTCTTCTTCTTGAATATATTATGCAGAGAACTCTTCTTTTGTTATTAACATCTAATAATATTAATAACTACAATATCAAAATATAAGATTAAATACAGTAAATTTGCAACAACATAAATTAAGTGAACTACAAGCACAGAGAACTTATAGAATACATTTTGTGACTATGCATAAATTAAGACAAAATATATGTTTTCCTATTATGTTAGGTTATGTTTACAATATTGACATTTGGGAGTTTCAGATATATATACATAAAAACAAATTTTAAAAAATGACCATTATTTTATTATACATATATATTCTTTAGTTTTAATAATACATATTTATAAACATAAAGTATATTTATTAAGTATTAAGTTTATAGAAGGTACTATACAAATATGCCACTTGTTACAGTAATGTGGTGTGTATAGTTTTTTTATTTTTGTGAGAAGCATTAAATTGATTCATGATGACTGCTTCTCAACAGAGTTCCTCTTGTCCTTTATATTGTGAGAAGAATGCTCATATCACAAGATTTCATCCATATCATGGAGAAAACATAATGTTGTCTGATGATGATACTGTTGCATATCGGAAAAAATCTTTTGCCAATGCTGTTACATTTAGTGAGAAGCCTCTGTGGCCCGGTGAAATATTTTTAGTGGAAATAGAACAGAATGAGACTGGATGGAGTGGTCACATGAGACTTGGACTAACACAATTAGATCCATTAAGGTTACATCGAACAGGATCAATACCACAATATGCTCTCCCTGGTAACATCTAATATGTTTTAAGGGAAGTTTAATAAAACATAAATTTACAGATCTTGCTGATATAGGCACTTCTTGGATATATGGAATTAGCAAGGCACATAATAATGTATTTGAATATGAAAGTGATAATGGTAAACGCTACATTAAAAGTGGTGGAAAGAAAGTAACAAAGGAGAGTAATATTATTAAGACATGCAGAGGGACTATCCCTGTAAGTTTATTAAAACCTCCCAGGCATATGCAAGATATATTGCCAACAGACACAGGTTAGCTGTTAAATATTGTTGTATACTTCAGTAAGTATTTCTTTAATATTAGGGTCTAGAATTGGGGTGATGTACATCCCAACTGATGATAAAGAAGCAGAAATGCATTACATTATTAATGGTGAAGATATGGGAGCTTGTGTTAGAAGCATTCCATATAAAGATGCTCCACTGCATGTGGTTGTTGATGTATATGGGACAACAAAAAAAGTTAGGATCATCCAGTTATATCAGGGTAAGTTATAACCACAGCCAGATTAAACTATTATCTATGGTCTTGTTTTACAGTACCTACCCTTCAAGCAGCTTGCAGGGATGCTATTTTACTTCATATCAAGAAAAATGCAGTAGCATCTTTGCCCCTTCCCAAATTATTAAAGGAATATCTTCTTTATCAAACATAATCTCAAAGGAAAATATCTCTTTTTTTCCTTTAAATTCATTGTAACTTATACCATTGTTTACAATACTCCTAGTTTCTTATATTGAAAGCAACCAATTGAACATCGTGCACCAGACATAAGAATATAGCAAAAACTTAATTAAGACTGATTTATTTGAGTAAAAACTAAAAATTTTCATCAATGGCAAATTATTTAGGGTATTATTGTTAGTCTTTACCTTTGTCATTGTAATTATTTTGTATCATTTTGTAGCTTTTGATTCCATATTATCTATAACAGTATTTTAACAATATTAATGCAGTTTTGTCTATTCTACTCACCTTATGCTTAATTTTACTTGTCTTAATTATCTATTAATGTGAACAATGCCTTTTATATTTAAGTTAAAGTACCCACTTTTTGATTAATAAACATTTAACTATGTAAACATTATTTTATTGTACAAATTTATTTGAGGTGGCTTTTATTATAGGGATTAAAATGAACAATTATGACTCAACCTAGATATACATCATGGGTACTACCCACATAATTAAAATACAAACAATTATGTCAAAGTATTTACTGTGTATTAGGCATCGTCAATATTTATTTTTATATATTTAATTAGAAACATTTTGCCGATACTAGAGATTAAAAATCTGTTGTTGATCATAATGGGTTTTGATAACAAATATAAATGGGCTGTTAAATTTAATTAGGTTGATTAATTTCAAATCTATCAATATTTTGCCCGAAAACAATATTTAAACATGACTCTCTACTTTATTCAAGTAACGATAGATAATCTATATAGATAACTTATATAATATAAAAATAACCCAAGTAGAACTTGACAGATTAGAACGGCGCATATTATTGTCTGTTCGGCCGGGATTTCTAAAAATGACAAAGGTATCACGTGGCCCATATCGGTATTTAACGATCATTCGCTATAGCGTCATGCAGTATTCGCTTGGTCCGCTGTGGGAGGCACGTAAATACAGCTGATCGCCTAAGACACATGGTCAGAAACAAAACATTAGGGATTCGATTAACAAGATCCTTCACAAATATGTAGAAGTTATTTTTACTATTGAAAGTATAGAAGCTAAATAATGCATTGAAAATAATAGCAGAATATCTGAAAATGTCAGTCAATTTCATAAAATTACATCCACGGTGTATATAGAGTTGCTCACTAACAGGAACATTTATTTAAAATTTAATTTTGGCATGTTTAAGTTTGATAAATTTCTATTAGATCATAACTTTCTCTTCTCCTAAGTAATTGAAGATCTCATTATACTTATACTAATGAGATACTGAGAAAATATTACAAGTTCAGTAAAATTACCTCTGCTTTACAAAAAAAGGACTAGAACCAGGTGACGATTTTTAATAGAAATTGTGGGTTATTTCCACGAACAGGCAGGTAGATATATATATATATATATATATATATATATATATATATATATATATATATATATATATATATATATATATATATATATATATATATATACCAAATACAGCTAGTTTTCTATATTAACACACTTTGAGAGAAAATAACAGGTCTCTTTCCTAGAAGGTTTATTAGAATGATTACACAAAATATAAGACTTTATGTTTTATCAAATATTGACAACTGTCAAATGTCACTATAGATTGAGTCAGTATAAGGGTAATAATTCCTTTAATTATTAACAAATTTGACTAATAATATATAAAAAAATATGATTAAAATATAGGCGGTAAGCTGAATGATAAATTATTGACTACGAAAGCTATGCAATCCCGTGACTCCTTGATGACGTATATTACCGAGAACCTGTGAGAATTCAACAATCGCCACCCGATCAAGGTCGCGTCGCGCGACTGTCTTTCGTCGAGGTGGTGGGGGCGTCTGGCAGGCGCACGAGATCGTAAGCAACGTCACGTCAGCTGGCGCGACTGCAGAGCGCTCTCAGCTGTTTAGTGTTTTGGCGAGGATCTGACGGAATCATGTCTGAGCAAGAAGCGGCCAGCTCCAGCAGCGAGGTACCGACGGAAGCCGTCGTCGATCCGCAGGAGAAGCGCGAAGAATTCGCGGAACCTGACGCCAAGAAGCGCAAGATATCGAAGCCCGACGATGACAAGAAATACAAGCTGGAAGAGAGACTGGGCGGCATCCTCTGCTGCGCAGTGTGCCTGGACCTGCCCAGGGCCGCCGTCTATCAGGTAAGTGCCTGGTTTTCTGTCGTTGTCCGACACACTGGTGTCTCGTGGGTTACATAATTAAGCGCGCGCGTGTGTCTGTATGTGTGTGCGTAAGTCCGCCCGCCTATGTTTCTCTCTCAAACGAAAAGATCACCAAATCTCCCGTTCTTTGTTCCTCATGCGCTGTTCGCTTGTCAGCGCGCCCCCTCGACCTTTCCCGTATTGATTTTTCTCTTGCAGCCCGAAAATAACGAACCACGTCGATCGGACGGCAGAGAAACCGCCGACCGCAGGGCTGCGTTCCCTCAACGTCGGCCCGTTTCTCTGCGTTTTCGTCCCGTCCGTTTCAAACAAAGGCCAAAGCCTACTGCGCATTAAGGTGGTCGGCTCAGCGCCGTAAAAAAACTCCGTCACAGCCGACTCGATTGTATTACGAACCGATCACCGACTAATATTGATAAATAATTGTTCCTTATTAATCCTTATAGTTTTTACATCGTATTATGTAGATATTAAGAGATATATATATGAACTTAAGTTAAGATATCATTTTTAAATGAACTAATTGAACTTGTATAATGATCCATTGATTTATTATTATTTTTTTTAATTTATAAATCTGCCATTTTTGATTAACTTGAATAAACGGCTTTAGTCAAACGAAATCGTAGTGGTATTATTCACTATTAGACATCCTACATAACCCTATCCTACAGTTTGTTTTCTGTCGGGGTTTTTTTCTTGTGTCTACGAGCTCTCGTCGCCATTTTGTTCAGGTAGGTCTGGTTCACATAAACTTTACGACACAAAAAGAAAAAAATACAAACTAAGATGAAAAAAAAACCAAACAAAGGAGCCAGTGTACGTTATATTGCGTTTCTTTTATTTATAGTACTTCATTGCTATTTGAGCACGTTTTGTATTTATTTTCTTTCTCTCTTTTTCTCTCCTTGTCTCTGTCTATCACTTTCTTTACCGGTGGTATATTTTATTTTCCTGTTAATCTAATCTAATGGATTTGTTAATTAGTTACAGGAAGACATGCAGAGTGGTAAGTGTTTTTTTTTCTTAAGGGGTGGGGTTTATTTAAATGGCGCAATCTTTCAGGTAGGTAGGTCCTAGTGGGCCTCGACGGTAAAACATTAACGATTGTTGCTCGTTAAAGCGTCCGGGGAGGGGGGATAGATAGTTGGTAGAACATATTGTCTGTCCGTCCGGCCCTATTCGGCGTCCTGACGAGGCGCCGCCTAGGGCCGGCGGAGGGAGGGGATTGGTCCTCTCCCCGGTGCATAACCTAACTTTTTTTCTTTTTTTTCCGCCCGCCATGTTCGTAGTGTTCCAATGGGCACCTGATGTGTGCCGGATGTTTCACACACGTTCTGGCCGATGCCAGATTACGGGACGAGATGGCCACATGTCCTAGCTGCCGCGTGGAGATCTCGAAGATGTCTGCTACTCGTAACCTGGCCGTCGAGAACGCCGTCAGCGAGCTGCCCAACGAGTGCCAGTTTTGCGGCCGTCAGTTTCCCAGGAACTCTCTGGAACGGCATGAAGAGCAGGAATGCGAAGAAAGGTGAGACGGACTCAGTAATATGGACACCATCAAAATCGTAGTTCTTGGTAGGGATGCCGACAAAACATCTATATTTTTCGCCGATATATCGACAAAAAAGTATCGGTAACTGTAAATGACAAATAAAATATCGATACTAAGAACTTAAGGTTTTGGAAGCGGCGTATCGAACCTTTGTTTTGAGATTCCCCCCTCCGTTTATCAAGTGAGTTTTGCCTGGAAAAGTAGGATTGGAGCGGAAAAAATTCGATACGAAAATGTAGTTTTTTTAAAGGAGCGTATCTAATGTTTGTTCTGAAAGTATATCGGTATCACTAGTTTTTTTGTACAGGGATTGGCTACAATTACACATGCGCATTATTTGGCATCATTTCAGGGTAGTGCAACTCCTATAGTAAGTCTGCATCACTATTTGGGCCGGGGTCATTCAGTGGGGGCGTTTTGGTTAGTTTAATTGGTTATATAGAAACATGTAAAGAAAATATTGTTTTGATTGGTCATCCATTTCACGTGACTACCCTGTGACGTACCTTTATTCTCAAATAGTATTCGAATGAAAACCAAATTTAATTTTCAAAATTAATTTATTAAAATAAAATTCTATATATATATTCTATATAAATAAATCAAAAAGTATATCAAATATATAAACAAATATGTGAGTATAAATTTTAAATCAAAATATGCTTCTATAGGCTAATAAGACGTTAACTTTCTTATAAATATCGCTCTTGGGGCAACGAGAGAAACTAAACTCCTTCATTAGCTTCGACGTTTTGAGAAAAATACTTTTTAGTACTAACTACAGACATTATGTATCAAATGTGTCACCTTTTCGGGGAGTTTCTTTTAATGAGGGTTAGCATCTAAACGATCTTATTTATAAATCTAGGACTTAAAAGCAATGTCTGGAAGCTCAATCAAGACCTCTTCGATACTTTTCATTCTAAGAGTTTCCTCTGTAATTAAATTATGTTTATATTAAAAAAAGTACTCACTGTTTTTATACATTTCATATATTTGATCTCTGATAGTGCTAACATCAAGCTGATCTTGATTCGTCACCCGCTTTTTATGAACACAGTTTATTTTCGCTGAATCCAAGATTATGTTTTTCATTTTTTGAGTCAGTTCAGTGACCGTGTCCATACTAATATTCAATGCAGCTGCAACACGCTAAAAATATTTTCAATAAAAACCGCAGCATATTAATATTTAACAGTAAAAATCATTACCTCTCCAACAAATTGTAGATCTAGAGGAGGCCTCCATTATCTTGTTCCTGTTCGAAGTAACTGATTAGAGAGGCAATCTGTTGTGTCTGGTATTGGCATTTTTAATCACAGTGATTATAAGCAGCGATTTGAAATTTATCAAAACAAGCAAAGCGTTAATACAACGTTTACCGGTTTATAACCTCTTATTGCTATTGTTTTGAAGAATTTTGCATACGTTTGACAACCGGGCGACTTTGACGGCACTTTTCGTTTACGTATTCGAACGTATCAAACATAATTGTATATCTTTTAAACTAGAAAAAAAAGGAGAAGGAAAATATTGTCTGATACTAAAACGATTTTACAAATTGCCACAGGCAATACATTAAATATATTGATGACGTATGTTCACAGCAACTTTGGATAGACTATAGTTTAATACGAGTGGGTTTGTTAAATTGCAAATAATTCGGTAGTGAATGTGCGTCTAGAACTTGCCCGGAAAGAGTTAACTAAATCCGGGCTTCTATTAGCTGTCAAGTTAAAATGCTGTTGTTTGGATATATAACATGTATTTCTTATAATGGTGGCTAAAATAAGACTTCTAAATTTTAAGGTTTATATACAAACAAAACATAAACATATACTCAAGCGGATGTCTGCATACCAAAACCGACCCTTCGCAAGCTCGATCCTTACTACTTACTAATTAACAGACTTCAAAATCAACACAATAAACAAACAAACTGAAAATAGAAATATATATATCGACATTTTCAACCCTTTTTTCTATTGTACAGTTTTGGTTTAATTTGTCTAATTATTTTAAGTCCTGCAAAGAAAAATATGTAAACCAAAGCACACTTAATTTTTAACAATACATTAAAATCAAAATTCTGAAGTCTGCTAAATTGTGCCGGTTCTCGATTCCTGTTTTGCCTTATGGAACATAGAATATCATATCAAAAAGCAATTACTTCAGTAGACATTATTTTATAAACAAACGCAAGACACTGAACTTTACCTGTCAATTGAAATGTGAGTATACATACAATAATCAATGAATGTAATGTAATGATACATTTTTCTCTTAGCAATATATAAACGCTTTCATTTGTAATTGCTGGTTATTTTATCGAAACGTTGTATGCTCTGTATTCCATTTTGGCAGATTTTCGGATGACTACTCTCTTTGCTGGATTCGTCTGTTTCACGAAATAATGAATTTAAAAACTGAAGATGTTTCTGTGATACCATCATTTTCATATGGTAAAATTGTGATACCATTCTCTGATAAGTTTCAATTAACTGCTGTTTGGTGTTCCCACCTGGGGTTCAATGTCTGGTGAATTCCCTAGACAAGACAAAACACTGTTTTTTTTCGGCAAATATGCAATAACATTTCTGGTATTGTGACACGGTGACGAATCATGCATAAAAATATAGTTCGTCATCGACAGATTCATTGATCTGCAGTAGTAACAGGTTTCTAGTACTCACTTGGATTGATCTTGTTTCATTGTCCCTTTTACAATGTATAGGCATCACATATCTTTTGCTGAGATAATAGACAACACCATGACACCAACCAAGTTTTAATAAAATGTAAAATCGCAAACAAAATATAGCAAAAGTGTTATTATACAGAGTATTTTGATTGTTTTAGACGCAAAAGTCTGTAAAAAGTAATGAAATCATAATATCTAGACAATACAACAATAATACTGCAAAGCGCGCGTTTTAACGGACAATGACTGAACGAGAAGAAACGTCACGCGCGTATACTGTGTTGCCACGTCACAAAAACAATAATAATGATGCCAGTATCTATTTAAGATAAAATAACCCTTTAAAAACAATATCATTTATTCAAAAAAATATAATAAAAATAAATACGAGTACCGTCCCTTATAATAATAATAATTTGGCCACCTATATCATTTGGTTTAGTTTGGTTTGTTGACTACGTTGGGATTTTCAGAATATCCGGATGCAAATTCAGCCGCATAGGATGTCCTTGGAGAGGACCCGAGCACGAGCGCCAAGAACACGAAAACCAGTGCGTTCACCCACATCGCTCTGGGGCCGAGGTGATGGACTCCCTGCTCGCCATGGACCAGCAGTTGGCCGAAGAGAAAAAACTGTTCGAGAACATCTTCGATTTGTTGGGATACGAAAAGATCACATTCAACGGTAATTTGAACACTTCTTTTGATTCAAAGCTCACGGTGGATGTTTTGCTGGGTGCTTTTCGTCGCCTCGGCTACCGAAACCTAATATTTTTCCTTTCTAGAGTTACAGTTAACACGGTCGTGGATATTTTGAAGTATCGATTTAAAGGAAAAATACCGACCCGGACTGATGAACTTTTTTTTTCCTTTAGAGATTCAGCTGAAACCATACCGGACGGACGAGTTCGTGCACCGTCTCTTCTACGAATCGTCGCGGTTTTCCGCCTTCAACAATCAGTGGGTGGTCAAAGCAAGGATAAACAATTGCCAGAAGGACCCCACGCAAAGTTCGCAGCGCGACATGACATACCAGCTGATACTGAAGTCAAAGTCGACCACGCCACTCAACCTAAACTACATCGTCTTGAGGGGACCCGTTGGCGATATCAAGGTCAAGCCGCGCATCTACGAGTTCGACTTTACTGAGACCAATAATGAAGGTCCCTACGTGACCCTCCCCCTACCCGATACAGCCGAGTGTAACAGGCTGCTGGCAGCTAAAACAATAAATTTTAGGTAATTATTCTTTAGATATCGAATCGTTTAGTACCATTAGATGAAATCCTGAAATTACTGACCTTTATTAAAAGCTTTTCTGGCTAAAAATACAGTTTATTTAAAGTAAAATGGAAAATCCCTTGCTGGGTGGGCCTCGATGGCATATTGCCTATAAGCTTAACTACTACCGTTGCGCGTTTTTTTTTTCTTACCGATTATAAGAAAAACTGGCAGAGTTAAAATTACTACATTTACTACTTTTATTATTAAAATTTACAGTACAAAGAATAGACGGATAATGAATAACCTAAAATGGCAACTGTGTGCTCTTCTGACCAAGTATAATCCGTTCAATAAAATAGTGAACGTATGTCATGAAGAATTTTATAGACATTGTGATGACGTGGTTCACTGTTATTTTGAATAAACTTAAATTGTTTCTTTACGGCTCTGAGACTTAAACACTGTTAGAACCTGATATCTGTAAGCATGTAAGATGCCTTTCAAATGCGATGTTCAATGCAAATTCCACATATTTCTCTCCGAGATAGTATTAGAAATGCAGTTTAAATTGCGACAATTGATGCATAATTGAGGAACAAATTCAGAGACTCAGGTTTGGAAATGTCTGTTGAATGAGAAGTGAATGAATTTCTCACAGATTTCTGACGAAATAGGCCTTTTGGATGGAAGGTGCTGCAAACAGTTCTGAAATGGATCAAAATCGTAGAATGTGCAATCATCAACAGCTGCGGCACCAAGAGCAGGTTATCAGTTGAGAAGTGGTCAACCAAGTGGTATCCAAGCAATGGCTATGGATTGATAATGATGATCATTCAATATAGCTCAAAAGCAATCGATACCATCATTATCTAGGCTTCTACCAACCTTATTTAGTATTATTTATTATTTAGTATTGAGAACTATTGAGTGAAAACAGTCGAACTAGTCGATAATAAAAAAAAACTAGCGACTGGAAATAGTAGTTACTATTTCACTCAAAAGCAGGCTTCATCTGTTTTTCTATTTATGAGAACGGAAATTTTGTTCTTTTTACCTTATTGATAATACTATTGAAAAATATTGTTCCTAACTGTCGCTATATTAAATTACAATATATCGTTATTTACTGTCATACTAAAAGTAAAACATAACTAAACATATTACATATAAATCTATGTAAGCATAAATTTGGAATGTTATTTTCAAGGTCGCATCTAGGAGGGCAGAGCCAGAAAATAGTAACTAAAATAAGTTGGACTGAAAATAGCGACTGAAAGTAGTTAAACAATCCATAGTAAAAATCCAATCAGTAGTAAAAACAGACCGAAAACTGCGACTACTTCCCAACGTTGCTTATTTTTGGAAGGGTACAGATCAATAACACTTCCAGTAAAAATCCAAACGAAATAGTAACTTTTTACAGATGAATGATTATCTGGTAAAAAGCTAAATTTTCACGGTCAAAGGTCCTATGATGATTAACTTTGAACCCTGGGTCAGTTAAATCTTGTATCAGTGCAAGCTCAAGTCACAACGCAAAATTCGACAAGGCTTTAACCCTAGGCTTTAAGTAGGAAACACCGAGTTCTTAGCGTGATAAGGAATTAACTGGTGATTTTGTTTTGCTGATTTAATAATAAATCGGTTAAACAGGCAGAACCAATATTGACCCGTCATAGTTGAAAACCCGTAGGCCTTCATCCTCATATAATCATGATTTATATTTCGTACCATGATGGTGTAAGTGGCATAATTTAATTCGTCGTCTTTTGTTTCAGGTTAATAATGTTCTTGGCATCCAAATAAGGCAATGGGCGTGCGCTAACAATGAGCGTTGAAATCGTTCAGCCGATGCCTGTTACCCCTTTTTCGAATAAATTTACGTGCTACTACTACCGTTGAAAAATCGTACGGACTTTTTAACGTTATAGTTCTCTTTTTTAAGTACAGGATCTCAAACGATTTAGGTTTTAAGAGAATCTTTGCCCCTGATCCATCATCCATCTGCGCTAGGAGGCGGGGTTCTGCCGGCTACTTCCGTCAGATAGCCTGCTGATTCTTGACACTAAATTTTATTTTAGATTTATACAGTGCATATATATTAACATATATATATATATATATATATATATATATATATATATATATATATATATATATAAATATATTTATAATTTTTAGATATTGCATATATTGTGAATTGTAGAGAATATTTATTATTTTTTTAAAACTTGACATATATATATACATATATATATATATATATATATATATATATATATATATATATATATATATATATATATATATATATATATATATATATATATATATAGATATATAAAACAGATAATTTATACTTTTGCGCCTTTATGTTGAGCACCGAAAAGAAAAAAGGAAACAAACTCGCAGCCGATAAGTTGGGGACGGTGATTTACCACTTATTTTTTGTGCCTTTTTTTCTTTTTACATCTTATTTTTAAGGGATTTTTTTTGGTATAAAGGTTATTTTTAAGATAAATCGAAATAAAAGCTATCTATTGACGAAATGAGAATTGCGTTTTATTTTTTTTTATTTTTAATATCGAATATAGTCAAGTCTGGTTTCCAGACGTCCAGTTTGCCTTTTTCCCCGCCAGTTAGCAAAATACCAGTCTGGAATATCATACAATCGGTTCAAATAGTTAAAGTTCACTAAACCTAGTACTTACATTTTCGTTGAGGAAACTCGCTCTGACTCGTTGCGTATTAGCGTCAAATCTGAATGCTGGGCAGCTTTCAACTCCTAACACCTGGAAGCTTCGCAGTGATTTTCCTTCTGAACCATTTGAACCAGATAATACTAAAAGATACCCTCCTACTTGGTGCACGTTTGCTATATATGTGTTATCTTCCTTTTTCTGCAAGTATTATATAAAAGTATTAATAACTTCATTTTTTATTTATTGCAAAACAAACCTTTATAATTTTACTAATATCATCTCTAGAAAATAATTTATAAGGTTCTGCATCTACAGTGCTCCACAGTTGCAATTCATTGGTTGAAGTGACACAACTTATTTTGTTTTCCCTATTTTCTGAAAACCATTGCAGATTTTCAATGAAGGCATCAGTGTTAAGTGTATCTTCTAAAGCATCATCTTCACAGGATTTTGATAAGTCATATATATTAATTAATCCATCAGTTGAACCTGATATTAATTTATTACTATTATTTGGGTGAAACTTGACCTATAAATTTGTTATTTTAGTAAATTCATATAAAATATATTTGTAGCAGAAGACTTACTTGGGTAATATCATCGGTATGTGATTCCCAATATGCACCTAATAACTTAACATTCCTGATGTCCCAAAATAATATGTATGGGTCCCCATCTGTTAAATCTGTGCCTGCCGCTAGTAACTGATTATTTGGACAAACATCGAAGGAACTAATACTCTTTATAAGATCAGATTCATCTACTGTAGTATCTAAAAATGATAGATTAAAAAAAACAAAATAAAGTATAAGTCAGTCAACCTTGAAATGTAGAAACACTTTCAGAGTCTCTCAAGTCCCATAGTTTTATAGTACCGTCATTTGATCCAGTATAAAGTAAATTGCTGTCCTTATTAACAAATTTACATTCAACTATTTTGTTTGTATGCTCCTTGTATTTTACTACTTTAGTTAAACCACTAGAGCTCCAGTTGCATATTTCTATAGAATTATCAGATAAGGCTACCGCTATATTTGGATTAATTTCCCTACAATTCTGTTACCAATTCAAATTATTTTAAACTAATCATTTGTTTTATTTACTTGGATGCTGATATATTTAAAATATATTTGGGACCAAAGGACTGTCCATGAACATGTTCACACGATGAAAAACAATCCTTTATTTCGTTAAAATCACATGTATCACTATCGTTTGCACCATTTTCTTCAAAACCATTTAATTCCTCTATCTCCATTTCCATTTTCGTGTTAAAAAATCTGACGCCACTTGTTAAAATTAGGTAAATAATTATTTACGTATATACATGAGGTCTAAAGGCAAACTTATTTCTTATTTGAAATAAATTAGGTTAGGCAGAATTTCAATTATTTTCTTCTCTCCATATATTTTACAATAGGGATGATGACAAATATCGAGATTATTTAGGTCGATATATTTTCAAAAAAAATTAATTGTGCATCTTAAACACTATAAAAAACCATTTAATAAATTTAGTAAGATAAGATTTAGTAATTTTTAAAGGTACTTAATTGTAAGAGTTGATTATATATATATTTTATATATAATATATCAATATATTTTGTATAAAATTATCGATATTTTTTTTATATTGATATTTTTCTCGGTGGCCAACACCCCTATTTTATAAATTAAAATAAATGATGTAGATGGTGGCTTCATGTATAAATCAATTAATTTCAATTTTAGCTTTACCTAGCATTTAAAGTAATACTCTTCATTATCATATAATTTTCGGGAATATAGTATATACATATGTATGTTTTATTTATGTTTGAATGAAGAAGGAATTAGTGTTAGATAATTTTGTTAAACGATTAATCCAAACAATCCTTTTGAATAATGGATTGATATATTTCAGAAATATCAGAAAATGTTTGTGATAAAATTTAACTGATATATAAACCTCCCATAAAACAGTTTTTTTAATAATGTACCTAACTGTGAGAGATTGTAACTAAAATCTAATGGTGTGTACAGACTTAAGCATTCGGCTCGAGCTGATTCATATCGAACCGAATATTCAGGTCTGTACTCACCATAAGGTCAACAATATGATATAAAGTAAAAAATATATACATAAAATAAATTTTTTTGTTAAATAAGACGGTTTCGCATATTGATGTCAATTATCGATGATATGATGTAAGATAAAATATGATTTCTATAATTAATATATGATATATTCTAGCTTAATCGATATATATCGATTATATAGCTCATAATTGGTCAATAATAAAAGAAATATAGAACTGTCAATTACGGTATTGTAGAGAAATCTGGGTGTTATTAGTCATAATTGTTTTTGGTTTTCTGTCTGAGATCGTTTACCTGGCAGTTGATTAAGTTTTTTAAAGTTTTATTGGAATCATTGACGAAATGCCGACCCAACTAGCAGACGATAATAATCACGAAATAAAAGCAAAAATAGCGTATAGTGGTGAAGTCCTGATAACCTACATAGATCGAAATATTACATTCGAGGGATTATGCGATGAAATTCGAGAAATATGCCGTTTCTCACAGGACCAAATATTTACGGTAAAGTGGGTTGACGAGGAGGGTGATCCTTGTACTATTTCGACGCAGCTGGAATTAAATGAAGCGATTAGACTGTATGAGATCAACAAGGATTCTGAGTTACCAATTCATGTTTTTCCCAACGCACCGCCACAACCAGGTATGCCTTGTCAAGGAGAAGACAGAAGCATCTACAGGCGAGGCGCTAGAAGATGGAGGAAGTTATATAGAGTAAATGGGCATATCTTTCAAGCAAAAAGGTTTAATAGAAAAGCATTCTGTGCTTATTGTCGTGACCGTATTTGGGGTTTGGGCAGACAGGGCTTCAAGTGTGTTCAGTGTAAATTGCTTGTGCATAAAAAGTGTCATAAGGCAGTTAATGTTGCTTGCAGTAATGATCATATATTGGAGTCAGTACCAAGGGATGATAGAAATGGTGAATCTGCAGTTGTTTCTGGAGGTGTTGATGTTAGTCTTCAGGATTCAGTTATAGAATACAATGAACCATCACCTGATGTAACTGGGGAAGCTGTCCCAGTTGAGGATCCCAATAAGCCCGCTGATGATCTAGAACCGGGCTCTCAACGCCAATACTCTCTCAATGATTTTGAGCTGATTCGTGTTATTGGGCGTGGCTCGTATGCTAAAGTACTGATGGTAGAATTGAGGAAAACAAAGAGGATCTATGCTATGAAAGTTATAAAGAAAGCCTTGGTAACCGACGATGAGGATATCGATTGGGTTCAGACAGAAAAACATGTCTTTGAGACAGCCTCTAATCATCCGTTCCTGGTTGGTTTGCATTCCTGTTTCCAAACGCCGTCCAGACTGTTCTTCGTTATCGAGTTTGTGAGAGGCGGCGATTTGATGTTCCATATGCAACGGCAGAGGAAACTGCCTGAAGAACACGCTCGGTTTTATGCCGCGGAGATATCCTTGGCGCTCAACTTCCTCCACTGCAAAGGGATAATATATAGAGACTTAAAGTTGGACAATGTATTGTTAGATCACGAGGGTCACATCAAGCTAACGGATTACGGTATGTGCAAAGAAGGTATACGAGCCGAAGATACCACTTCCACCTTTTGCGGTACTCCGAATTATATAGCGCCGGAAATACTGCGCGGGGAAGATTACAGTTTCTCCGTGGATTGGTGGGCATTGGGCGTGTTGTTGTACGAAATGTTGGCCGGTAGGTCTCCGTTTGACATCGCTGGCGCTTCGGAAAATCCTGACCAGAACACTGAGGATTACCTGTTCCAAGTGATCCTCGAGAAGACCATCAGGATACCCAGATCCTTGAGCGTGAAGGCCGCTAACGTTCTGAAAGGATTCCTCAACAAGAACCCGGCCGACAGACTCGGCTGTCACGGAACCGAGTCTTTCATCGATATAACCGGTCATCCGTTCTTCAAGAGCGTAGACTGGGACTTGCTCGAGCAAAAACAGGTGCCACCACCGTACAAGCCCCGCCTGGACTCGGATAGGGACTTGGCCAATTTCCCGCCGGAGTTTACCGACGAACCCGTCCATCTCACCCCAGATGATCCACGCGTCATTGAGAAGATAGACCAGTCTGAATTTGAGGGATTCGAATATGTTAACCCTTTGTTAATGTCTCTGGAAGACTGTGTTTAGTAGGGCTGAAGTAGGGCTTCTAGTTTAGGGCCATGCAATTAGGATAAGCATTCCATATTTATGTCTTGATTTGAGACATTCCAAATCATAGTATTATCTGTTATTTACTTAATCTGTATTATTTGCATTTGCATATTTGTACTTATAACTTAAATCGATTATTTATTTCTTAATGTTGAAACTGCTGTTTTATGGTAGCTCATAAATTGCTAGACGATTGTAATAATAATGCTCAGCATTTTTCTCGAGAGAAAATACGAAAATATTATTGTTTAAAAAAAATCCGCGTTATAGCCGACTGTTTTAATATTTCTAGTTTTATTATTAGTTATTTAAATATACTCCATTAGGGTAAGGTACTTATATTGTTATTTTTATACCAATAAATAAGCATTTTAAAAATTTTCATATTTTTTGAACATCCCCGACGCCTAAAATGCGTCAGATATGTTGTATAAAGTGGCTTGAAAAAGGAAATAAACCCTACTTGTAGTCGTATTTCTACATATCAAGTCAAATTAAAATTGAACAAAAATTAAAGTGGCTATAAAATATACTAGATTTATTTTTGAAAATAAAAAAAATTAATGACACTAAACAATGTGTTCACTCAAATAATTCATTTATCTGACTAACTGGTATTACAACATTGAGTTTAAAGCGATAAATGTAAGCCTACACATCGTTATCTTGATTGTTATAATTGATCATTATATATATTGTTTCTTTATTAATCCTGGATGGAATGTAAGTGCTTTATGTAATTTAAAATAAATTGAGTAATTACTTTTATTCGTCCCACCTGTTCGATATGTCCAACTGCCTACCCAAAATAATTTGTTTTAAACTGTATTTAATTGAGTTGTTATTAAGAGATTTTCTTGTTCTATAAGGATATATCCTAAAAGCTTAACAAGATTTCACTTTTTACTTAATGAAACGATTTTGCTAGCATCTTTGAAATAGTTTTGTTGCCTGTTTTATTATAAAGTAAAAATATAATTTATATGTGCACTGTTGCTTTTATAATTTACAGTATATCTTATACTTATAACTTATAATAAAAGGTTAATATGCTAGCGTATTTAGGGTGGCATATATATTTGTAGCGATCTCTACAAATGAAACTAATATTTATATAGAGAAAACTGTAATATTATATCAAATTTTATAGTTATCTTTACACCAACTACGGAGCTTTATTGACCACCCACTAGATGTCGGCCTAAGCAGGAAAAACGGAAACTGTTATTCATATAAGGAAAACTGTAACGTCAATTCCCTTTTATAGTTATCTTTACGTGAACTGTCTAGCTTTCTTAGTTACCATTCTAGATGTCGGTTTTAGTGGTAAAAAAAGAGGAAAATGTAATATTACCCACATTTTACAGTTATCTTGACGTGAAAAACTTAGTTGTCGGCGTTATCCACTAGATGTCCGCCATGGTTGTATGAGAAACGGAAACTGTAATATTACTCAAACTGTTTCAACTAACTAACATGATTTGTAACTAACATGACAAATTAGCTCTTCGCTTTACCCATCAGATGTCTACGGCAGTTGTAAAAAGGAAATTAACATTCATATAGAGAAAACTGTAAGAATATAGTCATATGTATGTTAATAAAAGGGCCTTAATGGCGGGTACAGGCCTGATCATTCGGGGGCCAATTTTGAGAGAAAAAAGAAAATGCGCATGAATAGAACTGAATTCGACGAACATTCGTGCCGTTTGGGTTTCAAAATCGTAGTGCGCACGCTTTGTTTCAGTGTTCGCCGCAACGACTTTCAACGCTTGGCGACGAGCAGAACGCTGTTCTAGGATCCGGCCAACAATTTGCCCAAACATGGGAAAATCTGACGGGATTATTAATGTCATATACTTTTTCTATGGAGATATGGTTTGGTTTTTAGGAAATAACTCTATTTTTTCCATGCAAATTAATTATTACCATAAAGATGTTTTTGAATGATAAATATGTGTAATTTCTATTAGCAATAATAATAATACCCATATTTATATGAATAAAAAACATGAAAAATTAAAATATTTATATTTTGCAAATGGTAATTAATAAAACCATGTCAAAATTATCAGTTGCTTTTCTTATTTTTCATTGAAGGGAATTAAATTTATTGATACTCTACATTATACAAAATGTGTCAAATAGTACCGAAATAGTATTTCGCGATCGGCGAGAGAAAAGATGTTTAATCATAATCTCATAAAATAATTATTAATAACATAAAAATAGAGTTCGCCGGCTTGGTGGCGCAGTGGTAAAGGCGATAGGACGGTCCTCCTACTGTTGAAAAAAGAAATAGAGTTCGCCATAGTAATTTTTCAATATGTTATTGTACAGAGCATATATGAAAGTTGCACAGATATTAGAAATAGTAATTGAAAAAATATAAAAATGTCATATTACAACTAATTTTATTTAATTCATAGAACAATGCAAACATTATAAAAAATATCACAATACATCAACATGAAAAATTAACCACCCATTAATCGCACTACACTTAACAATCGCTTTTTAGGCCGAATCCATGCCGAAACTTCGCACAGGTTCGCGCAGGCCCCGAAAATTCGCTTCGTTCAACTCTGTACTAACCATTAAATGTTTGGACATCTGAAGGAAGTATATCGACGGTTCTCTTTCGATATTAACATCAATTAATATATGTTATTTTTTGTGTTTTTTATACTAAAGGTTAAAAGAAGGAATATATATGTCGGAGTAAAAATTATTGTCCAAAAGTCCCAATTTATATTTTAAAATATATGTTGTATATCGATATGGTATCGCCAGCCCTACTCCAACCTTAAATTCAAGAAGTAATGCTTTATTTTTCTATGGTTTACGTTTTATAATCTAGTAATAATCCAGTAATGTTATCTACAACTAGTTATCAGCCTAATTATTTTTCCATAGACGATATTCTCGCAACTCAAGAGCGAACTCCATGCAAATTTTTACAAAATGTCCCTAGAATGGGTTAGTATTATGTTTTTTTTATAAAACATTTATACTTATTCGTTGATCTAGGTAAGTTGAATCCGTCTACCGATGAAAAGGATTTAAAAGCTGGTACGGAATTGGAACTGCCACTATGGTTAGTGCTAGATGCATCTGCTGGACGGCAAATGATTGTTGCTCCGGAGCTTCCAAAAATTTATAGAGAAGCTTATAGAGAAATTCTCAAAGCTGATGCTACAGCTGTGGATCTGCATAAGTTTAATTTATATTTTTATGAGCTAGGTTCATATGTGAAATACTTTGATAGAAGAGAAGATGTTCATAACATATTACTGCATGTAAGCTCCATTGATTATCTCATATAGTGATAAATAATAGTGTTACCAAATTTTAGACATTCATTACTAGGTTCAGGTTTATAATGGATTTAGCAAACAATGCAGATTCAGATCCAACAGTTCAAAATAGATTGGATATGTTAGAAAGAAGACTTTTCAAGAGTGGCCATATTGCCAGAACAAAATTGAATACTTGGCTGCTCGATTCAGGTGCACCATTAAAAGCAGCCAATATGGTTACCAATCACAGAAAGAGGAAGAGGGTTGATGATGATTTATTTGCATGAACTTTATGTGTGTGAATTTTATTAATTCTGTTAATTTATCTAAAACATTTTTTATGATAACTGCCATAGCCTTTATTTTAAAATAACACCACTAGTTTTATTTATTCTTATTTGTAATGGAAATCAATATGTAACATCACAATCATACTTAATTATATTAAGAAATAATTGTTAAAACTAAATAGAGCTCCTAAAATAGTCTTATCGATATGTATTTCTTTTAAGACATGACGTACATTCGGCCGATTTTTTTCCATATATTGACCTATTGTTACTTTTTTAAAACAATATTTTTTAACAAACCGATATTCCTCGAAATTAAATGACACTTTTTTGTCGTCAGAATAATATACTCAGCAAGTTCCGGTATATCCATATTTAAGCAAAAATCCATATATGTTTATTTCTTCCTCTCGAAATTCCTGGTTTAAAAAGTAGTGTTTCATACTGGGAGTACAAAATTACCTCAGCAAGTATAAGAGTTTGCATGAAATAATTTTGTCTAAATGTTAAATTGGAAGAACTTTGAGTATATTATGTGATAATAATAAAAGTTTTAGGCGGAATATATGATTATAATCTTAGGTACATAATTTTTTATAAGGCTCAAATTTGATAAAAATAAGTAGTTTCATCCCTACTAAATTTTTTCATTAATTTTCTGTCGGTGTAACGGGTGGCCTACATTATGAATTGTTTCATTGGGTTTATTTACTTGTACTCGCTTTTAAATACCATACTATCGATAAAGGTCGTTGGTTCCATTTTTTTGAGTATCCATAGATTGGTTAAACTTACGTTACTTGTAATATACTAATTATTAAATTTAGTACTTTGTCTTTTGTTCTTCATGAATTGTTTCATATTAATTTTTTGAACGTACATATTTATGTAATAGATTTGTGATAAAAGATAATGATTTTAAAGAATTTAAATGCACAAGCATGAAAATAGGCAACCCTTAACATATTAAGGAATAAGAGTTTATAAAATTATTGACAATGATATATGGGTGAGTTTTATGAGTTTAAGTGTTAGTTATTCAAATTATTCTTAAAACTATTTACTTTTACTATGTCTTGGGCAAAATGATTGAAGTAAAGAAGATCGAATCAATTATACCAAAGGGGGTAAGCGGCTGTTTTTAGTTGCTCATCATCAATAAAGATGGAGCTATTAAACCGACAGACGACGATAATTTATCAACAATTCGACACGCGAAAAAATTGTTTCTTATAGACGATGGAAAAAATGGCGAGGCGTGTGCGTCGGAATTCCCACGGGATAGGCCAGCTCCCAAAAAACTTTGCCCATAAATCGATCTTACCCGACGAACTTTCAAAATTAGGTGGACTGAACAGGTAGGCTAGGGGAAGCGACGGGACATCAGTTGGCTACATAAGAATCATAAAAATTGCAACGCCGTTATTGGATTTGGTAGTAAAGCCTACTTTGGTCTCCTGAAACTTTACGGAGATGCGGATAGTTTCTTTATTAGTGTTGCTTCTCTGAAAGTCAAGTGAAATATTATTTAGTAATCAAGGAAGGCTGCGCATGAAATGTTCTTTGTTACTTGTCTTGATTTGGCGTTTAGATTTTTTATTTAAAAAGTTCAGTTTTTGTGTTTGACAAAAAATGGGTTATTATTTAATTTATGATATCAAGAAATTATACTAACATAGATTTATTTTTCATCATAAGGTTCAGTAGTTCGGATAAAATAAAGGAAATTTATTTCTGTCTTTTATATTACACTGGTGAAAATAGGCGTTCGATAACCAGAACATTCAAAAAATGAAAAGATTGCCTAAATATATTCTCAAATTTCGTACTATAAGATTAAATAGAACGGCCAGAACTATAAACATTATCTACGCTCGATGATGTAAACAGTAAACAGGTTAATTGTCGATTTAGCAGGAGAATCACCGATGTCAAGAAATCTGTAAACTGTGATCTAGTTATGGAGAATCCTGGCATGTGCACAATGATTTGAATTTTCAACGTTGCCGGTTGTTGAAAATTATACGTTTTTTTGTAGAATATAAGTAGAATAAATTATCTTGAATTCATAAGTTAAACTATTAATTTTGTTGCACAGAATAACCAGTACATTTCTGTATTTTATGTTTATTTTGAGACCCAAGTTAAAATGTTTTGGTATATTTTTCGTCTACTATAATATAAAAAATGTAGTAAATAAATGTAATTACATATAATGGAAGATATTTATAAAAAAACCATTTATAAACATCTTTAATTTTTAAATAATTTTGAAAAGAAAAAAGGGAAAATAAAACAATGTAATCTTATATATAAAAATGAATCGCAAAATATGTTCCTAAGCGCATAACTCAACAACGCCTGGACCAATTTGGCCAAATCTTTTTTTAAAATGTTCGTTGAAGTTCAGGGATGGTTTTTACGGCGAGAAAAATTAGAATTATTGCTGGAAAAACCCTAAAAATAGCCCTTTTTGTTTGAATTTGTTTCGTGTATCAGTTGACAATTCATCTGTCATCTGTCAAAAGTCATCTGTAACAGACAACTTTTTTTTTTTAAATTTGATATGACTTGAACTCAAATCCTTTTAATCCGTACGAATTGTTTTATTTATTTAAAATTTTTTATTTGTTTAAAATTTAATTCAAATTTTAAATAAATAAAACAATTCGTACGGCTTAAAAGGATTTGAGTTCAAGTCATATCAAATTTAAAAAAAAAAGTTGTCTGTTACAGATGACTTTTGACAGATGACAGATGAATTGTCAAGTGATACACGAAACAAATTCGTATATCGTGTTTTGTGCAGAGTGTTTAGTTAGTTAGTGTTTGTTTAGTTCGTGATTAGTGAAAAAATAATTTATATTTGATATGCCTCCTATAAGACGAAGCAATTTAGGTAGAAGAACCAGAAATGCTATAAACCAAGCTAATTACCGATCTAATCGTACTGCACAAGAACGTGACGACGGAAATGAACGTGAAAGAATTCGGATATCACAAACGCGTGAAGCGCGAGCGCGACATTCAACTAATAATCGCGCAAGTTTGAATCGAGCTGCTTTCAGTTACGATGTGTCAATTGACTACAGTAACTACCAATGTGTTGTTATTGGTTCTATGAACTTGGTTTGCTCACACTGTAAGGCATTAAAATACAAAAACGAAGCCAATGGATTGTGTTGCGCAAATGGTAAAGTGAAATTGATACAATTGGATCCACCACCAGAACCATTGTACTCATTGGTTTCAGGAATAGGAACAGATTCTATACACTTTTTGACACATATTCAACAATATAACAATTGCTTTCAAATGACTTCATTTGGGGCAACAAATGCAGTTCGGGAAAATTTTATGCCAACTTTCAAGGTATGTATTATAGCAGTTACTCATAATTATTTTAGCGAACAAAATTTTCTGTCACCAAAGTTAAGATGTGTTACTAATCTTCAATTTCTTAATCATTACGAAATATATCACAATATACAAAAACGAAGCCAATGGATTGTGTTGCGCAAATGGTAAAGTGAAATTGATACAATTGGATCCACCACCAGAACCATTGTACTCATTGGTTTCAGGAATAGGAACAGATTCTATACACTTTTTGACACATATTCAACAATATAACAATTGCTTTCAAATGACTTCATTTGGGGCAACAAATGCAGTTCGGGAAAATTTTATGCCAACTTTCAAGGTATGTATTATAGCAGTTACTCATAATTATTTTAGCGAACAAAATTTTCTGTCACCAAAGTTAAGATGTGTTACTAATCTTCAATTTCTTAATCATTACGAAATATATCACTTAGTCATCATATTATATGGTGATTCAGTTTCAGTGACACTTTTATTATATTTTATATTTGATAGATATTAGTTAAAACTAAATATATACTTTTTAAGATCAAATATTATTTAAGTTTGATCATTGACAATCCATTAATTTATACCACACCATAATATTTTTTTTATTTACAGATACAAGGGCAAATATATCACAGAGCAGGTTCACTGTTACCAGTGTCAGATAGCGACAACAAATTCCTGCAAATTTATTTTATGGGCAATTCACCACAAGAAATTGATCTGCGTTGTGCACATAACAATTTAGTAAAAAGGTCTATTGTAGAACAATTACAAACTTTATTTCATCAACACAATCAATTGATTATATTGTTTAAAACTGCCCTGGATCTGATGCCATCCGATAATCACAAAATTGTAATCAGAGCTGATAAAACACCTGCAGGTCAACATACAAGACGTTTTAATGCACCAACTATTGATGAAGTTGCTATCGTTGTAGTTGGAGAAAACTTGGAATCCCGTGATATTGTTTTACATCGTCGGAATTTTCAATTACAACCTATAAAGGAAACACACCGCTCATATGATGCACTGCAATATCCCATTATATTTTGGCAAGGTGAAGATGGCTACGATTTATCAATAAAAATGATAAATCCCATTACAGGTAACTAAAATATTAGTTTAGTTATGGCGATAATATCTCAGTCACTATATTATGTATTTTAATTTTATATTTGAATGTTATTAAAACAAAATCTGTTTACAGGTTCTGAAACCAACAAAAAAGTCAGTTCAATGAACTATTATTCATACCGCCTAATGATTCGGGAAAATGCAGATAATCACATATTGAAATGTCGGCGATTATATCACAAATATGTTGATGACATGTATGTTAAAATTGAAACGGAGAGATTAACATTCATCAGGTTGAATCAAACCAAACTCCGATCTGAAGAGTATATTCACCTTCGAGATGCGATTAATACTGATGGAAATGCACAGAATGTCGGTCGGATGACTATTCTTCCAGCAACATACATCGGAAGCCCTCGGCATATGCACGAATATGCTCAAGATGCCATGTCGTATGTTCGTCATTATGGTACAGCAGATTTGTTCATCACATTTACATGCAATCCGCAATGGATAGAAATTAAGCAGGAGTTATTACCTGGGAAATCATCCATTGATCGTCATGATATTACAGCCAGAGTCTTTAGACAAAAGTTGAAATCTTTAATTAATTTCATCGTAAAACATAATGTGTTTGGTGAGACACGCTGCTGGATGTATTCTGTGGAGTGGCAGAAACGAGGATTGCCACATGCACACATTTTGATTTGGTTGGTTGAAAAGATAAGGCCAAATGAAGTTGATGCAGTGATATCAGCTGAAATCCCTAATGTACAAGTAGATCCTGGATTGCATGAGGTAGTTATCAAAAACATGATACATGGTCCCTGTGGAACTCTTAATCAAAATTCACCGTGTATGATGGATGGTAAATGTTCAAAACGATATCCACGGACATTAATATCGGAAACAATTACTGGTAATGACGGTTATCCATTGTATCGTCGCAGATCGACAGCAGACAATGGAAAATCAACAATTGTCAAATTAAATTAACAAGATATTGAAATAGATAATCGTTGGATTGTTCCATATTCACCCATTTTATCAAAGACATTCAAAGCACACATCAACGTTGAATCTTGCCATTCAGTGAAATCGATTAAATACATTTGCAAATATGTAACCAAAGGGAGTGATATGGCTGTGATTGGAATTGGTGCAGAGAATTCTAATGATGAAGTTACCCAATACCAAATGGGCCGCTATGTCAGTAGTAATGAAGCAGTTTGGCGAATATTTTCTTTTCCTATTCATGAGAGACACCCTTCTGTTGTTCACTTAGCTGTGCATTTAGAAAATGGACAAAGAGTGTATTTTACAGCACAGAACGCAGTACAAAGAGCTGCTCAGCCACCATCTACTACATTAACCAGTTTTTTTGAGACATGCCAAAACGATGATTTCGCACAAACATTGCTATATTCTGAAATGCCAAAATATTATACCTGGAATCAATCCTCAAGGAGATTTATACGACGGAAACAAGGAAAACCAGTTCCAGGATATACAGATGTATATTCCACCGATGCGATTGGCCGGATTTATTCAGTACATCCAAGCAATGATGAATGTTTTTATTTACGACTGCTATTAGTCAATGTACGTGGCCCAACATCATTCCAACAGTTACGAACTGTTGATGGTGAATTGTGTGGATCCTACCGAGAAGCCTGTCAACGTTTGCAATTGCTTGAAAATGACGCTCATTGGGATCAAACTCTCAATGATGCTGTAATATCATCACACACTCATCAAATACGAACATTGTTTTCTATAATCATATCTACATGCTTCCCATCAAACCCAATTGATTTGTGGATGAAGTACAAAGATTATATGTGTGATGATATTTTGTATCAAATACGGAATAGAATGGGAAATCCAAATATACAAATCAGTGAAGAAATTTACAATGAAGCATTGATTTCAATTGAGGACATGTGCTTGATAATGTCAAACAAACTATTAATTCAATTAGGCCTGACCGCGCCCAATCGTCCAATGCATGACGCTTTTAACCAAGAGTTGCATCGAGAAAGACTGTATGATCTCAACGCTTTGAAAGAATAAATTCAAACAAATCTTCCACTGTTAAATGAACAACAGAAGTATGTATTTGAAACTCTTATGAAAGTAACAAATGATGAAACTGGAGGGATTTATTTCTTAGATGCACCTGGTGGTACAGGAAAAACTTTTTTTATTTCATTAATATTAGCAACAATTCGCTCACAAAATAAAATTGCACTTGCACTCGCTTCGTCGGGAATCGCAGCAACTTTGCTTGAAGGTGGTCGAACAGCCCATTCAGCACTAAAATTGCCATTAAATATGCAAAGCAATGAAACTCCAACCTGCAACGTTTCGAAGAACTCTGCAATGGCAAAGGTTTTGCAGCAATGTAAATTGATTGTTTGGGATGAATGCACGATGGCACATAAAAAATCTTTGGAGGCTTTAGACAGAACCTTAAAAGATCTACGTAGCAATAATAACCGATTTGGTGGTGCAATGATTTTATTAGCAGGAGATTTTCGTCAAACATTGCCAGTGATTCCACGATCAACGCCAGCTGATGAACTCAATGCATGTCTAAAGTCCTCCAATTTGTGGAAACATGTTAAAGTACTTCATTTAAGCAAGAATATGCGTGTCGAGTTGCAAAATGACCAATCTGGAAACATATTCTCTAAACAACTCATTGACATTGGTAATGGCAAATTTCCTATAGACATGTTGACGGCTTGCTTTTGCTATGACTATAAACAAGTCCCAGGGGCAATCATTAAGTGTTTGTGGTATTAATCTAGAAAACCCATGTTTCTCACATGGTCAATTGTATGTTGCCTGTTCCCGTGTTGGAAAACCATCAGATTTGTTTATCTATGCGCCAGGTAATCAAACAAAAAACATCGTATACCACAAAGCAATATAATGATAATAATAATAATAATTATGATTCACATGATTAACAATAAAGCGATTACTTACTTTTCAATCCTTATATATGTTTTATTTAATTATTTTTTATTCACAACGCCCTATCACCAGGGTGATGGTTCTGTTCAGGAGAATTTTTTAAAATACGTAGGCACAAAAACTGCCACATTACAAATTTTTTTGACAGGACGAAGTCTGTCGGGTCAGCTAGTTATTTATAAATATAAAAATACGACGACAACAAACCAAAGTAATAGTTCTTGCAAATTATTCGTATACTTGAAAAGTATAATTTATATTCTAGAATTCACAAATTAACCTAAAATCTCACTTGAAACTCTAGTTCAATCTTAATTGAGTTTACTGTATATTATTATAGGTTTATATATTATATCTACGTTATTTAGCCTTTTATAAACATATTTAATTTTAAAAGGAAAAAGAGAAAATAAAACAACATGTAAGGTAACAAATATAATTTATTTATTAGCATATTTACCATTTTACGTTTAGTTCTTGTTTCCTTCGATGGTGTGTTTGCTTGTCAAGTAATCTTGATATCACTGTATTTTTTTTTCTGCTACTATCTGTATACATCATTCTTCATAAAATTAATCACTGAATTCTGTCTAATGCATTTACCATATCTACAAAACAATTAGTATTCATTCTCTCGTCATACGTTCTAACCTAATGTTTATGTTTAATTTTGAACAATTACAATTATATCTGCGCATACAAATCTTCCACGCCCTACAATACCATTTTCTACAGTTAGTTGCTTCCACTCTCATCACTCTGTCTCAGGAATTTCCAGCGTTGTACAGCATTATCACATATTCTGAAAGTTTCCTTTAGTCACTTTCACTTTCCAACTCACTGCCCAATTCAATCACTAAACTGTAATTTCTAATCTGTCTAAAACATGTTCACGATTGCACCATTTATCAATTACTTTCTCTGTATGTCTTATCGAGTTCATCCAAACTGAAGGTGTTATGGTTGACAATGCTTTCTTCCACATATTCAAACAGTTTTTGATGGAAGATCTTTCTCAACCAGCACTATACCTGCAATTAATTATTAACAATTATAATGACCAACGGTTTTGCTGGTAATCGAATACTATTGTAACTTTTACCTTTATCCATCAATTTTTTTTGTCTTTACACCTTTTTTGTTACTGTCTTGCCAAGAGTGCCACAGTGAATCATTTTGAAATATTTTTGAAAAATTATTAAAGTTTCATCAAGATACACAAATTCAAATAGTTTATCTTCCTTGGTCTTATTATTGTTAACATTTTATTCTTTTAAAAACAATATCTGGAAGTTCCATTTGACCATTTCGATACTTGTCAGATTCTAACAGTTTCGTTTGAAATAATTGTGTTGAATTATGTTTTTATAGAAAAACTACTCACTGTTTTTATACATCTCAAATATTTAATCTCTGTTAGAGCTAACATAAAGCTGATTTTGATATTTCAGCCGCTTCGTATGAGGGTTTTCTCCAGCAAATTAATATCTAACAGTAAAAATGCTCACCTCTCTAACGAATTTTACTGCCAAGAGTGGTCTCCATTATCTCATTCCTTTTCAAAGTAACTGATGAGAAACATAGTCTGTTCTGTCTGGCTTCGGAACTTTCAACCAGAGTAATAATAATCAGCGATTTGAAATTTACCAAAACGAGCAAAGCATTAAAATAGCGTAACTTATCACTATTGTCTTGAAGAATTTTGCATACGTTTGGCAACTGGACGACTTTGACAGGCTAGTTCGATTACACGTTCGAACTGAGACATCTTTGTTTCTTTTTAACTAGAATAAAATGAGAAGGAAAATATTGTCTGGTTCTAAAACGAATTTACAAATTGTGACAGGCAATATATTAAACATCTTGATGACGTATGTACAAAAAAACTTTGTATAGACTATACATACAGGTATAGTATATAGAATATACAAGTATACTTTCATGGTTTTATTATTTTAACATTTCATATTCTCTTTCGTTTATTACAATTAACATGAAATATTTTTCCTTTAAAGTAGGGTAGGTACTCAGAAACCAAGATTGTGGCTTATATAACACACCTCCTGTACTTCTGACTTCATTTACCCATGTTATACTTGACACTCGTAGCGTCACTTTTATGTTTTGTACCTGTATACATCTTTATGCGTTATAAAATGTAATATTTTGTAATTACCGCTACTTAAATTAGCTCGGGTTTCACCCATTATACCATCTGTTGGAATTTTAGCAGTTAGTTTGGGTGCAATCATATTCTTTCAGATTGTAATAACTCTCATAAATCTGGAATCTCTTTGAAATCTTCCAAATTTGGAAATACTTATAATTTTACCAAAATAGGAACACCAACGTTAAATATCTTCAAGCGAGTTAAACTTCAATATTTTTGACATACTCACATAAAGGACATCGAGTCATATTTATCTGTACTTGTACATTCGTATGGTCAACTATGTCTAAATTATAATGAATTTGGTATAGAATTGATTCCAATTGATAAAATTTAAATAAAACTGATTGAAAACCCACCTGGATGGAATGTCCTAATATGTCTGTTCAGATTAAAAGTGTTGTATTACCTTTTTTGACAATATTGATGTGTAGGTATTAGGTTTTTTCACTCTGTAATAGATTGTATCCTTTTCAACATTTGTTTTTCAAATACTTTAATAAATATACTTTCAAATAATTGCTTTTCTTGGTAATTTTTAGAGAAATTAAGTGATAACCTGGTGATTTCTTTGGAATAATGTCTTCCTTAATAACTTTGGTTACTTTTTTTTGGCGACTGGTTGAACTGTTGAATTTTCACTTCCAAGTTCGGCAAATTGTACTCAATATCAGTTTTGTTTGATTTTAAGTGTTTTTCTGTATAATCAGCAAATTCTTCAGCCTTTTCTTGATTGCTGCGTTCCAAGAAAATTTACAGTATCGCACAAAATGGCGTTCTCGACATTTAAAACTATTTCGGCTGGATTTCCACAAGGTAGCGTCTTAGGAACTCTCCTATGTCTGCTATACACTGCTGACATTCCAAAAATAAACGAAACACTACTTGGAACCTTTGCTGACGACACAATTATTATGGCAAAATATATATCTCTGCCTAGGGCAATAGAAAAAGTGCAAGTGGTAGTCAACAAAATCTACAAATGCACGAAAGATTGGAAAAATCATTGCGGCGAAATAATAAAAACTTAATTATATCACTCAATGGATGTCCGGTTCCTCAAGCAGAATCAGCTAAATACCTTGGAATCCATCTTGACGGTAGATTAAATTGGAAACATCACGTTAGACAAAAAGCAAAACACATTAGAACCAAAATAAAACAACTCTACTGGTTAGTTGGAAGATACTCTCAACTTGATCTAAAATCAAAGAGGTTGATCTATAATACAATTATAAAGCCAATTTGGACGTATGGGGTGTAAATATGGGCTTGAACTACAAATTCAAATCAACTAGTCATACAACGCTGTCAAAACAAGGTTCTTCGAATGATTACCAATGTCTATCGCTACGTAACCAACGAAGAACTGCACGATGACCTGGAAATCAAATGGATTTGCGAAGTTATCCAAGATTTCGCCTTGAAACACGAAACAAGATTACTAAATCATGATGGCTGGACAGCGCGCAGGATGTCAGAACTTATATAAAGTGTATACCTTTAGTATAAACTATAGTTATAAGTTATTGCTTGTGAATTAATACAAGTACATAGGAAAAGTAGTAAAAAATTAATTGTAAATTGAGATTGTACTAAGCGTATCTAATATAAGATGTTATACAATTTTTTTTGTCGATTTTGTTTCTCAGCTACCATTTCCTTAATTAATTTCAGATAATTAACTCCTATAATTCTACTCTTAATTTCTGGACTATTATTCTAATCAGCTGGTTAGATACCTACCATGAATTTTTCTGCTTCAAAATGCAATTATTCGACTGTTTTAAGGGGTACATTTAGTTGAATTTGATTATTCAATTTTTTAACGAATCGTTTCCAGCCAGTTCTCTTGTTTATATAAATATCGATGGCGATGTGAGTTCACTGTTTTATCGAATGGACTATACATGCGAGATACTTTTTAACCGATTTCGAAAAAGGAGGAAGTTCGGGTTCATTCCGTTCGGCCCGATTTTCAAAATTCTTTTTTTATTCGAAAGGGTGTACTTCCGAGGTGGTCTCATTGGAACAAAATCAGGATCTCTTGGGGAAAGGGGGGGAAATCGAGGGAGACACTAAAATTTCAAAGGCACGTACAAAGTTTTCACATATTTATTTTCTAAATTAATCAGATATTTGATTTTATAATCAGACTTTTACTTGAGCTATCTATTGTAATACTTAATAAAACAACCGCGTAATTTATTAAGAAAATACCTAATATTAAAAAGAGAAAAATCAAATATTTTTAACAAAAATATTGAACCTACTCTAAAATATAAATAAAAAACTCACCAGCATTTAAAAAATAATCAAACTTGGATTTATAATAGAAGAAAATGTTTTAAAATAAAATATATACATAATAATCGTTGTAATAACTCAATAAAAATAAACAAAAACCTTGTTTAACCTATCTACTACACGTATTTTATATCCTGCCACATATACACAATTTAGCTTAATACCTACCTAAACTTATTTATCTATTTACAATATTATTTTATATACTACCAATTGATGCGTTTGAAGTTGGTGCGCCGAGCCCAATCAATATAAAATAGTTATAAAATTTTGTGACATATACACAAAATTAACTTACGAACAAAACAAATCTAACTTTTTGCTCGGCACCGACATCAAAGTCATCAGTTGGTGGTAGTTAAAATAATATTGCAAATAGATAAATAAGATTAGGTAGGTATTAAGCTAAATTGTGTATAGGTAGTAGAATATAAAATACGTGTCTTGACAATTACTTTTTATGTAGCTTTATCTCTATACTAAATTTCCAATTCTAATTTCAATACAATGCTTTCGGAAGAATTGAGGTAATGATATACATTTTCGCTATCGACTTTCAACCAACTTTCAAAGTCTTCCAATTTCTTAACATTGGATTAGGTTGTTTAACATCTATATTATGAATCTGACAAAGATGCTGCATAAATTCAGTATGGGAACCGAAATCATTAAGTTGAGGACACAGAGGACCGATGATCCTTTTTGTCATCGGCTTTGGTTCGCATATGTCAGTTTTTTATATGCTGTTGAGTATGTCTGAAAGCTGTTCTGTTTAGATAAAAAGAAACGTCAAAAATATAACTTTATAAAAAGCCGTAACAAAGTCTAATAAGTATTAGACTAATAATCAAACAAATATATGCCTAACATAAAATCAAAGCAATGCCACTTCATGACTACTTCTTATATGAGGAATTGCTTTTACCACTAACTATATATTCTATATATTCCGCCAACTTTATTATTTTTCCAAGTTCCAAAACGAAATATTTTTATATATTTCAGAAAGTCTCCTAGATAAATATTTTTTTTTTAAATAAATTAGGTCCAAAATGCAAATAACCTCTGTCATCAACTTAATGATTTTAGTACACATACTGAATTTAGGCAGCATTTTTGTCAAATAAAAATAAACAAAAACCTTGTTTAACCTATCTACTACACGTATTTTTGTAGTTGGTAGTAGTTAACATAATATTGTAAATAGATATGTATATGGTTTAAGTAGGTATTAAGCTAAATTGTGTATATGTAGTAGAATATAAAATACGTGTCTTGACAATTACTCGTTATGTAGCTTTATCTGTATACTAAATTTCCAATTATAATTTCAATACTAATGTTTTCGAAATAATTTAGGTAATGATATATATTTTCTCCATCGTCTTTTGACTTTCAACCAACTTTCAAAGTCTTCCAATTTCTTAACAAGGGATTAGATTTTTTAACATCTATATTATGGACCTGACAAAGATGCTGCATAAATTAAGTATGGCAACTGAAATCATTAAGTTGAGGACACAGAGGGCAGATGATCCTTTTTGTCATCGGCTTTGGTTCGCAAATGTCAGTTTCTTTTTTATGCTGTTGAGTATGTTTGAAAGCTGTTCTGTTTAGATAAAAAGGAACGTCAAACTTTTAACTTTATAAAAAGCCGCAACAAAGTCTAATAAGTATTAGACTAATAATCAAGCAAATATATGCCTAACATAAAATCAAAGCAATGCCACTTCATGGCTACTTCTTATATGAGGAATTGCTTCTACTACTAACTATATATTCTATATATTCCGCCAACTTTATTATTTTTCCAAGTTCCAAAACGAAATATGTTTATTTATTTCAGCAAGTCTCCTAGATAAATCTTTTTTTTTTTAATAAATTAGATCCATAATGTAAATAACCTCTGTCATCAACTTAATGATTTTAGTACACATTCTGAATTTAGGCAGCATTTTTGTCAAATAAAAATAAACAAAAACCTTGTATAACCTATCTACTGCACGTATTTTTGTAGTTGGTAGTAGTTAAAATAATATTGTAAATAGATATGTATATGGTTTAGGTAGGTATTAAGCTAAATTGTGTATATGTAGTAGAATATAAAATACGTGTCTTGACAATTACTCGTTATGTACCTTTATCTTTATACTAAATTTGCAATTATAATTTCAATACTAGCTTTATCTGTATACTAAATTTCCAATTATAATTTCAATACTAATGTTTTCGGAATAATTTAGGTAATGATATATATTTTCTCTATCGTCCTTTGACTTTCAACTAACTTTCAAAGTCTTCCAATTTCTTAACAAAGGATTAGATTTTTTAACATCTATATTATGGATCTGAAAAAGATGCTGCATAAGTTAAGTATGGCAACTGAAATCATTAAGTTGAGGACACAGAGGGCAGATGATCCTTTTTGTCATCGGCTTTGGTTCGCAAATGTCAGTTTCTTTTTTATGCTGTTGAGTATGTTTGAAAGCTGTTCTGTTTAGATAAAAAGGAACGTCAAACTTTTAACTTTATAAAAAGCCGCAACAAAGTCTAATAAGTATTAGACTAATAATCAAGCAAATATATGCCTAACATAAAATCAAAGCAATGCCACTTCATGGCTACTTCTTATATGAGGAATTGCTTCTACTACTAACTATATATTCTATATATTCCGCCAACTTTATTATTTTTCCAAGTTCCAAAACGAAATATGTTTATTTATTTCAGCAAGTCTCCTAGATAAATCTTTTTTTTTTTAATAAATTAGATCCATAATGTAAATAACCTCTGTCATCAACTTAATGATTTTAGTACACATTCTGAATTTAGGCAGCATTTTTGTCAAATAAAAATAAACAAAAACCTTGTATAACCTATCTACTGCACGTATTTTTGTAGTTGGTAGTAGTTAAAATAATATTGTAAATAGATATGTATATGGTTTAGGTAGGTATTAAGCTAAATTGTGTATATGTAGTAGAATATAAAATACGTGTCTTGACAATTACTCGTTATGTACCTTTATCTTTATACTAAATTTGCAATTATAATTTCAATACTAGCTTTATCTGTATACTAAATTTCCAATTATAATTTCAATACTAATGTTTTCGGAATAATTTAGGTAATGATATATATTTTCTCTATCGTCCTTTGACTTTCAACTAACTTTCAAAGTCTTCCAATTTCTTAACAAAGGATTAGATTTTTTAACATCTATATTATGGATCTGAAAAAGATGCTGCATAAGTTAAGTATGGCAACTGAAATCATTAAGTTGAGGACACAGAGGGCAGATGATCTTTTTTGTCATCGGATTTGGTTCGCATATGTCAGTTTTTTATATGCTGTTGAGTATGTCTGAAAGCTGTTCTGTTTAGATAAAAAGAAACGTCAAAAATATAACTTTATAAAAAGCCGTAACAAAGTCTAATAAGTATTAGACTAATAATACAACAAATATATGCCTAACATAAAATCAAAGCAATGCCACTTCATGGCTACTTCTTATATGAGGAATTGCTTTTACCACTAACTATATATTCTATATATTCCGCCAACTTTATTATTTTTCCAAGTTCCAAAACGAAATATGTATATTTATTTCAGAAAGTCTCCTAGATAAATAATTTTTTTAAATAAATTAGATCCATAATGCAAATAACCTCTGTCGTCAACTTAATGATTTTAGTAGACATACTGAATTTAGGCAGCAGCTTTTGCAAATAAAATCTTATCTACTACACATATTTTTATTGTTGGTAGTATTTAAAATAATACTGTAAATAGATAAATAAATTTAGGTAGGTTTTAAGCTAAATTGTGTGATATAGTAGAATATAAAATACATGTAGTGGATATATACAATTTAGCTTAATACCTACCTAAACTTATTTATCTATTTGCAATATTATTTTAACTACCACCAACTGATGACTTTGATGTCGGTGCCGAGCAAAAAATTAGATTTGTTTTGTTCGTAAGTTAATTTTGTGTATATGTCACAAAATTTTATTACTATTTGATATTGATTGGGCTCGGCACCAACTTCAAACGCATCAGTTGGTAGTATATAAAATAATATTGTAAACAGATAAATAAGTTTAGGTAGGTTTTAAGCTAAATTGTGTGATATAGTAGAATATAAAATACATGTAGTGGATATATACAATTTAGCTTAATACCTACCTAAACTTATTTATCTATTTGCAATATTATTTTAACTACCACCAACTGATGACTTTGATGTCGGTGCCGAGCAAAAAATTAGATTTGTTTTGTTCGTAAGTTAATTTTGTGTATATGTCACAAAATTTTATTACTATTTGATATTGATTGGGCTCGGCACCAACTTCAAACGCATCAGTTGGTAGTATATAAAATAATATTGTAAATAGATAAATAAGTTTAGGTACGTATTAAGCTAAATTGTGTGTATGTAGTAGAATATAAAATACATGTAGTGGATAGGTTAAACAAGGTTTTTGTTTATTTTTATTTAGTTATTAGGACGATTATTATGTAAATATTTTATTCTAAAACATTTTCTTCTGTTATAAATCTAAGTTTGATTATTTTTTAATTTTTAGTGAGTTCCTTATTTATTTAAGTCGGTTTAATTTTTTGGTTAAAATATATTTACAATATGTACTATTGCAATACGTATTTTGCTACAGGAAGTGACCTGGCGTTTGATTTTTTGATCGAGGTTTTTTTTTCGAACCAAAACGAAATCCCTCTCTTGGTAATCAAATCATATACAACATACTGTTCCTGATTGATCCGAAATTAATGTGGAATATCGTCCGTCGGTCCCGTTTCCGATCAAATCCGTCCGATAATGCGACGGACCAAATTAAATCCGGTAGCCGGCCGAAAGAAATTGCAATTTCACGGTCCTCTTGTTCTGCATCTTTCGTTACGGTGCTTTGTTTGTGACATTTCCTCGAGTAAATTCGCTTTTCTTCGATGGTCGCGCTTGTCAAAACTCGACGCGCCAAACCTCCAGCGCCGCTCCCCTTTATCTGCCCCCCGTCTCCCGGTTCCGAGACGATTTGTCGTTGTTGGTCTCTTTTTTCGATACTCTGTCTTGGGGATGTTTTGAGGCGCGCGGTTAGTCCGATGCGGTTTGACATCACTGTGACTTGTTTAATGTTTGTTCGGTTGTCGGCCTGTTTGCTAGGACGTTTCGTGTCGTTTATTTAGTTTCCCTACTTTTTTCTTCTTGTGTTATTTACTCTTGATATTGTCGTGTGACTTGTTTAATTTTCTTTTAAGGTGTGTTTTTTTTTGGGTTTTTGGAAAAATTTGGAAATACGCACACACAGTCGTGATTCCGAAAAAAGGAGCACATACTTCGCATTCAGATTACTGGCCCATCAGCCTGCTTAGTTCAATGATCAAGATTTCTGAAAGAGACATCACTGAGCAGAACCTTATCATAGCAAATGAATAACACGGGTTCAGAGCCAAACATTTATTTGTACATCAGACCACTAGATTGGCCGCAGAAATTCACTTCGCCAAAAAGAAAAAGCACAAGCTCTGCGCGATCTTTTTAGACATAATAAAAGCGTTCAATAAAGTTTGGCACGACGATCTAATACACAAAGCGATGGAAGCAGGTTTACCCGAAGACCTGATAATTTTACTGCGTTCCTTTTTGTCGGAGAGACCCATTCAATTAAAGATCGGTAATACACTCTCCAGTCCTAAATCAGTCAAAGCAGGTGTCCCTCAAGTTTCCCCATTAGCCCCAGCATTATTCAACCTCTTCATGTCAGACATTCAAATGAAGAAAGATGTTGAAACCGACAATACGCGGATGACACAGCTTTAATCACCATTTTTGGTTCTGTAGATGCCGCTCAGAGAAAACTTCAAAATCAATTAAATGCCACAGTCCAATGGTTAAATTTCTGAAGGTTGCAAACCAACCCCTAAAAAACTCAGGCCGTAATCTTTCACAATCAGAGAGACATCCGCGCCTACCAGCTGAAAGTGAAAAAAGTCTCAATCCTGTGGCGATGAAAAAGGCGCGCGGTTAGTCCGATGCGATTTGACATCACTGTGACTTGTTTAATGTTTGTTCGGTTGTCGGCCTGTTTGCTAAGACGTTTCGTGTCGTTTATTTAGTTTCCCTACTTTTTTCTGCTTATGTTATTTACTTTTGATATTGTCGTGTGACTTGTTTAATTTTCTTTTATGTTGTGTTTCTTTTTTGGGTTTTTGGAAATATTTGGAAATACGCACACATAGTCATGATTCCGAAAAAAGGAGCACATTCTTCGCATTCAAATTACTGGCCCATCAGCCTGCTTAGTTCAATGATCAGGATTTCTGAAAGAGACATCACTGAGCAGAACCTTATCATACCAAATGAATAACACGGGTTCAGAGCCAAACATTTATTTCCACATCAGACCACTAGATTGGCCGCAGAAATTCACTTCATCATAAAGAAAAAGCACAAGCTCTGTGCGGTCTTTTTAGACCTAATAAAAGCGTTCGACAAAGTTTGGCACGACGATCTAATACACAAAGCCATCGAAGCAGGTTTACCCGAAGACCTGATAATTTTACTGCGTTCCTTTTTGTCCGAGAGACCCTTTCAATTAAAGATCGGTAATACACTCTCCAGTCCTAAATCAGTCAAAGCAGGAGTCCTTCAAGTTTCCCCATTAGCCCCAGCATTATTCAAACTTTTCATGTCAGACATTCAAATGAAGAAAGATGTTGAAACCGCCCAATACGCGGATGACACAGCTTTATTCGCCATTTTTGGTTCTGTAGATGCCGCTCAGAGAAAACTTTAAATTCAATTAAATGCCACAGTCCAATGGTTAAATTTCTGGAGGTTGCAAATCAACCCCAAAAAAAATCCAGGTCATAATCTTTCACAAACAGAGAGACTTCCGCGCCTACCTGTTGAGAGTGGAAAAAGTCTCAATCCCGTGGCGATGAAAAAGGCGCGCGGTTAGTCCGATGCGGTTTGACGTCACTGTGACTTGTTTAATGTTTGTTCGGTTGTCGGTCTGTTTGCTGGAACGTTTCATGTCGTTTATTTAGTTTCCCGAATTTTTTCTGTTTGTTATTATACCGTTTTCATTGTTGTGTGATTTTTTTAATTTTCCTTTTTAGTGTGTTTCTTTATCTGCTGGTTTAATTCTAATTTATATTAATTAATTAACTGCAATTGTTCAGACGTAATTACATTTATTTATATTTAAGAACATTGTTTAATTTTAAAATTACTAAAGTTATAGTGTTTGTTCTTCTGTATAGTATAGGGGTTTAATTTATTAGATCATTTAACTGTTTTTGGTAAAATTTGTGACATGGGCAAATAATTATGACTTGGGACAACATAAAATATCGCATTGTATCGAATGTCTGGTAAGGCTAGGCCAATATAAAAATTACATCCAGCAAACAGAAAACAAGTGTCTAGCAAAAGATATGTCTCATCGGCTCGTTGTCGAATATTTCGGATAATGGGGGTTCAGGTGCAGGGTCTAGACGAATCGTGTTAGAAGTTTGATCTGGTAGAGGACCCCTTATGGACGCCGAAGGAATTTTCGAGTATTCCTTACCAAACAAACCCGAAAATCCGACTGGAAACGATTTCAAGAGATTCTACTGAAAACAGGTCCAATCCCCAAAATTAACAACCGGGAAGAAATCGAGGAAGTAATTATTAAGCTTACAAATGATATTCAAAATGCTCGCAAACAGGCAAGGGTCACAATTACACTCCGCGAGGCAATTAAAACACAGTATTGCCGCCAAGTATCGGCCAAGTCCGTGAGACAGTCAAAGTCTGGAGAGAGGAGAAGTAGGACTCACTTCTCTTCAATTAAAGACTTGACGCGTCCGCAGACATCTGGAGAATCATCGTAGACGTCTCAGTCTCGAACAGTGAAAAAGCCGAGCTCCTAGCTTCGTTCGAAAAACAAATGGAATGCTTAAAGTTTTGCTTTAAAAGCTGCTTATCAGACCCGTCATGTTATATGGATCTAACACTTGATATTAGTCTGTCAGGCCGGAACTAGTGAAAAAGCTTAAGAAAGAAGGTAATGCAAAATAAACTTCTCAGCAAACTCTGAACACGCCATGGTTTGTCAGAAATACCCAAATTCATCGGGAAACTGACACACCAGAAATAAGATGGATCATTTTCTCCTTATATAAGAAATTCCACGCAACATCAGTTCTCTCCAAAAATTCTTACATCAGATCCCTGTCCATCAAAGCCGCCAAAGGTTCTCATACCACAAATAATGCGCCTTCATGGGCAATACTCTATTATAAATTGAGTTAACATCAGCAAGGAAACATTTTCAGCTGGTAAATCAGGTCCAATAACAGGCATATTTACTCTAGATTTGAAGAATGTAGTGAATACAGAAATAGCTCGGAAAATAGGATTAAAAACACTAAAATAACTACAGAATTAGGCAAAGAACATTAATTAAGAAATAGTCAAAAGACTCAAGATTTAATAAGAATTAGGAAGAAAGAAAAGGTATCAAGAATGGAAGTCAAGAATCAAGAACACTAGAATTCTTATATGTCGGGTGTAATCAGTAGGGTCCGATGAGGAAATTAGTATTATACTTAATCAGAAAGACGGTTTAGTAAGTCATTTCCATCCAATTCATAATTATTTCGGCCTTACATATCGATTTACGATATTTCATTGTATATATTTTTATATTATTCATTTAAATAAACAAACACGTCTTTATGTATTGATTTATGCAAAGAAGAGAGAAAATAAATTGTGTTTTATTTGGAACATTGTTTATATTAACAGCAACTGATATTCATTTATATTACAAGTCATAAAATATTTTCCTTGTGCGTCTTTTTCTTCGGGAATGGATATGCAGCAAGGGATATGTAAAGATAATGGCATTGCTCTCCATATCTATCCCCTCGTTTTTAGGAAAGGTAGACTTTGTTTCATCTTCCTAGTATCTGCAAGGGAAGCAAAATAACATACTGTAGATGATTCTAATTTTTAGTTAGGTTAAGTTTGTTTACAAATACATCTTAAATTGTGGGTCCTAGCACTCACATAAATATCACATAAATATTAAAAATATTATATAACATATAACATATGATACAAATATATATAGTAATATAGTAAAAATATTATATAAAAAAATATATAGTATAATATAATAGAAAAAGAGCTTATCAACTAAAAAGCCACCACCATACTTAATGAAATTAATTGAGTACCTACCTGAAAACTCAATAATGAGAAAGTTTTGTGTTTCTCTTGGTAATTATATGCCTTTTAAGTATTTTTTGTAAATTTCTTCTTAGGAAAGTAGGTCTGCTTTTCTCTTCTTTGTAATTTTCGCAGATTGTTATTCCATATCAACAAATTGTATAGCTGTAACATGTACAATATTTTCCCAAATAGCTACCTTTTCAGGATTAATAGTATGTATTCTTTTCCTGCACTTCTGCTGTGTCTGTAAATTGGACGATTAATTGAAATTGCTTAAAAAATAATTGCCTATGACTTCAATTGTAAGATATTATTCAGTGATTCGTTTTAACTATTTATACTTGCCTCAATATGAAGTATTATAACATTCTTAACAAAAAAAATATATAGATAGACTTTTTGGAGTACGGGTGCGGATAAAGACAACAATATTCGGCGATTTATTTCGGTACAAATGAAGTCTAATTATATGCAGAAGGAATATTTATTTTTAGACGAACGGTTATTAAATAATAAACGATATATTAACACTAAACACTAACCCACTATAAGAATATAAAAACAGAAAGAAATGCACGTGGCAGGGTTACCTTCAGGTGTTACGAACAGTGGCACGTCTGATCACTTTTTTAGAGTCGGGAACCGAAAAACCTAACCTTCCAGGCGTCGCGTCATCCGCTAGCTTTTCCACCCGAGGTTGCCACGTCGTACCCTCTGTCAGTACCCCTTGTTGCCACCTCACCGTGGGTGCTAACTTCAGGTATGTGCAACGCCTCGGTTAGATCTGTGGGCTGCTGAGAATTGCGGGAAAATTCGAAACATCTGAAGGTCGCTACAACTTCACTAATATGTTACCCATAACTCTTCTTTGCCTTATTATATTTTTACCTACCTTATCTAAAATTAATTTGTAAGACATTATCACATGGATACTTAAAGTACTATCTTGACAATTACTCCTTTTACAGCTGTACGCTAAGCTTCTAATTCTAATCTAATTCCTTTAATTGTTTACTGAATAATTGCAATGATATGATATGATATGATAATGATCAATGATACCTTTTTTCTTTACTGTTCTATGACTTTCAACTTTCAAAGTCTTCCAAATTCTTGAAATATAGATTAGATTGTTTAACATCTATATTATGGATCTGATAAAGATGCTGCTTAAATTCAGTGTGGGTACTAAAATCATTACGTCGAAGATGCAGAGGGCAGATGATCCTTTTTGTCATCGGCTTTGATTGTGCTTAGGGTGAAATTTTCTCATATGTCGGTTTCCTTTTTATGCTGCTGAGTATACCTGAAAGGTGTTCTTCCTAAACAAAAAGGAACGTTAAAAATATAACTTTATAAAGAGCCGTATCAAAGACTTTAATAATCAAACAAATATATGCCTAACATAAAGTCAGAGCAATGCCACTTTTTATATGAAGAATTGCTTCTACTATCAACTATATATTCTATATATTCCACTAACATTTTTATTGTGTTTTGTTTCAAAACGAAATATATGTTTATTTATTTTAGAAAGTCTTGTGAAATAATTCATTTATCTAAAATAAATTAGATCCATGATGCAAATAATCTGAGACTTCAACTTAATGATTTTAATACCCATACTGAATTTAGGCAGCATCTTTGTCAGATCCATAATATAGACGTTGATCAATGGAGGTTAAATGTGATATATCCGTCTAAATAGCTCGAGTCTTTAAGAGTATTGAGATATTTTGTAATAGTTTATGCAGCATGATGTGTGTTCACACTGTTTGTGTGAAGAGTTTTGTTATCAGCTATTTAGTATAGCCGTCTATTTTTTAACTTAAGTATATTTTAAATAAAGTAATAGATGAAGCAAAAGTCTGCCTACCCTTTTGATTGCGCGTCATCTTGGTTATGTGACTTTTAGCTTATTTTCACTTTAACCATTGTGTTGTGTAGACGTCCAAATTTTATTATGGATAAATATATGACAGAAATAGTGACAATATTTATAGAAAATAATCGTTCCATTATTGCCGCTCAGCGGAAATTGCGTCAAAAATACCCTAATCGTCCAGTGCCTCACAAAACCACACGAATTTTCGTACAACAGCAAACAGGCCCCATTTTGGAAGATAACGGACGTCTCGTAACGCTGAAAATGTAGCTCTGGTGCGCGATAGTATTGCAGAGTCTCCAGAAGCATCAATTCGGAGACGTGGTGTCCAGTTATACATTTCTGCAAACGAATTCTGAAAACTGATTGGAAAATGTTCCCGTACAAAATTCAATTAGTCCAAAAATTGCTACCGAGAGATCCTGATCAACGAGTTGAGTACAGTAATGCAATCCTAAGGTTGTTTGATAAAATTGAAGATTTTGTGTCTAAATTGATAATGAGCGATGAATCCCATTTTCTTCTCAGTGGCCACGTCAATAAACGGAACAGTCCGTTTTGGGGAACACAAAATCCTCAATTAATTCATGAAACATCATTGTATCTACTAAAAACAACTGTATGGTGTGGTATTCATGTTGGAAACATCTTTGGTCCCTATTTTTATGAAAATTACCAAAGTTACTGTTACTGCTGAACGGTTCCAAGACATGATTTGAAATTTTCTTGTGTCTGAAATGGAAGTGCAGGGACTAAATGACATGTGGTCTCAGTAAGATGGGACCACAGCACGCACAGCTCGTTCCACAACTCAATTATTGAATGACATTTTTCCACGAAGACAATTTCGCGAAGTGGCGATTTAGCATGGCCAGCCAGTTGTCCGGATTTAACATCACCAGACGTTTTCTTGTGGGGTCTTTTGATGTCAAAAGTTTATGTGAATAAGCCCCAAACGATTCAATATCTTAAAGACAATATTCGTCACGAAATTGAAGAAATTCAGCCGCAGATGTTGCAGGATGTCATGAAAAATGTCTTTAAAAAGAGCCGAAAGTTGCATAACGAATGACGGTCACCACTTAGCCGATATAATTTTACTTACTTATCTTTTCTTTGAACGAAGTTATAGGCAATCAAAATGGTAGCGGAACTATTGACTCATGTTGTAGTTTTTAACATTGCCAGTTTTTCTCTATACATTCAGGAAGGAAAAGATACGTAACATATGTTAAAAGTGCGAAAGAAAGCACCTCTTATCCGATTTCCGTTTTGTTTGTTTCTCTTAACCATATGCCCGTTAAGCTTGTAACAGTTACTCGGTATCAGCCTTCTTGTTATCTCGTGTTCGTCGATATCATTTCACCCCGCTCCTGCTCCCCACACCGTTCGCTCCTAATCGTACAAAAACCTTCCGGTTTCACTGTCCGCCCTCCCACAATGTAAAACTCTCTTGTAAAAAAAGGACGCGTAAGCCGTCGCCGATTACAACCGAAAATACCTCGGAACTCATCAAAATTTACCGCCCAGGCGGCCCGCGACCCCGAAACAGAAGCCGGCCAGGAAAAATCCCAATTTTACGGCCGTTTGCCCGTGCAGTATTCACAGGCGCGCTTTATTTCCTCGAATAACTCCGTTCCTCACCCGCCTCCCTCTTCACCCCCTTTTTTCCTCTCCTCCTTCTCCCTAACCCCCGGCTCGTTCCACCACGACGACGTCCTTGTTAAAAAGCTTAATTTCATAGCGCCCGTCTCGGTATCCGTCTTCAGGCCTTCTCTCATCCTCGTCCCGGTCTCTTTTATCTCTCCCGCTTCTTATGGATGTTTTGCCGCAAGTTTTACTTTTTGTTTGTCTCGAAATTTTACGCTACGGCAGAGCGGGCTGGAGTTTATTACGTTGGTGGATCGGCGACCAGGTCGAACCAACATATATAGTCCGTTCAACAAAACAGTGAACTCATAACATTGCAATGTTGCCGCGTCAACTCTGAGCTTTAGTTAACTTTGGCTTTGACATACAACAAAATTATAATCTGACTAAAATAATTAAACAAAAATACTGCTAACAAATATAATTTATTTTAACATTATGAGCTGTATCTAATGCATATATTATGGAAGGGCTTAAAAATACAATTAATTATACAGTTAATAAGTCAATTGAAAAGTCCCCGACCTGACACATGGCGCTACTAGGATTAAATCCCTATTGTTTTAGTTAGCCAGACTAAAAAAGTCCAACAGTGTATGAAAGGATGTTGTATATCCATCAAAGAACTGCATATCTCTAAGTTTTCTATGGATACTTTCCACACTAACAGTTATCTCTGAAATAATTGTGTTTAATTATGTTTCATTAAAAAAACTACTGAACTTTTTAAATATTTCATAGATTTAATATTGAATAGAACTAACGTCAAAGTCGCCTTTTTTTCTGTGAATCCAAAATTATATTGTTTTTTAGAGATTTTGGTCATAGTGTCCATATTAATATTCAATGCAGCTGTAACGCAATAAAAATATTTACAAAGAAATAACTATTTAATATAAAATTATAATTAAAATATAATTAATAGATTTTTAACGCATTTTACTGGTAAGAACGGGCCCCTATTACCTTCTTCCTGTTCGAAGTTATTGATTGTTGATCTTTCAACCGAAAAGCATTCGGAGTCTGATTCGGTTACATGTGCGAACGTATCAGACAACATTGTATCTTTTTTAAAATTAGAATATATATATATATATATATATATATATATATATATATATTTTATTAATTACATCTTATATTCGATATGCTTAGTACAATCTTAATTTACAATTTGATCCCGAGATCATGGTGCAGCTCTTTGTCAGTTACGTAGCGATGAGCATTGGTAATTAATAGTAGAACTTTATTTTGAGTGTGTTGGATTACTAGTTGATTTGATGTTTTAGTGCAACTCTATATTTACACCCCATAGACCCAAATATGTTTTATGGTTGACTGACAATCCAATCTCTTTGATTTTAGATCAAGTTGAGAGTATCTTCCGACTAACTAATACAGTTGATTGACTTTGAGTCTAATTTGCTCTGCCTTTTGTCTCATATGATGTTTCCAATTTAATGTACCATCGAGATATATTCCGAGGTATTTAGCTGATTCTGCTTGAGGAATCGGGCATGCGTCTAGTGATATAATTAAGTTTCTGTTATTTCGCCGAAACGTAAAATTAACAGATTTGGAGCTATTAAGCTGTATTTTCCAGTCTCTAGTCCATTTGTAGATCTTGTTGACCGCTACTTGTACTTGAACTAGAACAATATGAGAAGGAAAATATTGTTTGGTATTAAAACGAATTTATAACCTGCAATAGGCAATACATATACATTATAATATACATTATAATTACGTGAGTTCACTGCTAGTTTGGATAGAATATAATCTATATAAAATATATTTCTTTGTTATACAATTGTTAATTATATTAATTATATTATGGTTAATTATATTATTAATTATATATGGGGATAGTACTACATAAAAAAACGCGCCTAGAACTCTAACTCATAGGTGGCGTGATAAAAAGTTCAATATAAATAGATTACAACCTTAACCTACAAAATATTATAACTGTAAAATTAATTGTACTGTAAGTCCTTCGATAATATATAAATAAGAAGTACTATGAGGTTAAAAAGAATTTTGTTTGATAACAGTATTTCTGTGAGTTATTTTATTTAGATTAGAATCTTGATATATGTTAAAGCCGAAATGAACTGAAACTGAGAGTTGATGAGGCAATATTGCGACGTTTTGATGTCATCAATTCAGATGACGTGCGTTCACATATTTAATTATATGTTTAATTTCATAACGTTCGTTTCGGTATCCGTCTTCAGGCCGTCTCTCCTCCTTGTCCCCATCTCTTTCATCTCTCCCGCTTCTTTTGGATGTTTCGCAGTAAGTTTTACTTTTTGTTTGTCTTAAAATTTTACGCTAGGACTGAGCGGATTGGAGTTTATAACATCGGCCGACCGCCGAGCAGGTCGAAACGGTGTCGAACGGTGGCCCCGACAGGCGCGGAGAGGGGCGTCAGGTAAAAACGGGCGGTCTGTGTGGATTTTTTCCGGCTGTACTGCCGGCGCCGAGAACTTGTTACCGAGAAAATTAGGTTTTTTTTTCGTCCGTCGGGTAGCTCGTAAAAGCGTTCAAAGGGGGATTCTCGGTGGTAGGAGGGGAAAGAGGTGACTTTATGGTCGCCCTCGTAAAAAAGCAAATACGGCTCATGTTGTAAGTGTTGTAATGCTGGTCGAGGAGCCGGCACGATTGGGCCATGAAGGTTCAGGATTTCGCGCGGGATTTTGATTTATCAACTGTATTGGATTAAATATGCAGTGATAGGGAGGAAGATATAATACTCTGTGTCGATAACATTCAGCAATCTGATCTACCAATATATATTCCCAAGCTTATTTCTAAAAAGCGTTTACTTTTTACAACATATAATGCAATTAAATATTTCATTCCTTTTTACCGATTATCAATTTCAAATAGTTCATTCTTTAAAATGGTTTCTTCAAGACTTATTATATGTACTTTAACCCTTGGACTTCTGCATCAGCAATAAAACCATTTCTGTTTCCAGCATGAATAACTTATATCTGCAATGTGTAATCACCTGTATAAGTAAAAAATTGGCTCCAATACAGTTCCTTGCATTACATCTGTTCTAACTTTTTTATTGTAGAGTAGACTTGCTCTTGTTTAACTCTAGACATTCTGACTGTAACGTAATATTTTAATAGTTCAAGGTGTTGTTTCGGTAACATTTTCTGTAGCTTTTGAACAAGAGCGTCATGCCATACCTTATCGAAGGTTTGTGCTACATCAAAGAATATAGCTGAACATACCTTTTTACCTTCATGGGTAGTCAATAGGTAGTCAACTTATAAATCAGATTTTATTCATAAAAAATTTACCACTTTGCCAGATGTACAGATCCCGTTGAAATGAGGAATTTAGGGAGTTATAGAGGTAGTTTTATTTCCTCATATCTAGATATCTCAGACGGGATTTTTTTTAAGTGATTAGGGAAAATGTCAGCCTTTTTTTAGTGGTTTTCAACAATGTCCAAATTTTGGAATAGGTAAGATAAGTTAATTTTAGTCTTGATTTCAATAGTTCCTCGTTTTTGCAAGAGAAAGATACTGTGGTTCAGTCCATTTAGCTTAACTTCGGCAGTAGATGCCATTTCTTTCTCCTGTCTTACTGATCCCAAATAATTGAATTCTTGCAATAACTCTAACTGAATACCATTGAAATATACGAATATTCAAATATTGTATGATTGTTTGATTATCAATTTCAAATAGCTCATTCTTTAAAATGCTTTCTTCCAGACATTATATGTACTTTAACCCTTGGACTTAGAAGAAAACACTAATTCTGCACCAGGAATAAAACCATTTGTGTTTCCAGCATGAATAACTATATGTCTGTAATGCATTATTAATTGTTATGACAAACATAACCTAATCGATAGTTATTCCAACGTTTACATTTTTCGATGAACTTTTGTTGATTTTACACTATATTTATTATCCTCTTGATATAAGTGACTATTTAAGTGATTACATCACTTAAATCCTATATTACCCAACAGTGCATGAAGGGATGTTCTACATCCCTCAAATAGCTGCATATCTTTCAGCTGTTTATGGATACTTTTCAGAATAATTGCTTTGTTCTCTGAAATAATTATATTAAATTATGTTTGAATTGAAAAAACTACTTACTGTTTTATACATTTCGTTTATTTGATCTCTAATGCAGCTATCAAGCTGATCTCGATTCATCATCCGTTTCGCATAAAGACGGTTTCTTTTTGGTGAACTTAAGGTTATATTGCTTATTATTTTTTGAGATATTTTAGTGTCTTTGCAAGGTACTAATATACAGTGTAGCTGCAGCACGCTACATTATTTTGAATAAAAGATGCGGAGATTTAAAATTTATTAAAACAAAGCGTTAATTTTGAATTGAAAAAAATTTTGAAGAATTTTGAAGACCTTTGACAACCGGATGACTTTTACAGGTTCATTCGTTTACATGTTCGAACTTATCAAACAGTATTTTAATAACTATAAAATGAGAAGGAAAATATTGTCTGACTGTAAAACGAATTTACAACTTTCCACTGGCAAATATTGCTGACGTGAGTTCGCTGCTGTTTTGAATAGACTATAAGTGCGTGATTGTCCATATAGTAAGAGAGAAAAATTCGACAAGGAAAATCATCCCAGTCGAGTAAGAGCTTTGATCTCTAAATTGGTCACTGGCCAGAGTATACCGATAGGATTTAATATCGAGAATCGTGGTTGGGTGTCCACCTTAAGCAGTAGGCCCAGTCCAGATAAACCCTAGTTGGTAAACAAGACGCTCTAAAATATAATGAAACGATACTTGGAAAAATAATAAAATATATAATTTTCCGCAATCAAAAAGAATCACCTCAATTAAAAACAGAACCCATTAATATTAATTCTCGGTCTTTTTATATATAAAAATACTTCAATTAATTCTAATTAATCTATTCGTTCAGAGTGTAAACAGATCAATACATTTGCCGTCATAAGTCTATAGCCACTTTTCGGCGGCTGACAATTCTAATTGATGCCTACGTATGGACGAGAGCTTAAAAGGCTATCCCGTTCCAGCTAGTTGGGGGCCTCTTTCATCGAGCCACGAAAACAACATATTTGACGGTTATTTCACCTGAATAGAGGCGCATTATGCTCGCCATATGCAGCAGATCTCTATTGTTCGTTATATAAAAGCTCCCGCTATAGATTGATAATCTCTATCGCGATCCCGGGTTGTTTTTTCGAAGGAACAGACTATCGAGATGAAAGGTTTCGAACATTTCCCGGTCCGTTTACTTGAAATTGCAAGAGAATGATGGTATGCTATTATTGGATCTAAGAAAAATTATTGGTTCGGTCGTTTTTAACTAATTAGGTTTAACTAATTTTTGTTATATTTAAGTCGATATTCTTTAGTTAATGTTTTTTTTAATTTATTTATTACATTGTTACTAATCTTTGCCGACAGATCTAGAATTTGCCTTTACAATAACTTAAATTTAGGTATATATCTGGGAGAACCCATCGTCTCTAACTTAGTCTCTTCTGGTGTAATAATATTTATGTATTAACACTGCTTTTCACCACACTACATTACACAATATCAAGTGATTTGATTCTTTTGAGTCTGTGTCCTATTCCGGTGTTATCCAAGAGTTGTAATACTTCGATATTGATATGACAATTGAGTATATTTTCATGTCTCCTTACTATTCTCTTTATTTCCTGAGTGACGGTCGTTATATGAAGGTCTCGGTGTAATTTAGCAGTCCTATAATATCTGGATGCACATACAATACATCTCAGGACTTGAAAACTCGTACTGTATTTATATTACTGTTTGTAGAACATCCTCATATTTGAATTTCGTATGTCTATGTAGGTTTCAATACTTGCTTATATATTAGCAATTTACTATGTACCGATAATTACAATTTTCTTCCAATTAACCAATACATTTTCCTATATTTTAACTCCAATTCTTTCCTTTTGTTTTCTTATATGTTCCTTCCGGTGAAGTTTTTCATTAAGAATCATTTCGAGATATTTAGCGTTGTTGTTATATGGCATGATATTATTATTTATTTTTAATGATGCTTGCGCGGTGTGATTATACATGAACTGTACATGCATAGATTTGTATTTGTTAATTTTAATTTTCCAGGTTCTGGTCGAATTATTTATATTGCCACTCTTCGACAGCAAGAATCGCAGTGTCATCATCAAATGTAGCCATCATCACATGTGTAAGTAAAGAATTGGCCCCAATACAGTACCTTGTATCGCATCTGCTTTAACTTTTTATTGTAGATTAGACATTTTGTCTTGTTTAACTCTAGACATTCTGACTGTAACGTAATATTTTAATAGTTCAATGTGTTGTTTCGGTAACATATGGTTATGGCATACTTTATCAAGGTTGTGCTACATCAAAAAATATAGCTGAACATACCTTCTTACCTTCATAGGTAGACAATATTGAGTAATAATAAGTTTTAACTTATAAATAAGATTTTCTTCATAAAATATTTATCATTTTACCAGATGTATAAGTCCAATTGATATGAGGAATTTAGGGAGTTATCGGACTCGGGAAAATTTTTCTAAATGATTAGAAAAAATGTCAGTCTTTTCTTTACTGTTTTTCAACAATGTCCATATATTAGAATCGGTAAGATAAGTTAATTTTAGTCTTGATTTTAATATTCTCTCTTACACAGGAACTATTTTTGCAAGCAAAAGATCCTGTAGCTTAGTCGATTCAGCTTATTACTTCAGCGGTGGATGCCTGTTCCTTTTCCTGTCTTACTGATCCCAAATAATTGAATTCTTGCAGTTATTCTAACTGGATACCGTTGAAATATACGAGAAATTCCGTTTTGATTCTAAAGATTCGGTTATGTTTGGCCTCCTGTGTCTAACGTCGCAATCCCTCATTTTTGGTAAAACTCGAAATGAATGGGATAAAATCAGTGTGAATACCAACATTTGTTATGGGTAGGGGAGAGGAAGCTACGGATTTAGCCGAATTATTTGCGCGCTCATTTCCCGGTATGTCAACGTGAGAAGGAATCCACGTTAAAGTTATTTTCCATTTTAAGCTATTCAGATAGAGGTTACGGGTGATTGACAGTGAATCGGTGAACAGAGGACGGTTAAATTTCTGATCCAGGAAATATTCGAGGAAATTTTAGGAATCGGTAAAGAAGAGCCAATCCTTGAGATTCTGAGAATAGAATGTGGGACAAAGTTTGTAGTCAATATTGAACCCTGTTCCGGTAGCTTGACGTGGAATGCTTGGTTGGCCACCATATACACACTGCCAAGCCCACTGCTGTCCGATAATTTTTTCATTTCAGAGTGAAAAAGTGTTTTAATTTTGTCATAATTCGAAAAATTATGATTCACCGGTTCTATTCGGTTTTTATCAATGTATTTTTTGGTATTTCATATTATTTAACATAAATATCCCGTTCTTTCACGGTAGTTTAAAATTATAATATTGTTGCTAAATTGCTGTTATTGTTGGTAAATGTAAAGTTGTGTTGCTAGATTATGTATTAGTAAAAGTAATTAATACTTTACACATATTGTCTGCTGCAAATTTTCTCTATTAAGTAATACATAATTATATTCTCTCAACTAATTAATTGGAAAACACTATAAAACTTATGTTACTATCGTAAGTAACAACACGTGGTAAAGGGCACTTGGCACTAAAATGGGTGCTAGGAAAATTAGTAATCAAATTCCGGATATGACTGGAGGAGTTTAATGTATGTTCGACATTCTATCTTTGAAGCTTCTCTCTCAGGTTCTTGATAGTGGTTCAGAATGTTGTATTTAAGGCCCTGACCTGATTCGTTAATGTTTTAGCAGAGGGAATGGACCACCAAAAGGTGGCTCTTAATCTTGGATGGAATAATTTAAAAAATATTGTTTGGTTTTTATTCTACTCAATGTTCATTTCTGAACGAATTTGTCAAATATAAAGGTACACTATAGTCTATCAAAAGTAGCAGTGTGTTCACATTATTAAGATGTATAATACATTGTCTATTGCTGTTTGTAAATTCGTATTAATACCAGACAATATATTCCTTCTCTTTTTATTCCATTTAAGAAGAGATATACGTTACGTTCAAATATGTAACCTAATAAGTCTGCAAAAATCGTTCCGTTGTCAAATGTCTAACCTACAAATTGTCGGCTCTCTAATTAACTGTAGTTTAAATATATGCCTTAAATGCACCATAACATTAAAATAAATTATATTTTATAAAAATTTTGCTTTATTATATTAAATATATTAGAATGTTGTTATATACCGAAGCTAAAATAAACTAAAATGTGTAAAATATCAAAGTTAAATGTGGCAACATTACGACGTCTTGACGTCATAAATTGAGATGACTTAAGTTCACTGCTACTTTGGATAGACTGTAGTTATAAAATGTGAAGATTGTAAAAATATATTTTTTTAAATTTAAATATATTTTATTTTTATATAAAGAAGTTTATTGGGGAATACATATTGATGGATTTTCTCGCACTCGTCTTGCTTGTGAATTAATCCAAGTACGAATGAAAACTAGTAATAAATTAATTCTAAATTAATTGTATTAAGCGTATCTAATAAAGATATTATAAAAAAATTAAAGAAGTGGATTCTCTAATATAAACCAAATTTTTATGTTTTGACTGTCTGTGTCACACATCGCATCTTTCACTCTTACATAAATATATCATCTTGTTTTTTAAAGAACCAGAGCCGTATTAGTGGCGAGATATAACACATATTCAGACATATAATTAAACAGTGAAGTAAAAAAATTAACAATAATAAAATAAATCTTGTTGTCACAACAATAACTGTGAAGGAAACATTTCAAACCATGTTAATTAAAGGATATAGGATATATAAAGGATATAGGATATATAAAGGATATAGGATATATAAAGGATATACGATGTTACTGGAGGTGCAATAGGTAAAAATATCCGTTCGAAAACCCATCTCCCTTTAATTAAAAAATTCGAAAACGGACGGCTCCAGTTGATATTTGTGCAATCGCATCGTCGCGGAACAACTTTTATAAACATATCTCCAACTATTTAAATTGTAGCCCCGTTATGAAAGGGCCTTTCAGGGCGTCCGAGAGCCGGAACGAGAAAGAAAACTTTTCCGCTGGATTTTTACAGCGCGACATGGCCGAACGCCGATAGGAAGATTCCGCTTGATAACTAATTTTCCTATCGAACGTTTTCCCGTTGCCTTTCCAAAAGAGAAAAATACGCAAGGAAATTGTTAAATCGACTTTGAAATTAGAGGAGTACATAGAAAAAGCTAGGACGTAATTAAAATATATTTTTCTTTCTCGTCTTTCGGTCTCGCTCTTCACTCTAGTATTGATTGATCTACTATTAGTTTTTAATTAGGGATGGTAGGTTGGGATGGGTACTTTTTTTGAAAAGAAGTAATGAAACATTATTTTATCGTTATGTAATATTTTTATTATTAAGGATATACGGGGGATGGACAAAATAATCTGAACCCCTTGTAATTTAGTACATCTTGTTGTACAGCAATGTATCTTGTGTCTTCAGTATATATCAATGCATTATATGCTTTATTCTACTAGTGTTGAAACAAGATCGGTGATATGTGTGATCTCTCGGGCTTTGAAAGAGCGAAAATCGTTATGTCCAACGTGGTATGCTAGGTTGGCAGTGTGGCTGTGATGAAAACATCTGAATGGTTTAACGTTTTACGAGTGACAGTATTCACGGTAATAACAGCACACACAAAATATGGTAAAACCTCATTGGTGAAGAGAAACAGTGGGCGAAACCCAAAGTCAAATGACAGAGACCGACGAGCATTAAAAAGAATTGTAACGAGACAATTTAAAACTACCGCGGCAAAAGTGACAGCAGAACTCAACAGTTTCGTGAAAAATGCTATTTATAAAGGAAACTAACGCAAAGTTACAATAATTGAAGCAAATTATACACACACTACGAATCTATATTCGGAAGGATTGCAGCTGTTTTAAAAGAATATGGTGGTTCAACTTTATTTACAAATGAATATTGTGTATACATTGGGTTTTCTTATTAATTCATATTATTTTGACTACCCTCTGTATATTATTAAGAACTGATCAGCCATTGTTTTTGTAATTTGATTCGTATTATTATAATAATACAGAATGAGAAGAAAATAAGTATATATTTAAATTTCAATTTTTTATGGAAATTATTACTGATTGTTTTGTCTTTATACATTTTTGATACCATATATATATAGCTTTAGTTATATATATTTAGTTAAATAATATCTGACAGAATTATCTATGAGTAGACTCTTACACTCCACTGCTTTCCATTTTTATGTATCATCAATAAATATCAATGGTAATCTTCCATAACTTGAAGATCCAATATGCCGTTTTATATTAATTCATTTGTTTTATCACTTTTAGATATTTGTGGATACTGGTTTTTCCTCTTCATTATAATTTACCAGATTGCCATGAATTCTATCTCCGTGACTGAAGAAAATGTAACTTTATGTTCATATTTCTTCCTAATATGTTGAACCTTACGAACATCTCTGGCAAAGATTCTATATAATTTGGTGCTTTGTGGCTACCTAGACATACTTTTATTGCGAACACAAAACCTCTTCAAGCCTCACTCTCAGTATACTTCAGTCATAACTTATACAAAGTTTGTAGCTTTTATCAATGTCCGAATTTGTGGATCATGAAATATTCGTGATTTTAACTTTTCATACATGTCCTACAAAATGTATTCGAAGAATTCTTGTTCTTTAAAGCTTTAACGAACTGTTTCATTTTATCTGTTCCTTTTAATCATGGGTTTTCTTCATGTCATTCGAAGATGTTAACGAAAAATAATTTACAGCGCCTTGAAAAATGTTAACATTGTTAGAATTAAGTCGTAGGACAACTTTAAGTACTACCCGCACTTGCTTCCAGAAGGGATTTGAGACTGCGTATGTATTTAGAATGATGTGCCAATCTAACTTAAAATATCAACAGCTGTTTAAACAGTTTGTTTCTATAAGGTGATGCCTTTTGGTTAAGTTAAATAATTCGTGTTTCCTTCAGTAGTTATTTTTACAAAACTTTCTTGAAAGGTCAAATTAATTATTGATTAAGCTTGATTTCAGTGGACAAGACAGTTTTTTCTCAGTATTTCCATGCAATATTATGTTTGAAATCACGGCGATAGTGGTGGATTTACGAGGAACACTGAAGAAGCTCAGTGAAAACATTTATACTAGGAAACCGTTAAAACTGTTTGCCAGTTTAAACTCACCAATAATACATACATCTTGATACATTATTTTGTCATGAACTATGGTATATAGTCTTTATCTTAGATTGACTAACTGCACAGAATTTGCTGCAGTTAACTGGAAAATTAGTCAATAAAACAATGGCCAGCAAGTATCAAAATTTAAATAATGGTTATACAAATGAAATTTTTTAATAATTCGAAAAGTTATGGTGCATCGTTTCAACCAATTTTCTTCGATGATTATAATTCAATGACACTATTATTAAACGATTTTGTTTAATTTAAAACACTACTCTTTTACTTTTGACTGCTTCAGTATTGCTGAAACCGTGAAAAATCTGAAGCAGGTTCTGTTTAAAAACTGTCATAAATAGTCTAAAACCGTAGGGAGTTAAAATTTTCAAATTGTAATCGAATATATATTAGTTTGTTAAGGATCGTTTAGTTACTAGAAATTTACAGGAAGATTATTAGAATAAACTTGTGTAATGCCTTCTTAAAAAAATAGGAACTATAACATTCCTTTCTTTCTATGATTTCGGTTAAAAGTTACGACTTTAACTCGAAACTTAGCTTTATTAGGTGGCAAATAAAAGTTTCGGATATTATTTTTCTGTGTGTAACTGTACACAGTTTCGAACTCTGGCATAATAAAGGCCCGGATTCAAACGAGGACATATTTCAACCTCATCGCCGGGCTGGTGAAGTTGAATAGAAGTTCGGCAAGAAAGGCTCCGCGGGATACGTTCGGAATTTGGCAAATATTATTTTTCCGCAGCGTCCTTTATGTAACTTTACTGACACTGTATTTTCAGTTTCCTTCTAAGTAAACTTTCCGAATGGCCACGATAGTTCAGCGGCTACCATTCAAATATACACTCTACTTTTGTTATATTGTAGCTATACTTGGATTTTTAAACGATGACAGAATATAGATATTTGTTATAGTCATTGATATGTCAATTTAAAAAGAATATCTTTAAACTACTAATTATGAAAATGATTGGTGGTGGTTATGATATTATTTTAGTTAATTATATTAATTACTGTTATAAAAGAATTGAGTAAAATAATAATATGAATTTAACATTTCAATAATGTTTTAGTGATTACAATATATTTGTATTAAATATTTTTATAAAATAATTTCTTTAATTATTGAAAATGTAAGGTAACTTTTATATCAAATTCCCTTATAATTAACAAAATATCAATAAGTTTAAAATATTATAGGAAAATAAGACAATATGAAATTATGAGAAAATAACTATTATTAAGCCTAGTTGTTTCGACAATATTTTCAATATAAGATCAGAAATATATTATCCATTAAGTTCTAATAATTAAAAAAGGATTAATTAATTAGTTTAAATTAGTACATCTCTGAACATTATAACAAAAATTCTTATAACAAACTTTAGATAACCAAATATAAGTGACATATATATGATTTTTATTTACTTTTTTGTTGCAATCATAAAAATGAAATATTAAATGAAGTAATACGTATTTGTATATTAGTTAAAACAATATCGATCACCATTAGTTAGTTCATTTTTTAAAATATAGAAATTATATTTAAGTAATGTTTTTGTACCCATTAAATGAACTTTTAACTTCTCAAAAGTTAAATCTATAAAGTAAATAACTAAAACACTTGATATAAGGTTCCAAGAACAAATAAAAAAATATAGGTACACATTTTATTGCATTAATCGTCAAACATCTTAATATATATCAGTGCTTTAAAATATTTACCAAATTACTGTTAATAATTCATAATTTCTTCTATCTGTCCCATGTGTTCTATCTAGGCAAGTATGTAGTTAGTTTCATTTTATCTACATAATTTTATTACTTCATTTATATATTAATTGTAATTTTTATCTTTTATATGTATTTTTCACCTACCATATATATTGAAAAACAGCAAATTCAATAAAAACTAAAGTTATTTGAAAATATAATAATTTCTTTATCTACATTTTTAAAGAAATATGCATCGTCTTTTACTTATTTATTCCAGTACCCAATCTTTAAAAGAGTAGCTGTCATATCTTCAAATTGTCTTCAATAACTGCTTTCTATTTTGCCTTGTGTCCCATAAGGGGACTAAACATTCACCAACATATGAAAAATACAAACATTCACTCTTAAATGCACAAATTAATTTATTTATTATCTGCAATGTGTGGTTACGTTTTCATTATGAAATGCTTTTATTAATGAAACCTCAAATGAACTAGAAGTTAATACCGATAAAAGTGACAGAAAAATCTTAATACATTTTAAAATTACCTCTAATAGAATATAACCTACAAGAAATATGCTACAAGAACAATTTTTTTAGCTGTTCTGATAAACAAAAATTGATTGATTGATGTTCATATTATGAATTTTAAAAACTGCCTACGAAGATCTAAAAAGCTTGTAAACACGACACTGATAATTCTCGTTATTCTGACATTTTGTTAATCTCTATTAGGATGTAATTTTCGCATATGCAGTATTTTCTTTTCACAGTTGAATATACCTTTCGTCAAAATAGACGCATGAATTTGTTGTAACATATAAGTAATGTAAAATATGACTTTATATGATCATACTTTTCTTAATCGTTAAATTATGCTTCATGTATTCATAGCTTTTTAATGGTTCTAACCAGGGGTGTCGGCCGCCGAGAAAAATATCGATATTTCGATATATCGATATTTTAAAGAATATTTATATAACGATATATCGGAGAAAGAAAAAATCGACATTTTTATGCAATTTGTATTAAATTCTTTAATAAACTGTTACATTTAAGTACTAATTAGTATTGAGTAAGTAATGTTTAAGAAATATATTTAATTTTTTTGAATATCGAAAAAAAAATTGGCTAACTATAATATCAATATCGGCCAAAAACATCGATATATCCCTAGTTCCAGCAATAAGGAATAACTACAATTAATAAATTGGGGGCGAAACTCAAAGTCAAATGACAAAGACTGACGAGCATTAAAAATAATTGTAACGAGACAATTTAAAACTACCGCGGCAAAAGTGACAGCAGAACTCAGCAGTCTCGTGAAAAATACTATTTATAAAGAAAACTAACGCAAAGCTACAATAATTGAAGCAAATTATTCACATACTACGAATTTATATTCCGAAGGATTGCAGCTGTTTTAAAAGAATATAGTGATTTAACTTTATTTACAAATAAATATTGTGTATACATTGGGTTTTCTTATTAATTCATATTATTTTGACTACCCTCTGTATATTATTAAGAATTAATCAGCAATGGTTTTGGTAATTTGATTCGTATTATTGCAATAAAGCAGAATGAGAAGGAAATAAGTATATATTTAAATTTAAATTTTTTGTGGAAATTATTATTGATTGTTTTGTCTTTATACATTTTATATATATATATATATATATATATATATATATATATATATATATATATATATATATATAATTGTTATACAAATGAACGTGTTAATCATATTTGAGATATAAGTTTTTTAATAATTCGAAAAATTATGGTGCACCGTTTCTGTTGGATTAGTCGATTTTGTTTAATTTAAAACACTGCTGTTTTACTTTTGATTGTTTCAGTATTGCTGAAACCGTGAAAAATCTGAAGCGGGTTTTCTTTAAAAACTCTCATAAACAGTCTAAAATCGTAGGGAGTTGAAATTTTTAAATTGTGATCGAATATAAATTAGTTTGTTAAGGATTGTTTAGTTACCAGCGATATACAGGAATATTATTAGAATAATCTTGTGTAATGCCTTCTTAAATAAAATAGGAATTGTAACATTTCTTTCTTTCCATTTTGACTTACTCACCTTCCGCGTTAATATAGTTTCAAATACAAAACCTAGCTTGTCCTTCGGACTTGAAATTGCTTTGTCAGCATTTTGCTGTACAGCGCTGTCAAATTTACGTTACAACAGAAACAGGCGAATAATCTAGTGTACTAGAATTGGAAATAAAATATATAAAGTAAATATTAATATTTTATACTGATAAAATACGATATTTTATAAAGTAAACCAATATAAACGTCCCACGCTTTTCCGAATATCATGAATAGTCTACGCTATTAAGGAAACAGCTTTCGTGCTCGTCTTTTTAACAGATCAAAGCTACGCTATACACAATAATATGCACAATTTATTTAGAAGATTCCCCAGCAGAGCGCATACAACGTTTGAGTGGCATTTAAACCGAAGACAATGCCGCCAGCTCGACGTGTGGAATAATATTGCCTCAACGGATATAATTCTCACTTTCTGATTTATTATTGCAAGCGGCGTTGCTCCGAGTGAGTGAAATCCTGCACGATTATTAATGAACGATCCTGCTGTTCGACCAAAGTTCATACGACGGAATATTTTAAAATTCAAATGTAAAAAAATAAAGGCAATCCCGTTGATGGTAAACAATAAATCAGACGATTTCTCTTTCTGTCTATTTCTCTCACACTCTTTGATAAGCGAATAACAGTTGTTGTTTGAACTTTTATGCTTGAAGATGTTAAGTTGTTTAATTTTATTATAGGTACAAGTATAGGCCATTTCATTCTATATATCTTGATCATATTTCAGGAAATTTATGGATGCTATCCCAAAAAAACTGTTTGTTCCATCAGCGAAATCATTCATCGAACCATTTTCTAACTTTTTGAAATTAGCGAAATGCTGCTCTGCAAGCGCGTGTCCCATCGATGTGAAAAGTTGATATTAGGGGGAGCAAGGTCTGACGAGTACGGCGGGTATGTCCCATCCAAGTGCTCTCAGCGCTTCCCTGATTGGTTCTAGTTTATGAGAGGGCGCGTTATCGTGCTATAAAATCACTTACTGAATATCGGGCTTATTTTAGGCGTTTTTTGGTCAGTGTAATTCTAACAGGTCAATTAAAAAGTCCCCGGCCTACCATAGTAAAACATATTTGTTTGTCAAAATTAGTTTTTTTTTATTCAACATAAGTCACTTCCAAGGGTGATACACTGATTATAGCGACCCTCAAACTTTTCGATACTATTTTGTAGTACGATTTGTCTTTTGCTTCAAAATAGGCCTCCGTTTCGGCGATCACCTCTTCATTCGATCACCTTTCACGAAATTGCATTCTTTTGAGATCTGAGAACAGAAAATAGTCATTGGGGGCCAGACCTGAAGAATACGGTGGATGAGGAAGCAATTCAAATCCCAATTCATGGATTTTTGACACGGTGCATTGTCTTGGTGAATCAGCACATTCTTTTTCTTCTAATGTGGCCGTTCTTCGGCGATTTCGTCTTTCAAACGTTTCGATAACGCTATGTAATAGTCTCTGTTGCTGGTCCTTCCTTTTTCAAGATAGTCAATGAAAATTACTTCATGCGCGTCCCAAACTACAGACGCCATAATCTTGCCAGCCAGACTGTTGTGTTTTCCACGCTTTGGAGCGTGCTCATCGTGTGCAGTCCACTCGGATGACTACCGATTGGACTTCAGAGTGAAATGATGGAGCCATGTTTCATTCATTGTCACATGTAAACGCAAAAACTGCTTGATTATCTTCAAACATTGCTCCGAATCGTTAACTCGTCGTTGTTTTTGGTCAAAAGTGAGCTTGCTCGGCACTCACTTTGCACAAAGCTTCCTCACACCCACATATTCGTAAATGATATGATGTACACGTTCAGTTGATATCATTAGAGTGCCTGCTATGCAATTCAATTTCAATTTACGGTCATTCAAAATCATTTTGTAGATATTTTGAATGGTTTTGTCGGTAACAACCTTTTTGGGCGTCCACTGCGTTCACCGTATTCAGTGCTCATTTCGCCACGTCTAAACTTAGCATACCAATCCTTGATGGTTGATTTTCTGGGGCCCGGAAACTCGACATCAAGCCAAGTTTTTGCTTCAACTGTATTTTTTCCTTCCAAAAGCAATATTTTATCAACACGCGAAATTACTTTTAACCATTTTTTTTTCACAATAAAGAAAGTTTCTTCACTCAAAATGCTATAATTCACAAACTAATGATCCCACAGCTGTTAAATTTATACACGCAGGATTAGGGCTAACTAAAAAACATATGAATTTAATTCTAGTAGCGCCAACTACATTGACACATGTCAGGTCGAAGAAATTTCAATTGACCTGTTAGTTGTAAGGCTACAACCTATATAGGTGTGATTTTTTGGATCTAATGAATGAAGTCAAAAATATTCTTCAACAAGTATGTTTAAAAAATAGAAACCTTCTTGGGTTATCTTTAGACCACTTAAATCCTATATTACCCAACTGTGTATGAAATGATGTTCTACATCCCTCAAATAGCTATGTATGTGTTGGCGTTTTATGTATACTTCCCAGACTAACAATTTTCTCTGAAATAAATGTGTTAAATTATGTTTCGATTGAAAAAACTACTTACTGTTTTTTTTTACATTTCGTATATTTGATCTCTGAAACATCAAGCTGATCTTGATTCGTCACCTGTTTCGTATAAACACGGTTTTTTTTTTGGTGAATTTAAGGTTATATTGTTTTATATTTTTTGAGATATTTTAGTGACCGTGCCCGTACTGATATTCAGTGCAGCTGTAACGCGCAAAAATATTTTCAATAAAAACCGCGGCGATTGGACATTTATTAAAACAAAGCGTTAAAACAACGTTTGCCGGTTTATAATCCGTAATTATAATATTTTGAAGAATTTTGCGGACGTTTGACAAACGGACAACTTTTGCAGACTCCTTCGGTTACATGTCCGGACTTTTCCAACAGCATTCTCTCTCTTTTTAAATAGAATAAAATGGGAAGGAAAATGTCGTCTCACTGATTCATCACGTATGTCACTACTATTTTGAATAGACTATACCAAAGTTTTATTACCAAATTTAAAGCGTCCTCAGATATCTTAGACTTAATTTTCTCGATGTTAATCGAATAAAACTATTAAAGTCCTTTCCTCAACGAATAAAAATGTTTTTCCAAAACAGAGAACCATGGGTGAGGGAGTGGGGGGATGAGGGGGCGGTTATTGTTAGGTCGCAGGCCCCGCATGATGTATTCATGCCGCCGCCAGCTCACCGCTAATCTTAATCGTTACAACCTTAGAATACCAAAACCGTAAAGAACACGAGAAAAAAGACGAAAATTAATTTCAACCTCCAGATCCATTATGAAAATAATACTCTTGCTTTCGGGGCGTCTCCCCCGCGCTTCCCCCGCCGCCGCCGCCGCCGCCCCGCCGCAACCACGGGGGCGTCTCGGCTCCCGGTCTGTGCGGAAATAACCTTGCGGATCGAGCTTTAATTTTAATTTGGTTCATTTCCTACGGCGTGAGGGGACCGGTGCAAAAAACAAGCGACTCGAACACCGGCCCTAATGAAATTATACAAGCTACAAAGTGGATATTTTATTCTTATCGTTGGCGGAAGGCGTTTTTATATCACCTTTGTCGGATTCGCACCAGCTTAATGGCGTAGGTCTTAATGGACCGGCTCGGTTTCCTATCGTGTACGGGTTCTTTACGCTGCAAATCGTGGACATGATTTTTTAGCCGTAGTGGGTTTGGCGAGAAAGTCATTTCGGTAAATCGTTTTTTTATTGTACACAGAGTAACCTTTAACCAATCACGATATATTAAGTAATTATACGAATTTTTAATGATGTATAACGGGAAATGTGATTCTGAAGTGATAAAAGTTGACATTGGTTTCACGGGCAACACAAAATTTAACTTTTTAGACGAAAAAAATATATATGGCATGAAAAAATTTGTTTTCTTATTTAGGAAACCTCTTGAACGATATTTTTCAAAATTTGTGGTGTTAATTTTTAATTGAGAATGAAACCATTTAAATGAACATTTTAATTATTTTTATTAAGTTTTACTATCAAAATAACTCTTACTTTTTCTTTTATGTTCGTAGGTACTATCTCTTAATAAACCCCAAATATAGTCTCTCATCATGTTTTAATTGTATTGGCCCTGATAACGTTGTTCGAAGCTCATAATGTCCTGGTGAAAACGTTCTCCTTGCTTTTCTGAATACGCTCCCATATTGTGTTTGAATTTATATAAATGAGCATTTAACATATGAACTTTTAATGACATTTTTCAGCCCATGGCCTTAAAATTTTTTAACATATTTTCAACTAGCTTTTTGTAGCTTTCCGCTCTGTTATTTCCTAATAATCCAGAAAAGACTGCTTTGAAACTGTTCCAATTCGCTTTTTAAGTACGATTCAGCAGCGTTGGAAATATTCTGAGGTTTGATCCAGATCCAGATCCAGACAAAGTGTTTCATCAATCCTAACTTAATGTGTAGAGGCGATATTAACACTTTCTCTGCTTAAACAATTGGTTAAATATTACGTTTTCTTTCCTGACACAAAGTTCTGTTCTTGCAGGCCATGAACGTTGAGTATAATGCTTAGCATCTGCTCTGCTATCCCATAAACACAAATAACACAGACACTTTGTATATCAGAATACTCGATAGGTTTTGCATTTTTATCTCTACGTCTTGTACTCGCATTCACAATGCAAAAGTAGCAGTCGTTAACGTGATCTTTTGATTTAATTCACCACTTAATTAAAATTTGCTGATTAGCTTCCAAACATCTTTTACAATTATTACAAGCAACATGTGGAGCCCATGTCTTGTCTTCATTCCGAACAGGACAGTTAAAATATGTTTCGTAGGCAATATCACAGAGAACATGAGATGTATTTAATTCGTATTTTGTCTCAAACTTTAATAAATTGCCTACATATATAACAAAATGCATAAGTATCATATCTACACCTTTTTTACGACGACATTTTAAAATATTCCAGATTTGTACAAAACACTTGATCGTTGTTTATCACTCTAGTACCATCTATCAGCGCTGTGTGAACGTATAAACACCACTCTGATGGGGCGGTGTTTTTAATTATATTAAAAATTTATAAAAAATTCAAATATGAGAATTATTACTATAACTATTACAAAAGGAAACATTATACTAAAAAAGGCATTTTCTTTTCGTTTTTGTTCATAACTAAGTGGAAAATCATAAAGTAAACTTTGGGACAAAGAACGAAAATGTTTTCGTAGAGTCGTGTTATCACTATCAATGTATAGCCGGCGCTCTGGGAGACATAGACCCAGCTATCTAAATTCTGTCGGGATGCTGTCAGTTTTCAGTCCCTCAGTGTCCGTCAATTTTTTTACTTCTGTTCGCCCTCCTTAATTACCGAATAATGGCCATGACAATTGGTTATTATAATTTGTCTGTGTATTTATGTCAACAATAATTATCAAGTAAAGTGTAGATACCCAAACTCCACTTGATCGCGTGTATTGTTTATGCCTCTACCGACTCTTCCCTTGCCTGATTTATCGGTGTCGGCGTTCCTATTTACTGCCTCCACCCAGTTATTGATCAGGTCTATGTCTGAACTGTTATTGTTCCCTTGTGGTTTTCTTAATTGGTAAAACCCCACCGCCCTGCCGTACAAGTTTCTGATCCTTGTTCTTTCGCCCAAGGTGCATTCGACCATTATGTACTTGGTGTTCCTTAATCTAAATCTGCTAATGTATGCAGCCATATTTCCGTGTCCTGTTGTTAGTTGTACCGCCTTTCTGCTTAAGCTCAATCTCTCGCATCCCACCCTCTCAGAGTTGTTCCATGCCAGCTGCCATCTGTCGCTTGTTTTGCTTTTTTTCTCACATTCTTTTTTTCATTCACATTCTCACATTAAGAGGTTCCCAGATCTTAGCTATCAGGGTTGTCATCTTCTATCTAATAAACCGAGAATACCCTTGGAAATGTAGGCATTTATCGATAGTTACTCCCAAGTACCATATTGTTTCCTGAAATCTTTTAGTTTCATTGTCTACTCGTATTGACGGTGGTCTGATCTTTTTCCCTCCCCACAGCTATAGTGCCGCGGTCTTCTCTGGATTGTAAATCGCTCCGTTGTTCTGCGCCCACATCTTTCAGGTCGCCCAGCATTTATCCCAGACCGTACCTATATTGTTTTTATAGTATATGTTGCTGATCAAATGATCGTCGATCGTCTGATCGTCCGCGAACGCCTGAGTCCTAATGTGACAGTGAACAAGCACTTCATAAACAAGAGCCACAGCGTGAGTCCAAGACAGGAGCCCTGCGGGTAGCTCTGGGCAACTGTCTACTTTTCAAGTAATACGCTGTTGTTGGTGATGAAGGACAAATATTCCTCTCTTATATCTCGTCACTGGAAAATTTGGCACCTACACGAGCTACAGATTATTCGTTATGGAAACCAACTAGAAATCTGAAAAGGCCCAGAGATAACATATCTTAAAAAATGTCAAGGTTGTGCTAGGAGTTATAAAGAAATGATTTTCTTAAAAATATATTTAAGTCTTTCCCGTCTGAGCTATTCAAAGACGAAGAAAATCAAATTACATTTACATTTGCAGTTACAAGTTACATGAAAAGATTACAGTCAGAGAAGTTTATAAAAAACAATAATGAGAGAAGAATAAGATACATTGTAAAAAAGCTCTCGGATATTTATTAATAACCAAAAAGATTGTACAAAAATTAGTAGTGAAGGGTGTAAAATTATTAACATTTTCGTAGTGTTTAGAAAGTTACAAACAATAATGCCTATAAGTTTACTGTCGATAATCTCGAAAGTTTTTGAAAAATTTTACATAGAGGGGATTAATGATATAATATCTGATGACATGATATGTATATATTATAGAAGTTCTGTTTATAGAATTTTAGAATAGTAATGGATAAGTAGTGTTGCCAGAGACTCATCCACAACTTTTAGAAACTGTTACCGAAGCAACACAAAGAATTCTTAAAACTTTTGGATCTAAACCACCATGTTTGTGGTTAGACAAGAAGAAACCTACTCCACAATAAAAAAATATGAATTATCTATACATAATATCTATTTGCTATCCATTTTGCAAAAAGTAATAAAAATTTTTACACTTTTACTTTGTACTTGCATCAATACAGATGCTACAAAGTATGCTACAATAAAGTAAAATAAATTAATTCTGTATTATTAAGATATATTATTAAGAATAATACTTTACACTATAGAGGTTCTTGTGGTTTGACTTCATTCATTTTCCTGCATGTTGCCCAGCAGCTGTGATATATGTTGTTCCACGCTGTTATGATTTGTTAATCTTATATCATTTTTTAAGGCGAAATCTTAGATAACTTCGTAAATCCATTTGAGGTCGAGGTGTAGATGATTTTGATGTTTTAGTATAATTTCAAAATTCGCCATTGCCATTGCCAAATTAGATTTATAATTGATATTTAGTCTGATCTCTGTGCTTTTTGTCTAAAATGATTTTTTTTTCGATTTAACGTACCATCAAGATGGATGCCTAGGTATTTAACTGATTCTGTTCGGGAATCAAGCGTGTGTCAAATTATATAATTAGGTCCTTGTCATTTCGCCGCAACTTAAAATTAATATTGACGGATTTGGAGATATTAAGCTATATTTTCCAGTCTCTAGTCTACTTGTAGATATTGTTGCTTGCCACTTCTACTTTTTCTGCAATCTTAGCAGAGGTATATCTTTTGCCATAATAACTGTGTTATTGGCAAATGTTCTAAGTACAGTTTCTTTTGATGAGGAGATACCAGCAGTGTAGATCATATACAGGAGTGGTCCCAATATATCGACTGTTATCAGATAACCAAGAGAATCTCAACGAGATATAAGGAGATACTCCATTTTCATGTTTATATCGCAGTATTACAACTCATGCATAATACTCGAACAGAACCCATAGAATAAAACCATTTAATCTTGTTTATTGCTGTCAAGAGTAATTAAAAGAAAAACACAGTATTATAAATTAAAACACATTAAGTGTATTTTATATGTATTTTAATTCATATAAAACATTTCATTTGAGACTAAATAATATTTTATAGATTAGATACATACTTTCGTTTAATTTATTGTAAAACATATTGTATATTAATTTTCCAACAACTAGTAACAACGTTCTATTAAAAAAATACGTTAAAATTTTAAGAACAATTTATCTGTTGGGTTATTGTATTTATTAGTTGGTTTGCTAATCCTTCCTCAATTACATGAAGCACTACTCTATATATTTTATTGTAATTCGGGCAAAAATATCACAGTATAAGCTATAAGTTCATCAATGGTGGAGTTAATTTGATATGAATTAATACAGCCTACTCGAATTTGAACAGAATCTTGCAGTTTAGGGTGTATGGTCACCAAAGGCGGATTGCTGTAGCACAGCTGTAGATCATTGCAATTTGGAGTCACCAAAACTTAGAAATCTATTTCATACAGGGAATTCCATGGAAATATGGGTAAAACCGTGCTAATTAAAAGATTATCAAAGGCAAACTGGCAAATGGAGATGCAATGATACAAACAACTGGAAACTGTCTAAACATCGCTCATTTCTTCAAGAGGGATAAGTCTTCAAGAGAGTGTTATACAGCCTGGCTAATACTGTATATTCTAAGAAATCGGAGCTGTCTCTGAAAACGTAATATGTCGAGTGCAATAAATCCGAAACACAAGCATAAGAAGATCTTCATTTGTTTAAAGTGCAATTTGGGGGCGAAAAATTATCGGTTCTTAATTTTTGAAGATGAGATTTACATTTGGACGATATTAATTTTGGGAAATAAGGCATACTTTTTGAACTATTTTCAAATTACTAATTAAACTAACTAATTAAATATTAAGTTTCTTTGACTTTCTATGATTATTTTATAGGATTTGATTTATTTAATTAATCATGTTGCTAGTATTACTAGGAATTCAATCACGACAATATAGCGATAAGAATGTTGTAATTTACGAGAGTTGTGCTCGTTTAGAATGCACTTTTATTCGTAATGAAACATCCTAAGAGCCCTTATTCATGCAAAACGACGCCCTCGCACAAAACTATCAAATCGTAGTGGGCCGTAGATTTTCTCGGGCAAAAATTCGACTGTTATCGGAGTTTACGGCCGACATAAACTTGACTGACATACTCCGCAGGTGCGTCGCTCTTCAAAACTTTCCGCCGATAGCGCGGAATGGCGACAAACACCGACGCGGCATCTGTTCGACGCCGTCATTCTGGAAATCTTACGCTTCATCCGTCGGTTCAGGTTTGGATGGTTCGAATCGCACCCCCTCCCCACGCCCTGTCCCGCCGTTTCGCTCACTCGAGCTTTCCTCGTCATTCGATTTTGTTATTGGACGTGTTTTCAGTAAGATTCTATATGAGACTCCGCGGGAAATGCTGATCGAGGTGGTCTGGATATCTAAGTGTGGAATTGTCGGAGTATACTGATAAACAGTTTTCATGAAAGCGAAGTCTGATAGTATGATATAAACTATATTCTGTTTATCTAGAACGATTTCTTAACACATGGAAAACGTGTTTTTTTTGTTCAACATTGGCTTTATTCATCAACGTAATCTCCATCAAGAGCCACACAATCATTGCAGCGCCGCTGTAACATTTCAATACCACTTTTGTAGATCGATTGATCTTTTGCTTCAAAATAGGCCTGTCACCAGTTGCTGTCCACTCAGATGATGATTGTTTTGATTCCGAAGTGAAGTGATGGATCCATATTTCATCTATTGTCACATATCAATGCAAAAATTCTGGTTTGTTACGTTCAAACATAGCCAAACATTGCTTAGAATCATCAACACGTTCTCGTTTTTGGTCAACACTGAGCAAACGCGGCACCCACTTTGAACAGAACTTTCTCATAGTCAAATGCTCATACAATATAAAATAAAAACGTTCTTTTGATATTAGTTAACTCACGCAACATCACTTTTCGATCATTCAAAACGATTTTACGTCCTATATCGTCCTAATACGATATCGTATTTTCTGTTGTTACAACCTCATTTGGACGTCCAGTGCGTTCGGCATCATTGATGTCTCTAGGGTCACGTTTGAAGTCAGCAAACCGATGTTTTGTTATTGTTTCTGATGGAGTGAGGCCCTTGTAATACTTTCTAAGCCACTGCTTCGCTTGAACGATATTTCCCCCCCCCCAAGAAGGAGTGTAAAATAAAAATAAGAAACTGTTCTTGAACCATTGCATTGAAAATAACAAAAGGAATGTCACTCTTAGCCCAGTAACGCACAAACTTATGTTTTGAGTAGAATATCATGAAATTTTACAGCTTTCTTATGAGGGTTAGTACTAACTCAAAAAGCAATAAAATTAGCACCATTTATGTGTTCAGCCAATATGTTATACCTAGTTCTTAGGGTAAGGTACTGATTCATTTGTTTCAAAAGCATCTGCGGAGAAACACATTTTCAAGGCTTTCAATTTACTTCCTTTAAAAAAATATATTTGTACTTATTTATTATTAACCAGTAACCTCCAATATATAACTTGCAACCATATCTTTCTTTTCGAATGGTTAAAAATTATTTTTAATTATTAAAAACCGCTTTTGCGCTATAGCAGAATCCTTTGGAAAATAATGAATTTTATTTGAACCTTCACATCCCGGAAAACAACAATCCTATTATGTTTTTGCATTTAAACTAATACTATTTACTTTGAATGCTGCGAAATCCCTTAAAATTACACACAAAAGTAGAAAAGTACATAAATAACAGGTCAATTGAAATGTTCCCGGCCTACCATAGTAAAACACATTTTTTTGGCAAAATTAATTTTATTTTATTCAACATAATTCCCTTCAAGGGTGATATACTGATTATAGCGACCCTCCAACTTTTCGATACCATTTTGTAGTACGATTTGTCCTTTGCTTCAAAATAGGCGTCAGTTTCGGCGTTCACCTCTTTATTCGACGAAAATTTCTTCCCAGCGAGCATCTTTTGTTATCTAAGATCAGAAAATAGTCGCTGGGGGACAGATATGGAGAATACGGTTGATATGGAAGCAATTCGAAGCCCAATTCATGGATTTTTGCCATCGTTTTCACTGACTTGCATCATGGCGCATTGTCTTGGTGAAACAACATTTTCTTTTTCTTCAAATGCGGCCGTTTTATTAGTCGCTGTTGATGGTCCTTCCTTTTTCAAGGTAGTCAATGAAAATTACTTCCTGCACATCTTAAAATACAGATGCCATAACCTTGCCAGCCGACTGTTGCGTTTTACCACGCTTTGGAGCGGGTTCATGGTGTGCAGTCCACTCGGATGACTGTCGATTGAACTTCGGGCTGAAATGATGGAGCCATATTTCATCTATTGTCACATATCGACGCAAAAGCTCGGGTTTATTACGCTTGATCATCTTCAAACACTGTTCCGAATCATCAACTCGTCGTTGTTTTTGGACAAATGTGAGCTCGCGCGGCACCCACTTTGCACAGAGCTTTCTCATACCCAAATATTCGTGAAAGATATGATGTACACGTTCAGTTGAAATCTTTAGAGTGTCTGTTATTTCATTCAATTTTAATTTACAGTCATTAAAAATCATTTTGTGGATTTTTAAAATGTTTTCGTCGGTAACAACCTATTTTGCGCGTCCACTCCGTTCACCGTCTTCGGTGCTCATTTCACCACGTCTAAACTTCACTCAAAATGCTATAATTCACAAGCTAATGATCCGCTAGCTTTCAAATTTATATATGCATCTTTTGAGGGTTAGAGCTAACGAAGAAGCACCTGGAATTAATTCTAGTACCGCCATCTATGTGTCAGGCTGGAGACTTTTCAATTGACCTGTTAACCTAACTAAGATGTCTTACAACGTTTCAAATAGGAAGAAAAGAAATCTGTTATCTTTTTACCACCGACACTCTAGTGATTCAAACACGTAAAAAATGATTACGTGTGTGCTCATTTAATTTTGTATTCTATATTTTTATATTTTTTTTTTATTATAAGCACTGACGAGACTGTTATGTACTATAACATATACTACTATGTATTTGGTGATCACTTTTTACGTAAGAAGACTAAATTAAAAGTTTTAGGTTAATGTTATTTTTATGTTCTCTAGGCCTAAAAATATTTGTACACTTTTTTAAGAACAATATACCTATCCTTACGCATTTTTGATCACAGAAACAATATCATATCAGTCTCAATATAATAATCAGTCTTTTATCGTCTATAATTTCCTCTTAACTCAAAACTTAAAAATTCTTCTTGTCGGCTTGGTGGCGCAGTGCTGAAGGCGACAGAACGATTCACCTACTATTGCGATAATCGCGGGAACAAATCCTACTGGGGCATGGTCGTAAATTTATGTTTGTGATTGTTTAATATTTGTGATTGCCACCAGGCAAGAGTGCAAAATCCGACAAGGAAAATAATCCCACTCACGCCAGTAACCAGGCTGGGTAAGACCGGATGTTCTGGGATAATTTATAGGTTGGTCACTCGCCAGTTAGTAGGTTTAATGCCGAGGACCGTGGTTCGGAGCTCACATTAAATTGTAGGTTCAGTCCATATAAACTTCTAGTTGGTAAAAGGATACTTTAATATATATATATATATATATATATATATATATATATATATATATATATATATAAAAGAAATTCTTCTTGATTCACTCACATGATTTTGATTTAATGTGGCAAAAGGTCATCGATCAAGACGGTATATTAGTGCCAAAATATGGCATTTATTAGTGCTCGAAATGTATATGAAAACAATTTATTCAAAACATATGGAAAACACGATATCAATTTTTTTTAACCATTTTATTAAATTATAATAAATTCTAGTTAGATCAAACAAGGAATTCAAAGTATTAAAGATACAATCGTCTGGATATAAGGCGTTAGCGTCATTTTAGTTCGGCGAAACGTAACGAGGAATCTGTGGAAATTTACATCTTCGGCTGAAACCGAAATAATTACAAAAACAAAAGACGGCCCAGGTTGTATTTCAAGAGAAAATCCACGGAAATAAAACCGGAAAATCCTGACTGATTTATGTCGGTTTCCGTTTTAGGTAGGTTTTAGCACCTGATTGGCCGACGTTCTTATTACACCTCCTTTAATAAAAAGGCGAACTTTTATTACGGAATTTTCGCAAGAACAATTTTAAATTAATATCGATATTTTATGATTAGTTATTGTTTAGTTGCTTACTTTAAAATTAATATTCAATTCAATTTAATTAGATGGTAAAATAAAGTGGTTTTAACGGAGTAAGCGAAATTATAAGAACATTTGGATTTTTACTAATTTTAAAAAACTCTCGATGGCCCTCGCTTGAAGAAACAACATTGTAGGTATCGTTCGCCTAGTCGGTCGGAATGTGTGGCTGTCCATGCGGTTCTGTTTCCGAACACTCACTGCTATTTTGTGGAAGGAATTCCCATGGAAACTGAAAACACTAGTTGAATAAAAACTTGTTTATCTCGATGTTAAATGATAAATGTGGTCGACGGGAGAATGGATAGGATATTAGGTTAGGTTAAGGATGTACGGAAGCGCTATGGAAGTGGTCCTGTTACAAGAGGGTAGAGAAAAGAGAGCAAGACGTCGTCATGGTAGTCTTTTATAGACGGGAACCGCATCTTACCAATCCAATAGCGTTGCCAATCTTTGAACTTGATGTAGGTGAATAGGTGGTGGCCTAAAGGGCTGCAACGGTCACTACATCACTCTCCATCCTAGTGTAGCGGCCGTGGAACGTACCTCCATGTACTGCAGTTTCCTGAGCACACCCGCAATCACGCAATAAATCGCCTAGGGACTACTTATGAGATAGGGATCCAACTTTAGTCAGGAGTTTTACGGGATCAGTTGCCATCGAAGGAGTAGCAGGACGTCGTTAGTCTTAGGGCGTTCCGATTTGTATTAGGGTACCAATAAGTGTGGTGCCTTACGTGCCCTGTTTCGTGATATAAGAGTGTTGTTCTGTGATCTTCGTCTATCGTGCTAGTATCGTAAGATAACTTCGACCATGGGATGGTGATGCCTTCCTCGCGCTATCTTTCCATGAACATGTCGAGCACCTGAGTGGCTTCTGTTGAGCTGGTTGATCTGTTAGGCACTTAGATCACGTCGGGGTTACCAATTGTAGGTATCGTTCGTCTGGTCGGTCGGAATATCGATGCGATTGTTTTTCCGAACGCTCATTACTATTTCATGGAAGTAACAGTGGTTGAATAAAATACCGAAACATTTAGGTACTTTTCCGACTGTCACTGTTCATGTTCGAGTTGTTCATGTTCATGTTGTGACTGACACATGTTCGAGGTTCCCATTTTCCAAACTTTTAATTCTTGTCAAAGTTCATTTTTATTATCTTTTCCTTGTATTCTACCATTATCATCGTCATCTTAATTTTCCATTCCTTCCCCGATATCTTCTCATACATTATTTTGTTAATACCTCTCTTTCGTCTTCCTATCTTCTCGTTCCAGTTCCATATTCCTTGTCCACATCTATCTGTGATAATAAGATTCATAAATCGTTTTTATTCAACAACAAGTATTGTACAATTTAGATATTCTTTGGATGCCAAAAGTAGCTCTAATATCGCTCCAAATATCAAAGGGACTCAGTTTTGGTTTGTGAATCACTATTCAAATGACAGGTGGAAGGTAATTGTTAAGGCCTGAAGTAGCTAGATCAGTTCAAAACGTTGTCGAAAAATCTTATGTAAGTTTTTGTTATGTTTTAAGACAAAATATCGGATATCTTCGTGGATCTATTTGATTTAGAAGTAATCTTACAGTTTCGCTGTGGTATGTATTGGCAGCTGATCAAAGGACTTTGTTTTGCCAACACCGGAATACTTTTAGAACTTTTGAAATTGGGCACCGTAAAAAACTAGATGATAGATAACGTCCACATCTGTACATAGAACACAATTGTGTCAACTTAGTCACAGCAAAAATTTGTAGAATCCATTTAAATAGGCTTATCAAGGGACGAATTCCCATTATATTTTTGATTTATTGTATACTAAAATAGTTACATTTCAAACAGATGCAGGAGGTTCAAAAGACAACAGTAGTGAACGATTGGTGAAGTACACATTATCCAATAATTCGTTTTGTACTAGATTGGGTTACTAAATAGCTTTTCCTCTGTTCTATAGGAAGTCTCTTTCTGTATTCTATAAGTGTATATAGGCAAGACATATAGAAAACATTAACCTAATTATTCTTAATGTTCTAGAGATATTCTATTCTTAGAAAATATGCACCATTCTTGTCTTTTTAAAATGATTAAAGTTTTATTGTATATATGTTAAAATGTTGGTCGTGTATGATAAATCAAAATGTTGAATAAGATCATTCAACTCGGACTATCTCAATCTATATGGTCTATAATAAGATTTTCTTCAAAACCACCGTTGAACTTTCCACCTATATTCATTTTTTATATCCAACGTATAAATTTTGGAGGTGTAGGAACTATAAAATATTTGCATAAACAATAAATGCTTTTCCATATATTCAAACACGTTATTTCACTGTTCTTCTTTATTTATAACACGAATCAAATGACAAAGTTCAAAATACTCCTAACATATTGTCTGTTCACCAATAGGGTAAACTAAAAAAATTCAGTCATTTTCTTCAGAAGCTATTTATTATCTATTTTCGTAATAAAATTAAACTGTAAAAAAGCGACCTAGAAGGAAAGCGAATGATGCTAAGAACACAACATAAGTATAAAAAGTAATTATATCGCGAAAATAAGCGTGAAAGTCAAATACATAAAAACCGCAATTATTTCCCGTACTATCTAATAAAAGACCGAATAAAAAAATAGAAAGAAAGAGACTCGGGCCAACTTAACAACAATTGATTTTAATATTATTCATAGGAATCGTCCCAGGAGCGCCCTAGAGATCTTTATTTGACGCGACGGAATGGAGAACAATAAAGATAATGGCTTCTGAAGAGGTACTCGTTTTAGCAGCAATCAACATCTAATATGGCGGGGGTTAAAAAATTGTTGTTCTCTGGAAAAAGGGTAATTACAGACGGTTTGCGACTACGTGGACCGCTTGCCACTTTTTTTATTAGAAGAAAAAAGTGTTTATATAATATAATTTATATAATATTAGTTTTTCTCGTTTGCTAAAGTTTTTAATTAGTTATTATTATAGGATAAAGTTTTTCTTGTCATTTTATCCTAGTTAAAAAGAGATAGAATACTCTCCGATGTTTTGGAACATAAAGTCTATTCAAAGTTATTTTGTACATACGTCATCTAAATTTGTGACGTCAAAAAGTCACAATGTTGCCGCATTAACTCTTAGAGTTTTAGTTCAGTTTGGCTTCGACATACAACAAAATTCTAATCTAAATAAAATAATTGAACAAAAATATTATTAAATATAATTTATTTTAACATTATAGTACATCCAAAACTATATTTAATTATACAGCCACAATAGTTTAGAGGTTAGAGCTATAACCTATTATCATTATTGCTTTCAGTAATTTTGCATACGTCTGACAACCGGACGACTTTGATAAGCTTATTCGTCTATGGGTTCGAACTAATCAAACAGAATTGTGTCTGTTTTTTACTAGAATAAAATGAGGAGAAAATATTGTATGAATCTAACTCGAATTTACAACTTACGGCATCTACAAAAAAACTTGGTATGGACTATATAACCGAATCAATCATCTCTTGTCAAATATCTACAAAATTCTGCAAAATATTAGAGCTAATTTCAAACCCAGGGCGTAAAATTTATATTATATTTAAACAAAATTATATAATACAATTTAAGACTTTAAACAAATTAAATCTGAGACTAAATAATTAATAAAAACTACTTCCACAATAAATGGTAAAATAATTAAAGCATATTCAAAGCATGCGAAATATTGATACCAAGATGCCGAGTGACAGTTCTAAAAATGAAATGGAAACGTATCTAAGTCGCAAATTTTCAATGACAGGAGTGAAATTAAAAATATACTAAACTATAATAAGGAGCGATATTTAGTACGACATATATTTCTAATGTCAGGTAATTATGAAATATGATGGTACTGACATTATTACTGGAAGTTTATAGTACGGGTAATTAATTATGCTGAAGGGTCATAGTGCTGATAAGTCATAGTACTAATAAATAAACGCACCGATAAGTAATGATCATACCGACTGATAACTGATGGTATTAATATAAATTACCGACAATGACAATGGTAGACAATAGCATTGGAGGAATAAACATGATGGTTAACGACAAACTTAGTCCATAATAATGAAAAACATTGATAGACAATCACAAGAGAACAATAACAAGTGATAATAAATGAGAGCAATAATTGATAGCGATGATAATCTAGGCTATGCAATGCACATAAGGGAAGAAGCCAAAGACCACACGAGGGATACGGAGGAACCACTTTTGTTGTCCTTTATGTATGTTTTAGATTATCAATAAATCATGAATACTCATAAATTACTTCGGTTACATTGGCATTAGTAGTATTAGTGACCAGTAGGTATCAGTAGTATCAGTTGTAACTATAAAACTATTATATTTAAATTACACTAATTCAAGAATTATGGGAAAGACACGAATAAATAATAAAATAGATGAAAAATAGATAAAGAGAATTGGATTAATAGATAAATACAGAAAGATATATAAAATAATAAATGTTATGAAATTAAAAAGAGAAAACTCTGTGAATACTATACTGGGAATACTCTGTGAACAAACCATGTAATGAAACTCAGGTTGGGTAATACAAAACATGGTAATGTTTAGAGGTCTCTTGGACCTTTGAAGATTTTACATCTAGTTGAGCAATTGTTTCTATTGCTGGGTGTCTGCAAAGGTGGTAGATCCCACAATAAGATTTCTTACAGTTATTGTATGTTAATTGTATACTCATCTTTAGTTGTTTCCACTTTCAACACCCTATTTTGGAAATTGTCAGCATTAAATCATAAACTCATATTTAAAATGTTTCATTCAAGTGAACAACTAAGCTGCTAATTTCGAATTTTTGGGAAATACATACAGATGCATTAATCCCGTACTCGCCTTGCTTGTGTATTGATGCAAGTACAACAGAACAGTAGTTATAAAGTAATATTTAAATTAAGATTGTAATAAGTACATCTAATGTAAGATGCAATAAAAAAATTCCAATCTATCTAACATTTGTTCACAATTTGTCAATTTCTTCTCTGGTGTTTCGGATCGACTTCACCCAAACTGAAGCTGTTATTAACCATTCATATTTCCAGCATGAAGAACAATATATCTGCAAAGAAATATTAATACACGTTTATTTATTATTCCGATGTGTACCTTTTTCGTTTAAATCCTATATTACAGTATATGAAGGGATGTTCTGCATCCCTCAACGAGCTGCATATTTCAGATTAAAATCTCTAAAATAATTGTATTAAATTATTGTTATTTTGAAAAAACGATTCATTGTTTTTATCACTACATGTATTTGATATCTGATAGAGCTAACATCAAGCTGATCTTGATTAGTCATCCGCTTCGTATGAGGATGGTTTCTTTTCGGTAAATCCAAGATTATATTTTTGTTATTTTTTAAGATATTTCAGTAACCATGCCTATACTAATGTCTAGGGCAGCTGCAACACGCTAATAAATATTTTCAATAAAACCAGCAGAACTTACTATATGTAACAGTAAAAATTTTTGCATCTATAACGAATCTTCTAGCAAGAGGGGATCTTCTTTATCTGGTTTCTGTTCGAAATAACTGATTAGAGATGAAATATGTTCTCTCAGGCTTCGACATTTAAATCAGAGAAATAATAAACAGTTTTTTAAAGCAATCAAAGCGTTGAAATAACGTTTGCCAGTTTATAAGCTATAGTTATTATAACTAATATTTGGAAGCACTTTGCAGACGATTGAGCACCGAACGACTTTGCAGGCTTATTGGGTTACATGTTCAAACGTATCAAACAGCATTGTGTCTCTTTTTAACTAGAATAAAATAAGAATGAAAGTATTGCTTGATTATAAACGAATTTAATTGATGACGTGATTTCACTGTTATTTTGAATAGACTATAGCAATTCACGAATGTGCGGCTCATAGTGAAACCTAACTCTGTTCTCTATGACCCTTGACCAAAAAAGGATGACGACCAGTGACATAGTTTGTTTACAGTGCCCAATTTAATCATTCATTATCAAAATGCATCCAAGAATTTATCCAGAACATCGCAATATACTTGAATGGTTACTAGTTACAGCATCGTGGTTACGGGACAATATCCAGGAACTCATAAAATTGAACCGAACCAAACCACACGAACTTATATGGTGTGCAGTGTTACTATTAACTTTAGCTTAAGTAATCTAAGTTAATTTGGGAAAATACATCCTGTAGTTATCCTTCACACTTCACTTCACTCTGTTGTTTGTAAATTGACGCATATACAAGAGAACGGTATTAATAATTTAATATATAAAAATATATTATATAAAATAATCATATATAAAATTTTATACTCCATTATTGATGCAAGTACAACAGAACGAACAGTAATAAAATAATTTATGAAAATCAGATTTTAAAACAAGTAAAAAATAAATTTCGTTCTTCGTGTTCCATTCGAAATGTTGTACATTTTTGGTGTTTATCATTGTTCGGACCTCAAAATTAGCAACACAATAAAGGCTTGCGATCAATACATCGGTACAATATATTTTGTGTTACATGGCGATTTATATTTTAGAGTGTAGATTCATGTAAATCGGCTTCGTTGTTTAATTTTAATTTGATGTTGGAAATTGATATCGAAATTACGTATTTGTAATTGTATACTATACCAGTCAAATTATTAACTGTTTGCCAACTTGAAATGCTCGTATCTTTCTAGCTGTTTTCGTGTCGAATATAACAAATTGCATTCAGGATAACTAATTAACTTAAATTGTATATCATTAATATTAATTAAAATATATATCTTGAGCTTTGCGTACATGGAAAAGAAATATTGGACATGGTATTTAGTTTCATTTATATGAGATAAGTTAATTTCGCGTCAGTCGAACTGTTACTTACACCTACAATGATCAGTTGGTAGTAATTAAAATAATATTGTAAATAGATAAATAGGTTTAGGTAGGTACTAAGCTAAATTGTGTGTATATTGTAGAATATAAAATACGTGTAGTAGATAGGTTAAATAAAGTTTTCGTTTATTTTTATTTAGTTATTACAGCGATTATTATGTGCATATTTTACTTAAAAATTTTTTTTGTATTAAAAAGTCGGTTCAATTTTTGTTAAAATTATTTTATTTTCTCCCTTTAGTGTTAGATATTTATTCAATAAATTACGCAGTTAAGTATTACGTATTTTATTAAGTATTACAATGGATAGCTCAAGTAAAAGTACAGCCCGTTTGAGTAAAAATAGGAATAAAGGAACAATGGTTGAAAATAAAAAAGGTTTCAGGCCCCGGGGTCCGCTACCTAGTTCCAACCAAACTAGGACAAAAAAATTGCCATCCCTATTGGGAATCGAATCCGCGACTTCCGCGTGTGAGCTTAACGTTCCCACCGTTACAGCATAGAAACAGTTGGTTGGACATTTGACTTATATGATTGTGATTGATTGGACTTCTCATATGATTGTTACTGCTTAAAAAGCAAACTGAATGATCCTACCGATAGTACTTACTGATGATACTTCCGACTTTTTGTCACAGCTGCTCAGCAATAATATTATACACAAATATCTGATTATTTTAGATAAAAAAATATGGGAAAACTTTGTACGTACCATTGAAATTGAAGGATTTCTAACTCCCCCCCCCCCAGATCCTGACGAATAAAAAAAGAGTTTTGAAAATCGGTCCATAATTAACGGACAAATCGATGAACATACATTAATATATATATATATATATATATATATATATATATATATATATATATATATATATATATATATATATATATATATATATATATATATATAACATAGAACCTGCTCCATTTTTGAAGTCGGTTAAAGAGTGAAGCTTATCAGTGAGGCTTCAACATAAAGTTGGTGACCAATGCACCCAATGCAATTTAATACAATGTATTATCATCTATCGTAAATACTTTAAAATTAATTTATAGGCCTGATGTAAAACAATTACGGGCAAAATTAAAAATAAATTAGTAAGTATAAAGTTTAACCAAGATATTTTCTTTTCATTTAGTTAATTATTCGTTATAAGTTACTACAAGAAAACAAGAATAAAACGAATCTACTCTCTGCGTACTCTGCAAATTTATTCCGAACAGGTCTTATGCAAGTTGTTATCGTAAATTGTGAGAAAAATAAAAACGGCAACTTCTCAAAGATCGCGTATTTAACGTACTCTAGATTCTAGTTAATTTTTTTCCTTCGCTCTTGCCCGTCGATGTTTCTCCCTCGGACCGAACAGTTTGCCAAACTAATTAATTGTTCTTTTGAAGGAAAAATATTTTGCACCTCTTCTGTTTTAATCATAACTTCTAGATAGACCGACCGTAACGCGGAAACTTTTACCGTTTATGTTTTATAACTTCATTTTAAATTGATATTGTGATTCCGCGAGGGGTTTCGTAGAAAAATGAAGTTTTGCGGTATTATTATTGGTTGTTTTCTTTCCGGATGCGGACGAGCCACCTACAAAGGATCAGCCGGCTAGAGATAAAGGAAAAATGCCTTTTATTTGAAAATATATTCCTATATTAAACTGCATGGTTTAATATTATGACCCCGGTGTCTCTTCTAAACAGTATTTTGGATGAGAGTTTGTAATTTTTTGAATATCATGCATATATGGCAAGCAATATTATATATTTTAATAATATAAAAATATAAAATATATATAAATCAGTTTTAAAGTATAGTCTATCGATAGCCGTTACTTTTTCCTATCTTTCAATTTACAAATTCCATCTCGGATCAAGTTGCAAATAGAAGGAGCAAAATCTGGAAAATGAAGCGGGTGGAGTAGAACTTACCATTTCAATATTTCCAAGTTTGCTTTCGCCGGTTTTGAAACAAGTGGTCGAGTGTTGTCATACTGAAGAATAACATTGTTGTATTTTTGCTCATACTCCAGTTATTATTCGCACAATACTTGCCTCAAACACATCAATTGTAGTCGATAGCTATCAACATTGATGGTTTCAGCGAGTAATGCCTTCAAATCCTAGTCTTCATTTTTTTTGGCCCTTCAGAATGCTCTTTGATTTCGGTGTCAACGTCATTACTTTTAAAACGTTGAAACCAGTATTCACATGGTGAAATACATTAATTAATATGGAACATGGTTACCATAAAAGTCACACAGCACTCGATCATCTTCAGCAGCTTTTTTCTTCAAAATGAAGTAAAAAATTTAAACTTTAAAAACAAATTCAGACATTTTCAAGGCACTGAAAATATTTTTTGTTCACTCTTCGGTGAAATGACACATATCTGTCATCCAGGCTTCAATATGAATTTGGTTACGAATGTATCCGGTGCGATTCAATACACAGTAACGTCGGCTTGGTTGGCGCAGTGGTAAAGGCGACAGGACGGTCCCCCTACTGTTAGTCGCTACTATAGTCATACAGAAATAGAAATTTAAGTTCATAGGAAATTTTGGGAAAATGTTTCGCGACGTCCAACATCTAGATGTCGCTACTTTTAACTTATTACTTGCTTTAATCGCTACGCCATAAGCCCAGAGGGGATCTGATTGGCTCACTTCGTTTCTATTGTTTATTTATATTGAGCGTCATTTTCAGTATGGCTTACGTATGAAATAGTGCGTTTAGAGATTAAATTATTAGTTCACTAGTAGATGTAAGTCTAACTAGTAGATGTAGTACAAAAAGTAAAGTGAATTAGGAAGTGTTGTGTATCAGGATGTATAGATAGTAAAGAAATACAGAATCTTTTCGTTCGAAGAAGTATTTGGCTCTCATTAACAAATGGTTGATAACGTTTAAAATTCATCCAAAACCGATTGGATTAAGTACCAAAGAAAAATTATGACCGTTAGAGTATGTTTTGTTGTTGTAGGTTGTAAGAAATTAATGTCCTTCCGAAAAACGCTATGCAAAGGGCTATATATTTTTCTTCTCGGATCAATAGTTGCAGCTCAAATAAAATAATGGCTTCTGAATGCAAATCTATTAAAAGAGGATTGACTGATATTCAATACACGAGAAAGTTTGGTGTAAAATTTTTTACCCAAGTAAGAACACATTTGCTAAAGAGTCATCAATTTAATAACTACCTTGAGTGTAATTATTCAAATAAATATATTTGCTTAAGGCTACTTAACCAAGATAGTTTGTTTGCCTCATAGATAGTCATTTGCCTTTAGGTAATTGTGAAGAGGATGAGGAGGGCTCTAAATATTTATATTCTATAATAACCGGGGATGAAATGAAAATACTGTCAATAGGTCTTTGAGCTATCTCTTTTATTTTATTCAGCGATTTTGCCACGTCGGATAGATACTATTGAATTGATGACACTAAACAAATATGTAAAAGGAAAAAGACGGAAGGGATATATTTGATTTGCAATGTACCAAAGTTTTTTGTTTATGCTTATATATATATATATATATATATATATATATATATATATATTATAGATATATTTATTATATATATATATATATATATATTGTTTTTTATTTAAATTTCATTGATTAATTAATTAAACATGACGTCAAGGCTGTCACGTGCCAAACATTACTAATGAGCCAATCAAATGTCTTCACAGTAAAATATTTCTCTTACAGGTGCTTATAATGGATATTTAAATTGACTAACCAAATTACTTGAATGGCTAATTATAGTGCCCTCTGGATGTTGGGCAAAGCAAAACTTTGCGCCAGAGTCCCCTATTGAGATACATCTCTATTACTCTATGGCTATAGTCGAGGTTTCGGATCCTGCTGGGGATGGCCGTAAATTTATGTTTGTGATTGTTGGTCGTTGGTGAAAAGGAGACTTTAAAATATATATAAAAAAATTGCAGAGGAACAACATCTGGATCTGTCCAGTCTTATTTGTCGTCCTGGTTCCAAACCTATGTTAAACGATAGGTCCAGTTAGAAGGAAGAAATACTTTTAGTTTGTTCATGTTTTGCCCCTAAAATTGAGGCTGCAACAATTGGTGATCTGGCAGTGAAAGGTCCAAACAGAGTGGCAATTTCTTAAGAGCTTGGACATGTTCACGTAGTTACTCGACATAATGAACAATTCCTTTCTAACCCCATGAAAAATTTGGTATCACCGTCCTCGGTCTCAATCAATCTACACACATGCTATCGTAACTTATATATTACAATATTACATATAAAATATAATATAGTGTAAACCAATATTATACCTATAAATTAGGATTGGTTTACGATGATGTTAGATGGCGTTAGTGTGTATCGATAAGTATATAGTATATTATCGAGCCGGTATATGAGTAAAGACATAACATTGCTATTCAGCAAGACAACGTTTGACTACTCGTTGCAAAACCTTTGAAAACATACTAGTAAACATTAAAATGGGAAGTTCTATCCCACCCGCCGTATTTTCCAGACATTGTTTCTTATTACGACGCATGAGCCGTGACTTCTCTGAGCAGGGCCTTACTTCGTATGAAGATAACAACAAAATGGGGTAATTTGTGGATATCCTCAAAAGATACATCGTTTTTTCGAGATAGAATACGTAAATTATCTCAAATAATGGGGAAAGGTAACGCCTGTCGATGGACTATACTTTGAATAAAATTCAGTGGATTAATTTTTAACAATAAATCTTTAAATTAAAAAATAACAAATAAAAATATTTTATAAGCCTAATATAATGATACGACAAAACTATGCGGATTGTACTTCTCTTTATTTATTTTTATTCGACCTATTCTGTATACTAAAAACAAACGCGAAACTTCTAAATTATTCATTACAATAGCGCCCGATTTTTTTGTTTCATTCTTAGACTATACTCCCGCTTGATGAGTCAGACGACAGACCGGGCATCAATAGGGATACGGCGGCTTTTAAATGGCGTCCAATCCCATCAAATTAGGGCCGTTTTTTATCAGTTAAAATCGCGAAAAGCGAAAACGAGCGAAACGGCAGACGCAGAGATCATATTTCATTTTTTTTCACCCTCCAGAATCATATGTACCAATTAACCTTCCGCTCGTTAATCATTGTGGTTGTTAGCTAGGCAAGGATTGGTATTGCAATGAATCTCAATTAAGATTTCGGTCTGGGTCAGCTGGGAATTATACTTTTTTGGGGCACTATCGATAAATGGCTTGATGGCCATTCCATTGTCAGTTAAGGGTTAGAATAGCAATTATATTCGTGAAATCTTAAATAAAAACATCATCGATTGTTTTCTTTTGTCGTTATAATACGTCAACCATTAAGTCCCAGACGAACTAATAATATTTAGGTAAAATCCATTTTATTAATCTAGTTACCTTGGTTCAGCTCTCCTTTTGAGAGAAGAATTTGTACTTCATTCCAATAGTTTCGCCTTCCAATTTTTTACTTCTACTTCGTCATTCAATTCCTTAGGTGAGCTGTTCTCATTAGAACGTGTTTTTGAAGTCTGCAAACAGCCAGTAGTTACTGATAGTTAGGTCTTGACAATGTGGTGGATGGTAAAGCAATTCCAAACTAAAGAAAAAGCAAAGCTATTTCTTTAGTTTGGCATGGTTTTCATCTTGTGACACGGTGTAAAATCATCGTAACTTCCAAACTAAAAGTAAGAATAACTGACAGACTTATTTTCCTGATACACTTCATCTGAAACTTTGTAGAACATATTAAATTATATTTGATTTTCTCCACTTTTATATATAATTTAAGGAAATGTGTTATTATAATATGTTTAAGGAAAAAAAGAAACACAAAAAAGATCAGATCTAAGATGTGAAGGTTCAAGTAGATTGAAATGATATTTGACAATAAATAACGGTAAACTTAAAGGAATTTCTTGTGAGCCTCTTTCTACATCAAGATTTCTGATAGTAACTTTGTTCTTTATATTTTAGATTAGATTATTATAGACACAATTGTGTAAGAGAATTGCTTAACCAAGACGAATTTTCTAAATATACTTTGAATAGTAAGTCTTTCATTAAAGCCTGTATAGAGAATTGAATTCAACTTAACCTATTGTAAAGAAAAATATGGATAGTCCATATTAGAATCTTCAAAAAGAATTAGAAGTACAAATATAATCCTCTTTTTAAATGAAGTGAATTGATATGAGTATTTATTTTGCGCGTTCTCTTTTAAGTTTTATTTTCCACCAATGTCCAGGGTACTATTGTGGTATAAGTTATTTCAAACGATGATTCTAGTTTCTGGGAAAAATCTATATGACCCTTCAATATCAACCACTATTTTACAAATTTTCATATTCACGAGTTCAATCACTCTAATCAATCAATACAACTGAATATATACATTTGGAGCTTCTTAGTAAGATATGATTACGTAATTCCCATTCTGACTTCATGTCTTGAAATATTATTTCATCCGTCTCTTGCATACTTACACTATACTGATTATATTCACTGATTCAGCATATCTAGTTTCAATGGTTTCATTGATTGTTTTCTCTTCTTCTAACTGGATCATTTTTGTTAACTTTTATGCTAAATACTTAAACATATTACATGCAATAAAATATAGGCTTTGAAATATGAGATCCTTGACTGATTAGTTATAATTTAATTTAATTTTCAATGATCGATTTTGTAAGTTAGTTGGTAAGATGCATTCAAAAGTAGTTGAGATATGATGGCAGATTTCGTTTCTTTCTTATTCTTACAACGTCTTATATTAAAATTAGCATCGCAAAAGAGAAGAAAATAGTGACTGGATGTCATGATAATTAGTAGTGTAAACATATAAAGAGTTATTGAAGAGTATTAAGGACTTAGGAAATAACTAATGACATATATGACAAGTAATTATTACAAGTGATCTTTGCGTCAGGCTTGCATCATGTCGAGAGTTTTATGGAGATTGGAAAAGTTGTTAACTGTGGGGAGTAGATTTAATAGTTTGATCAGGTTCGAGCATCTCAGGATGGATTGTTTCATCTATTTGGTCCCGTAGCAATGTCGCTAGATGAAGTATGTCGATTTATCCCGATCAATTAAATCGCAATAACATTTGACTGAATGGGTTGTAGCGACCTTGAGGCATGTCGAATTTTACATCGTGGAATAACGGTCTACAAAATACCCAGAACACGGGCGGGATGCCAGCAGCGCCAGCTAGAACCCGATAACGAATAGCTGGCGGCAACCCCAACAAGACGTTTGTCTGGGATGTTATTGAAGGGTATTTCGATTCATTCAGTGCTCAACCATCGTTTGATTTAGACGTGCCACCATCGACTGCCCAAGCCTCGTCTCCAGGTAACATCGCTGCCATCCGTTTTATCTAATTGTATTTTTCACATTTTTTTGTATAGCCAATAAATAACGGTCACATAATGTAAACACCACTGTTTGATTTCGTTTTACTTCCATTCACCGAGCCACATCATTTACCCTAAAGAATGAATGACGCTATCTGGGAAGATTATATCTGAAAAGTTCTATGGACTCTCATCTTTCTGATGTGATTCTAGAACCTATTGATGCTTGACCTATTTGATGTTCGCTGGTGATACAGATATTGTGGTTTCTAGCATTGTTCATGATATCCGAGTAGTTCGCCTAGCAGAACAATATGCGTTGATAATGAATTTTTTAAAAATTGTTACTACATTATTACCAGTCGTTGCTGACCAATCTACAATACTTTATAATAACTTAAAATTAGGTATATGTCTATAAAAACTCATCGACCCTATCATATTCATCGGTGTAATAATGTTTTTGTAAACACTATCGTTGTTCTATTAAATGCACCTCACTACACCACTACATTATATAAAATTAAATGGTATAATTGTTTTGAGTTTGTGTCCTGTTCCACCGTTATCCAAGAGTTGTAACACTTCGATATTGATATGAGAATGAGGTCTCTTCTTATGTCATCATGGCGATTCTTATAATTTCCTGAGTGACAGTCGGTATCTGAACGTTTTGGTGTAAGCAATCAGTCCAATAGTATCTGGGTATACCTACAATACTTAGCAATACTTTATTCTAGAAAACTTATATTGTATTTTTAAGTTTTAGGTCCATATAACCATATAGATTTCAATACTTATTACTGATAATTAATGTTTTTTCTTTCTATTAACCAATACATTTTCCTATATTTGAACTCTATTTAATTCCTTTTCTTTTGATAGTTGATAATGATAGATGTCGTTGATATAGGAATGTTAGAATTATTTAATGTTGTTGTTGCTTGTTCGTTCTGATTATACATGAATTCTACATGTACAGATTTAGTTTTGTTAATTTTTATTTTTTAAGTTTGTTTCCAATTATTTATATTATAATTTGAATGTTGTAATTTTCGAGTGGTTTCTTCCCTGTTGTCTCCGACAGTGAGAAGAGTATTATCGTCAGCAAATGTAGCCATCGTGATATTTTTAATTGGTGGTATATCAAAAGTGTAGAGTAAGTAAAGAATTGGCCTCGATGCACTTCCTTGTGGTATACCTGCTTTAGCTTATTTAATTGTACCGAGATGAGGCGGGTTTACACATTTTGGCTGTAATATAAGATTTTAGTAATTCAGTCTGTTGTTTCCATTTGCGTTGGTCTTCATACTTATTGAAGGTTTATGAGACATCTAAGACTATAATTAAACATACCTCGTTACCTTCATATGATTTTTCAATTTCTGTTATTCTATGGACAGGGTCAGTTGTTGAATATTTTTTGATAAACATAAACTGGCGTAGGTTATTAGATTTTTTCTCTTTATTTCGAATTAGTGAAGACATAACCAATGTATAAAAAACTGACAGATCCCAAGATGCTGCAAGTAAGTGCAGATGTACTTGAGATCAGTAATATAGGAGAGGAAAGAGGCAACACTGAAGTAATAAGCAGAATCGGCCAAACTGCAGGAGTTTTTCCTTCTCTAAGAAGATGTGTGCAGAAGAGAGAAAATTTTACAAACAAGAATAAAATCAATCTCGTTTGAAGGCCCTCTGTATGTCTAATGTTTTGTATTGTTTCCAAACTTGGATATTGACCGACATGTGTAAAATTTAAGTCTTTCAAATGCGACGCTTAGGAGAAATTCTGGATATTTCGAGATCGTATTAGAAATGAAATGTTATTTTGTGGCACTAAAGTATTGCTTCATGGATTAAAATATTCCACGTATTTAGATAAACTTTCTGTTACGGAAATCGAAATTATTTTTTTTGCCAACATAATATTTTAATGTTCAATATAAACTGTTTGCTTGAAACATTGCAAGCACTGCATCTTCGTAGCTGCTGAGAATATATATGGCTTTTATTGACTATCCATAAACGACGTTATAAAGCTTCAAGCTAACACAAGCAAACAAACTGTAATATCAGAATCGATATCGTCGAAATTTACCTCTTCCTCGAACAATTCCATCTTATAAATTCGGCCGATATTTTTCCGAAAACCACCAATGGCAAAATTTAATTTCTATAGCAATTAAATTGGAACTGCGCGCATCCAAAAACCGCCGAAATGAGGCGGCTTTCAAATAATAATAATAATAATAAAAGGCTTTGCTATTGTGGCATTTTTTCCACGTTATTCCGGTCTATTCTAATTGAACGCGGCGGTTTTATTAAATTAGTGACGGACTGAATAATTTGACTACTTTCGGGCAGTTACGATGTACATTGTTAAACTGTACGTTATTATTTGAGTTATGTATTTATGATGTCATTAATTTTTTTTATAATCAACTAAATAAAAATATTTTATATATTAATCGGCTTTGCAAGAGTGTTTTTGCCTCCCTTTTTGAGGAAAGCGGAGGCAGGAGGTGTGAAACCTAACACAAAACACAAAATATACTTACAAATATTTTAACATAGGTTCTATTTTCATTGGACCTGGTCGACGCGTTACCAGCTCTAACTTTTATGCGGTATATGTTGTACGTAAGCCAACTATGGAAGCGTAATTTTTAAAATTAAAATCTGGCAACGTTGTATCGCAATACGACGGCGGCAATTTTGAACCGGAAGACAAATCTATATATTTTATATTTGAACCGATAATAAAATGGAAAGTGAGTTTGTTAAAACATTACTAAATGAAGTTATTTCATTTCAAGAGGTGTTATTTAAGAATTTTGTGTTAGTTTCGACTATTCTCATATTGTTAGAACTATTAAAGAGTTATAGAAAGTTTGGATAAAAAACGATTAAGAATAGTACGATCACGTAAAATTACACGAGGGTGGTTCAAATATGATCGAGACAAATACTCTGACACGTTTATTTACTATTGAAAAAAATTACAATGTGCAGTTCTTCTAGGTCTTTCCTCTCACTAGTTACTCATTTTGTCCATCTTTCCGGAAGTTTTTGATACCGCTATCGAAGGATTCCTTGGGCAACTCGGACAGCCACGTGCGTACGAACTCCTCTACCTTGTCGTCAGTGGTCCAAACATGTGGTAGTCGCAGGGTGATAAATCCGGATTGTAAGGGGGGTGTTCCAGTAAGTCCTCCTCTAATTCCGATATTGTATCGAGCGTGAGACGAGCGGGATGAGGGCGTGCGTTATCCTGGAGAAGACTCACACTTCGTGCTGGAAGGTTTCGGTTTCCTTCGGTTTGCGATTAGCGAGTTGCACGTATGTTTTCAGGAGGTTAGAGTAGTATGCAGCACCAAAGGTACGTTGAGTGCGCATGAAATCGACGTACAGCACGCCCCGCCGGTCCCAGAACACCGTACACAGAACCTAACCCGCGGACCTGGTTGTCTTCGCTTTGACTGCTTTCAAGAGTGTAATAGTGTACACATATCTCGTCTGTAACGAAAATTCGCATTAAAAAACCGCCCCCCTCCGCCTTCGTATCGCGTCAATAAACGGCGACAAACTTTCAACCGCGTAAATTTTTGCTCGAAGTTTAGGAACCTATCGAGTCGTTATTTTTCGATATTGAACGTGTTCGTGGATAATAAACTCTACACTACCAATAGTGATGCCGAGTTCAGCCGAAATGTCTCGAACATTCATCTTATGGTCCTTCAAAATGAGTTGTTCTACGCGGCGAATGTTCTCTGGTGTGATGCTCGTTCGCGGTCGACGATCATGCGGCTCGACGGTTTCACGGCCATCCTTGAATGATTTGGCCCATTTAAATATGGCAGCCCTACTCAGGCACTCGATACCGAACTAATTTCACGCCTTCCCACACTAAAAAACGAATGACAATACGTTGTGCTACGGCGGCCGGCTCTTGACGTTCACTCATGGTCGTAGCACTAGCGTGAAACATGCGCTTCCGATTAAAGCTATGCCACAATGTTCGTAAGGGACCCAGCTATCGCATACTCAAGCCACGACCTTCAAAACATACATGCGCGCCATCTACAGCGTTTGTCTCCATCATATTTGAAATTTTTTTTGAGAGAACAAATTAACGTGTCCTCTTTTTACACATTTATCCATTTTTCCTCTCTATTTACAAGATATTTAGAATTTCGAAATCAGCTTTTGATTTAATTTGATCTCTGGGGAACAGAGGACAGCCTCAAAATGTTTTTGATGAAGAACCGATTGTAATTACCCTGGTTCTTGTGATATGGTATATCATCGTACTAGAGAAAATTCTAAAGGTTATTAAGATGTTTCTAAATTCTAAACTAAATGTCGTTATTATAATGTTAATGTTATCTATGCCCGTATGAGATGACAACTACATACATGCTCTTGTCTTCCAATATTTTAATTGTATTGGTAATGATCTTGACAATATTATGTCTTAACTATCTAGAGTTAAACATTTTAAGGGAGCTCATGGAGTCTGTAGCAATTTCGTGACATCTATGCTTATCAAATAGTTCTGCTGTTAGAATACTAGTCACTAACGACAGACTGAAATGTTGTTTCCGCTCCATAGTGTATGGAGACCCTGCATATTCAACTTTTCTGCCTCTGTCTGTATAGATGAAATGAAACTCTTTTTGCTTTACCCCTATATCAGTTTCTCGTGTTGGATACGTTTATGACAAAGTTTAGTTGATTCCGTGGAACCAGTTTTTTTAAAAATTTAGTGTCAGAATACTGAACGATAGTTTTGAGTGAGTTAGGCAACTTCTTGGTAGTAGTTTACCATAAATTAAAACCAGAACTCAGAACGTTAAGTACAGATATAAGTATTATAGTTACAAATGATGAGGAATTACAAAACTAGGGTAACATCGGTTTAAAACAATATTTTACATTTTTACAAGATGCATTTGGTGGTATAGTCTATCCAAAGAAGCAGTGAAGTCACGTCACAAATATGTATAATGTGTTGCCTATTGCAGTTTGTAATTTCGGTTTAATACCAGCCACTATTTTCCTTCTCATTTTATTCCAGTTAAAAAGAGATATAATGCTGTCCGATGCGTTTGTAAATTAACGTGCTAAAGTCGTTCGCTATGTGCTTTCTATGGATACTTGGATATAGGGATAGCTTTGAGAATAAGTGATTATTTTAAACACTGTTGAGAATCATAGGATTTAGACAGGTGATAGCACAAAGATAACTCACGAAGGAGTCATTGATTTTGAAAGAATAAAATGTTTTAAAGCATATAATAGAAGTAATTACTGTCTACAGATATAGGTATTTAAAAATGGAACATTATGGCTTCATTGGAAAAACAAAAGTTATTAGAAAGAGGTAAAAGTTAGAGTAACATTTGATTAGGTTTTGTAAATCATAATATTTTTCAAAAATTAATTGCACATATATTGTTATTCGTGCTAGAAACAGGAATTTAACAAGAAGATCCCAATAATTAGTATTAAATACCATGTTAAAGAATTAATTATTTCAAACTGTCACTTGGTAAATATAAACGAGATGTTTGGTTGTACTTTAAGTATTTTCCTTTTTTTAACAGATTAGTTGTTGACTTTAATACTGGCTCAGAATGTGATAGGAATGAATGAAACTTTCTGGATGTGGGATTATGATTCACTGCTGATAATACTAAGACAGGGTGATGAGAGTGGAAACAACTAAAGGTGAGTATATAATTAATATAGGATAACTGTACAAAATACTATTGTAGAGCGTGAAAGAGGTATGTTCATATAAATGTGTGCAGTTCTTCAGAATATGTATGAGCATTTGGTTAAAATTTACGAGGCTACGAGGCTTACGAAAATGAATACTGGCTGTTTTTCAAATATGGAAAGTTTATTGAAGAGAATGCAGTGATTAAATCTAATTTTATCAAGAAAAATGTACATAGGTAGTAACAGAAGAAACTAGGGAGAAATACTGGAATATTAAAATGATTTGACATGAAAACACAGCAACGAAGGAAGCAAGAACTAAACATATAAAAAGGTAAATAAATTCTCTGATGAAAATAACATTTATTTCTTGTTTTGCATTCCTTATTTCATTGTTTAAAACATTGTCTATTGATATGGTTGTCTAACACGCTACGTTCCTTAGTAGTAGTGTGAATAATATTTACGCTTAAGAGCTGTAGTACTCCACAATGACAGTATATTTAGTAATTTTAATGGAAACTTATGAAAAGATGAAACTAATTTTAGATTTAATCAAATATAGTTTGTGCTGAACAACTTTTAATGTTTCTACATTGTTTGGACTACAAGCAGGTTTCACAAATATTGTTGTTTCCTCTGTTTGTGGGACAGTAGAGACACTAAAAACCATTATGAGGTTAAATATTGGCCAAAATGAACTCTGTTTGTGGTAAATCAAACGTCAAATATGAATTTCTTATGCCACAAGAAAATGGCTGTCTGTATTTAAAGACTGTTTTCTCTAAATTAAGTGATGCTAAATGAAAATGAGGCGTTTTCGTTGGCCCTCAAATAAAAAACCTTATAAAAAACAATGAATTCGATGAAAATCTTACCGCGAAAGAGTTAGCGGCTTGATTATCTCTAAAGAAATTAATTCATGGACTTCTTAAACTGAAAATACCGAGTTTTTAGTGAACGACTTGTTACAACAATTTATAACGATGGGGTGTAGAATGTTTTTAAAAATACATTTTTTTCGCACTCAGCATATAGAATAGCACACAGAATAGAAGAGCATCATCAAGGAAGATAGAATGCTAAAATATTAGCAGATTACCGCTGGTTGAAACTGATGATGAAAGAGGATTCTACTGTTCACAAGAGGAAAAGTTAACTTTTTTTGGGTTCATTTTTAAAAATTTAAACTACTTACCTCTTAAACCTGAGCTATTTTGATTCATTGTTTCATTCATTCATTCATTCATTCATTCATTCATTCATTCATTCATTGAAAATATATATTACTATTTTTTTATAAATTTAGTCCTTTAGATGTACTATAATGTTAAAATAAATGCAAAATTAAATGCGACAACATTGTGACGCCATAAATTGAGATGAAGTGAGTTCACTGCTACTTTAGATAGACTATATATTCGACGTAATCTCTGAGGTGCGTTGGCTGTTTTATTGGAAGGACTATAAGTATATTATTATAACACATTCAGGGTGTTTGATTTCGAATAAAAAACGATTTAACATTCTTTATCGGGTTCAAGTTTATCGAGGATGTAGAGCAAAACGTGACCGAATCCTCCTGCCTAAGATCACCGCCCAATAACGGCAATGTTTCCCCTAAAAAATAACGCCGTTTTACATCCGCCATTGATTTCCATAAGCGTTTCGGCCATGGCGTCGGGAAGTTGGGTTTTGAGAGAAATATTTTATTATCATTTTTCTCCTGCAAGAAATTAGCGTCGAATTCAACCGCGGGGCCCGCATTGCAGGCGACGGGGCCGTTCCGTGTCGAAAAAGAGCGGCCGCGTTAGGATTAAGGTCCTGCGGGAACGGCGGGAGACAATTTTTCATATTTTATACCGGAGCTTGTTGTAAATTTGCATAATGGCTTTCAAATCAGTTGAGGATGTCCCCGTCGAGGTTAGAATAAATGTAAAACGAAACACATTAAGGCGAATACAGGCCACAATCAATAATCATTTTATTTCCTCGGCCTCTAAATAAATTACGAGGGAAACGTTTTACATATAGCGTCGTCTTTTTTTTTCTCGCCGCCGCCTCTCCTCTCTCGTTCCCGTATCGTTCAATCCAATTTTGGACCGACGTCTTACTGTTTTCGTTATTCAAAACGCCCCCTGGAGACTGTAGTTTCGATGTTTCCTTTTCTCGCATTATCTAATAATGAAATTCCTACTGTATACGGATGAATTGTTCTCCTCCAAGTACCAGGAGGACGACGCCATCTCTTCATCGGTTGTTTTGGAGAGGAAAATTAAACAAAAAAAAACTTTAGGAATTGTGGTAATTCACGACTTTATTGGTCGGCGGTTTAATAGAGGCAATGAATATACTGTCAAATTTCTATTGAATATGTCATCACTTTTGTTTTTATTTTTGTGCATAATTGTCCACATTTTTGTAGTAATTAAGTTAAATATTGTTTGTTTAAATGCAAAATCATAATATGACTGTTATTTTCCAGGATATGAAGGTTGAAATAAAATTAATTAATTCCCAAAGGACTCTACTCTAGCACCGCAACGGTTTTTAAAAGTAAACAACAATATACTTCAAAAAACCTCGTATGATCTTCTACATGAAATTTTCGAACATGTTTATTTTTGCATTTCTCATCGACCAGATGATTATGGAACCAAATGTGAAATATCATTGCCTAACCAAGATGCAGTTCCTAATTAGAATTTCAACAGTTAGTATTTCATTAAAATCTAAATCGATAATTGGATTGAAATAAATTATACATGTATGTATATTCACAGACTATTTCCCTTAACCTATCTAAAATGAATATGTGGCTACAAGTTATGGTAAATAGTGGAATCAGAACTTACTTAGTTCACATTAAAATCTTCAAAGATAATTAAACTAGTAGAAAAGTATTTTTTTTTTAAAGAAAAAGAATTAAATAGAAAGTTTCGAAAACTAAATATTATAATACATGTTTCTCCGCAGATGCTTTTAAAAAGGACGAATCAATGCCTTCAACTTATCTTGCTGATAAGAACCACACAGTATAATATCAAAAAAACTAAATGCTACCACATATACAGGTAATAATGAAAGCAAGAAGACTATTAAAGATATTTTTATGATTCTGCTTAGAATAGTGAGTGACAAACAAGGTGAACGCTTGTACCAGGATATAGAACAGATAGGAGAGCTTTATCAAGGAAGAAAGGATGCTAGAATATTAGCAGATTACTGCTGGTTTGTAATTAAAGATGATTCAACTGTTCAATCCAATTTTGGATCGATGTTTTACTGTTTTCGTTATTCAAAACGCCCCCTGGAGACTGTAGTTTCGATGTTTCCTTTTCTCGCATTATATAATAATGAAATTCCCACTGTATACGGATGAATTCTTCTCCTCCTAGTACCAGGAGGACGACGCCATCTCTTGATCTGTTGCTTTTGAGAGGAAAATTAAATAAAAAAAAAACTTTAGGAATTGTGGTAATTCAGGACTTTATTGGTTGGCGCTTTAATAGAGGCCTTGAATATACTATGCGTTTGTTGTCAAATTTCTTCTTTCGATTTTAAGTTTTGTGAGATATTTGTGACAGTCAACAGATTTTTTTATTTTTGTGCATAATTGACCACATTTTTGTAGTAATTAAGTTAAATATTATTTGTTTAAATGCAAAATCATAATATGACTGTTATTTTCCAGGATATGAAAGTTGAAATAAAATTAATTATTTCCCAAAGGATGCTACTCTAGCACAGGAACGGTTTTTAAAAGTAAACAACAATATACTTCAGAAAACCTCGTATGATCTCCTACATGAAGGTTTCGAACATGTTAATTTTTTGCCTTTCTCATCGACCAGGTGATTATGGAACCAAATGTGGAATATCATTGCCTAACGAAGATGCAATTCCTAATTAGAATTTCAATAGTAACTCTTTCATTAAAATCTAAATCGATAATTGAATTGAAATAAATTTTATATGTATATTCACAGACTGTTTCCCTTAACCTATCTAAAATGAAAATGTGGCCCTAGTCGCGGGTTCGAATCCAGTTGGGGCATGGTCGTAAATTTATATTTGTGATTGTTTAATATTTGTGATTGTCCTAGGCAAGCGTGTAAAATTCAAGAAGGAAAATGATCCCTGTCACGCCATTAACTAGGCTGGGTCAGACCGGATGTTTTCTGGGATGATTTATAAGTTGATCACTTGCCAGTCGGTAGGCTTAATGCCGAGGACCGTGATTCGGAGCCTACGTTAAACTGTAGATCCAGTCCAGATGTAGACCCTCGTTAGTAAAAGAAGACTTTAAAATATATTAAAAAAACTAATATTAATATTTAAATAATTTAATATTATTGCGTTTTAATTTTTAAATATTAAAACTTCATCTTGCGCAGAGATAATTAAACACAGCATTCAAGATTTGCATAGATTCGTTTAAAATAATTTTTGTGGGTTTGTTATTAACGATCTAACATTTTGTTTAATGACTGTAAAAATAAAAAACTTCAGAGTAAAAACATGTAGATATATAAGAATAGCTGAACTAGCATATTAATTTATCAATGTTACATACGTATATGAAATGAGAGAAAATACTAATGACGGTAACCGAGTAAATTTAGCTGGCCCCGATTGATTAATTAATTCGAATTCTTCCGAAAAATATGTTGTTAATAAATTGTCTATCTGACATTTACATTTTTCGAATCGATCTAAAAATCAACGCTAATTGTGAGTAATAATTCTGTTTGTTTTGTTGTAGCACGACACGCAATTAATTGCCTTTCTGCCTTCAAGCGTTAAAAATAGCACCAGACCACTTAATTTACTAGTAATTAACTGGAGAGTTCCATTAGTATTGTCTTTATTGTGTTATTTTTAACATAAATTTTATCCTAATATCTTATACAGTGTGTGTTATATGAATGTTATTAGTAGGCAGAAGTTTAATTGTAGAAAAGTACGGAAGTTGGGAAATAACTTCGGTTTTTCTTCAAAATCGCATGTCTCTAGTAATCTCAAGGAAACCATGCTAGAGTGTATTTGAAAGGTAGCAGTCCATAAACTGTTCTAGATATAAAGGTAATTTGTTTAATGGGTCTGAAAGGTAGTGTCCTAAATAACTTCACTGACTATTCTCTTCATATTTTCACTTCTTAATTCATAGCATATTTTATGGAGCTTATGGCGAGTTGTCAATATCAGAATTGGTTTTCATTTTTTCGTTCTGAAAATTTCGACGTTAAAGATGAGCTTTGTCCTTGAATCACTGAAAAAGTAGATGAAATTTTTAAAATGTTGGGGTAGATTGACTCACAATATTTCTAAGCAACTAAACATCAACCATAAAATATTGTGGAACTATTTACATAAGACTAGATAAAAAATAAATAAATATCATTGTATTTTACATAAACTAATTTATTCGGAATTTTTATTAATGTATTATCGTATTGAGGAACTGGAAAAGCCTTCATACATTTTGACATTCGTACATTTATAATTAATACAAAATATAAATTATTTTAAAGCTCTGATTCTAAATGTTTATTTGAGTTATATAACAGGTGGGGCAAAAGTCCCGCTACCATTTTTGAGGGACGTTTAACTCAGTTTCGATTTAACCATTGTGTTGTGTAGACGTCTACATTTTATTATGAATAAATATATGCTACAAGAACGAGCAGAAACAGTGACAATATTTATTGAAAACAATCGTTCCATTACTGCTACTAAATTGCGTCAAAAATATCCTAATTGTCCAGTGCCTCACAAAACAACTATTTATCGTTTACATTCGAGTTTTCGACAGTATGGTAAGATAACAGACAGGCCTGGTTCTGGAAGACTACGAACGTCTCTTAACGCTGAAAATGTGGCTCTGGTGCGCGTTAGTGTTGCAGAGTCTCCAGAAACATCAATTCCAGATTACACATAATTACGGAGAGATTTTGATCAACGAGTTGAGTACAGTAATGTAATCCTAAGGCTGTCTGGTGAAATTGAAGATTTTTCGTTTAACAATTTAATGATTTGTCAGTGGCCACGTCAGTAAACAGAACAGTCGGTTTTGGGGAACACAAAATCCTCAATTAATTCATGAAACATCATAGAATTCACTAAAAACAACTGTATGGTGTGGTATTCATGCTGGAAACATCATTGGTCCCTATTTTTTGGAATGTCCAAGGTGTTGCAGTTAATGTTACTGCTGAATGGTACCAAGACATGATTCGAAATTTTCTTGTGCCTGAAATGGAAGCATAAAGGACTAGAAGACATGTTGTTTCAGCAAGATGAGGCCACAACACACACAGCTCGTTCAATCTCCAATTCAATTATTGATTAACGTAGCAGGACTTTTGCACCACTTTGTCCATGCATAGAAAAAACCTTTTTTTCTGTCAGAAATATTAGGTAATAATAATGGTCTAATAATTAGGTAATATTAGGTACTTGCATGCATTTTACTTAGAGGCATATATTCGAAAAATCCGAAAGCTCTCATATGAATTGGCTCCAAATACCAGTTGGAACCATTTATATATCCCTGTTTCATTGTTGGCTAGGTAAAAACGACAGTTTTCGGTGGCGTATTGTGACCACAGAACAGAGATACTTAGAATGTAATCTCCCTTGTATGAAGTTCACAGCATTGTTAAGGCCATTGTATATTGCTTGCCAAGGCTCGGCTAAATGATGAAAGAATCAACAGAGTTCTTTCGATACGATATTGCAATGTTGCCAGAATTATGAGTAATGATCATAGAGTAATATATAATCTATAGTATCTATCTACGACACGGCTTGTTCAAAATATCACAGTAGACTACTAATAGATGGCAGTTAAGGGCAGCAGTGATGCATTTAAAGTTGCTGCGCGGGAAATTTAAAAAGCCAATGGCTTATAAATCTGCCCTCGTATAACAAAGGGGTAACTAACAGTGATAAGGTAAAATTCAAAATTGTTCAACATTAAAAAAAAGCATTAATAAAATAAATAATCGATCAGCTAATATCGATTCAGCGTCGAAGCAAACTTTTGACAGTTTTAATCATTACGAATTATCACGGAAATAGAATCTGTTTGTTTTCGTGTCCGCACGAATTGTAATTCCATCAACGTTTCGACTGTATGCTGATATGACGTATCACGATGCATCGTTGAAAACCGCAATTTTTTATTTTATCGTCCTCCCCGAAAAAAAAAAGTCCAACTGTTTAATTCGGCCGTGAAATTTTCATCGGTTGACGTCACCGATGCGCCATTTTTTTTTCGATCGGCCTGCCTCTCGTAATCGTGTTATATTGGACGAGGCATTTTTGACCACCGCCAATTCCGATATGGCTACGTATGATATAAAATGAATTATTAAACGATTTATACCAGTGTTATACTGATAACAGCGGGTGCCTTGTGTTTATATGATAAATATTGTTCACAAAATATATTACACACACACACACACATTTATATATATATATATATATATATATATATATATATATATATATGTATATATATATATATAACAACTTGAATACACTTATTCCAACGATTCCAATTTTAGGAATCTCACCTCTGTAGTGATGATGACCTCTGACCTCTTTTTGAACGATTAGGATTATTATTAATTTTTATAAATTGATGTTCGATTCCGAATTTGAAGAACAATATGTTTAAAAAAAAGAGATTAGTTGTGACTCAATTCTTAGGCAGTGTTTGTAAGTGCGAGTTTTATTTGTTTATATTATTTATTGATTTTTTTCTTAAAACGCAGAGAAAGGCACGTACCATGCAAAGAACTGAACATTGTTTCTGCATTTGATTGGGCCGTTATTGCCACATAAAATATTCCAACATGTTAAAAGGACCTTAGAACTTCATAAGAATTTATTTGTAAAGACGCGACGCTCAGAGTCACTACCTTTATGTATTTTGTTGATTTTACTATGTTGATGTTGCTACGTAACTTGAGTTTCATCAATTGATGAATTTATTCACAGAGTATTCCAGTTTTCTTTCATTATTTTTATTCTATTACCTTTTATCTTTATCTATTTTATTATCCTCATTTTTATGATATTATCTTTTTATCTTACTTATAATTCTTAAATTATTTTATTTTGAAGATTATAACGGTTTATGACTGCAACTCTAAATTTTAAATTTTAATTAATTTATAAGCCTGAAATCGATAGAAAAGTAACTGAAGTAACTGATGTATATATTAATTACATTGATAATTTGATGGTTTACTCAGTGGTTCACCTCCAGCTGATGGAGGCAGTGTATCTAACGTCTTTGGAATTAATGTGAAGCCTTTTGCCTTGTGCGCATTACATGTTCATCATAGTCGGAATTAAGTGAAGTGAATGCATAATTTTATTTATTGATTTTTTTGTGATTGGCTTTATTCTACCAAGGCCTACTAATACTAGTGGCAGGATCTTGCGCGTATCCTTCTTTTAATCTCATTGCAAGTCCATTATTGATAGTGTTACATGTGCTAATACTAAATGTATTAAATCCAAATTTCGCATTGCACATAAATATAATATTTCTAAAAGAATGGTATATAAATAAAGTAATATTATTTGATGTAGTATAAATAAAGGACTAAGAAAGTTTAAAAGAGTACATATTAAAGTTCTCCAACATGTTTATGTTTGAATATTTTTTAAAGTTGATTCAAAATTTTATTTTAATAAGCACAGTAGTAACACTGATTCAATCTTTCCAAAGCATGAGAAAATTTGCTTTTGAAATTCTCGTAATGGATTTACTTTTCATTGCGAGTCACAACATTCTAAACAAAGTTTCTTTTTTGTCTGTCTAGCAATGAAATTGCGACGCTAAAATGGCTTAATTCTTTAATTTAATTTATTAATTATTTAATTCATTTTTTGTTCTGGCCTAAAATCCGGCGGTGGAATGCATGACGCATACTAGGTGGCGGAGTGACAAGTTGGACCAGGTTATGTGAGACTGCCTCAAGGAATAACAATACACTAAACCGAAGCCCCGCCTCACATTTGACCTCTGTGGATCGCTACTGCTACTGCATTAAGTTTGGAAGTATGGCACCCGCTGATCGGGCAGCCGTTATTGGGCACGAGAACCCGGCGAAATAACAGATAGTTAAACTAACTATTGATTCGCGAACTCGAGTTAACATAAGACTGGATACTGCCGTATGGGGGCAAAAGTTATGGCTGTAGCGATAGATGAGGTCGTTTCAACCTAGCAAAGGGGGAGGTTAGCGGTGACACGGTGTTGAGCTCCCAGCATGTCGACCAGCTCGCGAAGTAGAGCGTTTACAGAACTTGAGCCCAATTGTTGTTTGTGGAATGATTGAGTTATGAAGTGCTTGATTTCTGGAGTGTCAGTTTCCCTGTGAATTTAATTATTTCTGACAAACCAAGTAAAGCGTTTAAGATTCTCCTCAGGAGCTTATTTTGGAAAACTTTTTGGTAGTTCTTCCAGTCGGTCTTCTTCCTGAATCTTGTGAGTGGGACTGAGTGATGACGGAGTTTCCGAGTTTGAGAAGGACCGGACGATGATCAGAATCTAGTTCGTCAAGGACACCGGAAAGGCGATTTACATCTTGAAAAATAAATAAATCAAGGACTGTTGCTGCGCTTTGAGAAGCGGAACTGGGGTGATGGGTGAGCTGGCAGGGCAAGACCGTTGCTCATATGTGCACTTAGAGCTACGATAGTAAAATCGTTTGAAATTATATTTTCAGCAATTCGTAAGGTAGTCATGTTCCCTTCTTGAATGTTTCTCGTTGAATGTAAGCATCTGGAGAAATTTGATATATTTGAACTATTTTGTTCTTCTAGGCTGTTCTTTGTCATTGAATTGTCATTTTCATTAAACAGCAGAATATCGAAAAAAGTATAGAATGTCGAAATTTCGTTAGTAGGGCCTGTATACAGTAACTCAATGAACTGCGATTTTAAGTAGTATTTACTTTAATTACTCCCATTATTGCCAATATAAGCATAATCAGATAATATAATTTAACAGATTTAATACACACATAATTATTAAAGATTATTAAAAATGTGGCTACAAATTATATAATACTAGCGACCCGCCCCGGCTTCGCACGGGTGCAATGCTGATACTAAATTAAATACACTAACGAAAAAATATGAACGTTGTATATAAAAACATAGCGGCCCGCTCCGACTTTGCACGGGCATAAAATATATATGCCTATGTCACTCAATGAAAACATGATTAAAATCGATCCAGTATTTTTGGTTCATTCATTACTGCCCTTGGCCTGCACGCATTAAATTTAGAGTAAAACAATTCCTCTTCCCCTACACTTACTATGAAGATTTCCTGCTATCTTTGGAATATCTAAATTCATACAAATTTTATTACATTACACATTTTTAAACGCAAATTTTAAATTTGTAATATCTCCGAAAATATTTGTTTAATTTACATGCTGTAAGGAACCATATTGATCTATATTAATTGCACACTGTATTTAAGGTACTTAATTCGATAAGGATTAATGCCGTATTGCTTAAAATAGCTTCGTAAATAAGCCATTTTCTCACGTAAAAAGTAAACAATAAAAATGGTTAATGTGGGTTATCCCTAAAAGATAAACATATACCATCGCGGACTTTTTTGTAGACCTTTTTATGTTGTACAATACTGTAGTACATTAATTTGATCTAACTCGGAGGGTTAGGCAGCGTTTTTGCTAATTGCTAAATAAGCCTAAAAAAATAGGTTAATTTACGACATCACGTTAGAAACCTCTAAAATTAGCAATGTTGCCTTAGTATATTATGCATGTATTATACATATAAACCTTCCTCTTGAATCACTCTATTTATTGAAAAAAACCGCATCAAAATCCGTTGCGTAGTTTTAAAGATTTAAGCGCGCATAAGGCTATAGGGACAGAAAAGGCGACTTTGTTTTATACTATGTAGTGATTAAAATTACCATTAAATATTATCAATTAAAAATGACGAATATTATATGAAAAAATTGAAGAAAAAGCACTATTCTGCATCTGCACCCGCGACATCCCTTAACGTAAGTTTAAACTCAAGGTTATTGAGGTGCAGAGAATACGATCATAACTAGTTAAAATATTTTATTATCTAAAATGATACATAACAAATAATTAAAATAAAACACTATCTACAAAAGACTTTTCAGGGCTTATATAAAAGTTGGTTATTCAAATGACACAATTAATAGATTAGAGGGCTTCAAAATGTTCAACGAAATGTCTGGCTACCGCCACCACTCTCGATCTGTATTCATCTTTCTGAACCGAAGTGTTTAAAACATCCTGATAATTATCTTTATCGAATTCTGGCGTGTTGTTCTTATCGACCAGAACAAACATAAGTATCATGGGACATAGAAGAGCACCATAGATGGCGTATTTCTTCCAGTGTGCGGTTAAATCAGACCTCGTGAAGATGCTGGGATCGGTGCTCAGCTCTAATAAGTAATTTGCGAAGTGGTCATAATAGAAGTCCAGCATTAGATCGAATTGGGACAGTCCTTCTTCGCTGGTACACGAATAGATGAACTGGCTGAGATCAAACACCGGGCTGTTGATGGAGGACATTTGGAAGTCCAGAAGAGCTACTTTCGTACAATTTTCGTGTTCGGTATCATCGTCCTAAAAGCAATTAATATTTATGTCATTAATATCATTAATAATACTAAATTTCAATAGTTTTTTTCTAAATATATAGGAAATATTTACTATTTTGTAGTGAATTACATTATCTTTAGTTACATATAGTTGCTTCAACAATGGTTTAATTATATTTATTCTTCTACAGTGTGTAATTTGTTCTGTAAAGCTCGATTTCTTTGTTTTCTTTTACCTTACATTAAGACAGCCCAGCAGTTAACAGTGAAAATCTTAAAAGGATTCTTGTGGAAAGATGATCATGTATCATAATAATTTGTTAAAAAGTTTGTCGTGAGTGCCCAGTGAAGCTTGATAATGCCTTATTGAGACAAATAAATATGGTGCTAAGTGTTTGAGTGGGTAATGTGTAATAATTTGTTCATCACGAGCTTCTCACAACTGACCAAACAGTTGGAAACGTGTTATCTTGTTTCACAACAAGGATAGACCATACAGATTTTTATAACTTTTAGCAAAATTTTTAATCAAAAACTTTCTTAAGAGTATAAATCTACACTTGTTACTAGATAATGTTAATTTAAGGTCATTTAAAATAACTTGTTCTTGTTCTTTTTATTAAGAAGTACCTACCTCGTATTTAAACAGGAAATTGCTGTTCCAACAATCTCCGTGCAAGATAACAGACTGGGGCTCATCGTTGTTCAACAAATCCACTAAAATGGCAACAAAATCCTTGTCGCCAGTCCTCGATCTGTACTCATTCAGCAGATCAATTTCGTTGAGGTTCCTCAAGATATTGTAGACGTTTTTTTGACCGACATTGATCAACTTTCCTGGACCACTACACACGAAGTCCTTCATCGGATTATTGATCCAGGTGTGCGTGATGGACTCGAACTCGTCCTTTTTCTGGTGTTTAAAGGCGAATGATAGAGCGTGCCATTCGGCATACGCTCGCAGGACGAACTTCATATGGTTCAAATCCATGGGTATTTGTCGCTTGTGTATGCTGAAGCCGGCTCGTTTGAGGTTCTCGAGGATGATCACTTCTTCGGTTGCTGTGAACTTTGAAAGGAAACATTTTGGGATGGAATTGAAGACGGGTAAGTTCTTTTCTTGTTGAAATCGATGGAATGCCGGTACTACCTGCAGAATATTTCAATAATTTAATATTATTGATTATTATATTTGGGTCGCGTTTTATTTCAAAAATGCTATTGTCTTTTTTACTACAGTGGTATAATATGATGATATTATATTAGGCGTTTGTATTTAAGTTAATCAACGATGTCTATTGATGAAATTGATTTTATTTGTATTAAAAAATTTAATCTGACTATTAAATTCGATGGATTTGACATTTTTCTACGTAAATTAACAGTGTACTACTTAGTATTATTTGGTTATTAATTTTTTACGGCCGATAATCATGGAAATAAGTTTCTGGTGCTTGAATCTAGAATTATTTATACTCCAGTTGCGCCTTTATTACTATTTTTTTACTTTATTTATTTTTGTTACTACATTTTTGTATTTTATTACATTTTGACAGCCACACTGCATACTCTGACTGTTGCACCAATTAATTTTATAGGTTCGGAGCTTATCTCTTTGAGCAAGATATGGTGTAATGATAATTTATATCCCTTTGAAGCCCTTATGCGCTTTCGAAATGAAAATTTTGGGTGCCTAAATTAACCAATTATCACTTTCCTCTCTTCTGACTGATATTGGTTATTCGGATTTTAATGTTTTCGGTATTGTACTAGTCTTTTTTGTAAACTTTTACTTAAAAAAATAATTTTTTGAATTAAATAAATAATTTTACTTAAATAAATAATGTTTGACGCATCATTTAAGTACAAAAAACTCGAATATTCGACCCTGAATCAGTATTGCAGAATTAAACTGTAGTTATTAAGGTGTTTTATATATATTATTGTTTTTACAAAGTATTTTTCATGAGTATTATATATCATATATATCAATATAAATAAGCGCTTGATACGCCTATAATCAGTTTTCCTATTAGTTTACGTATCAATATCAATTAACCACTAATTAATTTTGGATCATCTTCATTGGAATTGATGGTTCACTGGCTACAAATGAAGTGGCAATAAATATTAAATATTCAACACTACTTACAATGCTATGTGGATTCTCAGATGGTGTAAACTTCAAACTAAATTTCAAAGGTAACCATAATTTTCAGTAATTTCGTTGAAGTCTCTTTGGAAAAAGTTAGTTCAGTATAAAATACTTATACAATGAAGTTGCACTATAACCTGTTTAAAAGGAACATAGCTCAAAGAATATTCAAAATATATATGATAACATGATCATCAGTTAGTAACGTCATTATCAAGATGCTTTGAAGAAATCCTATAAAAAGGTACAAAATAAGAGTTACTTATTTCGTATTATTGAGTTATAAACTTTCTAGAGCCACAAATTACTTTATGTTGATATTCTACACTTCATCAAGCACTTCGTCAGGCTCCGTTGGTATTGGTCTCAACAATTTAAGTGGTGATTTTGATACAAGTGATAATCAGATATGACAATATATGAGCAAAATGTTTGAAGATACAAATAGAATTTTTGGACAATAACTTGGTTCAAACTCCCAACACATTTTCAGACATTTATAGCAATTGATAAATCAACTATAATCAGACATTTATAATCGATGAAAAGGATTCGAAAGGAGGGAAAATAATGTTATTTCGACACGGTATCGTTTTGCTGCTAGAGAGATGAACACCATATATATTATATAGGTGTAGTGTCTTCAATTGCTCGCTGATTTGGATATAGAAACTAAATACAACCATTAAACAACTTTAATTAAACTGACTTCTAGTATTTGCAAGGCAAACAACCTTAATTGAAGTCAAATAATGTAAATTTATAGAGTGGATTCCTAAGTCTATTAGATAAGATGGAATAAAATGTTCCATTGTTACGAATTATCGGCTATGAAAACCTATCGTCTATTTTTCTACATTAAGAATTTATCTTCTAAGTGAATGCAAATTAGAAGAAAATGGTTTGGATACAAGAGATTAGATTTTGAATATGTACAAAAGTGGAAAAACAATTGTTATATCACTTCTGCAACATTATGCGTAAATTGCGTAAGTGGGATCATGACAGCATCATTTGTGATAGTATACATAATTTACTGCTTTAGAAATTATAATTATAATATTAAAAATAAGTATGAATTTACAAATAAATTTGTATTTGAAAAATATAAATATAAAACAACAAAATATATGACAACTTGGATTTTAAGCTTCAAAACTATATATGTTATATTTTGCGAAATTAATATTATCACAGATTTATACTTTTTCGAAAATATCAAGTTTCGTGCCTGAAGACGTGCATTTTGACACGCATTAATTTTCTTAATTAACCAAAATATTTAAAATCATCGTTTGCTCATTGTAAGCGTGGTTTCGAAAATACACAAGATTCAAATTCATTCAATAGTGTGACTTCAAAGTACGTAAGACAAAGAACGTTCTCATAAATCGAAAAAATTTGAAAATGCGAAACTGCAAGAGTTATTGGATTAAGACCCAATTAAAATTCAAAAACAATTGTCAGAAGCGTTAAATGTGACATAAGAAACGATTAGCGACCAATTACGAGGAGAATATACAAAAGATGGGAAAATGGATGACACACCAATTTTCTGGTCCAGTCACCTAGCAAAGCTGGTCAATCGACTTCAAGGCCAAATCGATATGGTCGCAAGACCATACTCTGTGTTTGGTAGGACTAGAGTGGCGTGGTGTTTTAAGTAACGGTTGAAACCTGGTGAGACAGTTAATAGTGATCGCTACTGATAACAAATGATCAAGTTGAACTATGCATTTGATCGAAAAACTTCCAGAATGGGCTAGAAGACACATTTAAATGATTTTACGGATTCATTAAAAGCACTTGGATGGGACATATTATCAAATCTGCCGTACTCCCCAGACCTTTCCCTATCCGACTGTCAACTTTCCGCATCAATGGAACATTCGCTTTGTCGAGCAGCACAATTTCGAAGAAGTTAGACCCGTAGTAACTGGCACCATGAATGGTTTTGCTCAAATGACAAACAATTTTTGGAATGGCACTCGTAAATTCCCTGAAAAATTTGCAAGATGTACAAAATAAAATATTATATAGTTTTTTTTTTCGAAAAAATCGGCAGTGACTCTGATGCAAATAGTAGACGTTAAGCCCAAAGTGTGTATCATTGAATATGTACGTTGTGATTTTAAAACTATTATTATTTTATTTTACTATTTTATTATTTATTAAATTATTATTTTTATGTATTTTCACTAATATCATTCTAATGCATATAACAGGACAATTGGAAAGTACCCAGCCTGACACATAGATGGCGCTAGTAGATTTAAATCGATACGTTTTTTAGATAGCCCTAATCCTCAAAAGATGCGTATATAAATTTGACAGCTGTTGAATCATTAGTTTGTGAATTATAGCATTTTGAGTGAAGCAACTTTTGTTAATGTGAAAAGAATGGATAAAAAGGAATTTGGCGTGTTGATAAAATAATGCTTTTGAAGGGAAAAAATACAGTTGAAGCAAAATTTGACTTGATGCGGAGTTTCCGGACACTGGTCCAGGAAAATCAACCATCAGCGAATGGTATGCTAAGCTTAGACGTGGTAAAATGAGTACCTAAGACGGTGAACGCAACGCCCAAAATCGGTTGTTACCGACGAAAACGTTTAAAACATCCACAAAATTATTTTGAATAACGTGAACATCATGAACATCATGAATGTGACATGTGTCACATCATGCGTACATCATGAATCATGAAATCATCATGAATGTTTGGGTATGAGACACCTATCTGCAAAGTGGGTGCCTCGCGAGCTCACTTTTGACCAAAAACAACGACGAGTTGATGATTCGGAGCAGTGTTTGAAGATGATCAAGCGTAATAATCCCGAGTGTTTCCGTCGATATGTGACAATGAATGAAACATGGCTCCATCACTTCACTCCGATGTCCAATCGACAGTCATCCGAGTGGACTGTACTTGATGAACCCGCTCCAAAGCGTGGAGAAACGCAACACTCAACAGAATAATTTTAATTGACAACCTTGAAAAAGGAAGGACTATCAACAGCGACTATTACGCAACGCTACTAGACCGTTTGAAGGGCGAAATTACCGAAAAATGGCCTCATTTGAAGAAAAAGGAAAGTGCTGCTTCGTCAAGACAATGCACCGTGTCACAAGTCAGTGAACATGATGGCAAATATCCATGAATTAGGACAAGGAAGGACAAATCGTACTATAAAAAGGCATTGAAAAGTCGCTAGGATCGCTATAATCAGTGTATCACCCTTGATGGTAATTATGTTGAATTAAATAATTAATTTTGTTAAAAAAATGTGTTTTACTATGGTTGGCCGAGCACTTTTCAATTGACCTGTTATCATACATATTAAAAAATTCAAGTGCAATAAAATCATGCTCTCTTACCTTAGTGTAAATATCGATTTCACGTTCGAATCCATCCCTTATTGGTAGTTTATCTCTCAGCGCCTTCATCATCTGACCATACTTGATGACCAGACTGTACTCCCTCTTGTCGCCGTCGAAATTTTCCGCTGTTATATCCACGAACGCTATATCGCTGCCGTAATGTTCGGCCTTCTCGTCGGCCCCGTAAACTTTCAGGTCATATTTCTCGATGTTCTTCTTCCTGAGCGTTTCGGCACTGACCCATTTGTGCAGATCGTTCAGCAGGGTTTCCGTATCGAGTTCGCTGCCGCTGGCCATGCCGTCTCGGGCTGTGGATTCGATGGTCTGGAGCGATGGAGTTGGTCTGTTGCCGCTATGATCCTAATTAAAACGGTATTGAGAACCATTGCGAGCTATTAAAAAACGGGCGGTGCTTGATTAGAATTTTATTAGACGCATTAAACCAGTTAACAATATCTAGAGAAATAGAGTGTTGACTAAATTGGGAGAGAAAAAAGCAGTGGTGTCACTATATACGTTTTTATATATACGTTTTGTGTCAATATTATTTGCATATGTTTGCAATTAATTTTGACCGTTTTCTAAATTTTTTAAAGAATTTATTTTTTAAAGTTAGTAAGTTTTTTATTATTTAATTATTACATTGTTACTAGACGCTTTCGACTAACCTATAATTTGTCTTTATGATAACTTAAATCTAGGTATATAACTGGGTATATAACTATCTCACTCTCTGGTGAAATAATATTTATATATAATGTCACTGCTCTATTGTTTACTTTACACGACTTTGACACTACACAACACTACACAAGATCAGATGGCTTGATTCTTTTGAGTCTGTGTCCTGCTCTGGTGGTATCCAAAAGTTGAAATACTTCAATCTTCTCATGAGAATAGGGTCTTTCTTCATATTCCCTTACAGTTCTCTTGATTTTTGACTGGCAGTGGGTATCTGAAGGTTTTGATGTAGGTAGTCAGTGCTGTATTATATGGGTGCGCCCAAAATACTGGACTTGGTTCTGAAAAATTTGTATTTTGTTTATATTACTCTATGCAGAACATCCCCATAATTGAACTCCGTTTGTCCATACAGATTTCAGTATTTATTATATAAGTAAAAACATAATAAACTGCTATTAAGCAATTTATTATGTACTGATAATTGTGATTTTCTTCCAACTAGCCAATACATTTTCCTATATTTCAGTTCCAGTCCTTTTCTTTTCTTGTTTATATGTTCCTTCCAGCGAAGTTTTGCATCAAGATTTATTCTGAGATATTTAGCGTTGTTGCTATATGGAATGATAGTTTAGGGTAAATGATGTGGCTCGGTGAATGGAGGTAAAACGAAATGAAACAGTGGTGTTTACATTATGTGACCGTTATTTATTGGCAATATAAAAACAATATAAAAAATACAAATAATGAAACGGATGGCAGCGGAGTTATCTGTTGACGAGGCTTGGGCAGTCGATGGTGGCACGTCTAAACCAAACGAGGGTTGAGCACAGAATGACCGAAATACCCTTCAATCATATCCCAGATAAACGTCTCGGGGTTGCCGCCAGCTATTCGTTGTCGGGTTCCAGTTGGCACCCCGCCCGTGTTCAACATCTGGGATTATATTTCTGGGTATTTTGTAGACCGTTATTCCATGATGTAAAATTCGACATGCTCAAGGTCGCTACAATAGTATTATTTAATGTTACTGCTGCTTGTACGGTCTGATTGTAGGTTAACTGCGCATGCATAGATTTACTTTCGTTAATTTTTATTTTCCAAGCTTGTGTCCAATTATTTATATTGTTACTTGCCTGCTGTAATTTTCGTGTGGTTTCTTCACTGTTGTCTCCGACAGTTATAATCGCAGTATCATCAGCAAATGTAGCCATCGTAATATCTTGCATTTGTGGTATAACACAATTGCAGAGTAGATAAAGCACATGGCCCCAGCATACTTCCTTGTGGTATACCTGGTTTAGTTTCTTTTAGTATAGAGTAAGCTTCTTTTTGTTTAACTCTAAAAATTTTGACTGTAATGTACGGTTTTAGTAGTTCGGTGTCTTGTTTTGGTAACATTTTCTTTAGTTTATGAACAAGGCCTTTATGCCAAACATTATCGAAGGCTTCTGCTATATCTAAGAATATAGTTGAGCATACTTTTTTACTTTCATAGGCTTTTTCTATAACATCTGTTAACACCTATGGACCTGGTCAATTGTTGAATGTTTGTTAATAAACCCAAACTGGTGTGTTGTTATTAGGATTTTCCTCTATGTGATCGGTTTTTTTTTCAATAGGAGTTTTTCAAAAACGTGAGATATTACTGGTAGTAGTTATATAGGTCCATAGACTTTTATTTCGTTTGGTGACTTTCCAGGTTTTGGGATCATTATAATTTCCGTCATCTTCCAAATGGCTGGGACATGTTCTAATCTAAATGCTGTGGTTTTTGCAGTAATTTTCTTGTTCTTAAATAATAGCCTTGTGATTTCCTGGGATTATGTCACTTTTAATAACTTTGGTTAACTCTTTCGGCGTGACTAATTCAATCATCGAATTTTCAGCTTCTATGTCCGGTAAATTATGTTCCATATTAGCTTCGTTTGGTTTGAAAGTTTTTTGTGTTGTGCAATATAATGTTGTGGGGAAATCAGTGATGTAAAGGAGATAAAATAAAAATGGAAAACACTGGAGTGTAAGAGTCTACTCATAAGATATTAGATAACTAAAACTATATATATATAGCAGAATATTCTAGTATATTAAATAAATGACAAGAACATTGGGATTATAAGTTGAAGAAATAATACGTTCATTGTACATATATAATAATAGTATTTAAAAATATATTATTGCATTAGTGTATTATTAATACTTAGAAATATGTTTAGTACCATTAAATATGTGGAAATACTGTTAACTATTTCACTCTAAAAGCATAACACTGCACTGTTTCGACATATAAAAACTAAATATTATTTTTATTTATTACGAAATACGTCAACAACGATGACGTAAAAATGTCCAGACTTACCAAAATACTATACATTGAACATATATTTCAATTAAAATGACGAAAACGAATGATGCACAGTTGAACAAATGAAATTAAATCAATTATTTGTCAATATTTTTATATAAATCGATTCTGTAACGATACCCGTACAGTTAAATTTTAACTGGAGGTCAATAGTAGTCAATATTGACAGAGTTAATCAGAAATCAATCACTCAATTCGCTATCTCCTACCAGGAATTTTACTGATGCGTGTTTATCGAGATGAACAATTACTGTTAATAGAGTTGCTATTATATCGAGGCTGAAAACCAACTTAAGAGTACCACAAATACTTCAAGAATTATTATAAAAATAACGAGGATTCATGTTTATTCATTTTGGGAAAACTAAAAGCGAGTTTAATTTGTTTATATTTCCTCTATATATTTTTTTGTTAAAAGACAGACAAAGATACGTACAGACAAAGGAAATCATAAATAGTTCCGAATATCTGTGGTATTTAGGATTCCATCTGGTAATTCGATATTTTATATTATTTAACGTTGGGTCGATTATATTTTTCGTAAGGAAGGTTTGGACGGTAATGTAAAGGAATTAGGCGGGATTGCTGCTTTTTTAATTGTGGAATTGCGAATACTTAGCAACATAAATAGTTACCAGGTATGGCAACATTGTTGATGTTTCTTCGTGGGCTGTTGTTGCCAAATGTGTTATCTTTACCAAGGTCAGAAGTCTGTAACTCCAGTGGTAAGTGGTGGGGCAATGTTTCATTTAGTCCATTCATTGGTGGCGCTGACAACGTGAATTTGATTGAATAGTTTAACTTGGTTATGCAGAAAGCTGTAAGGAAAATACTTTGCTTTGATTGGTCTGACATTTCGGGTGATTAGTTTATTACGTCACATTTATTGGCCAATAGTATTTAAAGACAAAACAAATTTAATTAAATTTAATAAAATCATATACAAATATACATAAATGTAAATAATATAAATATATTTAAACAAAAAGCAAAAAAAAAACTATTGGTGTAAATAAAAAAAGAGCTCCATTCCAGGCAAAATCAAAATTTTCTATAACGCCTTCTCGATTTTTCGTATTTGTTTAGTGCCATCTATTGTATGGGATCTATTAGAGTTCTATCTTATTTTGATATATTGAAGGTAAACTTTGAATCCTTCACTGTTAATATTGCATTAACTACTTATAACTTTTAAAATGTGGTCTTGAAAATCATTATGGATAGGACAGTTGAAGTACTTAATTTTTTTTTAAAGATATGATTGATTTTATGGCAAAATCTAGGTATCAAATAAAAGAGATAGTTTAAAGATCTACAAACAGTCTTGATGGAGTTGTTAATTTGGGTCTGCGCGGCTTCATTGCTTCTATGAAATCAGTATCGAGTATTTGATCTGTAGAACTACTTAATATAGAATGTAGACAAATATTGCATGTTGCCTTTATTTCAAAATGTTTGTCAAATAGACTGAAATAAGACTAATGTACAACATTCCACACTTGTTTTCCTCAGAGCAAAGTTCTCCGGAACTGAAAATATAGACTCAACTAGTGATTTAACAAACTCTAGTGATACTAGATTTCCAGTTAAAAAATAATATAAATTATATAAAGCGCCAACATGTTCATCTTCTTCACAATTTGCTCCGACTCGCTGTCTCTTTTTAATTCACTTGATTTTACTGCGTTTTGCGCCGCCCAACTTGAGTTTCATCAAATGGTGAGTTTGTTCACAGAGTAGTCCAAGTTTCTCTTTTTAACTCCCATATATTATTTATTAAATCTCCATTTATTATTCTTTATTTATTATTTTTTTATTTATTGTTTTATTTATTATTCTCTATTTATTAATTTCTATTAATTATCCTCTATTTATTTATATATTTATCCATTTATCTTTTTCTATTTGATTCTCCTCTATCTTATTAAATCTTTATATCTTCGTATCTTTACAATCATTTTTAAATTACGGTGAATTGAAGATTATAGTTTTATGGTTACAACTATAAACACAAACTATAACTACTTTATAAACGATAATCTAACACCAAAGTGGCCGAAGTTACTGTAACATAGTTATGACCTATGGATAATTTGAAGCATATATACACGCCACCGAAAATAATTTCTGCTGGCTCTTGGTGGCAGCGTATCTAGCTTGTGGCCTTTGATTATTTCCTTTGAGTGCACTGCAGGTTCATTATAGCTGGAGCTGGAGAAGTGAGTGCACAGTAGCAAGAGTATTGCTTATTTATTTATTTGAGGTTTTGGCTTTAACCTAGCCACTACTATTAATACTAATTGCAATCATTTTACATCCATTATTGTTAGTGTTAGGGTATAAGTTGGTACGTTATGCGTTATCTTCTTTTCGTACCGTGTGGTGTGGAGCATAGTTTATCATTGCTATTATTTACCGTTATTGTCCTTTGGATAATGAATGATCGTCAATATTATTTACTACATTGGCTAAGATAAATACTAAGATAACTGTCGACCATCCTGGTTATTCCGTCATTGTTATTGCCTACCATTGTTATCGTCGGTTAGTGAGATCAACAATACCATCTGTTATAAGTACTTTTCGGTACATTTATTTATCGATAATATTATTTATTAGTACTATAATCCACCAGCATAATTAATTACCCGTGTTTTAGTTGTCAGTATGTAAATGACAGTACGACGATAGTCAGCAATCCCTGTTATTTTTCATGCATATTTTTAATTTCACCCTTGTCATTAAAAATTGGTTGCTCATGTAGGTTTTCGTATGATATCAAAATACCACCCAACCGCCTAAATATCAAGATCTCGCACGTTTATTTGCGTTTGTTTTACCATATATTTTGTAAATAGTTGTTATATCAATTATTTTAATCCCTGCTTTTATTTCTGTAATATTTTCAATTGGTTTATATTGTTTGTTTAATATAATTTTTATATTACGCCCTGGGTTTAAAATTACCCCTATATTAGGTAGGTCCTTTATATAGGGACATTCAGATGAACCTTAAAATAACTTATTAAGTTAACTACAAGCTTTGACCATATAAAATACTGCGATTGATTATGAAACGTGTACCATTAGGGACCAGTAGTTGAGCAAACTATTTGAAGAATTTGACTCAACTAAGCCATCTTTTTGAATTTTCAATGAATTTTCTACTGATCATTTTTTCACCAAATTTAGTTGCATTCTACTGTCAACATCAAGATTAGATTCTGTAGTCTATGTTTGAAAATAATAAGCGTTATCCCGTATAAGCCATCAACGAAAAGTTCCTCGTATAGTAAACAGCTGACGCAATAGTGACTACAGATAGTAACTGTCATTAGCGCCAACGACTACGACTAGAAACGGCAATAAAACAATAATTACGCCGTTGTCGCTTCTCAGTGCGCAATAATCAGCTTAATAAAAACGACCGCAAAATAAATATGTCATCGGGGGACCCGACTGCAGCATCTCGGATCGACCTCATCGACGAATACAGGCTGTGGAATTTTCTCTATACGGAAGTTTCGTTTCCTATCGATAGTAGCTGAAAGGTCTAGTTACATGACTCCTCGAAAATGTAATAGTTGTCGTATTATATGCAGTTACTCTAAACGTATAATGTATACTGATAATTTTTTCATTTCAAAAAGGCGTTTATTGAGAAAAATCAATAAAATGTATACTAATTGATTTTTTCCCATCTTTCTGGTGACATACCAGCATACCCGCATTTTTATTAGTCTATGTAATTATTTGTTACTTAATAAAGAATGTTATCAGCAGACAATACGAAAATGCTCGTATAAGGTATAAATTATTAGTAAAATGTTTAATTTAGTAATATTAATTTTCTAGACCTCTATGAAATAAAGGGACTTTTATATGAAATAATATGAAAAATAGCTTAGTTGGAAACTATAGTAAAGGTAAGAATAAAAAATGGTCATATTTTTACAAGTTTATAATTATAGTACTTATAATTATACTATATAGCAGATATTTGAAAATATGAACAAGTGGTTAGGTAGTATTTCTTAATTTAATTTTATGTTTACATAATTTTTAGTTATTTTATAAAATTTTACTTTATTAGTTAATAAATAATAGTGTAGATATTAATCAATACACATTGTAGGAAGTAGTTTTTAGGGCACTTTTGTTTTAAATAAATATCCTGTAAAAATTGAGGACTCGAAGGGGATTTTTTAAAATCTAACAGCCACAATAATAAGAACATTATCACAAAATAAAAATAACTAATTAATACATGACTTATTAAGAATAGTATTGGTAATAGTGATTTTCTTCTTTTTAGATTTCTAAACCCATTTTATGAAACAATATCTATTTCATTTTGATCGATGACCTTTTTCCATTTTCGGGTAAGGCCATTATTATATAAACGAAAAACTTTTGGGTTCTTTTAGTGAAATGCGACAAGTGATTTTCGTTGCCTTCTTTCGACATCAATTTTAATACGTTAAGAGGGTTTTACAGGGGTCCTAACAAATTAGTATAGTCAGGGGTTGTTAATTTTCTTTATCCCTTTCTTTTTCCATTATTTATTTCCGACTATTGATTCTGATTGGGATCACCTTAGTTTTGCTTACATTCACTTTCACAAAATGTGGGAAAAATTTAGCCTGATGTCGCTTGTTTGCGATACAACTCGCATCTGAATAATCAAGATTTTTTTTTGGTTTTGTTTTTTTTTCAAGCGTTTCAAAAAGGTGTCTATCTTTTCTGGACTACTTTGTACATTCTGTACTTGGTATATGGGTATAGGAAATTGATAATACTTAATCTATGATGATATTCTCCCTGTTTATCTTACGTACCTTAAAAATACCTAAAATATTAATACAGTCATAAAATTAAGTTATAATTTGTAAAATATGTTAAAATTATACCAATCATCTTTTTAAAATCAGGCTTTCAATTATATATTGGTTATCATATATTGATGAAATAACTTTATTTCCACGAAAATATTTTGTAGAAGCACTGAACACTTAGCTAGGGAGTCCTTTCAGTTTGCTGACTTCTGTTCCTGAAACTCTCCAAGTTTGACGAAATAGCTGATTCGTTTCACGTTTCTAGAATTTTCGGCAAAAAGCTATTTGAAAAAACTAATATTTAAACGTGTTAAGTATTTGGTACTACCTGCAATATCAGATTTATATTTAAACGTGTTAAACATTTGGTAACAATATCAGATTTCCAGTTTGGTTTTCGAAATCACCATTCAACAATCGATCAAGTGCACAGAGTAATTGCGGCTATTGAAAGAGCGTTTGAAGAAAAGAAATACTGCCCTGAAATATTCCTGGATGTCGCACAAGCTTTTGATCGGGTTTGGCATTTGGGATTAATCTGTAAGATGAGCAAATTGTTACCGCGTAACTATTGTTAATTGCTGGAGTCATATTTATTCGGAAGAAAATTTAGAGTATCGCACGAAATGGCGTTCTCGGCATTTAAAAATATCTCGGCTGGAGTTCCACAAGGTAGCGTCTTAGGACCTCTCCTGTATCTGCTCTACACTGCTGACATTCCAACAACAAAAGAAATACTTCTTGAAACCTTTGCTGACGACACAGTTATAATGGAAAAAGATATATCTCTGCCTAGAGCAATAGAAAAAGTGCAAGTGGCAGTCAACAAAATCTACAAATGGGCGAAAGATTGGAAAATTCAACTTAATTGCTCCAAATCTGTCCACGTTAATTTTGAATTAAGGCGAAGTAATAAAAACTTAATTATATCACTCAATGGATGCCCGATTCCTCAAGCAGAACCAGCAAAATACCTTGGAATCTATCTTGACGGTGGATTAAATTGGAAGCATCACGTTAGATAAAAAGCAAGACACATTAGAACCAAAATAAAAAACTATACTGGTTAGTCGGAAGATACTCTCAACTTGATCTAAAATCAAATTGGTTGATTTATAATACAATTATAAAGTCAATTTGGACCTATGGGGTGCAAATATGGGGTTGCACTAAAAATTCAAATCAGTTAGTCATACAGCGCTGTCAAAACAAGGTTCTTCGATTGATTATCAATGCCTATCGCTATGTAACCAATGAAGCACTGCACGATGACCTGGAAATCAAATGGATCTGCGGAGTTGTGCAGGATTTCGCCTTGAAACACGAAAGAAGATTACTAAATCATACTAACGTGGAAGCAATACAACTGCTGGACAGCGCGCAGGATGTCAGGAGATTGAAACGAACAAAACCATACGAACTTGTGTGAACATTTAGTGTGTATTATTAGTGTAAACTATAGCTATAAGTTAATAATTAATAAATAATTATAATTTGATAATTGAGGAATACATTCTGAAGTATTTTCTCGCACTCGTCTTGCTTGTTAATTAATCCAAGTACATAGGAAAAGTAGTAATAAATTAATTGTAAATTAAGATTGTTCTAAGCGTATCTAATAAAGATGTTATAAAAATATATTGATAAAATAACTTTATTTCCACGACAATATTGTGTAGAAGCACTGAACACTTGGCTAGGGAGTCCTTTCAGTTTGCTGACTACTGTTCCTGAAACTCTCCAAGTTTGACGAAATAGCTGATTCGTTTCAGGTTTCTAGAATTTTCGGCATTTTTGGAATTCAGTAAATATAATTTTTAGTTATTTATTGTCTCAACTACATTTGTCTTAATAACATCTAAAGAACAATGAAAATAAACTTTCACACAGTTCTGTATCCTCCAGTTAGAGTAGGAATTTTTTGTTTGCCTTACAATAATGGATAGAAAAATGTCGCATAAAAAGAAATAAAAAATAAATCAGTGCATATTAATTTCACCAACAAAATAATCAAGCACAAGAGAGTATAAAGCAAGTAATAGTATGGAAAATACAGCCAAATATATTGGTATGACTTTTGATATTAAACAGTGGAAGCCACATATTAAAGAAAATTGTGAATAGCTCAAGCTGAAGTACAAAAAAATGTAGCGGTTATTGGAGAGACATTCAGCCCTGTCATTATATAATCAGCTTGTGCATTACCAACAAGTTTTGAAACCAGTGTGGACATATGATTTTCCACTCTGGGATCAGCCAAAACAATAGAAATATCACGTAAAGATTCCAAAAGAAGATGCGGCGAGGTACTGTTAATGCTCCATGCTATATTCGTAACAACAATCTGTGTAAGGATCTGATGGTTGAAACTGTCGATAACATTATACCCAAAGATATAAAAAGAGGCTCCATCAGCACATCAGTGTTGAGGTTCTCTAGCTTCTAGATAATGATGGTTTATTCAGATGATTAAAGATGATAAAAGAGAGTAAAAGTGTTTGATCTAATTCAGTGAAGTTATAAGTAAAAATCAGTGACCAATAAAAACAGCAACATAGATGATAACTCCAAATTATCTTTTATAGAATAAGTACGTTATAATTTTAAACCGTAGCAAAAAAACAAATGGGGTAGTATTGTTAATTTGCTAGATTACTCTAAATTACTCAAATGCTAAAATACGTTTCTTAAATTAATATTGGTTGGACCATTTATTTATTCAGTTATTGGATAATTAATGGTATTGAGTGTTCAAAATGGATATTCTAAAATGTCATGTTCATTTTTTATGCCTAATAAATCAATTGTTTTCGTTAAATTTAATTAGGAATTTTGATTTTTAAATTGTATCTTAGCTAAATAAAATAGATGAATCTATTAATTTCTTGAAAATGAATCTATTAAAAATGTTAAGAGAAGATATTGTAGATACTTTTCTGCTTTTGTATTGTGAACAAAATATTTTACTATTGCTTAAAGCACAAGAGAATATATATCTATGATTTAATTATTTCTTAACAAATATTTAAAAGTTTCCTTTTACTAACCAGGTTTATCTGAATATATATATTCGTTTATTTAAAGTTACTGGCTAGTGGTCAATTTTGATACTACCCCACAAGACATCCGGCTTGAGATAAGTACCAAAAGATCAAAGAATTATTTATTATAATATCTAATCGTTTAGCAATTACTCAGTTTTTGTGTCAAATACAATATCTGAAAACTAAAAGCAGAAAACCTGATATAAAATTAAAATAAACTCAGTACGACGAACAAACGTTTCATAATTAAATATTTTATTGATTATATTTCTATACCGAAAATTTATTTTGGTTGACTGATCATAAAAAAAGGAACAGTTTAGTTTTATTAGCAATTAAATTGCCAATTCGGATAAATATAAACTTTTAAAACTTCCCCAACGATGGCGAAATAAAAAGCCACAATGTTAATCCTAGTCTATTGGTTTAATATTTTAAAATAATAGAATAGAATATTATATTTTATAGTACTAAATATATATTTTTTATGGATCTTATTGAAAATATCTCATGCTTATGATTTAATAATGTGAACTAATTCAACCAAGTGTAGTTCTCATTATTGAATTGTTTACATTAACCAACGTGATTCAAATATTCAAAGTTTTAAATAATATACGTTTGATTAAAAGAACTAACTAAATCAAGCAGGCATTTCAACACCGATAATTATTTTTTAGCTGGAAAAATTATTTACAATTTAGTTTGTCTTTATTGGCGAATGTACGAATTTTGTTTTTACATTAACGTAATATATTCATTATTGAGTGTTACATGTCTACTGTATATAATTTTGAACCGACTACGAAAAAGGAGGAAGATCTATGTTCGGATCTATATATATATATATATATATATATATATATATATATATATATATATATATATATATATATATATATATATATATTATATGTATGTTTTATATGTACTTGTGGGCCGATTTTCAAAACTCTTTTTTTATTCGTAAGGGTGCACTTCCGAGGTGGTCCCATTGGAGCCACATGAGGATTTGTGGGGGAAGGGGAGGAAATCAAGGGAGACGTTCACATTTCAAAGGCACGTACAAAGTTTTCACATATTTTTTTTATGTAAAATAATCAGATATTTGTGTATGTTATTCGTGAGCACATGTGACAGAAAATCGGAAGTCGTTCAGTGCAAAAGCCATTCAGTTTGGTTTTTAAGCACTAACTAGGGTATATATAACCTCGTAGAAATATTGTAGATAACTGCTTCTATGGTGTAATTCTTAAAGCGTTTAGCTACCAAACGGAGGTCGTGGGTTCGATTCCCCAAAGGGACAATATATTTTTGTTGTTGTTTAGAGAGAACATTTGTTAAATCACCTAGGATATGTAGCGGACCCCGGGGCCTGAAACGCTCCTTATTTTCAATCATTGTTTCTTTATTCCTATTTTTCCTCATACGGGCTGCACCTTCACTTGTAATTTATTTAGTAAATATCTAACATTAAAGAAAGAAAAACAAAATATTTTTACACGTATTTTATATTCAACTATATACACACAATTTAGCTTAATACCTACCTAAGCCTATTTATCTATTTACAATATTATTTTAAGAACTACGAACTGATTAATTTTAAGTCAGTGCCGAGCCCAAACAATACAAAACTAATAATACAATTTTGTGACAAACAAAAAAAAAATAAATTACTAACAAAATAAATCTAAATTAAAAATCTAAATTAATATAAGTGTTTGGGTTCTTAAAACTAAATTACGAACAAAACATATTTGATTTTTTGTTCGGCACCGACTTCAAAGTTATAGAGTTGGTATTAATTAAAATAATATTGTAAATAGATAAATAGGTTTAGTTATGTATTAAGCTAAATATAGTAGAATATAAAATGCGCTTAGTAGATAGGTTAAATAAAGTTTCTAATTATTTTTATTTAGTTATTACAACGATTATTATGTACATATTTTATTTTAAAACGTTTTTTTTTGTGTTGGAAATCTAAGTTTGATTATTTTTTTAGTTTTTAGTGAGTTCCTTATTTATTTTTTGAAGTCGGTTAAATTTTTTTATTTAAAATACTTTTTAGAAAATTATGTAGTTATGTCGTTTTGTAGTAAATATTTTCCGAGCAGCAATAAAACAAGAGTTTCATTTAAGCACTCATTAAGCACCACAAAATAATAGAACGAGAATGGCTTTCTGGAATCTCCATATTCAAAGCTCAACAACATTTCATTAAGTAAATGAATGACGAGTGACGATTAAGAAAAACCGAAATTATTCTTTCCGCTTCCTAATGTTTGCCGTTGAGGACCCAGGGATGCAAATACGAATAGACATAACAAGGAACCAAATAGATGGATACACCATGACATAAAATGATAAATCAATCAATATAATAATAACTATAAAAATATAGAGAATTACGAAAGAACAAGAAACATAGATAAAGAAAGTGGATATATCAGAAAATTATATATAATGGCGGCAAGAGGAAAATAAAATGGAGCAATAACTTTCGACATTAAATTGATTATAAATTGAGATGGTTGGGCTTTACAACTTAAGAGATGAAAAAAGAATATACAAAGGCACATTTTTTTGGTATTAACTAGTTCGTTTCAGGTTTCATTAGTAATGCAGTAACTAAATATAGGAGATAATAAATACATTAATTTGTGAATGAAATGTTAAAATTATTGTTTTAATTTCTCATTTGTTGGTACGTTTTTAGTACTCATGTGGGGTACAAGGCAAAGTAGAAAGCAATGGATAACGAGATATTTGTAATGATGAGATTCTAAAATATTACATAAAATGATAGGAATAAATACATTTACTGACAGGAAAACATATGATAGCTACTCTTTTAAAGATTGAATAGTAATATAAATAAGTGAAGAACGATGCAATTTTATTTTAAAATATAGGTAAAAAAATTATTCTTTAATCAAATAAGCATGTTATGTTTTCGTTTTTAAATATATATTTTCGACGAAAAGATGTATATATATATATTATTTTACTTTATTTATACTTTATATTAGTTATTTACTTTATAGAGCTAAGTATATAATGAGCATAATTACATATACAAAATACTTACAGTACAATAATGTGCCAAATTTAGTTTATATATATACATATATGTTTATTATTATAACACAGAAGTAAATAAAAGTCATATGTAAGAGGTGGGGCAAAAATCGCGCAACCATTATATTGTGTAAATATCCAAATTTTATTATGGATAAATATACGCCACAAGAGCGAGCAGAAATAGTGATTATATTTATTGAAAATAATCGTTAAATTATTGGCACTCTGCGGAAATTGCGTCAAAAAAATCATAATCGTCCAGTGCCTCATAAAACCACAATTTATGTTTATATGCAAATTTTCGACAGTATGGTATGACAGTAGACATGCCTCGTTCTGGAAGACAACGGACGTCTCGTAATGTTGAAAATGTGGTTCTCAGTACATACGTTGGGAACATAGAATCCTCAATTAATTCATGCAACGTCATTGCATCTACTAAAAATAATATATGGTATGGAATTCATGCTGGAAACATCACTGGTCAGGTGTCAGTTACTGTTACTGTTGAACGGTACCAAGACATGATTCGAAATGTGTGGTTCACTGAGGACATGTGGTTTCAGCAAGATGAGTTCAAGCACACACAGCTCAATTATTCATTCAATTACTGAATGTCGTTTTTCCACGAAGACTAATTTCGCGAAGTGGCTATTTAGCATTGCCAGCCAGATCTCCGGATTTAACAGCACCGGACTTTTTCTTATGGGGGTTTTTAAAAATAAAAAGTGTATGTGAATAAGCCCGAAACGATTCAACATCTTAAAGACAATATTCTTCACGAAATTGAAGGAATTCAGCCTCAGATGTTTCAGGATACCATGAAAAATACCTTAAAACAGCCGAAAGTTGCATAGCGAATCGCGGTCACCATTTAGTCGATATAATTTTTCAATCATAACGAAGAAGAAAACGTAAAGATAAAACAGCAACAAATAAACATTTCATGAAAATCAAACTTACTTATCTTTTCTTTGAGCAAAGTTATAGGCAATCAAAATGGTTGATGCTCTGGAGTTGCAGTTCTGAAAATATTCTTACTCTTGATACTTTCGCTGTAATGTTCAGTGGCGTAGTAATTTACACTTATTAATAATTCGATGATTGCTGAATATTGGTGGAAGTCAGATTTGTTTAAATGTCATTTAAAGTACGAGTGTTAGTTCTTGAGATAGTTTGCATGTTTTTTAATATAGATATTTGAAATTTTAATTAATTATATATTAAATATAGTTCAGATTTTAGTTAGTTAGTTCTTAGTTATTTTCTTCTACTTTACAGTTAAACATTCTCTTAAACTATATAAATTGTAGTCGAAATTTGATAATGCTATCTTCACGAAAATTTTTATAAATATTCAAACAATAATTTGTTTGCTTTTGTTTGGTTTAATTTTTCTTGCTGTGAATGTGGTCTGGGTCATGGGTCGATCGAAAAGGGCGCAGGATAGGATTGTTTTTTAATTACAGTACCGAAAAAATTGCCGTACAGATGGCTGTGAGAATCGTGGCCCCATTGTGTTCTCTCGTAAAGGCAACAGTTGTTGCAAACGGCCGGGAACTATCAGCGGGACAAAACAAATGTGTCAATTATTTGTAAAATATCTTTTAATATAGGAGGAATGGAAAAATCATTAAAATTAATCTGAATATTCGTTTATATTTAGATTATATGGGTAATATTGTATCGATACATGTAATAAACGATTAAATTTATTAAATATTGTTTTAGTTTAAAAATCCTGTTTCCTGTTTACTTATATGTAACAATATAGGAATATTCATTTTTATTAATTACTTACACTCTTACAGTAAATATGCTTAGTACAATCTTAATGTAGAAATTGATTTATTACTATTATTCGGTTATATGTGTATCAATAAATAAGTAGGACGAGTGTGGGATAAAATTAGTGTTGGGAACTATCGACTGATATCGACTATCGACTATTTAGTAATTGACTACTTTTTACTATATATATATATATATATATATATATATATATATATATATATATATATATATATATATATATATATATATATATATATATATATATATATGGTAATTTGTTTGTAAATAACAATATATTGTATATTAATATAGCGATATTTTTCAAGATCGTTTATGTAATGGGGTAAAAAGATGAAATTTTTTAAAATTTTATTTATTTATTTTCATATATATTTTAAACTCTCCTTTTACCAACTATGGGTGTATCTGGACTGGCCCTAAAATTTAACGTGGACTAGCATTTACTTTATTTTAAAAAGCTCTAGTAGTTATTGTGCGGTCATTTCTAATTGTCATGAATTAGTTATTATCTATGATTACGTATTTGTTTAATTTTTATTTGGTATTTATTGTTATTGTACATCTTTAGTTTTACAATTAACATATTAAAATTCGATAAAACATTTGTGGTGATTCTATTCCATAAAAAATTCTATTCCTTCTTATAGATCCATAGAACATTCATATATAAAAATAATTCTACTTCGTTTAAAATGAAATTATTAATTGCATGTTAATAGCATTCAATTTTTTTTTCTTTTTTAATGTCACTGCGTGAAGGAACATGTACATCTCCGTCTCGCTTATATTACCGTTGGAAAATATGAACACATATAAAATTAATTGCTCCAAGCAATTATCTCCGTCCTTTCCTCTCTCACAATTTATGAGGAAAGTATTCGGACATCTTCGTCTGACATCACGAAATGAACAAAACCGTCGAACCGTCCATGTTGATGATGTCCATGTGAAGTTGATGAGGATTGGTTCGCTTCAATCTGTTAATTTCGTGCTCATTGTTCATGCTGGATTGCTTCTCCTTTTTTCTCGTTTAGTAATCTTATTTTATGTTTTAAGGCGAAATCTTGGATAACTTTGTAATAAATCCATTTTTACTTTGGGTCCAGCGTATATTTCTTCGTTGGTTATGTAGCATTAAGCGTTAGTAATTGATCGAACAATTTTGTATTGCCATCATTTGATTATAAGTTGGTTTGATGTTGTAGTGCAACGCCATATTTAAATCCCAGAAGGCCAAGTAGGCATTATAACAGACTAATAAACCAGTGTATTTAATTTTAAGGCTATTTTCCGACTAATCAGTACAATTCATTGATTTGGAGCCTGATCAGTTCTGTTTATTGTCTAATCTTTAATGCAATATAATTAGATTTTGATTATTTCGCCGTAATGAAAAGTCGATATAGGCAGATTTGGAGCTATTAAGCTGTATTTTCCAATATCTACTCCATTTGTTGACGTTGTTCATTGCCACATCTACTTTATCTACTGTCTTATGTAGAAATATATTTTTAGCCTTTGATTGTGTTGTTGGCAAATGATCCAAGGACTGTTTATCTAGCTGTTGGTATATTAGCAATGTAGAGTAAATACAGGCATGGTCCCATGACACTACCCTGCGGAACCATGAAATATGTTTAATTGTTGAAAATGCCCATCATGTAAAATGTTTCTATAAGATAAGTGCCGTGGAAACCATTTACTAATCTTGTATATCAGACCCAAATGTTATACCTAATTAAAAGCTTGTGAAACGTCCAAGTATTCTGTTTCTTCAAATTCACTTTCAATAACCGCTGTTACTTTACATACAAATAATTTAACACGGTTTGTTAGTATTTCCTGAAATATATTAGATATCGCAGATATTGTTTTTAAGTCAAATTATTAGCACTACCTTAAAACCTAGTAGAAATTTTATAAAGGGTTTAACTTTAAGATACAAACCATATCCCAAATATGACGTGGGATTATTTGGTGACAATCTTATCATATATAGCGCATATCTTTCCAATTACATTCATTTACAATAACTTGAAAAATTTCTGGGTTTTTAAAGTATTTTCTTGGGAACTTTTTTACATTAGCTAGTAAATGTAATATTTGATTTATAATAATTCATTATTTAAATACTGTTTATTCTAAATAGGTTTAAATTAATACACTATAACCGTCACTTACTGTCTTTTCAACGTCTTTTTTTCATATTATATCTTCGTCTTATCTATTTCTAAGTGAAAAGAACAAATAAATATAAATGAACTTTTCAAATATATGACACTGACGTCGATTTTTATATGCATTTCTTCTTGTCAAATCGTCTCTTTCGAGATGTATTTAATAATTAATCTTGTTTTGATCATTGGAACAAATTACTAAAAACTTGTTTGTTTTTAATACTATTTAGAGTTTGCTCACTAGTATAAGATAACTTTCCATTCAACAGAAATTTATTACACAACACATCTTTCGGCAGTGAAAGCCTTTGTTAAGTAATAAATCCAGTCCAAGCCGACCAGAGAGAGTAATATAAGACTCAAACAAATATTGGCTAAGATTTGATTCTTTACAGATATTTATATTCAATTTTATCAGAAGATAATTAATCAGGTAACTGAAAAGTTTATATATGATACCCTGTATCCTGTAATTACAATCATATATTTCATGGAATGTCCATTTCTGTTCTGATTCTGTTTAGTTTCAGGCCTAAAAGTGCAACCGCATTATCTCTACTACGATTTTCAGATATGTTCATCTAACTGATTGCACATTTAGGGCATGATCGTTATGTTTAATGTTTCTACGGTTAGCCAGCTCGTACCTATATGCCGTGATGACTATCGGCCCGTTTTGTTAGCAATAACAATGACCGCTCACCAAGTGGTTGCATTACAACGCTTCCCTTATCAGCTGGATGCACGATTGCTCAGAGATTATATTTTTCTTATCGGGATTGAAGCTTCAGCGATCCAAAAAATATACAGTGTATTCCGTAAAATATAGTAATTAAAATTATCTTGTAACGTTAAATAAGAATGTCTTTTGAAAATAGGTGACATTATTATATCGAATATAGTCAAATTGTTTTAGTTTCAAAGAATTTATAACGTTTTTACTATTTTGAGTCTGATGTGTTACTTTTTTTAGTCATTTATTTATGTTCGATATAATAATCATAAATTTAAATAGGTAATTCTTCTCTAATAACGAATATTGCAGATAATAAAAAAAAACATATATTAGAAAAAAAAGAACAATAAAGATCTTCTTTGTATTGGGGCATTCAGTAGGAACAAGAGCAAAGGATCACACATGGTTCACTTAATTCCAAGACTAATAATATGTCCAGTATTTTGTTGATAAAATTAATATGATAAGCTTTTAGCCATTATTTGGACAATACTAATATTTTATCATTAATGTGGTATTCTGTGTGAATTATTTTTATAGATGCTTTTTAGTTCGCGTCACTAGTATAAAGCAGAGAGAATATACTACTAGGATCTTACCTTGAGATACCCCCCATCGTATTTTTTTAATTATGTATATTCATATTCTTGTTTAATTTTGAGTAATCTATTGGAGATATATAATGTTATTATCTCTATATACTATATTAAAAGTATTATATTAATTTCTATATCAAATAGGCAAGCTAAATTTAATTGAAACCTTACATTACGTCTAGAAAATAATGCAGAACAAAATTTCTTTTTCTTCCAATTAACGTTTAAAAATGTTTGTTGTTCTGTGGAATAGGTTGATTGTTGATATTTTTTTCTGAAAACAAACTGGTATTCCTCAATTAGGTTATTAAGATCGCTTATTGGTTTTAGTCCCTTGTGTAATATTTTCTCCGTGCTTTGCTGACATTGGTCTGTATAGTTTAGAATCATTTAGTGCTTTACCCGATTTTAGGTTATTATCAGTAATTAGGGGCATAGTTAGGACGAGTCTTTGGTCGGGAGTATGTATTTTTGATTTACTAGAGAGGACTCTGTGCTTATTGTCCCGGATCCATATTCCATTGCGGGATATCAGATGTTAGACTCCAGAATGAGTCAAAAAAAGCTGATAGCCTAAGTAAATTTCTTAGTTTATCGCCATTCTCTTCTTTTAGACTCGTTATTTTTAGACTGGACTTCAGTAAGTGGTGTTGAAGTTCGGAAAGCTTTCCCAATTACATGCCTTACACGTTAATTTGTTATTACAGCTCAATTCCTGAAGTGGTTCTTTTGGTTTAGTTGTAGTTAGTCTAAATCCCTGGTTTATATGTTTAGAGTTGAAGTCTCGTCATATACGGCATGGTTTGATATACTTCTTTTGGGGTTAAGTTTAGCTGAGATACTTTTGCGTATAATTTGTTATTTTTTAAAACGTTTAAAACTATATTTTTTTGAATGCGAGTTAATTTATGTTGCTCTTGTGGCATATGTAAAAAATGAGAAGTTGAATGTAACTCTCTTTCACACGCGTCATCTTTAAGAACTAAAAGTTATTAATTCAGCAAAAGATGCCACTTTTTCTCCTGTATTACTGATTTCAATACTTGAACTTCTGCAGTACGAACTCTATCATGCAGAATTTGCCTCAGCCTCAAGATCTGTATAAGCTAATATAGCGCTATCATCAGCAAATATTGAACGCCATATTGTTTTTATAGTATATTAAAGCGCAGGTTATGTAGAAGTTTGATGGATTCATTGAATAAACTCAGAGTATTATTGTAAGTTTTATCATAAATCTGACGTAATGATTTTAAAAAATAATTTTATTTGATGAACGCCATCATTCTACTCTATTCAGCATATTAAAATATCTATGATTTATGACTGCTTATTCATCTTAATGTGTAGTTCAAACCGAAAAATTCAGAAAAAAGTCTAAGGATATTATACTGAACAACTTCAAATCGTATATTACTCAGTAAAGTACTTAAGAAAATTAACTCTATTAATGAAGATGCGTCTCTTAAAGAGTTATATATTTAGCGCTCTCTATTCTTTATTATCTTTTTCGCGGTATTATTTATCTATCTGACTTTGAAATTACGTTTCAACTTCGATAATCACTTAACTATTTGAATCAAGGTTCTTTTCCTGGAACACTTTTTTGAGGTCTGTTTTCAGCGGCGACCAAATCAGGATTATAAAGTAAATAATTCAATAATTAATAGGGTTTATTAAGTTGAAAATAATGCAGCATTTTCCATTTTGTCAGGTTGGTATGACATCTCGGGTGTGTTATATGTGAGACATCGGCTTATTGCATATATATATATATATATATATATATATATATATATACATATGTATATGTATATATAGGGTATAGATAAAGTAATATGACCACTCCATATATATATACAATTTTATATGGCTTTGATATACCATTTGGTTCTGAAACAGCTATAACTCTTCTCAGAGTTTATTAAGAATTTGCAGAGAGCGTTGTCACATAATTATACCAAGAATTCGTTAATTGTTTCAGTGATGTTGGAGACAGAAATCTATTACTCATCCTCTCCTCGAGAACTTCTAATAATTGTTCAATTATGTTGAGGTTTGGCGATTACGCTAGCTAGAGAAAATGTTTGATGATATTCTGATGATGTCCACAAATAAAGATTGAACCTTTTTGGGTGTGTATATCGACGCATTATTATTTTGGAATATGCTAGTGTTTGGCAGCAATGTACTAATCGTAGTAAGAAATTCATCATTGAGGATGTCGAGATATTAATTCGCAGTAACCCAGCTAGTGAAGTGAATGAGAGAATAAGCTGCCCAAGTGGACACCCAAATCATAATGGAACATTTTCCGTATTTGGTTGTAGGAAGCAGGCAGTCCTAAACGTACATTTCTTTTGAGATTCTCTGTACAAAAACCTGACCTATTGTAGAAAATAATTTAAAAGATGGTTCATCGGACTTTAACACATTATTTCAATCACAAAGTGAGCAGGTTTTCTGATCGTTGCACCACTTCTTTCTCAGTGAAGCGTTGGCTTCCGTTATAAATGTTGGACAATGGCAGTTTCTGCGTGAATGTTAGCTTGGTGGAGCTCTCTCAGTTCTGTTTCTGTCGAAAGAGTATTACTAAAGGAAGTGTTGAGTTATTGCCGTGACAGTTTTATCTTTTTGAGTTTTTAACTTATCTGGCTACAATCCTATATCTGGTCGGTCTTTGTCTGTCAATTTTGGTTTGTTATTTCTCATGTTTTAAATATTTTAGCTTGTTTGGCTGTATTATTATGAATACTATTGCTAGTAAACCTACCTAGAAAACTGGAAATATATTCTACAAGTCTTTGTACGTAAACTAAGCAGTACATAGACGTCGCATTATTTACATTGACGCAGTGTTACCAACACGAAGCAAGATGTGCTATATTCTTTGGTTTCATGCTATTTTAAATATCACCTGTATACTGATATATGAGTATGCTGTTGATCATAATTTATCTGCAAATTGTTTTGAATTTGCAATTTTATAGCAGCTTATTGTCCGATAAATTTTAAAATCCATAGCGAAATATTGATTCCATTCGCGACCCGAACGAATGGTAAATTTTCGTTATAAACAATTTCCTACCGTTTTATTCGCTTAGTGTATAACAATATATTTCGTCCGACCCATAAATTTAACTCTTTCCGTGCGTACGAGAGAGCGCGAGCGTGTCTGTGTGGGTGAGTGTATTTTTTCCCTCCGGGTTAGGTTCGATATTTTATCGAGACTTATTTATATTTTCCGAATATGGACCGTCCAAATACAGAAAAAAACGCATAGTTTCACTCATTAGGTCTTTTAGAAAAAAGTTTAACCATGTATAGGGATTTTATTGAGTCAAACTATCGTTTGATATTCTATTTTTTACAATTTTGTCGGGTCAAACGTTTAAAATTACATCACGGATGAAAAAGGATGATGTCAAAATACGTTAACAAAGTTTCCGTCCTCTATTGGGGTCACTTTTTATCAATACATTTTTTTTTAATATAGAGAGATATTCAATTTTTTATCGACAGGTGTCTGCAATATTAAAAAAAAAACAATTCACTTCAGGGAATACCAAGCAAATATGATAATAGATGCAAAGTCCAGTTTAACTGTTGCAAATACAAAACAATCTTTTTAAATTAATTGTATATCATACAATTAGTAATATAAAATCGTATGTTCTATATGAATTAATTTACCGTACATTTCCTCTTTCAACGTTTTCAACTAAATCTTTCTCTCACTTCCACCTTACTGATCGAATATTCTAGAATCACCAAATGTGCAATAAATTTATATTTACTATTGGTAACTTTTTATCTAGAATATTTCATGTTATATTTCATATTCTCTATAATATATCTCTATAGAAGTGGACGACTTTATAGCAATCTAGGAATTAGGAAAAGCCGAAATTAATTTTTCTGCAATTTTTGTTCAACTAATATTAATAATTTATAGACCATATATTATTATTTTGGCTTTATTTACATTATGTTAAGGTTACGTACTATTCTTTCATAGTTACAATGCTGTATTATAGGCCTAAACTGTGGCTTTATGCAGGTGCAAGAAAATATGTTAAATTTGATTAATAATTCCTAATATAATTATTTAAGATTATATACAATTTGGTATCACCTCTGGATTGGTTGTATAATAGAATAATTTTGATTTAATTGCTTAGATTGTTTGCGCTTAGAAGTTTTCCCGTTACAATTTGAAGATAATTCTATTTAAGCACTCCAAATTCTATAGTCGACGAACAATAGCCATGTGATTGTCGTTCTTAAGTAATTCATAGATTATAAACGAAATTTGGCTTCCAGTTATTGTTTTTTTTTCGTTTTAGATAAACAATTATTATTGTGTTTATTATATATTTATATTATCCAATACGGATTTGTTATTCGTTTTATTTTCTGATAGGAAATTTACTTTATTTGCTATTTTAAATATTTTAACGGGGAACAATGTAACGCGAGCACAAAATTGCATTAAAATTAGCTCTGTATTTTCTAGTTTGACTATGGTGTCTTTTTATGCGAAGAATGGTTAGTATGAAATCACTTATCTATGTAACAGCAGTAAATTTAGATATTTAGAAAAAAGTTTAGTCATGTATAGTGATTTTATTAAGTCAAGCTATCGTTTGATATGCTATTTTCTACAATTTTATCGAGTCAAAGGTTTAAAATTACAATAGGGATGAATAGAGATGATGTTAAAATACGTTAATAAGGTTTCCGTACTCTATTGGGGCCAGTTTTTATCAATAAATTTGTTTTTTTTTTAATACTGAAAGGGATATTACATTTTTTATCGAAAGGTGCTTAAAATACTTTAAAAAAGAATACATTTTAGAGTATACCAAGTCGATAAAGTCCAACTTAACTATCCGAAGTACAAAATACTCCTTTTAGAACAATTATGTATCATACAATTAATACCGTATGTTTTATATGGATCAATTTACCGTAAATTCTTCTCTTCAACGTTTTCAATTTGACCTTTCCATCCCTTCAACCCTACTGATCGAAGTAATTTCAACGTCAAATCAGGTTAGAATGCAGAAATTGAACAAGAATATATTAGCATTAGCCTTTTGATTAGGAAATATTGATAGAACTTCGGAAGAACATTCGGCTCTTGATTCTCAAATTTTCGTCAGCTGGACACAAAAATTCGGAAAACACTCTGCATTTTTTCTAAGATTCCGTGACATCCTAGAATCATCAAATGTGCAATAAATTTATATTTACTATTGGTAACTTTTTATGTAGAATATTTCATGTTATATTTCATATTCTCTATAATATATCTCTATAGAAGTGGGCGACTTTATAGCAATCTAGGAATTAGGAAAAGCCGAAATTAATTTTAACTAATATTAATAATTTATAGACCATATATTATTATTTTGGCTTTATTTACATTATGTTAAGGTTACGTACTATTCTTTCATAGTTACAATGCTGTATTATAGGCTTAAACTGTCGCTTTATGCAGTTTTACACGATAATCTAACTCATTCTCAGATGCAAGGAAATATATTAAATTTGATTAATAATTCCTAATATAATGATTTAAGATTATAGATAATTTGGTATTACCTCTGGATTGGTTGTATAATAGAATAATTTTGATTTAATTGCTTAGATTGTTTGCGCTTAGAAGTTTTCCCGTTACAATTTGAAGATAATTCTATTTAAGCACTCCAAATTCTATAGTCGACGAACAATAGCCATGTGATTGTCGTTCTTAAGTAATTCGTAGATTATAAACGAAATTTGGCTTCCAGTTATAGTTTTTTTTTTCGTTTTAAATAAACAATTATTATTGTGTTTGTTATATATTTATATTATCCAACACGGATTTGTTATTCATTTTATTTTCTGATAGGCAATTTACTTTATTTGCTATTTTAAATATTTTAACGAAGAACAGTGTAACGCGAGCACAAAATTGCATTAAAATTAGCTCTGTATTTTCTAGTTTGACTATGGTGTCTTTTTATGCGAAGAATGCTTGATGTGGAGAAGGATAAGTATGAAATCTCTTATCTATGCAACAGCAGTAAGTTTAGATATTAAAAAAAAGTTTAGTCATGATTTTATTGAGTCAAGCTATCGTTTGATATGCTATTTTTTACAATTTTGTCGAAAGATTTAAAATTACATTAGATATTAATAGAGATGATGTTAAAATACGTTAATAAGGTTTCCGTACTGTATTGGGGTCAGTTTTTATCAATACATTTGCTTTTTTTTTAAATACTGAAAGGGATATTACATTTTTTATCGAAAGGTGCTTAAAATACTTTAAAAAAGAATACATTTTAGGGTATACCAAGTCGATAAAGTCCCACTTAACTATCCGAAATACAAAATACTCCTTTTAGAACAATTATATATCATACAATTAGTAGTATAATATCGTATGTTTTATATGGATCAATTTACCGTAAATTCTTCTCTTCAACGTTTTCAATTTAATCTTTCCATCACTTCAACCCTACTGATCGAAGTAATTTCAACGTCAAATTAGGTTAGAATGCATAAATGGAACAAAAATATATTAGAATCAGTCTTTTGATTAGGAAATATTGATAGAACTTCGGAAGAACATTCGGCTCTTGATTCTCAAATTTTCGTCAGCTGGACACAAAAATTCGAAAAACACTCTGCATTTTTTCTAAGATTCCGTGACATCCTAGAATCATCAAATGTGCAATAAATTTATATTTACTATTGGTAACTTTTTATGTAGAATATTTCATGTTATATTTCATATTCTCTATAATATATCTCTATAGAAGTGGGCGACTTTATAGCAATCTAGGAATTAGGAAAAGCCGAAATTAATTTTTCTGCAATTTTTGTTCAACTAATATTAATAATTTATAGACCATATATTATTATTTTGGCTTTATTTACATTATGTTAAGGTTACGTACTATTCTTTCATAGTTACAATACTGTATTATAGGCTTAAACTGTCGCTTTATGCAGTTTTACACGATAATATAACTCATTCTCAGATGCAAGGAAATATATTAAATTTGATTAATAATTCCTAATATAATTATTTAAGATTATATACAATTTGGTATCACCTCTGGATTGGTTGTATAATAGAATAATTTTGATTTAATTGCTTAGATTGTTTGCGCTTAGAAGTTTTCCCGTTACAATTTGAAGATAATTCTATTTAAGCACTCCAAATTCTATAGTCGACGAACAATAGCCATGTGATTGTCGTTCTTAAGTAATTCATAGATTATAAACGAAATTTGGCTTCCAGTTATTGTTTTTTTTTCGTTTTAGATAAACAATTATTATTGTGTTTATTATATATTTATATTATCCAATACGGATTTGTTATTCGTTTTATTTTCTGATAGGAAATTTACTTTATTTGCTATTTTAAATATTTTAACGGGGAACAATGTAACGCGAGCACAAAATTGCATTAAAATTAGCTCTGTATTTTCTAGTTTGACTATGGTGTCTTTTTATGCGAAGAATGGTTAGTATGAAATCACTTATCTATGTAACAGCAGTAAATTTAGATATTTAGAAAAAAGTTTAGTCATGTATAGTGATTTTATTAAGTCAAGCTATCGTTTGATATGCTATTTTTTACAATTTTGTCGAAAGATTTAAAATTACATTAGATATTAATAGAGATGATGTTAAAATACGTTAATAAGGTTTCCGTACTGTATTGGGGTCAGTTTTTATCAATACATTTGTATTTTTTTAATATTGAAAGGGATATTACATTTTTTATCGAAATGTGCTTAAAATATTTAAAAAAGAATACATTTTAGGGTATACCAAGTCGATAAAGTCCAACTTAACTATCCGAAATACAAAATACTCCTTTTAGAACAATTATATATCATACAATTAGTAGTATAATATCGTATGTTTTATATGGATCAATTTACCGTAAATTCTTCTCTTCAACGTTTTCAATTTAATCTTTCCATCACTCAACCCTACTGATCGAAGTAATTTCAACGTCAAATTAGGTTAGAATGCATAAATGGAACAAAAATATATTAGAATCAGTTTTTTGATTAGGAAATATTGACAGAACTTCGGAAGAACATTCGGCTCTTGATTCTCAAATTTTCGTCAGCTGGACACAAAAATTCGGAAAACACTTTGCATTTTTTCTAAGATTCCGTGACATCCTAGAATCATCAAATGTGCAATAAATTGATATTTACTATTGGTAACTTTTTATGTAGAATATTTCATGTTATATTTTATATTCTCTATAATATATCTCTAGAGAAGTGGGCGACTTTATAGCAATCTAGGAATTAGGAAAAGCCGAAATTAATTTTAACTAATATTAATAATTTATCGATCATATATTATTATTTTGGTTTTATTTACATTATGTTAAGGTTACGTACTATTCTTTCATAGTTACAATACTGTATTATAGGCTTAAACTGTCGCTTTATGCAGTTTTACACGATAATCTAACTCATTCTCAGATGCAAGGAAATATATTAAATTTTATTAATAATTCCTAATATAATGATTTAAGATTATAGATAATTTGGTATTACCTCTAGATTGGTTATATAATAGAATAATTTTGATTTAATTGCTTATATTGTTTGCGCTTAGAAGTTTTCCCGTTACAATTTGAAGATAATTCTATTTAAGCACTCCAAATTCTATAGTCGACGAACAATAGCCATGTGATTATCGTTCTTAATTAATTTATAGATTATAAACGAAATTTGGCTTCCAGTTATTGTTTTTTTTCGTTTTAAATAAACAATTATTATTGTGTTTATTATATATTTATATTATCCAACACGGATTTGTTATTCATTTTATTTTCTGATAGGAAATTTACTTTATTTGCTATTTTAAATATTTTAACGAGGAACAGTGTAACGCGAGCACAAAATTGCATTAAAATTAGCTCTGTATTTTCTAGTTTGACTATGGTGTCTTTTTATGCGAAGAATGCTTGCTTAACTATCCGAAATACTCCTTTTAGAACAATTATATATCATACAATTAGTTGTATAATATCGTATGTTTTATATGGATCAATTTACCGTAAATTCTTCTCTTCAACGTTTTCAATTTGACCTTTCCATCCCTTCAACCCTACTGATCGAAGTAATTTCAACGTCAAATCAGGTTAGAATGCAGAAATTGAACAAGAATATATTAGCATTAGCCTTTTGATTAGGAAACATTGAACAACTTCGAAAAAAATCTGTTGTTGCAATTTTTCATCAGTTGGCCACAAAAATTTTTAAAACATTCTGCTTTTTTCCTGAGATTCAGTGAGATTTTAGAATTTCCATTTGCAAAGTGCAATAAATTTATCTTTAGTATCGGTAACTTTTTATCTAGAATATTTCATGTTTTGTTATATTTCAAATTTTCTATAATGTTTATAGAATCTCTATAGAACTAGGCGACTTTAAAGCAATCTAGGAATTAGGATAAAATGAAATTAATTTTTCTGCAATTTTTATTCAACTAATATTTATAATTTATGGACCATATTATTTTGGTTTTATTTACACATTATGTTGAAGTTAAGTACTATTCTTTCATAGTTATAATAGTGTATTATAGGCCTAAACGATGGTTCTATTCCGTTTAACATGATAATCTCGGTCATTTTCCAAATGCATGGGAAATATGTTAATTTTAATAACGAATACAATCATTTAAGATTATGGAAAATTTGGTATCACCCTTGGGTTGGTTGTGTAATAGAATAATTTTGATTTAAATGCTTAGATTGCTTGCGCTCAGAAGCTTTCCTGTTACAATTTGCAGATAATTCTATTTAAGCACTCTAAATGCAATAACCGACGAACAACAGCGTCTTTTAGTAATTCATAGATCATAAACGAAATTTGGCTACCAATTACTATTTTCCTCATTTTATATAAGTAATTATTATTGTTATTATATATGTATATTATCCAATACTGATTTATTTTCTATTTTATTATTACTTTATTTTCTAATAGGAAGCTATACCTTGTTAACTATTTTAACTATTTTAACAAAGAACAGTAGTAACAAGTGTGGTGCAACGACTGAGGAAATGTGCGAAAGTAGTAAATTTGTTATATTTTATAGCCTTCTATAGCGATTAGAGTTTATTTGGATTGCACTTGTGCTGTGTGGGTACCGCGTTCAAACCAGGGTTTTTGGCATTGAACTTACCAACAGGCGAGTGACTAACTTAGATAATATTTTAGAAAACATCCGGTCTTATCCAGCCTAAAGTTTTGACGTCACAGATTTAGATGACGTATGTACAAAACTTTTTTGGATGAACTATATTTCAGGGATTGGATTGGTGATTCGGTTACACGTTCCGATGCATCATACATGCCCTCCAAGTGCATTGGCTGATTTGTTGAAAGGACCATAGTGATAATGTATGTCACCAGTGTTTATAAGTAAAAAGAAATTATTTTATATATTGTGCATTGCAGGTTGTATAAACCTAAAACTGTTAAATTACTGAAGGCGATTTTTTCGCTTATATAGATTATCCAAATATATCGATTATACTCGACTAAATTCACATGTGAGCGATGCGTTCGGTTGTCAGCCGAGAACTCAAACAGGATTTCGTTTATTCATCGCTGTTGTCGATGTCACGCGGGGTCGATGTCGTTTGCAATATGCTTCGTCGTTAACTCGATGGCGGTATATCTTAAATAATAACCTTGTCGAAACATTTCATTCGCTAGATAAACCGGGGGATAAAATCCTCCTCCAGTCAATTAATATGAATTATAAAGGGTTAGTCTCGCGATACGACTGTACGCACTACCATTAATTTAGATTGAATAGAGAAGGGTGGAAGGCAATGCCTTAAACTAGGAATGACAGGTTAAATGACTCAGAGCGAATGACAGGCGTGCTGTTAGCAAGCGTAGCGGTGGGATTTTTGTGACAGTTGAACCGAAATTATTCATTAAGTTCTCCTAGCGCTATGTTATTAAACGATTACTTACATCTATGAATATTTTCACGTTTTTAATTACTTATTATTTCTGCATCATTTACCTATAATGATATATGTATTTATCTTTATATGTACATCGGAATTGTATTTAAAAAAACTGTATTTCAGCTGTAATAGACGGGAAACTAAACAGGGGTCCCTAGAGGGGGTTTTAATCACCCATTCATGTAATTTGACTGGTCAGTTTAAATCTCCATTATAGGTACCTGTAAGTAAAATACTTTGTAGTGAATATATTTGATTGGTTCCTTCATATGTGTCAGCCCTGACGTCACATCCCATTGACCAATTAATTTTAATTAAATGCCATAAAAATACCAAAAACATACAGGAAAAACTTTGGTGTATGGAAAATACAATCCCTTCTTCATACTTCAATCATATTAATCAAGTTAATTGGTTCTATTAAAAATCGCTTTTTTATTTTGTTATACTGAAAGCAAGTTTTTTTACCTTTCCGTGTTCAAATTGCTTATTCAAATGAAGAGTAAATGGCACATGGTGCGCTCGTTTTTGTGATGGAATTCGATTTTTGAGTTTAAGTTGAAATTTGAACAAAAAGTTCCGCAAGTTCATATACATTTGTTTCGCTTCTTTGCATTGTCAATAGATGAGAAATACAGTCCGGTCTTACCAGGTATATTCACTGGTATGACTAGTCGAATATGTTATTTTTGGAACCTTGCGATACAAATAATACTTAATGACCGTCAGCGATTGAAAATATTTCATTCATATATTAGCAATGGCTATTGTTTTTAGCTTATTATGCTCTCATCTACATAACATCTCATCAAAGAAAAATATGTAAGTTGAAAGATATAATAAATCATAAAAATTCAATATTAGAAAGATTCAGAACTACTTGACATTTTTTACCATTTGTTAATCTATCCAAAACCTGCAAAATTACATAGATATTTAAGTATGGCTAATTTCCATCTCTACTATCTAATTCTGATCTAATTTTTATTTTTTTGTGAAATTAATTGAATAATATAAACGTAAAACTAAGATTTATTAAAAATATTTTATATAAAATGTTCAAAATGATTTACTCGTTCAAATATTGATGCCCATATCTTATTCACGAATTTCTTCCTCTAATAAAATCTAGTTTTCTTGGACATATGACACAGTTTACCGAATCCAAAGCACATTACTAATATTTGTACGCCCGATACGCTAAATGATTTATATTTGCGTCATCTTCTTTTGCTGGTTTTTCGTCTAGCGGATACTGTTTGCTCTCGTTCTCAATATTTATCTATATTTAGCTTCTAATAAATCGATGACCGAACGGAATGGGTCATATCTAACAGTGGAGGATAGGGAAGATCTACTTTGATGTATTATTATTTATATCTAGCCATTTGTTCTTTTGGACATATTATATTTGCTAAGACTAAATCAGTAAACAAGATGAAAAAACGGGATGGCGTACACGGTCGACATAGGATGACTATCCGTCAGTCTCTTGGACAGTTTTTTTATGTAATGTATTATATAATCTACTATGATAAACTAACAGGTAAAAATGTATGCTAATACATTTCTTGTCCCATATTTTATGTTATCATATAGTTGTCATATATCATATAGTACATTATCATTATAATACTCTTAATGTTTTATTTTTTTAAATACGGTATACCCAAGGTAAAATTTATGAAATGTATAAAAACAATGAGTAGTTCTTTTAGATATAAATATAACTTAACACAATTATTTCAGAGTATATTGTGAGTCTAGAAAGTATCCATAGAAAACGGATATTTTTATGAATATACTCTTTGAGGGATGTAAATTACTGATATGAAACTTAAGATTTAAATGGTGTAAATATAACCCACGAAGAGGTCCGATCGAATTTAAGATATTTCTTTTAAAATAATACCATTTTTAAACGCATATAATAAAATTAAGGAGGATAAGTTAAGAGTTAAGAGAGGATAAGTTTAATAATTTAGTGCATATATAGTCTGTTAAAAGTTTATTTGTATATGCGTTATCGAAATTTTTGACGTCAAGACGTCGCAACGTTGCCGCATCAACTCTGAGTTTTAGGTCAGTTTGGCTTTGATGTACAACTAAATTCCAATCTAAATAAAATAATTGAACAAAAATGTTATCAAATATAATATGTTTTAACATTATAGTACATCTAGAAACTACAGATCATTATAGAGCTACAATAGTTTATATGTTAGAATTATAATCTCTTATCACTATTGCATTCAAGAATTTTACATACGTCTGAGAACTGGACGACTTTGACAGGCTCATTTGTTTACGTGTTCGAACTAATTAGACAGCATTGTGTCTCTTTTTAACTAGAATAACATGAGAAGGAAAATATTGTCTGATTCTAAAACGAATTTACAAGTTGGGCCAGGCAATACATTAAACATCTTGATGACGCATATACAAATAAACTTTGAATAGACTATATATTATTATTCGCAGTGGAAAAGGCATGGCTTGGCATGGCTTTATTCCTGGAGATGTGTTAGTGTTTTGTTACTCGTCAAATAAAAAGAAATATTTGTGTTTTATATAAATAACTTTTTTGATCTGAAAAAACATACACAGCAGATTGAACCATTATCTACAATAACATCAGGTGGATAAACTCCATCAGACAGATAGAAAAAGAAATTGATAAATGGCGGAATTGTGAGTAAGTATAGAATAGATTAGAAATTAACAATTTGATAAATGACTTGAACAGTGATTCTGATAGTGAAGGTGAATGAAACTATTTTGTTGTGTGCTTATGGCCTAATGCTGACAATTATTACAGAGTAATAAGATTGGAAAAACTAAAGATGAGTAATTGGTTAGGATTTATGAGAGAGTTGATACTAATAGTTTTGCAAATATGACAAATATATTAGAGAGATCGTAGTGATTAAATGCAATTTTATGAAACAAAATATACACTAGCAGTAATAGAAGAAATTCAGGAAACATACAGTGCTATCAAAATGAGCTAACAAAAAAACACAACAACGGAAGAAAGAAAAATTTAAACTAACTAAAAGAAATTAATTCACACAAGACAATAGAACTAAAGGATTTCTTTTCATTAACGCTTTATTGTGAAGACCCGGTATAATGTATTTTATTTATAACATTGTCCGCTATTTTTTCTCTCATCTTTCAAATAATTTACGGATTCCATCTCGAAAGGACGGTATATTTTTGAGATTATCTGTGAATCGACTCATTTCTTTGTATTTCAACAAGAAATGAAGCCCTGCTAATATAGGATATGATATAAATCGGAAAAATTAGTAATCAGAAGGAGCAAGGCGTGGAGAATACGGCTGGTGGGGTAGTACCTCCCATTTCAACTATGTTTTTACCAGTTTTGCAACCAACAAACATTATTGTATGTAATTCTAATAGTTAAAGCATAATACTTATTAATATTTTAATATATTAAACTAATATAAAGAAAAATCCCGTTAATATATAGAAAACAATTAGTATTTGCTCTCGAACAAACAACTATAAATCCTTTTAAACGTCCTAAGAGTAAAAATAAAACCTGTTCTTTTTCTTTTGCGATTTTTTAGTACAAATAAAAATGGGAGTAAAACTACTAGTTAGATGAGACTGTAAATTATTCTTCTTGGAGTTACTTCGAAATTTCGTGCTATTTCGAAAGAATTTTATTGGGTCATAAATTGAGGAACTTTAGAAGTAATAATATACCGGCTAATAATATTACAGTTTTTGTTCTACGGCTGAGGATTTAACAAGATGTTGCTTCTCTACAATATTTTCTTTCCTTGATAAGTTTTTAAATATAACTAATTATTTAATATTGGTGAATAATTTTAACCAATTGTGACCATTTAAACAATATTTATAATAATCATAATATTTATAATTCGTAAGAATTTGGTTAATAAAAAAGTTCATAAAGTGAGTTCAATATTTCTTCTTAGAAAACATAGTTATTATTAGGAAACATAAATAGCTTAGAGTCCATCCAAAATAACAGTGAACTCACTTCATAATGGCGTCGATGTATTGCTTGTTCTAGTTCTAGCAAATTTGTTTTAAAATCGGACCGTATTTTTCCTTCTCATTTTATTCTAGATATAAAGACATGCAATGCTCTCTGGTTCGTATGAACATGTAAGCGATCAACCTATCAAATTTGCCACGTTGCCAAATGTTTAAATTGTTTTTTGATATATTTCCAATTGCTACTTAATATTTGTGATTACTGTCATAGTTTCTTGAAACAGCAACGAGATAATGGCTGCCCCCTCTAACCTTAAATGCTGTAAAATCTGTTAGGGAGGTATGTGTTGATACAATCAACTATTAATTTGTTGGTATTTTGTTGAAAATATTTTTAGCGTGTTGCAGCTACAATGAATATTAGTATGGGAACCTATGACTAAAATCATAGATAATGTTATAAATCATGTTTATTTATTTTCAGCGCCATTTTCAGTATGCCTGATGTTAGGAATAGTGCGTTTAGATTTTTATAACGTTTATGTAATAAATTAATAGTTCATTAGTATATATAAGTGGGTAGTATAATAAGTAAAGTGAATTCTCGATCTAGGTGTGTTTCTCGAAGTGTTTTGGTTGATAATGTTAAAAGTCCCAAACCGATTGGATTAAGTATCAAAGACATTTATAATCGTTACAGCATGTTTTGTTGTTGCAAGATTATACACATATATATATATATATATATATATATATATATATATATAAATATCAAATATTTATTATTTAATTTTAGAAACTAATATGCTTTCAAAAGAAGCTAAGCAAACGGCTATATACTTTTTTCTACGACTAATTTTTGCAACTTGAGTGAGAAAAGAAAAGCTTTTTGCTGTTAATTCTCCTAGAATCCAAATATTAAACTTTTTTGATGGATATATAATGTTTTATGGTTAATATATAGTTCTATAGTGATGTCACGCGAAATATGTGGAGAAAATGAGATGTAGGCCTATTTTGACATTGTAAAAAATATCAATATTTTCATCTATATATAGGGAAAATAACCTTCTGCTATCTCCACTTTTGACTAAATAAACGAATGACGCTAATGTTAGGCATTAGTCTGGCATAAAAGATCCATTCATTAAAATAATATTGACGAAATTGGCGTTACAAATAGGCAGAAGTTTAATTGAACTAAATCTGCCAAATGGGCTAGTAGCTTTATGCAAACATCTTGTAATACTTAGACAGCATTCTTTACAAACCGTGTAGTGAATCAAATAACACAACTAGTTTTTTTGTATCATGTTTATTTCGTAATTACAAAATGAATATGACCTAGAAACGGTCTTTTTGAAAATCCAATAACTATTGACTTAGCAAACGAATAACTTGACATTTATATACAGAAAGTTCTGTGGCATGTTACTTTTTAAACGCGCTATGGTAACCCTTTTTTATATTTTGAGTCTCCTTTCTACTAACGGAGGTTTATATAGACTGGACCTACAGTTTAATGTGGACTCCGATCCATGGTCCTAGGCATTAAGTCTACAGACTGGCCAGTGACCAACTTAGGGACCATCTTAGAAGACATCCGGTCTTACCCAGTCTGGTTACTGGCGTGACTGGGATGATTATTCCTTGTCGGATTTTCTATTCCTAGTCGGTTGCCTTTAAAGACATTTACAATTACAATCACAAACATAATGTACACTCATGCTCAGCAGGATTTGAAGCCGCGACTATCGCAACGGTAGGATGATCGTTTTATTGACTTGACCACTCTGCGAACCAAATCGGTTATTACTTTTATTAACGTAAATAATTTAAAATAATTCAAAATTTTAAAATAAAAATAATATTGTAAGACAGTTATATAAGTTTAAAAAAGTTTACGTATAAAGTATAGTTTAGGGCTTTAATTAATTTAGCCATTTAACTGTTTTTGTAATGTTTGGGACATGGAACAAATTATAACTTCAGGCTTTATAAAATATTTTATTGTATCGAATGTCTGATAAAGCCAGGTCAAAATAGGAAAGACACCCGTTCAGGTCCCAGGGCTAGCCCAAGTATATAAGGACATCAGAGTAAGAACATTGTGATAAATAGAACAAAAATAGATGAAGATTAGAATAGAAACAAGCACAAGAGTCAAGAAGAAAGAAAAAGTCAACAAAAATTATAAAGAATTGAAAAATATAAGCTAATATTAAAGAGAGAGTCAGAATTGAATCGAGATATTCGTTTCTGCACAAGCTCACATGAAGAAGAACAGTAGAATTAATTAATTAATTAATTAAAATAAACTCTTTATTACGCATTAAGAAGGAAGAAAATAAATGATATTTTATTTACAACGTTGTTTTCTCTTCTTGAAAACTTAGTAGTATGGCTTCATAGATTATTCCTAAAGTTATACTACTTTAAAGTTATCTGTTAGGAAATATTGGAGTTACTATTTCTCTAACACCCGAAACACTGATGAAAAAACCTGTTAAATATTAAGGTTTATATTTTACATTCTTCCTAAACGCTCCGCACTATGCAAAAAAGAACAAAACAAACATCCTGAGTAGTTTAAAACAGAAAAAGAAATTAAAACAAGTCGTAGTAACGCAAACAAAAAGTAATAACGTTTTGCAAATTGTTTGGAATATCCACTGCTCACGCTCTATAAAAACGAAATATTGTTATGAAGAATTTCCCAGGGCTTTATCCGTTTTGTATAGCATATGCATCGTGCACAATAATATATTTTGTTTGTCTCATAAATCTCTGCTATATATAAAATTTGTTTTGCGAATAGGGTGATATTTTATCAGAAATTATTTGTCTTTTCGATATTTGTACGTGTCAAAGGCTTTATTCGTCGATTTATAGTCAAATATTTTTGTTTTACTGCTTGCAAGTTATGATTATTTAATAAGCTCACCTATGTCCATCTTTATACAATATTTTCAATTGTTTATAACTATGTCAATTTTTCTACCATCAAATAAAACCTTTTCATTTGGATCTTATATTCTGTTTTTATAATTATTATGTATTTTATTTATTCATATTTCTATTGGTGTTTGCACGAATTTGAGATTTTCTCACTTTAAAGAGACATTAATTAAGAAGAATTATGTTCCCATCTTTCAGGGAACAATTCGTGTGGTAGCAATTTTCTCTTTTTTGGATCTTCTCGGTCACATATACATAACATGCATCACCGCGTCCTACGCATGTGTATTTGCTTACAATACAATAATACTATAGGCATAATGATAATGTTTATGTAAATTACAGATATTTGAGTATTATTTAATTATATCATTTAACTTGTATATTACTTGCTTGCTTTCTTGATTTTAGAACTATTCTTGTTGTAGTTGTAATGTAATTTAAAAGCAAAAACTACATTACAAGTTGTATGAGGAGTATTCTGATAACTAAAATCAGTAATAATAAGCATAATAAAATGTTTGATCCCTGATTAACCTCTACTCTACCACTTCTCTTTTCTCTCTTAATAATATTGGTAATATTTGTAATTTTTTTAAACCATTTATGAATCGTTTTTATAATATCGTTTAAAAGCTTTTTTGCTTGTGTTTTACTACTTTTATTAATACATATTTCGTTCTTGTTAATTCCAGAAATAACATATTGGGCTTATATCTGTATATATATATATATATATATATATATATATATATATATATATATTCTGCATAATGTGTGCTTTTCCTACCCTACTCAGTTGTGATTTGCTTGTAGTTTACTAGGTATCTAGAAGTATCCAATGGTCTATATATATATATATATATATATATATATATATATATATATATATATATATATATATATATATATATATATATATATATATATATTTAGGGTAAATGATGTGGCTCGGTGAACGGAGGTAAAACGAAATGAAACAGTGGTGTTTACATTATGTGACCGTTATTTATTGGCAATATAAAAAAAATGTGAAAAATACAAATAATAAAACGGATGGTAGCGGTGTTACCTGGTGACGAGGCTTGGACAGTCGATGGTGGCACATCTCAACCAAACGAGGGTTGAGCACTGAATGACCGAAATACCCTTCAATAACATCCAAGATATACGTCTCGGGGTTGTCGCCAGCTATTCGTTGTCGGGTTCTAGTTGGCGCTGCTGGCACCCCGCCCGTGTTCAACATCTGGGATTTTTATTTACTGCTACATCATTATGTAATGTATATTGTTAACAAACATTATATAAATTATTAATAGTTAAGATGCAGAGAAAATAATGTTAATGAGGATTAGTGATTTAGATAGTGCAGTTAATTAAATTTGATAGATTTACCTTGGCATTTGGTTACTTTGTATTTTAGTAAAATGGTTGAGGCATCTAATAGTGGATAGTGTAAATGGGTTGACTACTACATCGTCATGATGTAGTGTATCGTTAACAAGCAATATATAATTCATTAATCGGATTAGATGCAGATACAATAAGGTTTGTGTGGATTACTGATTTATAAAGTGTAATAAATTAAATTTGAGAGATTTACCTTGTCATTTATTTTCTATATACTGTATTAGATGTCTTGAAATAGCCTATAGTGCAAATTTTTGAATGCTACATTATAGTAAATAATTAATCATTTATATATTATAGTTACATGTATTAGCAATTTAAAGAGTATTATGAATTAATTTTAAGATATTTGCAATGAACTTATTAATCAAATCTATTTACAGTGGATTTCAGTTAACATACATTAATTTTATTTATCATATGTATATATTTTGTTAAACTTTAAACATAAAAACAATTACATGCTAACAAAATAAAACTTTTTAGATATTTCTCCTGAAGAAAAAATGCCTATTATAATCCCAATATCTTTCGAAACTTATAGTAAATATGTGCTAATAATATACGTTTATCCAAGCTTTAAAAGGGTCATATTAGATACTGCTAATGACATCGATTTTAAGAAATGAAATATAACGAATATCTTAAAATTAATTTACAGTCCATGTGGGTTATTGAAAAATTAATTTCGATCGAATCGGTGGTGTCTTAGATAATCAAACATCAACTGTAGCGTATGGAACACCGCCCTGACGATCTGCCAAGCGTGTTATATCGATAATTTATTGGATTAATAATTTATGCGCGAATCAAGCCCTTTGCAGCGAGAACAACAATGCCGAGACTGCAAATGACCCTGCTCAGCAGGAGAAACACGTAAATCTTGGCGCTATGTCACACTTCATTGCTTTCGTCGTTCTGTTTAACTGGTTGCGTATATTCGAAATATTGTTTGGGCGATTGTATAATTACTCGATAATGCCAAACAATTATTTGAATTTATTGTGAGAATAAATTAAGTATAAAAATATACAGTCAAAAAATAACGTATTCTATTTTCGATTAATATCTTATGCAGAACAACACGAGGAAAGTCGTTTGTGTACAGGCGGAGGGTAAACATTATTAGCGTGTTTGTTCACTGTACAAAGAACTTTCTGAAAATGACTTTTAACAAAACGGTCGTAACAACGCAAAGTGTTTGGTTGTTGTTTTATATCATTAGAGATAATACTTACTGTTCGTAACTTTATAAATAACATTTTATGTGAATAGAGAAGACTAACATACAAGGTTAAAGTTAGTTGCCGTCGCTTTAACTGTTGTTCTTGTCCTTAATTATAGTGTTAGATTAAAAATTCGATAATGTATGGAATATACGGAAATATTGGGGGAACATAAGTAATTTAACACTAAAAGGAATTATTAATGTGTCAATTAGTGTAGGGTAGATTACTTTTTAAGGATTTTCATTACATTCTGTGCAGAAATTGCTATTTTTTATATCTATATAGCTATATTCTTTTTCTGTGGCATTTCTCATTCCAGTCTAGTATCGTTACTGAAAGCTGTTTGTACAATATGTTAGTCTCATCAACAAACATGGCGTTTTTATTCCTTCACATTTAGATATATCACTGGAATAAGTAACATTTACAGATTTTTTACAACATTGTGCAGTTTGGTTCACTTCAATTTCTTTATCCTGTAGTTGTATTGCCTCTAGTTCGATATGATTTAGTAGCCTTCTAGCATGTTTAATGTAGAAATATTTGATAACTTCGTGGGCTCATTTGATTTCCAGGTCATAATGTAGTTTATCGTTAGTTATGTAGCGAAAGTATTGGTAATTAATAGAGGAATCTTGTTTTGGGAACAATGAATTATTAATGTGTTCAATTACTTAGTGCAATGCTATATTATATTATTTTCCTAAGATCACACAGCTTTGGGACAAAATTGATAAGTCGGTACATATTTTGCAAGCGTCACGTCATTTAACTAAAAAGCCATTGATAGAAATAAGTAAATGTGGACTGCATCTGGATATTTGGGTAGGTTTTTGTCTTTTAATGTTTCCAAATACTTGGCTGGCTCTGATTTTGTTGTGTCATTTTTCTTTTTTGCTTTTTGAAGGGGAAAATATACAGTTGAAGTAAGTTTGGCTTGATGCCTTGTCTCCAGCCACTGTCCGAGGAAAATCAACCATCAAGGACTGGTATGCTAAGTTTAGACGTGGTGAAATCAGCGCTGAAGGCGGTGAACGCACTGGACGCCCAAAAGAGGTTTCTACCGACGAAAATATTTAAAAAACCACGAAATGATTTTGAATGACCGAAAATTAAAATTGAATGAAATAGAAGACACTCTAAAGATTTCAGCTGAACGTGTACATTTTATAATTTATGAATATTTGGGTATGAGAAAGCTCTCTGCAAGACAGGTGTCGCGCGAGTTCACTTTTGACCAAAAACAACGACGAGTTGATGATTAGGAGCAGTGTTTTAATATGATCAAGCGTAATTAACCCGAGTTTTTGCGTCGATATGTGACAACAGGTGAAACATGGTTCCATAATTTCACTCCGAAGTCAAATCGACGGTTATCCAAGTGGACTGCACACGATAAACCCGCTCCAAAGTATCGGAAAACAGTTGGCTGGCAAGGTTATGGCAGGTGTATTTTGGGATGAGCATAGAATAATTTTCATCGAATACCTTGAAAAAAGGAAAGACCATCAACAGAAATTCTTACATAGCGATATTGGATCGTTTGAAGAAAGAAATCGCCGAAAAACGGCCGTATTTGAAGAAAAAGAAAGTGCTGCTTCACCAAGACAATGCACTATGTCACAATTCAGTGAAAACGATGGCCAAAATCCATGAATTCGGCTTCGAATTGCTTCCTCATCCACCGTATTCTCCAGATCTGGCCACCAGCAACTATTTCCTGTTCTCAGATCTAAAAAGAATGTTCGCTGGGAAGAAATTTTCGTCGAATGAAGCGGTGGTCGCCGAAACTGAGGCCTATTTTAAGCAATGGACAAATCATGCTACAGAAATGGTATCAAAAAGTTGGATGGTCGCTATAATCGGTGTATCACCTTTGAAGGGAATTATGTTGAATATAAAAAACTAATTTTGCAAAACAAATGTGTTTTACTATGGTACGCCGGAAGCATTTTAATTGACCTGTTGAGTCACAATAATTTCATAGGAAACGACTAGTAATAACAATAAGAGTAACCATAACATGTTATTTAATTAATTACATTTTACATTAGATATACTTGGTACAATCTGAATTTACAAGTTAACTTCTTACTGCTGTTCTGTTGTACTTGCAGTATACAAGCAAGGCGAGTATGTGATTAATATTAATAATTAATATTAATATTCCAACTAAAATCCAGAATATTTAAAATTTTACATTAACCAATTTCTTTTTGGCGTCAGCATCAACATAGTTTCACATCTCAAACCTTTTCCTAGCCTTCTATGAGCTGACAGAACCCTGTGTTATTTCAAAGGCAATATTATTATTAAAATATAAATAAATAATCGCTAAAATTGATGCGAAAATAAACCGCACTGGCTTCAATTGTTCCGCTTCTGTTCAGACTCCATATGATTGACACCGTAATCCATTTACTCGGTATAATTGACAGAAATAAAAATTACACTTGTTCTTCTTAATCGAATTCTGTTTTCTTTTAGATTTATCGCGGAGCCCTCCAGGCAGCGTCCTCGCCTGTTTCCCGGTCGCATTTCGGGAAGATCGTGTGAAGAGCAAGGTTCGGAATCGATAGTCTGCCCCATTTCCAAGTTATAATAGGTCGGAACGGTCTGGCTCTCGGTAAATCTGTATTTTCTTTTAATTAGCAACCGACAAAACGATGTCTGTTTGGATATGGGTATTAAGTACGTCGCAGCTTAAATAAATACCGGAACAGGGAGGGATGTTTTCTGAAAAAATACCGGTAGAACAGCGGAGGACCTTCTATTAGCTAGGAATTAATAAAATGAGATTACGGGTTACTCATGAAACTAGTTGATAATGAATTACGTAGGTTTTAAGACAAAGTAACTACGTTAAAGTAATGTGAATAAAAATATATAATTTTCTGTATTCAAAATAATTTTCTAGACTTCCTTAATATTCAGAATCTACAGTCTATCCAAAGCTATTTTGTACATACGTCACCTTTATTTCTGACGTCAAAACGTCGCAATGTTGCCGTATTAATGGTGACTTTTAGTTCAGTTTGCCTTTGACATATAACAACATACTAATCTAAATAATGCTAAATAAACAAAAATGCTATTATCAAATATAATTTATTTTAACATTGTAGTAAACCTAATGCATATATTTTCAAAGGATCTAAATCTACAATTACGTACACAGTTATAATAATTTCTAGGTTGGGGTTGTGTTTGCTTATATTTACATTGAACTCCTTCCATACCACCTATGAGTTAGTGTTTAAGGCGCGTTTATAGTTGTATCCCCTGGAGGTCTAGTCCACCTAATCAAGAATTGTATATCCAAGTAATATATTTTAATTTCATTAAGAAAGCATGTTTACATTTTACGTTTAGTTCTTATGTCCTTCGGTACAGTGGTTCTTTGAAGAGACAATTTGATATCGCTGTATTTCTCCTTCGTTTGTTCTGTTAATACCTGTATACATCTTTCTAGATAAAACTGAAGGCTGCTTCAGGAAACCCTTTTTGTATCCCGATTTGTTCAGAATTTCGGGGTGGAGAGAATTCTTCCTGCTAGGAACTTCTCATGTTGATGAAACACGCGCAAAACGGCTTTAAGAAAAGCTCAAAAATTCCACGCTGAAGTTTACGGTTATAGCCACCATAAGGGGTCCTCTTCCAGGTCTAACTTCTGACACGTTTTTCTCGACTCGACAACGAACCAACGAGACATCCTTTTTGAGTCACCAGAGATACAATGTGATATTTTATATTGTCTCAAGTCATTTCTTATGTCACAAATATTTCAAAAACAGTTAAATGGTTTAACGATTCAAACCCCCAAAACTATACAAAAGAATAAAACATTATAAACATTTTTCCTTGTAAAATTAGATATAATCACTGTATTCTCCTAAATGCAATTGCCATATCTGTAAAACAGTTCTTCCAGTTTTATCGTCATAAATTCTAACTTAATGCCCATATATGTTCTTACCAATTACATATATGTCTATGTACATAAATCTTTCACACTTTACGATATGATACGATTTTCTAATACGAAAACATGTATATTTTGTGTTTAAATTTTATATGTATTAATTCTGTTTCGAAATATTCTGTTTTTAAACCCAATAAAAATGATAAATAATTCACTTTGTTTTTAAGTTAAAACCCGATATAAAATGATATACCAGATGGATTTAATTATTTTTGCTTCTATTAATGACATTTTATGGTTAACTCCACTACGTCAGTTTTGGTTTACCCATGTTAAAATTGTTGTAGGTTATTGACATATTCTGGTCACTAGTAATTACTATAGGCCTACTTCGGGTATATAACTTCTGTCGATACATTAGTTGTCAGGGGCTTCTAAACATAACGTTATTGAATCAAATACTTGTGTTATCTTATCTCTAAATATAAGTTAATTAGTTCCTAAATAATAATAATATTTCACTAAAATAATATTAAATTTATAGAGAAATAGTATATGTATAGTGTCATAGCTTTAGATTTTGTATATAACCGTTTATGTATTATGTCAGTAGAATATGAATACATTTAGATAAGCTTTTAAACATATTTTTAATTTTTAGGAACCTCGCATATATTTTATTATTTGTATTCTTATTAAGTCATGTTTTTGTAGTTATTTTTATTATCGAACAATATCTTTTAATGCTTCTCTATAGATTTATTAATAATAATTTCCGTTAATGACCTGGAAATTGTTTGAAACAAATTTTGTCTAGTTGCAGGAATATTTTCTTAATCATTATAAGCTATTTTTTCTAATATTTTTTATTAAATGCTTCTATTAAAGCAGTGTTTTTAGCATTCCTTTATAATTTTTTGTACATTGATTAATTTCTCTGACACTTCGTCTTAACCATTTTCTGGTGGATATGTAATAGTCAATTCATCCCGATTCAGTGCCTCTTGGTATTCTTGAGGTGATATCTATCCATAAATGTTGGAGAATACTCATCACTAAAATATTTTTAGCGATAAATTCAGGTAGGGGCAACATTGTCAAAAAATGTTCTTTTTAATTATTTCGAACTATTTCTTCATTCACGTTAAAATTGATTTTTATAACTAATGATAATAATCCGCTATGGTCTTAAAACTTGACGCGTAAAATTGAAAAAGACGATTATTGAAATTTAAAATATAAAACCATTTTTTTCAATATCAAAATATTTTCATAAAAATAATAGACTTATCCAAGAAAAACCAAGGATACATTCATCAAGATTGATAATTAATGGTCATCCTTGGCGATAAGGTTAAATAACTATAAACCACGGTAAAAGAGCCGGAAGATGTTCGAGCAAAAAACAGTCTGTCGCAGGACTGATAAGAATAAAGCAAAATCCAGTATCGAAGCTGGTTATAAATAATACCATTTTGTCATTTCCGTCATAAATAAAGTAAACGATCCGGAGGCCTCGATATAAAAAAAAATGCCGGAGCAAAAACAAAAACAATGACCTCTGGATTAATTTTTTGGGATGTATCTCGCAAAATTATTTTATATATGTTTACGTTTGTAATTAATTATATTGTATTGATTTATTAATATATTTTATTTAAAAATATACATAGCCAATTGAAGTGGTTTCGCTAACACTTTTAACATTTATTATTATTATTTGTAAGAAGGGGTTTTTCAAAAATTATCATCAAGTTTAACCCACCTTCTCTATATATTAATAGAACTAACCGGCCAATATTTCGAGAAAACATAGACAAAATAATCTCTTTAAATTTACCATTAAAAAGATACTTCGATATAGACGAGGGCAGCAATAATCCATGTAAAAATTATACAGGAGGCTGCATGGTATGCGCATGTTATCATTGAAACAACTACAAGTAGGAACATACATATATCACATGAAATCCAGGAAAAATAGTAGAGACAAGGAGGCTGTGATAAAATTGCCAACATGTAGGAGCTGCAGAAAATAAAAGAAATTGAATTAATCAATAAGATAACTAAAAGAGTTGATTAAAAATTAACAAAACCAAATAATTTAAGAATACTTACTTATTAAGGAAAGCAACAAGAGAGCTCGTTTATTGAATAAATGAAAATAATTGGGGTAGAAGAAATAAAGAAAAGAAAAACTAGGAAAAACATCAGAAGATGACATCTCCTATACAATTCAGGAAAAACTTAGCAGAGACAAGGAGACTGTGATGGAATTGGCAACATGTAGGAACTGCAGAAAATAAAAGGAATTGAATTAATCAATAAAATAACTAAAAGAGTTGATTCAAAATTAACAAAAGGCTGACCACCTGGTGAATTTCCCAAATTATTAAAAAAAATTGTTTTTAAGACTCTCCGATCTGAGTCATACAAAGATGAAGAAAATAAAATTATCAGCATCTTAAATTTGCCATTCCAAATGGACATGCTACATGAAGAAAGTTTAGCCAGAGAAGTTAAACAAACAATAATAGAGAGATACATTGTAAGATACAGTAACTAATAGAGAAAGGCTTAAAGTTATTAACATTTATATTTAAGCTAATACAATTAATAAATTATTTCTCTAGCTTTTAGAATTTCCCGAAAAATATAATGATTCTGAAACTAGGAAAAACACCAGAAGATGTCAGCTACTATACAATTGAGGAAAAACTTAGCAGAGACAAGGATAGAATTGGCAATATGTAGAAACTCCAGAAAATAAAAGAAATTGAATTACTCAATAAAAGAACTAAAAGAGTTGATCCAAAATTAACAAAACCAAAGAATTCAAGAATACTTGGAAAATTTGACATCAAGTGATGTTACAGATTACTTATTAGCGAAAGCAACAAGAAAGCTCATCTATTAAAGAAATGAAAATAATTGGGGTAGAAGAAATAAAGAAAATGCTGACCACCTGGTGAATTTCCCAGATCATTTAAAAAATATTCAAGCCTTTCCAGTCTGAGTCATAAAAAGAAGAAGAAAATAAAATTATCAGCATCTTAAATTCGCCATTCCAAATAGCTACATGAAGAAATTTCAGTCAGAGAACTTAAACAAACAATAATGGTAGAGGTACATTCTAAGATACAGTAACTAGCAGAGAAAGACTTAAAGTTATTAACATTTATATTTAAGACAGTACTATTAATGAATTATTTTCGTAGCTTTTATAATTTACCGAAAAATATAATGATTCTGAAACCTGGAAAAACACCAGAAGATGTCAAGGTTTTTGAGAAGACATATGTAAAGAGACTTAATCTCTACATAGTATAAAACAAAGTCGCCGTTTCTGTCCCTATATCCCTATGTGCGCTTAAATCTTTAAAACTATGCAACGGATTTTGATGCGGTTTTTTTCAATAGATAGAGTGATTCAAGAGGAAGGTTTATATGTATAATACATGCATAATATACTAAGGCAACATTGCTAATTTTAGAGGTTTCTAACGTGATGTCGTAAATTAACCTATTTTTTTAGGCTTATTTAGCAATTAGCAAAAACGCTGCCTAACCCTACGAGTTAGATCAAATTAATGTACTACAGTATTGTACACCATAAAAAGGTCTACAAAAAAGTCCGCGATGGTATATGTTTATCTTTTAGGGATAACCCACATTAACCATTTTTATTGTTTACTTTTTACGTGAGAAAATGGCTTATTTACGAAGCAATTTTAGCAATACGGCATTAATCCTTATCGAATTAAGTACCTTAAATACAGTGTGCAATTAATATAGATCAATATGGTTCCTTACAGCATGTAAATTAAACAAATATTTTCGGAGATATTACAAATTTAAAATTTGCGTTTAAAAATGTGTAATGTAATAAAAATTGTATGAATTTAGATATTCCAAAGATAGCAGGAAATCTTCATAGTAAGTATAGGGGAAGAGGAATTGTTTTACTCCAAATTTAATGCGTGCAGGCCAAGGGCAGTAATAAATGAACCAAAAATACTGGATCGATTTTAATCATGTTTTCTTTGAGTGACATAGGCATATATAGTTTATGCCCGTGCAAAGTCGGAGCGGGCCGCTATGTTTTTATATACAACGTTCATATTTTTTCTGTAGTGTATTTAGTTTAGTATCAGCATTGCACCCGTGCGAAGCCGGGGCGGATCGCTAGTTTCGTAATATAAGGCTGAGAAAAAATTAGTGTCGGGTTTCCCTAATTAATTTTTATTGTTATTACTTTTAGTGGTTTATCAATCTCTGAAGTGATCATATCTGTAAAGATAAACATATACCATCCCTGACTTTTTTGTAGACCTTTTTATGGTGTACAATACTGTAGTACATTAATTTCATCTAACTCGTAGGGTTAGGCAGCGTTTTTGCTAATTGCTAAATAAGCCCAAAAAAATAGGTTAATTTACGACATCACGTTAGAAACCTCTAAAATTAGCAATGTTGCCTTAGTATATTATGCATGTATTATACATATAAACCTTCCTCTTGAATCACTCTATCTATTGAAAAAAACCGCATCAAAATCCGTTGCGTAGTTTTAAAGATTTAAGCGCACATAGGGATATAGGGACAGAAAAGGCGACTTTGTTTTATACTATGTAGTGATTTGCTTTTACAAAGTTCCCCACAAATTAGTTTAGTTTATTATCTATACAAGCTCGATTAAGTTAAAGAATAGAGGCAATGCTAATATTTCGATATGTAGTAACATAGTTTACCAGCTCTATGCATATTTACTCTACATACGCCTGTTTCGCGATATTCATTTGAAATTTTACTTAACCGAAAGCTTTCATACGCATGTATGTCGATCATTAATATTGTTCGATTAGTTATTTCCGCAGTGCAAACAAATTTAATGGGTATATGTCTGAAATGTTATTGGTGAACGTACGGATATGGCAACAAATTAATAGATTTTCGTTTACCGATAATGTCGAACGTATTTATTCTGACAAAGTAAACAAGATTGGAAACTGTATCGAGTATCAAAAGTTCTTGACGCGAATCTGTAATTAGGGTAATATTAAACAAAAACAAAGCGATTTCGGTCCAGGTTGGAGTCATATGTCTAATGATACGTTTGCTATATGATAAAAGGTTTAAAATTACGACGTAAACTTGATGTATATGGTTTATATTTCTGTTTGTAAACTTTTTGGTGTGACTAATAATAGAAACTTTATCAGTAAATACCACTTCACATCATTCCATCACTTTTCATCACTCCTTTATTTTCGTCATTTTTATCTTAATTTTCAATTTTTCTTAAAGTATGGCGGTACCATCTGGAAACAACGATGTTGATTTGGTAGAAATCCAATCATCGGTCAATTTTCGCACTTCTTTGACATTTCGAAACATCTGTGAATGTGAAATTCGCGTGTTATTATACTGCACATGCACCAATAACAAAAAATAATACTGTTCCATATATAAATAATGTTAAGTATCTCGGAATAACAGAAGTGGACTGCTTTAATGCTTCACTCCTTCCTGCTTTCACTGCTTTGCGTGAATCTTTCACTGTTTTCCGGCACAAAAGGTTTACTCCATCGTACTTTATGATCTAGTTCCTTAGAAAATTCGGGTTCGGTTGGTTTTCTTGAAGTTCTGCTTGGCGGTCATGAATATTATCAAGGATATGCCGTGACCATAGAGTGATAGAGAGAAAACTCAATAGAGGGCTCTGGAGAATATTTTTGCTTTGCCCAACGTTCAGATGCAGTTATAGTCGGCCATTCACGTAATTTGATTGGTCAATTTAAATTTCTATTATAGGCACCTGTAAGAAGTACATTTTGTTATAAAGACATTTGATTCGCTCTTTGATAAAGTTTGGCACGTGGAGATGGTGTTAATAATAATAAGCAATAAGCGCATCGTAGAAACGAAGTGAACCAATCAGATCCCGTCGCAGCTCTTAGCGATTAAAAACAAATAATAAGTAAAAAGTAGCGACGTCTAGATGTTGGACGTTGCGAAACATTTGTCTAAAATTTGCTATAAAGTTAAATCTCGATTTCTCTGTGACTATGTCGTTTTTCATCATTTGATGTCTTCAATGTTATTTTCAAATTAATTAAGAGGTTCATTATTTATTATGTTGTATCTGGTATTCCAATTATTGGACTCTTAGATATTTTATAATGAGTATTTCAACTAGTTATCAAAAAAGCTAGTTAATATGTCCCCTAATATATAGTTTATGAGAAGAAAATCAAAATTCTTGGTCCTAGAACTAGAATACGTAGAGCTTTGTGGACTTTTGTGACCAATTGTGACAGCTTTATCTAGCGCGAGAGTTTAGCTGTCTATCTGAATGTCCGCAAGAGCCAGACGTAGTTCATATTTTCTTAGGCGCGGTGTTTCCTTGTAAAATCATTTTGATATCATTGTATTCCTCCTAATTTTATTCTGTTACTTCCTGTATACATTATTCTTGATAAAACTGGGTTTAGTCACTGCATTCTTCCTAACGGATTTGCCGTATCTGCAAAAGAGTTAGTATTCTTCCTCTCCTCATACAATTTAATCAAATGCTCACATATATTCTGAACAATTACACATATCCATACATATACATTTTTCACACAATATGACAGGATATCCTAGAGTTATTATATATTAATTATATACTCAGATTCAGTTGTTTCTACTCTCATCGCTTGGTAACTTGTCTTGGTAGCTTGGTAACTTGTCTTGGTAACTGTCAGCGTTAAATCATAATCCCACATTCAGAGAGTTTTAATCAATGACTGTCACTTTCGGAATAGCCATTCAAGTAAATAACTAGGCTGTTAATTTCCAATTTATCTGACACTAGTTTATGGTTCCACTATTTGTCAGTTTCTTCTCCAATGCGTCTGGTCGACTTCATCCGAACAAAAGCTGTTACTGTAACAATGCTTCTTTTCACATATCCAGACACATTTTGTATATATTTTTGATCTGAATATCTATTATAATAATTCTTTGCCACACTCCGTATAAATTCGAGTGAATATGCTTTGATAGGGAGGAAAGCGTAATAATATGTGACCACGTTGTAGCATACTGAACCATACTGAACTACCATGTATTTTTTGTCAAACCTATTTCTATGAAATAAATTACATAAAATTAATTTAAACATTTGATATATATTTGCCAAATAACAATTTGAAATAATTCACTTTTTTGCATGGCTTCGTCAAAATGTATTTTATGTGCTTTGTCGATGCACTTATTGGAATCTTCTTCTCCAGTGTACTATGGTATAGTGCATTGTCCATAACAATAACTGATCGTTCCTTCAAGTTATTTAGAGCTTTAGAGCTGATTTTAAAACTACAACAAAAACATCTTAGGTTTCATTTCTCCTCGCTAGTCACCCTTGGGCTTAGAGGAAATCACTAACTGTAAGCCAGGAGTAAAACCATTCTCGTTTCCAGCATAAAGAACAATAGATCTCCAATGAATTATAGTAAATTTTATAACAAAGAAAATTAAAATTAAGTAATTGATCAATCGTTATTCCATTTTTAACCCTTTGTTTAACTTTTGCTGTCTTAACACTATTTGCATTTTTCTATAAGTGACCTATTGTTACAATTCTGAAATATACATGTCCCATCTAAATACACAAATTGAAATAATAAATTCTCCTTGACTTTATCATATGCTTTTAAAAATTGTAAACAGTTTTATAACGTGAGTTCACCGGTATTTTGAATAGATGTTATGTGAGTTTTCATACACTGAACATAATAATACCATTATAGACAGTCGAAAAGGGAGAGTGGATTAAACCGAAAAGAGGAGAAATGAAAAGCATTTTCTTCGAATTATATGGAGATAAGTGAAGCCAAAGGAAAACGTTACACGCTCCCCACCCACACTCTCGCGCCCGTATCGGGACACACAAAGAGAAAAACAATTTTTATTCTACCCATTTTATTCTGGAAATAATTCACCCTTAAAACGCTGTCCAAGGTTCGTCCATCGATCGATGGACGAACCTATCAACTTAATTTTTTAAGCGCGGATTCGTACATAAAACGACGGTTAAGCGTTCCCTGGCCCCACGTCGCTCGCCGAAAGGACGGGCGTGTGCAGTCCACTCGGATGAGTGTCGATTGGACTTGAAAGTGAAATGATAGAGCCATGTTTCATCCATTGTCACATATCGATGCAAAAACTCGGGTTTATTACGCTTCATCATCTTCAAACGCTGCTCTGAATCATCAACTCAGTCGTTTTTTCTTTTGGTCAAAAGTGAGCTCGCGCGTCACCCACTTTGCATAGAGCTTTCCCATATATTCGTGAATGATATGATGTACACGTTCAGTTTATATTTTTAGAGTGTCTCCTATTTCATTCATTTTTATTTTACGGTCATGAAAAGTCATTCTGTGGATTTTTAAATTGTTTTCGTCGGTATCAACCTCTTTTTGGCGGCTGCTGCGTTCACAGTCTTCGGTGCTCATTTCACCACGTCTAAACTGAGCATACCAATCTGTGATGATTGATTTTCCTGAGGCAGTGTCCGGAAATTCGGCATCAAGCCAAGTTTTTGCTTCAACTGCAGCTTTTATCAATACGCGAAATTCATTCATTCACTTTTTATTGATTTTTTTCACAATAACAAAAGTTCACTCAAAATGCTATAATTTGCAACCTAATGATTCGATAAATGTCAAATTTATACACGCATCTTTTGAGAGTTAGGGATAACTAAAAAACATACGGATTTATTTCTAGTAGCTCCATCTATGTGTCAGGCCGGGGACTTTTCAATTGATCTGTTATATCATAGTAATATGCATGTCTCGGAATTTATTGATTGGTCTGTCAGTTTATATGATCAATTAAATGTACTTTTCATCGCAAGGTTTATTTTACTACCACCATTGGCGAAAATTATTTATTAATTAACAATCATATAAGATAAACATATAAGTCGTTATGATGTGCAAGTAAACATTAATGATAAAGTATTATATTAAAGAATGAGTATCAACAACCAATTGAGAACAAAAGTTGTATTTGTGTTAATGATATTATTCTACATCGCTTATGGCGTTGTTAACGTTAAATTTCTTTGTAAAATTGCTAGTTATATAGCGGGGCTATACGTTACATTGGCAGTAATATTATATTTTCACAAAGAGGGCTGAGTAACAAATACACAGTATTACGGGCCCAACAAGCAGGTGTCACATTTTCTACCTTTAAATTATATAGAAAATATTGCGCACATTATTTAATATTCTTCTCGGATCCATCCCTGAAATAATATTCGTTTTATAAAGAAGAAGCAAATTGTGCCACTCTACAACGCAAATATAAAATTTCCTCTCTACGAGGGTCATTCAGAAGGAAAATTCAGTGAAAATATTAAAAACACTTAGTGAGGTAACGGCCGATGTAGGTCGTAAGTTCATTTAGTCCTCGGAAATAAAATCGATTTATAGTTGATAAGTGAATAACTTTTTCAGTATTTTTTAGGTGTAGTATGTAATGAGTCAGAAATTAGGAGGAATTAATTAAATCTGCCAAATAAACAGACTTTTAATATGTTAAGCCGTTCATTAAGTCCTCGGAAATAAAACTGATTTATTGTTGAGAAGTTAACTTTTTAAGTATATTTTAGTTATTTTATGAAATGAGTTAGATATTAGAAAGAACTAATTCTGGCACATAAACTGGGTGTCAAATTACCTTTTTCTCCTTCTGTTAACTGGGCCTTTCTTTGTTAGGGTTTGTGTTGTTGTTGTTGTTGATGTTTCTTCACTTTGGAGGTAATCTACTTTTTTAGAAAAACTTTCAGTTGGCGATGTAGTGATAATTTTTAAGCATATTTGTCATCATGCTATTTGTAGGTTAGATCTTTACTAATGAAAAACGTCGCTATCCCCGTTATGACTCTCCAGATAAATGGTCATTATGGTATATAAAGTGATATTGTCACATATAGTTTATTTTTCCGCAAGTTGAGGTTTTCCTTCTTTTTAGCTTCTTTTCGTCCCACAAAGGTCAATATCTAAAACAAGTCTTGCATCTTGACATTCAATGTTTCAATTAAAAATATTAAAACCGAGGATTTTTTAAATGAAAAAAACATTCATAGACGCTTTTGCCCAAGACAATGTAAGGTATTATGTGTAAGAAGCAATAAAAGGCCACTAGCCAATATGCTATCATGTGTTTGGATACGCTTATATACGTCATGAGACTAGGAAAAATATGTAGCAATACACTATGAAACATTTGGATACTTTAATATTAACAATACTATTCCCGGGGTTTAGTCTTTTGCAGTATATTATTGATGTCCACCTTGTAAGTGAAAAAAACCCAGATTTTTTGTTTGACCGTACGTGAATCTTGTTCATGAATCGTGAATACCTTGTTCATACAGTTATATATCATATAAAAGTATTAGCTTTTGCATTTAATTATAAATTAAAATCTTACTGCGTATTGAGATTTTGAATCTTCTTCTAAGAAGGCAATAAATGTACGAAAGATGTAAATGTTTTACTTTTAGCTCAGCTAATTTTTAAAAGGCCCCCTTCGACTTCCATTTGATATCTAATGGAATACCCTTCGCAATGGAATACTAAGGCGTTTGATACTATTTCCAAATGATATAGCAGGGATATTTAAGTCTATAACCGGCGAGATGTTTAGTTATTTGATAGGAATGGATCTGATATCATCTGGTGGCTCAATTATGTTATCGTAAGATGCCTAAAGTGTTATTATAGATGATTCTTACTTCTTGTCTATTTCTAAAATTAGCATAGCATAGATTGAATGGATTAAATATATAAAAGAAGTGCACTTCTGCTTGCATTTCTGTTAATTATAAGTTTATTAATATTTTTGTTTAATACTGAAGAATTAATTCAATATGTAACAACATGCAAATTGGAAAGTCCCCTTCCTGATACATAGATGGCGCTACTAGAATTAAATCAATATGTTATTCAGTTAGCCCTAACCCTTAAAAGATGCGCGTATAAATTTGACAGCTGTCTGATCATTAGTTTGTGAAGTATAGCATTTTGGATGAAGCAACATTTGTTATTGTGAAAAAAATGGATAAAAAGGAATTTCACGTGTTGATAATTGCTTTTTGAAGGGAAAAAATACAGTTAAAGTAGAACCTGGCTTAATGTCGAGTTTTCAGACACAGAATCAAGGCTTGGTATGCTAAGTGTAGACGTGGTGAAATGAGAAAGACAAAGAAAGTAAATTGAAATTGAATGAAATAGCAGACACTCTAAAGATACCAACTGAACATGTACATCATATTATTCACGAATATTTGGGTATGAGAAAGTACTGTGCAAAGTGGATGTCGCGTGAGCTCACTTTTGAATAATAACAACGACGAGTTGATGATTCGGAGTAGTGTTTGAAGATGATCAAGCGTAATAAACCCGAGTTCTTGCGTCCATATGTGACAATGGGTAAAACATGGCTCCCTCATTTCACTCCGAAGTTCAATCGACAGTCTTCCGAGTGGACGACACACGATGAACCCGCTCCAAAGCGTGGGTAAACGCAACAGTCGGCTGGCAAGGTTATGGCATTTGTATTTTGGGATGCGCATGGAATAATTTTTATTGATTAAATTGAAAAAAGGAAGGACTATTAACATTTACTATTACATAGCGTTATTAGATCATTTGAAGGACTAAATCGCCAAAAACAGCCGCATTTAAAGGAAAAGAAAGTGCTGCTTCACCAAAACAATGCACCGTGACACAGGTCAGTGAAAACGATGGCAAAAATCCATGAATTGGGCTTAAAATTGCTTCCTCATCCACCGTATTCTCCAGATCTGGCCCCCAGCGACTATTTCCTGTTCTCAAATCTCCAAAGAATGCTTGCTGGGAAGAAATTTTCGTCAAATGAAGAGGTGATCGCCGAAACTGAGGCCTATTTTGAAGCAAAGAACAAATTGCACTACAAAAATGGCATCGAAAAGTTGGAGGGTCACTATAATCAGTGTATCACCCTTGAAAGGAATTATGTTGAATAAAAAAATGCTAAAAAAATGTGTTTTACTATGGTAGGCCGGGGACTTTTTAATTGACCTGTTACGTTAATATCTCCATAAGTAAAGATATTTCTGGGAGATAATAAATTTTGCTGAGCACGGACCGATTGATGCCTCTTACAATCTCTAGTTAAAATTGTTTTGCATCTTGTTCTGCAAGAACCCGATATGAGACGGGTTGTTTATGTTCATTAGATGATATCAATGTGATCCACTGCATAACGATAGTAGTTCTCAATGTTTCTCCAATTAACTGAAATTTAACTAATTTAATTAATTTTGAATGTTTATTTCTACTGTTGGTGAAGGGAAACACACCATCCAGCATAACAAACTTCAACAAAAAATTGGGCAATATTCATCTATTTGTATAATTCTGGAGTCTATTGAGTATATGATATGTTAATATAGCTACAAGTATGATGTTTCTGGAAATTAATTAATTTCCGTGAGTACTGACTTACTGATGTCCCTTACTTACAACTTCTAGTTGTTTCTGCATCTTGTTAGGTTTTAGTTATATGAACATATGAAGACAGCAGGAGGCGAACTTTATATGGGATGGGATGTTTATGTTCATTAGATGAGATAAATGTGATATCCATTACATTGCGATGGGACTCTATTTTTAACATTTCGCAAATTAAAATAAATTTAATTATAAAATTTTATCCAAGTTAAAATTGTTTTGATTTTTTATTTATACTATTGTTAAAGGGAAACACCATCCAGCGTAACAAATTACAATGAAAAATTGTACAATTTATTTAAACATTTTGAAGACAATATTAACGTAGACGACATATCCAGATAGAATTTTATAGAATATGAACAGAGGCGACGGACGAAAACAGCGGATACTAAACAAGCAATAAATCGTCGTTGGATTTCAAGGAAACTCGGACAGTTAAACTGTAGCCAACTTCCAATAGAATAACTTTATTAAAAATAAGACGGCCTCCGACGGGATCCTGTTCAAAGTTCCTTGATTCTCACGTCACTGGGCATACAGACAAGGGAAACATTACTGTTTAGTGTGGTGAGTTCGTGTAAATTATTGGGTTTATTTATATATCGGACATGAGACAGGGGATATTCTGATCGGAGGTAATTAAATTTGGCTCTCCAGATATGGCATTTACATGTTGAAGGAGATATGCATGGCGACCCAGAAGGGACACCATGTTAATGTTAAGAAGGCCTATAAGATTAGAATATCTTTCTAAGAAGAATTTTTCAATATGACGAGGAAATTGGTGGTTATTTTAAAAATGTTGAACGTTTCACAATTTTGCTTGTTATCCTTGCGTAGGGGCTATGCTAATCTTCTCTGTACCGTTTTCAATTTTTGTAAAAGTGAGTACTTTCTGATATTGGATACTTCATTCTCAATAGGTCCACCTTAATATGATTATTTATTCTGCTGTAGATGCTTAGCTAAATAAAGCCTGTCATACACGGTACATTTTAGGGAAATTTGTAGGAAGATAAACCGGATGTATATTTTAAACAAGCGCTAAACTCGCCGTACCGTCATCTGTTACTGTTTCGGTTCTTTCGCGCCCGTTTCCCGTGCCCGATTATGACCGTCGAGGATCCTGGAGAGCGAAAGACGTTCGTATAACGCGGCTTATCGAACAATTTCCGCGGGGTTCCCCCCGACAAATACCGTATCGTTTAAATCCGCCCTAATAGGAGTTTCTTACGAGCCGTCGTAAATATGGTCGACGAGAACTCGACGCGTCCGGACGCCCGACACCGAAGACAATGCGACGATTCCTCCTCCACCTCAGACCTTACCAAACACCGAACAAAGTTATTTGTACCGTGGCGCCGAATTCCAGCGTTAATTTAGTGTTTGCCGGGGCCTACTTCGGATAGGCATGGAGTGTTCTGATAGTCAAATTATGGTCTCCGCTTGTCGGCGTCTGCCCATTAAATTTGGCTTTATTAAAACGGATAAATCTCTACCTTCGGGTTGGGGCGGGCGGTTACGGGACGGTCTTTTCGAGATTAGTTGGGAATTTGGAGAAAATTCTCCAATAAAACTTGCAACTATGCGAAACGGGATATTTTCCGCAATTACGTTTCCGCTTCCGGGGAGTAATGTCGTCGACGACGTGGAAAAAAGAAACACGCTTTACGGGGAACGTTTGTTATACGGTTGTTGGTTTTATTCGTTTGTTTTAGGTAATTTTTATTGAATTTTACTTTTTTTACATGAATTCAGTGGCGATTGATGCGTGCTACTGTAGGTCCCACGAAATAATATCACCATCCAGCGTAACTCATTACAATGAAAAATCGTACAATTTATTTAAACATTTTAAACACGATATTAACGTAGACGACAAATCCAGATAGAATTTTATAGAATATAAACAGAGGCAGCGGACGAAAAAAGCGGATACTAAAGAAGCAATAAATCGTCGTTGTATTTCAAGGAAAGTCGGACAGTTAAACTGTCGCCAACTTCCAACAGAATAACTTTATTAAAAATAAGACGGCCTCCGACGGGTTCCTGTTCAAAGTTTGAAGTTTCAGACCGGTCTCGACTCTTGTTTCTGGCTATTTTTCTTATTGTTATGGAAAAACTAACGATACATAATCGTACGAAACATCGATACAGATTCGCGTCCCCGAAACTTTCGAGAGGACTCGTGGAATATGTTAAAATCTTTAAAATAAGTTGCTTGAATTCAATTTTATTCAAACTTTACTTAAAGATTATTTATTATATGGCTTTATATCCATCTTTTATTTATTTTTCTCATCTTGAATGATATTCATGAATAGTGAAAAACAATTTTGAGATTTATGATTATTTTTTCTCATTCTCTGTATTTTTTTCAGCTAAATTATTTGTTATTGTCTTTTTTTATTAAATAATCTATATCTGTTGCTGAGACTGGGGATGTTGAACCTCTTGGGCCTTACGTAGCCTTTGTTTGTTCGAGGACTATTGAGTGTATTGATATAAAAGCCTTTGTCTGTAAGCTTTCCAATATTTAAATATTGCTGTTGGTTGCTGCGTTCCATAGTTGAATGCCGTATGTTCAAATTGGCTTGATAATAAATTTGCATTATTTTCTAATGGCGGTCCATTATTTTCGAGTCGATTGTACAGTCGATCTGATCAAAACAACAAAAAAATCTAGAATATTTAGATTTTGTGTTAGATTAATAATAATAATGAAATTGTTGTGTTATTCTTGGTGGTTTAACATACATTGATTTTAAAATATGAAGAACGAGGGTAGGTATAGAATGTAAGGTTATATTTGTAAAAGTTATAAAATCCAAACATTATCAATTTTATTTTTAATGGGAATTTTAGCTGCAAAATTTATAACACATTATTTTCAATGACCTGGAATATGCATCAACATATGCCAAAATTTAATGATAAGAATAGAGAAGAAAACGATTGTTGTTTTGTTGGAAGCAGTCAAGTCATTAATGAGGTTTGTCCACTAAGAATAGTAGCAAAAACTGTAGTAACTGGTAATAATTAGACATTTGTTTTAAATGTAATATATTTTAGTAATGATTTCAATTTTATTTTATAGCTAAGATATAGCTAGAAATTGTTGATAGCAAAAGTCCAAGAATATGCTAAGATATAAGAACAGTGTACAGTGATATATTGAAATAAATAAATTTACTAACAAAAGTAGGCCTGAATTAAATAAACAAAACACAACACTATCAACGACACCCTAATGATCGAATGATAAGGAAAATACAGTGCATTATCATATAAGAGTATGGGTAAATAAATTATTGTTTTGTAAATATAATGTTTTATTGGCTGAGATGTCTTTGAGCTTTAAACAACGATCATCCATTCGGTTTAGGCCAGTAAATGTACAATATGTTAGTCGAAAGCTCGAGGTAGTTAATTCATTAATGGGGATTGTTGACCAATAATAGTAACGATCATATTTGGAGTTTCTTAGGAAAATTTTACTTATTTCATATATAGTGGTGACTTTTTCGTTTGGTATTTAACTATATTGGCTTTGTTTGATCTAAACGTCTTAAATCTCGTTAATTGAAAATCTTGTTAATTGTTCAAATATTTCATTTTATTCAACCATTTTTTAAATAAAATGTATTATTTTAACAAAATTGAATGTATTTTTCTCAATTTTTATATAGTTTCAACATTAAATCAATTATTTATCATATTTGTGTATTTTTATTTATAAAAATAATGGTTATATATAAAAATAATAATTTACTTCCTGAACCTATATACCTGCTTAATGTATTCGACATTAAATATAATATTCACGATAAAAACCTATTATTGCCATAAAAAAAGTCAAAAGTATTTTACTATTTATCATTCACAATTTTATTCTTACCTTATTACATTAACAATCTTGAAAAATATCGTTTCAAAATGCTGCTCTATTAATATATATAAAATATATATATATATATATATATATATATATATATATTATATATTGTTATTTACAAGCAAACTACCCAAAAAATCATAATAAAACCATATATATTACATATAAATCTATGTAAGCATATATCGGGTATATTTTTGTCAAGCTCGCGGTTAAACGACAGAGCCAGAACGTTAAAAATCAGTTGAATGAAACTAGTAGAACTAAAAATAGTAATCAAAAGTACACGACTGAAACAGTCGATAATAAATAGCGACTGAAAGCAGTAAACTGAAACAGTCACTGGTAGAAAGTAGTAAAATTAGTCGAACCAAAAATAGAGACTGAAACACTCGATAGTTAAAAGTAGTCAATTACTAAACAGGCGATAGTCAATTTCAGTCGATAGTTCCCAACACTAAAAATTATTATAGGCAGCTATTGTACCTTCATTTGGATCTCTCTTGTTGCATGTAAACACCTAGAATTAGTTGAGTCATCAACTGACAGGCTGTTCAAAATTTCTTTGTGAGTTTGAACTGGGTTTTTGCTTACACATGGGGATACATAACTAGCCCATCAAGGCCACATAGAATGGTGATTGAATTATACTAATTATTTTGTTGCTCTTTTGGAGGTGAAGTGTTTGTTAGCTATCTTTAAAAACAATTGAACAGTTACAGTATATATAACAATATAGTACGCTAGTATATATTTTGAAATAATACACTAAAATATACAAACTTTACAGCAATACATAGTATATTGCGAAATGCACTAAAATACTCTCTATTATAGCTTTCCTGGACATTTTGTATTTGGGATTACCACAATAGATTCATTTTTTGTTTCCAATCAAAATACGCTACAGAAAACTCTACTTTTTGCAGATGACAAGCAAAAAACAATTGTATATTGAAGCGGTTCGAAATGGAATTTTCATTCATTTCGTTTAGCAGCAAATAGGCCTACATTTGGTCCTTTATCAACACATGTAAACTACTCTTGTCATCATCAAAATTTAGCAATAAACCCATAACAAAAATTTCATTCAGCCTCATTCACTGTCCTAATCACTGGTCAAGTTAATTACCAAATTGTTAATAAAATCTGTGAATTTCTAATTCAGTCTATCTGATAGAGCTTATCTAAAGCGAATGTGTTGTTGTAAATAGTGATAACTTCTATATTGCATCTTTTTTTCAGGCATATATTCTGTTATTTTATTCAGGCTTTATAATTTATATAATTTATATTTAACGAGGGAAACACTAACCCAGCTCCAGGAATAAGGCTATGTCTGTTCCCAAAATGAATATTAATGTATATGCAATGAATTATTAAAAACACATAACATTTTTCCATCAATTTTTATTATCTTTACACTGTGTATAAGCGTTTTATCAAGAGTAGTTCAATATGCTTTTAAAAATGGTATTCTTTTAAGACCAATGTCTTAAAGCTTCATTATATCTCTTCTTGGGTTATATTTAGACCACTGAAATCATATTTTCCTAACAGTGTATGAGGGGATAACTTACATCCCTCATGTAGCTGCATAATTCTATAGATACTTCCGAGATTAATAGTTTAGTCTCAAATAATAGTATTAAATAATATTTATATGAAAAGAACTACTCACTGTTTTTATACATTTCATAAATTTAACTTCCAATAGAGCTGATATTAAGGTGATTTTAATTTGTCACCTGTTTTGTTTTGTACCTCTCTTTAATGATGTTAAGTGATGTGATGTTAAGTGACGTAAAGTGCAAATGCAACAGACTAAAAAAATATTTCCAACAAAATTGTATCAACTTAAAATTCAATAGTATAAATAATTGCTGCGGTTCCCACTATCCCGTTCCTTTCCGAAGTTAGTGATCAGAAAAGACAAGTTTGTCGGTTTATAACCTGTGATTATTATCATGTTTTGAATAATTTTGCACATATGACAACAGCGTGTATCAATACCAATACAAAATCGAATTTATTGACCGAATTCTTGCAGACCTGTCCGAACGCATCAGTCCTTAATATGTCTCTTTTTAACCGACTTCAAAAACGGAGGAGGTTCTATGTTCGACTATATATATATATTTACCGGTATTCAAAATTATTTTTTTATTCTAAAGAGTGCACTTCCGAGGTGGTCCTATTGAAACCAAGTGGGAATCTGTCGCGGAAGGAGGAAGGGGTGAAAATCGAGGGAAAACCTCAATTTTCAAAGACACGTACAAAGTTTTCACATATTTTTTTATCTAAAATGATCAGATATGTGTGTATAATGTTATTGCTGAGCTGAGCTGTAGGGATGGAAAATCGGAGGTAGTTCAATGCAAAAGCCATTTTTTTCAGCACACAGGCGGAGGTCCTAGGTTCGTTTCCCGGCGGGGACAACAACTTCTTGTTGTTATTCCAGTTTAGTTAGAACATTTCTCCAATCTCTTAGGCTAGGTTATATTCTGTACTCTGCTGTATTAAGCTAAATTATGTGTATATAGTAGAATATAAAATACGTGTTGTAGATAGATTAAATCAACATTAACAACGATTATTATGTACATATTTTATTTTAAAACGTTTTTTATGTTAAAAATCTAAGTGTGATTATTTTTAAATGTTTAGTGAGTTCTTTATTTATTTCTTGAAGTCAGTTCAATTTTCTTGTTAAACATATTTTTCAACTAGAATAACGGTAATTAGTAAAAAACACATTCGGAGGTATTGATCACGTGCATTTGCTGTTTGATTGTAGGGACTATATGTATTAAATAACTGAATGGCCTTTGAGAAAATTATTACAGGACATAAGGAGATACCTTGATGGAGACTGATTAGATGACTATTAGAAACAATACCAAAACACAGCAATACCCTGACAACATTAGGGGCTGTAAAATGTTTGATGTTACTTAATGTTTTACGGAAATTAGAATAACACGGAATAACATTTTTCAAAATTGAGTCCGTAAATAAAAAAACGGATATACTAAATTAGCGGACCACTGTATTCTATTGTTTTCGTACGTTTTATCATCGCCACCTTCGTAGATAACAGACCCGTGAAGCCTTCAAATTAGTTTCCAATTAATTGTAGCGTCGGACAAAAACGCGTGAACTAACCAAACCATTACGCCAAAACCGAATTGGCGTTTGACGACCGAAACCATAAATTACAACGCTCTCAGACCAATTATTGAGCAATTATGCCTTTAAGCTGCCGACCCCCCTTTAAGCCTAGATTTCCTTTTTTCCTTTCCATGATTGACAGCTTAAAACCATGCACAACCAACTGACACGGATGAAAATTAGATCGGACTAGTTTCATTTATAAGGCTTTCGTGACCTCTCGCCATCCGACCGAAAGAACAAACGCTCGCTAATTATTTTAACAATTCGATTTCGACTACGAACTGGTAGTCGTTTGTTTCTGGCACAATCAAGTGGTCGTTCTAATGGCGTCCACTGTTTGATTATAATCAAAAAACGAGTTTTGCATAGTATTATAGAGCATTTCAGGTATGAAAGAGAGCCATCCAGCACGGAAAGCTCGGTCTAATTTTGATTAACTTGGAGTGGAAGTTTCTTGTTAATTGGAAATAAAAGTTAATTAAAATTATTGATTTTTAGAAACAACACCTTATTATACTATATTGTACTACTTTTTATTATATTTTAAATATCTCTATCATAAATATAAATGAAAATGAATATCCGATTGTGTGTAAACGTTGTTTTTAATTAAATATATTTTAAAGTCTCCTTTTTACCAACTAGGGATCTATCTGGACTAGACTTACAGTTTAACGTGGCTCCAAACCACGGTTCTCGACATTAAGCCTACCGACTGGCGAGAGACCAACTTAGAAATCATCCCAGAAGCCATCCGGTCTTACCTAGCCTAGTTACTGGCGTGACTGGCACTATATTCCTTGTCGGATTTTGCACTTTTGCCTAAGGACACAAATCACAAATATTAAACAATCACAAACATAAATTTACGACCATGCCCCTAGAAGGATTCAAATCCGCGGCTATTGCAGCAGTATTAGGACCGTCCTGCCGCCTTTACCACAGCGCCACCAAGCCGGCATTTAGACGTATTATTTCAGTATATATAGATCAATTTGGATAATTCTTTTTTGCCGTGTTTTTTATTGTTAGGACAAGGTTCATATGTAAGAAAATGCGAGACAATACATGTACGGACAAGTAAAAATATTAAATATTTAATCTTGTAATATATAATATATATATATATATATATATATATATATATATATATATATATATATATATATATATATATATATATATATATGTATGTACTCCAATAAATAATCAATAACGCAGATCCGTGACAAGAAAGTTGGTTGAGTATTTTCAACTGATTTATATGTTTTTTAGGTATTCTGAAAAGTATACCTATAGCAGATACTGAGAAAATTACTGGATCTAGAAGAGTTGGCCACAGAGGGATCTTAAAGTTTGTGAAAATAACGCCCTCCAAGAAACATTGGTACCTCTTTATACATTGATTTTATTAGCGCTGCATATAAGTTTGGAATTGATGAAGCAATTAGTCACCGCTCTAATTCATTATTTAGTTTCCACACCTTTCAGATGGAGAGGTGAAGGAATTGACCAGACTGACCCTCAATTCATCATGTCCGCGAATGATCCTCAAAAAGAAGTGAAGATTGTTTTTAAAGAGGTTATAGAGAAATGCTTATTCAACAATAAAGACTAACTATAAACATATCCTGAAAAGAATACTAAGTGTATTTCAGACATAAGCTTGCCTAACGAATCTAAAAGTACTATTCTTCATTCTCAGCTCGATTACTTTCCAGAACAGTTCGGAGATGTGATTGAAGAAATAGGGAAAATAGAGAGGAGTGACATAATATATTAGATTTCACTAGGATATTAAAAAGATGGAAAAAAAATACCCATAGAAAATGGAGTGTCTCAATAATAGCAGACAGTAATATGTTGGTCGTTTCAGAGATACCTTCCAGATTCTTTCCACAGCGAAAATGTACAAAGGGGAACATCACTAAGAAAAAAGAAAGTTTTAGAGTGGGCTTATAAAATTATATTATATATTAAATATGTATTGTTAAATGTTCGTAAATAATATAATGTTTTTCAAGTATATCCTTACTATAGGATACCAACCCACTCGAGATGCCTACTGCCTTGTTACTTTTGCTAGCACGACTACAACGGAACTCACTGAATCACATTTTTACATTAGTGAAAGGGTGTTTTTTTTGCAGAAAGAGTAATGCTTATAAGTACAGGAAACAAAGTTTCTTCGATTTTTGTTCAAATTCCAGAGGTTTTCTTGTGTGAATTGTGCTCACAGAAATACTAACTAAAAACTACTTCTAACACTTCAAAGGGAACCAATTTATTTACAATATTATTTTAAGTACTAACAGCTGATCACTTTGAAGTTAGTGCCGAGCAAAAAATTAGATTTGTTTTGTTTGTAATTTAATTTTGTGTATATGTCACAAAATTATATTATTATTACAGTTTGGGCTCGGCACTGACTTCAAACTGATAAGTTGGTAGTAGTTAAAATAATATTGTAAATAGCTTAGTAGGTAGTAAGCCAAATTGTGTTTATATAGTGGAATATTAAAAACGTGTAGTAGATAGGCTAAATAAGTTTTTTGTTTATTTTTATTTAATTATTACAACGACTATTATGTACGTAATTAATTTTAAAATGTCTGTTTTTTTGTGATAAAAATCTAAGTTTGATTATGTTTTACTTTTTAGTGAGTTCCTTATTTATATTCCGAAGTCGGTTCAATTATCTTGTTAAAAATATTTTATTTTTCTCTTTTTAATGTTAGATATTTACTCAATAAATTACGCAATAATTTTATTAAGTATTAAAATGGATAGCCCAACTAAAAGTACAGCCCATATGAGGAAAAAATAGAAATAAATAAACAATGATGGAAAATAAGGAACGTTCCAAGGCTTGTGCTCTGCTATCTATTCTAGGTGATTTGACAAATGTTGCGATCAAACTAGAACAAAAAAGTTGATGTTTAGTTGGGAATCGATCTCGAGACCTCCGCGTGTGAGCTTAACGTTTTAACCATTACACCAGAGAAAGAGTTTGCTTGCAGTGTTTTTACGACTTCTCATATAATATGGATAGTTCTTAAAAAGCAAACTGAATGGCTTTTACACTGAACTACTTCCGATTTTTCATCACGTCAGTTCAACAATAATATTATATCCAAATATCTGATTATTTTAGATGAAATATATATGAAAACATTCTACATGCCTTTGAAATTTTATGTTTTCCCTCGTTTTAACCCAACCTCACTTCTTCCACCATATCCAGACTTCTAATGGGAAGTGCACTTATACTCTTTCGAATAAAAAAATAATTTTGAAAATCTGTCTCTAATTGACGGAGTAATCGGTGAACATACATTGAAAAATTATATACAGCCGAATATAGAAGCTCTTTCTTTTTTGAATTCGTTTAAAAGCAGGAATACTCTGTGAACAAAGTCACTATTTGATAAAATTTAGTTTAGGCACTACAAAATACAGTAAAATAAAGTGAGTACGGAAAAAGTAGTGACGCCGCGTCCTTAGAAATGAAATTTAATGAAGCTCTAACATCCGTAGAAAGTTTTAGGTTATCACATCTAGCAAATGCATCAGCAATATTGTCATCTATAATAAAAAGAAGCGGCAATGCTGTTTAGTTCCTTTATATTATCGTTCAAACCTTTTCTATTAACCTAAACGACCGAAAAAATATCGAATTACCAGATGAAATCTTTGTTTACGAGTGATACATAGATGGCGCTAATAGAATTAAATCCATGTGTTTTTTACCTAACCGTCAAAAGATGTATGTATCAATTTGATCGGATCTGTCTGTCGGATCATTAGTTTGTGAATTGTAGCATTTTCAGTGAAGCGATTTTGTTATTGTGAAAAAATGGATAAAAAGGAATTTCGCGTGTTGATAAAATATTGCTTTTTGAAGGTGAAAAATACAGTTGAAGCAAATACTTGGACATCCAATACAGTAGACACCCAATAGAGTTTGTTACCGACGAAAACATTAAAAAAATCTACAAAATAATTTTGATTGACGGAAAATTAAAATTGAATGAAATAGCAGACACTCTAAATGTTGAACGAGAAAGCTCTGTGCAAAGTGGGTGCCGCGCGAGCTCACGCCAAGTCAAGCCGCTCAAGTTTTTGCATCGATATGTGACAATGGATGAAATTGCTCATCGTTTCACTCCGAAATCCAATCTACAGTCAACCGAGTGGACTGCACACGATAAACCCGCCCCAAAGCGTAGGAAAACGCAACAGTCGACTGGCAAGTTTATGGCGTATGTATTTTGGGATGCGCATGGAATAATTTTCATTGACTACCTTGAAAAAGGAAATACCATCAACAGGGACTATTACATAGTGTTATTGGACCGTTTGAAGGACGAAATCACTGACAAACGGCCGCATTTGAAGAAAAGAAAGTGCTGCTTTACTAAGATAATGCACCGTGTCACAAGTCAGTGAAAACGATGGCAAAAATCCATGAATTGGGCTTCGAATTACTTCCTCGTCCACCGTATTTTCCGTATCTGGCCACCAGCGACTATTTCCTGTTCTCAGGTCCCAAAAGGATGGTCGCTGAGATGAAATTTTTGTCGAATGAAGAGGTGATCGCCGAAACTGGGGCCTATTTTGAAACAAAGGGCAAATTGTACTACAAAAATGGTATCGGGTAAGGGGGTATCACGTTTGAAGGGAATTATGTTCAATAAATAAAACTAATTTTGCCAAAAAAATGTGTTTTACTATGGTAGGTCGGGCACTTTTCAATTGATCTGTTAAAGAAATTAAGCTCTCTTTTATAATTATTTTAATAAACTATCCACTTTATTTAGATGATCTGATATTTGTTTGAACTTTATATCCGGACGTAGAATAGCAAAAAGTTCGGGCGCGAAACTCCAGACAGTTTCCACTTTGTTTATTCGACGACTCGTTGGACTTTCCTCGTCGTTTCGTCCTAGGTACCGGGTCTCCATTCGAATTATTTGAATTCCGAGGACATTCCCGGAACGGACGTGTTGCGGCAGGTCTTTTTGAAGTTTCGCCGTGTAGTTACTTTCCACAATCGTGTCTCCTGTGGAGCGGGTCAAAGGGTGTCGCCACGCTTTTGTTTCCTCATATTGGGCTTTGATGATTTAATTAGGCGCCTGGGCGAATGTATACGTGCGGTTATCATGCGAATGGAATCCCGTCGAACGTTCGGTATGTTTACAGGGTTGGGGTATGGAATAGGTTGTTCTAGACTAATCGTTCTGTCTTGTATCGTAATCATCTTGTAGTGTTTATTGGGTAAAAATAAAATTGCTATTGTATTATTAAGTGCCTGTATGTAATTTTTTCACTTAAAAAGATATTTACTGAAAAAAATCTGTACAATAGATAAGCGTTTAACAGATCAATTGAAAAGTCCCCGGCCTACTATAGAAAAACATATTTTTTTGACCAAATTAGTTTTTTTATTCGACATAATTCCCTTCAAGCGCGATAAATTGATTATAGCGACTCTCCAAGTTTTCGATACAATTTTTGTAATACGATTTGTCCTTTGCTTCAAAATAGGCTTCAATTTTGACGATCACCTCTTCATTTGACGAAAATTTCTTCCCAGCGAGCATTTTCTTGAGATCTGAGAACAGGAAATAGTCGGTTGCGACCCGATCTGGAGAATACAGAGGAAGGGATTCGAAGCCCAATTCATGGATCTTTACAATCGTTTTCACTGACTTGTGACACGGTGTATTGTCTTGGTGAAGCAGCACTTTCTTTTTCTCAAATGCGACCGTTTTTCGGTTATTTCCTCCTTCAAACGGTCCAAAAACGCTATGTAATAGTCGCTGTTTATGGTCTGCTCATTTTCAAGGCAGTCAATAAGGGTTACTTCATGCGCATCCCAAAAATACAGACATCATAACCTTGACAGCCGACTGTTGCGTTTTTCCACGCTTTGGAAGCGGGTTCATCGTGTACAGTCCACTCGGATAACTGTCGATTGGACTTCGAAGTGAAATGATGGAGACATGTTTCAGCTGTAGTCACATATCGATGCAAATCTCGGGTTTATTATTCTTGATCATTTTCAAACACTGCTCCGAATCATCAACTCTTCGTTGTTTTTGGTCAAAAGTGAGCTCGCGCGGTACCTACTTTGCACAAAGCTTTCTCATACCCAAATATTCGTGAACGATATGATGTACACGTTCAGTTGATATCTTTGGAGTGTTTGCTATTTCACTCAATTTCAATTTACGGTGATTCAAATTCATTTTGGAGATTTTTTAAATGTTTTCGCCGGTAACAACCTCTTTTGGGTGTCCATTGCATTCACCGTCCTCGATGCTCATTTCGCCACGTCTAGAGTTAGCATACTAATCCTTGATGGTCGATTTTTCTGGGGCAGTGTCCGGAAACTCGTCATCAACAGGCGAAATTCCTTTTTATCAATTTTTTTCACAATAACAAAAGTTGCTTCACTCAAAATGCTATAATTCACAAACTAGTGATCCGATAGCTGTCAAATTGACACACGCATCTTTTGACGGTTAGGGCTAACTTAAAAACATATTGATTTAATTCTAGTAAAGCCAACTATGTGTCAGGCCATGGACTTTTCAGTTTAACCGTAAAATTTTACTTTTAGCTTATTTGGCTTTTTAATTTATTTTTAATTTAATTTAACATTATGGTACCTCTAATGCATATCAAATGAATATCAAATGTCTTCAAACTACAATTAATTTTATAGCCACAATTGTCTGTAGGTTGAAGTTGTTTTTTTCTATTTACATTAAACTCTTGTCCAAACCACCTATGGTATCCTCTAGATGTCTAATACATTTAATTAAAAATTATATATTCAAGTATTTTGCTTTTTCTCAGTGATTGTAGCCAAGTGCTCATATATATTCGGAACAATTACATACACATCCATACACCTTACAATACGATTTTCTACAGTTACCTTTTATTAATTATATACTCACCTTTAGTTGTTTCCATTCTTATCACAATCTCTTAGTTATTGTCAGCATTGAAGCATAATCCCAGATCCAGAAACTTTCATTCAGTCACTGTCATTTTGTGAGTCAATATTCAATTCAATAACTACACTGTTGATTTCCAAACTAAGTCTAGTTCACAATTCCACCATTTCCCAATTTCAAGTCAATCGAAAGGTGTTATTGTAGATAAGCCTTCTGCAACGACCTTGAGGCATGTCGAATATTATATTTTAGAATAGAGGCCTACACAATACCCAGAAAATATTAGATGTTGAACACGTGGGGTATCCAGCAGCGACGCTCAGTAAACTATAACGAAGATCTGGATGCTGTTTTCGGATATTATTGAAGGGTACTTTATTTCATTCACTTACCATCATTCAGTTCAGACGTGCGACAGTTGACTGTCTAAGCGTCTCTTCAGGTACCACTGCTCTGCTCCTTTTTATCTATTGTTATATTTTTGGCATAAGTCAATAAATAACGGTCATGTCATATAATCATAATTGTTTTATTTCATCTTATCTCTATTTACCGAGTCATAAAACCACCAAACTTCTTGCTACATCGTTCTACAAACACTTACTGCTTCTATATCTTTCTCGACATAGAGGACTATTGTATTCGTTCTTTACCACATCCCAGAACAATTGGATTGGATTGAATATGCAGTGATAGGAAATAAAAAGAAAATTCTGTGGCCATATTGTATAGCCATCCGATCTACTGCGTATCTTTTGTTAGGTCCATTTTAAAAAAAGTAAATTACATAAAACACAATTAAATACATTTATATTTATAGGATGGAACTATTTGAAATAATTCACTCTTTAATGAGGTATATTCAAAACTTTTGATCCACTTTACTGCCAATATATTACGGTATTCTCCATAACAATAACTGATAAAAAATATATATACACTGAATTATTAAAATAATATTATGATTAACAAAACCTAATCGAATATTATTCAAACTTTTACATTTTCCATCAACTTTTCCACTAACGTTCCGCTATAAAATATCTATGTCTGTACACAAATTTTAACAGGAAAATTTCCTTAACATTCATACATGCTTTTAGAAATCGTATTCTCTTAAAGCATGTCAGATGTCTAACGCTCTTCGTGTGTTAACTTTACACTAGTTAAACACCTGTCTGTAATGTGGTTTTGTGAGATACTAATTTCAATAGTTTATTTATCATCTGTTCGTAAACTTTTATCATTTGCGATCACATCCCTCTTGTTAGAACTTGGCTTTATATTAAAATCTAATTAAGAATACCACTATGAAAATATAGTTTTAAAAAAATAAATTGAATTACTGAGTTAATATTAGAATACGATTGAGAAATTAGTAAACTGTAGCGAACAGAACGTTGAGATCAAATGAAAGGGTTTATAGAGTTCTGTGGTTGAGTCACTGAATGCACCTTGTTTGCAATGAAACTTGCCTAGGAATCTTCTCATTCAATAAAAACGAAATAAATCTAAAATTCATCGTTACAATTTAAAAATTGTTTAAATATATATTAATTATTGTTTTAGTTTATAATTAACTAAAATAAATAAATATCCTATTTTTATCGATAAATATCATTTGAAACTTAAAATTTTTTATAACATTGGGGGAAAAGTATGATCAAAAATATATATTTGGGTGATAGGAATGGCGTTATTTAAGATTTTATTTTGTTCCAGGAGAAAATAAAGTAGAGAATATTCTCTGTGCAAAATTGCGAACTATTTTGGTTAAGTAGCCTTCAGCCCTCAAGGTAGTTATTACATTTTTAATTGGTGGCACCTTAACAAACAAAAAAATAAATTTGTTCTTACTAGAGCAATCAAATTTAAGCACTATTAAAGTCCTAAATTGCTTTGCCCCAAATTTCTTAGTCTAATGAACTATTATATTAGTGGAGTTACAAGTAGCAAATAATTATACCAAGAAAAAATAATATAGCCGATTACATAGCTTCTTTCGGAAGGGGATTAATTTCTAAAAATAAAAAATATTTGATATTTTATATGATTATTAATATGAATAAACTTACTCCAATTTACAACAACAAAACACACTTTAACGATCATACATTTCTTTGATGCTCAATCGAGTCAGCTTGGTGTTTTTGCCATTATGAGCAATTAAGCAAGAGAAAAGCAAGAAAAAGACAACCAAATACTTCTTCGAAGGAAAACAATTATTCATTTCTTTACTATATATATATATATATATATATATATATATATATATATATATATATATTATATAATTCACTTTAGTTATTGTATTACTGACTTATATATACTAAAGAACTAATAACTTAATCTCTAACCGTCATAAAAATTTAAATGCACAATTCCTTACGTCAGGTACACTGAAAATGAGGCCCAAAAAAACAAATAAACAATAAGTGAACCATAGAAACGAAGTCAACCAATCAGATCACCGTTGCGGCTCTTAGCATAGCGATTAAAACAAGTAATAAATTCAAAGTATAATCAATTCAAAACAGTAGTGACACGTGTGATAATATGTGTTTGTCTAAAGTTGTAAATTCGTTTTACAGTCATACAATATTATCCTTCTCATTTTATTCTATTTAAAAAGAGATAGAATGCTGTTAGAGAAGTTCGAATATGATTCCGAATGGGCTTGCAAAAGTTATCCGTTTATCAAACGTCTTCAAAATTCTTCAAAACATTATAATAACTAAACTAAATAAAACTAAATTATAATAACTAAAATCGGTAAACGTTGTTTTAACGCTTTGTTTTAATGAATCTAAAATCGCTGCGGTTTTTATTGAAAATATTTTTTGCGCAGTGCAGTTGCACTGAATATTAGTACGGCACGGTCATTATAATATCTCAAAAAAATAAAAAACAATATTACCTTCAATTCTCCAAAAAGAAACTGTGTTTACGCGAAACAGGTGACGAATCAAGATCAGCTTGTTGTCAGCTGTATCAGAGATCAAATGTACAAACAGTAGTAAGTAGTTTTTTCAATCGAAAGATATTTTCATATAATTATTTCAGAGAAAATGTTTTGTTTGGAAATTATCCATAAAAAGACAAAACATATACAGCTATTTGACGGATGTAGAGCATCTCTTCATGCACTTGTTGGTAATATTGGATTTAAGTGGTGTAAAGATAACCCACGAATGGATTTAATGGAACTTCCAGACATTGCTTTTAAAATAATACAGTTTTTCAAAACATAGAATAAAATAAAGAAAGAATTATTATATCAATTTATATATTTAAGTCAGACATAAATATTTCAGAACGGTACATTGGGTCGCTCATAGCAAAATGATAATAAATATAGTGTACAGGTAACAAAATTGATGGAAAAAGGTAAACCTTGGGAATATCTATCGATTAGGTTTTATTAGTCATAATATTTATTAATAGTTCATTGCAAACATATAGTTCTTAATGCTGCAAACAGGAATGATTTTATATCTGGTGCAGAATTAGTGTTACTCTAAGTCCAAGGGTGACTACCATGGAGAAATGGACCATAACTTGTTTTTGCAGTAGTTTGAAAATCAGCCTTTAAAGAATATGGAGGAACCATCAGTTATTGTTATGTATAATGCACCATATTTACCATACATATAGTGCACTGGTGAGGAAAATCCTAACAAGTGCATCAACAAAGGCTGGAATTAAGGAATGGTTTAAAGTACATAAAATAAGTTTCGAGAAAATCATGTTAAAGAATGAACTATTTCAAATTGTTACTAGGTAAATATATATGAAATATTTAATTGAACTTTATGTAATTACTTTTTTAGAAATAAGCCTGAGAAAAGATATATGGTAGATCAGATTACTGAACGTTATGGCCACAGAGTATTATGTCTTCCTCCCTATCACTGTACATTTAATCCAATTGAGTTGATATGAGGTATTGATATGACTATAGCCACATCTAGATATTGGACGTCGTGAAACATTTCTCCAAAATTTCCTATAGAGCTAAATCTATATTTCTGTGTGATTATTGTGTCATAACAGTTGAATATGAACTGAACTAATCCTATCTTTTTGTTGGGCAGTGTAGAACAAAATTGATTGTATCGTCTCGGAATGCCTATCGAGAGCATACTTCATCACCGACCCTCGTATGTAGATCGTTTCGAAGGTTTTCCATTTCCCGTTTCCAATACACAACAAACAAAACGATTTTAAGAAAATTTACGCTCTGCTAGCCGGGGTCTGTTCCATAAAGAGCATCCTTCAAAGCATTTCGGGGCCCGTAAAAAATTCGTACAGTCCGGACCGGGCCGGTGACCCTCTTCAAAGGGCCAGAAAAAATAGGCCGCAGGAAAAAACATACGGCCTAACTTCTTGTTCTTGATCGTTAGAGGGCGAGCGGACGACGCCGTCCACAAAGGCCGACGGACATTTGCCGACGAGAGCGGAAGGAATGGGCATATCGGGCGAAATAGAAAAAAATCGCTTTCATACGCGGACGGACGTTTGATTTGTCCATTAGGAACGATGGAAAAATGGCAAGTTTCGTGGTCTATGGGCCGTGGCCAAATTGTTAAGTTTTTGTATGGTTTTCTATAGTCTAAGTCGAACAGATTTTTTTCAAGCTCGCCTGAATCCGCGGTAGCTTGTATTGAAGTGAAAAGCTTGTAGTTTTAAAATAAAATTTGATCTAATGTTACTCTCCGTTCGGTCCCGACCTTCATGGTCAAGGCGTGTTTTTTTCCTTCCCGAAGAGATACATCTATATTTTAATACGGTCAACTGGAATTAACAGTTTCAAAGAATTTCCAGATGAATTCCCGGTGAAACAGTCAACCCAAAGTGAAGTGAATACGCGCTTTCAAGCAGAAGACCTTCCACGTTTTGAAAACGTGGAAAAAGCGAGTTAAGTTAGTTAAAACATATTTAATACAATAAAACATAATGGATAGAAATATATTAATGAAAGAAAACGAAGAATTAAGCATAAATAACGAGTGTCCGAACCAAAAACTAATGATACAACTAACTAATGTTAGGTCTGCTATCTGCTTGTAAATGCAAGGTCACATACAAGATACTCCTAAAAAAGCATACTAATTATACAGAAGATTAACATACTGATGAAGATGAATTAGCATTAGAGGTAGGGAGATAAAAACGAAAAGCATAAAATGAGGAAGAAGTTATGACGACGCCTTCCCCAATTGCAAAAAAATGTCAAAGAAACAAGAAGACAAATTCTAATCTAATCTAATTTCTCCATTGGAAGTTGCCACTGAAATTGGTAACCTCAATCCTAAAAAGGCACCTTGAATAGATGACATTTCACAAACATTTTAAAACACGAAAGAAGGTTACTAAATCATACTAACGTGGAAGCAAATCAATAGTTGGACAGGATATCAGGAGATTGAAGCGAACAAAACCATACTAACTTATATAAAGTGTATACCTTTATTGTAAACTATAGCTTAAGTTATTATAATTTTATAATTGAGGAACACATATTGATATATTTATTTTGCACTAGTCTTGCTTATGAAATAATCCAAGCACAAATGAAATGTAGTAATTAATTGATTTATAATTAAGATTGTACTAAGCATATCTAATAAAGATGTTATAAAAATTATTACTCACTGCTGGCTCTTCATGTACTTTTAAGATACACATACTTGTACAGTGTACATACTTTTTAAATGTTTAACGAATGGCTGAAGGAGTTTTGTATCGCTCCAACTTCTGAAATTTTAACACATGGGCTGAAACATTTTGAATCATGAAGTGAAGGAAATCTTACATGCTTTGTTGGTCAGTGTAGAGCTTGAAAATGTATCGTTTTTTAATGTATTTATTACATTGTTACTAATCGTTACGGATTAACCTAAAATTTGTCTTTACACTTACTTCCATGTAGGCATATATCTAGAAAGACCCATTAATCGTTTTGATTCACATATATCGACGCAAAAATTTCAGCTTTTGAAATTTAAACACTGTTGAGAATCATCAACACGTTTTTGTTTTTCGTCAACAGTGATCAAACGCGGCACCCACTTTGAACAGTGCTTTCTCATATTCAAATGATCATGTAATAGAAAACCAACGCGTTCTTTTGTTATCCTTATGATGTTAGCCAACTCACGCAACTTCACTTATCGATAATTCAAAACAATTCTGTGGATCTTTTTGATATTTTCTGACATTACCGCCTCATTTGGACGTCCGTCAATGCTTCGCTTGAACGGTATTTTATCCCATCAAGAAGAAATGTAAAATTAAAACACGAAGTCTTTGATGCATTGTTTTGAAAATAACAAAAGCAATACCATTCTTAACACAATAACTCGAACTGTCGAACCCCCCAAAAAAAATGATAGTATTCCCCAATGCACAAACAGCGATCTTGGGTAAGCTTGGGCATACTTAAAATGTCTGCGGTAGGGACTTACACAATAAACAATCGATTATTTGCTATCGATAAACAAATTGATATAAAAACACATGAAACTCTAACCGACGAGCCAACCATCGTTGATATGAAGAAATTGCTGAGTGAATTTCAGACTGAAGTGCGACATAATTACAGGAAGTCAGCGAACAGGGAGAAATATTGTAAAAATCCTAGAATAAGAAAAACAAAAGTCAGTAATTCGATCTTAAGAATTATAACGGCGAAAGCAAATGGGAAAAATCAATGAGTCCGGGAATAAGAACCATTTCTGAGAACAAATCACATAGTTATCAGAACAGATCTAATTATTAAACAAAATATACAGCTTTTCCATTAAACCGAGATTAAAATAGAAGAAATACAAGCTACGATAGTTACTATTGAAAAGAATGGCACTGAAATGAACATAGGAGCTATATACTGTCCACCAAGGTCCACCAAGATAGGTACGAATCTATGTGCATAAGGTGTGAATTATAACTAATATGTTCTAATTTTGTAGCACTCATTTTATAAATTGCTATGGAATAAGGGGTAAATTTAAGTTAAATAATATGATAACAGTATTTATATAAAGATTACAGTAAAAGGAAGAATGAAAAATGATCACATTTCATAAGACCATACACAAAAGATATGTCGTACAATAATAATGTTAGCAAATGTTATGAGAATTGGAACTATAACTCAAGAAGGCAGGTGTTAGGTATTCCAAATAATCATAAAATGGAGTTGGTGATTAATTTTCAAGAATCGAGAGGAAAACAAAGCTTTTCAGGAAGAAAAGCAACAAATTTATAATATATATTTTTTCAGTAAAGATATATGAAAAAAAATCCACTTACTACATTCCTATTGCATCCGCTACTCTACGCTAACATAATTAGTTTTGATTGATGTTCAACTGATTGTAGCTGATTTTTGATTATATTTTATCAGATAAATTATAAATCTCAACCTAAATATGAAAAGAAATACCTTTCATATTTTTGTTCTATTAGTATAATTATATTATTTATATATTTAATATATTAATAAATTTGAAATAAACCAATTGTTGCTATTTTTATTACCCCAATACAATTAGAGGTTTAAAAAATAAACAATAATAAAACAATTATTTGTTTGGGTGGGTCTTCAATTCATTAGCGTTTCTTATCCGACAAGAGCCCACTTCCTATTGTTTTCCCGGTATAACATAAATCAGAATTAGGCTAAAACGTTCACATTTACAGATTGCAGGGCTTCGCGCCAGCCGAATATTTGACACTTCATTAATTTGATTTTGTCAATTTAGATTAACGAGGTATTGTTGCTCGGGAGAAAAAATGCAAAATTCGCGTTTAGTTGCAGATGTGCTTTTTTGCGATGATGGTGATTTATTGCGATCGTTGCTTACCTTGATGCACTTGTAAAAACGAAACGAAAAACGTGTGTGAACGAAAATTTGGTTTCTTTGGCTATTAATATATACATTTTTCGAACTAATGTTGAAACAATCAAATTTCCGTTTATTTGATTGAAGAAATTCTGGGGTTTAGAAAATTTTGGTAATTATGTATTCTGAAATATTTCCTGGAATGTTTAAATATTTTCTGTAGTAGTAACATTTCTTACAATCTTGGTTATACGCTCATGTTTTCTAAATTATACTGGTTCGAATAGAATACGTTATTTTCCAACATATGCTGTTTTACCTCAGAAGAAGCTTAAGTACTTGAAAATAATATCTAATAGGTTCTAGATTACATTTTTGCAAGTATGGAGGACCATTGCTTAATGAAGATACGGTTCTTATATTTAATTTAAATAGTAAGTCCTTGATTATGATATATGTGACTAATTGAAAGATTTGATTTTATTTAAAGGTGATTTTAAATACACAGTATTACTTTATTTACAGATTCTTTTGCATTGCCAAATGGAAATGAAAACATGTATACTAGTTTGGCATCACCAGGCGTTAATCAAGTTCAAGTGAGTCCAAACACAGTTGCTTTAAGTGATCATTGACACCGGATTTATTGAAATTCGTTAGTACGATAGATGTAACCTAACAAAGTTTTGAAAATTTATGTAAAATACTTAACCAAAGAACACACCTTGGTAATATTTTACATGAGCAAATACTTAAATTGTACCAATAGTACCATTGTTATTAATTTTATAGTACCTTGCCAATATATAGGAATAATTCAATGTTGTTTAAGAATGATTAATTTAGTTTGGCTGGATAACAAATATAGAACATTTATATGGAAAATTTGGTAGCAAAAATTATCACTACACAATGCGAAAAAACGTGTGCAAGGTATGAATTATTTGTAAAACGTTATAATTTAGTAACACTGAGACTGTAGATTGCTATGGAATAGACGAATTCATGAAGAAAAATGAGTATAGCAAAATTAATATAAAATACCTCGGAATACATCTCGATGGTGGATTAAATTAGAAATCATCATCAACATAAAACTTCAAGTTAGACAAAAAGCAGAACAGATTAGATTCAAAGTCAAGCAACTGTACTGATTAGTCGGAAGGTAATCTCAACTTGACATAAAATCAAAGAGATTGGTTTGTTAGTGAATCCTAAAGACAATTCGCACCTATGGGGTTCAAACATGCGGTTGCACTGAAACATAAAACTAACTTTTAATCAAGCACACCAAAAACAAAGTTCTACGACTATTTATCAAAGCTGATAGCTACGTAATAAAAGAAGCTCCATAATCACCTCGAAATCAAATGGATACACGAAATGATCCAAGATTTCGCTTTAAAACATGAAAATAGGTTGCAAAATCACAGCAACGTTGAAGCTATACACAGGACAACACGCAGGAAATCAAAACATTGAAGCGAACCAAACCACAGGAGTTTGTTTAGTGTATAAGAGTATTCTTAAGTTTAGCTTAAAGAGTTTATTTTAACTTGGTAAATACGAGGGTTGTTCAAATATGATTGAGACAAATACTCTGACAGGTTTATTTATTATTGAAGAAAATTACAAAAATTTAAAGTTTTTTTAGGTATTTACCCTCACTAGTTACGTATTTTGTCCATATTTACGGAAGTTTTTGGATGGCAGTATCGAATAATTCCTTGAGCAATCGGAATAGTCATGTGCGCATGAACTCCTCTACCTCGTCATCGGTGTTGAATCTTTGACCTCCGAGGGCTTCTTTCAGTGGTCCAAACATGTGGTATTCGCAGGATGAAAAATCCGGACTATAGGGGGGGGGGTGCTCCTCTACCTCCCACCCTAATTCCGATATTGCATCGAGCGTGAGATGCGCAATATGAGAGCGTGCGTTATTCTAAAGAAGAATCGCACTTCGTGCTCGTCTGTAGTGAAGATTCGCATTAAAAAGCCATCCCGCACCACCTCGTATCGCGTTAGCAAGCGGCAACAAAGTTTCAACCACGTAAACACGTTTTGCTGGAATTTCTTCTGGAACAGTTTAGGAACCCATCGTGCCATTATTTTGCGATATTGAAGGTTTTTGTGGATGATAGACTCTGGACTACCAATACTGATGCCGAGTTCAGCCGAAATGTCTCGAATATTCCTCCTACTTTCCTCTAAATGAGTTGTTATACGCGGCGAATGTCGTCTGTTGTGATGATGGTTCGCGGTCGACGATCATTCGGCTCGTTCTCGACGGTTTTGCAGCCATCCTTGAATGCTTTGGCCCATTTAAATACAGCAGCCCTATTCAAGCACTCACTACAGAACTGATTTCGCAAACGCAGAAAAAAAGCCTTCCCACACCAAAAAACGAATGACAATACGTTGCGCTACGGTGGTCGGTACTTGACTTCCACTCATGGTCGTAGTACGCGCGTGAAACATGCGCTTCCGACGAAAACTATGCCACACTATTCGTAAGGGACCCAGCTATCACATACTCAAGCCACGACCTTCAAAACATACATGCGCGCCAACTACAGCGTTTGTCTCCATAATATTTGAACCACCCTCGTACATACTGATGTATTAATCCCGTACTCGCATTGTCTGTGTATTAATGCAAGTACAACACAGCAGTAGCAGTATATTAATTTGTAAATTAAGATTGTATTGAGCATATCTAATATAAGATGTAATTAATTTAAATAAATCTTTGTAAGTAGCTGTCGTTTCATTTATTCTTTATCTCTGTTTTTGAATAGTTTGAATAGTCTTATAGAACAGTTGAAGTAGGTTTGTGTTCTTTAAATAATCTTTTATTTTAAGCCCGAATTTTTTGTTTCTAAATATATAAAAAATAGCCCATTATATAAAAAATTTTACATAAAAACCATTTTAAGAAAATCAATATTTACGGAACGGGAAAATTTACAGAAACTAAAAAAATCTGCATAATATTCTATTGAGAGAGTTATATGTTAAAGAATTTATTTACTGTTAATTAATTATATCAAGTACATTACATAGACTAATTCACTAAAACGAAAACTACGAGATCGAATGAAAATCGACGAAATCGAATAATGACTAACTCATAAACGGAATGTAACGTACGGAAAAGCTTCATACACAGCATTTCCTTTGCCAAAGCGCATTATTCCAAATGGCCCATCTTCACCTCTTTCTTGGCAGACGCCGTCTCTAGATCCAATAAAATAATTTTATGATTTGTCCCGACATAAAATGTACAAGAAAATATTTCCAGAATAATAAGGAGAAAAAAGCAACGTTATCTCTCTGTGTGTGTGTATGTGTATATGAGCGGAGTGAGGAAGAGAATGGAGTAAATATATTTCAAGCTTAAATGGTTCTTTTGTGATGATGCCAAACGCTAGTCCAACTGTAGAGTGTGCTGTTAAACAAATTTATTCATTCCTCGAAAATATGGGGGTACATTTTGTTTCATTTTATAAAGATATTGCGTTACATTGTTAAAGATAACAAAAGGAAATGAGAACTAAAATACAAGGAATAGAAATGTAATAATAAAACAAACTATTGAAATGACAATGATATGGAATGAATTTCGAGAACCATAATTTTGGTTTTTTTGATGATTTTCAAAGCTATTTTATTCTTATAAATATCAAACATTAATATAATTCCATAGCATTTTACCATATTTATAGTCATTGAAGTCATATTTTATTTTTTTATAGATGAAAATAGAAAAATACAGTGCAAGTAGGAGTGTCAGAATCAGTTTGTTTACATTTGTTTCGGAAATTTCGATGTTAAAGATGGAACTCGACCTAACCGACCAGTCGTTGCAAGAGTTGATTAAACTCTTAACAATATCAAGCTAAATTGGTCAATTTCAACTAAATAACTACTCATTACTCATCACTATCGGCAAACTTTCCCCACATTGAATTGGTATAGGATCAACTGATGATTAAAAGTGAGAAATCGATGCCAATCAAGCTCAACATTACAAGGTGAATGGAATACTCGGTACTCCGAATACTTAAACAACTTAAACATAACTTAAAAAGAATGAGTAAGATTTGTAAACAAATAATTAAAAATAAGGAGTTGTTTCTGATAAAGGCACAATTTAACAATTTATTTGTATTAAATATATTTAGCTAACTTTATTTATATTAGACTAAGAATTGATTAATATTTGAATGTAATAAACCATAACTCATGTGTGTCGCATGTCTTTTTAATTATGTTAATATTTCCTAATTTTTGAAGTTAAACAAAGTGTTGAAGTGGCTTATAAAATAGTTATATTTTGTACATTTCTATAGTCGTTACCATAAAACTGTTATTTTTAATTTACAGTAATTTTAAGATTATTGAAAAGATATGAAGACATAATAAAATTCCTTTTATATAAAATATTACCCAAAAATACTTCCCAAAAGTGACAAAAACAATAAGGTGATATATTTTGCTATTGATGGAACATATTTACCTCTCTACGTTTGGTGGTTTAAAGAATTGCTGTGTTTCCATTTTATCTTTTCCTTTTGTATCACTTTTTCGATTTGAGATTCCGTATAGATTGTTTTCATAACTTTATTTACTTTTTTTATTCTGCAACCAATGTCATTCTCCTTATTTGGTTCTTTCGCTATTCTCTGTGTATATTTTTCTTGTAGTATTCTTTTAATTTTTTTGATATCTTGTTATTCATCTTCATTAACTTCTCAATATTCTTGAATGTCTCATCAGCTTTCGACTGGGTATGTCATTTGGGGCCAGTCGACAAAATGAGCAAATTGCTACCAAGAAAATTACTGCCAACTGCCGAAATCATATCTTTTCGAAACATTTTAGAGTTTCGCGTCATTAAGGAATACTCTCAATACTTAAACCTATTTCGACTGCAGTTCCACAGGGTGTCTTGGGACCACTCCAGTATCTGTGCGTATATGCCGATATACTTGCAATAAAATAAACAGTATTTGGAAGAATTGCCAAAGACACAGTTATTACAGCAAAAGATATATCTCTGCCTAAGGCTGTATAAAAGTACACTGAAGTTCTGACGCAAAATTCACCAAGCTAATATCAACAACATGGTCGATGCAGAATGCCAACGTTAACCTGTTCCAACTGAAAAATCTATACCACATTTTGTATACATTGTATATATATATTGGATTGTTAATAAAGTATGTATTACCAATGCACACAAATCTTATATACTTTCTTATATAGGGTACTATGCATCTATTTTTGAAATAGTGTGCTAAAATAATTTATTTTAACACTACAAATATACCTTATTGTACTACAACACATTAGAAAATTAAAAGAAGGTTCATGTTCATTATTATGTTAAATACGGAGTCTTGTTTTCTGCTAAATTACCTTTTCTAGAAAAAAAAAATTAAGCGAAAAAAAAAAGAGCCGAATCTAATGCTGGAAACACAAATTTGAGCCGATGACACTTGAAATTCTTTCGTGCCATTTAAGTCCGTTAAATCCCGGGCGATTTTCTCCATTTTCGGACATAATGGCGCAGCAAAGAATACTAAATTACGTCCGTTGTCGGATTGAATAATTCATTGCTCGAATGTAGCGCGCTTAAAATGAGCACTGCATTATAATAACAAATACAGCGAGCGATTCCCGTTAATAATAACGATAGCGCCAAACGACAACGCTAAATGTAACGGCGCTGGGCTCTTTCTACGGACGGAAAGAACGGTGTAAATTAGGAGCTCGCGAGCTGGTGGCGTTAGAGTCGCCGGCTCGGGTGAGCAAAAATTCGCCGTAACTGCGAAAGTAAATTATTTACATTGTTACGACTGAATGCCGCCTGGTCGGAATTAAAACCTCATTAAACCGGCACCAGTATATTGCTGCAACTGAACAACGGCCCATTTGTATTTCATCGCGAATGTCAGAACCCTAAGAAATTATTACGGGAGTACTCTGTGATACTACTTGGTTATTATCATAACTAGTTAGCAGTGAAAATGAAATATATAAGCATTAATCAGAAACCTTTAATTTAGTTCTTTAATTATTATCCTTAATGGTAATGATCTACCGCTTGTATAGTGTCAAGGCAATACCTATTCCTTATGATAACTGCTACATACATAACATGTAGAACTTTACATTAGACTGGATACCAAAAGAAGCTTGATACTTGAGTTCTAGATGAAGTAACAGCGATACTTTTATTGGGATTAGTTTTCATTTGTTAATCCCTATTAAAATGAATCAAAACCCAATGAAAAAGAAGTGGGTCATCTACCACAACTCTGTAAAAAAGTTATGGTGGTTGAAATGCGGAGAAGCCTATGAAAGCTTGTATTGCGGCCAAGGAAGGTACGTTTCATGTCTGGTGAGATTGGAAATGAATTGTTCATCATGAGCTGCTAGAAATTGGTCAACTTATTTATAAGATTTCTGACTATCAAGAATTAATGTCATTCAAGCAGGCTATTAATAAATGTGCAGAATTGATCAATAGGAAAGGTTCAAGGACAAAGTTGCATCATATCGGTTCTTCCTTCGCTTGTTTGTTGTGTTTACCTTTGAACATGTAACAGGTATTCTTGATAACATATTTTATTTAATTTCCTTCTAATGTGTTAAAAAATCTTCATCTATAAGAAAGTATTACAAAAGTGTTTTGCGATATTGCTTAGGTTATTATCATAACTAGTTTGCAGTATATAACTTATAAAATATATAAACATTAAACAGAAACCTTTTTTTTAGCTTTTCTAAATATCATACTTAATGCTTCAACAATCTACCCCTTGTGCAGTCTCAAGAACAAGGCAGTAAGTATTCCTTAAGATAACCGTATTCCTGTAGAAAATCCTTTACATAACACTGGATACCAAAAGAAGCTTGATACTTGGTTTCTGAATGAACTAACAGTGATAAATTTATATGACATAGTTTCCGTTTTTCTCTCGCTAATGAAATGAATCAAAATGAAATAATTTCTGAAACGAATGTTTATGGAAAATGAAAAGTGGATTATTTCAGTTCTCCCTCTACTGGTTTGTAGCGTAACATTAAAACCAGTACCAAACCTTCTTAAACCAGGACCAATATATTGCTGCAACCGAACAACGTTCCTTCCTATTTGCATTCCATTTCGAATGTCATAACCCCAAGAACGTAATATGTTCTTAGGAGTGAATTTCATCTTCTTCTGAGTGAACTGACAGTTCTGAGACACTACTAAACTAATTATACTATCATAACTAGTTTGCAGTATAAAATTTATGAAATTTGTAAGCATTAAACAGAAAACCTAATTTAATTTTTAAATTATTGGTGGTTTCATAATCTATACCTTGTACAATCTCAAGTACAAGGCAATAAATATTCCTTATGATAACACTTACGTATACATGATATGTAGAAAATTAGTTAGTGTTAATTAACATTCTTTCGAAGTATAACAACAACATTTTTAATTGCATTTCTCTTGGGTTTTAAAATAATTTCGCGCTGTATGTTATCGTACATCGCACTTCGTTAGTCATAATACGGACAATGACATGGAACACTTTATTTTAGATCCTCCTCACTATTTTAATCACTGTAATTTCAATGGTGTACTCTGGGCGGAATAGTTTTGCAAGTTTTAGTGTCTCCAAATAGTAAACTGAATACTGCAATTTGCCTTTGGACGCCTTACGTCCTGAACTATGATGTTTGTGTTGATGATCCAGTCAATTCAACTCAACGTTCCAATTTAATTCACGATGAAGTAACATCCAGTAAAACAATTAAACCATAAATCTTTGAGATAGCCAGTCTTTTCTGATTTATAGATAAGGGATATGGCCTTAGTCGGTATAACTTAACATTAAATCTGACAGCCATTGAAAAAAAAACTTTTAATTTACTCAAAAACTATTTTTTAACGTAAAGAACTGGAAACGTATTGCTTCACTCTAACATCATTATCAAAGATCGTTGATTCAAGAATTAAAAAATCAATAAAACCTATTATAGTGCTACTCAATATAACGAAAATGAAGGAAATTAAAAAATATTTGTTATAGCAATTTATTTGTTATAATGAGGTTCGTTAGGTTAGGTTGGATTACCAGTCGCGATTTCGTCTTTCAAACGGTCCAATAACGCTATGTAATAGTCGCTGTTCTGTCGGTCCTTCCTTTTGAAGGTAGTCAATGAAAATTATTCCATGCGCATCCTAAAATACAGACGCCATAACCTTGCCAGCCGACTGTTGCGTATTTCCACGCTTTGGAGCGGGTTCATCATGTACAGTTCACTCGGATGACTGTCGATTGGACTTGGATTGGAAATGATGGAGCCAATTTTCATTCATTGTCCGATATCGACCCAAAACCTCAGTGGTATTACGCTTGACCATCTTCAAACATTGCTCCAAATCATCAACTCGTTGTTTTTGGTCACAAGTGAGCTCGCGCCGCACCCACATTACACATAGCTTTATCACACCCAAATATTCGTGAATGATATGATGTACACGTTCAGTTGATATCTTTAGAGTGTCTGCTATTTCATTCAATTTTAATTTACGGTCATTCAAATATCATTTTGTAGATTTTTTTAATATTCTCGTCAGTAACAACCTCTTTTGGGCGTCCACTGCGTTTACCGTTTTCGGTGCCCATTTCACCACGTCTAAACTTAGCATACCAATCCTTGATGGTTGATTTTCCTGGGACAGTGTCCAGAAACTTGACATCTAGCCAAGTTTTTGCTTCAACCGTATTTTTTCCCTTCAAAAAGCAGTATTTTATCAACACTCGAAATTCCTTTTTATCCAATTTTGTCACAATAACAAAAGTTGCTTCACTCAAAATGCTATAATTCAGAAACTAATGATCCGACAGCTGTCAAATTTATACACGCATCTTTTGAGGGTCAGGGCTAACTAAAAAACATATGGATTTAATTCTAGTAGCACCATCTATGATTCAGGCCGTAGACTTTTCAATTGACCTGTTAGTTCTTCAAAACCCATAATTCTAGTAATGCATCCGTCGTAAATAATTTCGGTTTATTAAATATAAGGAGATATTTATGTGACTCCAACTACTCTCCCATTTATATGCGTGCGATTACGTGCCTTTCGATCTAAATTAAAACAGAAATTGTTTATTATGATCTGATACGGTCCCGAAGGAGCGGCGGAGATTTATCACGACGAAGAGAAAAATAAACAGAATCGCCGTGTATATGGGTGACCCATTCTTATACGTTAACTTTACCTCCCGGGTGACGATTATCGTTTATAAACTTTATTAGATGTGTTGACTTTGCCGGGGAAAGAGGCTGGAGCAAACTACTTTACGTCGTTGACATTAAGAACGAATGAGACCCTTAGTTGCCGCTTATATTGGAATAGGTCAAACGATATATCTGTTTTCTTTTACATAGGGTGCTACTGAGTGATTTGCTTTAAAAGTGCTTTAGGTGGGTACGAGGACTAAGCGCATTCTGAAGTGATACCTAACTGCACCAATTTAGGTAGTGAAGTTCGTGAAAATAACGTTAAAAAATAATGACGGACTCCGAATTATGGCTAGTAACGATTTAATATGATTTTAAGAAAAGTATGAGCTTAAATTAGATATTTGAGGATTTGATCATCAAAGGGTGCAAGTCAATCAAATATTCTAGTCTAAATATTAGCGTTCGGAACTTTCGACTGAATTGACTATCAACTGTTTAGTAATTGACTACTTTTTACTATCGACCAGTTTCATTCGACTGATTCTTAACTTTCTGGATCTGTCGTCCTGGCTGCGACCTTAACAAAAACGTACCCAACGTATTATTACGCTTATTATGCTTATATACGTTTATATAGTCAATTAAAAACAGCAGTGATACGGGAGGCCTGTCAAAACGCCGCAATGTTGTCGCAGCAACTCTGAGTTTTAGTACATGTTGCCTCTGATATATAACAAAATGTTGATCCAAATTTTTTCAAAACCATTTTTATTTGCCTTCTAGGCCTATTTACCTATTTTGTATCGTATGTTTTTGGATTAACTATAGTTATCTGCTTATAATCTTACGTGAACATCATGACTAACCGTCTTTAATTGTATAATTTAATAGCTACTTATTAGGAATTATAAATATTATTGCTTTTGTCGTGATTTGTTTAAGACAAATTTAATTTATATGAACGTATTATCGTATTAACAAGAGAAGAGTTCAACAGTTTTGATTTAGAACAGATCGAGAATTACTGCTGATGCTGTACGCGTACTTTTCATTGATCGTGCATCGGGCACCGAGTCGATTCGTTATTAGGATCCGAAGAAGGAGAGCCGAATTTAACGAAATGTACATATAAAAAAAGGAGCATTAAATTGGCGGTTCCCCCATAACTTTTCCCGTGGACGTACCGTCGAAATAACGAATGTCAAATGACCCGTCGCATGCTAAATTTATCGGTTTCGTCAGCGTATCCTCGAACGTCTAAAACACGACCGCGCTAATTGGCCGTGGTAAGTTTCAATCGCAGATTTATTTGGCCACGCTTGGGCGGAAAACTAATGAATTGCAAATTTCGCTTTGTCGCATTTATGTCTACGCCATTTTTGTCTTCGCCGTCCGGGTCAATACTCAATAATACACCATTTCTACGATTTGAATCGCTTTATCGAAACTGTAGGTCACAGGGTCTATCTCAAGTAGCAGTGAAGTCGCAATGTTGCCGCATTTAACTTTTGCATTTTACGCATATTAATTTATGTTAACCTCAATAAATAAATTCTAATATAAATAAAATAAAAACATTTTTTATCATTATAGTATATCAATTGAAGAGTCCCCGGCCTGACACATAGATGGCACTACTAGAATTAAATCCATATATTTTTTAGTTAGCGCTAGCCCTCAAAAGATGCGTGTATAAATTTTACAGTTGTCGTATCATCAGTTTGTGAATTATAGCATTTTGGGTGAAGCTACTTTTGTTATTGCGAAAAAAATGGATAAAAAAGGAATTTCCCGTGTTGATAATATATTGCTTTTTGAAGGACAAACATATAGTTAAAGCAAAAATTTGGCTTGATGCCGAGTTTCCGCACACCCCTGGAAAATCAACCATTAAAGTTTGGTATGCTAAGTTTAGACGTGGTGAAATGAGCACCGAAGACGGTGAAAGCAGTGGATGCCCAAAAGTGCTTGTTACCGACGAAAACATTTAAAAAATCCACAAAATGGTTTTTAGTAACCGTAAATTGAAAATGAATGAAATAGCAGACACTAAAGATATCAACTGAACGTATACATCATATCAGTCACGAAGATTTGGGTATGAGAAAGCTCTGTGCAAAGTGGGTGCCGCGAGAGCTCACTATTGATTAAAAACGACGACGAGTTGATTATTTGGAGCGGAGTTTGAAGATGATCAAGCGTAGTAAACCCGAGTTTTTGTGTCGATATGTGACAATGGATGAAACGTGGCTCCATCATTTCATTCCGAAGTCCAATCGACAGTCATCCGAGTAGACTGCACACGATGAACCCGCTCCAAAGCGTGGGAAAACGCAACAATTGGCTGGCAAGATTATGGCGTCTGTATTTTGGGATGTGCATGGAATAATTTTCATTGACTACCTTGAAAAAGGAAGGACCATTAACAGCGACTATTACATAGCGTTGTTGGACTGCTTAAAGGACTAAATCATCGAAGACGGCGACATTGGAAGAAATAGAGCTGTTCTTCACCAAGACAATGCACTGTGTCACAAGTCAGTGAAAACGATGGCAAAAATCAATGAATTGGGCTCCGAATTGCTTCCTCATCCACCGTATTTTCCAGATCTGGCCTCCAGCAACGTTTTCATCGAATGAAGAGGTGATAGACGAAACTTAGGCCTATTTTGAAGCAAAGGACAAATCGTACAACAAAAATGGGACTGAAAAGTTGGAGGGTCGATATAATAAGTGTATCGCCCTTGAAACGAATTATGTTGAATAAACTGAACTAATTTTGCCAAAAAAATATGTTTTACTATGGTAGGCCGGGAAATTTTCAATTGACCTGTTATATTATGGAACGACTTAAGCTACAATTAATTATACAGCCACGATAGTCTGTATATTACAGTTATGTTATCACATTTATATTGAACTCTTTTCGAAACCACCTCTTTTGGAAGCTTAGTCCACCTAACTAATTAATGTCCATCTATATGTAATGTAATGTATTTTTTTAGTTTCTTATATATAGTTCTGTTTTTTTTCATGGCTCCTGTTTCTTGTCAAATCATTCTGATATAGCTGAATTTCTTCTTTTAATACCTATGTACATTTTTCTTGAGAAAATTAGATTTAGTCACTGCATTCTCCCCAGTACATTTGCAATATCTGCAAAACTTTTAGTATTAATTCTACTAACTATATAGTCGTATACACTCAGAACAATTACACATATATCTATGAACGTAAATCTTTTGAAATCTATAACACGATTTCCTACATTTATCGTATATTAACTATATATTCACCTTCAGTTGTTTTCCTTCTTATCACCATTCTTTCGTAATTGTCACCATTGAATCTTAGTCCCACATCCAGAAAGTTTCATTCAATAACTGTCACATTCTGAACCATTAAGCTACTATTTCCAATATATCTAATGCTTCTTTTTCAATATCTGATAGGGTTCATCCGAACAGAAGTTAAGACATATCTAAATAGTGTATATCTTTCGGCCGGAATGTCTATTGTAATAATTATTTGCTACAGCCCATATCAATTCTATTCATGTTTCCAGTATGAAGAACATATCTACAATAAATTGTTAATAAATATTATGACCAAGAAAACCGAATGAAATGTTAATCGAACCTTTTTCTATCAATTTTTGTTGTCTTAACACTATTTTTGTTATCATCTTGCCACGTACCCCGATGCCCATTCTAAAATATTCGTGTATCATCTAAATGCACTAACTGAAATATAAAGTTTTGTTTGATTCAATTTTTTTTGATAATTGTATTTTTTTGAAAACAATGCCTGAAAGTACATTAGAGTTCTTCGTGGATCATCTTTACACTGCTTATATCTAATATTACTCAACAGTGTATGAAGCAACGAAAATCTCAACAGTTTAATATTTAGTATCAGTACTTACCTCTTTAACACATTTTAAAAAAATGGTAAAATGGGGCCCGTTACCGCGTTCCAATTAGAAGTTGTTTATTATAGACGTAATCTGTTTCTGACTCAATGGAAATCATGAAATCACGAATGGAATCACAAATATTATTGCGGCGATTTTAAGTTTGTCTGATTGATATTTTTGTTTATGTAAACTGTATTATAACAATAAATGAACAAGAAAGCTTTATTTGCCATAAGGTAAGGCATGAGACTAATTTCAAAGAAGCTTGAAGAGAAAGAACAGATCTGATTTTTGATATTTTGTTTGAAAACGCCTAGATATTATTTTTACGGAAATTTAATGTACACCGATGAAAGTGCAAGTCGTTTAAACGTCGAACTGTTTCTTGCCTCAATAGTCAACCGGAATGCTAATTGACTGATGATTCACTAGAAGTAGATTGAGGGAGTCTGAACATCTGCGACGTGGAAGTGTTTAAATGAAGTATGTTGTTGTCTATATTTAATACGAAATAAATTTAATTAAGAAGCTGTTAAAATAACATACTAATTGTTATAATTAAACAATAATATATGCCCAATCAGACTTGAAGATTCACGATCAGTTCAAAAAATGCGCTGACTTTACAGAAATACATCTTAGAAATAGAGAGCTAGTTAAGAATAGATGATGATGAATATTTATTTAATTTATTTATTCAACAAAAGCCTAAATTGCAGAACATATAAAAACTCTATTAAATCAATAACAAATTTTAATTTGTTCACGTTGAAGCGAGTTCAAAGAGCAACGCTTGACCGATATGTCGAAAGCAAATGAACAGCAAACGCGCCCTCTTAATTACATTTCGACGGATTTCGTTGTCGACGAGTGCCCGATCACCTCCGCCCTCTTTTCCCTTCCACGTGTCCGAAACTGTCCACTCAGATCCAGGAAAAAATCCGTTGCGCTTAAAAATTCTTTCATAAGCTAGCCGAGCGAATCGGACCGTCGGAGCAAATCCATCTATTTAAGTGAAGAACTGAAACGTTGCGGAAAATCCGGGATAATTTTTTGCCTCGTCTATCGGACCGCCGAAGCTACAATGCGTCTAGTCTGACCACTAATTACTATTTATGAATAATTTAGAAAAAAGGCTCTTTAGAAAAAACCGGCTAGGAAAGAATACGAATTACCAGTGGCTTGTTGTTCATTGTCTGTACGAGAACAAACAAAAAGCACTTATCGCTATCTGCTTTTCGTCTATTTATTAGATTCTGTTCCCCATATTCATGGCCTCGAAGCATTTAGTTTTTTAGGGTCCGTTTTTTTTCTCAACTACTTATAATCCTTTATATTTTTATATTTTTATTGAATGTACTGGATACTTCATAAAATATATTTCTTAGAATTTATTATTTGCAACTATCTTAGTAAGTAATATCTTAATAAAATAAATTTATTCTTGTTTATAACTGCAATTGTTAAGATTTTTAACTTATTTCCGACACAAATTTGAATATTACCAAAAAGGCTTCGTTATGTTTCCAATCTTTTTGAATATGGGGATTCTACCTGAATTTCTGGTCGAAGAGAAGACAAGGGGTAAGTGGTCTGTTCTAGATCCAGAGTTTGAGCGTTCTCGTTCTCTATAAAACGTGAAATTCGTGGAGCAACACAGTTCTTGTGGAAGATGATGGACTGGGTTTGTTGCAAGCTCCGGATTTTCAACCACTGGGCCATCTGGTCTGGCTGTTCTGAAGATTGCCCTGGATCAATTCTACATTCTTCGAAGAAATTAAAAATATGTCATCTGCATAGAAAGCTGCTCAGATGTTCATCCTCTTTGGAATATTTGCAATAAGGAGATTAAAGGAGACTGGTGCCATCTGCCTTAATGAATTTTCGACTGGAGGGTGTATTCTTGATTATGACCTGAAATCGTGTGCCTGACAGAAAGGATTTGATGAGTTGAGACAGTTGGGCCCTCGGTCTCAGACCTTCTCAAAGACTTTGGTTTCCGCATCTGTTAAAAACGCGATTGATTTTTGCAGCAAGACTATGTGCTTGATTAACTGCTGAATGTTAATGTTGCTTGGGAAAAATAGTATATAGCCAATTCAGGACGAGCGAAAGAGAACAGATGTGTTTGGACAAGGTCAATTGAAACAGGTTGAAAACTCCCCGGCCTAGCATAGTAAAACACATTTTTTTAGTTTTTCTTATTCAACATAATTGCCTGCAAGGATTCTGTCGGTTGGACTACGGAGTGAAATGATGGAGCCATCTTTCATCCATTATCAAATATCGACGCAAAAACTCGGGTTTATTATGCTTGATCATCTTCAAACACTGCTCCGAATCATCAACTCGTCGTTGTTTTAGGTTAAAGCGAGTTCGCGCGGTACCCACTTTGCAAAGAGCTTTCTCGTACCCAAATATTCGTGAATGATATTATGTGCATGTTCAGTTGATATCTTTAGAGTGTCTGCTATTTCATTCAATTTCAATTTACGGTCATTAAAAATCATTTTGTGGATTTTTAAATGTTTTCTTCGGTAACAAACTTTTTTGGCCGTCCACTGCGTTCACCGTCTTCGGTGCTCATTCACGACGTTTAAACTTAGCATACCAATATTTGGTGGTTGATTTTCCTGTGACAGTGCCCGGAAATTCGCCATCAAGCCAAGTTTTTGCTTCAACTGTATTTTCTCCCTTCAAAAAGCAATATTTTATCAAGACGATAAAATTACTTTTTGTCCATTTTTTTTCACAATAACAAAAATTGATTCACTCTAAATGCTATAATTCATAAACTAATAATCCGACAGCTGTCAAATTTATTCACGCATCTTTTCAGGGTTTGGCTGTGCATTCTGAAATTATTGTGAGTGTTGTGAAATCATAGTGAGTAGTCTGTATAAGGAAAACCAAACCCTTGTTGACATATGGCACTGTGTATGCGCACCATGTTAGAGTCCTCAATGGAAGACTGAGACGATGGACATAGAAAGCGCATATTCACCAACGTCAAAAAATAAAAACAACTTGTCGTTTGACCACTCGTTTTTTCTCATGTCGAATGAAACTTAGTTAAATACTCAAAAGCAGCAATAAATCACGAACACTGCCTTCGCTGTCTAAAAACGCACTAGCATCCGTTCATTCGTTGGCACTTGCTATACTTATATATTATATAATACCTAAAGTCCACACCGCTTCGTCGATTCCATTCATTTCTTTTGATGTTATCGACACTCTACGGATTGTAAGCGAATGCCAACAAAACTTCGTTGGCCGTCGTTACACCGTTCAAACAGAACTAAAAATATACCAACGAACTCATTCGTTGGCTTTCATTGACCGACAAGGAAAATGATCCCAGTCACGCCAGTAACCAGGCTGGGGAAGACCGGATGTCTTCTGGCATGGCTTCTAAAGTTGGTCACTCGCCAGTTGGTAGGCTTAATGCCGAGGGCCGTGGTTCTGAGCCCACGTTAATCTGTAGGCCCAGTCCAGATAAATCCAATACAACCCGTAGTTGTTAAAACGAGATTTTAAGATATTCCAATGAATCTATTCGTGGGAATCTCGCTGGGACTAAAGATTGTTTAAAAAGGTTAATAAAATAAAGGATAGTGAGTGTTTCTTTTTTTACATATGAAACGATGTTAAAATGGGAAGAAAGTGGTCAAAACATTATTAAATGAAGTTATTTAATTTTAAGCAAATTTTGTGTTACTATCGGTTATTCCCGTATTGTTGGAATTGTTGAAGAGTTTTGGAGTTTGGATAAAAACAGTTAAGTTATATTTATAAATTATGTTATATTTATAATTTTTGATGTCTGGTGAAGTAAATTAAAAAAAAACTGTTTTAGATTAATAAGGTTCTGGAGTATATCATTGTACTAGAAGTAGTTCTAGAGATACTTAAGATTTTTCTGTAAATTTTATTGTTTGGGATTTCTTAGTCAGATTAATGTCAGGTTTTATTAGTAAATTCATTTCTTAACAAAGCACTAATCGAATATAGCAGGTAATTTTAATAATAATAGCTATTTGTCATTCCCAATTTCAATCTTTTTACCCTATTGCATTAACAATCCTGAGATATATTCTTCCAAAATGCTACTATATTATTATACAATATGTAATGTAAACATAAACTCGGTACATTTTTGACAAGATCGCGGCTAGGACGACAGAGCCAGAACGTTAAAAATCAGTCGAATGAAACAAGTAGAACCAAAAATAGTAACTAAAAGTACACAACTGAAAGAGTCGGTAGTAACAAAATCAGTCGGACCGAAAATAGCGACTGAAAACAGTCGACTGAAACAGTCGATAGTAAAGAGTAATCAATTACTAAACAGTCAATAGTCAATTTCAGTTGATAGTTTCCAACACTAATTAAAATGAAACTAAAGCCGGTTTGGTGGCGCAGTGGTAAAGGCGGTAGGACGGTCCTCCTACTGTTGCGATAGCCGCGGGTTCGAATTCTGCTGGGGCATGGTCGTAAATTTATGTCTGTGATTGTTTAAAATATGTGATTGTCCTAGGCAAGAGTGTAAAATCCGACAAGGAAAATGATCCCAGTCACGCCAGTAACCAGGCTGGGTAAGACCGGATGTCTTCTGGGATGATTTCCAAAGTTGGTAACTCGCCAGTCGGTAGGCTTAATGCTGAGGACTGTGGTTCGAAGTCCACGTTAAACCGCAGGTCCAGTCCAGATTATCCCATAGTTAGTAAAAGGAGACTTCAAAATATATTTAAAAATATGAAACTAACTACATAATTTATATAGATGGAACACATAGGGCAACTAGATGAAATATAAGAAATTATGGCTTGTTAACTTGCAAATTTGTAAACATTTTGAAACATTGACAAACGTTTAATATAATAAGATATGTGACTATATGACATTTTATTCTTTTTGCCTTGTATCAAATATTGTGATTATTTACTTTATAGCGCTAAGTTTTGTAAAATTAATAGTTAACTTATTTATTATAAATACATTCCTTTAATATATATTTCCAATTTCTAAAGAATAAATTACCTAATTTTGTTCGTTATTGTTTTAATACACAAATATTTATTACTACATTTATTTTTCCATACTTATGTTTGTAACATAACAGTAAATGAATACAATACATATGTTGCTATGAATAATTAAAGAGTAAGTAAGAGTAAAGTCAACTTATTAATACTTTGTAACTATTGAAAGCGATGGAAATTAGAGTTAATTAAATGGAATTTATAAAATGTTAGTGAGCTTTAGTTCTTGAGATTACTTGAACTTACTCGTTAGTTTACTTTTTATTTATTTATTTTTATTTTTTTTTGTCTTCGGTTTGTCGTTATGTAATATACAGACAGTTATTATTAATGATAATATTATGATTATATTATTAATGATATATATATATATATATATATATATATATATATATATTTATATATATATCATTATATATATATATATATATATATATATATATATATATATATATATATTTCAGCTTTATTTTTAATACAATATAAGATATATCAGATATCAGAAATATATAGTATATATATATACTATATATTTCTGATATCTGATATATCTTATATTGTATTAAAAATACCGCTGAAACAAGTTTTAGTAGATCAATCTAGCTTCGGTCACAAGGTGATTACTATTATTTATTAATGAAATTAACTGTATACTGCCTCAAATGATTTTTTTCAGGTTTATTAATAATTGTAACAAATAAATAGTCAAATAAATCATTTATTTGTTCTATTTTTGTTGCTTGTAATACTTTTAATCAAACCAGGGTATAATTAGAACGCTGATGGTAATCGGCATCCGAATCAATCCTGCAAATCGATCTCTAAATTCCCAATCAGTTCCGTAGCGCCATCTAACGAGGTCGCGTTATCGAGTTTCGAAAATAGTGGACGTGCACTTTCAATTTAAAATAAATTGTCTTAATGAATGCCGAGCAGGGACCGTCGCGAAATTGATAATTTCATGCAAAATAGGACGGCGCGACCCGGATGCGGTTTCCGGCCCAGCCCGGCGCCAAATTACGCAAAGCGTGCGCTTTTTTCGACGATAATCCGACCGATTTGCTGCTCGAGCATATACAATAATTAATAAAAATAGGGGACGCGTCCGCACAATCCCGGCTTTTTTTTCTGTCGGCTGGCCGGCGGATCCATTATTTCCGCAGAGGCCATTTACCGGACGGGGGAAAACATTTATTTGGTGCCTAAATCGAAATAAAAAAAACCACTGCCGTATAAATCTTATAAACGGCAGCGCGGCGTTCGTTAATATTAATATTGTGAGAAACATTAAATTACAGTTTTTGGTCTAGCTTTGTTTTCACTTTTATCACACTTTTTTTTGCATTTATTCATTTTTGCCACTGCTTTCTTCGGTCTTGATCCTTAACGAGCCTGGTGTCTGATTAGAAAGACTAACCCGTGATATTTTTATGCCTGTAAGTTTAAACAAAACGAGAATGATTCCCATAAGAAAATAAAGGTTTTGAATAGTGTTGCGAACTGTTGACTGAAATTGACTATCGACTGTTCAGTAATTAATTACTCTTTATTATTTATACCGATTTTACTAGTCTTTATTGTCGACAGTTACACTCAACTATTACTAGTCGTTATTGGCGGTTGAAATAACATGATTACTTTTTAATCGACTTCGAAAAGGTACAGGTAAGGTATGAGGTACATAACTGGACCACTGCCATTTCAAAGGTACCGCCAACTCCCTCTACAAGGCCCTTTCCATGTGTTACAAAAGGACGCTTTGGGAATGTCGAGGATACCGTCCAATCTGCCTCAACGGAGCACAGGTCTGGTACAGGTATGTCTCTGAGGGACAACTTGAACTACTACAAGTGTTCTAATCCAAAAAGTCCGCGCGTTACTCAAAGCCCCATGGTTTATGAGGAACGTCAATACACACCTCTTTTTTTATTCCAAAGAGTGTAAATCCGAGGTGGTCCCATTGGAACCACATCAGGATAGTTTGGGGGAAGGGGGGAAATCGGGGGAAATGCTCAAATTTCAAAGGCGCGTACAAAGTTTTCACATATATTTTAATCTAAAATAATCAGATAGTTGGGTATAATTTTATTGCTGAGCTGATGTGACGGAAAATCGGAAGTCGTTCAGTTTAAAAGCCATTCAGTTTGCTTTTTACGCAATAACTATGGAATACAAGACCTCGTAGAAATATTGTAATTAACTGCTTTTATGATGTAATGGTTAAAATGTTTAGCTCTCATACTGAGCTCGCGGGTTCGAATCCCGGCGTGGTCAATTACTTTTTGTTTTATTCTAGTTCAGTTACAACATTTGTCAAATCACTTAGACTGGGTAGTGGAACCCGGGGCTTGATGCTCTCCTTATTTTCAACCATAGTAATTTTATTAGTATTTTTCCTCCTACGGGGTGCGGCTTTACTTGGCCTGCCCATTATAATCTTAAATAAAATAACTGCATAATTTATTTAGTACATTTCTAAAACTAAACAGAAAAAAATAAAATATTTTTAATAAATAAATTGAACCGACTTACAATAAAACAAACAATAAATAAATAACTCTAAAAATAGCCAAAACAATATAAACAATAGAAAAATAATTATATCATTTTGTGACATATACAAAAAATTAAATTATCTGTTTGGGTTCGGCACCGACTTCAAACTGATAAGTTGGTAATAGTTAAAATAATATTGTAAATAGATAAGTAGATTTAGGTAGGTATTAAGCTAAATTGTGTGTATATAGTAGAATATAAAATACGTGTAGTAGATGGGTTAAATAAGGTTTTTGTTCCTTTTTTACTTATTTATTTTTTTACATATTTTAGAGTCTCATTTTTATCAACGAGGGTTTATCTGAACTGGACCTACAATTTAACGTGGGATTCGAACCATGGTCCTCGACATTAAGCCTACCGACTGGCGAGTGGCCACAGTTATCTTGGCTCTCAACTATTGGCTCTCTTTTCGATAGACTTTTTATATATTCTAAGTCTCTCGCTATTTGTTCAAGCCGTTTGAATGTTAAAACTATTTTCATTCATGTTACAAGGAATAATAGTATTCGTAATAATACAAAGTACCTTATTAACGAACGAAAAATAAAATTATTTTTGTACTTAGAAATGGCTAAATATAAAGATTGAAATATTTCTTTTTACAATAAATTTAAATGTACAAAATATAAAAATAATTTTATATCATTAAAAATGAAACCGTTATTTTGAGGGTAATAAATTACGGGGAATACTTAATCGTCGAAATTAACGGATAGGTCAGGTTGTTTACCAGTTGTTTATATTGGTACTTGGCATTTTCATCAATAAGTATCGCTGATCAAAATGCATGAAAACATCTAATAGAGAATATTAAACCAAACTTTTTTTACTTTACATAACTTTGAACGCATGCTTGGTACATCCCTTATTTCATAAATCTTTTATATTTTTCTCAATGCCATTCTACCTTGTTATCTATAATTTAACATCGGAAATAGAGAGCTACATTGCTCCAAAAAAACCCCGACAAAGAATCATATGTCGGTAATGATAGCACTCCACGAGTAACCGGCATTGTTTCCTTCCATTCCCATCCGGCACATAGTCCTATCGTTCCATTACGGACGCCTACTTTGATGTTTGCGCTTTTTGGGCGCCTGCGGATTTTTGATTGGCGTTTTTTCCTCGCTCCTTTTGCATGCAAACGATCGGCCGTACCGCACACATCGTCTACGCTTCTTTTGTCCAATTCCATTACGGCTTTATTTTCGGACCAACCACCCGACCAACCCCGGACTGTTCAAAGGGTTTTTATCGAATTAAAATCATCCTTTATCAGCCGAATGTAACGTCGTAACGAAAAGTCCATCCGAAACAACACTAAACTCACGTCATCACGATGTATAGTATTGTCTATTGCATTTCGCAAATTCGATTTAGAGCCAGACAGTGTCTTTCCTTCTCAAATGGAAATGTCTTGGATTGCGAAATGGTTTTACTGCTGTAGCTGACTTAGTGTTTTTCTCCATATCCAAGGATTACTACCATAGAGAAATGAACTATAATATCATCTTGATCTGTTTTGAATATCAGCTGTTAAATAATTTGTCCGGAACCGTCAGTTATTCTTACGAACAATGAACCATAAGATAGCAAGCAGGTGGGAAAACAAATGAGTCTATTCACAAAGGACGTAATTAAGGAAAGGCTTGCAATACGTAAATTAGGTTTTGAAAATTATGTTAAAAAGTGAACTATTTTAAATTGTTATTCAGTAAATATAAAAGATATATTTAATTGCATTTTACGTAATTTAATTTTTTAGAATTAGGCCGGTAGGTCAGCTGGCCAACATATAGTTATAGAGTGGTAAGCCTCCCTAACAATTTAGAGATTGACTTGAATGGTGACTGAGATAGTGGAAGTGATAGTGACTGATTGAAGCTTTGGGATATGGACTTATGATCCAACGCTTTATTCTATACACAATGCGAAGAATTAGCAAGGTAGAGTGATGTGAGCGGAAACAACTAAAGGTGGTTATAAAATCCTAATAGCAGAGTGTGTTGAATGTGTGTAATTGTTTAGAATATATATGAACATTTATTTAAATTGTACAACTAGATAACGAATACTGTTTTGCAGATATGGCAAATACATTAGAGAGAATGCAGTGATTGAATTTAGTTTTATTAAAAACATTACACAGATAGTAACAGAAGGAACCAAGGAGATATATAGTGATATTAAGATAACTTGATAGGGAATTGCAGCAACAAAGGAAACAAGAACTAGACGATAAAAGGTAAATATGCTCTCTATTGAAAGTAAAATGCTTTACTTGGATATTCAATTGTTGTTTAAGTGGATTAGGTCTTCATAGGATGATAGCACTACATAAAATGCGCCTCATAGTTACCGTGAAAAAGAGTTAAATATAAACATAACAACCTCAACCAATAAATTATTTTGGCTGTATTATTAACCGTAGCTTAGGTCCCTTGATAATATATGAATTAATTTGTAGTATAATGTAAAAATAAATTATAGTTGATAACGTTGTGTTTGTTTAGAATTTTGTTATATGCCAAATCAACTAAAACTCAAAGTTGATGCGGCAACGTTTTGGCGTCATAAATTTAGATGGTGTTAGTTTACTGTTTTATTGAATAAACTCTAATAATATATCCTGACCTCGAACAGAAATTATATTATAACGGCGTAAAAACTTTTATAAAATTTTAATAATTCGCATAAATTTTCCATAATTACTCGCGGCAGGGGGGATCCAGCAATTGGTTCCTAATAAAGACGAGAGTGCGACTTAAAGAACAACTCAATTAAAAGATGTTTCAACGAATGATTCAATTTTGCGCTAATATTACGCCAGAATATGTATAAGCTTTATAAAGTTCGGCCAGTTTGTCGGTCTCTCCAATGTCGACAATTCGGAAGGTCGCATTTGTCAATAGCCAGGATTTTTTTAGTTCAGAGCAGGAGACTTTATATTTTTGAGAGAATAGTTAGACAGTTGGGTGTTTTACAGAGTTTTTAAAATATGATGAATCGATTTTAACAAGATATGATGTATGTGTTGCATGCTAAAAGAGGCATTTGACATATAATATGATCACTGAATCGCTGATGTTGTTATATTCGTTGATAGAGATATTTAGGCTTTCGAATTATATATTTAGAATTTTATCGCTTGCTATTGTAAATCTCAACAATTGTTTGAGCTTAGTACCACAGGTTAGATTGACTCCTTTGTTGTCAGCAACATATCAAATAACTATTTTGAATTTGAAAGTGACCTTGATTTAAATTAGAAGTAGATTAAAGTAATCAAACAAGCATTAAATGCTGGATTACTTTCGAAACTCTCTGTGAATAGTAATATTGACTATGGAAAGATACTAAATATCTTAAACATCCCTAAGTTCAAGTGCCTCCTGTTAGAAGGCCTGATGGTAGGTAGGCTCGAATAAATTTAGAAAAAGCAAATATATTTGCAGAACGTTTGGAAGAAAGATTCCATCTAAAAAAATTATGTTTTACCATGCCTAAATCTAAATAACTGTTCTGAGAAGATTTCAATGGTTACTCCTAAGTTTCAAAAGAAATAAAGCACCACTTTATTTTGAAAAAAGTACCAGGCTACGACCCTGTTACGGGAGAGATTTTTAAAAGACTCCGAAGGAAACCTTTAGTTAAATGAACCATGCTGCTTAATGATTGCGTTCGGAAACTAGATGCATGGAAAACTACTGAAAGTGTAATGATACCAAAACCTAGTAAAAACCTAAGTGAAGTTGCTGTTTCATGCGGCTCATGCTGCCCTAGTTCTTTATTGCCAGCTATTGGTAATTTCGTTGAGAAATTATTTATGAAAGTTCTCAAATTTATTCTCGAGCAAAGAAAACTGATGTAACACCACCAGTTTGGTTTCAGCAATTCCCACTCACAATTACAGATGTACAAAAATCTCTATAAAATAAATGTGTGTGCTCTGATGACTTTCTCGAAGTTACGCAGGTTTTCGACAGAGTATGGCATGAATGCATTTTGTATAAAATATAGTCACTTATTCCTAAATATTTCTATCTGCTATTAAAATCTTATTTGTTTAATGGGTATTTCCATTTTAAACATAAAGGAACACATTGATGTTTTCAAACTGATAAGGTCTGATGTGCTTCAAGGATATGTATTGGAGCTACTGCTTTATCTTCTTACTGTTTTATTAGTTAACATCCCACATTATGTAGCACAACTGCTACTTTTGTTTATGATACAGCAATATTAGTATCAGATACTCTACAGATGTCAACCCGGAAGCTCGAATCTTCTGTAGTAAAGGTTGCTATCTGGACTAAAAATGTGAAGAAATTTAAATTAAGCACTCTACACACATTTTAGATGCTATTTCGCGAACAATTGCAAGTTTTTAAAAAGAAATTGGTGCCTCAACACTTTGTTAATAATAAATATTGTATATATCTCAGGTGCTCATATAATTTTTGTCCCTACTACCACTGTTTTCTTCTATATTTTGTGATTCTATCCGTTAGACCATTAAAATTTACAATATCATATAATCTATCTGTTATGAATACTTTGGTATCTTCTTCATTAATTTTCAAGTTATAGGGTCTTGCAGTCTATTTCGACTATCTACTATCTACTGTATAGTAATTGTCTACTTTTTACTATTGACTGTTTCAGTCGCTATTTTTGGTTCGACTAATTTTACTACTTTTTACAAGTGATTGTTTCAGTCGCTATTTTCGGTCCGACTGATTTTGTTACTATATACTATCGACTGTTTCAGTCGTGTACTTTTAGTTACTATATTTGATTCTACTAGTTTCATTCGACTGATTTTTTACGTTCTGGCTCTGTCGTCCAAGCCGTGACCTTAACAAAAATATACCGAACTTTGTGGGGTGTTATTCCACTCTATAAAAAAATTCCATTCCTTTTTACAGATCCACAGAACATCCAAATATAAAGGTCATTCTACTTCGTTTAAATAAAATTATTAATTAAAAAATGTTAATAGTATTCAGCAATTACTTTTTTTGTTTTCCTTTTTAAAGTTAGTATGTGAAGGAATAAGTACATATCCGTCTCCTTTATACTACTGTTGGAAGATATAAACACATAAAATTAACTGTTCCAACCAAGTCCTTTCTTCTCTCATAATTTATACAGGAAAGTACATCTTCGTCTGACATCACGAATTGAAAAAAACAGTCGAACCATGCATCAATGGCTAGTTTTTGACTATCGACTTTTTTTATCGATTATCGAATATCACTTTGGTTAAGTTTTTTAACAGTTATGATATATTGATATTTTATTTGAAGTTAATAGCCTTTTTTAATGACAATCATTGGGCCAGCACAAGAAAAGTGAATATTTTGATTGAATAACTATTAAAAGAGATAGGCGATCGCGAGGAACTAGTTTTGGATCATGGTAAAAGTAATGTTGGAAGTTTTGTTCACATTTTATGTAAAATGGACTCATTTTAATTATTTTTTGTTATATCCGTTAATGTATAAATCATTCATAAATATTATTGATTAGAGGGAAATGCGATCCTACATTCATCTCGATTTATTAACCACCAAAATATGCCAATTAAACGAACCTTTTCGGTGTAATCCGTCAGCTTTACAGCGAGAGCACATATAACAATTAATAAAACGCTGGCTATTTTTGTAACAGTCCTCTTTTGCGGTTATAATCATTCGGTTGAAAACGTATTTATTATTTGAGCTGGTAATATGAAATCAATAGGATATATTCTGTAATTATGTTTTTATTAGTTTACGGCCATTAGGTTTTATTGCTTATTGTTTTAGTGTTTTTTTATAATATTTTAGATTAAATGAATATTGGTTAGGTACTAGATTTATATTTAGATTCGAAGATATACAATTATTTATTTTTATTTATATAAAGAGTGAGCAAATTAGCTAGAGGTTTTTGGTTTACACTTGTAACATTACCATTAGGTATTTATATGTATGTTAATAGTTTTTTTTGTGTTTTATTTTAATCAAAATATATTCCATCGTATTCTATATTATTTGTTCATCTCTCTGGTAACAAGTCGTATTGTGTTATAAAACAATGCTGGTCTGGCAGTGATACTTTTAATCATTTCTAAACACACATCAATTTGAACAATTCGTAATGAGAAGGTGCGATATATGATTTGCGTTCTGGTTGCGGTAACACTTCTCATTCGAACTGCAACAGTGGATCCTTCGCAACCCAACAATATGTAGACGAACATAGTTATAGAAAGGATAATTCTGCGTCTGCTATTCACTTTTGTTAGATACTTTGGAATAGTATGTCTTTAAAACTGTTCAGCTTCATTCGGTTTTAGTAGTTCCTAATAAACTACATCATTTAGATATCACCATAAGCACAGATATAACAGGTCAATTGAAAAGTCCCCGGCCTTCCATAGTAAAACTCATTTTTTTGTCAAAATTAGTTTTTTTATTCAACATAATTCCCTTCAAGAGTGACATAATGATTATAGGTAGCCTACAATCTTTCGATGCCATTTTTGTAGGGCGATTTGTCCTTTACGTCAGAATAGGTCTCAGTTTCGTCGATCATCTCTTCATCCGTCGAAAATTTCTTCCCAGATTGCAAATTTCTTGCATTCTTTTCTCTGAGGCCAGATCTGGAAAATAAGGAGGATCAGGAAGCAATTCGAAGGCCAATTCATGGATTTTTGCCACCGTGCCACTTGTGACACGGTGCTTTGACTTGGTGAAGCAGCACTTTCTTTTTCTTCAAATGCGGCCGTTTTTCGATTTCATCCTTCAAACGGTACAATAATGCTATGCAATAGTCGCTGTTGATGGTCGTTCCTTTTTCAAGGTAGTCAATGAAAATTATTCCATGCGCATCCCAAAATACAGACGCGATAACCTTGACAGCCGACTGTTGCTTTTTCCCACGCTTTGGAGTGGGTTCATCGTGTGCAGTCCACTCGGATGACTGTCGATTGGACTTTGGAATGAAATGATGGAGCCATGTTTCATCCACTGTCACATATCGACGCAAAAACTCGGGTTTATTACGCTTGATGATCTTCAAACACTGTTCCGAATCATCAATACGTCGTTGTCTTTGGTCAAAAGTGAGCTCGCGTGGCACCCACCTTGCACAGAGCTCTCTAATACCCAAATATTCGTGACTAATATGATGTACTCTTCAGATGATATTTTTAAAATCTCTGCTATTTCATTAAGTTTCAACTTACGGACACAGCAACAAAGAAAACAAGAACTAAACATAAAAATGTAAATATATTCACTAATGAAAATAAAATACATTACTTCGATGTACAACTATTAGTTAAGTGAATTACGCCTCCAGGAGATACCATCAGTGGACTAGAAGAGTTAAATATAAATAAAATAAAATAACTCTAATCTAAACATTATTGTGACTGCTTAATTAACTGTAGTTTAAATCCCACGATAATATGTGCATTGGATGTATTGTAATGTTAAAATAAATTATGTTTTATAAAGAATTTTTTCATTATTTCGTTTATATTAGAATGTTGTTACATATCAGAGCTAAAATAAACTAAAATGTATAAAATGTCCAAGTCAAATGCGGCAATATTGTGTCCTTTTGACGTCACAAATTGTGATGATGTGTATTCACCGCTACTTTGGATAGACTATGGACTCACTGATATGGGAAAAATTATTTGAACATTAACCAAATTTCAAATTTATTTATAAAATGTCAAAGTTAAATACGGCAACATCGTGACGTTTTGACGTCATAAATTGAGATGACGTTTATTCACTGCTACTTTGGACAGACTATAGACTCACTGGTATGGGAAAAATTATTTGAACATTAACCAAATTTCAAATTTATTTATAAAATATCAAAGTTAAATACGGCAACATTGTGACGTTTTGACGTCATAAATTGAGTTGACGTGTACTCACTGCTACTTTGTACAGACTATAGACTCACTGGTATGGGAAAAATTATTTGAACATTAACCAAATTTCAAATTTATTTATAAAATATCAAAGTTAAATACGGCAACATCGTGACGTTTTGACGTCATAAATTGAGATGACGTTTATTCACTGCTACTTTGGACAGACTATAGACTCACTGGTATGGGAAAAATTATTTGAACATTAACCAAATTTCAAATTTATTTATAAAATATCAAAGTTAAATACGGCAACATTGTGACGTTTTGACGTCATAAATTGAGTTGACGTGTACTCACTGCTACTTTGTACAGACTATAGACTCACTGGTATGGGAAAAATTATTTGAATATTAACCAAATTTCAAATTTATTTATAAAATGTCAAAGTTAGATACGGCAACATCGTGACGTTTTGACGTCATAAATTAAGATGACGTGTATTCACTGCTACTTTGGATAGACTATAGACTCACTAGTATGGGAAAAATTATTTGAATATTAACCAAATTTCAAATTTATTTATAAAATATCAAAGTTAAATACGGCAACATTGTAACGTTTTGACGTCATAAATTGAGTTGACGTGTATTCACTGCTACTTTGGACAGACTATAAACTCACTGGTATGGAAAAAATTATTTGAACATTAACCAAATTTCAAATTTATTTATAAAATGTCAAAATTAAATACGGCAACATGGTGACGTTTTGACGTCATAAAATCAGATGACGTGTGTTTATGGGTACTTTTGATAGACTATAGAATCACTAATATGGGAAATATTATTTTAAAACTAATCAAATCTTAAACTGAATAATTATATAAAAAATATTTAGAACTTAAATAATTATAAAATCATTGTAGGAATCATAAATATTCACCCGTTTACGCGATAAGATTAAATCCTTTTGTACGGCGACTGTTAATTGAGTTTTTCATCCTCTTCGGATTTAATCGTCCATTCTTTTTGTTATCCTGTTTTATCTTCATTAAGGCAAAATGGCCGATAACCTTGCTGCATTCGTTGTTGCTTGATAATTAAAAAAAGGGGGGAGGACATAATAAAGCGAAAAGAAAAACGTAAAATACAACCGACAAAGTCATTAAAATACCATTCGGCGATTTAAAAGCAACCGTTTCGTTTGCTGTTTTCCTCGCAAAGATGCGGTGCGCCATTGTTTTATTATTAAACCGGTTATTAATCGTCGCAGAAATATGTTGGGTTGCTTGATTTTTAAACTCGAACTCATGTCATCGATATGTACCCAATGCACTTTGTAAATTCGTCCTACAGTCAGACAATATATTCCTCTTCATTTTATTCTATTTAAAAAAACATAAAGTGCTATCCGACAAGTTCGAAAATCTAATCAAAACAGCCTGCCAAAGTCCAAAGTAAGGATAATCCACGAAGAGGTCGAATGGGACTGGAACTTTCAGACATTTCTTTTAAAAGAATACACTTTTTAAACGCATATAATAAAATAAGGAAGGCTTATATTCCATATGTATATTTAGGTGAGACATGGATATTTCAGAAGGGTACCAATAAACCCAATGGTCGCTCATGGCAAGATGATAATAAAAATAGTGTCAGATAGATTGGAAATTAACAGCTTAGCTATTCACTTGAATAAAACCTTTTGAATGTGAGATTATGATTCAATAGTGAAAATATCCAAGAAAGGGCAAAGAAAGAGCAAATATACGATAACTGTAGGAAATCATATTGTAGTTTGTGAAGGTTTTATGTGCACACATATATGTGTAATGGTTCGTAATATACATGAGCATTTGGTTAGTAATAAGTCAATTCCTGAAAAGCCACCGACTTGACACATAGATGGCGCTATTAGAATTTAATCCATACGTTTTTAGTTAGCTCTAAACCTCAAAAGATGCGTGAATACATTTAAGAGCTGTAGGATCATTAGTTTGTGAATTATAGTATCTTGAGTGAACTAACTTTTGCTATTCTAAAAAAAATTTATAAAAAGGAATTGCGCGTGTTGATAAAATATTGCTTTTTGAAGGAAAAAAATACAGTTGAAGCAAAAACTTGGCGTGATGCCGGGTTTCCGGACACTGCCTCAGGAAAATGAACCATCAAGAATTGGTACGCTAAGTTTAGACGAGGTGAAACGAGCACCGAAAACGGTGAACGCAGTGGACGCCCAAAAGAGGTTGCTACCGACGAAAACATTTAAAACATTCACAAAATGATTTTGAATGACCATAAATTGCAATTTTATGAAATATCAGACAGCCTACAGATATCAACTGATCGTCTACATCATATCATTCACGAATATTTGGGTATGAGAGAGCTCTGTGCAAAGTGAGTGCCGCGCGAGCTCACTTTTGACCAAAAACAACGACGAGTTGATGATTTGGAGCAGTGTTTGAAGACGATCACGCGTAACACACCCGAGTTTATGCGTCGATATGTGACAATGGACGAAACATGGCTCCACCATTTTATTCCGAAGTCTAATAGACAGTCATCCGAGTGAACTGCACACGATGAACCCGCTCCAAAGCGTGGGAAAACGCAACAGTTAGCTGGCAAGGTTATGGCGTCTGTATTTTGGGGTGCGCATGGAATAATTTTCATTGACTACCTTGAAAAAGTAAAGATCATCAACATCGACTATTACATAGCGTTATTGCACCGTTTGAATGACGAAATCACCGAAGAACGGCCGCATTTGAAGAAAAAGAAAGTGCTGCTTCACCAAGACAATGAAACGTGTCAGTAGTCAGGGAAAACTCTATGAATTGGTCTTCGATTTGCTTCCTCATCCACCGTATTCTCCAGGTCTGATCCTCAGCGACTATTTCCTGTTCTCAGATATCAAAAGAATACTAGCTGGGAAGACATTTTCGTCGAATGAGAAGATGATTTATTAGGTGTTCACCATTACACGTAGATCAACTTTAATTTGTCTTCTATGGTTTTTCTTAATTATTTAAAAAAAAATAGTATTATTGTATTCAAGTGCCATATATTTTCTAAGACAAATCAAAATAGTAAACCTGCTGAAAAATGCTTTTTGTCTCTTAGTAGTTCCACAATCTGTCCAGGGTGCAATAAGCATATGTTATATTTATATATTATAATTTTCTATACACATGGCATGTAGAAAATCACTTCACTAAGTGATCTCCTGTACAAAATACTATTTTAGTTAATTAGTCTGATTTTAAAGCTTACTCTAAAGTCTATATATATATATATATATATATATATATATATATATATATATATATATATATATATATATATATATATTAGCGAGTACATTGGAATGCTGTTTCGAAGTATTTAAAAGCAAACACACTAAACACACTCGTTATTAGTTCTAAAGGACTATTGCGTTGTAGCACTTCATTTGGAACATGGTATGGAGCATCGACTGGCACGCAACACTTTATTTTGGAACCGTTGTATGATGAGTATATTAGACTTGCTAGCGGTTCCCCATATTTGGATTTCATATGACCAAATAGGCTTGAGTATATATTTATACAATCATATTTTGTTACCTTATGCTAACTTGGATTTGAGCCCGATAAACCAATACATTTGGTAAAGTTTAAATTCAAGTTGTTTACGTTTGGCGAGTATATGCTTCTCCCAAGTTAGGCGTTAATCTAGGTGCTTACCAGGACATCTTAGACTGTGGTTGCGGAATTTGACAATTATTGATATAGACTGGTGGCCTGTATGGCCAATTAAAGTACTTAATTTACAAGAACCGAGATACTTGATGTTGGATTTTCGTAATCTGGCCATTATGGGATTTGATTGATACTTTTTGAAGGCGAGATTTAATTAATGTTTTTCTTTGTATTTTGAGAATATGTATTCATTTAAAAGTGAACAGCAGTGAATCTTTAGTAAGTGCAATTTGAAACCCATTTTCTTCTGTCTAGTTGGTATTCCAATCATACAGAAACATATACTGACTTTTTGCACAATTGTACAACTAAAAGAGTTACGTTATCACTACATAGTATAAAACAAAGTCGCCTTTTCTGTCCCTATATCCCTATGTGCGCTTAAATCTTTAAAACTACGCAACGGATTTTGATGCGGTTTTTTTCAATAGATAGAGTGATTCAAGGGGATGGTTTATATGTATAATACATGCATAATATACTAAGGCAACATTGCTAATTTTAGAGGTTTCTAACGTGATGTCGTAAATTAACCTATTTTTTTAGGCTTATTTAGCAATTAGCAAAAACGCTGCCTAACCCTACGAGTTAGATCAAATTAATGTACTACAGTATTGTACACCATAAAAAGGTCTACAAAAAAGTCCGCGATGGTATATGTTTATCTTTTAGGGATAACCCACATTAACCATTTTTATTGTTTACTTTTTACATGAGAAAATGGCTTATTTACAAAGCTATTTTAAGCAATACGGCATTAATCCTTATCGAATTAAGTACCTTAAATACATTGTGCAATTAATATAGATCAATATGGTTCCTTACAGAAAGTAAATTAAACAAATATTTTCGGAGATATTACAAATTTAAAATTTGCGTTTAAAAATGTGTAATGTAATAAAAATTGTATGAATTTAGATATTCCAAAGATAGCAGGAAATCCTCATAGTAAGTATAGGGGAAGAGGAATTGTTTTACTCCAAATTTAATGCGTGCAGGCCAAGGGCAGTAATGAATGAACCAAAAATACTGGATCGATTTTAATCATGTTTTCATTGAGTGACATAGGCATATATATTTTATGCCCGTGCAAAGTCGGAGCGGGCCGCTATGTTTTTATATACAACGTTCATATTTTTTCTGTAGTGTATTTAATTTAGTATCAGCATTGCACCCGGCGAAGCCGGGGCGGGTCGCTAGTATTAAATATATTATTTAGTAACCGAAAAAGGAACAACATTATGAAGAACCCATGTACACATAAGAAAAGCAAATATGGCATAAAATAAAATGTTTTCAACAGTGTTTTCTACTTTGATATGACGTTAATTACACTCTAGACATAATCAGAGGGACTTGAAATAGTAAATACTTACACTGAATAATCTCATTGCTGTTAATAAATTACTTATTCTTAAACTATACTGGCTGGTTTACGCCTTCTAAGATTTTGTCAAATTTTCCTACCTTAGAACAAAAATATACAAATTGTTTAGTATTCTTACGGATGTATAATTAAATTAAGGGTCCTTACACTATCGATACACCTTAGGATATCTAATTATAATACAATATTATTAAAATAACGTATAAATAAGACATATACCTATGTAAACCGTCCAGTGAGACGAAAATAATTTCACATGTCAATTTTTCTTAACTTAATAAAATTTATTCTAGGTAAAACATATACGTAGAATTGTCATAAAGTAGTTTTCCAAAAGTAGTCATCTAGCATATTAAGGTCAAATTTAAAACGTAAAATATACATTGATATTGGACAACAGTGTATGAGAACTGACGCAGTTTATACTCATTTATAAATCAATGGCATACACCTACCAAATCCCTTTTTTCAAACACCACCGTATATATGTAATTCCAAATTCAATCAGAGCGTATAATCTCATTTAATGTGGCGTTTTTTATTCCTCTATAGAAAAAGTGTGGCACGGAACCAACCATTATACAACAAAGAGAAGATTAAAAATTAATAACGAGGATTAATGTCAATTTTGTTGTTTTATACGACCAAATACGTGCTCATTCGAAACAGTATATTTGTAGATGGACAAAAAAGTATACCTAACATAAAATTTTGTCGGATTTTATTAGGTTATAAATAGATCTTTGTATCGTTATGTACGAGACGATATATTGATATCATCTTGTGAGTTATTATATAATAATATCATTATTATATAATAATATAAGAATTGTAGTAAAAATGAAATAAGTGAATATAAAAAGCCTTGACAATAGTGTCTGGACATCGATAAAAAATTAATATAAAGAATAAAGATAATATCCTATCGCGTGAGAATTTATGGCTATTTAATAGCGTTGGGAATTATCGACTGAAAACAATCGAAACAGTCGATAGTCGCAAAACAGTCGAAACAGTCGATAGTCAAGAAAATAGTAATTACTATATTCAGTCAAATGCACGGTTCCACTGTTTTTTTTTATTCGTGATGTCAGACGAAGATGTACGAATCCTTGCCTGTATAAATTTTGAGAGAGGAGAGGACGGAGATAATTGCTTGGAGCATTTAATTTTAAATGTATTTATATTATCCAAGGGTAGTATAAGCACAACAGGGATGTATATATATTCATTGATGTGCTAACTTTAAAAAAGAAAAGGAAAAAAATATGACTAATTTCTATTAACGTGTAATAAATAATATAATTTTAAAGGAAGTAGGATTACTTTTATACTGAATGTTCAGTGGATTTATAAAAAGGAATGGAATAATAAGACCATAAACGTTTTATCGTGTTTTAATATATTAATTGCTATTTTTAAATAACATAGTATAATAAATATAAATAATATAATACAACTTAATGATCGTACAATAACTACCAGTCCGTTTTTAAATATAAGTTTTATTCTAGCCAATTTTTATCAAAATATCTCCAGATGTCAATACGTTCTTGGTCAGTTGTTGGGTCTTGAATTTCGAGTTGTGGAACTATATTTTTATTTTTTGAATTTAGGATGGAAGATACCTCTTTTGTGATAACTTTTTGTATCGCCTCAGCATTATTTGTAATACCAAATCCTGCTTTTTAAATCTAGGATCTAATGTGGATTTCCCGCATATCGTATTCATTTCTAAAATTGCCAGTCTTTTTTTGATGACATCTAATGGACAATTTTGTAATTTTTTTCCCCATTCACTTGTTGAAATCCTGGATTTGATGGAATTTAAAACATAGTGGGATATCTTTCACCAGATAACTCGGTGATCATTATTTCAATGGGTTTTAAAAGTTGAACACATCCTGTTAAGATTGTCCATTTGTCAACAAATAAACGCTGTGGTGCCCTTCTTAATAGCCATCAAATTAAATTATTGAATATTATAGTAGAATTTTCCTATCAGAAAATATATTTTTTACAAATATTTAATATAATTTATTCGCCTCCTTACCGTTAATATATTTAAAAGAAATTTAACCTCTACTGCAAAAACGTCTTCAAATCTTTTGGAATCGATTTCTGAAACCCTTTGAACTTAATGTTAGTTTTCAAGATTTTAAGTAAAAAAGTTTTGACAAACAAAAGGCTTGGACAAAAATCGTGAAAGTTTATTAAAAAATATTACCTTTTATACCAGCTCAAAGTATTACCTATTATGCCGCACAAAAGTATCTTACTATTTATCATTTACAATTTTATTTTTTTGCCCTCGAAAACTAGCGATACACAAGCAAATTATAAAAAACATAAAACCACATACATTTATATAAGCGTAAATTCGGCGCATTGCTTTCAAGGTAGCGGCTAGGGTGACACAGCTACATGGTTAAAAATCAGTCGAATGAACTAGTAGAACCTAAAAATAGTAACTAAAAGCAAACGACTGAAATAGTCGATAGTAAATAGTAATAAAATCAGTCGGACCAAAAATAGCGACTGAAAACAGTCGACTGAAAACAGTCACTAGTAAAAACAGTCGAACCAAAAATAGCGACTGAAATAGTCGATAGTAAAAAGTAGTCAGTTACTAAACAGTCGATAGTCGATTTCAGTCGATTGTTCCCAACATAGCTATTTATTAATATCGAGGGTTTTTGCATTCCTCACCTTTGTCCATTTTTTATAAACACTATATTGAATATTTTTACGTTAATCCTTTTATCTACCAGTAGGCAATAAGTTTTTCACATGTGAAGATCTTCTGTAAGTGATCTACTGTACTAACTTCTAGATAATATTTTATCTCATTTTGCATCTTTTAATCAGTTCGTATGGTAGTTCGCTTTTAAGCCTACTAATTTTCAGAATACTTTGCACTAACACTTCGAATTTCACTCGTTATGGGTTCTAAGGGGATATCGCGCTGAATTTGTTTGTTGAATTTGTTATTCTGGAACCTCTGAAGGATATGTTATATTTCTTAGTAGTACCCCACAGTTTAAGAGCATAGGTCCCACTGGGCCTAAGTATTGAATTATAAAGCAAAACCTTGTTATCTAGGGATAATTTAGATTTACGCACTTGCAGCCAACACATTTGGTTTAGTTTATGCCCATGGTGATTGCGTTTTGTAACTGTATGTTTTTCCATGTTGAACGTCGACCAAAATGTATTCTCAGATATATACCATTTTCTGCTTTCAGCAGTTCATGAATATTCAGTTTTACTGACGGACAAGTTCTTCTGCAAAGAGTGAATGTCACAATATTAGATTTTGTGTCATTGGCTTTTATACACGATGTTTTCAACTACAATTCGACTTTGTTTAAATGAAGTTGGTTGTTGAGTTGAAGAAAAACGTACCTAGAATCCTACCTCGTAGGTATAATATTTTATAACTTTATTTTATTGTATTTTATTTGATGTGGCAGAATTGCCACGTTATGACTTCATGCATTATGCCGACGCGCATCGGCCCTTTTATTGGTGGGGCAACATGACTAATTAACAAAATGGAACCGAGAAAAATATTCTATTTATTTTAATATCTGAACTGTTCACTAAAGTTTAGATCCAGCCGTTCTGATTTAATGCACTAATTAAGCATTTATGGAAACAATTCGAATAATAAATTGAAAATAAAAGCACAAAAATGCATCGATCACATATTAACAAAGTCGTATTAGAGCCGGGAATAAATTTGATTAGTGTATGCGAGGGCAATTTTCGATAAATTTTAATATTGTACGGTCCCCGCGGATTTTCACTGCGATTTCGTATTTACGACGAGTTTATAAAACAAGACGAAATAACCGTAAAATTTTAATAATGGTGAAATATACTTATGCACGTAATGCAATTTAATTCGGCCGTAAGTTATCGGATATCGGCTTATTAGATTTGGTATAAGCTCGAAGTTATATTGTTTTTTTGCTGGAATTTTCAGCCGGGGTAATTTTAAATTCTATTTTATTTGTCAGAATATTAATGAAAAATCATTCTATGACCTTTAATTATATTACAATATTAACTGTAGTTCAAGGTACGAAATCATTTTAGAACTAAAAATAATTAAAATGAAACCTCAAAACCTTATAGATAAAAATATTAACTTAATTTAAACTTTTCACCACACGTATTTTATATTATACTATATACACACAACTTAGCTTACTACCTACCTAAACCTATTTTTCTATTTGCAATATTATTTTAACTATTACCAACTGACTACTTTGAAATCGGGACCGAACCGAAATAGTTATATTATTTTAGATTTTATATTATCATTATATTATCATTTTTGTATTTTTTCGGCTCGGCAGCGATTTCAAAGTTATCAGTTGGTAGTAGTTAAAATAATGTTGTAAATAGATAAATAAGTGTAGGTAGGTATTAAGCTAAATTATGTGTATATAGTAGACTATAAAATAAATTAATAAATTATAGAGTTATATATTGATATACTTATTAATTAGTTAAGTAATATTGCCGAAATTAGATAAAATTCATATAGAATAATAGAAAACTATTGAATATTCTCGAGAAAATGAAAAAATAATAGCGAAGCTGAGGCGATTTAATTGAGTTTATGAATAAAAACTTCTTGATATAATTATATCTTACAATTATTGTAATAATATATTACTAAGTCAGTCTTTACAGTATGAAATGACTTACAATTTGTTTAGATTAAGACAAATATTAATCACCAGTCATTCTTCGTTTAATTCATCAGTCGTTCTTCGTTAATAAATAATATAAATATAACCTATAAGCGTTATAAGTCTTTTAATGAGCGTCGTCCGGTGTAATGGATGGAGTGCGTGAAGTAGTATAGATAGGCCGAGCAGGTAATCACTCTTAAATTGTAGCAAAAAAAAAGAAGAAGAAATAGTGGAAGAAGAAAAGAAAATAAAAAGGAGTAGAGAAATTAAAAGAAAGAAAATCAAAATGAAGATTTATCAAGAGATGCTTTACTCGAGAGATGTTTAGGCGACCATACTCAAAATTTAAATGAAAGCGTCAATTCAACAGTTTGGCAAAATCCTTCAAAATATTTCCATTTTGGTTTAAAAATCGTTTAGGTCTCGGCATATTTCGCTGCGTGCTTATTTGATGAGAGAACTTTTAGTATTTTAACCAATCTGATCGAGCATAATATTACTGTGGGTAGCTGAAGCTTCAATTCTGCCCAAGAAGTTGACAATCAACGCATAATTCGGCAAAATCGAAAAACCGCTGTTCTCTGAAGAGTAAATGAGCTCGAAAAGCTCGAACGAATAATAGTAAACCGAAAATGACACATATGAAGCTAATGAAGGACTACAAAATGATTCTGGGATAGCTAATGAATTAGTAACAGGTCAATTAGTAGCAGGTCAACCTCTTCATTCTACGAAGATTTCTTCCCAGCGAGCATTTTTTTGAGATCTGAACAGGAAATAGTCGCTGGCGGCCAGATCTGGAGAATACGGTGGATGAGGATGCAATTCGAAGGCCAATTCATGGATTTTTGACACGGTGCATTATCTTTTGCTTGCCAGCCGACTGTTGCGTTTTCCCATGCTTTGGAGCGGGTTCATCGTGTGCAGTCCACTCGGATGTCTGTTGATTGGACTTCTGAGTAAAATAATGGAGCCATGTTTCATCTATTGTCACATATCGACGCAAAAACTTTAGTTTATTGCGCTTGATCATTTCAAACACTGCTCCGAATCATCAACTCGTCGTTGTTTTTGGTTTCAGTGAGCCTCAAGTGAGCTCGAGCGGCACTCACTTTGCACAGAGCTTTCTCATATCCAAATATTCGTGAATGATATGATGTACACGTTCAGTTGATATATTTAGGGTATCTGTTATTTCATTCAGTTTCAATTTATGCTCATTCAAAATTTTTTTAATGTTTTCGTCGGAACAACCCCTTTTGTGCGTCCACTGTGTTCACGGTCTTGGATGCTCATTTCACCACGTCTGAACTTAGCATACCAATCCTTCATGGTCGATTTTCCTGGGGCAGTGTCCGGAAACTCGGTATCAAGCATTGGAATTCCTTTTTATCCATTTTTTCCACAATAACAAAAGTAGCTTCTCTCAAAATGCTTTAAATCACAAACTAATTATAGAGCAAGATTTGAACCCACGATAATTGCTACAGTGCGTGGACCGTCCTGTTGCCTTTACCACTGAGCCAACCATTCCGGCTCCTGATTTATTGTTAGTTCACATAGAAGAGACAGTTTAAAAAACTAATTTCTTTCAAACATTTGTTTCAGGTGAAAATAGTGACCTCCAGAATGTACACAAATTGTGTTAATTAAATTTTTTTTTTAATTTTGTTTGGTTTTTTCTTTATCAACTCTTAAGTACATGTAAAATATGTTCTGAAAATATAAATGAAATAAATCTATTCTTAATTGTCTAAAAATTTATAAATATGGCGCGAAATACACCGTCCTATACCCATTTTTCCCCTTAATGGGAAACAGGACATATTAAAACGAGTTTATTTCTGAGACATGTTGTATATTTAAATATTTTAAAATGGTTAAGTTTTTCTAACTTTCGAAAGTATTGTTATCCGATAGCATAAACAATAAACATTGAATACGAACGCCTAAACGTCGCGGTTTGTTTTGCCCGCATCCAATGTTGCCTGGCGGAAAAAGAAAACGGCAGCTGTAAGCGTCGAAAGCTCCTGGCATCATTTTCAATTTAATTCCTGCTAACAGGCGGGCCCGTAAAACTCCCCGTTCGCGCCCCGGGCACGGACGTTTCTTTTAATTCGCGTATAAACGTTATGGCCCATCGAATCGACCATATATTAAACATATTGCGACCCTTACGACCTCTCGCCGATGAAGACGCCACCGTCCCGGTGGCAAATTAAGGTTATTTACTTATTTATTTATTCATTTATGCAGCAGGAATTTCGGCCCCGAGGCCGCGCCAGCAATGGACCGGGCTAATATAAAATAAAAGCCGAAAAGACGAGGCCGGGGTGGGAAGGAAAGCGAAGAGGCGGCCCGGGTCTTATTATGTCCCGCGGGAATTACTATATCATATTTAAGAAAGACTTAATTCCGCATAATGCGCTGACTAAGCTGAAAGTAAGCTGTTTTATGAATTTTTCACGGATACTGTTTTCCGGAATGGGCCGGGCGCGAATGGATTTTCCACTTGGCCTCGGTTTCGCAATTACGTAAATTGTTATAAAGGTTGACGCGGCCGGTATTCGTATGAAAATGAGCCGACAACGTATTACCGAAGCCGGATGAGCGCTTCGCCCGGGCCAGAGGGATACCTTTAATTTCGCAAAATTCGGCTAAGGACGTCTTTATGCACTGGTGATAAACGTCGACGTAAACATATTTCTATATTTTTGATAATGGAAATCGATATATATATATATATATATATATATATATATATATATATATATATATATATATATATATATATATATATATATATATAGTTGAAAATTGTTTTGTTCTAGTAAATTTGAAATCGCCACCATTTTTATTGAAAATATTTTTACACCTTGCAGCTGCACTGTATATTAGTACGGACACGGTCACTACAATATCTCAAAAAATAAAAAACAATATAACCTTAAATTCGCCAAAAAGAAAACGTGTTTATGCGAAACAGGTGACGAATAAAGCTTAATGTTGGTGCTTCAGAGATCAAATATACGAAATGTATAAAACAGTAAGTAGTTTTTTCAATCGACACATAATTTAATACAATTATTTCAGAGAAAATTGCTCAAACAAAAATCCAAAGGATATATAACTATTTGAGAGACGTAGAACATCAGTTCATACATTGTTGGATAATATAGGATTTAAATGGTGTAAAGATAACCCACGAAGGGGTTTAACGGAACTTTCACACATTATTCTTAAAAAAGAATTCAATTTTTAAAAACATATTACAAAATCAAGGAAGAATAATATCAATATATATATTTAAATGAGACATGAATATTTCAGAATGGTACATTGGGTTGCTCATGGCAAGATGATAATAAATACAGTGTAAAGACAACAAAGGTTCATGGGAATAGATGAACGTTTGAATAACTATCAATTAGGTTTTGTTAGTCACAACATAATGCATCAATGTATTATGCAAAGTCTGGATTTATGGAAAGAGGCATTGTCGAAAATAACACCTTCGATTTGTATGAGCTCGATCAGACACACTGAAGAAAAAATTGACAAATGGTAGAATTTAGAGTTTTTAGTAAATTGGAATCATAATTACTATACAAGAACTAAGCGTAAAACATAAATATGCTCTCTAATGAAAGTAAAGTACATTACTCAGATATACAATTGTTAATTAAGTGCATAATGCCTTCGGGGGATACCACTACATAAAAAAACGCGTCTAGAACCCTACCGATACTAGTGCAGCTCTCTACTCTAACCAATAACATTACAATTTTTAAATATAAAAGATTTTATGATATTCCAAATTCAAACGGAAAACAAAACAGAAACGAAAAAAATAACTCAATATGTAAATCAATAAGCATAATACTGTTGCAAACAATTAGTAAATTAATTTTGGAGCATATTTCTTTGGGAAGAGAATATTAAAATTGCATATAAAATACATTTTTAATTATATAAATTATTAATTAAAAAACTGACAATGTCAATAAAGACCTCTATATATTATTATGATTTAATTATATCATAATTAGTGCTTAAGAATGTATTCATACTTAACTATTTAACCGATTAAAATATTTTAACCCAAATATGTCAAGGTATTTCTTTATTTCTTTATATCATTATTTGTTATCATCATAATTATTTGTTATAATTATTAAGATTTTACTGTTATTTGCTTATATGTAATTTGTGTCTTTTATTAATATTTTGTTATTAAAAATTTTATTATTGTGATTGTTAAAAATTGGCAATATTCTGAGTTTCATAAGCAAAATTGTTTCGAAAAAACCATATTGTGGAATCCTATTTTATAATAATCCCATTCTGAATTATTAATTTAATTCTGTTATATGATTTATATGACATTTTTATGAAACTTTTTTGAACAAATAAATCATTATATCTCTATAGTTCATATTTCTGTTAAACTGCAAGTATGGAAATTACAATTATATGCCAATCTGGATGTTAATTAATTCTATTTTATATACCACTTAAATTCAATGATCACTATTAATGAGATATAATATTATAAAATCACAGTATTATAAAGTTCAAAATAATATAAAATAAAATTCAATCTAATGAGTTTTATCAATATTAATTTCTGTACCGAATGATACGAATTGTTAATAAAAAACAATCGGCTACTTGTGAGGCTTTAATATTATTTTATGAAATTAACACTAAAATGAAAGCTATGACTAATAATAATTCAGATAAGTTGGAATAATTCGATGATATCTAATTTTGTACGACACGAGCAAAGTACGTTATCATTTTATTCCATTTTACGACAACGTATCAGCATATCAGTGCATCCCAGCAACACTACTCTCACCCGATAGCGTGTGTTATAATCGAAAAAGCGAACAAGCCGTTTATATTACATCTGGCTGCAATAACCCCAGACTTATTACTTTGGCGAAAAACTCACGAGCTTTCCTATTATGCCCGAACGGTTATTTATCTGAAGAATCCACACTCGGCGCTAGCGAAAATCCTAATATTCGCCTTCAACGTAAATATATTTTGTCTATTGTCAGGACACGAGCTCTCTTGGTTAAACACGAAATATACACCATAGTGTTATTAATCATATTGTACATTTTCGTAAGAGTAAAATATAAATAAATTCATTCACAACTAAAATTCTCTATTCTAAATAACAGCGAACTCACGTCATCGAGATATTTAATGTACTACCTGTCGCAATTCGTAAATTTGTTTTAGAAACAGACAATATTTTCATTCTTATTTTATTCCAGTTTAAATTAAAGAGATACAATGCAGTTTAATAATTTAGAACATTTAACCAGTCTGCAAAAATCGTCCGGTTCTCGAAAAAATTCGTAAATTCTGCAAAATATTAATAATGATAACTACCATTTATAAAACGGCAGACGTTCTTTTAACGCTTCGTTTTTTTTAATAAATATCAAATCGATGCTTATTATTACTCTGAATGAAAATTCTTAAGCCGAACTTAACCGGTTCCGTCTCTAATCAGTTACTTAGATAATGGAGATTACTGTTAATTTGCTGCAATTTTTATTATCAATATTTCTTAGCGTATTGTAGCTACATTGAATATTGGTATGAACAGAGTCACTGAAATATCTCCTCATACAAAGCGAGTGACTAAACAACATCAAGAGAAACATATAAAAACATTAAGTAGTTTTTTCAATATAAATATAATTTAATACAATTAATTCAGAAGAAACTGTTGGAGTCTGAAAATTTTCAAAAGAAAGCTTAGAGATATCCAGTATTTTGAGGGATGTAGAACATCATTTCATACACTATTGGGTAATATAGGATTTAAATGGTGTAAATATGACCTAGAAGGAGGTCTAATTTAAATATCAGGCACTGTCTTTAAAGAATATAATAAAATCAAGCAAGACTCATTATTTCAATTCTTGTATTTAGGTAAGACATGGATATTTCAGTTCAGAATACATATGGAATATTTAGTTCAAATATGTGAGGAAAGAAATAATACTAACTCTATTGCAGATAAGGCAAATATATTAGGAAGAATACTGTGTTTAAATCTACTTTTATCATGAAACATGTATAAAGGTACTAACACAACAAACTATGATGAAATAGAGAGATATTAAAATCAAAGGAACTCTATACCGAAAGAAACCGCAAAAAAGCATAAAAGGTAAATATGCTCTCTAATGAAAGCGAAATATATTTCTTGGATATAAATTGTTATCCATCTAGGCGATACCACTAAGTAAAGAGACGCGCCTAGATCTGGAAGGTAGTATGAAAAAGAGTATAATGTTAATATAGTAAAATATAACCCTAACCTACAAATTATTATAATTGTATAATTAACTGTAATTTTAAGCTCTTCGATAACATATGATAAATTTGAAATAAATTATATTTGATAAAATTTTTGTTCAATTATTTTATTTAGACCTCAGAGCTGATGCGGCAACATTACAACGTTTTGACGTCCTCAATTCAGCTGACGTGAGTTCACTGTTTTATTGAACGGACTATATTTTTTCGTATATACTAGATTTTGTAATAAATTCAAGACTTGCAATCTACTTACCAGTAGTACCACTAAAATGTTTACGTTAGTTTAATATGTTGCCCGTCAGTAGGACGTTAAAAACAATATAATTCAACTAGAATTAGTTAGCGGCAAAGCGAGTGACATAAAGCACATGCATCTGAATCAAAGAAAGAAGTTAAGGGACTGGAAAATTGTAATGTTCAAAAATATGCCAATAAAGTTAATACTTTGCAAAGAATTAGACATTTCGTAATGCTCAAAGCATTCTCAAGGATTTTTTCATAAATTGCCACCAAATTGGCAAATCAATAAATAAAAGATCTTCGTTATATCAAAATTTGTAAAATATGCACAGACAAAATAGTGTTAGATATAATCATAGAGAAGTAGAGATTTAACTTCATAGGAGATTTTGGCGATATGTTTCGCGACGTCCTACATGTAGATGTCGCTACGTTTAACATATGTTTTATTCGCTATGCTAAGAGCCGCGACGGAATCTGATTGCTTCATTTCGTTCTATGGTTAGTTTATTTTGCACGCCATTTTCAATGTGCCCTATATAGAGAACAGCTAGCTTTTTATAACTATGACACATTAAATTATTATTTTATTTTACTACTATACACAAGTCTGTAGTTGAAATGCATTCCCGTTCTAGGAAGTGTTGTGTGCCGGGATGCCCAGATAGTATAGAAAGTAGTATAGTAGATAGTAAGGAAATGCATCATCGTTTTCCGTCAAAAAAGCGATGTTTAAGAAATGAGTAAAAAACATTAAAAATCCTAAACTGGTTGGGTTAAACATGAAACAGATTTATGATCGTTACCATGCGAGAAATTTTTGTGATACATATAAACCTTTAAGTACTTATAAACAATTTAGTGATGGTGATAATAACACCACAAGCCCAGAATATGTACAAATGGAAGTGGATCAAAATCAAAATTATATAGAAGGTAAATTGAAGGAGTCAGTTACATTTCTGTTCATAATTGTTACCATTAATTTCTAAACTGTCTTACTATATTTGTAGTGCCTAATTCCATTGTTCCAAGCCCACAACCAGGGTGTTCGAAGCAAGTATCATCGACATTTGAACAAACTCTACAAGGTTATGGTAAAGTTTGTATTCATTCAGCCAGTATCCTTCTTTCTGCTCATTGTTACTGTTAATTACTAATCAAGACAATATCTAAGACAATATCTCGTACCCCAGACTCTAACAAAATTGTTTTATTATACTGTCAGTAGGCTGTTTGAGGTCAAGGCTGTCACGTGCCAAATACTACTAATGAGCCAATCAAATGTTTTCACAGTAAAATATTTTTCTTACAGGTGCCTATAATAGAGATTTAAATTGACCAATCAAATTACCTGAATGGCCCATTATGGCTCCCTCTGGACGTTTACAAAGCAAAACTTTGCGCCAGAGTCCCCTATTGAGTTGCATCTCTATTACTCTGTGGATATAATATAAGATCGAATCTACTTATAGTGCTCAAAATATTAATAAACTTCTAGTTTATTTCTTATGGTGAGCCAATCGAAGTGTTCTTAGAAACATTGAATTCCTGAAAGGTGTGATACAGAAGTCCCCAGTTAAAAAACGTTCACTGTTTTATACATATCGCTGCTATTGCAGATATATACCGATGCCAACACATTGCATGAGTTATTGCTGTTACTACTTGTCCAGATCGAAGCAGCATGATTTGGTTGGCTCACTATTTCGGAATGCAGAACAAGTGCGAAATTGAATGATGACTGATCGTCAACCCCAAACCAAAAAACGGATAACTTTGGACACAGTATCGCTATGATACCAGAAGGATGGGAAAAAGTTGTAGAAAATGATGGAAAAGGATTAATACATGTTAATAGAGAAATAGGAATTTAGCTTTACAGGAAATTTTGGTGAAATGTTTCTCGACGCCCAACATTTAGATGTCGCTACTTTTAACTTATTATGTATTATAATCGCTATGCTAAGAGCCGCAACCAGATCTGATTGACTCCCTTCGTTTCTATGATGCATGATGTACAGATAGTAAAGAAATGCAGAATCGTTTTATTTGTGCAAAGCAATTCAGGACGTAAATAATGCTTATTGTCCAAGTAAGAACTCATTTGTTAAAGTGTTTTCAACATTTAGGAAAAAAATTATAATTATCCGAATAAATATATTGGCTTAGGACTAATTATCGAAGATAATTTGATATTTTTTTGGATCTATTCTATCTATTCTATCTATTCTATCTATTCTATCTATTCTATCTATTCTATCTATTCTATCTATTCTATCTATTCTATCTATTCTATCTATTCTATCTATTCTATCTATTCTATCTATTCTATCTATTCTATCTATTCTATCTATTCTATCTATTCTATCTATTCTATCTATTCTATCTATTCTATCTATTCTATCTATTCTATCTATTCTATCTATTCTATCTATTCTATCTATTCTATCTATTCTATCTATTCTATCTATTCTATCTATTCTATCTATTCTATCTATTCTATCTATTCTATCTATTCTATCTATTCTATCTATTCTATCTATTCTATCTATTCTATCTATTCTATCTATTCTATCTATTCTATCTATTCTATCTATTCTATCTATTCTATCTATTCTATCTATTCTATCTATTCTATCTATTCTATCTATTCTATCTATTCTATCTATTCTATCTATTCTATCTATTCTATCTATTCTATCTATTCTATCTATTCTATCTATTCTATCTATTCTATCTATTCTATCTATTCTATCTATTCTATCTATTCTATCTATTCTATCTATTCTATCTATTCTATCTATTCTATCTATTCTATCTATTCTATCTATTCTATCTATTCTATCTATTCTATCTATTCTATCTATCTATATCTATTCTTCTAGAGATGGAGCTCCTGGATTCAGGAATATAGATCCTTCAGCTAGTATGTTGAGGAATCATTCGCTTAGTGCTCATCATCAGTATATACAATACTAACGGGTGATGTATTACCAGGAGTTGAGAAATTGCAACTTGATTTTTTACTTTCAATTCCAGAGTTTCCTATAGGAATAAACGTGCCAAGACACTATTTCATGACCCAGAAAAGTGTTTTATTATACTGTCGTAGGTTTTTGAGCTATCTGTTTTATTTTTTACAATAATTTATACGATATACGATTATACGATAATGTATATAATATACTTTTTGTCAAATGTCTTTAAAAAATGTGTAACAATGTAATTGTGTACTACATAACTATTCATAGCTTTTCCTATTAAAATTCTAAAATTCTGTTTTCATTTTGCTTTCATTATAAGAAAATAAATAGACAGAAACCTAATTAGTCGAAATAGAACAGACGTGATTACACGTGACGTCAAAGCTCTCACGTGCCAAACTTTAACAAAGAACCAATCAAAGGTCTTCACAGAAAAATGTTTCTCTTATAGGTGCCTATATCGGAGTTGCTAAGGAGTGAATAAGTTGAACAACAAAAAATAAACATTAGAGATGTTAAAATAATAGTAACCTGTGTATAATATATGCAACACAAGTTACATTGTCGCCATGCGTACACTCTTCGCTTAGTCTGTTTACGGCCAGCGACCAATGCGGCTATGTACTTTACTAAACTGGATAATCCAAACTCGATTTCGGAGACATTCGACGCCAACTTTAAAGCCCGACAAACAGGGACAGGAAGCTTTTAGGCGACCTCGGAAATATTGGATAAGCTCCGGGCTCGCTTAGGGCGTAAAATGCGACCAAGCAGGTAGGGTAAAACCGTTTTCGGGGTGGGTAAGAGGAAAAAGTAGCGTCAATGTTGGATGCAGCTTTGTTGAATTGTTTTCAATATCACTTTCGTAAAAAGCTAAACTCGTATATATTAATGTTTCAACGCGAATAACGTGAATCGCCAATCGCCCTATAAGTTTTATTTATCCATATCCAATTCATTTAGTTGTTTTTTATTAAAATTTAATATATGTCAACGAGATCGTATTTAAAAGTAGTTTAATAAGTCAGTGAGTTTTTAGTTAAATATATATTTTTTTTTGGTAAAAATAATTTTATTTCTCAACATAATTTCGTCTTAGCTCAATACAAGCGTTTTTCAACATTTTCTATTCATTCCAGGTAATAGATTTCCTCAGTGCCCCCAAAATACGTGTTTATTTCAGTGATGACCGGGTCATTTCATCCAAATCTCTTACCACCTAGCGATTTCTTCGGTTTGGAAACAGGAAATAGTCACAGGGCAGCTAAATCTGGAGAGCTAGTACTTCGTAGCCAATTTATAGAATTACGGCATTCTTACTACACACATATACATCCGTGCTTTTTCTTGACCGAACTATCTATTTTCTTTATTAAATACGGTAGATCTGGCTTCAAATCAGTAGCTTTCAATAATATTCGCTGGTGATCTTTATACCCTTGTCAAGGTAATCGATATTAATGGTACAGAGAGCATCCCCAAAAAACAAAACATAGTCTTTTTTGGTGCACATTCACCAGAAAAAATATTGTTTTCATTGTGACTTGGTCTCTGTTGTTTTGTATCGTGTCGTTGTGACCAACCTACAATTTGTCTTTAAAATAACTAAAATCTAGGTATGTATCTAGGAGGACGCTTTGGCCTTATCTTAGTCTAGTGCTGTTTTTCTATTAAATGAACTACTCTACACTACCCTAAACAAGATAAAATAGTTTGATTCTTTTGAGTTTGTGCCTTGTTGTGCAGTTTCCCAGGAGTTGTAGTACTTCGACATTGACATACGAATGGAGAGAGAGAAGAATTTGAAAGAATTTGAGCTGAGTTGTTCTTTGTAGACGGATGTGACGTCCTTGATTTATGGAGCGTCAGTTTTCTTGTGAATTTTATTATTTCTGACAAACCATAGAGTGTTTAAGATTCTCCTGAGGAACTTATTTTGGAAAACTTAAGGCCGCCTGACTTGGTTGGGTATAACAAACTGGAAGTAGACATTAGATCCACATGTATATCGTATTCATTATACCATTTGAAGATTTGTGAACTGACAGATTTGTGACTGAAGACTCATTTAGTGATGTACAACAGATACATTTTTAATAATAATTTTAATTTTCTCTTTTGTTTTGGGATCAAGATTTTCTTATATTTACTTATATCTCCTAGATGAAATTCTCTTAATTCATTCCTCAATAATTCCTATTACATTTAAATATTTATCTGCTAGTTTAACTTGCTATATCTATAATAAAATGCATATGTTTGTATCAACATACATATTTTATTTGATATTGAGATTTATATAATATTAAACTAGTGATATATTATTATAAGCTTTTTAAAATAAAACCTTTTAAACTTGGGGCAATAAATATTTTGGTTCCATGTATTAAAGTTGATGTAAAATATTCACAGTGTTAAATTATATAGATCTTTATCACTGCTGTTAATAATGCTGAAGGTTAATAAAATATATCGAAGAATATCATTGAAATAATGGCATAAGCAAAATTACATTAGTTTTTTATTAAAATTTTGTCAAAGCGAACTTATTCATGTAAGTATTAAACATTAATAAATTATATTTGTTTAGTTTTGACAGATAAAATTTTGGCAGATAATTTAAGATTTCTAGCGAAAATCCGAACCAATTGATTTTCATGGGATTCCTTGAAAGGCAACTATATGTCATTAAGAGGTTCTTGCAACAGAGGGGTGGGATCATCAATATTTCATTAAATATGCGTGTCAGTATTTTTGAGATGGAAGATGTTATATAGCTCATGATGAACAAATCGTTATCTATCACATCAAGTACCTAACACTTAGCCTAGCTTTTGCTTTCAATGAGTCAATAGAAGAATGAGTTAATAGTATACCAACTTGCTACTACTTGAACTTTATAAGCTCCTTTACGCTCTTCAATAACTATTTATGGAATAGATAAAATCTGTCTTATGTTTGTGTTAGAGCCATATTATTAATATCTAAGGTTAGCACACTAATTTCGGCTCTTTGTGTTATGGTCATCACAGCCAGACTTATTGCGGTCATATTTTTTAATATTAAGCGAGATGATCACCTTAGCCACAAGTCAAAAATTATATATATATATATATATATATATATATATATATATATATATATATATATATATAATCTTCTAAACATTAAAAAGTTATATATTTTCAGAACGCGCGTAACGACAACTTAGACGGTTTAGACCGATCACAAGACAAGTCTGATTTTACTTGTGGGTTGTAAAATATACGACTAGACGCCAATTAAGTTCCAACAATTGTAAACGTATACAAATGGACACAAAAACAAGACTACAAACACAACCACAATGAAGTAGAGGCTCTATCCAGACAAAACACATTAACATTCATACCGAAGAGGTAATGGTTATTTGGTCAGTAACATTTAACTTAGCATAGGCTATATTCAATGGATAAAATTGACTTCTCGTAGATATCCGAGCATTCCTAAAATTTTGCAGCCAATACCTAGCTCTAACTTGGCTGACCCGTGGACAATCGTTCAGTATGTGGTAGACTGAAATAAAGACTTGGCGACCAAACTCACAGTAAGCAGGCGGGTTCAAAGTCATCAAGTGACCGTGCGAGAAATGATAATGACTCAATCTCAGTCGATTCAGAGCTACGGTATTGTGAGAAAGGGAAGGAACGCGAAGAGGGGAGAAAAAATCAGCTTTAACCACAAAGAGCCTATTGTGGTTCGCCTTCACGCTCCAACGACGTTGTAACTTATTTATGGCGAAACAAGGAACGAAAGGGATAAGGTCAGTATAGACACAAACATCTGTGATGTGGAGGAGAGAACAGGCGGCAGCGGAAGGATTTAGCCGCGCTATCCGCGCGCTCATTTCCGGGCATACGAACGTGAGAAGGTATCCACGGTAAACTTGTCTTGAAGCTATTCAGATAGAGGGTACGGATGACTAACAGTGGGTTGGTGACCAGGAGATGGTTCTTCTCCTGTTCCAGGAAAATTCTGAGATTCAATAGAGGAATTAGTTAATAGTATACCAACTTGATAAGCCCCTTTACGCGCTTCAGTAACTATTTATGGAATAGGTAAAATCTGCTTTATGTTTGTGTTAGAGCCATATTATTAATATCAAAGGTTAGCAGACTAATTTCGGCTGTTTGTTTTATGGTCATCACAGTCATAAGCCACAAGTCAAAAATTATACATATATTTGAACCATTGTGTTTAATTTGAAAGTATATTGTATAAAATCTTGTAAACATTAAAAAGTTATATATTTTCAGAACGTGCGTAACGACAACTTAGACACTTTAGACAGATTACAAGAGAAGTCTGATTTTACTTCTTGGTTGTAAAATACGCGACTAGATGCCAATTAAGTTCCAACTATCTATAGCAACTATCTATAAGATATTTCTCCACCAGGCTTTGTCCTACAAATTTTCAAAGAATATGGTGAATGCGCCGCGCTTTGTTTAAGTTATGATGGTACTTTAAGTGTTTATACTATAATATTCTGTTTTTGATTAATGAGACTGATATAGTTCAGCGAATTAAGTCATGGTATAATAAGACGTTGTTCAGCAAACAACATTAAGTATATGTGAGATGTTGTTCGAATTTAAAAGAAACATTTTCGTGGCCTTTGGTAATCGTAACTATAACCAGGCACACACTTTCAGAGTATAAAACGGCAAGTTATAATCATGAGTATCATAACTTCCAAAATACGTTCCTTGATCAGAGTCCAGAGTTAGAAGTGTTGAAATTCTCCCATTGTAATCTCAGCTGGATGAAGACTGGAAGTTGTCATAATAGTGATTTATATATTAGCTATTATCTTTATTCCAATATCTCTAATTTGATGAAAACAATAGACAATATAGAATAATCCGTAAAAACAACAGTATTCCCTTAAAAACTATTACAAAGGATTGACATTATTGTTGCTTGTTAAATACGCCTAAATTTAATTTAGTTATTACAACGATTATTATGTATACGTTTATTTTAAATAGTACATTTCACCACAAGGTCCGAAAGTTAAATTTTCGGCCCTGCTGCCTGATCATGACGATCAGAACCGATATTTCAACTTTTGGCCCGTGTAGTGTATACGATTTTTTTTCATAGCCGGTCGAAAGTACATTATTAACAAGATTAAAAACAACATTGATCATTATTCTTAAGGTTAGACGTAGCAACGCTAATGACAGCGGTAAAGAGTTTGCTGTGGCGACATAATAAGTAGTCCCTAGTTACGAGTATAAATACGCATACGAAATTCTTTCTTCCCGCAGTTATAGAGAGCGTGGGTGTACTTCTCATAGGGCGTTAATGTTTAACTATGTTCCCTGTTATTAGGAACGAAAGTACGTACTTTCGACCGAGGTATGAAAAAAATGTTTTTTTTGTGTTAAAAATCTAAGTTTGTTTATTTTTTAATTATTAATTAATTCCTTATTTATTTTTTGAAATCGAGTCAATTTTTTTGTTAAATATATTTTAATTTCCTCTTTTTAGCTTCAGATATTTACTCAATAAATAACGTAGTTACATTATTAAGTATTACAATGGGTAGGCGAAATAAAGGTGCAGCCTCTATGAGGAGAAATAGGAATAAAGAAACAACGATTGAAAATAAGGAACCCTTCAGCCTCCGGGGTCCACATAATAGCCTAGGTGATTTGACAAAACTTCTATCCAATCTAGAACAAGTTATTGCCCCCGCCGAGAATCGAACCCGCAACATCTGCGTGTGAGTTGAACGCTGTACATAATATAATAGAAACTACATAATACTACATAACATAACATACCTACCACTACATAATAGGAACAGTTGCCTGCAATATTTCTACAATTTTTCATACGGTATGGTTAGAGTTTAAAATGTAAACTTTTGCAGTGAAAGACTTACAGCCTAGCGTTATATCAGTTCAGCAATAACATTATATACAAATATCTGATTGTTTTAGATAAAAAAATTGTGAAAACTTTGTACGTGCCTTAATGTATTGCTGTACTGTGCCAAATTTGAGGTTTTCCCTCGATTTCCCCCCTCCCCATTACATCCTAACTTGGTTCCAATGGGACCAGCTCGGAAGTGAACTCTAATAAGAAAAAATTTTGAAAATCGGCCTATAATTGACGGAACATCGAAGAGCGGCCTAAGATACATTGAAATTATATATACTGTTGAATATAGAACCTCATACTTTTTTGAAGACGGTTAAAAATAAAAAAAATTCGCCTTGGTGGAGCAGCGGTAAAGGTAATAGGACGGTCTCCTACTGTTGCGATAGCCGCGGGTTCGAATCCTCTTAGGGCATGGATGTAAATTTATGTTTGTGTTTGTTTAAAATTTGGGATTGTCTTGGGCAAGAGTGTAAAATCCGAAAAGGCTGGGTAAGACCGGATTTCTTCTTTGATGATTTCTAAAGTTGGTCACTCGCCAGTCGGTAAGTTTAATGCCGAGCACCGTGGTTCAGAGCCCATGCTAAACTTCACAACGTCAAACACTTAAACTAGACCCAATCCAGATAAAGCTATAGTTGGCAAAAGGAGACTTATAGTATAGAATAGGAAATATATATATATATATATATATATATATATATATATATATATATATATATATATATATATATATAATTTAAAAAACATCGATAAACCTTACTTGCAAATGAATTATCTAAATACATAAATCACAATTTTTAAACAATAACGAAGGTTGTGATGTTAATTTCATCGGATTCTGTTAGATTTACGCGGAAATTCTTTCAAGAATAACCGGACCAAGAATAAACGAGAACATGCATTTCCGTATAATTTGTTGGCGAGTGATTTATGTGAACCGTAGAAGATGAATTATGATTGAGGACCGATTCAAGTTGGAATACATGGAGCGATCGGTTTAATCTACTTGCAACATTGCGCTGCCCTGGACATTACGGACATATAAAGTCCTTCGTCTTGCTAGGAAATTAATCAATTAATGATAAACCAAAGAAAAATAATTAATTTAAGATATAAATACATGTACTATGAATATGATGAAATATAATACACATATACAGCATAAAAATTTCGTGGAATGTATATAAAATTATAACAATACTTTTTTATATTTAAAAATCACGCAGCACATATATTTGAACTAATATAACTTTAGTATAGACTAGATCAGAGGGTTAATTTTATCTCCTACCTCGAGATACACCCAGTGATGTCCAATAGTTGTAGTTGTATTCACACAAACCAACTTGACATTTTTCGTAAATTCTTTCTCCCCACTGTCTTCATTTGTATTATAGTATTTTTAATGTTAATCAACCACCACAATTTTGAAGCACCATTACAAATTTCTGCTCACATCTTATTTACATGCTCTTTCTACTTTACTTTGGCTTCTAATTTATTTATAAATATCTTAATTCTATTAATGTGGTTAGTCTAACACAAGGGCTGAAAAGTTCCGGCTAAGAAATAAAACAGGTTTTTTTTTTGTCAAAATTGGCTTTATTCATCAATATAATCTCCATCAAAGGCCACACAATCATTCCAGCGCCGCTCTAACATTTCAATCCCACTTCTGTAGAATGATTTATATTTTGCCTCAAAATAAGCCTCAGTTTCAAAGACATCGTCTTCATTCCAGTGAAATTTCGTACCAGTGAGCCTTTTTTTGAGGTCTACGAACATTCAGTACCCACTGAACAGCCAATTCATGTAGTTTTACCTTTGTTTTGATTGACTTGTGACACGGTGCATTGTCTTGATGAAACAAATTCTTTTCTTGACATATGTGGTCGTTTCTTTGCAATTTTGACTGTGAAACACCACAATATGCTATATAATATACACTGTTGATGGGTTTTCCCATCATCAGGATATTCGATGAATTTCAGCCGATTGTTTTGCTTTCGGGTGCTCTGGACGAGGTTCACCAGTTGCTCTCTACTCACATGATAATCGTTATGATTCCAGATTGAAGCGACGGATCCATGTTTCATCCATTGTCACATATTGGAGCAAAAATTTCGGTTTATTACGTTTAAATATAGCCAAACACTGCTCAGCATTATCAACGTGTTCCTGGTTTTGGTGACAGTGAAAAAACGCGGCACCCACTTCGAACTCATGGTTTTCTCATGGTCAAATGCTCATCATCACTACATAGTATAAAACAAAGTCGCCTTTTCTGTCCCTATATCCCTATGTGCGCTTAAATCTTTAAAACTACGCAACGGATTTTGATGTGGTTTTTTTCAATAGATAGAGTGATTCAAGAGGAAGGTTTATATGTATAATACATGCATAATATACTAAGGCAACATTGCTAATTTTAGAGGTTTCTAACGTGATGTCGTAAATTAACCTATTTTTTTAGGCTTATTTAGCAATTAGCAAAAACGCTGCCTAACCCTACGAGTTAGATCAAATTAATGTACTACAGTATTGTACACCATAAAAAGGTCTACAAAAAAGTCCGCGATGGTATATGTTTATCTTTTAGGGATAACCCACATTAACCATTTTTATTGTTTACTTTTTACGTGAGAAAATGGCTTATTTACGAAGCTATTTTAAGCAATACGGCATTAATCCTTATCGAATTAAGTACCTTAAATACAATGTGCAATTAATATAGACCAATATGGTTCCTTACAGCATGTAAATTAAACAAATATTTTCGGAGATATTACAAATTTAAAATTTGCGTTTAAAAATGTGTAATGTAATAAAAATTGTATGAATTTAGATATTCCAAAGATAGCAGGAAATCTTCATAGTAAGTATAGGGGAAGAGGAATTGTTTTACTCCAAATTTAATGCGTGCAGGCCAAGGGCAGTAATAAATGAACCAAAAATACTGGATCGATATTAATCATGTTTTCATTGAGTGACATAGGCATATATATTTTATGCCCGTGCAAAGTCGGAGCGGGCCGCTATGTTTTTATATACAACGTTCATATTTTTTCTGTAGTGTATTTAATTTAGTATCAGCATTGCACCCGTGCGAAGCCGGGGCGGGTCGCTAGTGTAATATAAAACCAACAGGTTATTTTGATGTCTTTGCGATGTTAGCTAACTCACTTTAATTTTCGATCAATCCGAACAATTTTTTGATGTTTTCTGGTGTTATCATATCATTTGGATGCCCTCTGCATTCTGCATCATCGGTATCTCTACGACCACGTTTAAGTCAGCAAACCAATATTTTATAAAGCCATTGCTTCGCACGAACGGTATTTTTCCCATCAGGTAGCAGTGTAAAATTAATATACGAAATTGTTTTTGATCCATTATTTTGAATATAACAAAAGTAGAGTCACTCTTAGCACAAAATTTTAACACGTTTCTTTTGAAGATCAGTACTAATTGGAAAAGCGGTGAACGCAATAAAACTAGAACCATCTATGTGTCAGGCCCGGGAATCATCAGGCCATGTGTTATCTAGGCAAATTATTTATTTGTAAGTTATTGGTTTGGGACGTCATAGGTGCAACTTAATGATTGGAATTAAGATTAGATACGATTGGTAACAGTGATATTCTTTTTTTACAAATTTAGGGGTCATACTTATTTCTGTTATATTTTATTATTATTAACCATTTTGACATTTATATCACTCAAAAAGCACCTAGCGTGATTAGTAAGACAATAAGTTTTAGACGAAATTCCGCTTTATTGATCAATATACTCCTTCTCTCTTTCAAGACTAATATATTGAATCAATTGAATTGTAAAAAAATGTTTGAGCCAAGGGAACAAAAAAGGTAAGATTCAGACTATACGAGGAATGCAAAAGAAATTAGAAGTACAATTTGTGGAAATTGATAATCGTTTTCATCCAGTGTTTGTGACATTGTGATTTGTCTTCGTGAAAGATTTTTCCCTTTTATATATCAGGATATTTCTTCACGAAATATTTACTAATAATTATGGTTTTGCATATTTTAAGGAGTGTTAATTAATAAAGTTGCATGTGCATCCAAAAGTAACATCATCTATGTTATTCATATATTTCTGGACTTTTTAATGTCCAATAGAATTATTAGGATTACAACCAAGCCTTCATCAGTTTTAACAAAAAATTAAATAACTTAGATAAAGACATCAGCTATTTTGTTCAAAATATGGTCTGTTGGTAATGACTACTCACACACAATAACGTTGAGTACATAGTAGTTTCACTATTTAATGAAAGAGTGGAAAATTTGATTCGACAACGATGAGTTTCAGTCGTAACTTCATTTTAATGATTCATTCGTGACTAGTTTTATGCCCATTTTTTTTGGCCAAAGTCAAAAATTGTTTTGCTACACTATTCATTACCTTATAGAAAATGTTACACGTTAATATTTTTAAGTAATAACTTAATTATTAATTATTATTAATAAAAATAAATTTAATAAAACATTTTAATATTTATGAGGGAATATTGTATAGTTTTATTTCTTATTTTATTATGTCATTGAATAATGGCAGTTCCAATATTATTAAAATTATATACAAATATTATTAATAATAAAAGAATACAAAATTAATTTTGCTTACTTTACAATTAGAACCCAGGTATTATTACTTTCCTTTCCTGTCTCATAATTAACACTAGAGGGAATACGTATATCTCCGTTTTACCACTTCTTATTCCCGCACTCTTTTTGCAAATCCAAAGAAACACTAAAGAACAAAATTTGACACTGCCTATTGCCAATTTAAAATCTTATAAACTGGTTGAAATTTTTCGAATATTTGCGACTATAAATCATATTCAATTTTTCCATTTTGTGATACTTTTCAATGCTGTTATACTGTAAGGATGTTTTGTTTTTAGTGTCGTGCAAGTTCCTCGGCATTAAGCCTACCGACTTACGAGTGACCAATTTTAGAATCCATTTGGATCCATCATACCCAGTCTGGCCATTAGCATTGCAAACTCTAGCCGTATGCACAAATACAAATATAAACAATCCCAAACATATTTTAATTCCCATGCCTTAACATGATTGGAACCCGCGAATATCTCAAGAGTAGAAAGACCGTCCTGTCGCATGGGCTACTATAAGCCGATAAAAATAAAGTTACTATATAATTATTATGTTGTAATATTATATGTTATAAAGCCTGTCTGGATATATGGCATACAACTTGGGGTGTGCTCGAACAAGCACGAGAGAACTCATACAAAAATTTCAGAACGAAGTCCTAAAGGACATTGTCAATGCCCCTTAGTATGTAAGAAACAGCGACCTACACAGAAACCTGGGATTGGAGATGTTGGCAGATGAAATAAAAACTGTTGCAAAGAAACATGAAGAACGGCTTAATCACCACGAGAACGTCGAGGCTATCCAGCGGTTAGACCAAAGTGGAATAGTGAGAATAACTTAAAAGGACCAACAAACTAAAACAATGCACAGTGTGTATTGTGTGGTGTAACCAGGAGTGAACAAAACTGATGAAACCCCAGTGGGCGAAACTCGATAAAACGCCTTAGTTAAGATTTTAATCGTAAATATTGCTCGTTAATCTCAGTTTAGATTAGTTGTAATTAAAAATGAATAATTAAAAAAAAAATCACAATATTTATTTTAAAAATAATTCCCGTAATTAAACTCAAACATATGTAACAATTAAACGGTTGGGTAAATGGTGAGGTTTTTATATTAATTAAATATATAACAGCAGAGTAAATGTAATATCCATCTAAATATATTTATATACGTTTACAGCATTAAGCTATATTTTCATATATATGTTTTGGAATACATAATTTACGAATTGTTGGAACAGAGTCATTTGTAAATAAATCTTGAATATATTAAAATATTTGATTTGACTTTAAGTCATGGTATAACATTTACGCCATAGCGTGATACTGTATTTCTATTTTCAGGGCACGCACTACCTAACGATCGAGATTATATTTTGTTTTATCGTGTATTTCTTCATATTTCTTAATTTCAACTATTATATTGTAAACGTGTACGGAATGATTTCGCCTAATACGAGATGCATGCCATACCAAACTGGCTATATGTTTTTCATTTATTAATATTACATCCTAATAGTATCTAAAATTCATATTGGAAAGCATTTATTATATTTTCCATATATAAGCTTCAAGAAGGGCTAGATTAATATTGTATTGAGGTATCAATTTTTTATTTCCCCTTAGCGGATACTTATTTTATAAAATTATTATTTTATTACTTTTTTTTTGTCTTTTTGGCGGATGTCGTCATTACTATAAAATAGTACAGAGTTGATATTAAGAGAACGCAGACAAACATAAAGAGCATATATAAAACAATAAGAGAATAAATAAATAAAATTAATAAAATAATTTGAAAATGGACACAAATACAAGACTACAAACACAACCACAACGAAGTAGAGGCTCTATCCAGACAAAACACCTTAACATTCATACCGAAGAGGTAATGGTTATTTGGTCAGTAACATTTAACTTAGCATAGGCTATATTCAATGGATAAAATTGGCTTCTCGTAGAAATCCGAGGTGCTCGTCTGTATTTTCTCCTGTTAAGGCATTCCTAAAATTTTGCAGCCAATGCATAGCTCTAACCTGGCTGAGCCGTGGACAATCGTTCAGTATGTGGTGGACTGAAATATAGACTTGGTTACCAAACTCACAGTAAGCAGGCGGGCTCGAAGTCATCAAGTGACCGTGCGAGAAATGACAATGACCCAATCTCAGTCGATTTAGAGCTATGACATTGTGAGAAAGAGAAGGAACGTGAAGAGAAGAGAAAAAATCAGCTTTAACCACAAAGAGCCTGTTGTGATCGGCCTCCACGCTCCAATGAGACCAATGACTCCGTCAGTATGGACATAAACATCCGTAATGTGGAGAGGAGAAGAGGCTGCCGATTTAATAGCTCTATCCGCGCGCTTATTTCCCAGCATACAAACGTGAGAAGGTATCCACAGTAAACTTGTCTTGAAGCTATTCAGATAGGGGGTATGGATGATTAACAGTGGGTTGGTGTCATCCACCACAAATACACTGTCAAGCCTGCTAAAAGATTTAGAGCCATCGATATATATGTGCTTGCGGCCATGGTATGAGTGGAGAAGTTTATAGAACTTGGACAGAATAAGGCATGGAAAATATTCTCTATTATAAAATTGACATAAGGATAATTTATGAAGAGGGTAGTGAAGGCCCAAGGGAGACAATTGTGGTAGTGGATAAGAAGGGGATACAACAAGCCAACTCCAGCACTTGAAAGAAGATCACCAATTATATGAGAGGTACGAAGTATTTATTATTTATTATTATTAGATTTAGCCAAAAGGAATTCTCATTCCCTATTTGGGGAACATTGATAAACAATTGGAATTATTAGAAGCTGATAAGAAATATTATGCGTCGATAATGTGGAAGCAATACAACTCGATAATGCACAGAATATCAGAATAAACAAACGAAACCATATTAACTTGTCTAAAGTATATAGTATAAATATTAACTTTATTTGCGACACTATTTATTTCAATCATAAATCCAATGATGGATATTGAATCATAGTTTATTGAAAACAAATTAAGTAAAGAGGTATGCTAGAGTAACAATTTAGAAGATTGAGAAATTGAGGCTATTGATTCGTTGGATCATTTGCTGACAGTAATCAATAGTAGGTTATTGTAAGTTTAAAGGATTAACTGCTTAAGAAGGAAGGCTGGTCTAGATATTTGGAAAATTATTCTCAAAGATAAACTCCTTAAGATGCTTATTCAAGATTTAAATTATTTCCAGAGATACAGCTCCTTTTAGTGACTCATCGAATCAGCTGCCAAGATTTTATGATATTTTAAAATATTTCAAAGTCTCCTTTTTACAAGTCTGGACTGGACTTATAGTTTAACGTCGGCTTCGAACCACGGTCCTCGGCATTAAATCTACTGACTGACGAATGATCATCCCAGAAGACATCTGGTCTTACCCAGCCTGGACTGGGATCATTTTCCTTGTTAGATTTTGCACTCTTGCCTAAGGACAATCACAAATATTAAACAATCACAAACATGAATTTACGACCATACCTCAGCAGCATTCGAACCCGCGACTATCACTACAGTAGGAGGACCATCTTGTCGCCTTTACCACTGCGCAAACCAAGCCGGCACTTTATGATATTAATAATGTCTGTAAAACATTATCTACATCAATTAGATTTATATAAAACTTATTTCCTGATTATGAACTATATAGTTGCGTATCAGAAATGATCAACATTTTTGTTGATTGCTAAATATTTATGGGTGCTTTCAGAAATTTATCATGGGGCAAGGAATCTTTAATACTTTCAATACTTTCTAATAATATTTCCGATTTGTTATGATTTAGAATGTTGTTTGTTATGCGCCAGTTTTAGTTTTTTTTGGTAACATTTAAATGTTTATAAGAAATAAGGTAATAAAATCTTAAACAATTACAGATACAAGGACACGTCTTTCAATGTGGATGCTGTTACCACTACCAGATACAGATTATCAAGCCGTACAAATTTATTTCATAGGTAGTTCGGATTCGGAAATTAATAGGTTTTGTGCTCACAATCCAACAGTGAACTCAAATATTGTCCAAGAACTATAAGCGTTTTTTTCAGTAGATAGGTTCAAAATAGTATCGGATAATATTAGATCTGACAAAACATCTATCGGTGAGCATGCAAGAGGGTTCAATTCACCGACAATAGACGAAGTGGCTATTTTTTAAATATATTTTTAATATGTTTTGCTTAATGCGCCTTGTCATCAACGAAGGTTTATCTGGACTGGACCTATAGTTTATCTCCAAACCACGGTCTTCGGCATTAAGCCTACCGACTAGCGGGTGACCAACTTAGAAACCATCCTAGAAGACGTTCGGTCTTACCCAGCCTGGACTGGGATCATTTTCCTTATCAGATTTTGCACTCTTAAATTTACGACCATGCCCCAGCAGGATTCGAACCCGTGACTATCGCCACAGTAGGAGGACCATCCTACCGCCTTTAGCACTGCGCCAACCAAGCCGGCGAAGTGGCTATTATTATTGTGGACGAAAACTTGTTCACCAGGTCATCAAGCATATCATATAAAATTAATCTCCAAAAATTATTTAGCTACCTAGGGGCCTTTTTAAATATAGATGGCCGTTAAATTCAAATATGAGTAATTTATACGTTACAATTATTTACAATCAGTAAATACATTGACAATTTTGTAATATACATGACGATTTATATTTTAAGGCTTAGATTTGTGCAAATCTATTCGCGCGTTTAATTTTAATTTTATGTCGCTGATATATATACAGGAATATCCGTGTATAAAGCACGGATACAAGTCGAATTATTAATCGATATCGATCCGATGAAGACCGAACGTTATATTGTTCTGCCTGTTTACCTCTTTTGTTTACATTTCAAATTATTCGTGTTTTAGTTTAGTTGTTTTTTTTTGTATTGGTTTGATTATTCGGCTTATGAACGATGTGGGTTTTATCGCTGAATATTTGAAGTACATTTTTTGTTAACGTTGTACGATTTCTTATGGATTTGTGTTTATATTGTTTTATTTAAATGTACATAATATCTGAAACGATACCGGGATTTTGGTAATAAATCACAACATGATTATTATTTATCCAAGGTCATTTATTGAAAAAATATACTTATGCGAACGAATTTTCACTGTGATATAATGTTAAGAGAGTATGAAATTTCAATGGATATACTGACTGAAAAATAAATATCATATCAAATTAGAAAAAATTGGGACAAAGTTTAACATTGTATTTTACTATTTATTACCTATTACTATTTATTACTTATAACTATTTATTCTGAAGTACTGGGAAAATGTAAATCCCGTAAATATAAATTTAGGACCCTCTAACGTAGGGAATTAGCGACTGAAACTAGTAATTACTATTTTCAGTTAAATGCACGGTTCGACTATTTTGTTCAATTCGTGCTGTCAGGCGAAGATGTACGAACCCTTTCCCGTATAAATAGCGAGAGAAGAAAGGACGGAGATAATTGCTTGGAGCAGTAATTTTATATGTACTTATATTTTCCAACCGTAGAATAAGAGAGATGGAGACATACATCTTCCTTCACGTACTAACTTTAAACGAAGTAGAATAACTTTTATATTTGAGTGTTCTGTGGATCTGTAAAAAGAAAAGGAATTTTTCTATGGAATGGAATAATATATACAGAATATTACATTAAATCTATGTAATAAGCATAAATTGGGTAAATTTTTGTCAAGATCGCGGCTAGGACAACGGCCAGAACATTAAAAATCAGTCAAATGAAAGTAGTAGAACCAAAAATAGTAACTAAAAGTACACAACTGAAACAGTCGATAGTAAATAGTAAAAAAATCAGTTGGCCCGAAAATAGCGACTGAAAACAGTCACTGGTAAAAAGTAAAATCAGTTGAACCAAAAATAGCCACTGAAACAGTTGATAGTAAAAAGTAGTCAATTACTAAACAGTCGATAATCGATTGTAGTCGATAGTTCCCAACACTAGCCCCATCATATTTTCGTTGTACTAGCTCTGATAAAGAAGTTCGAAGTCCATGATATCTTGATAGAATAGCTCCCCTTGTTTTTCTGAGTATATCACTATGTTGCCTTTAAACTTACCAGAATTTTTGGAAATAGGCAGTCTTTACACAATAATAGAGTAATGTTGAAAATATTTCTCCAACGAAAAGTTTTTTTAAGTTGTATCGTAACAAAAATTTCAGCTGTGTTTTGCCCTGCTTTTGATTACTTTGAGAAAAGGTTTGTAAAATGTAAAAACTTTAGATCATATAGCGTTATACAAATTGTTTTCTGAGTCTTAAATCGATATGTATAGGCGACATTAATACATTGTCAACTTCAGTAATAGGTTCCCATTTAATGTTTTGTTTTTCTAACAAAATATTTTGCTCTTAGTTGTCAAAATCGTAAAAAATCTTTCAAAGGCACGAAATGCGCAACTGAAAGAGAAAAAAATTGTTGCCGTTTTGTGATAAAACCACTTTCACACTTTTGTCAAGCTGTCAATAATGGACCCGCTCGAAAATTTTTGTCTAGTTACAATAACAAAGTCCATGTTCATAGATAATGTATGAACGTAGAAAATGCCTCATGTCGACTACGGTGATATATTATTTTGACATCAACATGCAAGTTTTATTGCTACAAATTCTTCAGCATAAATATTTGTATTTGAACCAGAAATTACTAGACGGTTCAAATGCAGGAATTTGTAAGAAATGTGAGATTGGATCAGAATATGAATTGAGAGAAGAATGAAGAGATGAAACTCACTGGTATCTTTCCTCTGTTTTGAAGTTTGAAGTATAATGAATAAAAATATTATTAAATTATAAAAATATTTAAATTAATTTTTTAAAATTAAATTCAAATTTCGCCGCCAACTATCTCTTATGTCGACTAAAGGCAGTGTTTGTTCGACTGTACTTGTTTAATGTTGGGCCAGAAATGCGCGATGTTATGTTGTTGTTGTGAAAAATCCAATGATTTTACCTGGGGCATAATATTTAATATTAATGTTGTCTTCCATGTTTTGATTTGATGCAAGGTAAAAATCGCAAAACTAGAGAATAATTACAAAATGGAGCATTATATACAAATTATGAAAGACTGTGTTCAAATTTCGCGTCAATATAAATGACATTTATATTAATTTAGCGATAAGTGTTTTAATAATAGTGTACTTTTTGTAGTTTTAATTTTACTATATGCCTTCAAATATATTTTGTTAAATTAAGCCTTTAATGCTTTAATATCCTATATATACTATATATCCTATATATCCTATATATCCTATATATCCTATATATCCTATATATCCTATATATCCTATATATCCTATATATCCTATATATCCTATATATCCTATATATCCTATATATCCTATATATCCTATATATCCTATATATCCTATATATCCTATATATCCTATATATCCTATATATCCTATATATCCTATATATCCTATATATCCTATATATCCTATATATCCTATATATCCTATATATCCTATATATCCTATACTAATATGCATGTTTTCAGATCTTCCACTGGGTTTGAAACATCTAAAAAGGGGTTACTGATAAACTTCTTGCATGGATCTTTATCTAATAACTTCTTTCTGTTCGTTTTGTTAAGTAATTTTCTGTTGCAAATACTGTTCATGATAATATCATTGTCACTTCATATGATTTTGATCAAAATATTTTTATATTGCTATAACTTACAGAGAGATCTCTTTTATCTGGTCATAGCCAGTATGAATTATGAGATTAATGCCAAGTAATATAACTAGTATACAATGGTTTTAGCTAACAAATTAGAGAAGGCAGAAAGTAACCGAAGAATGTCCGCTTCCGAATATTGTTGATGTTTTAAAAGTTGAAAAATAATTGTTGTAACTGCTTAATATATAGTTATTGTTTTAGAATATTTAACACTGAAATATAATACCACTACTTATATTTAAGAATGATATTTATTGAAGTAAGTTACTTCCTATTAGGTGCCACAGATTGAGACGCTAACAACAAAATACATTACATATTATTATCAATACAATAATATTATCATATATTTACTATTAATTGATTATTTTTCTATTTGTTTTCTCAATGACTAAAAATAATTTAATAATATCGAAACATTTTTTAATTTTGGTTCCTTGTTTTGGGACTGTCGTGGCTGTTGAGGTCAAGAAGTATCATTGTTTTAAATAGGTTATCAGTTTCTGAAATAAATAATTTATTGTCAATCTGAAAACGCTGATAGCTGACCTCCTGTAATCATAATTTAATTCAGAATCTAGTATAGAAACGTCCGCGTTACAGTTGGTGACCGTAAAATAATTTCGCTGTTAGTTTTGGAAAGGAAAAAAAAGAGCAAGACAAAAAGAGAAAAAAGCGAAATATAAATTCATCGGATCGGGATTTTTGCCGCTTTATGCCCCAGTCCCGGATACGAAGCTAGTCCGTGATAAACGGGTATAAGATTAATTGGTACATATGATTCGTTGGAATGAAATATGACCGTTTATCTGTACCAGTAACAGGGGATATCTTTTCGTTTTCTTTTAGTTTATTTTCCTCGTTTTAATTGATAGAAATGAATTTTTTTACATGAAGGTTGTGAGAGTAATTAAAAATGAAGACATACTAAATAATAATGATGATAAAATAAATAGGAGTACGGAATATTAAAAAAAACTTTTCTTATGCACTCCAATTGTTCTCCCATACATTCTTGCAGGAACTTACTGACATACTAACTCTAATTTAACTGAAAGTCTTTGCTTATATAAAATTGTAAATAAAAACGGGCTTTATTATAAAATATTACTTCGGGTAAGCATAATCAAAAGAATCGTTGACTTAGGAATCGATATATTAATCGGTTAAGCGAAAATTTTGTTTCCTTTTTGTAGGAGACGGGATCACCAAGATATTTGAAATTTACAACAGATAAAGCTCGTGCAAAGGAAAAATTTTTATGCCTAACATTTTGGTGTAACATACCCTACAAATAAGTAAGTTCCAATAAAACTAACAGGAATAGCGGTGACAAATAATATATAAACATATTTGTTAGGCTTGGACATTGGTTCATTGGACCTGGAAAATCCTCTGACAGCTACTAATTTGGAACAATTTTAAAACGAAAGGCGAGTTTTAGGTTTTGTATTTGAAACGATATGATCAGGAAAGTGAGTGGGATATTAAATGGTTTTGTTTAATCCTAAGCAATGTGGTTATACACGTACTGTTGGAATTATTAAAAAGTTGTGGTAATTATGATTGAACGATTAAGAAAGGTATGATCAGATAAATTTATATTTTACATTATTTGTAGGCACAATAAATTAATATGCCCGTTTCATTCGGGGGTATATTCAGGTGTGAAAGAGAAAAACGATATCTTTGAAAATTTCGTCCTAATACAGATTAAGAATAAGAAGAATCGTTCTCGCTCTGCTTACAAAATATTTACACTTTTGCAAGCAGCATTTTCAGATTCATAGTACAAACATCAATCCATCTGATTAACTGAGAGCAGCTAAAACATATTGTTGTTCATCAAGACAAGTTACTCAAGTTAGTAAATGGTAAGGTTCTGGAGACATCGCATATCATTGAATTAGAGGTAACTGTAAAATTTATTAAAATTTGTCTGTTAAATTAAATTTTAACAATTAATTAATTTAATAATAAATAATTAAATTTTATTGCTATTAAATTCTAATCTATTTGAGGATTCATTAGTAATAGTCGTTTGTAACAAAGCCGTAAAACAATGCAGGTAATAAATACATTAATTTGTACATCAAAAGTTAAAATGAGTGTTTTAATATCTCATTTGTTGGTAGATTTTTACTCCTCACGTTGGAGATATGGCAAAGAATAAAGCAAGTAGATTAACAAAAGCCATAGAAGTCTAATTAAAGATGATCTATCTATAATGGTGATATTTCAGGATATTATTAATTGATATGCAAATATCTATTATTTTATTTAATATTTCATGTGTTTTATTATAAGATAAAACTAAATAAAAATCATATATACTTATATTTGAGTATCGTACGAAATGGCGTTCTCGACATTTAAAATTATTTCGGCTGGAGTTCCACAAGGTAGCGTCTTAGAACTTCTCCTAAATTTGCTTTACACTGTTGACATTCCAACAACAAAAGAAACACTTCTTGGAGCCTTTGTTGACGACACAACTATTATGGTAAAATATATATCTCTGCCTAGGGCAATAGAAACAGTGTAAGTGGCAGTCAACAAAATCTACAAATGGACGAAAGATTGGAAAATTCAACTTAATAGCTCCAAATCTGTCCACGTTAATTTTGCATTGAGGCGAAATAATAAAAACTTAATTACATCACTCAATGGATGCCCGATTCCTCAAGCAGAATCAGCTAAATACATTGAGATCCATCTTGACGGTAGATTAAATTGGAAACATCACGTTAGACAAAAAGAAAAGCACATTAGAACCAAAATAAAACAACTATACTGGTTAGTCGGAAGATACTCTCAACTTGATCTAAAATCAAAGAGGTTGATATATAATACAATTATTAAGCCAATTTGGATCCATGGGGTGCAAATATGTGGTTGCACTCAAAATTCAAATCAACTAGTCATACAACGCTGTCAAAACAAGGTTCTTCGATTGATTACCAATGCCTATCGCTATGTAACCAATGAAGAACTGTACGGTGACCTGGAAATCAAATGGATTTGCGAAGTCAGTCGCCTTGAAACACGAAAGAAGATTACTAAATCATACTAACATGGAAGCAATACAACTGCTGGAAGGATATCAGGAGATTGAAGAGAACAAAACCATACGAACTTATATAAAGTGCATACATTTAGTGTAAACTGTAGCTATAAGTTAATAATTAACAAATAATTACAATTTTATAATTGAGGAATACATACTGATGTATTTTATCGCACTCGTCTTGCTTGTTAATTAATCCAAGTACATAGAAAAAGTAGTAATAAATTAATTGTAAATTAATATTGTACTAACCTTATCTAATAGAGATGTTATTTCTAATAATGATTAATATATGTATATATATATATATATATATATATATATATATATATATATATATATATATATATATATATATACTTATATTTGATGATTTAAAGTTGTTGAAATTCTGAAAATAAGTTTACTCATGATAACAATAATGTTAATAATGTTTAGTGATGCAGTAATTTAAACGTATTAATACTTTGTTCATTATTAAAATTTAATGAAAATTGTATTTAATTGTCATTTAAATAACTTTAGTGAGTATTAGTTCTTGAGATAGTTTGCATATATTTTATTATACAAACCTTTGTTACTATAATTAATGTTATATATTAAATATATTTCTGATCGTATATTAAATACATTGTCAAAACAGATTTTAGTAATATTGGCATATCGTTTTTAAGTTATTTTGAATAGTCTATTATAAGAGAAACATGATTAGCTTTATAAATTGTTGCCGAATTTCGATTACAGGGCGATCACTGCAGAAAATTGCTGAATATTTACATAGAGATTTTATATCAAATTGGGTATATAACTTAAAAATCAAATAGTACATTTTCTACATAAGCACTGCATCTAGAATTTTATTAGGTATTTCTAAGTATCATTGTTTTTTAAGAAATGAAAATTAATATGTTCATCAAAATACCTTCCTATTATTTTTTACAACTTTATTTCGTCTTTCTGGAATCATAAAGGATACCAGTTCGGAATATGACATAGCTCATGTCAGTTTGACAGCGATCCAATAACCGATTAATTTTTTGGAATATCGAGACGAAAATAGTAATAGAATATTTTGGTAACAACTCTTGTAATTTGTAGCCTGACATAATCATTCAAGAAGATGACTATGCATCGATTACTTTCTCTTGCTAGTCTTTTTTGTAACAATATTTCATTTAATTTGTTCGTTTGATGTTGAGAAATATATACACCCTAATAGTTTAATTTGGTTTCAATAGCTGGTTACACACTACACTGTTGATTCCACCACACAATAGCACACCAGAGCAATATTTTGTTATCATGAATATTCCATTTTGGTTGGCTTAATAATAGTTGTATGATATCTATTTTCTATTGTCATTAACTGTTAACTTCTGCTATTTTACGTTCACTAATTGGTGTCAAAATATTATTATTATATTATTCTCTTTAAAGAAGTTGTTTACCACAGACAATAATCGATGATTCTAAATAACTAAAACTGAAAACGACAAAGGTGATATGTCGTAACAGTATCATCATAAGTCTCTAGAAATATTTATGGGACTTTGTGAGTAGATTTTAGCAAATCAACTAACAAAAATAGCGAAAGCCGAAAATGCAATTTTCAGCGTTACATGATCTCTATACAATAAATAACCCAATAATACTAAATGGGAACCTGTTATTCGAAACTAAATATAAAAAACTAACTAAACTAACTAAAACTAACTTTCTAAAGAGGAATGTCACAACCATTGAATTTAGCGGTTAGGATTGTTTACTTCAAATTATCAATAGTATCGCTGATAAAGTTTCAAGAAACCTTCCAAAAAACTTCCAAGAAAAGGGATAATATTAGCATGCCCCTGCATGAAAAAGACAGGAAAAACTTTAGAGTATTGTATTGTTTTTTAGTGGTATACAAAACATATAAAAACATATTATTTCCCGCCATGCTAGATAATCTCGTCGAGTTCTTCAATAATAATCATATAATCTAGATATGTAGAAAACTGTAGACAATTCCCCTTCATTCAGTAGTTTTATATTTATTTAAATATTTTATCCATTCGAATAATATATAAACTATAGTCTTAACAATAGATTTTTAATGGTAGAAAATTATCGTGGATAATTCTTAAAAATGCAGACATCATAGTTCTCTATAAGCCTAAAGGAATTAAATATATATTGTATGTATCGGAGTGAATGCATATAAACATCAATTGTTCCTAAAAACATATGGTAATTCGAGCTTAAGTGAAACAAATTGAGTTATGATAGCGATTTTGTAAAATGAGAACATTCCGCCACATTTTGCAAAAATTCGTGAAAATCTAAACGGATCTAAAGGAAAACAGGAAACAATGCTACGCCCGATACATTTACTAGACATTTTTCCTTCCGGTATTAATTTTAATGGATGACACTCATAACACTATATATGGCGGTTGATGCATAACTGCTATAGTGTTTAGCTTAACTAAAGTATTATCCAATACAAAATAGCTATATAATATTGCAAGTTATTATTTAAATCGACAATACGACGATTAGAATATCCATCATATAAAGTCCCACGTGGATATACTTTTTAATCAATTGAAACAGAACATTGGGTTGACCAAATATTTTTGCATGAAATGTCTATCATGTTTTTATAAATTGTGTAACATATAATTTTGGAGAGTATTTAAATAAAATTCTTCAGAATAAACTCACTTTCATATATTTCCTTTACCTTACCCTCGATAAAGGACCATGTCAAATAATACTGTCTATTAATTATTCCAGAAATGATATTCCTCAAGAACCGCTGAACCTATTTCGTTAAAGTATCGGAAAAATTCACGAAAAAAATTACAGAAAATTAATTTTTAATAAACTAGCTTTGGAAATCTGCCAAATTTCACAATTGACAGCAGACGTCGCTACTTCCTATAGGTTATCGGTAATAATTGATGTCCACTGCCACTGCATCCAGTTTTTGGTCCGCGAGAAACGATACTCTGGATAACTTAGAGTTGTTATAAAAATACTGTTTGACAATGGATTGTTTTCGTCAGTTTGCCTTTGGAAATCTTCGAAATGGAACTATTTCTACGTAAATTTCTCTAGTACCCCTTTACGGAATGGTTTTCCAAAGTTTTGTGACTCCATATTCCAATAGTCTGCGGCTGAAAACTTTGTTGGTGGCCTTTCATCCTAAATTGCAAGCTTCTGTGCGTGATACATTGGATTATGTTAATTTACAGCAACTTCAATTCACCTTTGGTAACCTTACACCTTGAACTGTGATGTATGTGTCGGAAATCCGCGGACTGGGAGTGTTTTTCGAATCTTGAAGATTTTTATTTGAAAAAGTTTATGGCTAGGGGTCATTGAGCACCTTCAATCCATCTTTTGTGACCTTATAGCTTTAGTTGCGATACTTTTACCCGAACTTTACTTAACTACATCAAAAAATGCTTTGAGAAACTGCGGAATGATTTCCAGACCAATATCAATCTGCCTTCTCTTCTTGATAATTAATTTGATCAGAGTTAATTGAATAAATTCAAAAGAAAACAGCCTTATGATCTTCTCAGTATCCTACTGAGATTGTGCCAGTTGTATAATGGAAAATGGTTTAGAAAACATACTAAACAAACAAAATACCTTTTTTTGTTTATCGGATTAGCTGAACCCCTATACAAAGCGTCACTGAAGGTTCCTATCTATCAGGAGACATCATACCTGTAGAGAGCATGGGAAATAATGTCGAGAATAAAATTATCATTAAAACAGAGAACCAGCAATTAGTGTACAAGTAATATATCGAATTAATGACGTAAATAATGCATTATTTATCTCCCTTTATAGTCTTGTTAAAGCATGGGAGATGAATATTGTATATATAAAAAGACAGACTATTTCTGGATATTTCGGCGTGTTTTGTTTTTAATAAAAAAGACCGTTTCTGATACCGAGACATAAAACTGACCGTCGAAGCAGGAAAACAACATTACGGAAAGCTCCAAAGACAGTTAGTCGTTTTCGCCAAATCATATTGTCCTACAGGTACGGCAACAGCACGCGCACTTGCGCAGCAGAGCCCCATTCCCTCATCCAGGCTCGGACCTTGCCAGTATGAAGGGCGCTATGGTGCTAGCGTCATCGCTGCCGTAGCTGAAAAATCGATTTCGTCTCTCGATCACTTGCGACGTTTATTCCTCACGAGATTCGGTTACTGCGGTTGGACCAACATTGGCTATAGCTCTCGGACAGTCGACAGCGGGGACAAGAGAGGGAAAACACTAACAGTTCGACGTAGTTTCCGTTTTAATATTTTTCCGGTGTATTTTTGGAGCGCGTTTCCTCAGGACAGGTGGACAGGTGACCATTGGTGATCAGTGATAATAACGAGAGCCAAGAAATTAAGTGAAGTGATTTTTGGTTCAGTGATTTTGTGAAAATGGGTTACGTTGAAGTTTTAGCTTGGAGCCTGCTGGCGCTCTACGGAATTAGTGACGCTGTTGCTGGTAAAAAAGAAGGTACGATTTGAAGTTCTCAATTTTTCTTCGAGATATTACAACTATTTAATCTTCCTCCAGTTTTGATTGTTAGATAATTTTAACCAATATTTCGCCGAAGAATTTTTTACATGATAATTCTAACCGCCATTTAAACAATCTATCTTATTTTTGTCCAACTGGTATTTCTTCACACAGCAACAACAATTTAATTTTAGATTATAGAAAAATACCTGTAGATTAGCTTCACTTGCGTTTCAGATAAACTGCGGTTTGGATTCTGATTAATTCTTCTCTTTTTCAGTGATGTTTTTTAGGTTCAATTTAATTTAAGTTTAATTCAGAACTGATTTATAAATATGATTATTAGTTATCAGTTAATTATAACATTTTTCATGGTTTCAAAGGTAGATTTTTTAAAATCTAATCTATATTTTAAAATATTTTATATAATCATAAAACATCTGTTTTGTAATTGAAACAAAACTATTGTTGTAAAAGATCATTTTCTATATCTATTGTTTATAGTATTACCTATGTTTCATTCTTTATACCTTATGGTTTAGTAACAATATTAGGAATATTAATATGCCACAGTTTCTTCTAAAGACTCAGCACTCTATCATTAATGAAATATAACGTAATCATAAAAGTGTTTCTATTGATGATGTAATATATATCTATCAAGGATATGAATAATAATTTAAAACTTTTTTATAATAGTAATTTATATTAAGTATTAATAAAATATTTTTTTATATAAGTTACCTGTGACATTCTTCATTCTTCACAAATGTAGCACTCTTTAATTCATTATTGCTTTAGCAACATATGTTTTGTGAAAGGCAAAGAAACTTATTGTTTAAGATTGCTTTATTTTTTCATTCAATATTATTCATACTGCTTACACATTTTTATATATTATTATTTGATAACAGTATTAGGTATATTTAACCAATCATAGTTTTTTTATTTTTTTAGACTAATAATTAAAATTTTCTACATACAATAACTGCATCTCTATCAGGATATCTATAAGATTCATAGAGATAATTTATTAGTATTAACATAGTGCGCTAGTAAATACTTAGGATAAAAATATTAGGATTGTTTAAAATTTCCACCATTTTTTTATTTAAAATTTTCGGTGACCATTGTAAATTATTAAGAATAACATAATTTTATATAATTTTTCATATTTAGCTGGTCATAGTATTGTTAGGCTGAACTACTTAAATGTCATAATTATCTGTTACCTTGATATTTTATGTGTTGCTGCAAACGCTTTTAAACAGCACAAGTGGTTTATTAGCGCGGTTTTTAGGTTCCACGTTTAGTAGGGGTAACACTGTATAATAATGAAAATAGTTACTTGCAATTTAGTATCACATAAAGACATATTGTAAAATATGATATTTTATTTGCATTATGTTGCACAAGCAAACTTAAATAATTTTAAACTTGGTTTTACACCATAGGATAATTTGTATAGATTTCACACCCACCATATCTTTAAATAACCTATTATTTTATAATGCTGACTGAAATACAATAATTACTAAGAATATTAGAATTTTGCAATTCATAGCTGTTGTTGACTGATGATTTATATACTGCGCCATTTGTTTTAAGATGAAATGGAATATATTAATGATGTTTTTTAACTCCATAACGAACTGAGGTAACTTAAAACTAATTTATATTCCTGATTTACAACTAGTTCGAAGTTAGGTGGGTTTGTCTAACTAGTTACAACTTTATATAATTTTGTAAACTATGTTTTGGGAGAGAAACAAAATACTTTATTTTAAAATTAATATCTTTTACATATATATACAAAGCTACGAGATTTTGTTATTTACATGTTATAATGGAGTTATTTTCGTGATTAATATAAAGTGTACAAATTCGATTGTTATATTTTTAGGTCTCTTGTTTGTTTTTATATCCAAAAATAAATTTGCTAGTAGTATCTCCATTGTTTTTCAATGACGATATTTCAATATTAAAAGAATTATTAGTAAGGCGACAATTTTGAGACTTTCAAAAAAAGTTCACCTTTACCAGTTAAATCTGATTACATCAATGAAAGCAAATAAGAAATTAAATTCGTCTTTATTTTACGTCAATGCACAAACATTAAGTTTTTACGTATTGGGTAACATAAGTTTTGACAAAGTTGATAAAGTTGCAAATTTAATATATTATGTATATTCTGTCATTTTGGTCCATTTTAAATGCATTAGTTGTTCATCTTTATCTGTTCTTCTATAAATGTTATGTAACATGTAATCTATTAATTGTAGCAAGTATCCGGAGAGCAATACTTTAATTTCTGCATCGTAATTTAATTATATACAAAACAACCTTACAAAATATTGTCATTTCGGTTTGCTGATATGTACGGAGCTATAATTGCTGTAATTGATATTGGAACATTCATGCAAATGAAATTGTCAAATTAAAGATATTTTTAGACTTTAGTTAGCTTATATATAGATAGGAGGCCGAAATCATGAGACAACACCTTGTTCTTTGTACCATCACCACAATCAAAAGATTAAACTCATATATTTTCGCAATCATCACTTCTCTTCAATCATCTCTTTCTCTAATTTAGCTTTATTGGACTTTTGGATAAACCAAAAATTACCGAATGAGTACTCCATTTACCTTTAATTGTATTAAAATTGATTTTTAATTAACAACAGGCTGTTAAAACAACATAATGTTAATTCTGTACTAGTCATAAAAAATCTATTAATCTATCGAATATGGATAGTGTAAAAATTATTTCAAATAATGCCTCCAACACCACTGAGGGTAATTTAAAACTAATTAGTAATTTTGTTTTGAAACCGATTCAATTTCATTAGTTATAAAGAGGAAGTACATTTATTTAAACTTTCACATGTCGAGAATTACGATTTTTCATTAAAGTCTAAAATAATCAATTCTCATTTATATAGATACTATATTATATACATGTCTTCATATATAGATACATACATAATAGATGTTTTAGCTTCTATACTAGGTTTAGTAACAAAAAAGTTTATTAGAATTAAAAATAATAAGAATATCAGAGAGGAAATATCAAGAATATGATATAGCATATATAAAATTTGAACAATTTATAAAATCCTTATTTTTATACGAATATGCAAAGTATATTTGAAGATTCTGGTATAATAGACCTCTGTAAATATTATTGTAGCATTTTAATAGCTTTTGTTATAGTTTTTAATCTTAACACTGATCTTTTTATTATTTAATTAATACATTGTTACTAGTCGTTTCCGTTTAACCTACAATTTGTCTTTATGCTTACTTAAATCTAGGTATATAACTAGGAGGACCCATTGGTCCTAACTCAGTCTCTGGTGAAATAATGTTTGTATATGTCACTGCTGAATTTTTTAATATATACACCTCACTACACAACACTACACAAGATCAGATGGTTTGGTTCTTTTGAGTCTGTGTCCTGTTCTGGTGATATCCAAAAGTTGCAATATTTCATTATTAGTATGAGAATGGAGTCTTTCCTCATGCCCCCTTGCAATTCTCTTGATTTCTTGACTGACTGTTGGTATCTGAAGGTCTCGATGTAGGTAATCAGTCCTATAGTATTTGGGTGCACCCACAATACCTCTCACGACTTTGTTCTGAAAAATTTGTATTTTATTAATGTTACTATTTGCAGAACCTCCGCATAATTGAACTCCGTATGTCCATATAGTTTTCAATATTTGCTTATATAATAGCAATTTATTATGTACTGATAATTGTGATTTTCTTCCAATTAGCCAGTACATTTCCTATAGCGAAGTTTTGCATCGAGATTCTTTCCGAGATATTTAGCGTTGTTGCCATATGGAATGGTAGTGTTATTTAATGTTATTGGTGCTTGTACGGTCTTTTTATAGGTGAACTGCGCATGTATAGATTTACTTTCATTAATTCTTATTTTCCAAGCTTGTATCCAATTATTTATATTGTCACTTGCCTTTTACAATTTTCGTGAGGCTTCTTCACTATTGTCTTAGCACTGATCTGATTTACAATATTTCAAATATTCTTAAGATAACAGATTTAATTATTTGATTTTATTTAGTACCATTAAATTATTATACAACTATTTTTGTTAACTAATTTGATTTAAACCAAAATTATATTTTGATTTACTGGCGACTTTTATACTCAACACAATTTATTTAAAGGTGAATCAATAGTTTTTTCAAGCTATAACTAACAGAGGTAATTTAAAAGTAATTTATGATCGTTTAAAACCTATTCGTTTCCTGCTACTCGATCGACTTGCTATCACATTTGTCTCGCCTCTGAAAAGTAGGGGTTAATTTTATACCCCGATTATTGAGTTAAATTGTTCGTAGTCATAATATTGGGGCATATTTTTTAGTTACGTGTTATTGTCCATTTATATATCTTTAAATGCAATATCAAATATTTATTATTTGGTTTAAGCATATATACATAATTTTGATTATATTAGTATATACAGGTCTAATGATTTAGCTAGACATCCCGGAGCGTTGTTTACATAATTTCTTAGGGTATGAAACCCATATATTTATTTTGTTTCCTCTTTAAATGCATTTTTTTCTCCCATAAATTAAGATTAGTTTAAGACTATAGAAATACTTTTTTATGAAAATAATTAATCGTCATATAATTGTAACATTGTATACGCATTTAGTATAATTCTGATTATTTTATGTTGGTTAAATCAACCTTTAAAACCCTTACTCAGTGTAAGCGTATGTTTATTTGATTTGATTTTTATTGTCTCGTGATGTGTATAAATTCTCCATAATCTTTCGGTCATCATCTAGTCATCATATACTCTAAATTTGCTTCCTAGAATCTCTTAAACTGTCCTGTTCCTTCCACATGGTATAAGTGGCCCCAGTAATTGAATTGCCTCTAACATATACTTTCTAATGGTGTACTCGTATACTGAGATCTTTTTTAATTTCTGTATTTCTCACCCAGTCCACCTTTGTTACTCTTTCACTCTTCTGAGATATTTCGTATTCGTTGCTTAGATTTTGTTTTACATTTTCCATTTATACATTTTCCATTATATAGTTTTCGAATTCCGTTTTTATGCGGTTGAATATTTCTATTTTCTAAGCATTGTCGTATGACGAAATATAAGGAAGGCCTCCCGGCTTTCCAAATATTTGGAGGGATCTGTTTGTTCTAAATTTTCAATTATATATTTATTTATAATTCTTATTAGTATTATATATTTTATTATTACTATGTTGAAATATATTATTATATCGTTTTTATGTTTTTTTAAAATTCATAGTCAAAGTTGCTCTTTCAAAATATCAAAATGATATGTATAAAAAATATTAAGAAACCATTATTCACCAATACCTTATATCTCTATATTTTTACTATTATAATATTAGTTGGCACCTTTTGTAGTCACGGCGTTCTATGTCTAGTCGTGATCATTAACAAATTTAGTTAGCTAATTTTGTGAGTTTTTTAGATTTACCCCAGAAAGGTTTGAATGTATGATGTTGATTTTTAGTCCCTCTTTCAATGATAATTGCAAATGGTTACATGCAAACATTACCTGCAATACATTACATTAATTGATTTATTCATATTTATTAACCTATATTAATAACTTCGATTATAACACCACTGGTTAATAGAGAAAATTTATTCCTTAGTTATAATACTGTCCAGTCAACTATTTACGATATTAGTTTTCATTTATATTGAAATAATACTGGGGATGCAGTCGTATATACTGTTAAAATAAATAATAAATGATGTAATTTGAATACATTTATTTAACTGGAAGCGAACAAGTAATTAAGAAAATCAAATGGCTTGATGTCGGATAGAAAATTGTTTTGAACTTGCTTAAACCATCGTTTAATTTGTGTTACTGGAATTTTGGACAAAATTTCCTTAATTTAGAATGTCACCAAGGAAAGACTAAAGTTTTCCAAAGTACTCCTTGTTGATGTGTAACTATAATTTTATATTATATTATTTTATGATTTTTGGCGTTTAAAATTATTTAAAATGCAAAGGCACCTCTTATCATATCCTACGGAAATGTGGGTAGGGGCATCAAAGTTCAAAGGGTAATATCACCAAAGGGAAAAAGAATTTCTTCATTGTATTCTTAGCTGTCAATTATTGGAAGTTGAGAATACCAAAGCTTAAGAAACTACTTCATATCCTGGTATGAAAAATTCTAGATGATTAGAAGACTAGATTAGCGATTAACAGTGTTTGAGAATCAAGGACAGAAAGCAGAACGAGCAGAGAAGGGCCTAAGGAATATCAGTAAAAAGCGGGAAAAAGGAAAAATTATGAATATTGAGCAGAGTAGAAAACATGCAATAACAAAACCCAAATATATTACACCTACACCATATACTTATACTGAACATATACTGAAATTCATGAATTGACGTAATACCTTATATTTGACAAATTTTAATTAACGTTTTTTATGCGTAAATAGTAAATTTAAGATTAGTAATTAATTAATATTTGGAAGTATTGTTTATTAACGTTTTTTATATAATAGATTTACCTAAATTAACTTTTCTCTTTGTAGAATTACTGCTGAGCGGGATTTAAAGCAACTCAATTATCCCCTCTTAAAGAAAATATCTCGTATACATGTCAAATATATAAAGTAAACCATTCAGCGGGAGTTTCTCCTTTTGATATACGCGTGTGAAATTGAATATGATATCTAAAAGGAAGCAATATAATTTATCGATTTGAGTAAGTTCTTTGTTTACAAAGGGACTCTCCTGCTTCAGTTCTTTTTACAGATAATTGACTTAAATTGTCTTTTAACACATGTTTAAGATTTATTTATTGGACGAGTGATGTGAAGAGTTGTTTGACGATTAAGGGAAAGTAGTTTTGATAAGTTTAATTGTATCAACTTATAGTTAATTCTTGTAAAATATAATTAGATGTTTAAATTAAGACCCGCTTCTTTAAAAAAGATAATACCAGCGGTAAGTGGCCCTCCTGAGAAAAAAAAGAGTAAATAAATATGTAAACGTGGAATTAAATCAGTAAAAACTTGCCCACTCATTAAAGTTTACTTAAGAAGCTATTTCCAATTGATTAAAAGTTTTGAGAATGGCTGACAAAGAAGGACACAAGTTTGTTGTTTACTAGGGTAATCCTAAGCGGAAGCAATTCTTAGAGATTCTCTGGTTCTGCTTCTACAATCTCGACGATGCAAATATTCATAGCATGAAGGTTTTGTTGTTTATATGGTGAGCGCAATGACGTAGTATACTACAGGTGGCTTAGACTGGGCAAAAATATGTGAGGGGCATGCTACCCAACTCGGCTTCAATATGAAAGCAGACATTAAAAAATTAGGAATTGCATTATCATTGCATAAGTAATCGTGTTATATAACTAATATATACTTGGTTTTGTGCAATAAAGCTTTAATATTTAAACAATAATGGCTGTTTTCAATTCGTACTCTTAATAGTTCTATGGGACCCAATTTTTGTAAGGATTTTATGAATCTAAGATTATTATACTCTACTTCATGGATATGGCCGGGAATTTATTTTTAATGAAAATAGCGTTAGCATTATTTGTGTAATAGTTTAATTTTTTAATTATTTAAATTATTTAATTAATACATTGTTACTAGTCATTTCCGTCTAACTTACAATTTGTCTTTATGATAACATAAATCTAGATATATTAGTAGGAGGACCCATCGGCCCTATCTGAGTCTCTGGTGAAATAATGTTTATACATGTCACTGCTGTATTTTTAATATATGCACCTCACTACACAACACTACACAAGATCAGATGGTTTCATTATTTTGAGTTTGTGTCCTGTTCTGGTGGTATCCAAAAGCTGAAATATTTCAATATTCTCATGAGAATGTTGTCTTTCCTCATGCACCTTTGCAATTCTCCTGATTTCTTGACTGACTGTGGGTATCTTAATATCTTGATGTAGATAATCAGTCCTATAACATTTTGGTGCGCCCCAATACCTCTTAGAACTTTGTTCTGAAATATTTGTATTTTATTTACGTTAATTTTTGCAGAACATCCACATAATTGAACTCCATATGTCCATATAGGTTTCAGTATTTGCATATATAATTCAAATTTATTATGTACTGATCATTGTGATTTTCTTCCAATTAGCCAGTATATTTTTTTATATTTCAATTCCAGTTATTTTCTTTTCTTCTGTATATGTTCCTTCCAGCGAAGTTTCGCATCAAGATTCATTCCGAGACATTTAGCGTTGTTGCTATATGGAATGATAGTATTATTTAAAGTTATTGGTGCTTGTACATTCTATTTATAGGTGAACTACACATGTACAGATTTACTTTCATTAATTCTTATTTTCCATGCTTGTGTTCAATTATTTATATTATCACTTGCTTGTTATAATTTTCGTGAGGCTTCTTCACAATTGTCCCCGACATCTATAATCAGAGCATCATCAGCAAATGTTGCCATCGTAATATTCTCCATTTATGGTATATCACAAGTGTAGAGAGCATTGGTCCCAGTACACTTCCTTGTGGTACACCTGCTTTAGCTTCTTTTACTGTAGAGTAAGCTTCTTCGTGTTTGACTCTAAACATTCTGGTTGTAATGTACGATTTTAATAGTTCGATGTGTTGTTTTGGTATCATTTTCTGTAGTTTATGAACAAGCCCTGCATGCCAAATATTATGAAATGCTTGCGATACATCTAAAAATATAGCTGAGTATACTTTTTAACTTTCGTAGGTTTTTCCAATAACATCTGTTATTATATGGACCTGTCCAATTATTGAGTTCTTTTCTTTTTTTTTGGTGTTTGATTTTCTTTGTTTTGATTTCTGTTTTTGGTGGAAAAAGCATCGCAAATCATTAATCTTCAATGCTAATTTGCCTTCCTTTGTTCTCTATTTCTTTTAAAATTGGTTTTTCCTAAAATAACATTAGAAAAGTAACTCATGTAACTTATTATTTCATTGAAGCAGAACATTGTAGAACGACATATAACAATAATTAATAATATACTAATGGTTTTGGAAAAAAAGCAGATAATTCTCCACTTCGCAAATTGGCCCAATGAAGTAACATTCCTCAGTAGTATCACTTTAATTTAATATTCCTTGAGTTCCTTTACTGTTAAATATATACTAAGTAATACATTTTGATTACTGAAGAAAAGGTACTTGTTTTTAAAATGTAGGTTTTGATATTGTGTTAAATTAGAAGATTAGAAAGTGTTGTAAAATTAATTAAATCTATTATCAAACGAAACTGTATAAATTTTCGAATATTTCTAATCGAATGCTGGATGTTTATTTATATCTACTCAGTCCGTCCCAATCTCATTATTTTATCTCTGGTGGTTACTTGTTTATCTTATACATGCGAGAACTGTGCTTATTTGAAACTTGCTATCTAGTGGTTGTTAAGTCTTACTAGATATTTTTTATAACATTTTATTAGCAAAATTTTCCTTTCGATTAATCTCTCCATCTCTCTCTTTTTAATTTTTAAGGAAATATGAAGAAACCAGCAAGATGGCGTACACTAAATAAGAATGTATCTTGTTATAAAAGTAAATATTAGGTTGTAGGCAGAACATTTTTCAAAACGTGTGAAGAGAACTCTTGAATTTTGTATCAAAATAACGCTACCTCTCACAGGCTCTATTTATTAAGAAATTCCGTAACAAAAATTCAACAAATCTCGACTAACAAATATTCAAACCTATTACTTTCTTCTCTAAAACTAGAACTATTACTTTGATTCACCTTTTTTTGCTTGATAGAAGACCAACTTGTATTTCTTCACACATCAACAGCAATTTTATTTTGAATGTATATTATAGAAAAACAACTGTAAATTAGCTTTACTTTTAAATTAGCGTTTCCGAAAATCTTTGGTTTGGTTTCCAATTAATTATTCCCTCTATCAGTTATGTTTTTAAATTCAATTTGATTTAACAATTTTAATGCATAACTGATTTATAAAGGTGATTTAATAAAATTATTAGTTATGAGTTAATTATAACATTTTTCATGGTTTCGAAGGTAGATTTTTTAAATGTAACATGATTTAAAAGATTGTATATAATTCTAAAACATATGTTTTATAATATTCAGGAATCTATTGTTGTAAAAGATCATTTTCTATTTACATAATTTACAGTATCACCTAAGTATTATTCTGAATACCTTATGGTTTAGTAACAATATTAGGAGTATTTAAAATGCCACAGTTTTTTTAAGGCTCAACACTCTATTATAATTAAATCTATCGTAATCAAGAACTCTTGAATTTTGTTTCGGAATGACGCTACATCTCACAGGCTCTGTTTATTAAGAAATTCCGTAAGAAAAATTCAACAAGTATCGAGTAATAAACATTCAAACCCATTTATTTCTTTCTAAAACTAGAATTATTACTTTAATGCACCTTTTTTCGGTCGATAGAAGACGAAAAACAGAATTTGCAGTGAGAACTGAAGTTATTTCCAGAAAATTCGTTTAAAAAGAGATTGACTTAATTGCGGTCGAGTAATTTCAGATATTTTCATAGTATCTTATCTCTACTAAGTTGATGTTACATTTTAAGTCTTAAGATGGTTACTTCTTGAAACCTTAATAATGTAAATAATATCGTTTTATGATACAGTTTTTTCGAGTTTAGTTAAAAAGAATGAATCAAAATCATTTGAAATGTTAAAAACACGAATAAAAACGTATAATTCTACTCCACATTTTTTCATTTGTTTTTAACTTGATACCGCATTTCGAAATTATTGATTAATTTGATGGGAACTAATCCCCTTTCGAGTCAATTTCATTTCGAGCCCGTCATCTATTCATTAAAAAAAATCCGCAAAGACCGATATTCCTCGGCAAATTAACATTTTTTTTAACAAGCCATATATCTTCTCGGTTAGAATTTTTCGTTTTTAATAAAAAAAAAACTAATCCCTACCAGATTATATCCCCGTAAAATATAAAATTTAATCAATTCCGTGATGAGTTTTAATTAAAATTTTCGACGATCAAGAAAATATTCGACCGTTGTTATTCGAAACCCTGTAATTTCTTTTTAATTTTTAGCGAGGGCGACTTTTTACGAATTACGCTACGTTTTGGGTTAAACATCGAAAAGGGCCGATCATGTAACATATGAAAATGACTGCTGTGAGCTTAGTTGTCAGGGATGTTATGGAGATTCCTGACCATAACTGAAACTCTGGAATTTCTGAAATACCAGGTCTATTGAGAAGTCATTACCCGTCTTTCGAACAGATGTCGATAAGCTTAGGTATGCAATGGGACACATATGTCATTTTATTCAACATTTAACATTTGACAAAAACATACTTTTACGGCACACATTACTTTTCTTATTTATCCAAAACAAAAAAAGCCGCTGAAAGTCGTCGCTTGCTGGCAGAAACTGACAGTGGTCCTGCTATTACTTTAAAAACAGATTAAGTGTGGTTTTGAAAATTCAAAAGCCTTGATCTCGATGTGCAAGGCAAACAACACTCTGATGAACCGAAAAAAAAACCCAACCCAAGCCCAAAAGCGATTGGCAGAGGTATTAAATGAGGCCCACAAAGTGATTAGCAGCCGACTATGAGCAATGGGGATATTCCAAATGATAGGAATTTTCTGGGTGTCACATGATCTGTGGAATGCTAGTTCGAAGGTATGATTGGAAGTTATTTCTGCATTGAATAGTGTTACCTGGTGAAGCTGGCCGATCGCTTTCAAGATCAAATCGTTTTTATAGCAAGACAATGTCTGTGTTTGGTGGTGACGATCAGAGTGACGAACTATTGAAAACCCCGTGAAGCAGTTAATAATGATTGCTACTGACAACATAAGATCAATTTCGACTATACATTGATCGAAAAATGGCCAGAATGAGTCCAGATAAAAGAGATTGAGACTAAGCTGAGGTCAGACTGATAACCACAGCTGCGCATTTGACAAGTCATTTTGCATTGTTAAAAATGATGCCTATTATGATTTGTGGAAAATACAAGCAGGTATGCCACATGGAAGTGTATTTCAGCAGACTTTTATCTGCTATATACTCGAGTTTTCGATGTATTTCATGAAATTGTTGTTGCCAAAATATTGTTTGCGGATGACATTTCAATCCTAGTTATTGGAGATAATAACTCTATATGATACATAAGAGCTAAAATATGTGAAAAGATACTGCTAATGTATAATGCCGGACAGAAAAGTGGCGCATTAAAATGAATCAAAATAAATCACGATATATTGAGTTCACCAACAAAAGAATCAAGCACAAGCACAAGCTTATATACACAGCAGTAAATATATGGGAAATACAGCTGAATATCTTGGCATTAGTCATCATGTTAAACTCAGTTGCAAGCCACATTCAGCAAACATGTGAGGAACTCAAGCTGAAATGTGATAATTATAGGGTACATTTTTAGCCATGATAATAAATAATAATCTTTCGTCTTACTAATAAGTCTTGAAATCAGTGTGTCTTTTTTTATCGCTTTGCCGGGTGTCGTCATTTCATAACTAAACTTAGCATAGGCAAGATAGAGAAAATCAATCTCTCGTAGAAATCGGAGTATTCTGTCGGTATTTCTTCCTGTTAAGGCATTTTTAAAATTTTACAGCGCATTCTTAGTTCTAATCTGGGTGAGCCGTGGACAGTCGTTCAATAAATGATAGTGGGCAGTGAGCAGCTGGGCGAGAAACGACAGTGGTCTAGTCTGAGTTAAATCTGCGGCATGGTGACGAAGGGAAGGAATGCGAAGAGAGCAGAGAAAATCAGCTTTAACCTCAAAGAGCCGCGCGCCCCTTTCTCGGTATACCAATGTGAGAAGGGATCTACGCGCCTTTTTGTTGTTGGACTCTGGAGTTGTACTTACTAAAGCAATACGAGGTGATGCTACGTGGTATATTCGCAACGACAATCTGTACAAGGACCTGAAGGCGGAAACTATCGAGAACTATGCCCTAAAACATGAACAGGGGCTTTATCAGTACATCGATTTTGAGATTCTCCAGCTGCTACGCAACGATAACTAACCAGAAGATTGAAGAGAGCAAATCCGTTTGACCTAATTCAGTGAAAAAATAGATAGAACTAAGTGTACATTAGAAATAGTGACAAAGATGTTTAGCTTAATGTGTCTATTGTAGAATAAGTACATTTTAATTTTAAAATTGTAGAAAATTAGGATATAAACCAATATTATAATAGTGTTAGTTTGCAAGATTTCTATAATAAGTAATTTAAAAGAAACAAGTTAAAACGAAGCCTTAACAGGTCAATTGAAAATTCTCCGGCCTTCCATAGTAAAACACATTTTTTTGGCAAAATTAGTTATTTTTAATCAACATAATTCCCTCCAAAGATGATATATTGATTATGACGACCCTCCAACTTTACTATACCATTTTTGGAGTACAATTTGTTGTACGAGTACTGACTTGTGACTCGGTGCATTGTCTCGGTAAAGCAGAACTTTCTTTTTGTTGAAATACGGCCGCTTTTCGGCGATTTCGCCCTTCACACGGTCCAGCGACATTACGTAATAGTCGCTGTTGATGGTCCTTCCTTATTCAAGGTAGTCAATGAAAATTATTCCATGCGCATCTCAAAATACATACGCCATAATCTTGCCAGCCGACTATTGCGGTTTCCCACGCTTTGGAGCGGGTTAATCGTGTGCAGTCCACTCAGATGACTGTCGATTGGACTTCAGAGTCAAATGATGGAGCCATGCTTCATACATTGTCACATATCGACGAAAAACTCGGGTTTATTATGCTTGATTATCTTAAAACACTACTCCGAATCATCGTTGTTTTTGGTCAAAATTGAGCTCGCGGCACCCACTTTGCACAGAGCTTTCTCATCCCAAAAATATTCGTGAATGATATGATGTACACGTTCAGTTGATATCTTTAGACTGTTTGCTATTTCATTCAATTTCAATTGATCGTCATTCAAAATCATTTTGTCGATTTTTTAAATATCTTCTTCGGTAGCAACCTCTTTTCGGCGCAGTGGACGCCGTCTTCGGTTCTCATTCCACCACGTCTAAACTTAGCATACGAATCCTTGATGTATTTTTCCCTTCAAAGAGCAATATTTTATCTACAGGTGAATTTTTTTTTATCCATTTATTTCACAATAACATTAGTTGTTTTACTCAAAATGCTATACTATATAAGTCACAAACTAATAATCCGACAGCTGTCAAATTTATACGCGCATCTTTTGAGGTTTAAGTTTAATTGAAAAAATAAAGAGATATTGTTAAAATTAGTAAACAAATTAACCGGGCGATGGCACCACCTTTAAGAAACTCAGAGAAGTTGGTAATTGTTCTTAAGCGGCGGATCTTCGCTTCCGAAGGATTATGGCGGATGCTCGGCAGCAACACTCTCTACTCGACGTCATTCTCGTCGCGTTGCTTCGTGATATTTTCTAAATTTCGTTATCAATAAGCACGAGTCGAGGCTAATTTTCCAGGCATCACGAACCGCTACATAATCGGCCGACTACAAAGCTGCAAAAGGGAAAACGCTCACATTTATCCACCTAAGTCTCCTTCGCCGTAATTATCCGTTATTACATAATCATGCTTAGGGAACAATCTTCTGATATGGTTCAGATTAAGGCTCCCGTGCCATCGTCGACGATAATTTGATTGCATCGGTGTCCCGTTTGCGCGACGATTTCGAAATTAATGCTTGGTAGACGATAAGTTGGAGGCGTGAGAGTGTGTGCGTGTCTGCGTATACTCGAAATGTCAGAGGTTGAGGCGGTAATGCAATAAAACGTCAACATGTACCACGCCATGTTCCACGACGATGTTGTAAATAATATTTTTAAGAAGGTTCGCGTATATACGACAAGAAGCTGTGTAATTATTAATACTGTGTAAATATTAGCTATATTTTGTAAAACTTCCAATACATTAATTTCATACTAAATAACCCCCAACAATACTGTCAGAAACGGTGAACAACCTCCTAGCGTGCTCATTAGCATAGAGTAATATAGAAAAATCTCTGAAGGGAACTCTGGAGAAAAGTTTTGCTAAGTCCAATATATAGATGAGGTTATAATCAGCCATTCAAGTAATTTAGTCGGTCAGTTCAGATCTCCATTAGAGGTATCTGAAAAAAGATGTTTGATTGACACGCGTTCGCGACAGCGGCACGCGACAACCCTAACATCACGTTTCATTCACTCATGAAATTCAAAAATGAAACAGATAGCTCAAAAACCTACTAACAGGCTATGGTATAAAACAATTTTGTGACACACTAGTACAACTATTATAATTCTTTGTCTCTACTTTGCTATCTGCGCGGTTAGCTGGTGAGGTAGTTCATCGTATATTTGATTTATTACACTGTAGTTAGGTCCTCCTCTTTTTGGAATTGTTAGTAATAAAAGTAAAGAAAGGTCTGACGAATATTTTAAAGTTTCTCAAGTTTGTGATTGATTAATAATAAACGTGAAATTCATTTATAAAGTATTTATTTTTAGTATCATGCTCTGATATAAATACTGCATATACCAACTCTATTCTTGGTAAATAATCGACGGTAATTAGATTACATTTCGAAATTACTAATATCACATAGTTATATCATATTTTCCATCGTTTTCCATTTGATTTTAGTCTTATATTATCGATGTACCTATATATGTTAAAATATATTTACATACATTTTATATATAAGTCCTGGTAAAGTATTAAACGGTCAATATTAGAATATTCTATGGTGTGTTTTCCAACGTACTATGGTATTGCTTCATCGAATATTTATTGCTTGATAATATCAATTAGGAGAAACAAAAATAATTTTTTTTCTAATTTGTATTATTATATCTATATCTCCGAAATTTCTGTATCACCGAAAATAATTCGATTTATGCAAAATCCTCTTATGAAATGAAAATATGAAAAAAAAATTTCAAATTTCCAAACTAGAATACTCCCTTAATATCATTATAATAATCTTTCATTAGGGACTTGGCATTGTTAAAAACAACGTTCCTCAGAACATTAGTTAGTTGAGTTAATTTTAGTATGATTTATGCTGTTATGTCATCGATGAATTTAATTCCTTCTAAAGTGGATAAACTCACGTTTTATAAGATACAACTTTAATGCTAAGAAAAATACAATTCTTTGTTGGTATTCGTAGGGAATGTAGTTGTGAATGTATTGATCATCAGTTGTCATTAGTTCAGTTATTGATCAATCCGTTCAGTGATTGATAAGCTTTGATAAAGGTAAACAAATCACATGGAACAATGTTTGATAATAGGACATTTTCTTATCTGAAAAGCTTTCGTGGATATTTTACTTATGAAATCTCCATATACAACGTGGGGCAAAATCCTCACCACAATTTTGATTGCGTATAATTTGGCTTAAAGAAAGGATAAGTAAGTTTGGTATCCCTAAAAATGTACATGGTCTTTACGTTTTTTTTTTGGATTGGTTAAAAAATTATATCGGCTAAATGGTGACCGCCGTTCGCTGTGCAACTTTCGGCCCCATTGAGGCTTTTTTCATGACATCCTTCAACATCTGAGGCTGAATTTCTTCAATTTAGTGACGAATATTGTCTTTAAGTTGTTGAGTCGTTTGGAGTTTATTAGTTATAAAAAATCCCATAAGAAAAGTCTGGTGGTGATAAACCCGGAGATCTCTCTGGTCATGCTAAATCGCCACTTCCCCAAATTAGTCTTTGTGAAAAACGTTATGAAACCACATGTCCTCTAGTTCTTGCTCTTCCATTTCAGGTGCAAGAAAATTTCGGAATATGTCTTGGTACTGTTCAGCAGTAAAGTAACTGTAATACCTTGGTAATTTTCAAAAAAAAAAACAAAAAGGAAACATCATATTTCCAGCATGAATATCACACCATGCAGTTGTTTTTAGTGGATGCAATGATGTTTCATGAATAATTGGGGATTCTGTGACCCCTAAAATAGGCTGACTGAGAAGAAAATGGGCTTAATACCTCATTATCAATTTAGACGAAACATCGTCATTTTCACTAGACAGCCCCAGGATAGCATTACTGTACTCTACTCGTTGATCAGGATCTCTCGAGAGCAATTTTTGGACTAATTGAATTTTATACGGGAACATTTTCAAGTCAGTTTTCAAAATTCGCCTTAAACTGCGTGCAGAAATGTGTAATCGGGAACCACGTCTCCGAACTGATGTTTCGAGAGACTCTGCAACACTATCGCGCACCAGAGCCACATTTTCAGCATTACGAGTCGTCCATAACGAGGCCTGTCTGCTATCGTACCGTATTGTCAAAAATTCGCATATAAACGATAAATTGTGGTTTTGTGAGCCACGTGAGCAATTTTCGCTGAATGATGTTAATGGAACGATTATTGTCAATAAATTTTGTCACTATTTCTTCTCGTTCTTGTGGAGTATATTTATCCAGAATAAAATTTGGACGTTTACACAACCATTGTGTTATGTCGACGGATTAAAGAGAACTAGACATCACATAACAGGTAAATTGAAAAGTCCCCTTACCTTAGATTACACATAGATGGTGCTACTAGAATTAAATCCATATATTTTTTAGTTAGCCCTAACCCACAAAAGATGCGTGTATAAATTTGATAGCTGTCGGATCATTAGTTTGTGAATTATAGCATTTTAGTGAAGCAACCTTTGTTATTGTGCGTGTTGATAAAATATTGCTTCTTGAAGCGAAAAAATACAGTTGAAGCAAAAACTTGGCTTAATACCGAGTTTCCGGGTACTGCCCAAAGAAAATCAACCATCAAGGATTGGTATGCTAAGTTTAGACGTGGTAAAATAAGCACCGAAGACGGTGAACGCAGCGGACGTCCAAAAGAAGTTGTTACCGACGAAAAAATTAAAAAATTCCACAAAATGATTTTGAATGACCTTAAAATGAAATTGAATGAAATAGCAGGCTCTATAAAGATATCAACTGAACGTGTACATCATATCATTCACGAATATTTGGGTATGAGAAAGCTCGGTGCAAAGTGGGTGCCGCGCGAATATTTGAAGATGATCAAGTATAATAAACCCGAGTTTTTGCGTCGATATGTGATAATGGATGAAAGATGGCTCCATCTTTTCACTCCGAAGTCCAGTTGATAGTCATCTGAGTGGACTGTATGCGATGAACCCGCTCCAAAGCGTAGGAAAACGCAATAGTCGGCTGGCCAGTTTATGGCGTCTGTATTTTGGGATGCGCATAGCACAATTCTCATTGACTACCTTGAAAAAGGAAAAACCATCAACAGAGACTACTATATAGCGTTATTGGACCGTTTGAAGGCCGAAATCGCCGAAAAACGGCCGCAGTTGAAGAAAAAGAAAGTGCTGCTTTACCAAGATAATGCATCGTATCAAAAATCCATGAATTGGACTTCGAATTGCTTCCCCATCCGCCGTATTCTTTTGAGGTTTAAGTTTAATTGAAAAAATAAAGAGATATTGTTAAAATTAGTAAACAAATTAACCGGGCGATGGCACCACCTTTAAGAAACTCAGAGAAGTTGGTAATTGTTCTTAAGCGGCGGATCTTCGCTTCCGAAGGATTATGGCGGATGCTCGGCAGCAACACTCTCTACTCGACGTCATTCTCGTCGCGTTGCTTCGTGATATTTTCTAAATTTCGTTATCAATAAGCACGAGTCGAGGCTAATTTTCCAGGCATCACGAACCGCTACATAATCGGCCGACTACAAAGCTGCAAAAGGGAAAACGCTCACATTTATCCACCTAAGTCTCCTTCGCCGTAATTATCCGTTATTACATAATCATGCTTAGGGAACAATCTTCTGATATGGTTCAGATTAAGGCTCCCGTGCCATCGTCGACGATAATTTGATTGCATCGGTGTCCCGTTTGCGCGACGATTTCGAAATTAATGCTTGGTAGACGATAAGTTGGAGGCGTGAGAGTGTGTGCGTGTCTGCGTATACTCGAAATGTCAGAGGTTGAGGCGGTAATGCAATAAAACGTCAACATGTACCACGCCATGTTCCACGACGATGTTGTAAATAATATTTTTAAGAAGGTTCGCGTATATACGACAAGAAGCTGTGTAATTATTAATACTGTGTAAATATTAGCTATATTTTGTAAAACTTCCAATACATTAATTTCATACTAAATAACCCCCAACAATACTGTCAGAAACGGTGAACAACCTCCTAGCGTGCTCATTAGCATAGAGTAATATAGAAAAATCTCTGAAGGGATCTCTGGAGAAAAGTTTTGCTAAGTCCAATATATAGATGAGGTTATAATCAGCCATTCAAGTAATTTAGTCGGTCAGTTCAGATCTCCATTAGAGGTATCTGAAAAAAGATGTTTGATTGACACGCGTTCGCGACAGCGGCACGCGACAACCCTAACATCACGTTTCATTCACTCATGAAATTCAAAAATGAAACAGATAGCTCAAAAACCTACTAACAGGCTATGGTATAAAACAATTTTGTGACACACTAGTACAACTATTATAATTCTTTGTCTCTACTTTGCTATCTGCGCGGTTAGCTGGTGAGGTAGTTCATCGTATATTTGATTTATTACACTGTAGTTAGGTCCTCCTCTTTTTGGAATTGTTAGTAATAAAAGTAAAGAAAGGTCTGACGAATATTTTAAAGTTTCTCAAGTTTGTGATTGATTAATAATAAACGTGAAATTCATTTATAAAGTATTTATTTTTAGTATCATGCTCTGATATAAATACTGCATATACCAACTCTATTCTTGGTAAATAATCGACGGTAATTAGATTACATTTCGAAATTACTAATATCACATAGTTATATCATATTTTCCATCGTTTTCCATTTGATTTTAGTCTTATATTATCGATGTACCTATATATGTTAAAATATATTTACATACATTTTATATATAAGTCCTGGTAAAGTATTAAACGGTCAATATTAGAATATTCTATGGTGTGTTTTCCAACGTACTATGGTATTGCTTCATCGAATATTTATTGCTTGATAATATCAATTAGGAGAAACAAAAATAATTTTTTTTCTAATTTGTATTATTATATCTATATCTCCGAAATTTCTGTATCACCGAAAATAATTCGATTTATGCAAAATCCTCTTATGAAATGAAAATATGAAAAAAAAATTTCAAATTTCCAAACTAGAATACTCCCTTAATATCATTATAATAATCTTTCATTAGGGACTTGGCATTGTTAAAAACAACGTTCCTCAGAACATTAGTTAGTTGAGTTAATTTTAGTATGATTTATGCTGTTATGTCATCGATGAATTTAATTCCTTCTAAAGTGGATAAACTCACGTTTTATAAGATACAACTTTAATGCTAAGAAAAATACAATTCTTTGTTGGTATTCGTAGGGAATGTAGTTGTGAATGTATTGATCATCAGTTGTCATTAGTTCAGTTATTGATCAATCCGTTCAGTGATTGATAAGCTTTGATAAAGGTAAACAAATCACATGGAACAATGTTTGATAATAGGACATTTTCTTATCTGAAAAGCTTTCGTGGATATTTTACTTATGAAATCTCCATATACAACGTGGGGCAAAATCCTCACCACAATTTTGATTGCGTATAATTTGGCTTAAAGAAAGGATAAGTAAGTTTGGTATCCCTAAAAATGTACATGGTCTTTACGTTTTTTTTTTGGATTGGTTAAAAAATTATATCGGCTAAATGGTGACCGCCGTTCGCTGTGCAACTTTCGGCCCCATTGAGGCTTTTTTCATGACATCCTTCAACATCTGAGGCTGAATTTCTTCAATTTAGTGACGAATATTGTCTTTAAGTTGTTGAGTCGTTTGGAGTTTATTAGTTATAAAAAATCCCATAAGAAAAGTCTGGTGGTGATAAACCCGGAGATCTCTCTGGTCATGCTAAATCGCCACTTCCCCAAATTAGTCTTTGTGAAAAACGTTATGAAACCACATGTCCTCTAGTTCTTGCTCTTCCATTTCAGGTGCAAGAAAATTTCGGAATATGTCTTGGTACTGTTCAGCAGTAAAGTAACTGTAATACCTTGGTAATTTTCAAAAAAAAAAACAAAAAGGAAACATCATATTTCCAGCATGAATATCACACCATGCAGTTGTTTTTAGTGGATGCAATGATGTTTCATGAATAATTGGGGATTCTGTGACCCCTAAAATAGGCTGACTGAGAAGAAAATGGGCTTAATACCTCATTATCAATTTAGACGAAACATCGTCATTTTCACTAGACAGCCCCAGGATAGCATTACTGTACTCTACTCGTTGATCAGGATCTCTCGAGAGCAATTTTTGGACTAATTGAATTTTATACGGGAACATTTTCAAGTCAGTTTTCAAAATTCGCCTTAAACTGCGTGCAGAAATGTGTAATCGGGAACCACGTCTCCGAACTGATGTTTCGAGAGACTCTGCAACACTATCGCGCACCAGAGCCACATTTTCAGCATTACGAGTCGTCCATAACGAGGCCTGTCTGCTATCGTACCGTATTGTCAAAAATTCGCATATAAACGATAAATTGTGGTTTTGTGAGCCACGTGAGCAATTTTCGCTGAATGATGTTAATGGAACGATTATTGTCAATAAATTTTGTCACTATTTCTTCTCGTTCTTGTGGAGTATATTTATCCAGAATAAAATTTGGACGTTTACACAACCATTGTGTTATGTCGACGGATTAAAGAGAACTAGACATCACATAACAGGTAAATTGAAAAGTCCCCTTACCTTAGATTACACATAGATGGTGCTACTAGAATTAAATCCATATATTTTTTAGTTAGCCCTAACCCACAAAAGATGCGTGTATAAATTTGATAGCTGTCGGATCATTAGTTTGTGAATTATAGCATTTTAGTGAAGCAACCTTTGTTATTGTGCGTGTTGATAAAATATTGCTTCTTGAAGCGAAAAAATACAGTTGAAGCAAAAACTTGGCTTAATACCGAGTTTCCGGGTACTGCCCAAAGAAAATCAACCATCAAGGATTGGTATGCTAAGTTTAGACGTGGTGAAATAAGCACCGAAGACGGTGAACGCAGCGGACGTCCAAAAGAAGTTGTTACCGACGAAAAAATTAAAAAATTCCACAAAATGATTTTGAATGACCTTAAAATGAAATTGAATGAAATAGCAGGCTCTATAAAGATATCAACTGAACGTGTACATCATATCATTCACGAATATTTGGGTATGAGAAAGCTCGGTGCAAAGTGGGTGCCGCGCGAATATTTGAAGATGATCAAGTATAATAAACCCGAGTTTTTGCGTCGATATGTGATAATGGATGAAAGATGGCTCCATCTTTTCACTCCGAAGTCCAGTTGATAGTCATCTGAGTGGACTGTATGCGATGAACCCGCTCCAAAGCGTAGGAAAACGCAATAGTCGGCTGGCCAGTTTATGGCGTCTGTATTTTGGGATGCGCATAGCACAATTCTCATTGACTACCTTGAAAAAGGAAAAACCATCAACAGAGACTACTATATAGCGTTATTGGACCGTTTGAAGGCCGAAATCGCCGAAAAACGGCCGCAGTTGAAGAAAAAGAAAGTGCTGCTTTACCAAGATAATGCATCGTATCAAAAATCCATGAATTGGACTTCGAATTGCTTCCCCATCCGCCGTATTCTTTTGAGGTTTAAGTTTAATTGAAAAAATAAAGAGATATTGTTAAAATTAGTAAACAAATTAACCGGGCGATGGCACCACCTTTAAGAAACTCAGAGAAGTTGGTAATTGTTCTTAAGCGGCGGATCTTCGCTTCCGAAGGATTATGGCGGATGCTCGGCAGCAACACTCTCTACTCGACGTCATTCTCGTCGCGTTGCTTCGTGATATTTTCTAAATTTCGTTATCAATAAGCACGAGTCGAGGCTAATTTTCCAGGCATCACGAACCGCTACATAATCGGCCGACTACAAAGCTGCAAAAGGGAAAACGCTCACATTTATCCACCTAAGTCTCCTTCGCCGTAATTATCGGTTATTACATAATCATGCTTAGGGAACAATCTTCTGATATGGTTCAGATTAAGGCTCCCGTGCCATCGTCGACGATAATTTGATTGCATCGGTGTCCCGTTTGCGCGACGATTTCGAAATTAATGCTTGGTAGACGATAAGTTGGAGGCGTGAGAGTGTGTGCGTGTCTGCGTATACTCGAAATGTCAGAGGTTGAGGCGGTAATGCAATAAAACGTCAACATGTACCACGCCATGTTCCACGACGATGTTGTAAATAATATTTTTAAGAAGGTTCGCGTATATACGACAAGAAGCTGTGTAATTATTAATACTGTGTAAATATTAGCTATATTTTGTAAAACTTCCAATACATTAATTTCATACTAAATAACCCCCAACAATACTGTCAGAAACGGTGAACAACCTCCTAGCGTGCTCATTAGCATAGAGTAATATAGAAAAATCTCTGAAGGGATCTCTGGAGAAAAGTTTTGCTAAGTCCAATATATAGATGAGGTTATAATCAGCCATTCAAGTAATTTAGTCGGTCAGTTCAGATCTCCATTAGAGGTATCTGAAAAAAGATGTTTGATTGACACGCGTTCGCGACAGCGGCACGCGACAACCCTAACATCACGTTTCATTCACTCATGAAATTCAAAAATGAAACAGATAGCTCAAAAACCTACTAACAGGCTATGGTATAAAACAATTTTGTGACACACTAGTACAACTATTATAATTCTTTGTCTCTACTTTGCTATCTGCGCGGTTAGCTGGTGAGGTAGTTCATCGTATATTTGATTTATTACACTGTAGTTAGGTCCTCCTCTTTTTGGAATTGTTAGTAATAAAAGTAAAGAAAGGTCTGACGAATATTTTAAAGTTTCTCAAGTTTGTGATTGATTAATAATAAACGTGAAATTCATTTATAAAGTATTTATTTTTAGTATCATGCTCTGATATAAATACTGCATATACCAACTCTATTCTTGGTAAATAATCGACGGTAATTAGATTACATTTCGAAATTACTAATATCACATAGTTATATCATATTTTCCATCGTTTTCCATTTGATTTTAGTCTTATATTATCGATGTACCTATATATGTTAAAATATATTTACATACATTTTATATATAAGTCCTGGTAAAGTATTAAACGGTCAATATTAGAATATTCTATGGTGTGTTTTCCAACGTACTATGGTATTGCTTCATCGAATATTTATTGCTTGATAATATCAATTAGGAGAAACAAAAATAATTTTTTTTCTAATTTGTATTATTATATCTATATCTCCGAAATTTCTGTATCACCGAAAATAATTCGATTTATGCAAAATCCTCTTATGAAATGAAAATATGAAAAAAAAATTTCAAATTTCCAAACTAGAATACTCCCTTAATATCATTATAATAATCTTTCATTAGGGACTTGGCATTGTTAAAAACAACGTTCCTCAGAACATTAGTTAGTTGAGTTAATTTTAGTATGATTTATGCTGTTATGTCATCGATGAATTTAATTCCTTCTAAAGTGGATAAACTCACGTTTTATAAGATACAACTTTAATGCTAAGAAAAATACAATTCTTTGTTGGTATTCGTAGGGAATGTAGTTGTGAATGTATTGATCATCAGTTGTCATTAGTTCAGTTATTGATCAATCCGTTCAGTGATTGATAAGCTTTGATAAAGGTAAACAAATCACATGGAACAATGTTTGATAATAGGACATTTTCTTATCTGAAAAGCTTTCGTGGATATTTTACTTATGAAATCTCCATATACAACGTGGGGCAAAATCCTCACCACAATTTTGATTGCGTATAATTTGGCTTAAAGAAAGGATAAGTAAGTTTGGTATCCCTAAAAATGTACATGGTCTTTACGTTTTTTTTTTGGATTGGTTAAAAAATTATATCGGCTAAATGGTGACTGCAGTTCGCTGTACAACTTTCGGCTCCCTTGAGGCTTTTTTCATGACATCCTTCAACATCTGAGGCTGAATTTCTTCAATTTAGTGACGAATATTGTCTTTAAGTTGTTGAGTCGTTTGGAGTTTATTAGTTATAAAAAATCCCATAAGAAAAGTCTGGTGGTGATAAACCCGGAGATCTCTCTGGTCATGCTAAATCGCCACTTCCCCAAATTAGTCTTTGTGAAAAACATTATCAAACCACATGTCCTCTAGTTCTTGCTCTTCCATTTCAGGTGCAAGAAAATTTCGGAACATGTCTTGGTACTGTTCAGCAGTAAAGTAATACCTTGGTAATTTTCAAAAAAAAAGAAAAAATCATATTTCCAGCATGAATATCACACCATGCAGTTTTTTTAGTGGATGCAATGATGTTTCATGAATAATTGAGGATTCTGTGTTCCCTAAAATAGGCTGACTGAGAAGAAAATGGGTTCAATACCTCATTATCAATTTAGACGAAACATCGTCATTTTCACTAGACAGCCCCAGGATAGCATTACTGTACTCTACTCGTTGATCAGGATCTCTCGAGAGCAATTTTTGGACTAATTGAATTTTATACGGGAACATTTTCAAGTCAGTTTTCAAAATTCGCCTTAAACTGCGTGCAGAAATGTGTAATCGGGAACCACGTCTCCGAACTGATGTTTCGAGAGACTCTGCAACACTATCGCGCACCAGAGCCACATTTTCAGCATTACGAGTCGTCCATAACGAGGCCTGTCTGCTATCGTACCGTATTGTCGAAAATTCGCATGTAAACGATAAATTGTGGTTTTGTGAGCCACGTGAGCAATTTTCGCTGAATGATGTTAATGGAACGATTATTGTCAATAAATTTGGTCACTATTTCTTCTCGTTCTTGTGGAGTATATTTATCCAGAATAAAATTTGGACGTCTACACAACCATTGTGTTATGTCGACGGATTAAAGAGAACTAGACATCACATAACAGGTAAATTGAAAAGTCCCCTTACCTTAGATTACACATAGATGGCGCTACTAGAATTAAATCCATATATTTTTTAGTTAGCCCTAACCCTCAAAAGATGCGTGTATAAATTTGATAGCTGTCGGATCATTAGTTTGTGAATTATAGCATTTTGAGTGAAGCAACTTTTGTTATTGTGCGTGTTGATAAAATATTGCTTCTTGAAGCGAAAAAATACAGTTGAAGCAAAAACTTGGCTTAATACCGAGTTTCCGGGTACTGCCCGAAGAAAATCAACCATCAAGGATTGGTATGCTAAGTTTAGACGTGGTGAAATAAGCACCGAAGACGGTGAACGCAGCGGACGTCCAAAAGAAGTTGTTACCGACGAAAAAATTTAAAAATTCCACAAAATGATTTTGAATGACCTTAAAATGAAATTGAATGAAATAGCAGGCTCTATAAAGATATCAACTGAACGTGTACATCATATCATTCACGAATATTTGGGTATGAGAAAGCTCGGTGCAAAGTGGGTGCCGCGCTAATATTTGAAGATGATCAAGTATAATAAACCCGAGTTTTTGCGTCGATATGTGATAACGGATGAAAGATGGCTCCATATTTTCACTCCGAAGTCCAGTTGATAGTCATCTGAGTGGACTGTATGCGATGAACCCGCTCCAAAGCGTAGGAAAACGCAATAGTCGGCTGGCCAGTTTATGGCGTCTGTATTTTGGGATGCGCATAGCACAATTCTCATTGACTACCTTGAAAAAGGAAAAACCATCAACAGAGACTACTATATAGCGTTATTGGACCGTTTGAAGGCCGAAATCGCCGAAAAACGGCCGCAGTTGAAGAAAAAGAAAGTGCTGCTTTACCAAGATAATGCATCGTATCAAAAATCCATGAATTGGACTTCGAATTGCTTCCCCATCCGCCGTATTCTTCAGATCTGGCCCACAGTGAATATTTCCTGTTCTCAGATCTCAAAAGAATCCTCGCTGGGAAGAAATTTTCGTCTAATGAAGAGATGATCGCTGAAACTGAGGCCCATTTTGAAGTAGAGGACAAATCGTAGTACAAAAATGGCATCGAAAAGTTGGAGGATCTCTATAATCAGTGTATCGCCCTGTTAACCAAGATCACGCAATCAAAATGGTAGCGGGACTTTTACCCTACCTGTTATTTTTCCTAAATCTGATACTTTACAACATTTATCATACATCCAGTATGCGAAAAGTGGGATTTTTTATCTAATATGATACTAAGTCATGACAAGCAGAGCAGACAAAAAGAGGCAAAATCGAAGTAAAATAAAGGGTCCTGCGACAATATCAAACTGTTATTGACTTTTATCGGTTCTCTCGAACAATACGATATATCGTTCTTCTTAGATAAAAACGATATAATGTATTTTTTCGCGTAATGCCGATATCAGTCGAAATTTGATATCGCATCTTAAGAAGTAGGGTAAGTCTTTGAACCAATTTCGGATCTTGTTTAACATCGAAAATATATACGCCTGTCTTATTCTCGATTCCTTTTTAAGTCGCGCGGGCCCTCCCCTCCGCCTCTCCACCGCAGCCCCCGGCGACCGGCGGCGTTTGCCTCGGAATGATTTTAAAAGGGAAACGCCGGGAGAGACCTCTCCCGCGGGAGATAAATTCTAATCAGGTTGTTATTAAAAACAACTTTTTCGTATTTTATATGGATTAAACAATTTGGAGATTGTGAGAGAGTTTTATAGGAGATAAAAGTCGGCCTTTTTTTCGGGCGTAGATTTTCTTCTTTTTAGATTGGATTGAAATATATTTTTTATTTATTAGCCTTAGTGGATCAACAATCCGGTTAGTGGTTGATATGATAACTTGATAAATATTTTATAAGATTTTATTGTATTGTCCATTGATAGTCGCTATATTTCCCAATCTTTTAGAAAATTGACGGATTTTTTCTCGAAAAAACGATGTATCTTCTGAGGCTATCCACGATTAAACCCATTTTTTTGGTATCTTCATAAGTGAAGTGCTGTTAAGACAGATCACAGCTTATATATCCGAATAAGTGGTAATTAGAAGGAACAAAGTCTGGATAATAGGGTGGGTGTTGTGGCGCTTCCCATTTTAATGTTTACAAGTATGTTTTCACCGCTATTTTCAGCATCATGTGGTCGAGCGGTGTAAAGCTGAAGAATAATACTCTTGAGTCTTAGTTCGTATACCGGCTGTTTTTCGCGCAGCGCATCAGTCAATTAAACGCATCAATTGTACTCGATACGCGATTCAGATTGATGGACTCACTAAGGTTTAGTAGCTATGCCTACCAAATATTAAGTATTTAGCTTTAAAATATCACCAGTGACAAGACGATGCATAAAATCTTTCCAATTTTGCCGTTGAAGCAGCATTTCACACATGACCAAACATCCAGAACACTCCTTGTCTTCGGTGTTAAAATCCTCAAGTTAAAACGTCGAAGCCAGTATTCATATTCCAATTGATAGAGCATGGTTGTCATAATTCATTGAATAATTCATGCATTCATTTGAAGGCGCCGATAAAAAATTTACATTTCGAACACATGACTCTGACAAAAGTGAAGTTTGTCACGAAGGCGTCAAAATAAAGTGGTTTGGAAATGTACCCGGTACGATTTAGGTTACGGCAACACTATCTGATAATCATTCAAAATTATTTTATTTGCCAATACATACATAACCCTTACTTGGTTTTTAGCCTACGCTTCACTATCATGTCGCACATTAGCAAGCACAATGAGTTCACTTTACATACTTCCGTTTATTGAAAATCTACACCAAAATAAATAACCAAACAGCTATGATGGATAGTACATTTAGCGCTGTTTTTTTTGTCATTGAAACACTATTACTATCCATTACCAAGTAATGTTTCAAGAGCTATCAAGTCTACTTGTGAATAGTTCAGCAAAGGAAAGCTTTTGGAGCAGTGTGTTGGCGACTTTACAGAATAATAGTAGCTTTGAAGAAAATTACAGTAGAATAACAATGAAAGTTTGAACTATTTGACTTGAAAAAATATTCCAAAAGTAGCATATGCTGGTTAAAAAATAACAGAGATTGTTCTATTTGTTGCTGGTGGCAGATTCAATGAAAATAACTTCCTTTTAGCTCATATCGGTGAGTTATCCTGACACCGTTAGAACAACTTTTTTGAGTTTAAGGAAAACGAAATTTCAAGTGGTGGATTTTAATAAAAAGCTCAACCTTTCTAAAACATATTTGTTAAATATACTTTTAGTGTCACAACCATATGCCTGAACAGTCCTCCTCCTTAACCTTGAATGTAATCAGTACTAATCCCCAATGCATTGTTGAACTCTATAGTTGTACCAAAAAAAAGCACAATATAAATATTATACAAATATTGAAAAACAAGGTACTGTGAGATATTGTTGATGCTCCATGGTACATTCGTAATGAAAATTTGCGTAAGTGCCTGAAGGTATAAAATATCAAAACCTTGTCAACGACTATGTCCAAAGACATAAACACAGGCTCTATCAGTAGTGATTTTTTTATAATCTTATTCTAAAATTTACCCACTCGATTTTTCTATTAACCAAATACGAATACTTGACTTTTGATATGATATATTCATTTAATGTCAACAGAATCGGTGAATGGTCTGAATTTAGTTCTAAATCTTCTTTAACTTACATATAATTGCTTGAAATATTTCTTATGATGTTCCCAATAAAATGTAGCAGGTCCGGGATCTTATCTAGATCCATTGACCAATATGTGTGTTTACCTGTCGATATAGTTTTATAAACCTGAATGCCTTAATCTGAATTTATGCCTGGTTAGTCAACAAAAATTCACTACCTTGGCTATAATTAATTACCGTCTATATTCAATAGATTTTTCAGAGTTTTAGAAAACTGTTTTATCTTTTAAATTTGACACTGTGTTTTGTGGGTTTTATAAATTGGCTACTTTGATGGTGCCATTCTCATTTGTAATATTCACAGCTCTGACCTGAATATCTCCAGCATGGAATTTCTTTTCGTCAAACTAATTAATATTTTCGTTTATTATTACCCCAGTTTCTCCTTTTGCTGTAGTTTGTATCAAGTATAAGTTGTAACGTTGGACTACGTTATTTTATTCAAGTTTTATATGACATAATTTGTTTTTTTCTGGTTAGTTATGTTTTTTTTTCATTTAGGACTGTTTCCAAGTTCTCAATTTTGTGTTTAGCCTTATAACCATTTTTATTTCAAGGTTTTTGTAATTATTTTGCGACAACACAAAACTCAATAAATAGCAGGATGTTCTTCTCCAGAGCTAACACATTTTGATTTTTGTGTTTCGGACTTTTGACTAGTGGATGTGGTATGTCTGCCAGCACACCTAATATATCTTAGCTCTCTATTATTTGTTTTGAATTAATTTTGACCCCTTATTAGGGACAATTTCTACCGTAGACCAATATTTGAGTTATATTAAAGATTTTTTCAATGCCTTCAAGAGTAGTAAATTTTAACATAAACGTACTTACAATTGTTAAATATGTACATCTGATTTTCTAAATTGTTTCTAAATCAGATGTAGTTGCTATATATTTTCATTCTAAGTTCGACCTATTGAAAAGAAAAAGAAAGACAAGAAACTCAACTGTAGACAGTTAAATGATTGCCTCATTTTCTTGAACGCTGCCGTTCTGCCTGGGGCTTTTGTTAGGCCGAAGGGAGGCCTAGTACTGTGCCTAGACCGTGGCGCTTTCCAATCGGCCGCGATGTATCGACGTGGAGAAGAGCGCGGAGAAAGTTGGATCCTGGTCGGCGCTGAGAAGACCGATCCCGCCGAAATCTTTCGGCAATAAATCGTGCGCCTTTTATCCGGATCGCGGACCGAGAGATTGGTCTCCAGTAGTTTAAAATTGAATAAATATCAAGAGCCATAAATTACGGTCCCCCTTTGACGATCGCGCGATTTATGAGACAGTTCACGTAGCGGATTTATAAGTTTTTGGTTTTAAGAAAGTCCGCGCCACTGAGAGCGGCGGCCGAAAGGGGTAGGGAGCGGTCGCTCAACGCCTTGTGGAAGGGGGTAATAGGTTAGTAGTCGAAGAGAACAATAAAATAGTAACAGATTTTATTGAAAATATTTTTTTGCGCGTTGCAGCTGCACTAAATATTAATACGGGAACGGTTACTAAAGTATCTCAAAAAATAAAAAACAATATAACCTTAAATTCACCAAAAAGGAGCCCTCTTTATGCGAAACAGGTAACGAGTCAAGATCAGCTTGATGTTAGCTGTACCAGAGTTTAAATATACGAAATGTAGAAAAACAATAAGTAGTTACTTTCAATCAAAATATAATTTAATAGAATTATTTCAGAGAAAATTATTAGCGTTGAAAGTATCCATAAAAAGACAAAAGATATGAAGCTATCTGATGGATGTAGAACATCCCTTCATATATTGTTGGGTAATATGATTTAAGTGGTGTAAATATAACCCAAGAAGGGTTTCAAGTTAACTTCCAGACATTGCTTTAATATCAAAGAGGAATTATAATATCAATTTGTATATCTAGATGAGACATGAATATTTCGGAATGGTACATTGGATCACTCTTGGAAAGATGATAATGAATATAGTGTAGAGACAATAAAAGTTGATGCGAGAAGATTAGGTTTTGTTAGTCATAAGATGTATTAATAATTCATTGCAGACATATAGATAGTCATGCTGGAAAAGGAATGGTTTTATTCCTGGTGCAGAATTAGTATTTATTTATAAGTCCAAGAATAACTACCATGGAAAAATGAACCATAACCTGTTTTTTGCAGTGGTCTGAAAATCAGCTTTAGAAAAGAACGTGTAGGAACTATCAGTAATGGTTATGGACAATGCACCATATCATAGTACACTGGTGGAGAATATCCCAACAAGTGCATCAAAAATTGCTGCAATTAATGAATGGTTTGAAGTACATAAAATATGTTTTGAAGAAACTATGTTAAATAATAAACTATTTCAAATTGCTACTAGTTAAATATAAATGAAATATTTAATTGCATTTTTTGTCATTTACTTTTTTAAAAATAAGCTTGATAAAAGATACATGGTAGATCAGATTGCTGAATGTTATGGCCACAGAGTATTAATCTCTATCACTGCATAACCAATCCAATTGAGGTGATATGGGGTATTGCAAGGAATTATTACTATAGACATTCAGATCGAGGACGATATTCAAACCAGAACTGGCCGAATTTATGGAAAAACTTCGCGAAATGAATGTCGAAAATGCTGTCGAAAATTATATCTTCAATTTGGATGAGCTTGATCAGACATTATTGACAGATCAGATAAAATTGACTAATGGTAGAATCTTGAGCAAGTTTTTGATTGTGTAAGTAGTGATTGTGTAAGTGACAGTGATTGATTAAAACTTTATGAGCATTGGTTAGTATATAATTAATAAACTTTAACTGAATAAAATTGTACTATAGAGCCTGAAATCTTTATCACGTGTGTTATTATTCAGGATATGCATGACTGTTTGGTTAAAATGTTAGAGGAGAGTAATATTAGTAACTGTTTTGCAGATATAGCGAATGTATAATGGAGAATTCATTGAGTAAATGGAGTTTGATCAAGAAAGATGTATACGGGTAGTAATAGAAGAAACTAAGGAGAAATATAGTAATACCAAAATGACTTTACAAGGAAATATTACATCGAAGGAAACAAGAAGTAAGTGTAAAAGGTAAATATGCTCTCTAATGCAAGTAAAATTACTCAGATACACAATTGTTAATTAGGTGGACTAGGCCGTCAGGGTATACCACTACATAAAAAAACGCGCCTAGAACTCTACCTATACTAGTGTGGAAAAAAGTTCATTGTAAATATAATATAACAACTCTAACCTATTAAATATTGTGGCTGTATAATTAATTATAATTTTAAGTTCTTCGATAATATATGCATTAAATATACTGTATTATTAAAATGAATTATAATACATAACATTTTTGTTTCATCTGACATCTGACTCCCCTGAATATTCAACATCAAATATAGAGATAACCATCGACACTGATAGCAATTCCGAAATTTTCTTATTATATTGTCTTGTCTTATATCAAAGGTACCTTCAGAATATCTTTATGTCTCAAGAATTACGCCTCCTAAATTCTTAGAGAGAGCTTTATCGCTTCTGTATAAAATTGTTCAGAAAACCTATAATCTTGGACATAAATACTAGATTAATCTTAAGGAGTTACATCTCAAAGATCCTTTAAATAAAAAATAAGGTGCAATGCTGTTTTTACTTCTTTTTATTTATTTATTTTTATTTTTTTTTATTTATTTTTTTAAATAACTCTGTTATTATTTATTGTGTTTTTTCGCATAATTTATTGTAATTAAATAATTGCACGTATTTTCACCACCGCTTCCTTTTCTGTCAGAATTGGATTATTGTGGATGACAGATGAAACAAATTTCGCAGCAAGATCATATCACTTAAGAAATCGTCACACTATAAACATAGAAAATTCGTTCCGAGTTCACCGGAATTTACGTCGCCTATTTAAAATCTTTAATCCGCACGGTACATTTACCTAATTTCTCCATACGTTCCTCGAAAGGTAGGGTTTTTGGAAATCCAGTTGCGCCACATCTGGATCTAAAGCACATTCTCGCCGAAATTTATGTCCGGCGAACGGTGGGGGAGGCCTCTTAATGGGATATTAGAGTTCGTTTCGTTATAATAGCCAGTTTGTTACCGTCGAAAATTGGATACAACTTTACGGAGGGTAAAAAAGTTATTAGGTAACAGATACTAAACGGGAAGATGCGGCGCCTCCTCCACGGCGGAGTTTTTATTTTCTGGTTTTATGTCCCCGTCGGCGAAGGTGTTTCTAACAGGTCGTCCATCTTCCACCGGGCTTTCTTATTGCTCATTTGTTAACAAGCATTTTATTACTAGAGTATATATATATATATATATATATATATATATAGAAAAAGTAGCAAGCAGTAGAATAGAAAAAATACAGTTGGGGAAATTTGGCTTGATGGCAAGTTTCCGGACACTGCCTCAGGAAAATCAACCATCAAGGATTGGTATGCTAATGACGGTGAACGTAGTGGACGCCTAAAAGAGGTTGTTAACGACTAATTGATTAAAAATTACCAAGTAATTTTGAATGACCATCAATTAAAATTGAATGAAATAGCAGACACTAGAGATATCAACTGAACCTGTACATACATGTACTGAACATAATATCATTCACGAATATATTGGTATGAAAAAGCTCTATGCAAAATGGCTGCCGCACGAGCTCACTATTGACCAAAAACAACGACGAGTTGATGATTCGGAGCAGTGTTTGAAGATGATCAAGCGTAATAAACCCGAGTTTTTACGTCGATATGTGACAGTGGATGAAACATGGCTCTATCATTTCACGTTGAAGTCCAAACCACTATCATCCGAGTGACTGCCCACGATAAACCCTCTCCAAAGCGTTGGAAAACGCAACAGACTATTACATAGCGTTATTGAACCGTTTGAATGACCAAATCGGCGGAAAACGACCGCATTTGCAGAACAAGAAAGTGCTGCTTCACCAAGACAATGTACCGTGTCACAAGTCACCAAAACCATGGAAAAAATCTATGAATTGGGCTTCGTATTGCTTCCTCATCCACCGTATTCTCCAGATAAGGTGTACCGGAGAGTCATTACCAGTTCAGAAACAAAGAATATTATATTCAAGCAAATGGAATGAAAAAATTATTGAAAGTATTAGCCATTTGATTCTATATAATTTGTCCATCTTTCAGCAAATTTATCGATACCCAAAAATACCGCTTGTCTTTTAAGTAAAACCATTCATTGAGTCATTTTCTAACTTTTTGGAGACTGGCGACGTTCTATGCGTACCTTTAGGTGTTTCCGCTCTCATCGCTCTGTCTCAGGAATTTCCAGCAATATCACATATCCTGAGTCACTACCCAAGTTAATCACTTAACTGTTAATTTCCAATCTGCCTAAAACATGTTCAAGATTCCACCATTTTGCTACTCCCCATATCAACTGGACTGGATTGACTATACAGTGATCGGGAGGAAGTCGTAATACTATTTAACCATATTGTTCAGCCATCTACTGTATATTTTTTTTCGGGCTTATTTCTAAAAAAAGTAAATTGTAAAAATGCAATGAAACATTTTATTTATATTTACCTACTAACAGTTTGAAATAGTTCAGTTTTTAACATAGTCCGTTCAAAATTCATGTTTTTAAAGACATTTCTTCATTACAGCCTTTGTTGATGCTATTGTTGGGATTTTTTCTATTAGTGTGCTATGATATGGTGCATGGTCCATAATAATAACTGATGGTTCCTCTAGGTTATTTAACAATTGATTTTGAAACCTCAACAAAAACATGGTATGGTTCATTTCTACATGATAATCGCGCTTGGACTTGGATGAGAACACTAATTCTGCATCAGGAATAAAACCACTCTTATTCCCTACATGAATTACATTATATCTACAATAAATTATTAATATATATTATAACCAACAAATCTAATTAAATGCTATTGCAACTTTTACCCTTTTCCATCAATTTTTGTTATCTTTAGACATTTGCTGTGATGCGAATATGATCTTTTGATGATTTTTTGATGAAATTATAAACATAAACATCGATAAAATAGTTTATGTTCTTACTGTTCTTCAGTTCTACATTTCGTATATTTGATCTCGAATTGAGCCAATATCAACATGGTCAAGACTCATCCACTTTGTATGTAGACGGGTTTTCTTTATTGAATCAACATATTGTTCTTCATTTGTAAGCGATATTAGTTATAATTCCCACAGTAATATTCAGCGCAGCTAGAACACGCTAAAAATATTTTCAATAAAATTGCAGCAACTTATAATATTTAATAATGACAATCAAAGTCCTAAATTATAACCAATATTTTGAATAATTTTGTGTATGTTTGAAAACTGGATGACTTTGACTGGGTAGTTCGGCTTCACGTTCGAACTTATCACTTAGCATTATGTCTTTTTTTAACTGGAACAAAGTGGGAAGGAAAGTATAGTCTGATTCTGAAACGAATTTACAAATTGCGACAGGCAATACATTAAACATATTGATGATATATGTACAAAAAATCTTTGAATAGACTATATGTTGATTTTTCTAAATGGTAATAATTGCAAGAATACGTATAGAAGTTATTAATCAGCATATGTGAACAAACGCAACGGATATAAACAAGAAATTCGAGATATCTGTGTTTGGCGTATAGTTTTCGACGCCTACCATCACAAAAGGTTTAATTAATATTCCAAGTCTTCATTGAGACGCGCGGAAGTAATCTCCCTCCGACAATCAAACTTTTGATACGGTTTCGTAAAATATATCTCTGATTTCCACCATTATTTCGAATAGGGTTGTTTTCGAGATACAGTGTCGAAGACCAAACCGTAAATATACAGGTAGAGTTTATTAAGTGGGGTTCAGATTTCGTGTTTTGAGCCCGAACAAGAGGACTGGCAACATTAACGTCCGCCCAAGATGGTTTCTACGGATATATTAATCTTGTAAATCTTCTGTTTTAATAATTCTATATATTAAGAGGGTATTCTAATCAAAAGGTATGACAGTAGGGGTTGGAAAAAAAAGAAAATGTGATAAAATAAACAATATATTTACTCTCCAGTTTTTTGTTATATTTTTTAATTTAAAGACTATATGAATGAAGAGAATCTTTAAAAATATCCAAAACGTTCCTGTAACTTCTAACTAAAGAAGTGTGAGGACTCAATGACTACAAACTTCTAAGTAATCTGAAACCAATAATGTTTCTTGACCTTTCTATTTCCAATAGTTTCATCTTCATTGCTCATCATTTTGTGAATTCCTACTCTATTGCTAAACCTGGAGATATGTTCGAACGGGTGTTGTTCTACTGCTTTTGTTGGAGGTAGTGACGCAATACTAAATTTACATTTAGATGCTGCCGATGGGAATCGTGTTTATTTCGCCAAATATTGAGCATTCACTTGGGGTCATGAATATTGGGCTTAAATGTTGATGCACCTGGTCTCCGTTTTTTCACATTGAGCTATCGTAATAAATTCACTTTTCATTACCAATAATAATATAATGCAAAAGACCTTTCCAATTTTATTATTGAAACAGCAATTCAAGCGCGATCAAACTTATTTCAACTTCTGACTTGTGGTTGGAAACGGTGATACTCCTTACACTTATGAATATCCTTTTGGCATTTTACGCGAATAATTTTTGAGTAATACCTTCAAATCCTCGTTGTCGAATTTTTAGGCTATCCAGTATGCTTTTCTGTCGGCGTCAAATTCACTGCTTTGGAAACGTCTAAATCACTATTCACATGTTGAAGTTGATGGGGCATGGCATTTCACTAACTTTCAGACAGCACTCGATGAACTTCAATTGCCGTTTTCTTTGAACTGAAGTAAAAACAATTCCAATGCGAGTTACTCAATACAATATCACATATTTTCAAAGCAGCGAAAACAAATTTTACACCATAAAAAAAATATAAATTTCACGGTATAGGCGACAATGGGGAAATGTTTTGTTAAGTTCAATCAACGGTAGCGCTGCGATCGCAAATTGTGATTGGCTAGTTTAAATTCCTGGTGCCGCCACTAACATGGAACGTGATTGGTCGGTCAAATTGTGTGAAGTCAGCATTTCCTATGGGCGTCCACTTTTAAGTTTATTGTTTGAAGGTTTTGGTTTTCGTTTAGATCAAGAAATCTTCGTTTTACGTTGTGTATATTTTCTGTTTTACCTTAATTATTATAGAGTAATAATATAAAAATTGATGACAATGCGTCCGTGTAGTAAAAGATGTAGCGTACCTGGGAGAAAATCAACTATGGAAATTAGGCACCGTTTCCCAAAGAATGATCTTGCCCCTTTCCAAAAATGTGTTGATCATTTAAATAGTAGTAAGTTACCTGGATAAACCACAATGCAAATATATCAACATCATTGTGTCTGTCACGGGCATTTTAGTGAACAATTTAGAATTACCCTTCCTTCACGAACAGGTATTAGATACATAAGAAATTATCTATCTACTACATGTCTGTTTATATATTGTTTATTTACAGAAATTCAAAACCTACTTATGAATATGTTAGTGGTAATAAAATTCAATTAATCTACCAAGTTGTTCGTTTGCTGTCTGTGTGATGTCTCTACATAAAGAAGTCTTACAAGAAGGTGATAATTAAGATAACTAGATAATTAATAATAATAAATACTATTTTTAATTGTAAAATATCCCTAAAATATTTGTAATACTTTAACTTTTTAAAACAATCAGTGTTCAATAATTTTATAGTTGGACTATTGAATATTTAAATTTGATTGCCTTGTTAAGAAAATATTTGTTACGGTGCCATCAATTAAAAATGTAATTGCTACTTTTAGGGCATTTATTACCTTAAAGAAATCTATTTTGTCTAAATTTAAAATTAACTACCTTTGTTTAACAAATCTTAACCAAGATTGCCTAGAGAATTTTGTTGGATTTATTAAAGGTCATGGAGGTAGAAACAGGATCCTTTACCTAGTATGTCCGAGAAATCTTTAAAAGGGCTCATCATCTCCCGGAGAAATTTGTGAAGAAGATGAACAGTTAGACAACTTATATTCTCTTTTAACGGGAGATCTAGTACCACTTGAGGTTGTTAAATCACCAGTTAAGTCTATATTTTCAGTTCCAGAGAATTTTGCTCTGAGGAAAACAAGAATCTAATATTGCATTTTGGTCTTATTTTAGACTATTTAACAAAACTTCTGAAAAAGAGACAACATGCAATATTTGTCGACCTTTTATATTAAGTTGTTCCACAGATTAAATACACTAAAATCTAAATATCTCTAAAACACACATACATTTTTAGTGTTTCAACTGTCCAATCCATAATAATTTTCAAGACCAAATTTTAAAAGTTATTATGAGGTGTGATTGCATTTTTGGTTTAATGAAGGTATTACAGTATCAACAGGGAAGGATTTAAAGTTCTCAATATATCAATAATCTTCAATATATCAAGATAAGTTAGAGCTCTAATAGATCCCATAAAATTGATGGCACTAAACAAATATGAGAAGGCGTTATAGAAGAATTACAGATATTTTAATTTTGCCTAAAATAGAGTTAATTTTTTTATTGGCACTTATATAGTTAGTTTTGTTTTGCTTTTTGTTAAAAGTGTTTTAAAATCAAATTTGATTTTCATTTAAATAATATTCTTCAATAAATGTGACGTCTTAAAATAATCAGGCGAAATGGCAGACCAATAAAACAAACTATTTTCCATACAGGTTTCTACATAACTATTTTAAACTAACCAATCAAATTTACGTTGTCAGCGCCGCCAATGATTGAACTAATCGAAACATTGCCCCACTACTTACCATTGGAGTTGCACACCCCTGTTTTACAGTTCTACGAAATGACTGTCAGTGAGGCTTCAACATGAAGTTGTAAATTGTAAATCCTTTAAAATTAATTTGTTGGTTGAAATTTATAAATAAATAAAAACATTACAAGTTAATTTAAGCTACTATTACAAATTTTAATATTTCTTCTGCAGTACTAACGGTGTTTCTAAAATAAGGAACCAGATGATTTTGTAAAAAAATATATCGTTGGCAATTTCCATTTCCTAAAGATTCGTCGGTTTTGTGCGCGTTCTGTTTGGACAGTAAACATTTCCCATTATACCGCGACGTAAAAAAAAGGAAACACGATCATAACCGAAAACAAACGCCACTTCCCGAGGCGCATTTTACATCAAATGTAAAACTGCAGCGGCACGGTAACCGTGGCGGTATTTCAAACGCGCCATTCGACTCCCCCAATCTCAAAGGCGGTCATTTACGCGACAAAGGCCGTCCTAGAATCCTCCTCTCCTTCGTTTTTTTTTCCTCCTACGTAACGAGCCTTTTGACGTGGCGCTGCGCCCGGCTGCCGCGCTCAAAGGACCGGTTTTGTTGTTTATTGTCGTCGAATTAATTAAATACTTACGACAGCGGCGCATCGGCCGCTCCTACAAAGTAAATTAAATGACGCTGGCGCACATGAAAAACTGCTTCGGCAAATAGTGTCGTCCTTTAAAATGCCATCCGGCGAGGATTTTTCCGCGTCGTTTTCAGGAAAAGCGATTTTAACCGTTGATGAACCTCTAGCGATGTTAAATATTAATTTTCCGAGAGGATTATCCCCTTAGATCGTTTTTATTATCACATTTTATAGAACAACTGATTCATTTTTGTATGGCCTGCCAATAGCATAAGATGTTCTTGGTTCTGGTCCTAACCAAAGCCTTCGACAAGGTCTGGCACGACAGTTTGATCGCAAAATGCGTGCGGTTAGGCCACCCAGAAGACCTAACCGCTCTCATCAATCAAAATCGATGCTGGCGTACATCAAGATTTCCCGCTGGCCCCTTATTTAACCTCTTTATTTCAGAGCTTCCGAGAAAAAATTGACATCGCGTTTTACGCTGACGACACTGCCATCTTTACGGCCGCTAGGTTGGAAGTTCCAATTCATAACGGTTTACAGAAGCAGTTCGATCATTCGGTCAAATGGTTCGAATTCTGGAGGATGCATATCAACCCCCTGAAAACCCAGGCCATCATTTTCCATAAGAAGCTTTACGCACTGCGCGTCTCGCAACATAAGATCGATACCGCAATAATTCCATGGCTGGAAAACGTCACGTACCGACGGTTCGGTGGGCATTTCTAAGTCCAGTAATGTTTGGGGGTAGCCAACCTGCTATTTTCTTTGATTTGCCCTTCTAGCACACTTCCCATTTCCATCAAATGCTTATTTTACAACATGTTAATTCGGTCCGTACTCCTCTACCGATCTAATGACTACTTCAAGTTTGTTACACCTAACCAGGTCACCAATTTTCCAAAATAAGCTCCTCAGGAGAATCTTAAATGCTCAGTGGTTTGTGAGAAATAAACAAATTCATAGGGAAACTGACACTCCAGAAATCAAGCACTTCATATCTCAATTATTCCACAAACAACAACTCAGCTCAGGTTCTTCTGAAAACGCGCTTGTTCGCAAGCCGCGACTGAGAGATTATCGCCGTGTCACCGCTAACCTCCCCCCTTTTCTAGGCTGAAACGATCTCATCCGTCGCTGCAGTCATAACTTTTGCCCCCATACGACAGTATCCAGTCGTGTGTTAACTCAAGTTCGCGAATCAATCGAATCGCCGGGTCCTCGTGCACAATAACCGCTACCCGATCAGTTATATGGTGGTGCCATATCCCCAAATTTAATGCAGTAGCAGTAGCGATCCACAGGGGTCAACTGTGAGGCGGGGTTTCGGTTTAGTATAGTAGTAAGCCCAGAGGCACTCCAACATAACCAGGTATGCACGACCAGGTATGCGTCATGCATTCCACCGCTTGGTTTTAGGCCGGAATAAAAAATAGCATAAAATTTCAACAGGAAACATTAATTTGCCGAACAATATCAACACCAACTAGTCGCCAAAACATTTGGCTCTCTATTTCCAGACTCCGCTAGGGCGGTCTTAAGCCCGAATGTAAAAGGTCATATGTTATAGCCGCAGTAATAAGGAGTGGGAAATCAGGAAAGCAACACAAGATACCCAGGGAATTGAAGAATATGATTACTAAAAGGATAACATATGCTACCGCATCCAGTATCACAAAGATGTTGGTGCTTGCCAAAAAAACACAAAAACATAAATACTTAAGTTTCTAACATCAAGAAAAAGGCTTCGCAATGGAGTATGGTATGTTGGATAGGGATTATGATTATTGCTCCGAGCTACCCATGACTGAACGGAGAACAATGTCCGTTAACATACCGACCATCGACGAAGTGTACACATAAGTTTATTTCTGTGCAGTCATTGATTTCATGGCCGACAAAAGAATGACTTCTAGTGCGGTTGATGTTATTATATCCAAGCACACTGTATTTACTGAAACTGAAAGCTTAGATATGGTAAAATATTACTTATTCAACCAACTTTAACAGGTTTTTCATTCGTTTCCAGCAAGTGATCTATCTATTCTGGTTGGATATTTCAATGAATATCCAAGCTCAGCTAGAGTTGGTTGGCAAGAGATTTCAGGTGGGTTTCACTACGGAGAAGTGAATGACTATGGTTTACGTTTAACAATCTTCGACGCACTTAGTTCGTGCTGTGAGTAAATGTTCCGGTAAATAACGATGCGAGGGCGATGTTAGAACCTGATTGTATATCTGACTATTATTTCCTTTAAAGTTTAAAAAAATAACGCCTGCGGTTTCTTGAAGAATTCAGAATAAACACTAATTGATAAAGATATTGATGTAATACAAAAGCAAATATCGACTATGGTTTACGTTTAACACTCTTCGAAGCACATAGTTCGTGCTGTGAGTAAATGCTCCGGTAATTAACGATGGGAGGGCGATGTTAGAACCTGATTGTATATCTGACTATTATTTCCTTTAAAGTTTAAAAAAATAACGCCTGCGGTTTCTTGAAGAATTCAGAATAAACACTAATTGATAAAGATATTGATGTAATAAAAAAGCAAATATCGACTATGGTTTACGTTTAACACTCTTCGAAGCACATAGTTCGTGCTGTGAGTAAATGCTCCGGTAAATAACGATGCGAGGGCGATGTTAGAACCTGATTGTATATCTGACTATTATTTCCTTTAAAGTTTAAAAAAATAACGCCTGCGGTTTCTTGAAGAATTCAGAATAAACACTAATTGATAAAGATATTGATGTAATACAAAAGCAAATATCGACTATGGTTTACGTTTAACACTCTTCGAAGCACATAGTTCGTGCTGTGAGTAAATGCTCCGGTAAATAACGATGCGAGGGCGATGTTAGAACCTGATTGTATATCTGACTATTATTTCCTTTAAAGTTTAAAAAAATAACGCCTGCGGTTTCTTGAAGAATTCAGAATAAACACTAATTGATAAAGATATTGATGTAATAAAAAAGCAAATATCGACTATGGTTTACGTTTAACACTCTTCGAAGCACATAGTTCGTGCTGTGAGTAAATGTTTCGGTAAATAACGATGCGAGGGCGATGTTAGAACCTGATTGTATATCTGACTATTATTTCCTTTAAAGTTTAAAAAAATAACGCCTGCGGTTTCTTGAAGAATTCAGAATAAACACTAATTGATAAAGATATTGATGTAATACAAAAGCAAATATCGACTATGCTTTACGTTTAACACTCTTCGAAGCACATAGTTCGTGCTGTGAGTAAATGCTCCGGTAAATAACGATGCGAGGGCGATGTTAGAACCTGATTGTATATCTGACTATTATTTCCTTTAAAGTTTAAAAAAATAACGCCTGCGGTTTCTTGAAGAATTCAGAATAAACACTAATTGATAAAGATATTGATGTAATACAAAAGCAAATATCGACTATGGTTTACGTTTAACACTCTTCGAAGCACATAGTTCGTGCTGTGAGTAAATGTTTCGGTAAATAACGATGCGAGGGCGATGTTAGAACCTGATTGTATATCTGACTATTATTTCCTTTAAAGTTTAAAAAAATAACGCCTGCGGTTTCTTGAAGAATTCAGAATAAACACTAATTGATAAAGATATTGATGTAATACAAAAGCAAATATCGACTATGGTTTACGTTTAACACTCTTCGAAGCACATAGTTCGTGCTGTGAGTAAATGCTCCGGTAAATAACGATGCGAGGGCGATGTTAGAACCTGATTGTATATCTGACTATTATTTCCTTTAAAGTTTAAAAAAATAACGCCTGCGGTTTCTTGAAGAATTCAGAATAAACACTAATTGATAAAGATATTGATGTAATAAAAAAGCAAATATCGACTATGGTTTACGTTTAACACTCTTCGAAGCACATAGTTCGTGCTGTGAGTAAATGTTTCGGTAAATAACGATGCGAGGGCGATGTTAGAACCTGATTGTATATCTGACTATTATTTCCTTTAAAGTTTAAAAAAATAACGCCTGCGGTTTCTTGAAGAATTCAGAATAAACACTAATTGATAAAGATATTGATGTAATAAAAAAGCAAATATCGACTATGGTTTACGTTTAACACTCTTCGAAGCACATAGTTCGTGCTGTGAGTAAATGCTCCGGTAAATAACGATGCGAGGGCGATGTTAGAACCTGATTGTATATCTGACTATTATTTCCTTTAAAGTTTAAAAAAATAACGCCTGCGGTTTCTTGAAGAATTCAGAATAAACACTAATTGATAAAGATATTGATGTAATAAAAAAGCAAATATCGACTATGGTTTACGTTTAACACTCTTCGAAGCACATAGTTCGTGCTGTGAGTAAATGTTTCGGTAAATAACGATGCGAGGGCGATGTTAGAACCTGATTGTATATCTGACTATTATTTCCTTTAAAGTTTAAAAAAATAACGCCTGCGGTTTCTTGAAGAATTCAGAATAAACACTAATTGATAAAGATATTGATGTAATACAAAAGCAAATATCGACTATGCTTTACGTTTAACACTCTTCGAAGCACATAGTTCGTGCTGTGAGTAAATGTTTCGGTAAATAACGATGCGAGGGCGATGTTAGAACCTGATTGTATATCTGACTATTATTTCCTTTAAAGTTTAAAAAAATAACGCCTGCGGTTTCTTGAAGAATTCAGAATAAACACTAATTGATAAAGATATTGATGTAATAAAAAAGCAAATATCGACTATGGTTTACGTTTAACACTCTTCGAAGCACATAGTTCGTGCTGTGAGTAAATGCTCCGGTAAATAACGATGCGAGGGCGATGTTAGAACCTGATTGTATATCTGACTATTATTTCCTTTAAAGTTTAAAAAAATAACGCCTGCGGTTTCTTGAAGAATTCAGAATAAACACTAATTGATAAAGATATTGATGTAATAAAAAAGCAAATATCGACTATGGTTTACGTTTAACACTCTTCGAAGCACATAGTTCGTGCTGTGAGTAAATGTTTCGGTAAATAACGATGCGAGGGCGATGTTAGAACCTGATTGTATATCTGACTATTATTTCCTTTAAAGTTTAAAAAAATAACGCCTGCGGTTTCTTGAAGAATTCAGAATAAACACTAATTGATAAAGATATTGATGTAATACAAAAGCAAATATCGACTATGCTTTACGTTTAACACTCTTCGAAGCACATAGTTCGTGCTGTGAGTAAATGTTTCGGTAAATAACGATGCGAGGGCGATGTTAGAACCTGATTGTATATCTGACTATTATTTCCTTTAAAGTTTAAAAAAATAACGCCTGCGGTTTCTTGAAGAATTCAGAATAAACACTAATTGATAAAGATATTGATGTAATACAAAAGCAAATATCGACTATGGTTTACGTTTAACACTCTTCGAAGCACATAGTTCGTGCTGTGAGTAAATGCTCCGGTAAATAACGATGCGAGGGCGATGTTAGAACCTGATTGTATATCTGACTATTATTTCCTTTAAAGTTTAAAAAAATAACGCCTGCGGTTTCTTGAAGAATTCAGAATAAACACTAATTGATAAAGATATTGATGTAATAAAAAAGCAAATATCGACTATGGTTTACGTTTAACACTCTTCGAAGCACATAGTTCGTGCTGTGAGTAAATGCTCCGGTAATTAACGATGGGAGGGCGATGTTAGAACCTGATTGTATATCTGACTATTATTTCCTTTAAAGTTTAAAAAAATAACGCCTGCGGTTTCTTGAAGAATTCAGAATAAACACTAATTGATAAAGATATTGATGTAATAAAAAAGCAAATATCGACTATGGTTTACGTTTAACACTCTTCGAAGCACATAGTTCGTGCTGTGAGTAAATGCTCCGGTAATTAACGATGGGAGGGCGATGTTAGAACCTGATTGTATATCTGACTATTATTTCCTTTAAAGTTTAAAAAAATAACGCCTGCGGTTTCTTGAAGAATTCAGAATAAACACTAATTGATAAAGATATTGATGTAATAAAAAAGCAAATATCGACTATGGTTTACGTTTAACACTCTTCGAAGCACATAGTTCGTGCTGTGAGTAAATGCTCCGGTAAATAACGATGCGAGGGCGATGTTAGAACCTGATTGTATATCTGACTATTATTTCCTTTAAAGTTTAAAAAAATAACGCCTGCGGTTTCTTGAAGAATTCAGAATAAACACTAATTGATAAAGATATTGATGTAATAAAAAAGCAAATATCGACTATGGTTTACGTTTAACACTCTTCGAAGCACATAGTTCGTGCTGTGAGTAAATGTTTCGGTAAATAACGATGCGAGGGCGATGTTAGAACCTGATTGTATATCTGACTATTATTTCCTTTAAAGTTTAAAAAAATAACGCCTGCGGTTTCTTGAAGAATTCAGAATAAACACTAATTGATAAAGATATTGATGTAATAAAAAAGCAAATATCGACTATGGTTTACGTTTAACACTCTTCGAAGCACATAGTTCGTGCTGTGAGTAAATGCTCCGGTAAATAACGATGCGAGGGCGATGTTAGAACCTGATTGTATATCTGACTATTATTTCCTTTAAAGTTTAAAAAAATAACGCCTGCGGTTTCTTGAAGAATTCAGAATAAACACTAATTGATAAAGATATTGATGTAATAAAAAAGCAAATATCGACTATGGTTTACGTTTAACACTCTTCGAAGCACATAGTTCGTGCTGTGAGTAAATGCTCCGGTAATTAACGATGGGAGGGCGATGTTAGAACCTGATTGTATATCTGACTATTATTTCCTTTAAAGTTTAAAAAAATAACGCCTGCGGTTTCTTGAAGAATTCAGAATAAACACTAATTGATAAAGATATTGATGTAATAAAAAAGCAAATATCGACTATGGTTTACGTTTAACACTCTTCGAAGCACATAGTTCGTGCTGTGAGTAAATGCTCCGGTAAATAACGATGCGAGGGCGATGTTAGAACCTGATTGTATATCTGACTATTATTTCCTTTAAAGTTTAAAAAAATAACGCCTGCGGTTTCTTGAAGAATTCAGAATAAACACTAATTGATAAAGATATTGATGTAATAAAAAAGCAAATATCGACTATGGTTTACGTTTAACACTCTTCGAAGCACATAGTTCGTGCTGTGAGTAAATGTTTCGGTAAATAACGATGCGAGGGCGATGTTAGAACCTGATTGTATATCTGACTATTATTTCCTTTAAAGTTTAAAAAAATAACGCCTGCGGTTTCTTGAAGAATTCAGAATAAACACTAATTGATAAAGATATTGATGTAATAAAAAAGCAAATATCGACTATGGTTTACGTTTAACACTCTTCGAAGCACATAGTTCGTGCTGTGAGTAAATGTTTCGGTAAATAACGATGCGAGGGCGATGTTAGAACCTGATTGTATATCTGACTATTATTTCCTTTAAAGTTTAAAAAAATAACGCCTGCGGTTTCTTGAAGAATTCAGAATAAACACTAATTGATAAAGATATTGATGTAATAAAAAAGCAAATATCGACTATGGTTTACGTTTAACACTCTTCGAAGCACATAGTTCGTGCTGTGAGTAAATGTTTCGGTAAATAACGATGCGAGGGCGATGTTAGAACCTGATTGTATATCTGACTATTATTTCCTTTAAAGTTTAAAAAAATAACGCCTGCGGTTTCTTGAAGAATTCAGAATAAACACTAATTGATAAAGATATTGATGTAATACAAAAGCAAATATCGACTATGGTTTACGTTTAACACTCTTCGAAGCACATAGTTCGTGCTGTGAGTAAATGCTCCGGTAAATAACGATGCGAGGGCGATGTTAGAACCTGATTGTATATCTGACTATTATTTCCTTTAAAGTTTAAAAAAATAACGCCTGCGGTTTCTTGAAGAATTCAGAATAAACACTAATTGATAAAGATATTGATGTAATAAAAAAGCAAATATCGACTATGGTTTACGTTTAACACTCTTCGAAGCACATAGTTCGTGCTGTGAGTAAATGTTTCGGTAAATAACGATGCGAGGGCGATGTTAGAACCTGATTGTATATCTGACTATTATTTCCTTTAAAGTTTAAAAAAATAACGCCTGCGGTTTCTTGAAGAATTCAGAATAAACACTAATTGATAAAGATATTGATGTAATAAAAAAGCAAATATCGACTATGGTTTACGTTTAACACTCTTCGAAGCACATAGTTCGTGCTGTGAGTAAATGTTTCGGTAAATAACGATGCGAGGGCGATGTTAGAACCTGATTGTATATCTGACTATTATTTCCTTTAAAGTTTAAAAAAATAACGCCTGCGGTTTCTTGAAGAATTCAGAATAAACACTAATTGATAAAGATATTGATGTAATACAAAAGCAAATATCGACTATGGTTTACGTTTAACACTCTTCGAAGCACATAGTTCGTGCTGTGAGTAAATGCTCCGGTAATTAACGATGGGAGGGCGATGTTAGAACCTGATTGTATATCTGACCATTATTTCCTTTAAAGTTTAAAAAAATAGCGCCTGCGGTTTCTTGAAGAAACCAGAATAAATATTAATTGATAAAGATATTGATGTAATAAAAAAGCAAATATCTTGCTGACAAATGTTGAGTGTAGTACAGCCGTTATCTCAATATAAATCACAGTCCTGGATATTTATATATATATATATATATATATATATATATATATATATATATGTATATATATATATATATATATATATATATATATATATATATATATATATATATATAAATATCCAGGACTGTGATTTATATTGAGAATGGTAGAAGATCGATAACGAGCAAAGCTAACGCTAAGCGCTCTAAAGCAGAGATCGTGATATCGTTTTGGCATAAACTAAAAAGGCTACAAAGAGAAACCTACTGGAATGATGTGGGTCCCCAATCTACAGTCAGAGATTTGTAACATTGTGGTCTTTCAAATGCCTTGCCACGTCTAATATAAATTCGATTGCATGTTCTACGCATTAGAAGAAAATTAATTTGTTTAATGTCCGAAAGTCCGTGCATTGTACAGGATCAAATTTAGAGGCGCATGTTACAAGAGTTTGAACATGTCTGTCACATGAGAAATAAACGAGTTCCTCACATATTTATGTGAGGGAATCGACCTTTTGGTTTGAAGCTACAGCAAACAGCTCCGCGTGATCATAGAGAGTGATCTGAAAAATAGGAGATGAACATTGCCTGAGACCAGAATAACAACGTATTGATTGAGACAACCCCCAAGCCCCAGCTATGTATTGATGACGATGATTTGGCGGTAAAATCAAAGGAGATAACTGCTCTCAATTTTCTCTTAAATAATGATTGTGAATGTCTTGAATTAACTCTTAGACTACTAACAGTTCCCATTTCTATCACATTGACACGAATTTACCTGACATCATTGTGTTAATCAAGGCGAGATCTATTTTTGTTAAAATATATCCTCATATATATATATATATATATATATATATATATATATATATATATATATATATATATATATATATATATTTAAACTTGTTCATTGGTAAATGAATCACGTCGTCTCAATCATCTCATCGGCTGGATAGAATCGAAAAAAGAAACGACAAAATCTTTTGAGTGAAGGAGGGGGGGGGGGCGCATCCAGCGATTCCGAATAATTTCAGAAACAATCTGGGCAGGCGGCCGGGGCGAGAGAAAGAGACGAGAGAGAAAGAAATAAGAAATTATTTCCAATTCCGATAACAGCCGTCGGTATCCGACCCCATTATAGTTTTAGGATTGTGTGTGTGCGTGCGGATTTTTGAGCGGCATAAATTTCGCCGCTGCGGCAAAGCCCCAGAACCGGCCACACCAACAAATTGGTTATAGATGTCGAAAATATTGTGTGATCCGCATTCCGCTCCCGATAAAAGGGATTTCGGCCTGCCCCCGAATCAAAAGGGATTGACGCTCTTTTTTCCCTCTCTCCTCTCTCGCCGCCGTCGTAATACAGACATGGCCCACCATGATCCTTTTCTTAATCGATTCCGCACGCTTCGGTCGGCCGGAGATTCCTCACCTCGATATAAATCGTCTGTCCACATACGAATCAGTTGTTTCTCTTTTATTCTTTGATCTCGGAAATACATATTTCACATATTGGTTTTGGTAGGAACTAATATTATATCTGCAGTCAATTATATTTGCATTTTAATTGTTTTTTTGGAAAAAAAAAATCGATTTTAATTCGCTCGCAGAACTATCATATCTGATCTACCAACTAATCTATCACATCTAATTGCAGAACGTCAACAATCTGCCCGTGTGCATAAGTATTATTATATGATTTTAGTTATATGTTATAATATAACCATCCTGATATGTAGATCACTTCAGTAAGTGATTTGCTGTACAACTTATAATCTAAATCTTATTCTAGATACTACTCTAACTTATTTTAAAGTCTATAACAATTTATTCTAAAACTATTCTAACTTATTCTAGATATTATTAAATTTCACTTTATGTGTCTATTAATTAGTTCGTATGGTAGTTTGCGCTTGAGCCTATGCACTACACTGTCATCGCGCATATTTAGCTATTTGGCCAGTGCATCGGGATGCACTAATTGTCTTTCAGAGTACTTCCAAATACTAACACTCCAAATCACACTCGTTATAGGTTCTAAGGAAATATGGCGCTGAATCAGTTTTTTGGACACGTAATATGGGGCATCGACGATGACTCGCAACACTTTATTCTGGAATCTCTGGAGATATTTATGTTATATTTGCTAGTAGTACCCCACAGTTCAATACCATAGGTCCAAATGGTCTTGAGTATTGACTGATACAGCAAAACCTTATTATCTAATGATAATTTAGATTTACGCCCTATCAGCCAGTACATTTGATTTAGTTTAAGCCCAAGCTGCTTGCGGTTCGTAACTATATGTTTTTTCCATGTCAAACGTCGATCAAAATGCATTTCCAGTTATTTAACGTTATCTGATTGGAGAAGTTCATGATTATTAAATTTTTCTGATAGACATGTTCTTCTACAAAGGGCGAATGTGACATGGGTAGGTTTTGTCTCATTTGCTTTGATACGCCACGTTTTCAACCACAATTCGACTTTGTTAAGGTGAAGTTGGAGATTTCTTGTGGCTAATATTGGATCCTCGTGTGATGGTAAAAACGCTGTATCGTCAGCATATGTTGCAACAATAAGTAACTTAGTTAAAGCGCTCAATCACATATCACAGGCTATTCAATACTTAACCAAGTTGTTTACATATCCGATAAATAAGGATCCCATATTCGAAAACAAGTGACTGTCGCAAAGTTTACAAAATGATTAATGCCAGATGAAGCAGCAATATGGCTATCATTTCCAGTGATGTTCACAGCATACTCGCTAACGAAAATTCACAAGCTTACAAGTGCACAATCGACAATTTTTTACAAACCTACCATAATGTTGGCTATAATGTTTCGAAAATATATTTTCTTCATTCGCATTTTGATTTTTGCCTCAAAACTTGGGATATCGATTTCGAACCGAACTTTTGATAGAGCGAAAATCGAAAGGCGATACCACGGATTCTGAATCGTTGATCGATTACTGTTGGACCCTAATGCATGAAACAAATCCCAAGCAGTGTAAAAGGCATAAATGAAACCTCTATTCATTTCTGATTAATAGTTCTTAATTCAATAAATGGGCGTTAATGGCCAAGAATAGTTAAATAATGAATTTATTGAATACTTTGAAATCTAGAAACAGATTTAAAAAACTAGCTGTAGATTTGGAGTCAGACCCACAATTTACTTCACAAACAGCATTTGGCTGCGCAGGTTCAACACCATGTTATTTTTTGTCTCTATTTTTTTTTCAGTTTCTTTTATCGCATCACAAATCCATTAAATAACAATCATTTTGAACGATGTCGAGGTATGATCCCTCTCAAATTGAAACCCTCCCTTCGACTGAGTTCCAACGTTGAATTCAAAGTATCGGACGAAACATCGAAAACTAATTAATTAGAGAGAATCAGCAAACCGAATATATCCCGTGAAGAGTGTACCGCGCAGAACATTCATCCTGCGCTGCTTTATGAAGGGGGTTTAAAGCTCGGAAAATGACCAATTAATAACAAAAGACGAGCAGACGGCCCGGTATCTTTTTCCACGTTGCAGGTCCTTTGACACCGTATAGGTAAAGAGGGGTAGAGGGGGCGACGAGAGGGCGGTTCAAAAGGCTCCCGGTTAGTTGTTTATTGTGCGAGAATTAATTAAATACTTGGGACCGGGTTGCATTCGCTACGCTATAAAATAAATTAAATCCCTCTGGTATGTTGTATACCTGGATGCTGTCGTTGTTCTTGGCTAATTTTAACTCGCCCAGTAACTTTTGATTATTAACCTTCGCGTGCATAAATGCGGGGAGATGAAACGTTTGAGCACCTTTTATAATAGTGACCGCAGGATTGGAGCTTCATCAGGGGTGTGCAACTCCAATGGTAAGTAGTGGGGCAATATTTCTCTTAGTTCAATCATTGGCGGCGCTGACAACGTGAATTTGATTGGTTAGTTTAAAATAGTTATGTAGAAACCTGAAAGGAAAATACTTTGTTTTTATTGGTCTGCCATTTTGCTTGATTATTTTATGACGTCACATTTATTGGACAATAGTATTTAAATGAAAATCAAATTTATTTTTAAAATTAATTTATTAAAATAAAATCCTATACAAATATACATAAATGTAAATAATATAAATATATATAACAAAAAGCAAAAAAAATCAAACTAGATAATTGCAAATAAGAAACAATTATGAACTCAATTTTAGCCAAAATTAAAATATTTATAATTCTTCTATAACGCCTTCTCATATTTGTTTAGTGCCATCAATTTTATGGGATCTATTAGAGCTCTAACTTATCTTGATATATTAAAGGTAAACTTTGAATCATTCCCCTTTGATATTGCATTAACTTCATTTCACCAAAAATACAATCACACCTCATAATAACTTTTAAAATTTGGTCTTCAACATCATTATGGATTGGACAGTTGAAACACTAAACATTTATGTGTTTTTTAAAAATATTTAGATTTTAGAGTATTTAATATGTGGAACTACTTAATATAGAATATTAATAAAGATTGTATGTTGTCCCTTTTTCAGAAGTTTTGTTAAATAGCCTGAAATAAGACTAAAATATAATATTAGACTCTTGTTTTCCTCAGAGCAAAGTTCTCTGGAACTGAAAATATAGACTCAACTGGTGATTTAACAACCTCAAGTGATACTAAATCTCCTATCTTCACAATTTTCTCCGGGAGAATGGTGTGATAAAATTGAAGTGATGATGAGCTCTTTTAAAGATTTCTCGAACATACTAGGTGAGGGATTCTGTTTCTACCTCCATGACCTCTAATAGATACAAAAAAATTCTCTAAGCTATCTTGGTTAAGATTTGTTAAACAGATAAAGTTATTTGTAAATTTAGACAAAATAGATTTCTTTAACGTAATAAATCCCCTAAAAGTAGCAATTAAATTTTTAATTGATGGCACTGTAATAAATATTTTCTTAACAAGGCAATCAAATTTAAATATACAATAGCTCTACTATAAAATTATTGAAAACTGATTGTTCTAAAAAGTTAAAGTATTACAAATATTTTAGGGATATTTTACAATTAAAAATCGTATTCATTACTACTAATTATCGAGTTATCTTAATTATTACCTTCTTGTAAGACTTCTTTATGTAGGGACATCACACTGACAGCATACAAACAACTTGGTAGATTAATTGAATTTTATTACCACTAACATCTTCATAAGTATGTTTTGATTTTATTTAAATAAACAATATATAAACTATATAGTAGATAGATAATTTTATATGTACCTGATTAAAACAATGTTGGATATGCATTTAGCCTAATATCTGTTCGTGAAGGAAGGGTAATTCTAAATGTTTCACTAACATGTCCGTGACAGACACGATGACGTTGATATATTTGCATTGTGGTTTAACCAGGTAACTTACCACTATTTACTTGATCAACCCATTTTTGGAAAGGAGCGAGATCATTCTTTGGGAAGCGATGTCTAATTTCCGTAGTAGATTTTCACCCAGGTACACTACATCTTTTACTATACGGACGCATTGTCATCAATTTGTATATTATTACTCCGTGATAATTAAAGTAAAACAGAAAATATGCCCAACGTAAAACGAATATCTCTTGATCTAAACAAAAGCCGAAACCTTCAAATGACAAACTTAAAAATGAATGCTCATAGAAAATGCTAACTTCACACAATTTGACCGACCAATCACGTTCCATGTTAGTGGCGGCACCAGGAATTTAAACTAGCCAATCACAATTTGCGATCGCAGCGCTACCGTTGATTGAACTAAACAAAACATTTCCCCAAGGTAGCCTATACCCTGAAATTTCTATTTTTTCTATGAGCTTCATTAGTTTATTGGTGAGGATTACGGAGGATTACATCCACTTACGTATCGAGACGGATAAGTTATTTTCAAACGGATAATTCGACTTTGATAATACATATAAAAATTTGATTTTTCCGATTATTGTACTACTAAGGGAGTTCTGCAGATACTGGATCATGCAAACGCCTCCTATAAAAAATGAGAATGGGAGCTGGGCCAGAGAGAATCTGGAGAAGGCTTCGAGATTTACAGACCACCTTGAGAGAATATATATAACGGATGATGTTAAATCATTACCCCACGCCATTGGACGTGAAGGATTTGAACGAGGTTAAGAAATAACTAAAAAAAATGGTATTGGTGAAAAAATGGCTCCTGGTTTTGATGTTATTACAACCTAATAAATGATCCATTCAAACTGCTATATGAAACCGCAGTAATTCAGCTGAAGTGATTATGGTTCCTAAAGCAGAACAGCCAATTTATAAAACCAAGTTTGGTTTTCATAAAAAGTTTATTTGGTCTTTACATTTTTTTTTGTTAAGATTGAAAAATAGTATAGGCTATATGGTGACCGCTACCCGCTATGTAACTTTCGGCTCACTTTAAGGCATTTTTATGACATCTGAGGCTGAATATCTTTAATTTAGTGACGAATATTGTATTGCAGATGTTAATAGGTTGAGATTTATTCACATAAACTTTTGATTTTGAAGTTAACAATTTTTAAAATAAGAAAACGTCTGGTGCTGTTAAATCCGGAGATCTGGCTGGCCATGATAAATCGCCACTTCGCAAAATTAGTCTTCGTTGAAAAATGTCATTCCATAATTGAATTGCTGAACGAGCTGTGTGTGCTGTGGTTCCATCTTGCTGAAACCACATGTCCTCTAGTCCTTGCTCCTCCATTTTAGGAACAAGCAAAATGTCGAATCATGCCTTGGTACCCACCACTAGTAACAGTAACTGCAACACCTTAGTTGTTTTCAAAAAATAGGGACCAATGATGTTTCTGGTATGAATACCACACCATACAGCTGTTTTTAGTGGGTGTAATGATGTTTCATGAATTATTTAAGGATTCTGTGTTCCCTAAAACCGACTGTTCTGTTTATTGACGTGGCCACTGAGAAGAAAATGGGCATCATATTTTATTATCAATTTAAATGAAAATCTTCAAATTCACCAGACAGTCTTAGGATTGTATTACTGTACTCAACTCGTTGATAAGGATCACTCGGTAGGAATTTTTGGACCAAGTGAATTTTGAACGGGAAGATTTTCAAATCAGTTTGCAAAATTCGCCTTAAACTACATGTAGAAATATGTAACTGGGAATCCACGTTCCTGAATTGATATCTCTGCAGACTATCTCTGCAATACTATCACTCACCAGAGATACATTTTCAGCGTTATAAGACGTCTATTGTAAGGATAAATTGTCGATTTGTGAGGTACTGAACTATTAGGATATTTTCTTATGGCTTATATTTATCCATAATAAAATTTTTACGCCTACATAACACAATGGTTAAAGCGAAACTGAGCTAAATGTCATATAACCAAGATAGTGCTCATTCAAAATTTACTTACGGTACTCTTGTCCCACCTGTTAGCTAGATTTCAGATAGCTTCATTCATATTTCCGCAACTAATTTAATTTCGTAAATATTACCTATTTACATAATAATAATGATTGATCCATCATCCTGTAGATGTTCAAAACCAATTGAAAAACAACCGAAAATGAAGCGGTTCTAAACCGTACTAAAACCAATTTTAATTACGGTCGCTGTTGTTCTCCTCGTGTTGTTTTTTTTGGGGACCTATAGCTGAGACTTTATTAATACCTAAAACAACTTGTGGACGTCGATTCTGGTTTCATCCGCAGAACAATTTTTAATTGAGGATCAGTATTTTAATTAAGATATCTTATCCTTGTTTTTACCTTCATATTTCGGTTCCAAATTTCCAAAAAATATGTACTCAATTTCAGGTTATCGATATTTTTTATGTTGGGTGTGAAAAAATTGTTTACGATTTGGTGTTACGAGTTATTTTTAAAGTAACTATTGTTCGACATTTCTATATACTCTTTATTGATCGTCATTCATTAATTTTTTCACTAAATATAAAAAAAAATTATTCAATTATTTTTAATCTCATTTTATTTAATATTAATCAATACTATTTGGACTGGTGGGCTGCTAATAAGGGGTTGCACTAAAGCATAAAACATATTAACAATCCAACTCCACCAAAATAAATTTCTTCTATTAATTACCAATGATTATCGCTACGTAATCAACAAAGAACAGCAACATTCATTCAACAAACAGCATCTTGAATTCACCAATTAAGTTAATATTTTTGTTGAGAAGTTTCTTTAGTGGACGTAGAATACCAGCCATAACAAATAGTGTGAACCAAGGCATTTTTCATATTATTATTCATATTTTAATAAGGCGATGAAGAAGTAATCATCAATAAGGAACTGTAAATAATTATAATAATATAAGTATACTATTTCTTTAATTTACAACGGAGTTATTTGTGGTGAAGCTGGTGATTAAGTGAAAAAGAGAAAATTAAACAACATATATGATAACAAATATAATTTATTTATCAATATAAAAAACCAAAGCATCCATTTATCTTTAAAATTTCTCAATAATGTAATTTTTATGGTACTAAAAATTACCTTTATTTCATCCTCATCGGATTTGTCAATATGCGAGAACAGAATGGAAGAAGAACAGAAGTTTCTCTCACAATTCATTCAATAAAAACAAGGAATTCAATTCAAATCCATATGCATTATGTATGTGTTTAGAATATATACTTATACAGTCATGGCTATATTATTTTAACATTTCATATTGTCCTTCATTCATTATGACTATGATTCTTTCTTTAAAATAGAACAGGTATACAGAAACTAAGATTGTGGCTTATATAACACGTCCTGTATTTTTGGCCTTATTTACTCATGCTTCAACACTTTTGCTTCACCTCATTTCTTTGCTTTATGCTTTATGAAATTCAATGGTTTTCAAAGGTTTGCTTGCTGAATATTGTATAAATATTTAGGAGTCTAAATAATAAATCTAGTCTTTTCAAATTGCCAATTCTTAAATTAGCTTTGGTTCTTACAAATATGGCATTCATTGGAATTTTAGTAACTAGTTTGGCTGCAATCATATTTTTGTTTGATTTTAATAAATTTCACCTCGTATCCTTTGATAAAGTCTTATGAAATTCTGATTGATTACTCTCAAACCAAAAAGTGGTAACATTTTTACCAAAATATGAACCCCTACCACTAAAAATTTTCAAACGAGCCAAACTTCAATGTTTGTTGTCCAATTCTATTTGTTTATTTTATTTTTATTTTATTGTTGTGGAATATGTTCACATAAGGGACATGGATTCATATTTATCTGTAGTTTTACATTCGCAGGGTCAACTATTCAGAAATGAATTTGATAAAGAATTGAGTTCAAGTTGTAAATTAAAACAAAAATTGAATGGATACGCAACTTTTAATAGCATTTTGACAATATTCAGAAATACAATATAGTACTAGAATAGATTAACTATAAACAACAAAAATCTGAACCTTACAAAACAGAGCTCTCCGGTACCATGGAAAATCTAAAATGGACGCTGCAGTTGGTAGGCATTGTAGTTTGTTGGACTCTTCCTGAAGAAGTGCAGCTATCTGACAATTCGCAGTACCTCAGAAGATTGAAGCAATCCAAACCACACCAACATGATTAGTTTTTAGTTAGAACAGGAGTAATAAATTAATATGTAAATTATGAGTGCACTCAGCATATCTAACGTAACATACAATAAATAATTCTATATATTAAACTATTTTCAGATTATAAAGCTTTTATTAACTCTTTAGTTTATTTTTCTTCATTAGAATATACCGCTAAGCGGTAGAAGACTGCAACATAATTTAATAAGAACAGGCAAAAAGTAAGACAGATAAAGGCCTAAAGCTGTGCGTTGGTTGCGAATTAATTAAAATATTACTCTCGGCGTTTCTTGAAAGGATTCCTTGTTCATTTTGTACTATCTAACAAGCAATTTAGAGTTTAACTATCGTCGTGTCGTAATACGAAATTAATGGCCTTTAAAGCTATCTATTCTACTATATTTAACGGTATAATGTGCTCGTTGCTATCGTTTTGTTGTATTGAAAATCTTTGTTATTTTGATCTAAGAGGTACGGTATTTATAAGTACTACAGCGTTCAATAAAATCTTGTCGATGAATAGCTTTAAATCTATCTCCATTTTGATTTTGTCTTTGAAATAAAAATTTAGATTACTTCGAAATGTTTGTTAGGTAACCCTTTTGTTGATGTTAATTTTTGCTATTGATGAATAAGTCGATATGCGATATTAATCATAGGAAGCTAAACCTGACATATGTTGGTAAAATTTTCTGGTTTTTATCGTTTTGTTATATTGAAATCTTTGTGGTTTTACCTTAGATGTTTAGAGGTACTAGGCCGTTCAATAAGTATGGACGTTATATTTTTTAATCAAATATTTCAATAGAAATACGCTATATTACCTAATAAATATCTTATATCTTATATAATATCTTTTGAAGTTCAAGGAGATAGTAGAAATTCTATTTGTGATAATAGTAAGAAGAAGCTAAGTGCGATGGGAGGTAAAACTAGCTTTCAATGGCATTCTTGAATTGGTAGAGCCCATCGTTTCAATGAAGCTTTCAGTAAAGCTTTCTCTGACGAATTTTTATATCCAGTTACTCCAAGAGGTTAAAATATTTTGAGTTTATTGTTTTAGAAGCTCGAAGGAACTCTGCCAATCACTTTTATTTTAAGTGATTTCCTTTAGTTGAACTTAAAATGATTCCACATGAGCCCGAATTTCAGTATTTTATGAGCGATTATAACCCAACATATTTTAACGCTTTTATGTCTGGGTAAAAGCTATGGGGACCATAAGTATTACTACGAGTTGTCAATGTCAATTTATCAAATTCTCCGTTAATCCAAATCAAATTTCCTAAATTGGGCAGAAATTTTTTCAGATTTCCTACAAATTCCCCTCAAAATTATTGTAGTAGACTAAACATGCCTTTACATAATATGTATTTTTTATCTTTTCATAATATGGAATAATATATAATATTATGAATTATAACACAACATTCTTTTGTAAACATTTTGCTTGGTGGGTTAAATTTTGCACTGACGCCTAGTTTCTCAGTTCCTTTCCTTGTTGCCTATGAAGACGCTAATGTATCTACATTTAGTTGATAGAGATGCTATGTTGTCCAAGTTAAGGACACTAAACTTTCTCTTGACTCTCGATGCTGAAGAAAACGACAATATCTCCAGGACATCACAAAGTTTATGTTTGGGAACAAGTATTCACTCCAGCGTTTTTAAGACAAAATACATTACCCCAGTAGCATTCACCATCAATATTACTTATACAATTCAAATCCATGTTGATGAAAGTCCAGCATGGCAACAGCTCGCCGTCATCTAATTTTTGTGATGTTATAGATTTACGAAGTACTGGTACTACTACAAACATAGTTAAAGGATCGCTGGAAATTGCTTAGTAATATCGGGCGTCAGTGTTATATAAAATTCTTGACATGTTCTATAGAAATCTGCTATAGCAGCTTGATGTTCAGTTTAATATTTTTTTAAGTTTCCATACTTCCTCCAACCTTTAATCTAACGTATTTTTGGTCTAAACCTAGACAATGTTTTGAATTGTTCAAGTCAGTACTGTTAATGTAGAATATCATCTCTTTTTACATGATAAAATCATCTAAATATAAACAACATTTCATGGAATCTAAATATGGTACTGTAAGGAGTATGGAGCATATTGAAATATGGAGGTACGTTCGATATTCTTAGGTAACTTAAAAAATGTTTGGAAATACTTTACCTACATAATTATTTGGAGTTATTGTGAGAAGTCTTTCGACCCGGGCTATGGATATTATATTTATAATGAGATGTCAAAAACCTCGTATTTTCCCTGCATAATACTAATCCCTAATAAATTGCCAATCAATATAAAGTTTCCCTCAGATTGGTGAATTCGCCATAAGTTGGCAATACTGGTTATAAGTTACAAGATGCTGACGAAACTAGATAATCAGATTGTGCATAGAGTATTAGAAGATTTTAAAGGAAATTTGTGTTCAACGATTTGTAATTACCCAGAGATTAGAATAAAATTATGCAGTGTCAGAATGCATGAGAAGAGAAATGCTACTAACTTTTTCGAAGAGGATTAATTATGGGACAGTGCAGCTATTAAATCAGACAATAAATAAGGACATTTCGAAAGAAATATATAAGGCGGATTTATTAAAATTGAAGCATTTGGAAAGAAAACCGAGATGAAACAAATATTGAGAAATAGTGTGAAGTTCGAGTAGACTAATATGCAGAAATTTGATATATTTGTAACTTCATATCAAGTCCAAGCCATTAACAAGATACCCTCGACTAGGGGTGACGGCCACCGAAAAAAATTTATCGATATTTCAATATATTTACATTTAAAATTAAGTACAGGCTAAAAAATATTGATATATCGATATATCGGCCAAAAATATCCATATATGGATATATCGATATTTTTTCTGCATCCCTACCCTCGACCCTTTGGGAAAAGTTGCTTCAGAAAATTACTTGTCAAGGAAACATAAGATGAAGATAATTATATTTTACAAGAACTAAACACAAAAAGGTAAATATGCTTCATAATTCGCTTCATTTCCTAAGTTATTGGAATAAATTAAGCAAATTTCCTTTTCTTATTGCATGGAAAAAGTGTGTTTAATTATGGTAGGCCGTGAACTTTTCAATTGACCTGCTATTAAGAGTAGTCTAATTTATCATAACTTTAAAATATTACGTGTTACAAAATTGAAAATTGTGTGTGTGTAATATTTGATAAAAATCCGTTTTAATTAATGTTTTTTTTAATATATATTTTAAAGTCTCCTTTTACCAACTATGAGTTTATCTGGACTGGGCCTAAAGTTTAGCGTGGGTTCCGAACCACGGTCCTCAGCATTAAGTCTACCGACGGGCGAGTAACCAACTATATACATCATCCCAGAAGACATCCGGTCTTACCCAGCCTGGTTACTGGCGTGACTGGGACCGACCATTTTCCTTGTCCGATTTTACACTCTTGCCTAGAACATTCACAAGTATTAAATAATCACAAACATAAATTTAAGATCATACACCAGTAGGATTCGAACCCGCGGCTATCGCAACAGTAGGAGGACCGTCCCATCGCCTTTGACACTGTGCCACCTAGCCGGCTGTTGTAGGAAAATGCCTCACAGTGTAATTAGAATTACGAGCTAATCATTTCATGGAATGATATTCTAACATTATTCTATTGTGCTTTTATATTATATTCTCCATCAATGCAAACAACTATAAAGTAAATACATATTTTATTGCATTCATCGAAAAAATATCCATGGTCCATTGGTTAATCTCTATAGCAGAATAATAATGCAAAAAACACTAGTTCGCTATCGAAAAACATGAGTATTATACGTGAAAAAGCCCTCATGAATGGGAAAGCGTATCGTTAACATCAATTCTCTTTGATTAACTATATCGTGTCTTCCACCATTTGTGTGTCGTGAATGGAAAAAATGTTAAATTAATTGTTTCGATTTTATATGTTTTTATGAAATGCGCTCGGCAGGATGGTTTTATACGCTTTCGTTATCGACGTTTTGTTTCGTTTCATTTAATATTTCTGATTAAAATAGTTGAAAGGTGTGGATTTTTTTTATTTAATAAATTGTATTGCCTGTATATCGAGTAAACGCTGGCTGGTGCTAATTCCGTATAGTGCAGTGTGTTCGGAGGGAAAATTGAGGTCTATTTTTTATTACTCCGTGTATACGAGGTGTACCGGAAAGTCATTACCGTTTTCTTTCTGAAAAATACGTAATTTATTTATTCAAAGTATTGGACCTTTGAGATCTCGCACAACTTTCATGCAATTTATGGATTCCATTCAAAAAAAATTATTTGTTCTTTGAGCAAAACCATTAATCGAGATATTTTCTAACTTTGGCCGGTGTTACAGTATGTCCCATTCAAGTACTTTTAACTATTCCTTGACCGGTTTTGTTTTATGAGATAGCACCTTAGTGTGCCATAAAATTACCTTACTGTGCCTTCGGATCCACTGTCGACGTTTTTCGATCAATTAATGATACAAATCGATCATTTGTTGTCGGTAGCGACCACTATTCATTGTTCCAACAGGATTGAGTAGTTCGTAATACACCACGCCACTCTGGTCCCACCAAACACAAAGCGTTGTTTTGCGATCAAAACGATTTAGACTTGGAGTCGATCGGCCGGCTTCGCCAGGTGACAACCATGATCTTTTGCTCTAGAGTCTTCAGAGTAAATTCACATTTCATTACCTATGATTCTTCGATGCAGAAATAACTTCTGATCATATCTTTGAAGCATCCTTCTTCCCATCTTTATTCCCTATTGGTCGTAGTCGGTTGATAATTCTTTTGGGTCACATTTAACGCTTCTGCTAATTGCTTTTGAGTTTGGGATGTATACTTTCAGCGGATTTTTTCATTTGCTTGAATAAGTGTAACGAGCCCGCAAATGCACATTTTCAGGCACGAAACTTGACATCTTCAATGAGGTATAAATCTATGACGGTGTTAATTTCGCATTATTTAACACGTATGGCTTTAAAGCTTCATGTTAGTAAAATAAAATGACATATTTGTTAAATTATAACACTTCAGACTTAAACCCATGGACCTATGTCAGAAAAGCCAGCTTCTCTTGAGGTATGTATCTGATGAATTCATCCAGGATTACCTTAGGTCATCCTTTTTCTGCTCTGCTTTATTGTATTCCTCCACTAATTCAAAATTATGGTCTTTTTTACTTATTTACTTCACGCCTTCTCCATCTCTATTGAATCCTTGGCTCTTCTGAGATATTTGAGTTCTGCTGCTTCTGTCTTTTATCTCTATTTAGCAGTACCCACGTTTTGCAACTGAATGTTAGGATAGTTTTGATGGTTATTTTCCTTTATTAGCAAACTTCCTCATTATAACGAAATACAAATTATTTTATTTTTCAGGTATTCATTTCCATCTTCTGACTTCCATTTCTCTTGATTTGTATAAACAACTTATGTTCAAAAGACAAATCGCTCCCAAGAAAGTTATGATTATAAAAGTGAAACTTCCAATTGGGAACGTCAGATGGAACCTAACAGTACTTAGTATTTCTAAGACTTAAAATATATACAAATACCCTTGTAGATCTCAGAAGATTAGTCTCTTAAAATATAACTTTTCTAAAATCCAGATTTTTTTTGAAGTGAATATTGCAGCCTGTGTCCACCTATTGTTGTAATATATCAAAAGAGCCAGGAACTTGTGTGCGGTCACTTCAGGATGAGTAATTTATAAGATTGGTGATGGTGTGACCTTGACTGGAGGTACCTATGAGTGTATGAGTATGTTTTCTGAATCTAGCTGAATCCTAGTTAAATTGCATTTTCTTCACACTAAAACACCTAAGAAAGGAATTTCACTATCCATGGTGAAATGTATATTGAAGATTCAGGTGAACTAGATACCGGTTGCGACTGTCCATTCCTTGTTTTTAAAATCTTCCATGAAGATGTTGGTTGTAATGGATATACTGTACCTAAAAATTTTTCTAGAATTGGAAATAGGTGGAGGGAAGACTTCGCTAAAATGAGGAACTGTTTCAAAACTAATGTGGGCTAAACTGGTTTATAGTTTAGTGTGATTGGGTTGAATACTTGACAAATATTTAATATTTCTAAAAGCTGCAACTCTTCGCAGATCAGGTTTGAAAAATCTTTAAATAGTTTCCGACGTAACATTGCCCATTCTTCTCCTAAATTATCCACCAAAAACCATGTACTCTATACATAAACACGGCTGTTTTTTTAGAAACAATGTAAACAATGATTGATTGGACCATTCCACATTCTTCCAATTATCAAGTGTCGAGATTTTACATGCGAATTTTCGACAGTACGGAGGACAGCAGAGAGACCTCGTTCTGGAAGACAAGGGACGTCTCGTAACGCTGAAAATGTGGCTTTGGTGTGCGATAATGTCGCAGAGTCTCCAGAAACATCAATTCGGCGTCGTGGTTCCCAGTTGCACATTTCTGCACGTAGTTTAAGGCGAATTTTGAAAACTGATTTGAAAATGTTTCCGTACAAAATTCAATTAGTCCAAAAATTGCTACTGAGAGATCCTGGTCAATGAGTTGAGTACAATGCAATTCTAAGACTGTCTTGTAAAATTGAGGATTTCTCGTCTAAATTGATAATGAGCGATAAAGCCCACTTTCTTCTCAGTGGCCACGTCAATAAACAGAACAGTCGATTTTGGGAAACACAGAATCCTCAATTAATTCATTAAATAAACTAAAAACTACTGTATGTTTTTTGAAAATAACCAAGGGGTTGCTGTTACTGTTACTGCTGAACGCTACCAAGGCATGCAGGGACTAGAGTACATGTGGTTTCAGCAAGATGGGGCCACAGCACACTCAGCTCGTTCAGCAATTCAATTATTGAATTGCGTTTCTCTACGAAGACTAATTTCGCGAAGTTACGATTTTGCATGGCCAGCCAGATCTCCGGAGTTAACAGCACCAGACTTTTCCTTATAGGACTTTTTAAAATCAAAAGTTTATGTGCATAAGCCCCAAACGATTCAACACATTAATGACAATATTCATAATGAAATTGAATAAACTCAGCCTTAAATGTTGCAGTGTGTCAAAAAAAATTCATTAAAAAGGGCCGAAAGTTGCAAAGCCAATCGCGGTCACCATTTAGCCGATATAATTTTTCAATCATAACGAAAAAATACACAAAAAAGACTGAGGAAATTTTTATGAAAATCAATCTTACTTATCTTTTCTTTGAGCAAAGTTATAGAGAATCAAAATGATATCGAGGCTTTTAACCCACGTTGTACGTAGCATTATTTCCACAGAAGCAATGTTACATTATACAACAAGATGCACTATATTGCGTGATATTTTGCATTATTTGTAGTATTTGCATTGCACTATTTTGTTAATCACCTATTCAATGATTCATAGTTTACAGCAAAAACTAAACTACCTTATTAAGAGCATATATAATAATTAATATTAACCGTGCTGAAGTCAGAACTGAAAAGTATAAGTTAAAATTAACAAAAAATTTATATATTAAAAATAAAGAAATAAATTGCCTTTAAATTTAAGGACCAATTAATTTCTTGGTGAAGACTATTCATTTTATAGATTTAATTTTCTACTTTTGCAGCTACAAAGAAAAAGATAAAGTTGGTATTATTTCGCTCGGTCTCGAGAAAACAATAATGCCATATAATTTTTTTTTCGTTTTCCTTCTCGATCGTTTTCCAGTCGTTCCATGTCCAGGTCTGATTTTCGGATCGATATATGGAGTTCGAAGAAAATCTAAACAATTACTTCGTCGAAGAGGCTCCCATTTTCTGTCCCATATTTATTTATTAATATAGAGTATATCAGAATATGTATTTTTTAAAATTTAATTTAAACTTTTTTATTTTTAGTCCTATAATTCTGTTTTAAAGTATTATTCGTCGATATATGCTACTTTTTTCTATCTTTCAGGCAATATACGATGTGTATTTTGAGGCTGTCTTCAGGTAGACCTATTTTTTGGTATCTTTGTAATAAGTGAAGTGTACTCAGAAAAGGTCACGACTCATATGTTGGAATACATAGTTATCAGAAGGAGCAAAGCCTGCGAAATACGGGGAGTATGGTAGCCCTACCAATTTTACTGTTTCTGAGTATGTTTTCGCTGTATATTCGGCATATGGTCGAGCCTTGTCATGCTGAAGAACATAACATTGATGTGTAATGGGTTCCATTAGGTTATAAAAACTCATAGTATGCCCCAGTAAGCTGATACTACTCCATGCAGAGCATTAGTTAGGAGCCGTTGATATTGATGCATGACCAGGTGGTCCCCATGGTTTTTCTCGATTTGAATTTTGTTTTTCGACTTAATTCATATGACACGAAAGATCCAAGCTTTGGATCATTCCCATGTTTTTCAAGTGATTAGAAATTGCTTCTTGTATTACTCCTATCAACTTTGTATATACTTTTGGCATTTTACATATCGGTCTTTAATTTTTTTAGCCATTCAGAACGCTTTTTTCTTGAAAGTCAAAATCGCCACTTTTAAGGCGTCTAAACCAGTATTTACATGTTGAAATCGAGAGTGCATGGAAAACTCAGATATTTTCAACGTACTAAAACAAGTTTTTGTTCACACTTCGACGAAATATGCTGAAAGTGAGGCTTATCATTGAGGCTTCAATATGGAGTTGGTTACAAACATATGCGATTTAAAATCCTGTGACGTCATCTATTGTAAGTCCTTTAAAATTAATTTATAGGTAATAATAATTATATTTATGTACAGTTGAGACTGATTTAGAATTAAATTTTTATAATAAATAATTGTAATATAATACAGTAATATTTTCTCTGTCATGTCACACCAACTTCTTTTGTAAATTGTTGAATGGTAAGAATTTAAACGTTGTCCAATTTTTATTTCTCCTTAAAAATAAACCATGCTACATAAAAACTTAGAATTAAAGGAGTTTCTACACTAAGTTTCAACAAACAACCTCTTTTTAGGGTACAATTGATTAACTAACTAAAGATTATATCTTCTCTGTTTTAACACACTGGAAAATTATTACCACTAAGATATTTTCCACAGAATCATTTCAGTTCAGTGTTCAAACATAAGTAACATCAGATTTTGCGTTGAGGACTCCGCAGTTTCTGCTTCTGCTAATATTACCGTGTCATATCATATAATGTTGTGGTGTAAAGTTACTGATGAAAAGAAGATAGAGTTATGGCCAAATACACTTGCCTGGGACACGCTAACCTTTATCATTTTGAAATTGGAATATATTTCTCTATGTTTGAGACGTAAGTATCGATTAACCAAATAATATTTTAAGAAAAGTAGAACTATTTAATGATATGTTACATTATTTTGTATAGTAGACCTTTATACTACACAAGTGACTTTATAAGTCTGTACAGCATCCAAAAACAGGACGCAGTACAGGTCTTTATACTCTAGAAACTTTTCAGCTACATATGTTAATCGATGTACTTGGACAACTGTTGAATGACACTTCTGAGCCAAAGTGATGTGACGATATCAGTTTTTTTTGCTCGATAATAGGTTCAAGGCGTTTTAGAATTATTTTCTCAAAAGCTTTACTCCTAACAGGCAATGATTCCGCTTGACTTAGATTTTTACCAGATTTATGGTATCATTGTAACGTTAACAGTTTCCATACATAACCTGTAATCTTCAATAAAACTTTTCTGCTGAAATATGCTTCTCGCATATGTTGATTTTTTACAACATATAACATTTTTAACACAATAAGTCAAGTGATTCATATCACTTAACAACAAAACAGACCAGTCACCATATATTGATAGCAGTTGTTCATTTAAAAATAATGTAAATAAATATTGCAAGGATCAGTCTGTTATCTATTAGAAAATATTTGCCATTAAGTATGATGTAACAGAATATTTTTCTTCTTCAGTAAGTGATCTACTGTACAGTTAATAATCTAAATCTTATTCTAGATGCTATTTTAACTTATTTTAAAATCTATCCTAACTTATTCTAATAACTATTCTAGCTTATTCTAGAGATTATTAAATCTCACTCTATGTGTCTATTAATCAGTTCGTATGGTAGTCTGCGTTTGAATCTACGCACTTCACTGTCATCGCGCACAATGAAATGTTTGGCGAGTGCATTGGGATACACTAATAGTTTTTCATAGTACTTCGCAATAACTCTCCGAGTCACACTCGTTATAGGGATATAGCGCTGAATCAGCTTGTTGAATACGTAATATGGGGCATCGACGATGAGTCGCAACACTTTATTCTGGAACCTTTGAAGGATATCTGTGTTAGATTTGCTAGTAGTACTTCACAGTTCAATACCATAGGTCCAAATGGATCTAAGTATTGACTTATACAGCAAAACCTTTTTATCTAATGATAATTTAGATTTACGCCCTATCAGCCAATACATTTGGTTTAGTTTAAGCCCAAGCTGTTTGTGTTTTGTCACTATATGTTTTTTCCATGTCAAACGTCAGTAAATTTCTCATGTGGTAGATATATTTTAAAGGGGTTTTAAGAAAGTCGGATTAAATACTGTCTTTAAATGTTTAGAGAAAACTTCCGCCTTATCTTTATCATTCCTAGCCAAGGTATTGTCAATTTTAATGAGTGGATAATGTTGTTGAGGTCTTTTAATTTTTTTTATTAGTTTCCATAGAGAATATTCCCCAAATAGTTTCGAATTCCCCTATTTTGTTCCATATTTATTAGTTCTTTCAGCTCTTTTGTACCTTTATTGAATTTTCTCTTGTTTTCTTCTGTTCTGATTTGTCGCCAGGTTTTCCGTAGTTTTCTCTTTTCGACAATTTTTTGTTTAATTATAGATGAAATATAATTAAACTTTTGATATGTCGCACTATTGCGTGTTGCGTACCATGCGCCCTCTTGTTTCGATTTTGTTAAATTTTTGACTGCTATTTCTGTTTTGAGAGGTACATTTAGAGATACTATACTGCCTAATTTCAGTCTAGATAATGGCCAGTTGATTTTGGTGTTATGCAAATAAGGTGGTTTTGTTTTGTTGGGAATATTTGAGCACACGGTTATAATAACTGTTGAGTGATCAGATGATAGATCGAAGCATGATTCAGCTTTGCAAGCTTGCGTGTCAATATTTTTTGGAACTGGATCTACTCACCAGTAGAGATATGCTGTAAGTTATATGCCTTCATTGCTTTGACCATTTCTCTGCCTTTTGCTGTTATTAATCTAGAACCCCACATTATATGTTTTGCGTTATATTCTCCTCCGGCAATGAATCTATTACCCAACGTGTTAAAGAAACCGTGGTATTGTTCTGCCTTGTTGTTGTGTTTAGGTGGACAATAGATAGACACTCATTGTTAATGGCCTTTGCACTTCTTCAATGGTTACACTGGTGGCTTGTAAATATTCCTCGCTGAATTTCTCTATTTCGCAGTGCTTTATGTTTTCTCGTATAATTATAGATGTTCCTCCATGTGCTTTACCAATTGGGTGTTTTGTATGATACAGCTTGTATTTCGGAATCCGTAAATAATTTCTCTCAATGAATTATGTTTTGGATACCATCATGATATCAATTTTTTATTCATATAAGAACATTTCAAGCTCCCTGGCATGCTGCTGGAGTCCATTAGCATTCCGTACGACTGAACTCGAATTTGCCCAAATTTCCACTATATTTTTTTCATATAACCGCCAAATTAAAAATATTGTTTAATATCTAATACTAGCCATAATTATATTTACCATTACAATATAAATATCACTAAAACAAACAAAAAAGTTATTATATAGCAATTAGGTTACCATCATAGCTATAAAGAGCAAATAATAAGCATTTCATAGCGGAATTAGACCCTCTTCTTCATTATGTTCTAGCTGCCCTTTCATACCCCAAAAAGTTTTAATTTATGTTCGTTATTTAAAATCCTTGAACTGATAAAATATAATTAGGTTAATTGTTATCTTAAATCGAAATAAGCTCCTGAAATAGCATTTATTTTTAATTGCGTTATAGCGAGTATAATCAGGTTAAAAATATTTTTAGTATAACGTTAAGCTTATGAAAGTAGAAAGTATGAAAATAATAATCTTATTATAATTTTAATTAAGTAATAATTCGCCTTGGATACAATATAATTAAGGTAATCATTTTAATATTTTTATTTGTTTTTTGAATCATCATTATTTTCATCTTCGAACATACTTAGGGAAATCAATTTAATACCAAGGAGGTCGTATCTTGAGGTATTTTAGATGAATCAACTATAAATGTTTGTTTAATCAACTAAATCAATTTATAATAATTTTCTTGTAAAAAGATTGAAACAATTTTTAAGCAATTTAACGTGGCAGTTTCTAGTCTCATTTTATTTTATATTTCAGCGAGTCTTCTAAATTGTTGAACTTTATTGGTGTTAAATTTAGCTTTCAAACTAATAGCAGCCGATTTCACATTTTTCACATTTCAAAAATGTTTAAGATCTGTTCTGTGACGTAATCTTTGTGCTTTTAGGTCTGGTGAATCCGAAAATGGTTTCCTTTTTATCATAGGACGATATTTTTGTTGACAATTTGAAAATGATATTAAACAACTTATTACATTACAATATACTTAGGAAGGGAGTATATTTGAAAAATATTATTCTATTTACAAACCATTAACAATGCACTTTTTTAAATTTTAACGTCTCTTTTTATCAGCGTGGGTTTACCTGGAATGGATAGAGTTTAACGTGGGCTCCGAACTACGGTCTTCGGCATTAATCCTACCGACTCGCGAGTGACCAACTTAGAAATCATCCAAGAAGACATACGGTCTATTCCAGCCTGTTTACTGGAGTGATTGCTATCAGTTTCCTTGTCGAATTTTGCACTCTTGCCTAGGACAATTACAAATTTTAATTAATCACAAATATAAATTTATGATCATGCCCCAGCAAGATTGGAACCCGCTACTATCGCAAGAGGACCGCTATTTCGCCTTGGTCGGCCGGCTAATAATGGACATGATTTACGTTCACAAGCGCATACTAAAACCTTTTGTTTTTCTTGGTCTCCCATGGGATCTTCTTTCTACAGAGCTTATGGGAAGGGTCTGGAAGGTTTTTATAAGGCGTCCAACAGCAGCGTGATTAAAATGCTCCATTTCTCTTAGTATACTATCTTAGTATACTTATCTTAGTATATCATCTCTGTAATGTCCCGGTAAAACCGTTCACCTTGTTCTTCATTAAATCAAACGTCCAATATTTGTGTAATAAACCAATTAATGATCAAGTAATGACTTACCAGTTCATCTGGTATAAGTTCTGGTACGGTGTAGCACAGAGTTGTCCTGGTACCATCACGGGGATAATATCAGCTAGCACTGTTAGTTCTATTCTAACATTATGAACCTGATCTATTGCTTAACGTGAACCTAGTAGCTGAAAATGTACTTAAGTATAAAGGATTAAAAGAACTCAGGAGATTAACCGTTCGGAATCATGTTATACATCTGTCGTAACAGTGGGAGAATTATTTTTTCGCCTTCCTCATTGACTTAACAGGTCAATTGAAAAGTCCCCGGCTTGACACATATATGGCGCTAATAGAATTAAAGCAATATGTTCTTTAGTTAGCCCTGTCCCTCAAAAGATGCGAGTATAAATTTGACAGCTGTCAGATCACTAGTTTGTGGATTATAGCATTTTAAGTGAAGCAACACTTGTTATTGTGAAAAAAATCGATAAGAAGGAATTTCGCCTATTGATAAAATATAGCTTTTTGAATGGAAAAAATACAATTGAAGCAAAAACTTGACTTGATGCCGAGCTTCTGGATACTGCCCCAGGAAAATCAACCATCAAGGATTGGTATGTTAAATTTAGACGTGGAGAAATGAGCACCGAAGGCGGTGAACGCAGTGGACGCCCAAAAGAGGTTGTTACCGACGAAAACATTAAAAAATCCACAAAATGAATTTGAATGATTGTTAATTGAAATTGAATGAAATAGCAGATATTCTAAAGATATCAGTTGAACACTTAAATCATATAATTCACGAATTTTTGGGTATGAGAAAGCTCTGTGCAAAGTGGGTACCTCACGAGCTCACTTTTGACCAAAAACAACGACGGGTTGATGATTCGGAACAGTGTTTGAAGATGATCAAGCGTAATAAATCCAAGTTTTTGCCTCGATATGTGATAATAGATGAAATATGGCTCTACTATTTCACTCCAAAGCCCAATCTACGGTCATCCGAGCGGACTGCACACGATTATTAATTAATAAAACGTGAGAAAACGCGATACTCGGCTGGCAAGGTTATGGCGTCTGTATTTTGGGATACGCAGGGAATAATTTTCATTGACTACCTTGAAAAAGGATGGGCCATCAATAGTGACTATTACTTGGCGTTATTGGATCGCTTTTGACCGATAAACGGCCGCATTTGAAGAAGAAGGAGGTGCTAATTCACCAAGACAATACACCGTATCACAAGTCAGTGAAAACGATGGCAAAAATTCATGAATTGGGCTTCGAATAGTTTCCTCATCCACCGTATTCTCCATATATGGCCCACAGCGACTATTTTATGTTCTCAGATCTCAAAAGAGTTCTCGTTGGGAAAACATTCCGTCGAATGAAGAATTGATCGCCGAAACTGAAGCCTATTTTGAAGTAAAGAATAAACCGTACTACAAAAGTGGTATGGAAAAGTTGGAGGGTCGTTATAATCAGTGTATTACCCTTAAAGAGATTTATATTGAATAAAAAAAACTAATTTTGCTAAAAAAATGTGTTTTATTATGGTAGGCAAGGGACTTTTCAGATAACCTGTTACCTGTTATTTTACTTTTTAATAATTTTTTAAAGATGATTTTTGAAGATTAACAAAGGTGAGTTAATTACCAAGCCGAAAACCTAAAGGGAAATAAAAGCAACATAAGAAATATGTAAAACTAACTATATTAACAGTCGTGATCAATTATTACTATCACGGTTTGTACTCGAACGGACAATTACGTATTTGTAATTCCCCTGCTATGATTTATAAAACATCATTTGCCGTTAATTATGCAATCGCAATGATAAAACTGACAAAACGGGACCCGGATAATTTAGGATCTATTAATTTGCTTGGTCGGCAGAGTGAGTAGTAATAATTAATACAGTTTAGGCTTTGAATATACGGCCGTACATTTTCCCGAAATGTATTATTGGGTAGGTCTTTTGGGTGCTCTAATCATACTCGTATTTTGATCAGAAGAAAAATGAGCCGATCACCATAATTTTTTAACCGTGTGTTTCCAGAGTTTTAGTACTTTTCAAATGAAGAAAGAAGTAACATTTTATTTTTACAACTCTTAAAAATCGTGGTCGTTTGTTAAAATACCAGGTTCTGTTTTTCTTCTGTTTCTCATTACAGTTAGTATTTTTTTATAAAAATAAATTATTAGATTTGCTTGAAGCTCTTTGCGGAAAACTCTTCTTTTTTGTCTTTTTTAATTAGTTTAACAGATGTCGTCATTTCGCGACTATAAAACGGTAGGGTGTTGATATAAAGAGGACAGAGATAGACCTAAAATGTATATAAAAAATAATAAATAAAATACATTCATAACAAAAGCAGATGGACTTAAAATATAAATGGTGTATATACAATAAAAAAATGGACACAAATAAAAATCAACAAACACAACCATGGCGAAATAGAGATTCTATCCAGACAGCTCACACTAGCACCCACACTGAAGTGGTAATGGTTATATGGTCAGGACATTTATCTCAGTATAGGCTAGACTCTATGACGATAATGGATTTCTCGTAGAAATCCGAGAAATGTCTCTATATTTTCTCCTGTTAAGGAATTGTTAATGATTTGCAGCTCATACAGAGCTCTAATCTGGGTGAGTGGTGAACAGTCGCTCAGTATGACAAAAGGTACAGTGAGCAGGCGGGTTTAAAGTTGTCACGTGACTGTGCGAGAAATCACAGTCATCCAAGTTGATTGACGGCTTGATTTAGATCCTTCCATTCGCAAGTAAACAAATGATTCATCAACCGTCCATCTGTTTGAAAATTTGAGCTTTGTTTTTGTCAAGTAAGACTTCATTAATGCAAGTAATTAAATGTCTTCGAACTTTTTTGCTGCTTCAAGCTGTTCTTCAAATTGTTGGAATCAAAACCGAAAATGCGTCTGTAACGGATACCTTTATCATACTCGTATTTTTATTTAAGAGAGAATTGCCATGTTATTTATATTAATTTATATTTATAGTATGTTCATTTCCATGATTTTTTAACTCCAGTATTATTTTTATATATGTTTATATTGCATAATTTTTTAACTGTTAATTTTGATTATAACAATGATAATATAGGTTGAACAATTACAAAATTCAATTTTGTTATTTAAAACATTATATTTGGATGCTAAGGGAGATTTTAATTTGAAAGGTCCAAGTGTTCGTTGAATAACTAAATATAACTCAATGACGTGGTTTTAACAGGACAAGGCCAAACAGGAATCTAGATATCATAGAATTTAATATCATGTCGGATATTGCACCGAGTTGTACCATGGTGCATGAACTTGTCCCGTCCCTATTACTTTTAATGGGGTAAATCTGATTTTAAGAAAGTTTTGTCACAGTGAGTTGGTTCAGTTCCTTGTCTGGAAATCTCAAAAGCTGTAAAATTTAAAGATAAAAACCATATTGATATCACTGACTAGTGTACAAACTTATTCAATTAAATTATAAATATATGAAAAAGATCGGAATATCATGTACCGTCATTATTATGACCAACCCATGGAAATGTTTTCAAAAATTCCTGAAAAATTATTGATAAACCACATATTAAGAGTATTTATAAAATATCTAAATAATATAATGCTAGATAAAATAAACATTATAATTTGAGAAGTAAAATTATTATACAAAATAGAAAGCAACTAAGAAATTCTAGGCAGCTTGGTATTTACTCACTTTAGTTGCATTTGTACTGTTTATACTATATTATTGCTAATAATTCGTTTGGTATATCTGTAAAAAAAATATTATTAATTATATCTACATAAATGCTCATGCATTTTCTGATCAATTTCACGTATATCTATGCATACAAATCTTCAACACTCTAAAATACTTTATACACCACATCTAAAATTCATGGATTTTCTACAGTTATCTGATATTAATTATTACTCACCTTTAGTTTTTTTCGCTCTTATCTGTGTTGGTAATTGTCGGCATAGGGCCATAAACCCACAACAAAAAGTTTCATTCAGTTGCTCTCACTCTCACAATCAGAATCACCGTTGAAGTCAATTACCGAATTGTTCATTTCTAACGAACACTTGTTCAACTCTTGTTTATGATTCATCATTTGTCAGTTTTTTCTTCTGTCTATCTGTGTCTATTTTCCTCTATATATCTTCTGTGGCGTTTATTCCAACCGATGGTGTTCTTGTAGACACCTTTTTACGTTCTACAGTATCACTTTTTTCAGGCTTGTTTCTAAAACAACGAAATTATATAAAACGTAAACATTTAAATTTATTTATCTATTGAAACTATCTTATTGAAACAACAACCGAATTAGAAAAACTTTCATAAAACTTTATTTTAAAGTGAATTTATACAATTTAGATTTTTGTGTCCCTTCATCGTTAAATTCCAAATAAGGTTATTGTTTGAAAATTGAATAGAAAAATAGAGTAAGGAGAGTTGTTACCTTCTATTCTGATGATCATTTGTCACTCCTTCTTTAAAGGCAATGCGAATATTCTTCACGTTTGTTCACCATGATTGATGTCTGGTAAGAGGGCGCGTTGTCGTGATCCAAAATTCAAAATTCTTCTGATTAAAAATCTGTTTTTTTGGTCAGTTTTTTCTTCTGTCTATCTGTGTCTATTTTCCTCTACATATTTTCTTCGTTTATTCCAACCAGTGGTATTCTTGTAGACCAAAATCACCCAAAAATTCATTCTGTTTTAGATAAATGAGAAAATAACTGCTATTTGTATTTTAGTATTTGGTTTAAAATGTGATAAAGTGCATTTCATTCCACTAGTATAATATAAAAACATCTTATAATACATTAAAAGTTTTTTTTTATCACTATAAATTTCATAACCTATATTATATTTCATGACAAATAAAAATAAAAGAAAACAAGACCTCATTCAGTAACGTAATTGTTCAAATATACTTCCAACTCTATATATCGATCTGAAAATCGGGATCTGGACATGAAAGGACTGGAAACGATCGAGATAGGAACTGGAAAAAATTATATGGCTTTATTGTTTCCTCGGAATCTGGCGCAATATTGCGGATTTATTGTTTTTCGTGTGGCTGCAATGGGAGAAAATTAAATCTGGAAAATGAATGGACGACATCCTCCAGGTGGATGGGAATCTAGTTTTCGACGAGAAACATACTATTACCTCAATCGGTAAGGTTGTATCTGTAAATCTTGTTGAAAAATAAATTAGTTACTAAAATTAATTTTAAAAAAATCTCTATTATTTTACGCCCGTTAAAAGTTATATTATATATTGTCTTCTCTTTGAACCGCGTATATTTTTGCTCGAAGTTCAACAGCTTAGGAACCCATCGCGCCCATATTCTGCGATATTGAAGGTGTTCGTGGATGATGCATTAACAATACTGATTCCGAATTGAGCTGAAATGCCTCAAATATTCATCTTACGGCCCTCCAAAATGAGTTCTTCTACGCGGCTAATGTTGTCTGGTGTGATGCTGGTTCGCAGTCGACGATCATGCGGCTCATTATCGACGGTTTCGCGATCATCCTTGAATACTGTGGCCCATTTAAATACGCAGCCTTACTCAAGCACTCACTACCGAGCTGATTTCGCAAACAAAGCAAAATTTCCATCTTTTCAACGTCTTCCCACACTAAAAACCAGTGACAGTACATTGCGCTACGGCGATCGGCACTTGATGTTTACTGTGGTGGCAGCACGCGTGCGAAACATGCGCTCCCGACGAAAACTATGACACACTGTTCGTAAGGGACCGAGTTATCACATACTCAAGATACGACCTTCAAAACATACATGAGCGCCTATATATATCTACAGCGTTTGTTTACATCATATTTGAACCACCCTCGTATATAACATTCCCATCTAATTCCAAATTACCCGAGAAATTTGTGGATGCCATCCCAACAAAACTCTTTGTCCTTTGAGCAAAACTATTCATCGAGCCATTTCTAATTTCTTTGAATTTGGCGATGTGTTGATCTGCAACTGTGTCCTCATTGATGCGAAAAGTTTATAGTCAGGTGAGACAAGATCTGGAGAATATAGCGGGTGTGAAAATATATCCTATCTGAGTACTTTTAACGCTTCCTAGACTGGTATCGTACTGTAAAATCACTTTATCGTGTATTCGGGCTCATTAGGGTCGTTTTTCGGTCAATGCATGGTTCAAATTAATCATTTGTTGTTGGTAGTGATCGCTGTTAGATGTTTTAGCGGTTCATGATGCACCATGCCACTTTGTTGCTCCAAACAGGAAGCATTGACTTTCAACCGAGACGATTTGGCTTTGTAGTCTATCGGTGGGTGTTCGTCGGGTGATAACCATAATTTTTTGCGTATAGGTTTTTAAAAAATAAATCGATTTTCATCACTCGTTACTATTCGATACAGAACTGACATCCAATTATGCCTTTGAAGCAGCATTTCACAGACGATTTGTCGATTTTGGATTTATCTGCCACACATCTTTAAATCTTGAGTGATTAAACTAGTAGTTGTTTATTATTGCAGTATAAGTTACACCATAATTAACTTTAGTAGAAGCACTATCAAATTTGAAAAACGTGGTTTGAGTAAACTTGTTAAAAACTTATCTGTTAAAAATGTCCTGAAAATTGATTATTGGAAAAACCCACTCAAAAGGAAAAATACTGTATGACAGCATTTATCATCTATATTACTTTGATTTATTAACGTCTGGTATAATAAGGCTCAAAATGCCAAATCAATGAAAATTAATTAATTAATTAATTAATTAATTGCTAGGCGCAAGGTTCATTTATTGTATTGTCTTAGTTAATAATTATTTTTTTATAACATCTTTATTAGATACGCTTAGTACAATCTTAATTATTATTATCATTACAATTAATTTACTACTACTTTTCCTATGTGCTTGGATTAATTAACAAGCAAGACGAGTGCGAGAAAATACATCAGTATGTATTCCTCAATTATAAAATTATAATTATTTATTAATTATTAACTTATAGCTATAATTTACACTAATAATACACACTAAATGTTCACACAAGTTCGTATGGTTTTGTTCGTTTCAATATCCTGACTTCCTGCGCGCTGTCCAGCAGTTGTATTGCTTCCACGTTAGTATGATTTAGTAATCTTCTTTCGTGTTTCAAGGCGAAATCCTGCACAACTTCGCAAATCCATTTGATTTCCAGGTCATCGTGCAGTTCTTCGTTGGTTACATAGCGATAGCCATTGGTAATCAATCGAAGAACCTTGTTTTGACAGCAGTGTATATTTGCACCCCATAGATCCAAATTGGCTATTGGCTAGTTAATAATTATCTATAAAAAAAATAAATTTCATGTGAGAGAATACACTTATGGCAATGAATTGTTTTAATATCAATCAATTGTTTTAAGATATAATCCTATCAGGTGTATCCTGTAAAGTTTCGCTTCTCAAGTCTAGTTTTGGCCCTTAATGTGTACTTGTAAAATCTTTTTCACTATAAATAACACTACAATCTTCTAGAACCAATTCAAAACCCTATTGAAATAAGAATCGAATTAGAAAAGCCTTCTTGAAACTTCATTTTAGAGTGAATTGAAATTACTTTTGAAACTAGCAAATGATCTATACAAATTAGGTTTTTGTGTCCCTTCATTGTTAAATACCCAATAAGGTATTGCTTGATAAATGAATAGAGAAATAAAGTAAGGCGAGACGTTACCTTCCATCCAACGGATTCATTATTCGTCATTTGACACTTTTTCTTTAAAGGCAATGCGGACAGATCTCTCTCAGCTCGAAGGATAAGAAAGGAATTCTTCTGTTTTTTTCTGTTTGTAAATATCTATTTTCTAAAAACATAGTAGGAGAAAAGGAGTCTTTAACAGCTCTGTTTTCTTCCTCCAGTAGATACCACTCAAGCTTCACCAGAATATACATATTATAGTCTAAAAATGGGGAACATATTTTATAATATAATGTATTTGAAATTAGTTGAGTGTTTATAATAACATATTTGTTGAACGTTAACTTCAATTGAAGACGTTTATGAACGATCAGATCAAGATCATTTTTCTACCACATCACTATAAAGTCATGTGTGGCGTTCAATCGCCGCGCCAGTATAGATAAAAGTTCCGCCAACTTATCAACGAACATAATTGTGACTATAATTGTAAGTGGACTTAGATAGTAAGCAATTTCTGGTACTACTTTCAAAGAATCTATTACCATAAGCCGAGAGAAAACTATTCTATGATAAAAAATAAATAAAACCGAGTCACAGACCAATGTTTGAACGAAACGTTTTACTATTTTCTCACGTCAGGTCGAAGGAAATGCGATTATGATGTTAGTGCGCGCTTTCCTCGTCTAATTACTCGAAAGCGGCGATTAAATCTCGGACGTCCGACCAGTGCGGACACCGAAAGTTGATTAAGGAAGCCGATGCATTATTTTGGAGGGGCTTTTAATAATAAAAACGTCACCGAAGGCGGTCATTTGCGTGATCGGTCGGCCCTTTCTCACGGCTAGCCCCTTCAGCTCGATCATTCTCGGACAAATTGAACACGCAATTTCTCTGGATACTCGCGGGAACGCTTTAGATGTTAATCGTCGTAAAGTGGTCGGTATGCATGAATATATGTCTCGAAATTTACAATGTATTGTAAATCTGGAGGAAATATTGGACGACCAAAAGTTTAACCTCTTTTTCTTGTAAAAATAAAATAAATTATATATATATATATATATATATATTGCCAAATTCAGTTTGTAAAAACGTAAAATTCCTTTTAAATACGAGGCGGATTTTAATTTCTCATTTTTCTAACTAGCATTACAATGACAGTCTGATACGTCCAACTATAAAATCCGACTTATGTTGGTATTGGTCGACATCATTGTTATATGTCTGCAAAATTATTTAAATTATTAATGATAATAATCACAGGTTATAAACCGATAAAAGTTTTCTTGGCGCTGGTTTTGATATATTTTAGAATGTTGTTTAAAATATGTGATAAAGCTGATCAAAAATGCCAAGGCCATTAAATAGCCTGAGTCAGAAACTGATTTTGTCTCTACTCAGTTACTTCGAACAGGAACGAGATCATGGGGACCCCCTCTTGTCAGTAAATTACGTTAGAGTGGTGAATATTTATACTATTAATTATAAAGTTGATGTATTTTTAATAGAAATATTTATAGCATATTGCAGCTATACTTAATATCAATATTGATAATATAAGCACTGAATACAAAAAACGGCACAAAACAAAGCAGGTAACGAATTAATCATCAATATTATTTGACACAATATTATTTTTAAAAGCATACAATAAAATTAACAAAGAACAATTATTTCAATTTATGTGTTTAGAAGGGACATGGATATTTGAAGATGAAAAAAACGGGCCACCCTTTGCAGAATGATAATAAACAGCGTAAAGGCAATAACAGTTGACGGAAAAAGGAAAACTTTTGGCACAAAATAAATGTTGTTATTCATATTCATAATCTAAGGAATTATATCTCGAATTTTAAATAAATTTACGAAACTGGTTGTCGTTGCTTAATTTACTTCCTAGTTTTTATAAAGTACACGTGCCAATTAAGACGAGAGAGGATTATTATAGTCCCGGTTAATCTAATTAAATAATTTATTCTGATATTAAAATATTCCAGTCTTTAGATCTCAGTCTTAGTGAAGAAACTCTCAAATAACAAGAAGTGTATGATCAATTTCTATACTATGTCTATATTTGTATATTTTTTCTATATCTATATCTATTTAATATTCCCTTTTATATGTTAACATTTGGCGGTATTGCAAAGCGTGGTTTTTTTGGCTTTCCGGTTCTCGGAGGCATTTATTCAATACATATTGTTATTTTATTTCATCCCGAGATAATGCAGCAAATGGCTTGTGAACCTATAAACTATGTTTTATATATGACAGTGATATTGATTCCATATATATTTTAATTGAATTTATTTTTAGGATACGTAATTTTTTTTGCCAAAAATTAACTATGCTTTTAAATGGCTAAAAAAGTAAATATTTAACTTAGGTACGCATGAGTTCAAATCAAATATACTATCTAATTTAATTAAACCTATACCATCTAATTTGAACAAAAACTTGATTAAAAATGAAGACATGATGTATAAGAGTTTTTATGTTGGATTATTTTCAGGGTGAACAATTCGAAAACATTATAATGAAAAACAAAAATGAATAATTCGTTTTTAAAAATTATAACATGGAACGCAAATGAGCTAAATCAGCGAGTTCGGGAACTAAAACTATTTCTAAGAACAAATAACATACATATAGCTCTTATATAGGAGACTCATTATTCTAAGAAACACTACGTTAAACTATGAGGTATGATTCATATGTTACTAGATAGTACACTGCAGCGAATCGGCTGGATACGGAATCGCTCTAATTAAAAAACAGAATATACATCATTTCCAACAAGACTAGATCAAAAAAGATATACAGGCTACGATAGTTAACATTGAAAAGAGTGGTGCTGAGATAAATATAGGTGCAATATGCTATCCATCAATATAGAAAATAATACAACAATACGGAGATCTATTTTTAAAATTAGGACGATTTATTCTTATGATTAATAGCACCTGAAAAAAGAAAGAATTACTCGCTGCAATTAATATTGTCAATTGTACTATATGTATTATTATTGTATTAATATTACCAATTGTACTGTAATATTCGGGGCCTGAACGCATTTGCTGTCCCACCGACAGTACTAAAGGGCCAGACCAACTGGACTTTTACATTTCGAAAAGTATTTGATGAGATACATCAAACACAAATCAAAAACTTGTGCGAACTATTATCTGATCACACTCTAATATTTTTAGTACTAGTGGCAACAATTCTGAAAAAAAACAAAGAAGCCTAATTCTACTAACAAATTTATTTACTCAGAAACGTTTAGACCTATATGCAGGAACAAATCAGTTTAAATGTAAGACTCAAAAGTATCTTGAGCAGCAAACCCGAAATCTACTTCAACAAATTCAGTCTGCTGCAAAATAAGCGACCCCGAAACTTCATAGGGAAGTTTTAAATTAAAAACAAAAACCTATAAAACTAATTTATAGGTCTGATAGGTTTAACTATAGGATCCTAAACTGTCAGTGATAAATTGGTATAAATATTATCAGTTTAAATAATACAATGTAAAGCTAATTAATTAAACGATAATATTATTCGATTCATTTTACCAGTTTTTGAAAATCTCGTTAGTATGTAATAATATATTTGCACTAATAACATCGCAGCCTTACTATAAATGCCTGAATGGGATCGTTTCGGAACGCTTAATTTTGTTAAGCTAATATTGATTAAATTATCATTTATACGTGCAGCTTTATATGTAATTTTTTATGAAGTGGTTGAAATGATTCAATGGGCAAAGGATTAAATAGGTTTAACGAAAATTATTTTAAAATTCGACTAGTATTAATTTAATAGAGGAAAATAGCCTCTATGCTAGTGCTAGAGCTAGTGCCATTTCTTTATATTTTTATATAATGGAAATTTAGACCTATCTCCTGTAAATATATAATTAAGAATATATAAATAATTAGTAAATTAACAAGTTTGGTCGAAACATAATACAAAATACATTCGAATAAAGTAATAAATAACTGTTATGTTAAACACATTATCACAAACTCAAGATAACTTCCAATATTTTGGTACTCTATTTGATGAACCAATGAAAATATAATATATTTATCTTCCTACAAGAAAGAGGGAAAGAGTTCAAGAATATATTTGAAAGTGACAATCAGTATCGAAGGAAGTAATACTCAACAGTCTTAATCATTCTATTTAAATAACAAAGAGGAACTTAAAACCAGTAACATTTATATTATATACACAACCTCAAAACCTGTTAATAGTGGATAAACGTGTAACTACAATTCACATTTTTTCGAACTTTCATTATAGCTTGTTGAAGTTTATTAGCTTCTGTCACAATATCAGTATCGTCGATATCGACAATACGTGGATTACTTAAAAATCGCGAGTATACTATAAGTAGTAACAATATTACAGCATCTATAGTCTATTCAAAAGAACAGTGAACCCACGTTCTAATAAAAAATAATTTTAAAAAATGATATCGAATACAATTTATTTTAAGATTATAGTACATCTAGTGCATATATTATCGAAGAATTTAAAACTACAAGTAATTATACAGCCACACTAATTTATAGGTTAGAGTTCTTTTATTATATTTACATTAATTTTTTTCCACACTACTATATGTAAAGTTCTAGGCGCGTTTTTTATGTAGTGGTATCCTCCGAAGGTCTAATCCGCCTAATTAACAATTATTTATCTGAGTAATGTATTTTACTTTTATTAGAGAGCATACTTAGTTCTTGTTTCATTCGATGCAATGCTTCCTTTTAGAGTCATTTTGATATTCTTACTTGATAAAATTGGTTAATCTTACTTGATAAAACTTTATCAATCACTGCATTCTCCTTAATCCATTTTGGCATATCTCCAAAACAGTATTATTTCTCTCCTCATGCATTCTAAACAATAAAACATATGCAAATAGAGCTTTTAAACTCTATAATACAATTTTCCAGAGTTAAACTATATTGATTATATACTGACCTTTAGTTGATTCCCCTTTCATCGCCCTGTCTTGGTAACTGTCAGCGTTGAATCATAAACCAACATTGAACTTTATGTTCTATTCAATTACTGTCACTGTCGGAATCACTACTCATGTGAATAAGCTGTTTATTTCCAATATATCAAAAAGTTGCTTAGAATTACACCATTTCGAATATCTTTCTCAATGTGTCTTATCGAGCTGATCCAAACCGAAGGTTGTCAATAATACTTCTTTCCATAAATCCAGACAGGTTTGGTTTGAATATACTTGAATATCTATTGTAATAATTCTTTGTAATACCCCATGTTAACTCAATTGAATTAAATATATGGTAATATGGAAGAAGACATAATAGTCTGTGGACATAACGTTCAACAATCTGATCTACCATGTATATTTCCTCATTTTTATTTTTAAAAAAGCGTTTGCGTTTCTACAACATAAAATGCAATTAAATATTTCCTTTATATTTACCGATTAACAATTTGAAATAGTTCATTCTTTGACATGCTTTCTGAAAGATTTATTTTATGTACTTTAACCCTTGGACTTAGATGAAAGCGCTAACTCTGCACCAGGAATAAAACGTATTGCCAACTTGGCAATGATTCTCGAAAAGATAGACATCTTTAGGGGAATGGTAGTTGTATTTTCGACGCTTGAGTATAAGTTTTTTTTTTGACAGCTTGCTATACTTCCTAGAGATCAAATCATTTTTTCCCAAAGCTACTGTTGATTTGCGAGTATTAAGATCTATAAGTACTACTGTAAAAGTAATACCGATAAACTATTTTCAAAAACTTTTTTTGATATCGTCGAAGGAAGGATGTTTTGGAAGGATTCAGTTTCATGACATATTCCATGACTGTTAGTGAAAACTCACATTCCAAGAGAAGAATTTTATTTAAAAGGCAGTTCGCTGATTTATCATAAAAGGGCTAACCACAGACAAAGAGCTCGATCTCCCATTACGGTTTCTCATATCTAATTTATCTTTTAAGATGTAACGTTTTTGCTTGGACTGTTGAAGTTGGCATTATAAACCAAACCAAACTACGATACTGTATACTAATTTATACATCATAAGAATACGCAGAATTCAATACATATACTATTTCATATGCTATTATATTTATTTTTACACTCCTTCGGCCTTTCGAAAACTTATAGCCGATAGTTTTTATGTAATATTCCAAGACGGTAACTGTAAATATATTATTATTAGTTCAACTGACGTCCGTAGATATCTTCAGTAATAGATTGATTCAGTTTTAGTAGCTCCTTATACACTGTATCATACTGCATGGATGCTCTACTGCTGCATTTCACCAACTACATAGCAATATTTTATAATCATATATATTCTGCTTCGATGTTGATTGACGTGGTGGATCTAGTTTTCATCGACAGTCAAAATATATCTCATAAATGTCTAACGAGACCTGAACCTACTGTTTAACGTGGGCTTCGAAACATGGTCCTCGGCATTAAGCCTACCGACTGTCGAGTGGCCAACTTTGAAGATCATACCAAAAGACATCCGGTCTTATACAGCCTGGTTACTGGCGTGACAGAGATGTTATCCTTGTCGGATTTTACACTCTTGCCTAGAACAATCACAAGTATTAAACAATCACCAACATAAATTTACCATTATATTCTGGAGTCTTCATTTTTACACCAAATTTGATCCCACTAAATTTTTAGAATGAAATTTTAGGTTTCTAAAATTTATATGCAGTTAAACGCATATGCGTCATTTCAAAATATAATTAAGAATGGACTTTGATAGCAAATTTCTCTAAAGGCAATGAATCTCAAAACTGAAGATTTTAACGTTTCATGTTTAACATTTTGTTGGATTTTCCACCGCTTTCCAAGGTCCTGTAGCTTTAACCACTGCGCCAACGAAGCCGGTTCATAAATGTCTTATTTTTTTCTCTTGCAAACTTACGCTGAATTTTTACCATTGCGTGTAAAGGTCTGGAATCAGTTGTTTCATCTTCGATAGGTTGTTCTTTAAGAAGGTGAGCTGGCTTTTCTTCTAGTAAGTCTTGTGGCTTATTGTTTTACTTCAAACATTTCGTCGTTTTTTATTACTGACATCCAAATTATCACTTTTAAGTCCTTGAAGCGAAGATGGTGAATAGGGATGTATAGCATTATCCATAACTTTCTGCAATTTTTTGAGGGGTTTCAGCAGCAGATTTCTTTTAAACCAAACAACAAAAGTTATGAACGCGAAAATGCGTTCCATGATTATATCGAATAACTATTATTTTATGTAGAGAACTGTTAAAACCATTAATTTTAATAGTTACGTTATGTCGTATTAATATTTATTCTTATTATTATGATATGATAATTAGCAAGATATTTTAACTAATTATTACAATTGTCAACCTAAAATTACCTTTATTGATGGTATTAAATGGTAAAAGTTCTTAAATCGGTTCCTCGTCGTCCCAGCACCGATAGAGACAGAAAGATTCCGGCGTGATAAAGAATCTGAAAATATCTCGGAGAGAAATGGACCCTCTTATCTTGCGAAGCGACTTCTCAAACCCCTCTCCCATCCCATAAAGTCCGATCATTATTTTCATAACTAAATCGGCCGTTGAGTAAACGGTCAACTCCATAAAACTAATTAGGAAGAACGGTCCTGCCTTGTTGGATTATTGCGCTCCCCTACCCCGTCATCCCATCCTCCCTGAGCTCTTAATCGATGTCGGAATCTACAAAAATTAACATAAAGTTTATTACGGCGATGAAACCGATAGACTGCGCTCAAGATGATGGTCCCCAATTAGGACCGAGACTACAATGGTGGAGGAGGGGTGGTAGGGGGAAGTAATCGGTCGGATTGTTTTCGTTTTCTGATTCTATCCCCCCCTCCCCTCTATTATCGTTCATTTCCGAACTGCTGGCGCTTTTTTGCTGTGAATCTCGAGTTCGACCGGGGTAGGGCGGGGGAGTTTTGTGTCTTGTTATCTTGGCCGAATTATCATATTGTCGATTCTGTAGCGAAAATTAAAAGATCGATTTTGTTCTGGACGTTACGTTTATGTTTAGTGGATTAATTAAAATGATGTGAATTGTTTATCGACAAAATATTTATAAATTCTTAAGGGGGTATTCCTGATTTTTTTCATATTATTAAAGTTTAACGTGCCTTCCAGAGGATTTTTTCATATTAAACTGCTCTACTTTATATATATATATATATATATATATATATATATATATATATATATATATATATATATATATATATATATTAAAGTTTTGTTTTACCTACTAGGGGTTTATCTGGATTGGACCTACAGTTTAACGTGGATTCCGAACCACCACGGTCCTCGGCACTAAGCCTACCGACTGGCGAGTGACCAACTTAGAAATCATACCTGAAAACATCCAGTCTTACCCAGCCTGGTTACTTGCGTAACTGGGATCATTTTCCTGGTAGGATTTTGTACCCTTACATAGGATAGTCACAAATATTAAACAATCACAAATATAAATTTACGACCACATTCTGGAGTCTTCATTTTTTGAGTCTTCATCAGGTTGTTTGACAGTTATATATATTGGCACTTAGTAGGTTGAGTAAATATCGCCTGTCGAAATACATAGCAAGTATTTAATATATACGTTTTTTTTTTAAATTTGATGTGATGTATCAAGAACAGAAATTAATTTTCAGTTTCTTTTGTTTTATATATTTTATTTCATTCGCCACTTTTTCAATTAGTACTAACCTTCGAAAGAAAGCTGTTAAAATATCGTGATATTTTACGAATGAGATTCTGAGTTATTGTGCTAAGAGTGATGCTACTTTTATTAATTTCAAAACAATATTCAATACGCTGCTTCTCGATGGGAAAAATGCAGTTCAAGAGACGGAATAGCTTGAAAAGTATTATAAGGACTTCGCTCTATCAGAAGCAGAACGTTGGGTTGCTGACTTCACACGTGGTTGTAGAGATATCGAGGATTCAGAACACAACGGATGTCTAAATGAGGTGGCAACTCCATAAAATATTAAAATAATCCACAAAATCGTCTTGAACGATCGTAAAGTGAAGTTGCGTGACTTATCGAACATCCTAGAGATATCAAAAGAACGTGTTTGTTCTATATGGGATGAGCATTTGGCTATGACACAACTCTGTACAAAGAGGGTGTAGCGTTTGCTCACTGTTAACCAAAAACAAGAACATGTTAATGATTCTAAACAATGTTTGACTATGTTTAAACGTAACAAATAAGAGTTTTTGCCTCAATAAGTGACAATGGATGAAAGATGGGTCCATCGCTTCACTGTGGAAATAAGTCGATTGTCATCTGAGTGGACAGTAACTGGTGGTAGGGCTATATAGGAGGCAAAAAATAAATCGTTTTACAAAGGTGGTATTGACTTGTTATAACGGTGCTTGGATGATTGTGTGGCTCGTGATGGAAATGTTCTTTGTTATGCCTGAGACTTTAGAACCCATGTGTTATTTTCAAGTAATTTATATACGTTACAGTAGGTTAATACAGAGTTGATTAGGATCTGCTATTAATAAACTCTTTTTCTTATTTTTTGTAAAAATTCTTCCAGATATTAGAACATTGTAATACCGCTCGGTCTAGATAGCACATTGTAGTGGACGTGTACAAGTAGCGCCACTATTACGAAACAATTAGGTGAACAATTGGAGCGCCATTAGATGGCTCTCGGGTCATGCCGGTCTCCTATTGCGTTTTAATCATGCGACCGCCGGTCAATTGGACTGCCGCTCGTAAATCATCGAGCAACGCGAACGTATTTGACATATTCCGTCGGCCATTTGGAAGAAACGCGAAATCAGGGTCCGTTTTTTCACATTTTTTTTCGTTCTCCTCGCGCCGCCCCCGTCTGCTTCCTCCGGGACCCGGTTCCGGCCTGGGAGTCTGGATTCTGATTCGGGAATGATTGATTTAGAAACGGTTACTTGTCAATATTCCGTTCGTTTTAGCTCTTTTCGCGTTTCGGTTTTTTGGTTTTTGGTCCGAATCGACTTGAATGACCGCTCGATTTTTATATTAACAATAAAATCTTTCATAGGAAGGGAAATATATTAAAACAAAATTCCATTAAATATTTAAATCGTAGCAAATATAATTTAAATAATTGAAATATAGTACGTCATTCAAATTTTGCCGTTATTTTGGTGAATATATGGAAGAACATGGTGGATGAGACTGACATAATTAGACAATGCACCGGCTCACAAGTCAGCGGAACGGATGGTAAAACATATTCTTCAGATCTGGCTCGCAGCGACTATTTCCTATTCTCAGATTTCAAGAGAATGCTCGCGGGGAAGACATTTTCGTCTAATTAAGAGGTTAGCAGAGGACAAATCGTACTACAAAAATGGTATCGAAAAGTTGGAGGGTCGATATAATCAGTGTATTACTGTTGAACGGAATTATGTTGAACAAAAAAAAACTAATTTTTTCACAAAAATGTGTTTTACTCTGGTAGTCGGGGGACTTTTCATTTGACCTCTTATATATTATTACCACATGTTTTACATAATTTTGTAAATATTTGGGAACTAGCACCAATCCATTTCTAATTTAATGTTCTGATTAGGTGATTAGATAATGTACCGAAGCATCAGACGACAATCTGTCTCTTTTTAACTTTTAAAATGTTAGAACGACGAATCCGGTCCGGGTCAAAGAGCTCATTCAAGAGCGATTAGTTATCAAGTTATTAAGTATTTATGTGATTTTTGTACAGATTTTTCCTAGAATTATTTTTCTTTACTTTTAAAATACCCTTCAACTTGGACAACTAACTTCGTTATTTAAGCCAAATTACATTTGCTGGAGAATTTTTGAGGTCTATAAACAGCTAGTTATTACGGAAGGTCAGATATCGATTAGACGATAAGTAGCTAAGTAAATCTAAGCATAATTCGTTCGATTTGGTGATAGTTTGAATCAATTTTGGAGACGGCTTATCATAATTACCATTTTATTAAATAAACAAAAATTACTGACGTTACCCATTTAGAATTGAAATAAAAAATGGCAGTGCTGCAGGGTATTGTATTGGTACTGATCCTTGGCTATGTACTCTGCTGATTTGGATAAGTTGCATCAGTCGTAGATAGAGACCACGAGGACGCAGCAACGAAATTGCAAACGTTCGTAAACAAATGTAACAAAACATTGGATTAATTTATGTATAATAATGAATTGAAGTCTAGTTTATGTATCAGAAGAATCAACAGATCAATATCAGAATAAATAATATCCAAATGCTTTAGGATAATATAGCAAAATATTCGTGAATTATGCTGAACCCTAAGCTGCATTGGAAGACAGTAAGCAAGAAGAAAAAAAAATTGGACATTACATGTAAGAGCGGTAGCGGTTTCGGTTTCAGAACAAAATATTGAGAAGCGTGTTAAATTAATCACTAGGAAACTTTCTCAAAGCTAGGAATAAATAATTTCTCATCATGTCAATTTTAAGTCATTAAGTTCATTGGGTTCATCATAATGATTTTATTAGACTTCTATCAATCTGTTCTTACCAAACTGAGACCACTACCTTAAATTCTTTGATGTTGATGCAAGACTATGTGTTTCCGCTGATTTTTTTCATTTTGAATTTTCCTAATGTACACTTTTCATCACCAACAACAACACGATGCAAAAACATTTCTGATGCCATTGGAGCAGCATTTCGCACATGACCAAACGCCTTTCCAAGTCTCTTAATTTCAATTCATATGGTACAAATCTCCAAGTTCATGGATTTTGTTATTTAAAATGACATATGCCTCAACATGAAATTGGTTCTGTTTTAAATATTTTAAAAGCAATTTATAGGTCTATGACGTATATATTATTTAGTAGTAACAGATCAATTGAAAAGTCCCCAGCTTGACACATAAATGATGCTACTAGAATTAAATCCATATTTTTTAGTTAGACTCAACCATCAAAAGATGCGTGTATCAATTTGACAGCTGTCAGATCATTAATTTGTGAATCATAACATTTTGAGTGAAGCAACTTTTGTTATTATGAAAAAATAGATAAAAAGGAATTTCGCGTGTGGATAATATATTGCTTTTTGAGGGAAAAAATACAGTTCAAGCAAAAATTTAGCTTGATGCCGAGTTTCCCGACACTGCCCCAGAACAATCAACCATCAAGGGTTGGTATGTTAAGCTAAGACGTGGTTAAATGAACACCAAAGACGGTGAACATAGTGGAAGCCCAAAAGAGTGTGTTATCGACGAAAACATTTAAAAAATCCCCAAAATGATTTTGAATTACCGTAAATTGAAATTGAATAAAATAGCACACACTCTAAAGATATCGGCTGAACGTGTACATCATATCAGTCACATATCAGTACATCATATCAGAATATTCAAGTATGAGAAAGCTCTGTGCAAAGTGGGTGACGCACGGCCTCACTTTTGACCAAAGAAAATGACGAGTTGATGATTCAGAGCAGTGCAGTGTAGATTGCTCTATCGTTTCACTCCGAAGTACAATCGACGGTCATCCGAGTGGACTGCACACGATGAACACGTTCCAAAGCGTGGGAAAACGCAACCGTTGACTGGTATGGTTAAGGCGTCTGTATATTGGAATGCGCATGGAATAATTTTCATTGACTACCTTGAAAATGGAAGGACCATCAATAGCGAATATTACATGGCGTTACTGGATCGTTTGAGGGACCAAATTGCCGAAAAAGGGCCGCAGTTGAAGAAAAAGAAAGTGCTGCTTTACCAAGAAAATGCACCGTATCATCCATTAAATGGCTTCGACTTGCTTCCTCATCTACCGTATTCTCCAGATCTGACCCCAGCCACTATTTCCTGTTCTCATATCTCAAAAGAATGCTCGCTCGGAATTATTTTCCGTCGAATGAAGAGGTGATCTCCGAGACAAAAAAACAAAATTGGTATCGAAAAGTTGGAGTGTCGCTATAATCAGCGTATCACCCTTGAAGGGAATTATGTTGAATAAAAAAAAAACTAATTTTGCCAAAAAAAGTGTTTTGCTATGGTAGGCCGAGGACTTTTCAATTGACCTGTTGAAAAACAAACTGAAACCACTGTAGATCTATATGGAGATCAAGTTGGTCAATATCTAAATTACTGTTTGCCAATACACTCAGTTTTTCGAGTGCGGTATTTTCGAGTAAACAATATTCGGCAAAGTTTCACAATAGAAAAACTATCCAAGAAGAAAACCCGTAGGATAGAGGGGAGGAAGTCGCGGGGTCTCGTGTTCATTGTTTCTCTATCCGGGAGTCTTTTGTTTCGGGACCGGCCTCCGTGATGAGATATCGACCTTTTTCGGTCGTGGCTCGCGGCCCCGTCGACCAACTTTCGCCCAACGTTCGATAATTAAAAAGCGAAAACTTTACGGTTTTATTAAACGGCCGCGCTATGTAATTAAAAAGTTTTGCCTAGTGCCTCGCGCTGTACAAAAATAAACTGTATTAGATGAATTTTAATAACGCTCGCGATTTAACTACGCCGTCTATGACCCGATATTGTTGGCTCGGTGGTGGTGAAGTTTTAGTTTCAATATAAGTTTGGGCTGCGGAAAAAAGTCTGTAAGTCGAAGTGTCTATTTTGCTGGGTACTCAGTGAGGCTTAAAGCTAATTTATCTTTACCCAAAAAATCTAATATGCATCCGTTTTATTATAATTTTTGTTGTTGTTTTGACCGGTGTCGTCATTTCGCGACTATACAATAATACGGTTATGATCTAAAGGGGACGGGGACAGACATAAAGTGTATATATAAAATAATAAATTAATAAATATATAAAATTAATAACACAAACAGGGGTGATCAAAGGAATAAATAGTGTATATACAATTTTGAAATAAACACAAACTCAGGACTACAAACACATCCATAAAGATGTAGAAGCTCCATCCAGACAGCACATATCAGCACCCATACCGAAGAGGTAATGGTTATTTGATCACTAACACTAAACTTCGCATACGCTAGATTCTATGGAGAAAATCAGTCTCTCGTAGATTTATTATAATTGAGTTATTAAGCAAAATTCTCAATGCATCATTGAATTTTAAAGATTAAGCGGTTTCGTAAGTAGGAAGTAAACAGGCATACTTTTTCTATCCAAAATTACATAAAAGAAAAAAGTAAAAATTTTTTAAAAAGTTACAGGCTAATATAAAATACGTGTAGTAGATAGGTTAGATTAGTGTTTTGTTTATTTTTATTTAGTTGTTACAACGATTATTATGTACATATTTTATTTTAAACTGTTTTTTTTTGTGCTACAAATCTAAATTTGGTTATTTATTAATTTTTAGTGAGTTTCTAATTTATTTTATGAAGTCGGTTCTATTTTTTTGTTAAAAATAGCGACTGAAACAGTCGATAGTTGATTTCAGACGATAGTTTCCTACAATAATATATAACTATATGTTATAAGTTTGCAAATTTAAAGACATCTATTAGGAAAATTCGAAATTACCTTTTTGCCAACCTTATACATGGTAAAACTTTATTTAGACACAGTGTTTTAATATAAAACGACAGTTGTTGGGTTTAATCAAACTTTTCGTGCACGAATATACGACCGAATGGCCACGAAAACATCAAAACGTCTGAAGTCTGTTACAGTTTTGCGATTAGCAGCTAAGACGTAAGACTAAATTGGACAATTAAACGTGGAAATAATTGCGCTCAGGTGGTGGAGCGATAGCGAGAGACGAGAGCAGTTTCATTAGCCGGAATTAGTTTTAAAAATGTTCCTTTCTATGTAATGAAAACGCCAAGATGATAGATGAAGATAGGATTTTGCAGTTTTATGGAGATTTTACTAAATTGCGCGGACGTAGCGCCGAACGACGTAACTTTTAGTGATGGACTAGAGTAACAAAGTTGACTCTTAAAATGATTAACGATTAATAAGCTCTCGATGTTCATCATTTTACAGGGACCGTTCCGACGAATTTTCTGTTAATAGCGAGATACTTTACGGAGTTTTTACGGTTTTTAAAGAATATGTAACAATTACATTTCAAATTAACTAAGTTATTTTAGTGTATTTAATGCTTTTAGTCTATTCAATGTTAAACTTAACTGTCACTAAATTATTATCATTTTAGCCGAATTATTAGTTGGAATAATCTCCGCTTAATATTCGGAAATATTTTTCATATTTTCATGGCCTTGAAGTATCGTACTTAAATTGATTTTAAGTTGTCAAGGCCTTTAGATTAATATACTAATTACACTGTGTTACATAATTTATCTAATATAAATAAGATTACGCGTTTTTATTACTATGGTTGCCTAACATGTCAAGTTTCTTAGTGGTGGTATAGTATTTATGCTAAAATTATTACTCCATAACCACAGCAGATATCCTGCTATGCCTATTGCATATTCAGTGATTTTAAAGGAAACGTAAATGCAAAGTTTGTGTTGATTTAAATTTGATGCTATTTTGCTTGGGCTATAGGGATGTTTTACAAAATATTGTTTGCTTTTTTTTCATTTGTGGTAGAGTAGAGGCACCAAAAATCATTATAAAATTAAAGATTGGTCAAAAAGAACTAACTTTGTAGTAAATCAAACACAAAATTTAAACCTCTTATTCCACAAGAAAATTTTAGTGGAAAAATAATATATATATATATATATATATATATATATATATATATATATATATATATATATATATATATATATATATATATATATATATATATATAACATAATTAAAAATGTTGACACAGCCAAATATAAAAATGGTCAAGGATTTTTTTATTTGAAAGCTATTTTCTCTATCTTAAATAATGTTGAGTTAAAAAAGGTATTTTGTTTGCCCATAAATAAGAAAACTTATTAAAACAATGAATTAGATCAAAATCTTACCGCGAAGAATTAGCGCTTTGGTTATCTCCAAAGAAAGTTATATTTCGGCAATTTTAAAGCTGATAATGAAGACTTTTTAGTAAAAGACTTGCTACAACAATTTAAAACAATGTGGTGTAGAATGTTTTTAAAAATAAATTTCTTGTATTCCCATTTAGAATTTTTCTTCTCTAATCTGGGAATGATGAGGGGCGAACAACTTGAACGCTTTCACCAGAATATAAAACAGATAGGAAAGAGTTCTGAAGGAAAATGGACTGCTAATATGTTAGTAGAGTACTGCTGGTTTGTAATGACAGTTCTACTGATCACAAGAAAATATTGCTATTTTTTTCTAGTTAAACCCGAGATATTTTGATTCATTGTCTACTTATAAATGTACATACATATTAATATTTTCTTATAAAATTAATAATATAAATAAATATGATTTAAACTTTCATACTTATGTCTTTGTTTACTTATAGTATTTTAATTTATCATAACTTTAAAATGGCACGTGTTTCAAAAAAGTTTTTGTACTGAATAGGTATAAATTGACAAAAAAGTCATTTTATTTAGAGTTATAGAAAAACAATTGTCACACAGTGCTATTAAATTATCATTACATGTTTTAATATGAATTAATATTCGTATGCATTTTTTTCAAGAGAAAATCTAATATACTTCTTAATACTCTCGTAATAATTATCCGATGTGCTCACTTACAGCGAGACATAATAATATGATCGTTATATGCATTAATCAATAAGGTGTTAAGACACTCTTTACTTGTACCAAAACTTCCATCAGTTATATCAGTGATGTTAAAGATAGAGATCTGCTCCACGTTTTTTGCTCCAAAACACCGCCGTAACGGTTCAATTATGTTGAGGTCTGGCGATTGTGTTAGTCGGGGAAGGATGTTTTATAATATTCTGATGCCAGTTGCTGGTCTTTTTTATATAACAATACGTCATTGACTTTCTCTAGCTGACGTTGTAACTATGTACAGTTACAGTTTCATTCGGTTTTAGTAGCTCGTTTTACATCGCGCCTTGCTAATATTACTATATGCATAGAAAAACTAGTTTTGGCCACTTCAGTGTCGATATGTATAGATCTTCTGAACTAACCATGTGTTATTGTGCTGAATTCTAATGGACTTTTCAAAAATTGTACTCAGTCAAATATTTGTGAACTACGAGATGCCTCCAATTTACCTTTGAATAGTTCTGCATTCAAGAAAATAGTTCAGTTACTGTACCAATTACAGTTTCAATATTTCTTGCGTCTTCTATAGCTATTTTAGATACTCATAATATTTTAGGACAAATATTACGCTGAAATAACAGATGTAAATAAGCAAAACAGGGACACCAAACATTTCTACGCAGTCCAAAAATAAAGGTTATGTACGGGTTCGTGTATAAGAAGGTGTAAAATCTCTCAAAGATTTTACATTTATATCTCATTTCTGCAATTACTTTTATTTTATTTATAATTCTCTAAAATATGTTATTTATAATTACCTTCGCACTGAACACTCTCTGTATATTCTAAAAACCGCAATTAAGCCTATTCAGGATTTTATTTCTATCGTATTCATGTTTGGAAAATAATAAATATCATGGTAAGTAAATATAATCATGCAGTTTTTCTTGCCCGTGTACCCACGTAACCTTATTTGTCAAATTAGGGGGCCCGAAATATAGTTTTATATGCCACAGAGGAGTTGCAGCGATAACCTGAAATGAAATATTATTGCTCATGATTTTAGATGAGTATTGAAAATTTGGATTATATATATATATATATATATATATATATATATATATATATATATATATATATATATATATATATATATATATATATATATATATATATAATAAACTATGAAGTTTTGTGATCTGAATAAAGAGCATATTAACTGATCTCTTAAATAGAAGAACTAAATGTTGAGTAAATATGAAGCTTTTTAATTATGTAGTTAGAGGAACGGACAGAATGCCAATTCACCTACGTAAGCTTTTGTAAAATGCTTTGTGTTTATTTAAATATATGCAAGTGCATTAATATAATTAGTGTTTTATTAAAAAAGATACACTAGTATTTTCTATTTTAATGCCCGTTTATCTGGATTCCTGCTTTTTTATATAGAATTGAGTAGAATTCTGTTGTAAATATATTAAAATTATATATAAATTTTAAATACCTTGAATGTATGGAAAAAAAACTAAATTATTATCTAGCAATATTACTAGAAGTAAGTTTTCTTAACTTAATTTAAAATCAGTATGTTTAACTCTGCATATCAATAAATCCTCGTGTAAAAATTTAAATTTACTTTAAGCCATTAAGCTGTCAAACTTGCTTGATTTATTACACTTTTATATATATTAAAATGTGGGAATATACATTTAAATGTATTAAACTCCCATGAGATCAGTGATATTTTTTCTGGTTATTGATTATTCATATTAAAATTAAACTTATCTCATATATCAATATGTCACTAATACAAGATTTATTTCATGTGTCATTCATCCAAGGGTAGCTAAATTATGATCAAGGGTATTAAGCACATTAACAACTTACAATCATCTTGGTCATTTCGTACTTATATCAGCAACATTAAAATTAAAATTTGTCTAAAATAATTATTATTTTACTATTTAGATATCTATTCAGTTATGATATAATAAAATAAATGTTGGTTAGTACTGGCAGTGTTACAAGTGCATTTATTACTGTACAATAATTTCCTAAACACCGGATCAATGACTTCTTATAATCATAATTTACCTTATTGGGATACGAATATTCTTTTTATTCAATTATCGGTTATCATTATGTCAAAAATATATAAATATACTACACACAAAGGGCTATGAGAAACAAATTAACTGATTTATAAGGTTGAACTAACGGTTGATAAAATGGAAAATACTGACGTGTGTATACTTACTGTTGCTTCATAGTTGCTTTAGCACTTGCATGTGGTTTCCGGAAGAGGGTTGAAGACAAAATAGTTTTGGAACAAGACTCCCGTAATCGATTCTGTGGAGTTTAATGCTTCGATGACGTGGTAGTCAATTTTTTTCAATGGCGAGGTGCTGACAATTCTGATACGGCGGCGAAGACATTCCGAGCCTACCGTGACAGCAATCGATTGAAGGTATTCGATTGAAGACGCTCAAAGCCTTTTAAATCATCATGTCTGCTTATAAGAATGAGACTTCGGGCGAAGGAAGACATTCTGATATAAATACAGCGGCTAAAGAAATGTGCCTTTTAGTCCAAATGCTGATGATTAGATGATCAAAGTGATAACACTTTGAATGAAATTAAATCATGATAATAAAAATAATTAAAAATTAAATTTAATGAGGAGCTACTTGTTATAAGAATGTAAATTTTGATAGAAAAAGTAGGAAAAAATAGGAGAAAATGTTTGAAAATTCGAAAACATTTTGTGTTTCATAAAAAAATTATAATATCGCTTAAAATACACCACATTGTACGAAAAACTCATTTTACGAAATGTCACGTCGGGGTCACCACTTAGGGGGTTTAAATGGTGGATGGCGGTAAGATGAAATGAAACTGTAATTGTTACATTATGTGACCGTTATTTATTGAAGTTATGAAATGTTAAGGAAATACAAGAAGGGATGGCAGAAACGCTTTATACCAAGAGACGCCTGGGCAGTCGATGGAGGCGCACTGAAGTGAATACTGGTCAGTGACTGGATGATCCAAAACACCCTGCGATGATATCCCAGATAAACTTCAAGTTGCCAGAGCCTCGTTCTCTTTTAGTGCATGTCGCTGCTGGCACCCCGCACGTGTTCAACATCTGGGATAATATTTTATGGGTATATTCTAAGTCGCTGTTCGACGTATAAAATTCAATTCAATTTCGATAATCTAAAAAAAATATCAATATATCGATATATCGGAGAAAGAAATATTTATATCTTTTTGCAGTATATATTAATATTTTTAATATTAGTACCAATTTAAAAAGTTTATTAAAATAACTATATTGTTAGCAACCCATGATTGGGTTAAAAAAACGCGTTTGGAATATCGAGGATACATTCCTCGGTACCATCTCGTACAGTTAACATTTCTCTTCTAATAAGCATATCTGTCTTAATAGTTTTATGTTTATTGTATCGCCCTTATTGTCTTAATATATTGTTCAAGGATACATGACTTTATTTATTCCCTGTTTGAAAAATAAACGGAGTCTAGGAATGGCATGCTCCAAATCCAAAGATATTTGTTAAGCAGTGCTTTCTTATTGTTCATATCTGCTGTGTTGTAATTATTTAAAGAGTGTTAATATATGTATTAGACTGGCTTGAGTATTTTCATTTGTTCTTCATTTCTAACAATATGATTTTTTATAATGTTTCAGAGATATATTTATTTCTTTCAAAAAAACATCGAAAAATATCCGCCAACAAAAATATCGATACATCGATAAATCGCTCAAGAAATTATGATAAAAAATGATATTTTTTTGGCATCCTTAGTCGCCATATTAGTTTAAGTTTCGAACTAGTGCATATGTCTTCCTTGTATTTCTGTTGTTATAAACAAATCTGACTATATATATATATATATATATATATATATATATATATATATATATATATATATATATATATATATTAACTTCCAAAATTTTCACATTTTAGACAAACACCAGACAAATGTATGTTAGACCACCAAGAATAATACAACAATTTAATTATTATTGCTATAGAATTCTTAATGTAATACAAACACGAAATATGAATGTACTGCCATTAGAAAAGGAGGATAATACAGTTTACTCTTTTCTACGTTTTTTTTATGCAGGATAGTGCTTTCTTATTATTATATATATTATTAGTATATATATATATATATATATATACTAATTTCCAAAATTATTACATTTTAGACAAACGCCAGCCAGACCTCTCCGAAAATTAGACCTGTTAGTGGATAATTTATAATGCCTCAAAAATTCGCACATCACACAAACGATTTGCGAAACGAACGGGAGATCCTTTATTTAAAACAACAATTACACCTCGTCAAAAGCAGACGCCGAGCACCTTGAAACAAATTTCTTCGGGGGTGGGGCGCCGCGGCGCGCTCATTTATAATTTTCCCAGTGAAAGATCAAATGTTCGGGATTCTTCGAGCGATACGAGCAAATTTCTAACGAAATATAAGTGGGAAAGAGACCTTTATCCATCATCAGCGAAACGGTGCCGTAAAATAATACGCCTACGTTCGAGATGAGGGAAAAAAGGTCCTAAAATGTTTCTTTTTTGCTTTCCGGTGGCGTTCAGTTGTTTTCCTATTTAATTTTTTTCTACAAGCTCCAATTTGCTTGATAGTGATGGCGGAGTTATGGGCAACAAATGGAATATCCTTGATCACTACCGAAGATTGTTGTGATTTTTTTTAAGACGGATAAATCGATGCGGCATCGTCCCGAAGCTGTTTGGATATTTTTTTTGTGACGATATATGTAGCGTAAACTCAGCACTATTTTGAAATAATTATTTATTATAATTAATATATTATATTGGGAAAATGGATCTGCCGCATAAGAAATTTAATGTTAAGGAAGTAAAACAAACAATACCTAAAGAAATTAATGATAAAAAAGCTCCTGGTTTTGACCTAATTACTGGAAGAATTTTGACAGAGCTCTCAGGAAAGTACATCAAGTTAATAACATTCATATTTAATGCCACGTTAAGACTTAATTATTTTCCTAACACTTGGAAAGTTCAAATCCTTATGATTCTTAAACCTGGGAAATAATCAGAAGACGTCTCCTCTTATCGTCCTATAAGCCTGTTACCTGTCATCTCAAAACTTTTCGAAGAACTATACATTAAAAGACTTAAAATAATCATAGAAAAGAGAAATATTATTCCAGATCATCAATTTGGCTTCCTTAATAAACATGGAACAACAGAACGAATACATAGAGTAGTCAACCAAATTAACAAAAACTTAAACGATAAAAAATATTGCTGCATTTCTCAATATCAGGCCTTCGACAAGGTGTGGCACACTGGACTGCATGTTAAATTGAAAAAGCTATTTCTCCATATGCACATTCAATTGCTGAAATCGTACCTCTCAAAAAGATATTTTATTTTATTGTCAAACAGGGTGATGAATACACTGATCTACATACAGCCCATATATTCGGGTATTCCGCAGGGCAGTGTTATTGCCTATTGTTATATCTTATGTATACAGCTGACCTACCGACCTCACGAAACACTACTGTTGCAACATATGCTGACGATACAATGATTTTATCATCGCACGACGATCCAATATCAGCCACAAAAATCCTTCAACTTCATCTTTAAGTCGAATTCTGGTTGAAGACATGGTGTATCAAAGCAAATGAAACAAAATCTGACATTAGCCTTTGCAGAAGAACATGTGCCTCAGTAAAATTGAATAATCTTGAACTTCTTCAAGCAGTCAGCGTTAAATATCTGGGAATACATTTCGATCGACGTCTGATTTGAAAAAAACATAGAGTAACAAAACACAAACAGCTTGGGCTCAAACAAAAGCAAATGAATTAGCTGATAGGGCGTAAATCTAAATTAGCATTAGATAAGAAGGTATTACTGTATGAGTCAATACTTAAGCCCATCTGGACCTATGGTACTGAACTGTAGAGTACTACTAGCAAAGCTAACATAGATATCCTCCAGAGGTTCCAGAATAAAGTGTTGCGAGTGTGACAATCAGGCGGATGGTTGACGTTCCAAGAGATTAATAAAAAAATATTGGGAAAATAATAAAAGGTTTTCTTAATATATAATATATTAAAAAAAAACTTTAAAGATAGGTGACTTTATTAATATGTAATATATAATACACCTTAAAAAGACTAATTTAAAAATTATATGTTACTAAAACTTCAAAAAATCAGAAATATATTTGATCCATAACATAAACTAAAATTATAAATTCTGTATATTAAAATATATGCTATAACTATCTCAAAACGTAATATTCAGTAACATTTTTTAATTTGCATTTAATTAATAACCTAAGTACTAAAACCTAAGTAACTGTAAATTAATACGCCTCTAACACTATAACAAACTATCATAAGTATGATTATTGTTAGAACTGCAACAAATCATGCATCATAGCATGATCTTTACTTCTATGTTATAATAAAAGTATTTAATAATAAATGAAGTAATATATATTTGTATATTAAAACAAAGAATATACGAGCAAAACAATTTTGAAATTGATAGTTTACTTTAGCATGTGAAATCAAACAATAACGAACACAATTAAGTAATTTATTTTTTAAAATTTAGAAATGCATATTAAAGGAAAGTATTTATAAGTATTGAATTAACTATTTATTTTCAAAAAATTCAGGTCTATAATATAAATAATCAAAATAATTGATACAATTTTCAAAGGCTAATATATCAAGTAGTCACATATCATTACACACCTTAATATTTATGCTTAATATAATGCTTTAAAATATTTACAAATATACTTATATATAGAAATTTTTATTCTACTTATCCTATGTATTCTATCTATGCAAATGATGTACTAAATCTCATTTTAACCGCAGCATATTTTGGCTACTTCATTTATGTATTCATATAATCGCTATTCATAATTTTCATCTAAAATATGTATTTCAAAAACAATAAATACGCAGGGCTGATTAAAAGAATAGTTACTTCAATAAAAGAATAATAATAAAATTGCGTTGTTCTTTGCATATTTATTTCACTCTTCAATCTTGTCTTTGATAATAGCCTATTTTTAGATTACCTTCTATGCCTATCTATGCTTCCTGCTTTATCGTATGTCCCAGGTGGGAACCAACAACAAATGAGGAATTGAAATTCTATGAAACTAACATAACTACTAACATTCTATGCAATACTAATTATTGTTTAACTTTTGATTAAGATGTTTATTACCTGTAATATTCGGTTAGTAGTTTGTTAAAGGATGTATTTACTAATGGAATCTGAAATAAATCAGAGGTCAATGGCACTAAAATTTAACGAAAAATATTAATAACCTTTAGAATAACCTCTAGTGCAATGATATTCTGTATGAACCGTATTAATTAATAACTATGCTTAAGGAACAACAATTTTTCATTTAAAATGCCTCAAAAATTCGCACATCGCACAAACGACTTGCAACACGAACAGGATCCTTTATTTAAAGTAACAATTACACCTCGGTTGTTTTCCTTTTAATTTCACAGGCTCCAATATGCTTGATAGTGACCGCAGATTTATTTTATGGGCAAAAAATGGAATATGCTCGATCACTACTGAAGATTGTTGTGATTTTTTCATACGGATAAATCCAGCGGCATAGTCTCGAAGCTGTTGGGACATTTTTTTTCTTGTGAGAATATTTGTACCATATAATTGTCATTATTTTGAATCACTTATGTATTATAGTTAAAATATTAGGCCGGGGAAAATAACACTTGGTTTTTGTAACGCATGGCCTTAGGCAGATTGGTGATTCTTATAATACATATGCAAGGAATACTATAATATATATATATATATATAAACTGCATGGGACTTTGTATGGTAATGTATATATATATATATATATATATATATATATATATATATTTATATATACATACTACAGAGTGTCTGAAAGCTACCATATATCATCACTATCTATTATAAAACAAAGTCCAATGCTGTCTCTTCAGGATACACCTAAACACTACCAAAGGGAATTCACCTAGTCAAGGGAATGCACCTTTTGCAATTTAACCATACAAATCATATTATTCTATTATATCATTCTATTAGGTTGTATTGTAATTTAAGTTTTATAGTAAAGGAAGACGCGCAACATGATGCATAAGAAAGTTGAACATGTCTCTTTTTCTAATCTCTCTAATCTCTAAAAAATCTCTTTTTCTAATATATATTGTCCCTAAACTAGTTTTAAAGGATATTTTTAACTTGAAGCTTTATTGTAATACATTCGTATTTATCTATATATATTTCCAATATTCGATATACTAGAGTCAGCTGTTCAGGTAGTTGATTTTGCCACATATTGATGCCAGAAATCCTATTTATTTTTCTTTGATAATTCTAAACGGTCCAAACGCTCTACTTTTATCTTAATAGCAAGCTTTTAATAAGTTTTTAGCTGATGAAACTTATTTCATTTAAAACATATGTCTGTCAACATGGGTACATTGATTTTAGTCACGTCTAAACAATATATTTTGACAGTGACTCAACCTACTGTTAACATGGCCTGAATCACGAACTTCGGCCATTGATAACCTTCAATTAATAACTTTAAATTTTTAATATTTACAGGTCAATTATATGTCAGAGATTATTCCATACCTGATTTATACCCTTACTTACATCATCAAGAATTTTAATTTATAACCAATATTAACAATATCTATATATAGCAGTATCACTGTTTTTTATTGTCTGTATCTACATTATTTAAATCAAAATAGTACTTTTCCTATTATTGCGTTATTAAAGATAAAGCAAGTGATATATCTACTGATAAACTATTTCGTTAATAGTTTTTACGTAGTTATTTATAATCAAATAATGTTTTTAATTTATTGATAGAAATCAAATGTTTTTACTCTATGTTTTAGTTGAATAGACAGTGAACCTAATTAATAAAATTGTGTGATATTTGGCAAGAAACTTACGTTATTATTTATAAATAAGCAACAAACACTTGGGGAATTTGATTAAATAAAGGATACTATGACTGTAAATGTTGGAGCTTAAATATATATGTATGTTTTCTTGTAATATTCTCTGGGCTTATAATAATTATTAAATATTCTTATTATGCACTTTTAAGCTAGTGCAAAACAAAGTAGCAGATTCTACTGAAAAACGATATGTAATCCACCTATGTCCTATTTCTCTCTATTTCTATGTGATTATTCGACAAAATGTCTTTTATATCATAATTTTATATAGAAGATGCCCCCATATGTATCACAAGTGTAATATTATTGCCACAAATAACCACATTTTGTATATAGAATTGCAGATCTACTCAATCCACGGCCAGGCCACGACACCCTACAGAGTTACCTGTTAATTTTTGGCCATCAAGCAATGAAAACGCAGGGTTAAAGTTATACGAAATGATAAATTCATCGAATTTATCTTTTTAGGTAGTCTATTCATCAGTCGTTAGGCTGTCTGAAATCTTCCAATAGATCTGCGATGCGATTTTTTGTCATTCAAATCAAGATGATCACTTCGAAGGCATTAAAATCAAAATAAACAATTTGTAAGTTTCTAAAATTTTTTTAATGGGCTTGAGTAGCAGAACTATGTAAATCAGAATCAAAACTAAAGTATATCTAAAATGCAATTTTGAATTTACCTTTCGTAGTAGCGTCTGTATTCACTAAATAATATAATAATTCTAAATAGAAATCTCTAATTTTATGTAGACAAATGTCGAAACCATCAAACTTAATGAAACAATTTATATTGATACTACATATTTCAACCAATATTACTGTTCCATATACATGCAAGTGTCTATTATTAACTAACTAGTAGTTACATGCTTATTTAAAATAAATTTTTTTTCTATAGTAATATTTTATCACCAATTGCTTTTATATCAATATCCAATATATTTATTACGGTGTAAAACTATCGAATATTTATTATACTTCGGACATTGTCACATTATCGTATAAATAAATAATCTGACAAATTATTTTGTCGAATTATGTAATTTGTATTACAAATTATGAGACAATTTGTCTCTATTAACAAGACAATTGCTTAATATGTGTTACTATTTAGATGGTTATCAACTAAACTACTGGTATATATTTATTGGCAGACTATGGCTATGAAGGTTTAACCTATAAATTATATGTGTAGGAATGTTCGGCAGGTCGGTCGGTCGGTCGAAATGTGTGGCTGTCGATGCGATTGTTTGTCCGAAAACTCACTACTATTTTTGGAAGGAAATTGCACGAGAACTAAAAACACTGCTTGAGGAAATACTTGTTTATTTCGTTATTGACTGATACCCGTGATTGACGGGAGAATTGACAGGATACTAGGTTAAGGTGAAGGAAGAACGGTAGCGTTGTACAAGTAGTGCTGTTACAAGGGGACAGAGAAAAGAAAAGAGGGCGAACCGTCGTCGTGATGGTCTTTTATAGCCTGGAACTGCATGGTATCAATCCGCCGGCGTTGCCAACCTTTGAACTTGTTGTAGCTAAATGCGTGGTGGACAAACGATAAAACAATGACAATTCAATATAACTCATATTCAATTTATTTTTATAATTTTAAACTAATATGTAATAAATAAATAAATATATTACTAACACTCTAGGGGGTGAATTTAATGGAGTATCTATATTAAAACCCGCATATTTCATCCGGGGATGTTTCTATAGATGTAAGAGGATACTAAAAGAAACTTGATTTTCATATGAATTAACAATGAAAAATATAATGGATCAAGTTTTCATTAATTTCAAGCGATAAAAAATTACGTACGGCAATGATTTGTGTGGAATATCATGGTGGAAGGCTAAAAAATCTTAAAGAAAGATCGCACTAATAACAAAAAATCTGATGCTAAGTGTTTCATGAAATCTCCACAGTCTACTCACATTCAGTCAAGAAATCAAGAGAATTGCAAGGGGCATGAGGAAAGACTCCATTCTCATGAGAATATTGTATTGCTGCTTTTGGATACCACCAGAACAGGACATAGACTCAAAAGAGTCAAACCATCTGATCTTGTATAGTGTTGTGTAGTGAGGTGCATATAATAAAAAATACAGCAGTGACATGTATAATTATCATAAAGACAAATTGTGGGTTAGTCGAAAATGACTAGTAACAATATTATAATTAAATAATAAAATGAAATTTTATTAACTATTCATTTAAAAAATTAAATCTCCAAGGAATTGATCATCATGAGCTGTTGTAAGCTGGGCAAATCATTGATTCGACTTAAAAGTATAGATTAATAATTAGTGCCATTGATTTAGATGATTATAAAAGGCGATGTATTGACATTTGCTATTGATTGTAATGACTCAGAAGAGTTGAAAAATATTACCTAGAAAGTTTTGATGGATCATGTAGGACGATTTTATTAAGGTCTCAGCAAAATTCTCTTAACGGTATAAAAATTAGCTTTTTAATCAAGATTTTTGTGAAAATTAGTTGGATTAACTTATTGACTAGATATCTAAACAATTAAGTTAATTTTACTTATCAAAGAACGATAAAATCGAAAATATATCATGATATTCTGAATAATTTAATAACATAAGTTATGGTTGGAATACTGTCCATTGTTTCATCATTATATGCAGATATGTAAACACATGTATTTGTATAATATTCAAGAAAACGACAAAATTTATATTAAATTTACCCGTTCAAAATATTGGCCGTCAGATTCTACAGATCTATTTATCCAGTGTGCCCCATTGATGCAAAAAGTTGACACGCGCAAAGTTTGGACAGTATAGCGAGTGCGAGAGTATGTCCCATCCAAGGGTTCCCAACATTTCCTTGGCCAGTATTACTTTATGAGACGGTGCGTTATCTTGCTGTAAAATCACTTTACACTGTCTTCGGCCTATTATGGACATTTGTCTATAAATGCATGGTACGGATTAATCACTTGTTGGCGGTAGAGATTACTATTAACTGTTTCACCAATACGTTTGTCCCACCAAGCGTAGAGCGTTGTCTTGCGACCAAAACGATTTGGCCTTGAAGTCGATCGTTCGCTTTCGCCAGGTGATAACCATGATTATTGGCTCTTAGGGTTTTCAAAATAAATCCACTTTTCGTTATCCGTTACAATTCGATGCAGAAATGGTTTCCGATCATATCTTTGAAGCAATATTTCCTAGACGATGTTTTTATTTTCGTGGCACTCATCCATTCCCATTTTTTGCAATTTCATCATATTTTGGGCCACATTTAACACTTCTGCCAATTGTTTTTGGCTTTGGGTTGGGTTCTTCATCTAATAAATCTTGCAGTTTCGTATCTTAAAACTTTTTCGGTTTACCAGAACGTTCATTGTTTTGCACAGTCGAAATCACCACTTTTCGAAACCACGTCTCACTTCTTTTAAAACTTTGAGCACGCCAACTGTTTCTGCCAGCAAACGATGACCTTCAGCGGTTTTTTTCTTTTGATTAAATGAGGATGGTAATGCGTGTCGCAAATGCACGTTTTCAGGCAAGAAACTTGACATTTCAAAGGGGCATAAGTCTATGGGGTATAACACGTATAGCTTTGAAGCTTGACGTCAATAGATTAAAATTACATATGTGTTAAATAATAACATTACATACTTAAATCTAGCCACATCTGATAGAAAAACCGGTTATGACTTTCCGGTACACTTGATAAAAGTGATTTAAGTTGCCCAAATTCAATGCTCAATTTAGTTTTAACTAAAGATTTTCTCTATTCTGTTTCAGGTAAGAAAATTGATCCACCTTTTTCCAGGAAGTTAGCGGTTAACCTCAATTATTAGGTAAGTTTCCGCCAATCTATTTTTAATTTTCTTTATCTGCTCCCCGAAAAAGGATGACCTGGAAGTACTAAAACGTCGAAATTATTTCACTACGCACCTCATCTTTTATGCACAGCACAATAGAGGTGAAAATTAAGGACAAGCATCAACCGTCTTAATCTGGTTAAATATGTATCAGTAAAGAATTTCTGAGTACTACTGCGGTATGGCGGCGTTTGTTGAAGTATATATTTATAATTTCGGGGATCTTCCCAGGGTTGCGACTGAAAATTTTAGCGAAACTTTTTGGTCGTATTCGGCAAATTATATACAAAGCTCACGGACTCTGTTGGGATTTGTTATGGTCTGCAACAACTTAATCAGAATATCAAGAATAAATCAGATATGATGAATTATGTAGGTGATAAATTTTGTTTTCAAAAAATGCTCAAAAAGTTATAACAATAATAATGCAAGAAATAAAAAAGGATAATAAGACAGAGAAGTCACGATTTATTACACATAAATCTTCACAACTCTCCTCACAATCAAATATTGGACTAATATTTAGTTCATTATATTTAGTGCAAATAAAAATAGCTCTATTATTTTTTCCTTAAATGTTTGCAATATCAAAATGGCTACCCTTATTTTTAACCCGTTCACAAATTTTGCTTGTTATTTTTATTAATTGATGTAAATATGCGAAGGTATTCTTCATTTCAAGTTGTAACTATTTCCACCACTGTATTGTGCTTATGATCATCGATATTTTACCTCTCTATCAAAGTTATTCCAACTTATTAGGTAAGAAACTGATCATTTTGATTTTGATCGAGGCTCCTGACATAATATTGATGAATATTTAGGGTCATGTTGAAAAACAAAACTTGGGCTAGTTGGATTCACTCCAGGAATCCAATTTTCCTGAAGTGTTATCAAATGGTCTTATTTATGCAACTTTCTATCAATTTTCTCAAAAGCGTTCATCTCTAAGCCATCAAACAGTATTGTAGATTCTTCTAGAGGTCGTTCAACTTTTAAGCGCACCATTAAAACAGCGTGTATATATCCAAAAAACTAATATTTGGACGTATCCGTCTATAGGCCAATTCTCTAGTTTTATGTCTTTTAGGCCACTCCAATGCTTCCTATGAATAGTTATATATAGTTCCTCTATAGTTAGTTTCGAATTTTCAGCTGTCACTTTCACAGTTCCAGAACTTAAAACTTAATTTTCTCGTATTAAATGCAGTTAAACGACGATTTCTTCCAACAAACTTTACCTCTTGTTTTGTTTTAAATTTAGGACGTCCAGATCTGTTCCAGTTTTGTTTTCCTCCAATAGCTCGTTTTCGTGTAAGAGTATAATGTAAGTATTTACATGATATTCAAACCTTTTCTTCAACTTTGTGCATAAAAATTCCTCGCAGCCCAGAGCACATTTTATCGTTCAAAAGAAATTGTTTTACGTTTTTACTATTTTATTTGCTTATATACTGTTATAGTCATCCCAAAATATATTGAATTCAATTAATAGTTTTGAATTAATGAAATTGTAAAACCATATTCAAAAGTTTAGATAAGATAATCAATATAGAAATCTTTGTGAAATTAATCTTTGTGGTCCAAAAACGCGTATTTTTTCAAAATAAAGCATAATTGATAAGAAACTAGAAATTTTGTTGAATATTGCCATAAGCATATAACATGTTTACTTAAGGAATTATTGGCATTTTTGTATCAAATAGAAATAATGTTGTGCAGTGTTTAATCTCTTGTGATGTTCTGATACCCTTGTGCCAGGTTAGTTTTTGTGATACTCTTTTTTACCTTTCCGTCATTTTCTCTCAAACTTTTTTAAAATGTCTTATCTCTTCGATATACTATAAGTAGCTACACTAATTTTTCTCCTGTCTATAAACTTTACTAATGGTTGTCACTCGCCAGTCGGTAGGCTTAATGGCGAGGACTGTAATTCGAAACCCACGTTAAACTATAGGTCCAGCCAAATAAACTTTCTTTGGTGAAACAGAGACTTTAAAATATAAAAAGTAGCCTAGTAAATAAGTCATATGGCCTTCGCCAATATACCGAATTTCCTACAATCCTTAATAAAAACAAGTCAATTGAAATGTCCCCTGCCTGACACATTGATGGCGCTACTAAATAGGCTAGAATTAAATCCATGTTTTTTAGTTAGCCCTAATCCTCAAAAGATGCGTGTATAAATTTGGCAGCTGTTGGATCATTAGTTTGTGGATTATAACATTTTTAGAGAATCAACTTTTGTTATTGTGAAAGAAATGGATAAAAGGAAATTCGCGTGTTGATAAAATATTGCTATTTGAAGGGAAGAAATATTGTTGAAGCAAAAACTTGGCTTGATGTCGAGTTTCAGGACACTGTCCCAGAAAAATCAGCCATCAAGGATTGGTATGCTCAGTTTAGACGTGGTGAAATGAGCACCGAAGACGGTGAACGCAGTGGACGTTTAAAAGAGGTTGTTACCGACGAAAACAATAAAAAAATCCACAAAATGATTTTGAATGACCGTAAATTGAAATTGAATGAAATATCAGACACTCTAAAGCTATCAACTGAATATGTACGTCATATCATTCACGAATATTTGGGTATGAGAAAGCTCATTGCAAAGTGGGTGCTGCGCGAGCTCACTTTTGACGAAAAATAAAGACGAGTTGATGATTCGGAGCAGTGTTTGAAGTTTGAAGTTTTTGCTTTGATATGCGACAATGGATGAAACATGGCTCCATCATCTCATTCCGAAGTCCAAACGACACTCATCTGCGTGGACTACAGACGATGAATCGGCTCCAAAGCGTGGGAAACAATCGGCTGGCAAGGTTATGGCGTCTGTATTTTGGGATGAGCATGGAATAATTTTCATTGACTACCTTGAAAAAGGAAGGACCATCAACAGCGACTATTACATAGCGTTATTGGATCGTTTGAAGGATGAAATCTCCAAAAAACGGCCGCATTTGAAGAAAAAGGAAGTGCTGCTTTACCAAGACAATGCACCTTGTCACAAGTCAGTGAAAACGATGACAAAAATCAATGAATTGGGCTTTGAATTGCTTCCTCATCCACCGTATTCTCCAGATCAGGCCCCCCAGCGATTCTTTCCTGTGCTCAGATTTCAAAAGAATGCTCGCTGGGAAGAAATGTTCGTCGAATGAAGAGGTGATTGTCGATACTGAGGCCTATATTGAAGCAAAGGACAAATCATGCTACGAAAATGGTATCGAAAAGTTGGAGGGCCGCTGTATCAGTGTATCACCACCAAGAGAATCATGTTGAATAAATAAAATAATTTTGCCATAAAAATGTATTTTACTATGGTAGGCCGGGTACTTTTCAATTGACCTGTTATACAACAATTCTAATGCTAATAACTTGTATAACTACGCTTGATGTGATAGTCACCGGGATTTTCGAAAACGTCCCGTCGCCCTTCACATGCCCCACATGTCTGGAACGACGTTACATCATATTTACATTAAAAAGCCAACAAGCGTTTAACCGGGTAACAAACCAGCTTTTCGGACCGACACTGGGGCGAACCCGCGCCCGCTGGAGGGTCTTATTTATAATTTTAAGTGTTTCCCGAGGGCCCGCCTTATAATATCCAGCGGCATTCCCAAACCGTGTTCCCCCAAATTATATACAACGTCTGTTACATCTCGCGGTTCTGCAGCCGACCTACTGCCGCAACTATTTGTTCAGTTGTAGTGCATGTCTGATTAATGTAATGGTGCAGAAGCCTACCGCTCTGCGTTCTGGCCTTCATCAAATATTTGGTCTGTTCGGAATTAAATTGTCTTGTAGTCCCGTCTCTCCACCTCGCCCCTCTCGCCCTTATCCGGTGCTTATCCGATTTCAATCGAGGTTTTGTGCATTGTTCTAGTTCTTCAGAGAAAATCTGTTTTAAAGCAATGCGGAGCATTAGCGCTGCATTTATTATGCACTATATTTATCTATTCTATTATCTCATTATGCCTTTAAATTTAATAGTTATTAAACAATATAATAACAGGGATGCCAAAAACATTTTTCTTCTTAACAGCATTTTTCTTCTTAGCAATATTAGTAAAGTCAATTAATTTTGGAGCAGACTGAGACACTAATGCGATTGCTTTCTTGGGATTCTACTAAAGGCCTATACTCAACAATAAATCTCAAATGTTAGACGAGGAATCCAGAAATTGAAAGAAGAATCAATATATATGTATTATATTACCAGTATTGGACTGGGTATGGATTGTACTGTGATCAGAGGCGCCATCTGGTTCGAACCCTGTTACCAGTGAGATATCTAAATGTTGATATCGAGATCACTTTACATCGCCGTTCAACCAGTCTTTAAGTAACAAGCAAATTTCAAGTTCAATATATTTTTTTAATTAATTTCCTAGAACGCCAACAATCTGCCCGTGGGCAATAAGTATTGTTATATAATTTTAATTATATAATATAACTATCCTAGCATGTACAACATCACTTCAGTAATTGATCTACTTTACAACTTATGAACTAAAGCTTATTCTAGACACTATTATAACTTATTTTAAAGTCCATCCTAACTTATTCTAAAAACTATTCTAGCTTATTCTAGAGATTATTAAATCTCCCTCTATGTGGCTATTAATAAGTTCTTATGATAGTTTTCGTTTCAACTTCAACATATAAATTAATAATTTGAATTTTCTAAAAATTGTGTTTTATATAATTTAATTTTTAGAAGTAGGCCTCAGAAAATACCCAGTACATCTATGGCTGCATAATACGTCCACAGAATGGCTTCCTCCCTATCTCTGCTTATTCAAACAAATCCAATTGTTATGGGATGTTGCAAAAAATTACTACAGTATAATAGCAGGTCGAGAAAGATATACAAGCAATAACTGTTTTGATTTTTGAAAAGGATTCTTTACAATAACGGCCTTCCGTTTTGATGAACACAATAAGATACACAGAAGTAGAAATTGCCAAATAGTGGAATAGTGACAAACTACGAATGAAGACGTACTTTATAAAATATTGTAGTTGCACATGCTTAAAAGATTGTAATGCTATTATTACGATGAAATACAGAAATTTAATTTGTGCATCATCAGATGTATGTAATTTAAAGGTTTTTTTTGTTGCAGTATATAATCCTGATAACATTTGAGGGCCTAAATTTATTTGTTTTATATATTGTGTATATGAGTTCTTAATAATTTATATCAATAATTCAAAAACCGCTGGCATTTCCTTACAATCGTATAGCTTGTAAATGAATTATTTTGTATCAGATCAATTGGTAAATGACGTATCATTTGCAATTGTAAATCTCAACGGGATCCAGTTAGAGCAAGTGCATAGGTACCTGGGACCAGTAATACAGGTTAAGTAAATGACGTCATACTATATAGAAGTAATAATCCGTATCGGGCAACCTTCAAGAGCACACTTCGCTGCTACTTTTCTGCTGATTGTCAAGCTAAGCTAAGATGGTATTTATGAAAGAGAGAAAATATTGCAATGAAGACTGGATCCGTCTCTTTCGAACTCACTACTAATTTATTTTTTACACTTTCTTGTTAGTCTCTTGCCAAGAGTGCCACGATGAATCATTTTGAAATATTCAAAGTTCAGCAAGATACACAAATTCAAGTAGTTTATCTTCCTAGGTCTCAGTTTCCTTTAAAAATCTAATTATTTTAAGGCAATGTCTAGAAAATTCATTAAAGCTCTCCGAAGATTATCTTTACACCATTTAAACCCTATGTCCTGTAAGAGTGTATGAAAAGATGTCTAACATTCTTCAAAAAGCTGCGTGTCTATAACTCTTTTATGTATACTTTCCAGACATATAATTTTCTCTAATATAATTTTATTAAATTATATTTATATTGATAAAGTAGTTTGTGTACTTACTGTTCTTATACATTTCGTATATTTAGTCTAAAATAGAGATATCTCTAAGATATATATAATAGATATATATATAATTCTGTATTTCATTGTAATAATATCATTACAATCTTATAAGCATGTGCAACTACAATATTTCATAAAGTACGTCTTCATTCGTAGTTTGTCACTATTCCACTATTTGGCAATTTCTACTTGTATTTCTCTGTTTATCTTATTGTGTTCATCAAAACCGAAGGCCGTATTTGCAAACAATCCTTTCCACAAATCAAAACAGTTATTGCTTGTATATCTTTCTCTGACTAATAGACCTGCTATTATACTGGAGTAATTTTTTGCAACATACCATAACAATTAGATTTGTTTGAATAGGTAGAGATAGGGAGGAAGCCAGTCTGTGGACGTATTATGCAGCCATACATAGTACTGGGTATTTTTTGAGGCCTACTTCTAAAAACTAAATTATATAAAACACAATTTTTAGAAAATTCAAATTATTAATTTATATGTTGAACTTGAAACGAAAACTACTATAAGAACTGATTTACACATAGAGAATGATTTAAGAGTTTCTAGAATAAGCTAGAACAGTTTTTAGAATAAGTTAGGATGGACTTTAAAATAAGTTAGAATAATGTCTAGAATAAGATTTAGTTTATAAGTTATACAGTAGATCACTTACTGAAGTGATGTACTACATGCTAGGATAGTTATATTATATAATTAAAATCAGATAATAATACTACCCACGGGCGGATTGTTGACGTTCTAATAGATTAATAAAAAAATATATTGAACTAGAAATTTGCTTGTTCCTTAAATACTGGTTGAACGGTGACGCAAAGTAAACTCGATGTCAACATTTAGATATCTCACTGGTAACAGGGTTCAAACCAGATGGCGCCTCTGATCACAGTACAGTCCATAGCCAGTGAAATACTAGTAACATAACACATATATATATTGATTCTTCTTTCTATTTCTGGATTCCTTGTCTAACATTTGAGATTTATTGTTGAGTATAGGCCTTTAGTAGAATTCCAAGAAAGCAATCGCATTAGTGTCTCAGTCTTCTCCAAAATTAATTAACTTTATTAATGTTGCTGAGAAGAAAAATGCTGTTAAGAAGAAAAGTGTCTTTGGTATTCCTGTTATTATATTTTTTGTAATAACTATTAAGTTTAATACATACAATTTTCTCTAATATAATTTTATGAAATTATGTTTATATTGATAAAGTAATTTGTGTACTTACTCTTCTTATACATTTCGTATACTTAGTCTAAAATAGAGATATCTATATAGAGAAATATATATATATATATATATATATATATATATATATATATATATATATATATATATAATATATATATCAATATCTAAAATAGAGATTATAGGTGGTCAAGATTCGTCACCCACTTTTTATGTAAATGGGTTTTCTTGGGTGAATCTAACGTATTATTCTTCATTTTGCAAGCAATGTTTTTCACAGTACCACACTAATATTTAGCACGGCAACAACCCGCTAAAAAACATTTTCAATAAAATTGTAGGAACTTATTTCATTTAATACCAAACACATCTGTTTTTAATACCGGACGGGGACTAGCTGTCAGACGTATGCAAAATTTTTGAAAGCGATAGCCATAAGAAGTTTTAACTCTTACTTATAAATTGTTATGGCTGTATAATTAACTGTAGTTTTTAGATATACTATAGTGCTAAATTATATTTAATAACATTTTTGTTCAATTATTTTATTTAGATTAGAATTTTGTTGTATGTCAAAGCCAAACTGAACTAAAACTCGGAGATGATGCTCTGATATGATAAAAAATCTTTGAATAGGCTACAGAAATTTTCTCTTGTAGTTTAAATTCTCTTTCCTAAATTTTTTCCTTTAAGTGTTTGGTTTTTAACAAGTACCAATCTTTTTGTCTCCCAATCTGAATGATACCCGGTTACAATCGATACTGTGAGCACGATTGTTGTCCCTCCGTTTACGACGGATGAAATTTTAATCGGAATCCTGTTTAAAATCCTTATTCGTTACGGGGACGAGGCAAACGAATAGCGAGCGGATCCCGGGTCGCAAAACCGTTAGGCCGCCGTCCCATATCTAATGCATGAAATGGCCTGGGCCGCGGCGAAATTGGAAGAAGAGTTATCAGCAGTCGAAAAGTCTTAATCCGCTTAAATATGCATTAGGACGGGCACTTTTGCGGTGCAATCACGCCGGCCGACGGGTTGTATTTATAATTTTAGGGGTTGCCGGGAAAGGGTCGACGATAAAATGATCGGCGGCGCAAAATGATCACGCCCTTAAACCGTCCGTAAATCGTCGAAGTTTCGATGGAGTTGAAAGGGAGTATAACAGGAATAAAAATGGTATGAAGATATTATATCCATATAGACAAATATTAGAGATCGGATGAAATAATATCATCATTCTACTAGAAATTAACACTGAATAATTAGTTAATAATAATTCAAGTAGTCCAAGTATTGGGAATCAGTACATGATGTACAAGGTGGGGCAAAAATCCCGTTGCTATTTTGATTGCCTATAACTTTGCTCAAAGAAAAGATAACTAGGTTTGATTTTTATAAAAAGTTTATTTGGTCTTTTCAATTTTTCGTTATGATTGAAAAATTATATCGGCTAAATGGTGATTGCGACTCGCTATGTAATTTCCGGCTCTTTTTAGGGCCTTTTTCATGACAGTCTGTAACATTTGAGGCTGAATTTCTTCAATTTTGTGACGAATATTGTCTTTAAGATGTTGAGTCGTTCTGGGCTTATTCATATAAACTTTGATTTTGAAAAAACTCTATAAGAAACAGTTTGGTGCTGCGAAATTCGGAGATTTGGCTGGCCTCTTCGCGAAATTAGTATTCCTGGAAAAACCTGTCGAAAATTGAATTGTTGAACGAACTGTGTGTGCTCTGGTCCCATCTTGCCGAAACCACATTTCCCCTAGTCCTTGCTCGTCTATTTCAGGCATAAGAAAATGTCAAATCAAGTCTTGGTACCGTTTAGCAGTAACAGTAACGGCAACACATTGGTTCTTTAAAAAAAAACAGGGACTAATAATGTTTCCAGCATGAATACCACACTATACAGTTGTTTTTAGTAGATGCAATGATGTGTCATGAATGAATTTGAGGACTCTGTGTTCCTCAAAACTGACTGTTCTCTTTATTGATGTGTGGCCACTGAGAAGAAAATGAGATTCATCGCTCATTATAAATTTAGACGAAAAGTCTTCAATTTCACGAGACAGTCTTTGTGGTATTTTAAAGCACTGGACTATTATAATCTTTTTGACGCAATCTCTGCTTAATGGCAATAACGAAACGATTATTTTCAATAAATATTGTCATTATTTCTGCTCGTTGTTGTGGCGTATATTTATTCATAATAAAATTTAGACGTCTACACAACACTATAGTTAAAGCGAAACTGAGCTAAACTTCACATAATCAAGATGGCGCGAAATAAATAAGTAGGGGGCTTTTTCCCCACATGCTCTTAAATATACTGATGTATTTTTTTCCCTCATGCATGTTAATTAATTTGTAGTCTATCTAAAAGATCTATAATGTATTACCTATAATAGTTTGTAAAATCGATGTAATATCAGTCAATATTTCCCTCCTTGTTGTCCTGCAAAAGTCGTTAGGTTATCAATGTCTGTCAAATTCTCCATGACATTAGTGTTAATAACAGACCTTAATGTTACAAACCAGCAAAGGTTGTTTTGTTGCATTGTTTGTTTGAACATATATGAAGTCGCTCTTTAATATTTTTGATTAATTTGGCTGAATATGTCGACGCCAAATAAATAGCCGAAAATAGATTACCTCTCGAATCAACATCTTCGACCAGAAATGGAGTAATAGGGCCCGTTCTTGACAGCAAAGGACGTTAGAGAAATAAGTATTGGCACTAAGTTGCTGGGGTTTTTATTAGAAATATTTTTATTATGTTACCATTGCACTAAATATTAATATGCAAATCATAACTAAAATCCTTAAAAAATAATCAATATAATTTTGGATTCACCGAAAAGAATGCCATCACATACCTTGATGTTAGTTCTATTCATGCATTTATGAAATGTATAAAAACGGTAAGTAGTTTTATTTTTAATTTAAATATAAGTTTAAGCATAATATTGTTATGTTATTTCAATGTCTGTACACACACAGATATTTCCGATTGGAACATTAAGCCACCCTTGGCAAGACGCTAGTAAAAAAAAGTGTAAAAACAATAAAAATTAATCAAAGAAGGTAAAAGTTAGAATAACATTTTATTAGGTTTTGTATATCACAATATTTTTTAATGACTCATTGCGGATAAATTGTTCTTCAAGTTAGAAACAGAATCCAACAAAAATATTCCAAATAATGGGCAAAGGTCGGATTGAAGGAATGGCTTGCAAAACATAAATTAGGTTTTGAATATACCATTTTAAGGAGTGAAATATTTCAAATTCTCACTTGATAAATATTAAAAATATATTTAATTGTGTTTTGTATAATAGTAGGCCTCAAAAAAGATACACAGTAAATCTATGCACTTAAATCGAATTGTTATGGGTTTATCTTGCAAAAAAATTACTATAGCATACGCAGGTCGAGAAAGATACACAAGCAATAACCGTTAGGATTTGTAGAAAGGATTGTATACAATAACAGAATAACAGAAGATGTATTTCGTGAAGTATTGCAGTTCAACGTGCTTATAAGATTGTAGTAAGACTATCGTTTCAATGAAATTCAAAATTTTTATTTGTGCATATTCAGATGTATATAATTTTAAGGTTTTTTTTTGTGAGTTGGAGTATATAACACTGTTGATAATATTTGAGGGCCCAATCTCATTTGTTTTGTTTATTATGTGTATGAGTTCCTAATAATTTTATGCAACTATGTAAGATGAATATTTCGGTTGCCCTGTTAAACATTTGCATCTGTATCTTCAAATAATCATCATACAATTTTTCAGTAGGTTTGCCATCGGTGCATTATTCAATTGCGTTAGCAAATATAAAGCACACGCTGAATTTCAATAATATTATTACTGAATACTCTTCAAAGTTATTACTTGTATTTATTAATTTTCTAATATTATACTAATAGAATGTTTACTTAATGTTCTTAAATATTCTATAATATTTCATTAGGGTGTCTGGAATACGTACTCAGTTCAATTCTATGAAATTTTTAGTATTCTTTTAAAAAATGTTTCATCAATTACGTATAAGACGACAGTAATTATCAACAAATCGATAGTGCGCAGATTGAGGTTATTTGTCTAGATAAATACAGTTTCAAGATTTTCATTTACCTCTTCTTACGGTTGGTTGCACAAAACCACTGTTTTAATTGTGAAATATAGGATAAATAATCCAAATAAAATAGAAGCGCGCTAAACAATTGCAGTTGAGCTGAGGAAATGATGGTTAGCAAACGGTAAGTGATGTCATTGTTTCGTAGCTCTTCTGATACATATTTGGCGAATTTAAACTTTTGTTTTTTATTTCTGTTAGCGTTTAATATAAAAATAAGGGTCTTTTTAATAACCTATCTATAGTACATTATTATTATGAAACAACATGTTTATGATTCTTTATTATATCTAGCGTATTGAAGTAAGAAACTAATTGTTATACTACTTTACACAATATTGAACCGAACAATTTTTTCTGTTGGTAAATATTTTCCTTAATGATTCAATGTATAGCGCAATAACATATAAATGTTTGATGGTCAAGCAATATTTCACGACTTGTCGCCGACATCAGCGGAATCTTTTGAATTAAAATGGGTTCCTAGTACTTCTAAAAATATTTTAAATAATATAACATAATTGTAGAATCATAAAACCATAATGTAACAATTATGGCTTGTAATATTACCGCATATACACTTAGGTTCTGTTTAGTATTTCCATGAAGATTAAGGAACACTTTTTTCATTACGTAATTATTTTCCTCAATGATTCAATGTACACCCCAAGAACATGTAAATGATTGATGGCCAGCAATATGCCACGACTTATCGCGGACATTAGCGGAATCTTTTGAATTAAAATAGGTTCCTGGTCCCGCTAAAAATATTTTAAATAATATAACATAACAGTAGAATCATAAAACAATAATGTAAAAATTCTGGCTTGTAATATTACCGCATATACACTTAGGTTCTGTTTAGTATTTCCATGAAGCTGAAGGAACACTTTTTTCATTACATAATTATTTTCCCCAATGATTCAATGTACACCCCAAGAACATGTAAATGATTGATGGCCAGCAATATGCCACGACTTATCGCGGACATTAGCGGAATCTTTTGAATTAAAATAGGTTCCTGGTCCCGCTAAAAATATTTTAAATAATATAACATAACAGTAGAATCATAAAACAATAATGTAACAATTCTGGCTTGTAATATTACTGCATATACACTTAGGTTCTGTTTAGTATTTCCATGAAGTTGAAGGAACACTTTTTTCATTACATAATTATTTTCCCCAATGATTCAATGTACACCCCAAGAACATGTAAATGATTGATGGCCAGCAATATGCCACGACTTATCGCGGACATTAGCGGAATCTTTTGAATTAAAATAGGTTCCTGGTCCCGCTAAAAATATTTTAAATAATATAACATAACAGTAGAATCATAAAACAATAATGTAACAATTCTGGCTTGTAATATTACCGCATATACACTTAGGTTCTGTTTAGTATTTCCATGAAGTTGAAGGAACACTTTTTTCATTACATAATTATTTTCCCCAATGATTCAATGTACACCCCAAGAACATGTAAATGATTGCTGGCCAGCAATATGCCACGACTTATCGCGGACATTAGCGGAATCTTTTGAATTAAAATAGGTTCCTGGTCCCGCTAAAAATATTTTAAATAATATAACATAACAGTAGAATCATAAAACAATAATGTAACAATTCTGGCTTGTAATATTACTGCATATACACTTAGGTTCTGTTTAGTATTTCCATGAAGTTGAAGGAACACTTTTTTCATTACATAATTATTTTCCCCAATGATTCAATGTACACCCCAAGAACATGTAAATGATTGATGGCCAGCAATATGCCACGACTTATCGCCGACATTAGCGGAATCTTTTGAATTAAAATAGGTTCCTGGTCCCGCTAAAAATATTTTAAATAATATAACATAACAGTAGAATCATAAAACAATAATGTAACAATTCTGGCTTGTAATATTACCGCATATACACTTAGGTTCTGTTTAGTATTTCCATGAAGTTGAAGGAACACTTTTTTCATTACATAATTATTTTCCCCAATGATTCAATGTACACCCCAAGAACATGTAAATGATTGATGGCCAGCAATATGCCACGACTTATCGCCGACATTAGCGGAATCTTTTGAATTAAAATAGGTTCCTGGTCCCGCTAAAAATATTTTAAATAATATAACATAACAGTAGAATCATAAAACAATAATGTAACAATCATGGCTTGTAATATTACCGCATATACACTTAGGTTCTGTTTAGTATTTCCATGAAGATTAAGGAACACTTTTTTCATTACCTAATTATTTTCCCCAATGATTCAATGTACACCCCAAGAACATGTAAATGATTGATGGCCAGCAATATGCCACGACTTATCGCCGACATTAGCGGAATCTTTTGAATTAAAATAGGTTCCTGGTCCCGCTAAAAATATTTTAAATAATATAACATAACAGTAGAATCATAAAACCATAATGTAACAATTATGGCTTGTAATATTACCGCATATACACTTAGGTTCTGTTTAGTATTTCCATGAAGATTAAGGAACACTTTTTTCATTACGTAATTATTTTCCTCAATGATTCAATGTACACCCCAAGAACATGTAAATGATTGATGGCCAGCAATATGCCACGACTTATCGCGGACATTAGCGGAATCTTTTGAATTAAAATAGGTTCCTGGTCCCGCTAAAAATATTTTAAATAATATAACATAACAGTAGAATCATAAAACAATAATGTAACAATTCTGGCTTGTAATATTACCGCATATACACTTAGGTTCTGTTTAGTATTTCCATGAAGCTGAAGGAACACTTTTTTCATTACATAATTATTTTCCCCAATGATTCAATGTACACCCCAAGAACATGTAAATGATTGATGGCCAGCAATATGCCACGACTTATCGCGGACATTAGCGGAATCTTTTGAATTAAAATAGGTTCCTGGTCCCGCTAAAAATATTTTAAATAATATAACATAACAGTAGAAGCATAAAACAATAATGTAACAATTCTGGCTTGTAATATTACTGCATATACACTTAGGTTCTGTTTAGTATTTCCATGAAGTTGAAGGAACACTTTTTTCATTACATAATTATTTTCCCCAATGATTCAATGTACACCCCAAGAACATGTAAATGATTGATGGCCAGCAATATGCCACGACTTATCGCGGACATTAGCGGAATCTTTTGAATTAAAATAGGTTCCTGGTCCCGCTAAAAATATTTTAAATAATATAACATAACAGTAGAATCATAAAACAATAATGTAACAATTCTGGCTTGTAATATTACTGCATATACACTTAGGTTCTGTTTAGTATTTCCATGAAGTTGAAGGAACACTTTTTTCATTACATAATTATTTTCCCCAATGATTCAATGTACACCCCAAGAACATGTAAATGATTGATGGCCAGCAATATGCCACGACTTATCGCCGACATTAGCGGAATCTTTTGAATTAAAATAGGTTCCTGGTCCCGCTAAAAATATTTTAAATAATATAACATAACAGTAGAATCATAAAACAATAATGTAACAATTCTGGCTTGTAATATTACCGCATATACACTTAGGTTCTGTTTAGTATTTCCATGAAGTTGAAGGAACACTTTTTTCATTACATAATTATTTTCCCCAATGATTCAATGTACACCCCAAGAACATGTAAATGATTGATGGCCAGCAATATGCCACGACTTATCGCCGACATTAGCGGAATCTTTTGAATTAAAATAGGTTCCTGGTCCCGCTAAAAATATTTTAAATAATATAACATAACAGTAGAATCATAAAACAATAATGTAACAATTATGGCTTGTAATATTACCGCATATACACTTAGGTTCTGTTTAGTATTTCCATGAAGATTAAGGAACACTTTTTTCATTACATAATTATTTTCCCCAATGATTCAATGTACACCCCAAGAACATGTAAATGATTGATGGCCAGCAATATGCCACGACTTATCGCCGACATTAGCGGAATCTTTTGAATTAAAATAGGTTCCTGGTCCCGCTAAAAATATTTTAAATAATATAACATAACAGTAGAATCATAAAACCATAATGTAACAATTATGGCTTGTAATATTACCGCATATACACTTAGGTTCTGTTTAGTATTTCCATGAAGATTAAGGAACACTTTTTTCATTACGTAATTATTTTCCTCAATGATTCAATGTACACCCCAAGAACATGTAAATGATTGATGGCCAGCAATATGCCACGACTTATCGCGGACATTAGCGGAATCTTTTGAATTAAAATAGGTTCCTGGTCCCGCTAAAAATATTTTAAATAATATAACATAACAGTAGAATCATAAAACAATAATGTAACAATTCTGGCTTGTAATATTACCGCATATACACTTAGGTTCTGTTTAGTATTTCCATGAAGCTGAAGGAACACTTTTTTCATTACATAATTATTTTCCCCAATGATTCAATGTACACCCCAAGAACATGTAAATGATTGATGGCCAGCAATATGCCACGACTTATCGCGGACATTAGCGGAATCTTTTGAATTAAAATAGGTTCCTGGTCCCGCTAAAAATATTTTAAATAATATAACATAACAGTAGAATCATAAAACAATAATGTAACAATTCTGGCTTGTAATATTACCGCATATACACTTAGGTTCTGTTTAGTATTTCCATGAAGTTGAAGGAACACTTTTTTCATTACATAATTATTTTCCCCAATGATTCAATGTACACCCCAAGAACATGTAAATGATTGATGGCCAGCAATATGCCACGACTTATCGCCGACATTAGCGGAATCTTTTGAATTAAAATAGGTTCCTGGTCCCGCTAAAAATATTTTAAATAATATAACATAATAGTAGAATCATAAAACCATAATGTAACAATTATGGCTTGTAATATTACCGCATATACACTTAAGTTCTGTTTAGTATTTCCATGAAGTTGAAAGCACATATTGGTCTGCCTCAAAAGTATCTGAGAAGAAACACCTGTTTATAATTTTCGGATTAGACAGCTTCCAATTTACAACTTACAAAAAACTATTCTAAAATAGACTGAGCAACTGCTGGTTCCCATTTCGAACATGTTTACGTGCGTTACTTTTCTTTTAAATAGGTTAAGAGGGATGATCTGTGAATACACATAATATAAATAATATACACAGATTAACAGGAAACTTACAATTAAAATTAAAATTAGTAATTACATGTTTTTTTTTTCTTTCACATTTTGGTTCAAAATAATTTGATCTAAAATGCAAAGAGCTTATTATAGAAGTTCATAAAAGGTTACAGTAAGTTTATCATGATTCTTAGTAATATAAGTAATTCTATTTGAATCACATTCCCTGAAACCTATACTTAACAGATTATTGAACCGAATACTTTTTGCTTTTTGTAATTATTTTCCTTAATGATTCAATGTATACCGCGAGAACATATAAATGCATGATGGCAAAGCAATATTCCACGACTTGTTGCCGACATCAGCGGAATCTTAGTATTTGATGGGCGATTCCAAGTGCCGCCTGCATTTTCACGTCGGCATTATCGAATATGGAGTACACGTAGCGCAAATTGGGCGCGCTCGAGAGGTAACAAGCGCAACTGCAACCAACCATCGGTCATATCGGTCGGACAACAGTCGCAGATCCATAATTTAGGTATTTTCGCTCCATCGGATAGCCGAAGACCTTAATTAATGCGCCCTTAAGAGGATTCCGGGTTTGAGTCGGACGCGATTTCGCCGACATATTAATCATTTTGTCAAGACTATTAATTACGTTGTTATCTGGGTGGAAGCAAAAGGGACCGAATTAAAAGAAATGATGGAATGAGAGAACCTTCGGCGTCGCTTTCTTAAAATACCCCCGGGGAGAGGTCTAATACGTTTTTTTAGTCTCCCTTTCTCTCTCTCTCTCTGTCCCTCTCTCTGTTTCTCGAAGCAAATGAATCTAATTCATCTGAGGATTTCCGAAGTCCTGCAATTTCTAATGTAAAATGTCGGCCGTAAAACTTTGATCAAAATAAAGCGGTTCCGATATATATATATATATATATATATATATATATATATATATATATATATATATATATATATATATATATATATATATATATATATATATATATATATATATATATATATATACATATATATATAATTTCCAAAAGCGACTGTTGTATAAGCGCTGCAGTGTTGCAGAGCTTCCAAAAAATAATTATGTAATCTCATTAAAATTCTAAATATTCTACTTAGTATTCGCGAAGTCTTGTAGTAAATGATAAAAAACTGCTATGAAAGTGCGAGCCATGGCAGTAACGTTTAGCAGTGAAATAACCTATCCTCGGTAGGCTAGAGACTCACGCTAATAAAAAGACATGAAAACTCTAAAATCAGTCTTCACAATTGTATGGAATTGGCATTACTATGGTTAACTAATATTATAGCTCAATTAAATTCTACTTCTTTGATAAGTATACAGAGATATAATAAGAATGTGTCAAATAATAGGTATATTTTAACAAAACTCATAAATTGCATTACATTTTGCGGAAGGTTTGAATTGGATCTTGGAGAAAATGCTGAGAGCTCTACTTCCCAGAATTCGGTGATATTTCGTGTTTTTTTTTTAATCACAATAAAGTTGAGAAAATACGGTTAAGATGTATATGATAGAGATGATCGACTATTGGACCTTGTATATCCCAAGTATATAAAAAATGCGAATGAATATGATCATTATATGTACAAAACCTAGTTGCTTCAATTAAAGAAGAATGATAAAGGTATAATATTTTAGTGATAATATAGTAAATTTAATTGAATCCTAGTGTTAAAAGTATTGAAATAAGTAAGGAAAGTGAGACAATAATAAAAAAGTAATCATTAATCAAGATGTGGCATGCCCGATTCTACAGAGCCATTTGAGGAACTCTAAAAGAATGCTAAAGAGGAAATATAAGAGTTAGATAAATACCTAGATGCATACAAGCGTAGAAAAAATGTTGGTTTACTGGGTTTGTGATCAACCTGCAAGAAAAATAGAAGAACCTACCCTCGGTAGGCTACAGACCCACGCTATCTGTACCTTTGCAAGCTCCTTCAAACACTCTGCTGCCCCCGTCAACGTCCACAACGGTCTAAAATAGGGCCGGATTTAGGTTAAGACTTCACTGCTTTTAGTCCAACTCCGTATGACTCGTACGTGATATCGTTTATCTATATCGGTATTTTACGCGACTTTTGGGCAGTTAATAATTATTATCTTAATAACTGTTACTATGGAATTAATTAATGTGAAGGAAAAAACGAATGGATTTGTTCATGTAACAAAAATATGCGTTATACTGTTTTTCCTGCTTTCTTTTTGGCGGTGATAGAGCTCGGACGTAAATAGATGTCACCTATTTGGAGCACTTTTGAAAGTTTGAAAATAAAAAGACATTAAAACTCTAAAATTCATCTTCATAATTGTATGGAATTTGCATTACAATGGTCAACTAATGTTATAGCTCAATCAGATTCTGCTTATTTGATAAGCGTATAGAGACATAATAAAAATGTGTCAAATAATAGGTATATTTTAGCAAAAATTATAAATTGTATTAAATTTCGTGGAACGTTTGAATTGGATCTTGGAGAAAATGTGGCAATCAACAAAACATTACTGGCCTCTTTAATAATTTACCCTCACGAGTAAATGTGTAAAAACAATAAAAACAAAACAAAATTGTAAGCAGAAGAGCCCCCCCGACGCTCCAATCCATTGGAGATTTGATGTTGTGCACAAAAAGAAAACCATCTCATAGAATATATGGATAAAATAGAAGATTAAGTTTTTAGCTACACAGTGCAGTGCAGCAATCTTTCTTTATTATGTGATATGATGTGTATTCTCAAGTAAAGCCTCACGTGGAAATCCTTTTTAATCAACTGCAGCAAAGAAATATCGAACCTACTTTAACAAGAGGTTGATTATTTTGAACGCAGTATATCAAGTTCGAAATAATCGTAATATTTATAAGATCATCAGTAAAGCATCAGATATGATAATACATCAGATAGCTACCATAAAATAAATGTGACCGTCCAGGCAACTTTTTTGATAACCAAATTTCTTCAGAAGTGTGTAATGTTGTAATAAATTGTGTAAAAGGTTGATTTGTTTCATACACAAACAAATAGGTAACAAATTACCATTGTGGCTTGTAATATTACCACATACACCTAGGTTCTGTTTAGTACTTACATGAATTTGACAGCACATATTCACCTGCTTCAAAAGAATCTGAGAAGAAACACCTGTTTATAATTTTAGGAAGTTACACCTTCCAATTTACATCTTTTCAAAAATGATTCTAATATAGACTGAGCAACTGCTGATTCCAATTTTGAAGTTTATATGTATTATTTTTCTTTTAAATAGGTTAAGGGAAACGATTTGTGAATACACATAGCACAAATAATATACATAAATAAATGAGAAATTTAAAATTAAAATTACAATTAGTAATTACATGTTTGCTTCTCCTTTACACTTTGCTCAATGATAATCTGATCGGAAATACAAAGAGCTTATTATCAGAGTTCATAGAAAGTTCCAATAAGTTTATCATGATTTTCCTTGGAAGACAATTAATTCTATTTCAACACATTGCGATATTATCTTCACATCCTGGAAAGTAATACTATTATATTTTACAAACTTGTTATGCGTTTAAAATTAAACAAATTATATTTACATAAATGCTACAAAAATGACATGATAATAACATAATCACATTTCCTTAAAATTTCACATATTAATAGAAACAAAAAATATAAAAAATTCTAGAAAATTTAAATTCGAAAGAAAAGAAGAACATGTCAGGTCTTGGTTTAATACTTTCAAGTCTTCTAGTAGTTAAGACGTACAGGAAGAACCCATTACACATAAGAAGTCTACCCATTACATACCCATAACCCATGTTCCTAGAATACCCAGGTTTATATTTTACATCTCGTCATGTACATGTACAGAAGGAAGCGCCAAACAGGAACGCCTATTTGCCGGAGTACTGTAGACATTATAAAAAATACACGAAAGAGGATAGGTTAAGAAATTGTAAGTGTATTCAAAAATGAACAAAGAAAAATAAAAGTATAGAGCAGTTGAGGGTAAAATTACAATATGTACTTTTTAAAGTAAAACATTATCAGAACAAATGCAAACAATTATTTCCTATCCCGTAATATTTAATAGTTTTAAGTTTTACAGAATCCATCAATTTTTTATTAAATATCTTTATTTCGTAAGGCATACAGGAAGTTTCAGACTATCACCGAAATAAACGGGCAAATATAATATCAGCTTGACGAGTATCAATGTTGGTTCGTTCAACTTACACCGTATTCTCAATACACTATGTTATATCACTAGTAAATAGTAACTATTCGCGCGTATACTTCTTTTGTTGGTTTAACAATATATATGTCAATGTGTACAAATTTATAAACACACACAATCAGATAATGATATGCTTCAATATGACGCAATATATCACTTAAGTTAAATATTTGCCTTCACCGTATTTGTTCAGTGCCTGAAAACGTACTGGAGTTTGTATTGTTGTTATACTGATGTTATATTTTCGTTCTCATTTCTATATATTATAGAGCAATGTAATGTCGAAGTCGAAACTTGACGAGATAGAGGCTTTGTTAAGTTTACCTTTAAAACTACATAATTATATGCAGATATCACGTTTTATTAACAGTTTTATTTTACAGAAATCTCATACATATTAGAACAAGGAATTAAAAATAATTATTATATTTTCTTTATCGTTATAGATGAAATGTGAGAGCTACATAAAGACCTAGATATATACAAATATATTTTAAAAAACTCGACAATAAAAAAAGCAAACAGCATCTAAAAGACCTAGAGAAGAAAAATGATAAAAGTTAATGTTGGTTTGCGTTGGCTGATCATAAAAAAATGTAGTGCTGAATGAAAATATAATATTTAGAGTACTACTCTATTGAGTGTGTTATATTACAGACGACTTGCAACCTCTTGAAATTGGTAATAAGCGCTTTAACCAAATGCAGTGAATAAAGTAGAGTAATCTACGAAAACTAGTAAAAACAACTGAAACGAAAAACAGGCAATTATTACCTGTAGAGATAACAATTAAATCGGATCCCAAACTTAAAAAATAGTAGTGCTAGTTGCAGTTCTGATTCTAATCCCTCCTAGTTATTTAACAGTTTATTTTCAAACCAGAGCAAAATCTTTCTCCATGATTGTTGTCATTACGTTCTTTGTGTTAGCGTATTGCCAAGGATGGCCCGGTGTTTCATTTTGTAATATCTACGTCTATACACAAAGTGAAGTAACACACCTTCCTTAATTTTATTATAAACTTGTACTATTTTAAAGCAAATGTCTGTAAGTTCCGTTAGAGCTCTTTAGAGTTAGAATTATAATATCATTGATGTTGTCGGCTAGCGGAAGAAAGACTAAAAACAAGCCAGAGGCAGAAGTACTCCATTTATACAGCAAATTATATATACGGATCAAGACTTTAAGAGTATACTAAATATTAATTTAACCCAATCCCGAAATATAAGAATCAATCGTTAACTTTTTATAATAACTATGAAATATTACCAATTTCTGTAACTTACTATGTAGTAGATTATCTAAGAGACTATTAGATGAAACAAATCCTAACTAATCTTTTAATATTCACTAATTAATTTGGATTATCGCAAAATATAGAGCTTTCAACCGATATGGTAAATAATGCGGATCTTCCCGTATAATCGAATAAAACTCGTTGGCACTTCATAATCTTGATTGCGACTGAAAATTAATGGACAGGCCGCGGAGAATATTTGGTTAATTAAATAGGTTCGGTTTTATTGGAGTATACTAATTAGGAAGAGATCCTTTGTGGGGAGATATAAAACTAAGCCCGACGAAATTTAATTAAATACTGCCATGAATAATCATTTTTTCTGCGGCACATACAGCCCGGAAAATATTGTTTTCCTACGGAGAGTGAGCCGAGCCGGATCACGATACGAATTCCATTGTCCTGACCGGCATTTTCGACAATATCACGTTTTAATTAATACCGATAGTGTAGATTTATCCTAGATTTGTTTCCTTTTGTGTTGGTATTTATTCGATATTTTATATGTTTGTTTGGTCTGTTTTTGTTTCGGATATTGAATAGGCATGCTGACCGCAATAATCACTGTCCTCAAAACTATATTCTACCCCAATAAAACAATGAATTCATGTCATCTAATTTTTTGTTGTCAAATCATCGCAATGTTGTCGCATCTAACTATAACTTTTAGTTTATATTGACTAATAAAAATAACATTATCAAATATAATTTATTTTAACATTATAGTACATCTAATTTACATATTATCGCAGGAATTCAACCATACTTAATTTTACAGCCACAATAGCTTGTAGTTTAGAGTTGCTTTATTATATTTACATTAAAATATCTTCTAAACCACTTATGATACCATGGAAGGAATAATAATTCCTATCCTAATTCACCTAAATAACAATTGTATATCCAAGTAATGTAACAGGTCAATAAAAAAGTCCCCAGCCTGACACACAGATGGCGCTACCAGAATTAAACTCATATATTTTTTAGTTAGCCCTAACCCGCAGAAGACGCGAGTATAAATTTGACAGCTGTCGTATCATTAGTTTATGAATTATAGCATTTTTAGTGATAAAAAGTTGATAAAAAGGAATTTCGCGCGTTGATGAAGTAATACTTCTTGAAGGGAAAAATACAGTGGAAGGAAAAGCTTGTTTTGTTGCCCAGTTTCCGGATATTGAGCTAGGAAAATCAACTATCAAGGATTGGTATGCTAAGTTTAGACGTGGTGAAATGAGCACCGAAGACGGTGAACGCAGTGGACGCCTAAAAGAGATTGTTATCGACGAAAACACTAAAAAAATCAACAAAACGATTTTGAATTGAAATTGAATGAAATACAATCATATTATTCACGAATATTTGGGTATGAGAAAACTCTTTGGAAAGTGGGTGCCGCGCGAGCTCACTTTTGACCAAAAACAACGACGAGTTGATGAAGAATTGGTCGTCGAAACTGAGGCCTGTTTTGAAGCAAGGGACAAATCGTACTACAAAAATGGTATCGAAAAGTTGGAGGATCACTATAATCAGTGTACTACCCTTGAAGAGAATTATGTTGAATAAAAAAAAAATTTGCCAAAAAAATGTGTTTTACTACGGTAGGCCGGGGTCTTTTCAATACATCTTAAAATGCGATACAATATTTTTTTTCAATTTATTAATTTAGCTATGAATCATAGGCATCACCGTTTATACATCTACTTGATGTACACAGAAGATATGTAATTATTTGTATCTCCATTATCTACAATGTTTCCCTCAGAATGTACTAATTTGTATTCTTAGAGCATTCGCTCCATCTATGAAATAGGGCATAGACATGATCGTATATTACTTAATAGAGGGGGCGTTATAACGGTCTGCCAACAATCATTTTCCTCTTCCAATATACACGCAGGCCAAATCGATTTACGTAAACGTGTCGAACCAATCAAAAACGCATGGGGAATCATAAATGTTTTTGTGGGGTTGCTGAGAACGCCGATTATCCCACTATAACAATAATAGGAGTTCGCTTTATAACACGACGAAAAAGTTTATTCTTAGATGACTCTTGTGAGTCACTGGCTAGTAAGTGATAATTAGTTGCAAATCATTTGTAATAAAAAAATAAAACACCTAACAGCCGGCTTGGTGGCGTAGTGGTAAAGGCGACAGGACGGTCCACCTACTGTTGCTATAGTCGCGGGTTCGAATCCTGCTGGGGCAAGAGTGTAAAATTCGACAGGCTGGGTAAGACCGGATGTCGTCTGGGATGATTTACTGCAAGTTGGTCACTCGCGAGTCGGTAACAGTAGATGCCGAGGACCGTGGTTCAGAGCTAACGTTAAACTGATGGTTCAGTCCAGATAAACCCCTAGTTGCTAAAAGGAGACATTATTTTTAAATCAACACTATAATTATTCTCTTTTCATCCTCGAATCCTAATTGATGTAAAATACGTTTGCATATATTTTGATCACCGATATCTATTGGTTAAGTGTGAAGCATTAATGTAAACAAATCTTAAATACCCTAACCTCATTGTTAAATTCGATGGTTTTGACATTTCTATACATGAAATAACATGTTTCCATTTAATATCATTGAGTGATATAGACGATAATCATGGGAATTTCGACATTAACTATTTTTGTTGTTTAATGTGAAGAAATCTACCGCTAAAGCCCGCCAAACATTTTTAGAAACGTATGGTAATGGTATTTTATCATATCCTTATTGCCAGTTTTAGTTTCAACTGATTTTCAACAAAGTTAGAAGTGGTGATTTTGATTGCAATGACAATGAATGACATGGAGATTCACCATGTGAATCTGAGGGGAAATAGGCGTAGGACGGCGTATTTCAGATCATTTTCATGATATTTTTAGCCGTTTAAGAATACATTTATTTTATTTATATTTTGAGAATATATTGTAACAGTTTATAAATCTATTTAAAAAATTTTTCTAATAATACAATAAAGATATCGATTTTTGCGCGTTATGAGTTATTTACCCAGGTAGTTGATTTGTGTAGATTTTGGTGGTCACAATATTCATCTGAAATAAATTTATCAAAATTAGTTCTTTAAAGTGTCTCTTCTGTGAGAAGTAATATTAAAAAAAAGCTAAATTAATTTATATTTCGAAACGTGGAAATCAAGAATTTTACGATAAAAAATATTAAATAAAAACGTACAATAAAAATTAATAAAAATAAAAATTATACATACATATAAAGAAAACGCGTCAAGGTCTCTAACGATTGGCTAAAAACTCTAAGAGCTAGAATGTATAAAATTTCGAAAAACGTATTTTTGAGAAAAACGCGTTTGAACATTAGAGTAGCAGTAGATGTAGCATTTTCTTTTTTTTACTTTCTGTTTCTTTCTTTCTTTTTCTCATTTTTCTTTTCTTTTTTTTTCACTTTCTTTTTCCTTCATTTTTTTCCCTTTCCCTTCTCTTTTTTCTTATCTTTGTCTATCACTTTTTCTTTTTCTTCTTCAATTTAATTAGAGCTATATGACAGCCGATTTGTATACCCATTTCTCTGAAATGATCTCTTGCCAGGTCTAGACTACTTCGAATACGAATACATTTTTTGTATAAATGAAACGTAGGCTATGAAAAGTAATTTATATAACTGATTTTAAAATATAAATATCCTTACTAGATTACTAATATTTCTATACATGTATATCCAAAATCACTATTGTTAAAAGAAACAAATAATCGTTCCAAAACGACCCCGTTATACGCTCCACCCATTAGACCAAAGGACGCTCATTAAAACTAATATAACTATCAATTGGTTTGGAATTTTACATTGAAATATTTAGGGTGTATTTCTGAATGGATTCTATTGATTTTTGAAACAAAAAAATTAATTTGCCTCTACGCCTATTTCCTCCTTTAATATCCTGATAGTATCGTTCACTTCGATCTTCATTCACATTTACCAAATTTTTCATTCGCGTTTGCTAGGAATGAAGGAAATGGACTTTTATTATTATTGGGCAATCTGATTTCTTTATAGCATTGTCTCGGTGATTTGATTATAGTGAGCGCCTCTATGATTACCTAAAGATTCCTCTGCAACCTCCTAATTCCTCCTAATTGATCCTCCTAATCAACCTCCTGGATAGATTCAGCCTTCTTTTCCGGACTTCCATCGTTCTCGTACTGAATTGGCCAGTCAGAAGCCGTCTGATGTCTGGTCCGACGAGAACACCTCTTTTCACCTTTAGTGGAGACCTGAAAACTTTGAAATTATGTTTTTGGACCAATCTCCATTGTTGAGAAGTGATTTTACAAATTGTTCCGTCAATCCAAATCTTATGCGCAACGATGTTAAAAAAATTATGTTGAGGTACCCGTGTTTCTTGGAGGACGTTCTTCTCCTGGCATCCTGAAGTTTTTCGATATTTCACATATTATCTATTTATGCATTGAAAATATTCAAACAGCTTTTTTGGTGCAGATCTGTCTTATTCTATTCTTACCGTGATATAAATATCATTCAATTACAACGGATAAACCCTAACATACTACTGGTTAATAGTTTCCTTCCTCCCCGTTGTCTTGTAAGTAGGGGAAACATTCTCCTCTCTCTTTTTGTATAAGACATAATCGACATCAAGGGGAACACGGGACGTGTAACGGACGTCGTGGGGGTGTGGGAAAGGCAAAATGTGCGGTTTTAGACGAGGGTGATTTTAAATTTAATAATGTACGGTTTTTCCGTGAGGGGGCGGTAATGGAGGGTGACGAGGTTCCGAGAAAATGTCGCCTGGATGCGTCGTTTGCTGTTTGTGTCTACTGTGATTGTGACGTTGGCTTTTTTCCATTACCGGTTTTATGGGGTCGTGACATTCTTTTTAATGACCTCGTAATTAGGACTGGGCTAATGATAATAAGTTTGAGGGCTTGATCTGGAGTATTGTTATGTATATTTTACACATAATTTGTATGGAATATACAGAAATATACAGAATATATACATTTACTAAGAAATAGGTATATAATTCCAAATATAACATCAAATAAAGTACATAAAGAAATAAGTGAGCCACTCAAGTTTAACGATTGCTATCAGTAAGCACAATTCAACAATATACTACTCATCGAATACCGGATTGAACTAACAATACAACAACTTTGTTCAGCAAAATTCTCCTCTACAAGAATGTTCCTTTGCAGCTTTCCTCCAATTTATTTAATATCTTTTTCATAGTATGATTGATATTTGCCTTAAAATAAGCTTCAATATCAGCTATTAGTTCTGCATTTCTATCCTTCCCTAATGCATTGTTATGAGCTCTCGACAATATTTTTTCCATAAAAAAATAATTATTTATATATCGTATACAAATCTTTCCTGCTATTGTTGGTAAGACAAGAAAGTGGTAATTTTTAAATTCAACGTCACATTGTCAACATATTTTAACAAGTTTCGTTTGAGTCGTTACTAGGTAGGAAAGGTGACATCATATATAATCCTTGGACTTTTTAAGTGGTGTATTGTTGTTTATCAGCTACTACGGATCATTTTTAATAAATGTAATAAGCTATCGGATGCATTTGTTCCTTCTTAACTTCTTTATTTGAACAGATAAATGTTTTAATTACAAGTATGTAATATATAGTCATAATTTGTCTTAATTGTAATAGTTTTAATTTGAGTAGGTCTTCAGATGTTGATTCTTACTGGCCTGGTTTTTACGGCCATTAATAATTGTATATTAATATATATTTTTAAGAATATTTCATTATAGTCTTATAGTATAAGCCACTGCATGCGAATATTTCAATTTGTATATTAACAGATATTGATAATAGTAGAAAATATAGGATCTAAAATTTTTATAGTTAATTTGAGATAGAACTAAGTATTAATATATTGTAAAGAAGTAAAGTTTTTACAGCTGAATGTTTGGACCATCGTTTCCTGTTTTTATATAAATATATTTAAATATGTTAAATATATAACAGTTAATAAGAAAAGTAAATATTTTATAGTATGTGCTAGTATTTTATGATATTTTAGAATTAAATTATAACAAAATTATTTATCTGATAACAGTATGTTATGAATTTTCCATGAAATTTCTACAGATACAGGTTTTAATACGTTGTAACCTATCAATTTAATATTCTGTAGTTAAAGGTTTCTAGCAGCTTTTGGTCATCTTTATATGAAGATATTTAAAGGTCTTAAGGTTTGTAGAGTTTGTTACGTTCTAAAACCGGAAATGAAAAAGTCACTTTAAGGCCTCCTAGATTATTGTATATTTTATTATAATTACCTTTAGCTTCATCACACCTGTTACAAATATCTTCTAAATTATTAACTTTAATCAAATAATTAGAGTTAAACAGAGTTTCTTTGAAATTATTTTGAAGCTAATAATCAGAAGTCGTTATAGCTGGATCTGACATAATAATGATATTAAAACAATATTTGTAATAATTCATAACCCTAATAAATTCAATAATCCAACAGCATTTCTGTGATTGCTAATTACTGTCATCATTCCAACTATACGTACTGTATCTTAATTACTCTTGATGGGCTCATTAAAATGAATGTTTCTATTATCCAATTTTAATTTTAATTTTATAAATTCCTATAAGTTGTCAGGGCTTCGTAAGGTTTAATTAGAATTTATTGATTATTCGACGACAAATTGATAATGATTTAAAATATTTAATCTACACGGATCCGATTAATTAATCTGCAGTCAATATTTGCACAGACTATGTTACTAATTACACCGAACTGATCCTATTTATTCATTCTTGTACAAATATAAAATTGACACGGTTGGTTAAAGCATATTTGTTTAAACAACTCCGTATTGTCAACGATTATATAATTTAAATTACTGCTGGGCTAACTAGAAAACACATTGGGGATTATATCCAGCGATTAAAAAATTAATGTGTTGTTAATATTTAATTATATAGATAATATACTACATGATAATATAGGCGAAAGTTGAAAGAAGTTGGATTTCTTTTTAATAATATTGTAGACACAGAGGAGTGTAACTTCAGGTGAAAGAAGTAATACGTTAAGTTAATCAAAATGAAAAGAAGGGCAACCAAGAAATTTTGTTCCTCGTCATGCCACTATCATGGTGGTTTTATTAGTTGTACATTTTATGCATAAAGTTTATACATCTGCTTCCGAATTCCATCAATCTTCTAATGCAAAAAAATATACAAAAACTGAGGCTACTGTAGTTAGTAAAAATTACTAAACGACTTTGTTTAATTTTTGTGCAATACTATTTAAGCTTATTCGTTTTTGTTGTTTCGGTTACTTCTGTATAAACTGTTTCTGTTAGTCTTGATCACTCAGTATTGTATTAGAGTATAACAGAACATAAAAATACATTTCCGCAAATTCAGTCCTGCAATAAATTTTTACATGAATAAATAAATGCTACAAGAAAATAATTTTCCCATCTATAGGGATTTCCACATATGTATATATATCTCAGATTCATAATATAAATATAAAATAAGCATTCTAATTAGAATTTTCTAATTTTTGATAAATTTGAAATTGGATTCCGGAGTAAATGTACAAAACACCGGAAGGGTGTTTCTGCTGAATACCTTTTTTGTCAGTCTGGTAGTCATTTTCAATGTCATTATGTTTTTTTGCACATTTTATTGAGAATAAATTGAAACTCTTCTTAGGATTCCGGAGTAAATGTACAAAACATCGCCCGAATGATGCAAAAACTGTTAACAATATAACGAAAATATTAGCAAATGAATACCTTTTACCTACGAATTTTTGAACGATGACCGTTTAGGATTTTCTAGTAGTACCTTACAATTCTATATCTTACGTCCATTTGGGCCTAAAACATTGACTTATACAGCAACATCATAAAATACAAAGATAATTTTGATTTATGACCTGTGTATCTATTTCAGTTTAAGCCCAAGTTATTTATACCTTGTTAGTATATATCTCTCTCAAGTTAAGTGTCGATCTAGATGCATTCCCAGTTATTGAACATTGTCTGTTTGCGGTTATATATTTTATTGAAAAGGCATATTTTGAAATATATTTTATGCACTGTTAGTAGCTGTTGCCGACTAACCTACAATTTGTTGTCTTAATATCTGTTTATGTAACAGGTCAATTGAAAGGTCCCCGGCTTGACACATTGATGGCGCTAGTAGAACTAAATCTATATGCTTTTTAGTTAGCCCTAACCCTCAAAAGATACGTGTATAAATTTGACAGATGTCGGATCATTAGTTTGTGAATTATAACATTTTGAGTAAAGCAACTTTTATTTTTGTGAAAAAATGGATAAAAAGGAATTTCGCGTGTTGATAAAATTTTGCTTTTTGAAGGAAAAAAATACAGTTCAAGCAAAAACTTGGCTTGATGCCGAGTTTGCGGATACTGACCCAGGAAAATCAACCATCAAGGATTGGTATGCTACATTCAGACATGGTGAAATAAGCACCGAACGCAGTGGAGGCCCAAAAGAGGTTGTTACTGAAGAAAACATTTAAAAAATCCACAAAATGATTTTGAATTACCGTAAATTGAAATTGAATGAAATAGTAGACACTCTAAAGATATCAACTGAACGTATTCATAATATAATTCACGAATATTTGGGTATGAGAAAGCTCTGTTCAAAGTGGGTGTCGCGCGACAACAACAACGACGAGTTGATGATTCGGAGCAGTGTTTGAAGACGATCAAGCGTAATAAACCCGAGTTTTTGCGTCGATGTGTGACAATAGATGAAACATGGCTCCATCATTTCTCTCCTAAGTCCAATCGATAGTCATCGGAGTGGATTGTACACTATGAATCCGCTCCAAAGCGTGAGAAAACGCAACAGTCGGCAGGCAAGTGGTTATGGCGTGTGTATTTTGGGATATGCATGGAATAATTTTCATTGACTACCTTGAAAATCGAAGGATTATCAACACGGATTATTACGTAGCGTTATTGGACCGTTTAAAGGACGAAATCCCCGAGAAACGGCCGCATTTGAAGAAAAAGAAAATGCTGCTTCAAAAAGATAGTGCACCGTGTCACAAGTCGATGAAAACGATGACAAAAATCCATGAATTGGGCTTCGAATTGCCTCCTCATCCGCCGTATTCTCAAGATCTGCCCCCAGCGGCTTTCCTGTTCTAAGATCTCAAAAGAATACTCGCTGAGACCTATTTTGAAGCAAAGGACAAATCGTACTACAAAAATGGTATCGAAAAGTTGGAGGGTCGCTGTAATCAGTGTACCCTTGAATTGAATTATGTTGAATAAAAGAAACTTATTTTGCCAAAATATGTGTTTTACTAGGGTAGGCCGGGAACTTTTCAAATGGCTTGTTATTTACACTACTGTTTTTCTATTAAATTCATCTAGGTTTCTTGGGTAACTGTCGATATCTGTAGGTCCCGGTGTAAGTAATCAGTCCTGTAGTATTTGGGTGCATTTACAATACTTTCTCAGGATTTAGAAAAAGCTGATGAAAATTGTATTACAACTAATAATTTTTCATTTAGAAACTTTTTCTAGATATTGATTTTAAAGTTCTGATTGCTTGCTGATCTAAAAAATGTAAATATTAATTATTATCAGAGATACTAATTAAATTCTTGAATCACCAAAGGGTAATAAAAAAATTACCCAAACAAATTAAGGAAGTTATTGTTTCTACTTATAGCCGTTCAAGAATATGGCAAATATGTTATTGTCAGCTTAAAAATTCCATATAACTTGGTTACAAGTCTAGGAACATGAAAGGAGAAACTTATTAAATTGTCGTGGCAAGGGCCATTTTTTAACCCCAACCGAAATAGCCAGAACAAAAATAAGTTGTTTTGGGATGAAGCAGAAATGGGTTAGGACGTTTCAAACTGCTATACAAAAGTATTGACAAAATAAAAAAGATATATGGGCCAATAAATTTCCTTTTTTTTACGTCAGGTTTGCGGTATAGATATATTTGTCTTATCTGCGTCAATTTGGATTGGGATTGGGTCATCAAGATGTTTTCTATCAAATAGACTTTTGTTATGTGGGCGGTGGAAATTGCGTGTTTATCTGTCGGCTCCCGCTGGGACAATATTTGTCAGCTATTTATAAATATTTTGTATAAAACAGCAGTTAGTTTTTCTCGTATCTTAACGAAATTATAATACAATTATATAACAATAATTTCTTTTAGATAGATAGCAGGAATTTATTAGAATTAGTGGTAATCCTGCAGTCGAAATTAAACCACAATTTATGAAGTTGATCATGTTTCTTTCATAATAGAATAAATAGAATAATTTTAAAATGATAGCAGGTTAATTGATACCGGCCTGACACATGGATGGCGCTAGTAGAATTAAATCTATAGGTTTTTTAGTTAGCCCTTACCCTCAAAAGATGCGTGTATAAATTTGATAGCTGTCAGATCATTAGTTTGTAAGTTATAAAATTTTTAATGAAGCAACTCTTGTTATTGCGATAAAAATGGATAAAAAGGAATTTCGCGTGTTGATAAAATATAGCTTTTTGGAGGGAAAAAAACAGCTGAAGCAAAAACTAGGTTTGATGCCAAATTTCCGGACACTGCCCTAGGAAAATCAACCATCAAGGATTGGTATGCTAAGTTTAAAAGTGGTGAAATGAGCACCGAAGACGGTGAACGCAGTGGACGCCCAAAAGAGGTTGTTACTGACGAAAACATTGAAAAAATCCACAAAACAATTTTGAATGACCATAAATTGAAATTGAATGAAATAGCAAACACTCTTAAGATATCAACTGAACGTGTATATTTGGGTATGCGAAAGCTCTGTGCAAAGTGGGTGCAGTACGAGCTCACTTTTGAACAAAAATAACGACGGGTTGGTTCGAGGCAGTGTTTGAAGATGATCAAGGGTAATAAACCCGAGTTTTTGCATCGCTATGTGACAGTAGATGAAATATGGCTCCATCATTTCACTACGAAGTCCAATTGACAGTGATCCGAGTGGACTGCACACGATGAAGCCGCTACAAAGCGTGGGGAAACGCAACAGACGGCAGGCAACGTTATGGCGTCTGTATTTTGGAATACGCATGGAATAATTTTCGTTGCCTAACTTGAAAGGGAAGGACCATCAATAGCGACTATTACATAGCGTTATTGAACCGCTTGAAAGACGAAATCGCCGAGAAACGGCCGCATTTGACGAAAAAGAAAGTACTGTTTTACCAAGACAATGCACCGTATCACAAGTCAGTGAAAACGATGGCAAAAATCCATGAATTGGGCTTCGAACTGCTTCCTCATACATCGTATTTTCCAGATCCGGCCCCTAGCGGCTATTTCTTGTCATCAGATCTCAAAATAATGCTCACTTGGAAGACATTTTCATCGAATGAAGAGGTTGGAGAAAGGAAAGAGAAAAGGATTGTGCTTAAATTTCCAAATGTATTTATTCTGTCTACTTCCTAAATTAATCTTACAATTTTATCTCTATTATCTCTTAACAAATCTTACAGTTTTGTTACATATATTTTTTGTTTTAATATAACCAATCAATTACAACCTTTTCCAAATTATTTAAAGCTAATTATATTTAGCGATTGAATTATTCTATTACTTGTGTTATACTAAACACATACAGTCTTGTATAATTGTATAGTTCTCCCTTTACTTTTTAGAATCTGTCCTGTGATTCTGTTACCGGTTTGTCTCCTGATTTTTAGCATCATTTTAGCTTAAACATAATTATGTTTAAAAACTTATTAAACGGAGAATAGCGAATAAAGTTTAGTAACAAGTGATAAAAATCAGTGAATAAAATCTACGCAATGTCAAACAGACCGGGAAAATCCGATATAGCGTTTTACCATGTCAAGTATTCCACCAGCTTAACGAAAACTATTTTAACCCGCATGTGACATCAATATCTACTTTATAAAAATCGACAGATATAATTTCGGAATAAATTTCAAATAAAACGATATACCTTATGTGCCGGAAAGTTTCCGAAATACACGGAGACCAGCCAGGACGTGAGTGTATAAAAACGTAAGTCGTAAAATTTGTATAAATTACGATTTTATTGTATGCCGTTCCCCATCGAAGACGATGCCTCGGAACAAAAAAGGAAGAGAAAAAAAAACATAAAATAAATTCGAGAGTTTATGCAGATGGAATTGATAACTGATCATTTATATTCTAAAAATATCATTTCTACAATTTGGCATATATGAGAACTATAAAACTTTTACTATATATAGTACCCATCATAAATGGAGAAATATTTCAATATTATATTATGAAGTTGAACGTGGTTTAATCAGCGATATCTATTGATTGAAATTCGTAAAAATGCTTCTTCTACTTTCTTTTCGACTTGTTTAACCTATATTTTGGCCAAGTAGTATGTTCTTGCCACACTGAACACCAACAGTCCTTCCACCTCTTTGGGGGTCGTTCTAGTGATCGCCTGTCTAATGGTTTATAATCACCTGCTATTTTCGGTACTTTGCTTAATACTATTTAAGCATTATTGAGCTATTCCACGTATGCAGCCCCTATATTTTGTCCAAGAAGTCTGTTCTTGTCACACTAAACACCAACAGTTTTTCCACCTCTTTGAAAGTCCTTCTAGTTGTCGTCTCTCTAATGGTTTATAATCACATGCTATTTTCGATACTTTGCTTAATACTATTTAAGCATTATTAAGCCATTTAATATATACAGCCCCTATATTTTGTCCAAGAAGTCTGTTCTTGTCACACTGAACACCAACAGTTGTTCCACCTCTTTGGGGGTTCTTCTAGTGGTCGCCTGTCTAATGGTTTATAATCACGTGCTATTTTCGGTACCTTGCTTAACACTATTTAAGCATTATTGAGCTATTCAATGTATACAGCCCCTATATTTTGTCCAAGAAGTCTGTTCTTGTCACACTGAACACCAACTTCTAGTGGTCGTCTCTCTAATGGTTTATAATCACATGCTATTTTCGATACATTGCTTAATACTATTTAAGCATTATTAAGCTATTCAATGTATACAGCCCCTATATATTGTCCAAGAAGTCTGTTCTTGTCACACTGAAAACCAACAGGTGTTCCACCTCTTTGGGGGTCCTTCTAGTGGTCGTCTATCTAATGGTTTATAATCACATGCTATTTTCGGTATCTTGCTTAATACTATTTAAGCATTATTGAGCTATTCAATGTATACAGCCCCTATATATTGTCCAAGAAGTTGAAAGTCCTTCTAGTTGTCGTCTCTCTAATGGTTTATAATCACATGCTATTTTCGATACTTTGCTTAATACTATTTATTGTCCAAGAAGTCTGTTCTTGTCACACTAAACACCAACAGTTTTTCCACCTCTTTGAAAGTCCTTCTAGTTGTCGTCTCTCTAATGGTTTATAATCACATGCTATTTTCGATACTTTGCTTAATACTATTTAAGCATTATTAAGCCATTTAATATATACAGCCCATATATTTTGTCCAAGAAGTCTGTTCTTGTCACACTAAACACCAACAATTTTTCCACCACTTTGAAAGTCCTTCTAGTTGTCGTCTCTCTAATGGTTTATAATCACATGCTATTTTCGATACTTTGCTTAATACTATTTAAGCATTATTAAGCCATTTAATATATACAGCCCATATATTTTGTCCAAGAAGTCTGTTCTTGTCACACTAAACACCAACAGTTTTTCCACCTCTTTGAAAGTCCTTCTAGTTGTCGTCTCTCTAATGGTTTATAATCACATGCTATTTTCGATACTTTGCTTAATACTATTTAAGCATTATTAAGCCATTTAATATATACAGCCCCTATATTTTGTCCAAGAAGTCTGTTCTTGTCACACTGAACACCAACAGTTGTTCCACCTCTTTGAAGGTCCTTCTAGTGGTCGTCTCTCTAATGGTTTATAATCACATGCTATTTTCGATACATTGCTTAATACTATTTAAGCATTATTAAGCTATTCAATGTATACAGCCCCTATATATTGTCCAAGAAGTCTGTTCTTGTCACACTGAAAACCAACTTCTAGTGGTCGTCTATCTAATGGTTTATAATCACGTGCTATTTTCGGTATCTTGCTTAATACTATTTAAGCATTATTGAGCTATTCAATGTATACAGCCCCTATATTTTGTCCAAGAAGTCTGTTCTTGTCACACTGAACACCAACAGGTGTTCCACCTCTTTGGGGGTCCTTCTAGTGGTCGTCTGTCTAATGATTTATAATCACCTGCTATTTTCGCCACTTTGCTTAATACTATTTAAGCATTATTGAGTTATTTAATGTATACAGCCCCTAATCATAAATCACTGAAAGCTTCCTTTTCGACATATTTTAAATTTGTTGATTGATTGGAAGAAATTTACTGAAGAATTCCACTAAACTTTTAAGCAACGTATGGTAAGGCTGAGGCTCCATGCTACTCCAATTGTTGCTTTGGATTTCAGTGGTATAGATTTGATGTCAATGCCAAAGCACGATCTGGAGGATAAGAAACATTTTAACACAAAAAGATGCATAACTTATTAGACAAAAACCCAGCTGAAACTATCCAAGAACTTTCAGACAGTTTAGAATTGATGAATCAAGAGTAGGGGAAATTGATATCACAAGAACCGCCATTTTATACAAGTCCATCTTGTTTAATTCGCTTCAGACTTTTGATTTTTCTGATACATTAACCTTCTTTCATGATTTACGACAAAATCATGGATAGCATCGAGGATGCTTATGATTTCGATGCCATAGTGTAATTTTTCTTGGTTACCTAGCAATAGCATCGGTAATAAATTTAAAACATTTGTTTTTCGATTTGGTGACTTAATGCAACCCTATATATGTACCCCATAAGTCCAAATAAGCTTTAATATTCACTGATACGGTAAGAAAATTAACATTAATTTCAAAAGGTCCATTCTATTAGAATTCTAACGATCTACAAATAGGATAATAATCAGTTTTCGTGACTTCTACCATAAAACTAGGACATAGAAGGCTATTCTAAAGACTGTTCCACCTCACTGTACACAGTTATGGCTTATAATCAAGTCAGAAAACTATTAGATGAAGAATGAAGAAGAATATATAGAATGACAAAGGAACATTTGTAATAAATAGTGTGAGTATAGGTACTTTCTAAACAAGGTAATAATTGAAATTAAAGAAAACTAATGATGGAAAGAAATCACGTGATCGTTATATCTTTACAGACATCCAAACATAAATATCATAGAAAAAATTCGTATTGTTAAAGTAATATACCAGTTAAAACAATTTATAATTTAGATTTTCAAAAAAAAAATCTTATTTTGAGATTGTAATATATTATAAAAATATAATTGACTTATATCCTTTATTGCAGCTTCTAATTGAGCTTGTTTGATCTTGGATTTGGAAATTAGAAGTAATACTTAAATATAACCAAACTATTTGTCTAAATTAATTTCGCTACTTTCAAAGTAATTTATTTAGATAGCACTAATTCATTCTAAAGTTTTTCCAAGTCATCGAAATGGTTATTAAATTCTATATCTGGATTACAATTAACTTAAAAGGATTTTCTTCGAGCTTCTTGTAACCTTAGGAAATTCAACAAATATAAGAATTGCGTAGTAATGTTGAATTTTGGTATAGAAAACTTCAGGGCAAATACTCTATTAGCTAGAGCATTACTGTACTCGAGTGTCTGATAATTTCGGGTTCTTGAGACGAAAACTTTTTACAAACAGTGAGTTATATGGGTATTTAAAATAACTGCATTAGGTTCAGCTCTAGAATCTGCTGGTACTATTAGACTGCTGGATATAGCAGTATGCTTGGATAAATATCATAAACCCATTTCTAATAAAATTCAATAAATCAGGAAGCCATTAATAGCGATTGTTTATCTAGCAAGTTGTTAGTTATGTAGTATTTAAGTTTCTCTGTATTTAATTGAAATATTTTTAATTTATTTGTTTAACAAATATTTGCTTCAAAGTTATTAGTTTTTGTTAAAGGTTCGAAATAAGTAAGAAGATTTAAACACTTAAATATGGTGCTTAGAGTTGAATTGTTTTGTATTTAGATAACTTTAGTCTTGTTCATATTGTTCGAATTGTAATAAAACTTGTTATATGATATATTCATATAATACCTGACCATTTTTGACTGACTTTACTCAAGACAACTATATAAACCTAAAGAAAAAGAAAATAATGAGGTTCAAAATTTATGCTATCTTAAAAATTTATGGTTATTAGACATACAGGTCATAGATCCAAATGCATTCAGTTTTGGCAGTTAGTAGTTTTTAATATTTATTTATATTTTGTTTAGTATCATTTGTATTAGGTGAGAGAATTTTGTTACATTTACCATATGTCACAATAGTCCATGTTTTCAACCACAATTTGATATTATTTAGATGAAATTAGACGTAACCAAAGTAGTAATTGTGGTATAATATATAGATATATATTCTCGAAAGAAAAACTCGAGAACCAATGCTCTATCAGAAGTAGTATGTCTTGATAAGAAATAGTAAGCCATATGACCCCTTCAGAGGCTTCTTGCACACCCAGAACTATAAGGCCCTTTACTATGACGTGTATATTTTATAGACCTTTGCACTAGTTTTATGTACTATTTTATTAATGACACTTTTTAGTGTTCAAGCAACATTATTCTAAACAGTAGTTAATAAAACTGTATGATTACTGAAATCATATAGTCGCTCTAAATATAAATCAATAAATTGAAATTGAATAATTGAATTTACTACAATTAATACATTAGTTTATATTTTCCTCTATATTCTGCCCCGGAAATATAGGCACATATATAGGAAATATATTCAATAACACACCGAATTTTCATTATTTATACGAGTTTATGGTATGCTCTATAAAGAAGATCCATTCGAAAATTATACTCTTATGTTTATATCACAACGTTTATTGAATGTTTTTCTCTGGATTCGGATTCGGGTTTCGGAAGTCTTTGTCCTCAATTAATTTGTATATCTTCTAGTAACCACAAGCGGTTGCATCGTAGTAGCAGTTTATATTTTATACATAAAAAGAGGTCGGACTAAATCTAGCGAATATGTTGGTTGTTCGATAGCGATAAGTAATGTTTGGTACAAAATTTACGAGATCTAACAATTAAGATTTTTTCTTTAATTAAGGTTTTATTAACTTTAACGATATTAAATTCAATTGGAGTCCTGGAATGTAAACCAGAGCGATGCCAATCTTCTAACGCATATCGTTTCGTCTGTAAAGCAGCTCGCTTGTGATAAAGTTGATTCATAGTAAAGTTTCGGCAAGATTTTTCGTGGTTTGAGCACCGACATTCCATTTGTAATCTAAAATTTAAGACTAATTCTTTGTTAAAGTACAAATTTTTCAAAAAACGAGATGGCCTAGGACTGGAAAAAGTTTTGCTTTCCGTTGGTTATGCAACAACATCTTTAATTGCATTCATCGTCATCAGCACTACAGTGAAATAAATAGGAACTGAAAATGTAGTATAAAAATCCATAGATTTTATATCAGGATAATTTATTCTAATTTAAGTAATTTTGGGGAACTTAAGAAATGAAATGACTGATTTATTGATGTAATTAACGTTCTAAACATTGAAACATATTAACAGCTTTCGTTAGTAATTGTTCTGTGATCACCATATCGGTAAAATAGTTTATATTATCAATTATATATTTTAACATTTAATTGTGTATAATTATATATAATATTAAAATTATCAGTTATATTTTTTGTTGGATATTGAGTATTTTGTTGTTGTTGTTGTTGCAATATGAAATCAGTCAATATATGTTAACAATATAAAAACATATTAACAGTTTTAGTTTTAGTAGTTTCGTTTAAAAATTGTTTTATGATCATTATGTCTTTAATATAAATTATATTATCGATTATATATATGCAATTATTATATTGATATTAATGGTTATAAAATTATAAATTGTTATTGTGGATATTGTAACTATAAATCGACATAAATAAATTAAACAAAACAATCAATTGATTATTAACATCAAGCTATTCAGACGAGATATGCATGCAGTAATATAATGTAGCCCTGGTATAAGAGCATTGAGCATATTACGTAGTTGAAATTCGTACCTGATTGATATTCGTATTTGCTATAAATCTAATCAAATCCCTTAAAACTCTTCGAACAGTAAAAATAGTATCCAGAAGATCCCAATTTGGTTTTAGTCGGTTTTAAGGGAACCTCTGCGGCATCCGTTCAACCCAATGGATTCCGATTACTTCCGGAAGGGCCTTTAGTTTAGTCTCTTGACGCCTGAGGCTTTGCCACGGATCCTCAAGAGGGTTTCATCCGTAGAAAAGAGCACATTGTTCGGTAACACAAATATTATTAGTTTTTTTCCTAATATAAAAGCTAAAACAGTAGTAAAAACACACAGGGCGCGTGATAATGATACAAAAGCGAACTGAGAAACAACAATGTCGAGCCGGCTGCCTATATTTAAATGAGATTAACAAAGAAAAAACCCGTCACAAAAGAAGGGAGGGCCGAAAGGCTGTCAGAAAAAACCCTTTTGAATCAACTATACTTTTCGACGAGTGTCATCGCCAAAAAATTTTTTTTATCTCTCTATTATCCGAACGAAATATAATAACCTAAACCTGTGTTCCATCCTTTGTGGTTTTTTTTTTCGGACTGCCTGAAACCTTTCAGGTCTTATCTCTTAAACTGTCGAGAAAAAGCGGCAGAAAGAAGGCAAATTTCTATTTTCACGGCCTATCTCCAAAGCTTTTTAAAATACTCGGTTAGGTTCTGCTGAAAACTGCGGGTGGTTTACGTATAATACCTGGAGATCTGCTAGTATGCGAATTTATTAAAAATAGAAGAATTTTAAATTAAAATTAAAATTGGATTTCTACTTTCTGTTGCTATATGCAAGCACTATCAACTATTTTAATATTTCCTTACATAAAATAACGGTTTTCCTTCATGGGTTTATTGTTTTTTAAATGCAAGCAGTCGCTAACCATAGAACGTTCAAAATTGCATTTTCCCTATTTATTACTTGTGTTGTTTTATTTGAAAAATATACCTGCGAATCCTATCAAACACTTCAGCAGCGCTGTTGCGTTTTATCCCAATAGTCGGTTTTGGTCTCAACGATTTAAGAGTGGGAATTTTGATAAATGATAAACGCAACTTAAAGGGAATGAAAAAGAAAAGGCCCATGATAATGAATTTAATAGTCGATTGAAATTGAAAACCTTAAACTTAAATTCCTCTCAGGGAGCTTAGTAATTAATTAATCAACTATCTGCAGACGTTCACATGCTATGAGCATATTGCATAATTTATTCATGTCATTGAAAATATATCTTTTACTAGAGATCCATATCGAGGCTAATTAAATAAATTGAATGACGCCTTGATGAAGGAAAAATAAGCAATTACGTTGCTAGAGTTATGAGAGATACACCGCAGCAGCTGGAATTGAAAGTTCTGTCGCACCCATCAAACCCACCGGACATAGCGCTTTGTGATTATGATGCTAATGATGGACAACAGCCTAAAATACTAAATAAGGCCGAATACAACTAACTGCAAGACTTATTCGACTAAAATCTAATTAAAAAAACTAAAATCTTTTAATGAACTTTTAGACAGCTTAGTAGATAATTTCTGTCTTCTAAAAGGGGAAAATACCTATTATATGTTTATTCATGTCATTGAAAATGTTATTCCTACTGCGGACATTACAGGTCAATTGAAAAGTCCCTGGCCTACCATACTGAAACACATTTTTTTGGCAAAATTATTTTTTCTTATTCAACATAATTCCCTTCGAGGGTGATACACTGATTATAGCGACCCCCCAACTTCTCGAAACCATTTTTGTAGAACGATTTGTCATTTGCTTCAAAATAAGCCTCAGTTCCGGCGATCACCTCTTCATTCGACGAAAATTTCTTCCCAGCGAACATTCCTTTGAGGTCTGAGAAAAGCAAATAGTCGCTGGGGGCCAGATATGGAGAACACTGTGGATGAGGGAGCAATTTCAAATCCACTTCATATATTCTTTCCATCGTTTTCACTGACTTGTGACATGGTGTATTGTCTTGGTGAAACAGCATTTTCCTTTTCTTCAAATGCGGCGGTTTCTCGGCGATTTCGTCCTTCAAACGGTCCAACTTTATGTAATAGTCGCTGTTGATGATCCTTACTTTTTCGAGGCAGTCAATGAACATTATTCCATGCGCATCCCAAAATACAGACGCCATAAACTTCCAGCCGACTGTTGCATTTTCCCACGCTTTGATGTGCAGTTCACTCGGATGACTGTCGATTGGATTTCGGAGTGAACTGATGGAGCCATGTTTCATCTCTTGTCACATATCGACGCAAAAACTCGGGTTAATTACGCTTTATGATCTTCAAACACTGCTCCCAATCATCAACTCGTCATTGTTTTTGGTCAAAAGTGAGCTCACGTGGCACTCACTTTGCACAGAGATTTCTCATACACAAATATTCGTGAATGATATGATGTACGTTCAGTTGATATTTTTAGAGTATTTTCTCTTTCATTCAGTTTCAATTTACGGCCATTCAAAATTATTTTGTGATTTTTTTAAATGTTTTCGTCGATAACCACCTCTTTTGGGCGTCCACTGCATTCACTGGCTTGGGTGCTCATTTCACCACGTCTAAATTTAGCATACCAATACTTGATGGTTTTTTTCCCTAGGGAAATGTCCGGAAACTCGGCATTAAGCCAAGTTTTTGCTGTATTGTTATTGTTCTAACTGTATTTTTCCCTTCAAAAAGCAATATTTTATCAACACGCGAAATTCCTTTATATCCATTTTTTTCCCAATAATAGTTGCCTTACTCAAATATATAATTAACAAATTAATGATCCGACAGCTGTCAAATTTATACATGCATCTTTTGAGGGTTAGGGCTAACTAAAAAGCTTATGGACTTAATTCTAATAGCGCCATCTATGTGTCAGGCCAGCAACTTTTCAATTGATATATTATATCTATACAAATTAATCAAATTGAACGATGCTGTTGAGTTGAAAGAATCAGTAACATTACTAATGTTGTGAAGGCTCACTCAAGTATATTGTTGCGGTTGGAATTGGAAGTTACAACGCGTCCAGTGTTCTCATCAGATATAGTGCCTTGTGGTCGCTTATTCAAATAGCGGCATTTCTGGTCTGGAACACTTTTTCGAGAGCCTTCACTTTTTTTTTTTAAATAAGTGTGAAAATTGTTGGATTCCCGTAAAACCAATATAATTCTTTTGACACCATTTACCCATGTTGCCATAAGGACGGGAAATGATGAATATATTTTAATTAATATTTGTTGTACCAATTTTTTTAAAAAAGTCCCTTTTTAAAGTGGCAAAAATTATCAGAAAACCTGCATAACTCTCATATTGCGCACTATATCTCCTGCGAGGACGTTATTTGACATTGTTGTTATTTTTCTGAAGTTATAGGATCAGGATATGTGGTGGGCTGCAGATATCACTACATAGTATAAAACAAAGTCGCCTTTTCTGTCCCTATATCCCTATGTGCGCTTAAATCTTTAAAACTACGCAACGGATTTTGATGCGGTTTTCTCCAATAGATAGAGTGATTCAAGAGGAAGGCTTATATGTATAATGCATGCATAATATACTAAGGCAACATTGCTAATTTTAGAGGTTTCTAACGTGATGTTGTAAATTAACCTATTTTTTTAGGCTTATTTAGCAATTAGCAAAAATGCTGCCTAACCCTACGAGTTAGATCAAATTAATGTACTACAGTATTGTATACCATAAAAAGGTCTACAAAAAAGTCCGCGATGGTATATGTTCATCTTTTAGGGATAACCCACATTAACCATTTTTATTGTTTACTTTTTACGTGAGAAAATGGCTTATTTACGAAGCTATTTTAAGCAATACGGCATTAATCCTTATCGAATTAAGTACCTTAAATACAGTGTGCAATTAATATAGATCAATATGGTTCCTTACAGCATGCGTTTAAAAATGTGTAATGTAATAAAAATTGTATGAATTTAGATATTCTAAAGATAGCAGGAAATCTTCATAGTAAGTATAGGGGAAGAGGAATTGTTTTACTCCAAATTTAATGCGTGCAGGCCAAGGGCAGTAATGAATGAACCAAAAACACTGGATCGGTTTTAATCATGTTTTCATTGAGTGACATAGGCATATATATTTTATGCCCGTGCAAAGTCGGAGCGGGCCGCTATGTTTTTATATACAACGTTCATATTTTTTCTGTAGTGTATTTAATTTAGTATCAGCATTGTACCCGTGCGAAGCCGGGGCGGGTCGCTAGTATGCAATAAATCGTGTTCACATATCAAAGATCAAAGATCGATAAGTTAATTTCGTAATACCTATATTTCAATGATATATGGTACGTTATACACCATAGACGACTGATGTTTGTGGTCCACCTGACCCGTGAAATACCCATCCAATTATTGATCGATATTCAACATATTCCAAGAGACAGTTTACTACTACGCCATTTCAATATTATAAGCTGGAGGAAGAAAAATTTAATAGACCTCCAACAACTCATGCCCTCATCATAAATGAGGAAAGGAAAGTCAATATCATAGACCAAGGTCATATCATAACCATGGTTAGGTTTTTTTCATTTCGGATCTTAATTTGAAACAGCAGAAGTCATAAATTCTGTAATAATTGTTTTCAAAGAAATTCAAATAATATGTAATACACCTTTGACTTTACCATGTTATTTTTTATAAATGAAAAATTAATGATTATAAACTGAGTTAACTTATGAACTCAGAGCAAAATTCGGCAATGGGTTTGTTTAGCATAATTTTTAGTTTCATGATAGACACCTGCCTTTTCTTTGATTAACTTTTGTTTATTACAGCTTTATTGTTCTTCTAATTTAATATTTGTTTGTATAGAGAATTCAAACGCCTATGCTTTAATACTTTATAATAAATTAGGAAATATATAAAAAACAGATTTTACAGGTATATAATAAGCAAACCTGAAAAGCTAACAATGTACTGCTAAAATATACAATTACTATATAAATCTTATGTGGGTGTGGAAATTAATTAAAGTTAACATAAGGAACATAAGGAGTGGGATATGCCCTGTTGAACCTTCTCGTGGGAGAAAAAAACCAGAAAATTATATGAAAATATAACATTCGTGAACAAACTAATCTGTGTAAACAATTACCTTAGGTGTAAATATAATAATGTTGATATTAACCCACCTAAAAGGATGGACCAATAAAAGAGAGTATTGATTGTCGGAATGTTGGCACCAAAATAGAGAGCAAGTTTTTAGTAGAATCATTCAAAACTAAAATCTAAGTAAGAATAGGTTCTGACAAATACATATGTTACCTAGTTAATTTGATTGATAAAATATTAATAAAACCGCTTCTGTTTTGTATAGAGTGTTAATGTCAAAAGTGGAATGGACCTAGATTGTCGCGAACAAGATGCAAATCTTTTATTTTGCAGCTGAGTGTACTCTGGAAGTCTCCGGTCGAATAGAAGATCGAGATAGGTTATCCTTCAGGAGCTATAGGATTTAGACCTTTTGCACTTTTAGTCGATAAATTTGTATAGTTCTGGAACAATACAACTCCAGTTTTTCTGCGGTTGTTTTAAAGTCTGCAACATTTATTATATTGTAGCACTTTACTTTCTTTTTGATGCCCTTGCTTCAACTTCTCGATGGAATCTCAGATAGTATCCTTTAATATTACAGTAATTTGCTTATTTTCTCGCTGTTTATGTTTTAACTGCTATAATAGATCTTTCGTTTGGACAAATTGCCACAAACATTTTATGACACCTGACATCTGCACCATCTTTATGCTTCAATATGCTTATTGTTATTTAAATATACTAAAAATAGCACGTCACCGAATATACAAGTTAATAAGTTTGCATTAGGTGAAGATAGTGCGACTGATATAGTCCTTTTTTAAATGTAAACGTGGCAATGATAAACTAACATATAAAAATATTGTTATATGTAATATTGTTATTCAATATTTTGAGGTCTTGTTCGGTTGCCAAATATTTGTAGGTTTAATGTTGAGGATCGTGGCTCAGGCCTACTTTATGGAGTGAACCCAATAAATATAGATATTGTTTTCTAACTTTTGTCGCCCTAAATTATGCCAAGACATCTCTATAATTAAAATTAGTTACATAAATATATGGTTAGAATTCAGAATCGTAGTAGGAAATAGATTTGCCATCAACGATTTGACCAGTTTCGAGCAGCTTAAGTTGAACAATTTTTTCTAGTTCCATAAAACCTCAATACTGATTTTCTGACCTAAATACTGGCGTTCAAAATCTTGAATTTCAACTGAAGAAGAACTGTGAAGATTCTTCAGGATTCGACAACGATTTTTTCGTACATTATTCTTGGGATAGCATTTTTCATCGCGCTTAATCATTTATCATATTTGAAAATTACACGATTTTGTTTAGAACGGGAAATAATTTACAAACGGAAATTCGATACATTACGTGTTTCACTGTTGATATATTGTAATGTGTACTGTAAAATGCTTTAAGGTCGATGTTTGTAAAGGTTCCAGTCTGTATACTCAATTAAAATAATATTAGACTGATTAAACGAGTCACACTACCTTTATATGTAGAATGATTTATGGACTGATTAATTTGAAGCGTATTATAGTTTAATAAGAATCACTAGATATCACCTTAGAGCCAAATATAGACAGTCGTTCAGTATCTGGTAGACTGAAATAGGGGCACCGTGACAAAACTCTCAGTTAGCAGGCGGGTTCGAAGTCATCAAGTGACCGTGCGAAAAACGACAGTGGCCCAATCTCAGTCGATTCAAATCTACGGAATAGTGACGTGGGATGGAACGTGAAGAGGAGGTAAAAAAAATCAGCTTTTACATCAGAGCCTGTTGTGGTTGGTCTCCTGGGCCCAACGACGTTGTACCTAGCTATTTGCAAAACAAAAAACGAATGGGAAAAGGTCAGTATGGACACAAACATACGTGAAGAGGAAGGGAGAGGGAGGTTGCCAATTTAGCCGAACTTATTTCTCGGTATACCAACGTAAAAAGGGATCCACAGTAAACTTGTCCTGATCCCATTAAGATAGAGTATACGGATGGATGACAGTGAGTCGGTAACCGAGGGATGGTTGAACTTCTGTTCCAGGAAATAATCGAGAGCATTTCGGGAGTCGGTCAAGATTAGCCATACCTTGGTTATCAAAGACTTGATGTATATCCTGGCATGTAGCCGAACAATATATTTTACCATTTAAGTTTAGTTTTATTTTGGTTACGAGTCCATGCAGTTGCTCTATGGTTCCGTGCTTATTATGAAATCTAAATTCATGCCCTGGAATAGTATTTCTTTTTTCTCTTAAAATGTTTTATTAACGCCATTTTATAGATAATAAGAGGATCACTATTTATATTTCGCGAATAGGATAAAAAAGGAATAGTTAAGCTGCGAATATATTTTTATTGTTTTTCTGAGTACTTGCCACGATGATCGATACACTTTTGCATACGCTTAAACCAATTTTTAAAGCACATATTCTATTCCGAATGAGGTATTCATGATATACAATGGTATACATGATTTTTGAACGTTTCATTAGCTTCTTCGGGCGATGAAAATCCTTGACAACGCAGTTTATTCTTCACGGATGTGAACAAAAAGAAGTCATTGGGTGCCAAATCAGGGCTGTACGGCAGATGACCCATCAATTGGATGTTTTGAGTGCTCAAATAGTCTCATGTTTGAGGGCTCGCATTGTCCTGATGAAAAACTATCCTTCGTCTCTTGTTTGTTTTCCTTGTTTCACCGAAGACTTCTGGCAAATAAATGGCTGTGTACCAATCAGAATTTACTATTCTACGATCCTCTAGAGGCACTGTTGCAACATGACCAGTTTTCCCAAAGAAACAGGTTACCATTTTCTTTAAAGTGCTTCGTGCGCGAACAACTTTTGTTAGATTTGGTTCATCTTGGAAAACCCATACAGTCGACTGCTGCTTACTTTCGGGTTCATACGAATATATCCATGAGTCGTCACCTGCCAAAATCGTAAAAAAATATACGCCTTTGAAAGCATCGCGATTGAATATCTTAAGCATTTCTTTGCAACAATCGACACGAGCATTTTTTTGAGCTATTATCAAATTGTGTGGTTCCAACGCGAACATAACTTTCGCACAGCTAAGTATTCATGTCAAATCGCATACACCATAGGTGTATGCAGCCGATTTTGGACGACCTTGATAAAACTCGTCGGGCAGCGAACTACGGCCACGATTGAATTCACTAAACCAGCGATGCATGGTGGTTTTTGATGGAGCTTCATCGCGAAAAGTCAAATTAAGTTGATTGGTGTACTCTTGTTGTGATAATACACGTCGAAAATCGTAAAAAATAATCGCACGAAAATATTCACGATTCAGTTTCATTTTTTGCCGAGACGAAACTTTCAACTAAATATAAAATAAACAAATAGCGTCCGTGCGACAAAATGTTTTGAGTACGTATATCGTGAAAAATGTCAAATTTATCGATGGAACAGTCAGATGGACTCACATGACAACAGTGTTGCCAATTATCGAAATATAAATTGTGACCCTCGTATCTCGAAGGTTTTGTACATTATCGCAGATAAGCTTATAGGCTGGCGTTCAACTCGAATACTTTCATACACTTCGTTACCGTTAGATGTCAGTTTTTTTTACAATATCCACGACACCGCCAGAATAAAAAAAATGTCCGACGACATGCCGATATCGGCACGTCAATCTGTCCCGCTCGGTGTTTAAACTACAATTAGAAATTCCGAATGGGAAAAATTACAGTGGCGTTTTATCGGCGCCTATGCGCGACCGACGCACACACGCCTGCCGCACGATGCTTTCTCCTCCGACCCCCGGCACCAGCAACTCCCCTGGCTTGTCGGGCGATAATCGACCCGCGAAAGCCGACGGCACGCAAATCGCTGCCCGACAGTTGTACGTTGGTGTCGCTTTTATTGTAAAACCGGCCGGACATGGAAATATCGCCTAATGCGATACTTTTCCCGCTAAATATGGTGCTGCCGGCGATCCGACACGCGAACACTGCCGAAACCGATCGACAAACATTTAGTCCGCAATGGTTATGACTACATTTAGTCAAGACTTTCTTCATACTCTTTTTAATCATATTAATCTCACTATAATAATAGAACTGTCTATTTATTCACTATTTAGCAGCTAGATAGAATCATTTCTCAAACTTTACTTTTAAAAACCGATATTAATATAGAAAAAAATGCAATAAATATAACAAAGGAGGTTAAGAAATATGCGGCGGTATCAAAAAGAATGTGGAAAGAAGAAGCTATCGAAGAATTGATAATAACTAAGAACTGATGAAAATCAAATAAAGTGTGATAAAGCCATAAAACGGCTAAAACACTTGATCTTAAAGGAATATCAATTCAAGAATACTTGGTGTCAGTTACAGATTGTTCGGTATGGAAAGATATAAGAAAGCTCCAAAGGCCCTAATATAACGATAGAAACTGGGCTAGAAATAATAAGGGAAATATGATATATTTTCTAATCACCTCAAAACTCAAATCACGTAATGCAGTGATTTTTTACATGTTATGTATATAATAGTCGTTACAAGAGGTAGTTATTGCTCACTGGATAGATTGTTGAATACGCAAGGGAAATTATGAAAAAAAGTAATCGAATATAGTAACCACTATTCAATAAGGCTAACGTAATTATTACAAATCCGTATTACAATTAAATATTTCATAAAGTTATTAAGAATACTTGTGTGAATGAACAGACATAGAATACGATTTCACATATATGAGGTTATAAGCAAGTTTTGCACATCTGAATGTCCAGAAAGCCTGCCAAGCTGCAATATTATAGAAAATGATTAAAATAAATTGTTTTGTTTATATTTTAAAGTATCTTTTTACCAACGAGGGTTTATCTGAACTGGACCAACAGTTTAACCTGGGTTTAACCACGGCCTTTGGCATTAAACCTACCAACTGGCCAGTAACCATCTTAGAGACCATCCCAGAAGGATGTCTGCTGGTTTTACTCCTTCCTGATTGCTGACGTAACTGGAATGGTTATTCCTTGTCGGCGTTTGCACTGTTGCCTATAAAGGTATTTACAAATACATTCGCAAATATAAAGTTAGATGTATGTATACCCCAGCTGGATTTGAACCCACGACTATCGCAATAGTAGGAGGAACATCCTGTCGCCTTGACCACTACTCATATATGTATAATAATAGAACTGACTAGTATTTAGAGACAAACTAGAGAAATTAATTTGTCTCAATTTACCTTCACCAACCGAAATTGATATAGAAACAACTGCAATAAACAAAATATACAGGAGACCAAAAATATACAGGCAACAAACTGGTTCGCGACATCTGATAGCGAGGCAAGTCCAAAAAAAACTATATATAATGTGAAATTTAGCAAACAATTGCGTAAAAAGTACGCTACGGAGAGATTGGCTACAATTAAAAAAAAGAAGATTAACGGCCGAAACATATAACTTCTATACCACGTAGAAGAGCATTCCCACCAAAGAGTATCAACAATTTCGAACTTCGGCAAGCAAAGGATGTTAAACATCATGGCATGAATCTAGACCGAGGCGTAACAATTTGTGAAATTAGGTGTAATTTTAAGTAATAAATTTGATAATTAATTTAAAAAAAGGGTTACATCAACATTCACTAATGAATTAAAATAAATGATTGACATCCTTAAATAACGCTTAAATAACATGACCTAAAAGCAATTGCAGGATAATAAAATATATGGAACTTATTTCTTAGTCTTCTTAGTATTTTAACAGTCTGGTCTCTATTTACATTAAGTTGATGCCACAGATTCGAGGGTTTCAAAAGAATACACGGATAATAACTTGTTTTAATTTTCCATTTTCGAACCTCTCAATTTAGTTTCTTTAATAAAACATTATATTTGTTCATACTTCGAATTTCTTTTGAAGATTATAATGTGGACTGACTAAATATGTATTATAATGTCGTTAAACTAAATTATCTGTGAATATTCGTAGACTGTAATGTAGACTTACTATTTAAATTACAATTAAAACTTCTATTTTGGTTACGTTATGCTCTTCCACATTTGGATTAAATACAATGAACACTCACTCCTGTCCCGGAGCTTAATGTTAATCTCTTTTTACTTTCGAACATCGTTTCTGCGCAACAAGCAAGGGCCAAAATGTGTAAAATCAGCTGAACACCTTACCAAAGTTTACAGGAAAGTAAATAAGCTAAATCAAAATGTGCATAGTCCAGTGAAGAACATACAACAACTAGTGACATTGACAACATGCTGAACTACTGATAATTGTGATATTTTTCCAGGTAATCTATAGATTTTCCTATATTCTAACTCGAGTTATTTCCTTCTCTCATTTGGATGTTCCTCCCAATGAATTTTTGCATCAAGATTCATTCCGAGGCACTTTGTGTTGTTGCTGTACTGAATAATTTATAGAATATTATTTATTGGTATTTGTAGTATATCACATGTGTAGAGTGGATAAATAATTAGTCCTAATACACTTCCTTGTGGAACATCTGCTTTAGTTTCTTTTATAGTTCAGCAGGCTTCCTCTTCTTTGACTCTAAACATTTTGCCGTAATGTAAGATTTTAATAGTTCAGGTTGTTTATTTTCGGTAATAGTTTTGGTAACTTAAGAATTTGACCATCATATAAACCTTATCGAAGGGTTGTAGTACATCTCAGCATACAGCTCAGCATAACTTTTTACCTTAATAGGCGAGGAACATGATTAATTTAATAAATTGTAGTCGATGTTCTGTAGCTTATGAGCAATGCCGTCGTGGCATACTTTATAGGCTTGTTTAAGGGTTGTGTTACATATAAGAAAACAGCTGAACATATATGTTTCTCTTCACAGGCCTTTTCAATTACATCTGATATACTATGTACGCGGTAACAATGAAATAAAAATGAAATATATTATTTTAAAACGGTATTTCGACTACCGAAACATATTAGGTATTATGTTCCCTAATTTATTTTAACTAATTTAGTTTTCTTCCCTATTTCAATGCATTTTCTAGTAGTGTACAACTACAATAAATAATTGCTTGACATGACCATTACCGTTACAGGCAGAAGCTTGAAAATAAATAGAAAGATTTGAGTGTGTTGTACTTATTAAAGGGTAGGGAAACGACACTGACAAATAGGGTTGCGTGGGGAGTACGTTAATTAGGAAAGTGTCGGCGGGGTGGTAACCTAGAGGGAATTCAGCTGGGTGAATTTCGCTCCCTGTGCTAGAAAGCATATTGCCTTGGTTAGGTAGATAAGAAAAGTGTCTTTTTGAAAACATATTCCAGAACATTGGGTGCGTTACGTTCCATTAGTTTTATCTTATCTTTATTAACTCCATACTTGTACAGTTAGTAATGATTTATGATTTTTTTTAGTGGATGGTTTCTTGGAAATATAGTAGTTTTTTTATTAGTTTCTGTATATTATTTTGATGTATAAATATATATATACATGACTCAAGTCTTCGATGTTACTCTCCGTTTTTACCCTCCGTTGTTACCCCTCCGTGGCAACACCTTAGCACACCACAGATTTTTATTATTTTAACATTAAATATAATTTATAGGTTTTTTAGGCCAAATAATACGTAAGATTAATACATAAGATGATTTGTAAAGTCGTTTTAAGATCAGACAATATTTCCTTCTCATACAAGGTGAAAGTTTTGCAAAATTCTTCAAAATATGAGTTATGATAAGTATAGGTTATAAACCGGCAAACATTGTTTTAGCGCTTTGCTTGTTTTGAAAAATTTCAAATAGCTACCTATTATTACTCTCATTGAAATGAAGATAAGTTATTGATTTGAATATTGGCTTAGAATGTGACAGTGACTGAATGAAACTTTCTGGATGTTGAATTATGATTTGACGTCGACAATACCAAGACATGGTGAAGAGAGTGGGAACAACTAAAAGTGTATTTAATGTTAGTGCAGGATAAGTGTTGAATATCGTGTTGTATAAATAACTGTGTAATTGCTCGAAACTTACAAGAGATCTTTTAGTTAAAAGGTCCTAGAAGAGAATGAGTAATAACTCTTTGGCAGATATGGCCAATGGATTAGGAAAATACAGTGACTAAATATAATTTTATGAAGAAAAAGTTACACAGGTAAGAACAGAAGAAACCAAGGAGAAATACAACGACACATTGCATCGTCTGAAACAAGATATACATATATAAAGGTAAATAAGTTCTTTAATGAAAATAATATACATTATGTAAACCTGCAATTGTTAATTAGGCCTCCAAGGCATACCGCATATGGTTTAGAAAAATAAATGAATGTAAATATATATTTTATTATATTAACTTTTTATTATTTTATTAACTGTAACCAAATAACTATTGTGGCTGTTTAATTAACTGTAGTTTAAGTCAATCGATAATATGTGCATTCGATGTACTATAGTATTAAAATAAATTATATTTTATAACATATTTGATTAATTATTTTATTAGAATATTATTATACATAAAACCTAATATAAACTAGGAATCAAAGTTAAATGCGTCAACATTGCGTGGTTATTAATTGAGTTGACGAAGCTTCACTGCTACTTTGAATAGGGTATAGTTTTGCGTTACTGTGGAAATAAATTGTAAGTTAGTTGGCAGCGAATAGTAGTAATATATCAATACATTAAAACGGATATTCGTTGAAAATTAAAACGTTCTTTGCCTAAATTTCTAATATATCTCAAAGAAGAAAATATCTGTCTTTATAAGCAGTCACTGATTTTTGAAACTGCGTTCGTAATCATTGCTGAATTCTTATATACATACTTCCTACTATTTTATATTATGAAAATAAAAAATAAACATTCAGGTATTGTGTTATATTTAGTTAATATTTTGCCACGAAACAATTTCAGTTTACACTACATTTTATTTTTATTTAAAAACCGCGACCGAGCTGTTCGTCATAAAACAAAAACACTGGGTCCTTTGCGAGTACTGGGAATTTTTCACGTGAGTTTCCCACTGTTCTTTGCCGGTTAAAAAATTGGCCGACATTCCATTTTAACGCAGTGTCACAAAACACAAAAGATCTACATTAGGCGTCGGAGTACGTTGAATAATACCTTTTTTCAATTCAGGTGTTCATTACGTTGTACCAGGTTATTTTCGTCCCGGAGTAATTAATACTGATGGTCGTTTATGAATATTAAATTTTCCCATTTAATTTGCGTAAATAAACTCGTCGTGAAAGCGTTTTTCGCTGTCGGCTGGTACACAGATTTTTAATTGTTCTAATTTATATTATCCTCGTCGAATATTAGTTTTTTTTTGTAGGTGCTTATCATACGTTGTTAATACGTATAGTTCGTTCATTAAAACAGTGAATTCACGTCATCTGAATTTATCACGTCAAAACGTCGCAGTGTTGATGCATCAGAGTTTTATTTCATTTTGGCTTTGACATATAACAAATTTATAATCTAAATAAATTAATTAAACAAAAATACAGTTATCAAATATGAAATAAATGAACATTACAGAATATCAAATGCACATATTATTGAAGGTTAGGGTTGCGTTTTATTATATTTACATTTAAATTTTTTCCGCACTATTTATAAGTTAAAGCCTTAGGTGCATTCCTTTTTGTAAAGGTATACCCCGGAGATCTAATCCACCTAATTAACAATTGTATATCCAAGTAATATATTTTACCCTCAGTAGAAAGCATTATTATCTTTTACTTTTAGTTCTTGTTTCCTTCGATACAGGGTTTGTTTATACAGTCATTTTGATATCATCGTATTTCTCTTTAGTTGGTTCTGTTATTGCCTTTATACATGTTTCTTGATAAAACTAAATTTAATACTAGTATTTTTTAGTAATAGCTAGTATTTTTTCTCTCCTCATATATATTCTGAACAACACACATATCTGTACATATAAATCTTTCACACTCTACAATACAATTTCCTACAGTTATAGTATATTACTTATACACTCACCCTTAGTTGTTTCCACTCTCATCACCCCATCTTGGAAATTGTTAGCATAGAATCATAATTGCATTTTTAGAACGTTTGATTCAAGTGAATAATTAAATTGTTAATATTAAATTTATCTAATATTTCTTCACGCTTCCATCACGTGTCCAGTTCTTTTTCAATGTGTGTTATCCAGTTGATCCAAACCAAAAGTTTTATCAACCACTCGTATTGAACGATGAAAAATTTATCTGAAATAAATTATTAATAAATGTAGCAAATAGCAGCAATATATAATATATATAATAACAATAAATCCTAATCAATTGTTATTCCGACCTTTATCGTTTTCCATCAATTTCTGTTATTATATCACTATTTTTAGTATCATCTTGCTTTTACCCCATTTTGAAATACCCATGTCTCATCTAAATTCATAAATTGAAATAATAAGCCTTAATTTTATTATACGTTTTTAAAAATTGTAATATTTTAAAAGCAATGACTGCAAGTTCCATGGACCACTGTATGAGTTATCTTTACACCGTTTAAATTGAATATTAACTAATAGTGTATAAGGGGATGTTCTACATCCCACAAAGATATCTGTAAACTTTCTACAGTTCTAACAGTTTCCTGTGAAATAATTGTATTAAATTATGTTTGTATTGAAAAAACTACTTACTGTTTCTATGCATTTCATAGATTAGATTTATGATAGAGCTAACATCAAGCTGATCTTGATTCGTCGCTCGCTTCGTGTGAGGGGGTCTCTTTTCGATGAATCCAAAATTATATATTTAATTGTTTAAGATACTTTAACCCATGCTGATATTCAGGCTGATTCGCTTATATTTTCGAACGTATCAGACAGCATTGTGCCTCTTTTTAACTAAAACAAAAATGGAAGAAAAATATTGTCTGATACTAAAACGAATTTACAAGTTGCGGCAGGTAATACATTAAACATCTTGATGACGTGAGTTCACTGTTATTTTGAACAGACTGTATAAGGTATGAAACTTGTAGTTTTTAAAATAAAAACATTTATTTTACTTGAGAACTATTTTATTTTAAGGTCAGAATGAGTGGGTGCTTGTCGGAACGACTTTAGGGACAGGTAGCGTTCCAATCTTATTTTAATATGAACCAGATGACCCGGTATATCAGCTAGTAACAATAGTCACTTCGTCGATTTTCGGTAAACTAAACCCTCTCGCCCGTCCATCGGCAGTTGTTTTGTCACAACTGACGATATTATGGTTGCCTTGTGAATTGGTTCTTGGACAATAAGATTGTGAGCACAATACCCATAAATAATTTATTTTGAATAGCCCATAAAGTAAATCTGTGCAGCGCTCTCAGTAACTTATAAATTTGTCATTATACCCGCAATTGTTTAAGATTTTGTTATTTTATTTCTGATGAAAATGTGTGTGTGTTACCTAGAGATTTTTGTGATTTTTGAAAAGGACATGATATTATTGTGTAAATATACGTTATATATATTAATTCCGGTTAGATAATAGTGGTCTGCAGTTTTAATCAGTGTTGAATATAAATATTTGACAACCAATCAAAATATCAATCCTTTGTGAAAAAACTACTGATGATAGTGATAATGACATTTTTTATGGAGAAAGATACTTTTTTTTCATACCTCGGTCGAAAGTACGTATTTTCTTCCCTAATAACAGGGAAGAAAGTTGAACGTTTACTCTCTGTGAAAATTACACTCGTGTCCTCTATAACGGCGGGAGGAAAGAATTTCTCATGCGTATTTTTGTATTCGAGACTAGTTATTCTCTCACTACAAGTTGTTTACCGCTGTCATTAACGTGGTTACCTCTAACCTTAAAAATAATCATGAATGTTGTTTTGAATGTTGTTAATAACGTACTTTCGACCGGCTATGAAAAAGAAATCGTGTACACCACACGGGCCAAAAGTTGAATACAAAATTCTTAAGAGAATAATCAATGCCCTCTGGTTCGTCAGGAAAAATCAAATTCATAGAGAAATAGACGTCCCCCAAGTTCACTATTTTATATCCCAAGTCTTCTCGAGATATTTCTACACTCTTCATCCCTCGGACAATAGATGTATTAGCGAGCTGGCCGATATTTTAGGTCAATAACTCATTCGGCTCTTTGTGGTCTAATTTTATCACAGCCGACACTTCCCCGTTGTGCTCTAACTCCAAATTGTCTCGACCTTCTCCGGCGAGCGATTAACTCATGTACCGCAAGATGCGTGGTGTGATAACGACGCCACCTCTTTGCCTGGCCCTTGTGCCTCTTAACGGTGTTACCGGTTACGGGCACCCTCCTTTCTAACACTGAGAAGTATCAGTTAGGGTCAATGGATCAGCTGATAGGGTGAGATTTAGTGGGTAGCCCAGGGGCGGTCTCCACATAACCAGTCCAACTCGCTTATTCCTGCGGATCTTCGCGACCAGGTATCCATAACAGGATTCCCCATCTCGGTTCAGGCCCAAAAAAAAAGTTGAAATCTCGGCCCTACTCGTCACGATTCATGATGATCAAGACCAAGGGGTGCGAAAATTCAACTTTTGGGCCTTATGGTGTAATATACTATTTCCTATTCTAATCATTATTGTTCCAGTTTTTCTCATCATATAAACCTCGGATTACCGTAATATTTCAAAACAAATATTGCTAAATCGATCTTTAGCTTTAGCGAGATTATTGATCAGTAATTTTTTATGTATATAAATGATACCCTTATAATGTAAAAACACTTCACCCATTATATGTCAGTCACATTTAAACTAAGGGTTTTTTCTGTTGTGTTTTACTCAATATCTTATGCTATTTATATTTATTCATATATACCTTTTCAAACATTTATTCGAGCCAACCATATCTATCAAATACTTGAATCTAAATAATGACCCTTTTAATAAATTAATATTAAGTCTGTAGGTAGTTCCAATAAAATTTTCGTAGGTTTACAAAAAAATCAATAAAATCAACTAATTGCTCGTTATTCATTAGGTGAAAATACGATCTTTTAAAATTATGCATTATCAAACATTTAATTAAATTCCTTAATATTCAGAAAAAAACAACAGGGCATAAATTTAATTTAATTTGAATAACATTGATATAAAAAATGCCCTGAATATTTGTCCTGTTTGAGTATATATTTCAAAACGGTTTCATTGTCGAAAAAGGACAAATAAACGCCAACGCTTTTTTTTCAGTTTGTGAACCTGATTTTCCTTTGTTTCCCTGACTTTTGCGTGGCGATATTTTAATATTCCGTTGTGGAAATCAACGGCCTAATACCGTTAATGCGGTATCGCTGTGGACAGTCAAAAAATCCTCTGTTTTACGTTTTACCGATTTTAATATCGGTAAGTAGAGTAGGGTATTGGTCGTTTTTGGCTTAATGATATTGGAAGGTTTTACGGAGAATAAGCAGTTCTATGTCGGATGAATATATATCTTTTGTCTGTCTAATTTATGGCCGACAGACGAGAAAAAAATAAAATTATTATCTAATAAATGGTGCCATGGAATAAGCGAGTAATATTTCTAAATTTAATTTACTCTAAGTTCTTTTCTCTAACCCGTAGAACCCTCTCCTTTTCAGGCCCTTATTAGGATGGAAATATATTTATACTTTAATTTTTTTTTGTCGCATGAAGACATGTACTACTTGGATTTTATAACAAATTGTAATTATATAAAAGTAACAGAATAAAAAGGTACATGGGTATAAAAATACACATGGACTTTGATAGCAAAACTCTTTATTAGGGATCATGTTTTATGGGCTGATTGTTGATATCTATGGAGAATTCGTATATCTGGTAAAAGTTGCGCTTTCCTTTTACAGTGGACTGTGAATGACATTGTTGTTGAGATTATGAAGCCAGGGCTCTTGTACCAGGGATTATATAATAAATGATGTAGAGAGTCGAAGGCAGTTTTAACTTCAGGGCAAGTTCAAGAGGCCAATATGTCATCTGTAAATTTTGTTATCTTTGCTTTGAGAGCTTTTCGATTTTGTTTATCTAATATTTCATAACTTTTTTGATAAACTGATTTTTCAATTTTGTGCTACCAGTAGTATAAAAGAAAAAGGGGAAACATATAAAAATATAGATTATCATATGGTCGTAATTAAGTTGTTGTAAGTATAATTGAATTTTTATGGTATTGATAATGGAAAAGAGCATTTTAAGTATACCATGAAACGTAGCAAAATATTAGAAATGTAATGCGAAATAATACCAGCATTACATATGCAAAGAACATGAAGTGTAGGCTTACATAGTTTAAGGAGTACCCCATGATGTCACAAGGGCCAGATGGGAAACAATATTTTTTTAAATATATTTTAAAGTCTCCTTTTGCCACCTATTGGTTTATCTGGACTGGACCTACTATTTAACGTGAGCTTCGAACCATGGTCCTCGGCATTAAGCCTACCAACTGGCGAGTGACCAATCATCCCAGAAGACATCCGGTCTTACCCAGCCTGGTTACTAGCGTGACTGGGATCAGTTTCCTTGTCGGATTTTATACTCTCACCTAGGACAATTACAAATATTAAACAATCACAAACATAAATTTACGACCATGCCTCAGCAGGATTCGAACCCACAGCTATCGCAACAGTAGGAGGATTGTCCCGTTGCCTTTACCTCTGAGCCACCAAGCCGACCGGAAATAGTATTATTAAGAGTAAGTGTCAAGCAATCTCTGAGGTACATCAAAATTATGTTAAGTATTGCTAAAATGGTGGAAATGGCCAGAAATAAGATACTAGAAGAACATGTTTCTTTCATTTTTCTTGAAGTTGTATGTCCACAGAAAGTGCTTTTTCTTTCCAGTGTTTTAATAAAGTATCAGTACAATAATCATATATTACAATAATTATATAATTAAAGCGCAATAATTACTAAAAACCCTGGTAAATAAAAAGAAATGCATGCAAAAATACCTATAATTGCAACAATTTCATTAAGTACCTTTACAAAACAATATATAAACATGTATGTTTAAACAACATATTTTTTTAGTATTCCTAGCTGTATTCACAAAACAAATTTTTCAATGTTTTAGATCTCTATATCAATTTTCGTATGCCAATAATTGTTTTTCTAAAGATATGACTTTATACTTTTTTCAATCAATATCTTATAATAATAATATTAATCACATATTACATGAAAATCAGTGTTTCATTATTTTTCAACACATTGTAATGGTATTTCTTTTTTTGTAAATTTGCTAGTAACTATAAACAAAATATTACAATTAATTACAAAATGCTTCGTTATTATAAAATTATTAATTTATGAAAAACTATTTAGATAATGGTCTATAAAAATTAAGGAAATTATTAAAATGTATGTATGTGTGTGTGTGTATTTCTCATTCGGAAAACAACACAGAAACATAAATATTATTATTATAACTGGTTTTATTATAATAGGGACTAAACCACGATATTTAAATTGCAAATTAATTTATTTAACGATATTTTGTTTTGCGGACTTTTTCGCGAATTTCGCATACATTTTTGTGAGGTTATTTTTAAACAGTAATAAATATTCAAATGTTGATTCGAACAATGTTTTATTTCAAATATAACGAGGAAAATACAATTTTTACTTAAATAACAAATAAGTATTTGCAGGTTTGTTCAAAAAAAAATTGTTAATTTAAAATATAATTTTGATGTTTTCCAATAGACGCAAAGGTCATAATTCAAGGAACATATAGTGTGGATATTAAACGAATTTATGAAATCTCGAGATGGATCCATAGTTTGTTTTTTAGTCATCGTTAGATTTTTTGTTCTTTATTTCTTTACTATATTATAACTAATCGTTAGCTCCGAAGGTATTGTTGTAAATTATTATTATCGTAGTATTTGGGTACTTATACAATATTTCGGTCGTCTCACAAGCTTTTGACCGGCTGTATATAACTAAAATGAGCAAATTGCTACCGCAGAATTACTGTCCACTGCTGGAATCATATTTTTTCAAAAGTACATTTAGTGTCTCGAATGAAGGGGCATTGTCAGCACTTAAACCTATTTCAGCTAGAGTTCCACAAGGTAGTGCCTTGGGGCCATTTCTATATCTGCTCTATAGTGCTGATATATAATCTAAAAAGAAACAATACTTGATTCATTTGCTGATGACACAGTTATAATCACAGAAGATGTATCTCTGTCTAAGGCTATCGAACAAATACAAGTACGGGTCAACAAGATCTACAAATGGACTAGAGAGTGGAAGATACAGCTTAATAGCTCCAAATCTGTTAATTTTGAGTTGTGGAGAAATGATAAGAATCTAATTATATCACTTGGCGGATGTCCGATTCCTCAAGCAGAATCAATCAAAGACCTCGGAATATATCTTGATGGCAGGTTAACAACTGGAAACAACATTACGTTAGACAAAAGCAAAGCAGATTACACTCATTGTCACTTATCAGTCAATCATAAAGCCTATTTGGACCTGTGGCATGCAAATATGGGGTTAAGCGAAAAGCTGCACGGTGGGCTTATTATATATATAAATCCCGAACACAGAACTTCCTCCTTTTTCGTAGTCGGTTAAAAATTATATACAGTAGACATGTAACACTTAATAATGAATATATTGCATTAATGTAAAGACAAAATTCGATTACGATTACTTATAATATAGTAATGAAATAAAGAACAAAAAATCTAACGATGAACTAAAATACAAAGTATGGATCCATCTCGAGATTTCATAAATACGATTAATATCCACACTGGCATGCACTTAAGTGCCTATCACCACAAATATGACCACATTTCGGTGAGCTTGCACGTACTTTTTAATAATAATTAATAATTATATACCTTTGCGTCTATTGGAAAACATCAAAATTATATTTTAAATTAACAATATTTTTTTTGAACAAACTTGCAAATACTTATTTATTATTCGAGTAAAAATTGTATTTTCCTCGTTATATTTGAAATAAAACATTGTTCGAATCAACATTTGAATATTTATTACTGTTTAAAAATAACCTCACAAAAATGTATGCGAAATTCGCGAAAAAGTCCGCAAAACAAAATATCGTTAAATAAATTAATTTGCAATTTAAATGTCGTGGTTTAGTCCCTATTATAATAAAACCAATTATAATAATAATATTTATGTTTCTGTGTTGTTTTCCGAATGAGAAATACACACACACACACGCACACACACACATTTTAATAATTTCCTTAATTTTAATAGACCATTATCTAAATAGTTTTTCATAAATTAATAATTTTATAATGACGAAGCATTTTGTAATTAATTGTAGTAATTTGTTTATAGTTACTAGCAAATTTACAAAAAAAAGAAATACCATTACAATGTGTTGAAAAATAATGAAACACTGATTTTCATGTAATATGTGATTAATATTATTATTATAAGATATTGATTGGAATAAGTATAAAGTCATATCTTTAGAAAAACAATTATTGACATACGAAAACTGATATAGAGATTTAAAACATTGAAAAATTTGTTTTGTGAATACAATTAGGAATACTAAAAAAATATGTGGCATGCAAATATGGGGTTAAGCGAAAAGCTGCACGATGGGATTTCATCTTAAAAGATTCAAGTTTTCACCTTAAAACATAAAATAAATTTGCTAAATCACCACAACATGGAAGCAATATAACTTGTGGAAATTAGAAGGGTGAAGTGAACCAAACCACATGAAGTTGTCTAGTATATAGAATGTAAGATGTAATTAATTAATCGAAGATAACATATATATAAACAGTTTGATTGTAGATAAATTCAATACGCACTAATTTAATCTCATTGGCTTTTATTGACCATGTCTAGGTCTACTTATTTATATTATGACTTGCGTATTGCAGTTTTGTGGTTACTTCTTCGCTGTTATCTCCAATACCACGAATCGCAGTATTATTACTGTACACTTACTGGTTTTCTTTCATTGTTGTGTTAGCTTTTCTTGTTTAACTCTAAACATCCTGTCTGAAATGTACGATTTTAGGAGTATTGTCTCGATAATATTTTTTGAAGTTTATGTATCAGTCCCTTTTACCAGATATTATCCATATCCAGCTCTACTTTCAAGAATATAGCTGAGCAAATTTTATCTCTCAGTAGGCATTTTCAATAGTGTCTACACTACACATGACATAGTCATGGGAACCAATCATGGATGATAAAACGCTTGAAATATTTGTATAAGATTAATTACCAAAAGGACTCAGTATTTGTGTTCGTTTTCTTTCTTCCACTGTGTTTATAAAATCGAGGCATATTTGAATCGAATTTTGGAAGCTTCACTAACGGTTGAAAATGAAGAAAAAAAATTTCTGTAGTGAATTAAATCTTATAAAATGGAGGCTTCAAATAGCTGTTATGTAAAGGATGGGTTACTGAAGCGTACAACGAAATCATCTTTTGTAACACTTAAAATTACAGAGTCTGTAGCAATAAAAGTTTCTTTACCACAACCTCGCATATATCTGCATTACTTAACAGTGGTAAAACCGATTTTTCTATAACTAGATTCAACTACAAACTTTTTATCTGGAGACCGGCAGTTTTTCTCATCGTTCGATGCAGACGAATCTCTATCCAATATCCAGCCGATTTCCATAGTCAAATATATATCTTTGGGATCGAAATGACTAACTGCTTTCGAATAGGATCGGCCCATTTCATCACGCATCATTTCCTTTTTATGTAAGTCCCTGTAATTTAGCGATATTAGCTTCTTCGAAAAAGACGTACAATTGTAGGAATCGGTTCGGGTTTCTCCCATCCGGAGTTTGGCAAGGTTCTGAAACTGTTACTGCGCGGCTTGTAGTTTAATTTTCTTCTGGTGTACATTGGAATGAAATAATATGCTGTATTTAGGTAGGTCGTATTACCGTATACGGTCGATGCAAATATGGAGTTTCGCAATTATATAATTCTTCTGTCCCTATGTTTGATGAAATATTTTGTGTAGGTCTGTGTGGAATTGAGAAAGGTTTATACTTACAACTGGACCTGATAGGTGGCTGCGATAAGCTTCCACCAATTTTTAAATATTTTTAATATCAATTGTCGAATGCCTGTCAGATTTTCGTGGTTACGGCGGCAACAATGGATCTTGTTTAAATGTAGAATAAATTAAATATTGTATTATACTGATATATTATTTGTAATATTAAAACTAATTATGACGTCTTCTTGATGGTGCCGAGCAATATATTAAATTTGGTTTGTTCGTAGTTTAATTTTTTGTATATGTCACAATTTTTTTTTGTTATTTTTGTATTGTTTGGGCTTCGCACCGACTGCAAATTGATCAGTTGGTAGTAGTTACAACAATATTATAAATAGATAAATAGGTGTATATAGGTATTAAGCTAAATTGTGTGTACATAGTAGAATAAAAAATACGTAGAGTGGATAGGTTAAAAAATTTTGTTTACTTTTATTCAGTTATTACAACGATTATTAGGTACATATTTTATTTAAAAACGTTTTTTTTGTTAAAAATCTAAGTTTGATTAGGTTTTACTTTTTAGAGAGTTTATTATTTATTTGTTGATATTGAAGAAATTAAATATTTTATTTGTCACATTTTAGTGTTAGATATTTACTCAATAAATTACGCAATTATTTTATTAAGTATTGCGATGTATAGTCCAATTGAAGGTGCAGCCCGTCTGAGGAAAAATAGCAATATAGAAACGATTATAGAAAATAGGAAACACTTCAGGACCCAGGGCCCGCTACCTATTCTATGTGATCTGACAAATTTTCCAACTAAACTAGAACAAACAGAAGTTGATGCGCCCGTTGTGAATCGAAGCCGTTATAAAACAATACTGGTTGGGGCCACATGCTAATCGAAATTGGTTTTGCGTAAAATTCGTTATTCAAGTCTTGCTTTTAAATGACATCAGTTGGGGTAATGGAAATTGTTCAGAATGAGGATGACCGTAGTTATATTTCGAATCCACATAAGGGTATAGAAACATTTGAACCATTAAATGAATTCATTGATTTCAATGCCTGATGCCAATCCAAAACTTTACGGATGACCAGGACCGAAAGTTAACACACGCTGTATATAAAGCCACATCGAACAGATGGAGGAGATGATAGGATTACAAAATAATAACTAATTGGTCCAGTTGTTTAATAGCGTTCTCAATGGATTGCTAAATGACAACTATGGTTTCATTACGAAATCTGACAAAGTACCATATGGAGTGCGCTTAGGAAGATACGACATACTACTGTTAATGAATTTGCAATTGTTGTGACTAGCAACCAATTGAAAACTCGAAAATTACAGTCAACGGAGATATAACAGAGTACAAATATTACAAGGCAATCGACTTTCTTACGATCCGTTGATATTTTCATGATATCACTGCACATGTGTTCAAACAAAAATCGTTGATAAATTTTTTTATATATAACTAGGTATGAAAAATATATTTGAACAGAATAACGTTTGTCGAGTCTGCTAGTATTTCTGTAATATTGTAGTAATGCAATAACAAAAGAAAAAAATTCTGCGAGGCATATCGGAAATTAATTCATAATGTTAAATGCCTCTCATCTAACTGAAATAATATGGTGCGGGTCTAGAAGTTGCCGAATCAGATACAGCCAATAAATATACCAACATCAACATTAGAAAGGTTACTCAGTACACCAAAAGAGTCTCAAAGTGATGTGGGATATATCCGCTCTCATGTTAATATAGAATTATTGCAACTCCTAGAGCAGCACATGTGTTTAAATGGATCAAACCATTTGTTCTTTTAGTTTAAGACAAGATACATGAATGGTGTAAATACATGAATATTATTATTATAGATATTAAGTAGGGATCGATGATGTTTCCTTACCGGAACAATTGAATTCCGACTAAGTCCGACGAAGTTCCGGGTTATACGAAGCATGCATCGGAAATTCTTCTTAAGATAATTAATCAGCTACTTCAAGCGGTTTAGTTATTACCAGTAGGGCCTTTGAACCCCAGGAGCACGTTCTCTGGCGTTAATGCGTGCTTTACAACCGTTACTGTAACCTGGGCGTGGACCATTATCTTCTTCATACATTATAGTTCTACCTGATCTATTTTCATAGCCGTAAAAACTGTTTTTAAATCTTTTTTTTACCATTTTTATTTAGTCTCAGCAACAATTCAAAAACAAAAATTTCCTCCACCCAATTGTTCACTACTCTTCTTCTATTGAGCTTCTTTTGGTAATCAGTCTTATGAACATGGTTTAAAACTCCTTGATATCTAGTAATAAATCTATCAGTCTTTTGTGTGATAAATAATATACTAATAAATACTTACTAATTTAATACAAACTAATTAAATAAAATAAAATATATCAAATTAAGTATATCAATATTTTCATAGGTAGGTATAGTGGACCAGTATTTATGGTGTATATTGTTTATTGAAGACTCATTTAAATTTTCAGTCAACAGTAAGATACTGAAGGGACAACAATTCATCAGAATATGGCATCATTTCAGTTAATTTCCACCTCTAAACAAAAGCTTATGGTGCTATATATTGCTGGACTCATTTATCAGTAATAATTAACATTAAATAAAATTAATTCTGATTATAATCAGAAGAAAAAATATGTGATGAATCTTAATGGAGCATAGAGAAGATTTTTCCAGCATCTTCTTCAGAACGTTCTGTCATTTGAGCACAACTTTTTTTTAATTAATACATTGTTACTAATGGTTTCTATCTAACCTACAATTTGTCTTTATGATAACTTAAATCTAGGTATATAACTAGGAGGACCCATCGGCCCTATCTCAGTCTCTGGTGAAATAATGTTTATACATGTCACTGCGTATTCTTTAATATATGCACCTCACTACACAACACTACATAAGATCAGATGGCTTGATTCTTTTGAGTCTGTGTCCTGTTCTGGTGGTATCCAATAGTTGCAATATTTCAATATTCGTATGAGAATGGATTCTTTCCTCATGCACCTTGCAATTCTCCTGATTTCTTGACTGACTCTGGGTATCCTAAGGTCTCGATGTAGGTAATCAGTCCTAAAGTATTTGAGTGCACCCACAATACCTTTCAGGACTTCAGGATCTGAAAAATTTGTATTTGGTTTATGTTGCTCTTTGCAGAACATCCCCATAATTGAACTCGGTATTTCCTTATAGGTTTTAGTATTTGCTTATATAATAGCAATTTATTATGAACTGTTAATTGTGATTTTCTTCCAATTAGCCAGTACATTTTCCTATATTTCATTGAGATTGTCGAAATTTTCAAGTTACTATAAACAACATAAGTTGAACATACAACATAACTACTTAAACTAATAGGAAAGCTGGACAAAAAAGAAAAAATGATCGAATATTTTCCCGAAAGGATTGAGAAACTAGAAATGAAAAACATTAGGCCTGTGGCCCCAAAAACCCGAAATGGCAAATAAAGCTATCCGAATAGCCTTTTGGAATATTAAATAAGCTATAAAGCTAATTGGAAGAAAATTACAATTGTTAGTATATAATAAATTGCTGTTATATAAGCAAATATTGAACCCTATATGGACATACGGAGTTCAATTATGGGGATGTTCTGCAAAGAGTAATATTATTAAAATACAAATTTATCAAAGCAAAGTCTTGAGAGGTATTGTGGGTGCACCCAAATACTATAGGACTGATTACCTACATCGAGACCTTCAGATAACCACAGTCAGTCAAGAAATCAAGAGAATTGCAAGGGGGCATGAGGAAAGACTCCATTCTCATACTAATATTGAAATATCGCAACTTTTGGATACCACCAGAACAGGACACAGACTCAAAAGAATTAAACCATCTGATCTTGTGTAGTGTTGTTTAGTGAGTTGCATATATTAAAAAATTCAGCAGTGACATGTATAAACATTATTTCACCAGAGACTGGGATAGTATCGATGGGTCCTCGTAGTTATATACCTAGATTTAATTTAGCATAAAGACAAATTGTAGGTTAGACGGAAACGACTAGTAACAATATATTAATTAAATAATAAAAAAAGTATGTTTTCACCGGTTTTACAATGTGTGATGAAATAATTGCCATGTTGAAAAAAATATTGCTGTCTCTTTATGTACGACCAGTTTTCTCGCAGTGCTCGGTTTAAACGCATTAATTCTAGTGATTAATGACCTCATTGGTGGTTTCATCTATAATAGCAATGCCATCAAATCCTTGCCTAAATTTTTTTTGCCTAAGCAGAACTTTCTTTGTCTTCGGTGTTAAAGTCACCACTTTTAAAACTTTGAAACCATTATTCTCATAATGGAAGCGATGGCGCATGGCTGCCATAACCTTCACACAACATTCGACAACATTCAGCTGCCTTTTCCTTCATATTAAAATAAAAGAGAAAACTTGTCGCAAACGCCATTTACTTGGTTCAAATTCAGCTATTTTCAATGCATTGAAAAATTCTTTTGTTGATATTTCGACGAAATGACACATACCGAAAAGTGAAGGGAGCTTCCAAAACGAACTTGTTTAAAAATTTATCCAATGCTATTTAATACACAGCAACACAATTTTTGGTAAATCCGTTAAAAAAAAATTTAAAGGCCCATATATCATCAAATTACATATAAACGGATTGGGGTCTGTATAGTATAAAAGTCAATTACAAATGATAAAATATAGCCTATTCAAAGTTTTTTTGTACATAAGTCATCAAGATCTTAATTTTAATATATTGCCTAGCGCAATTTGTAAGTTTCTTTCAGAATCGGACAATATTTTCCTTCTCATTTTATTCTAGTTAAAAAGAGACACAATGCTTCTTGAAATTCTTGAAAGCAATAGTGATAAAAGTTTATAACCCTAACCTATAAACTATTGTGGCTGTATAATTAACTGTAGTTTTACTGTAACGATAAGATAAATTATATTTGATAACATTATTGTTAAATTATGTTATTTAAATTATAATTTTTTGTATGTCAAAGCCCAATTTAACTAAGACTCAGAGTTGATGCCGCAACGTTTTGACGTCATCAATTTAGACCACGTATGTACAAAATAACTTTGAATAGAATATAAATTAAAATTATTAAAATAGTGTTAAAATTTTCTAAAAATTTTGAAAATTCGGCTAGACACTATACATGTTACTTATAAACGCCATATGTTCTATTTAAACTCCAGTTCAATTCGAATCTTCTAGTTTTATTTCCATCTTATCAAGTATTTAAAAAGGCGTTATCTTCACGTTAGCAAATAAAAGCTTCTGACTAGAGACGTAGTATTAAAACTGTCTTTTTATTGTCGTTTCTCCTCGATTTCTTCTATAGAAACTATAAACAGTAGCACGAAACTGTCTGTATCCGATTTTGTAAAAATCGCAGTTCAAAGGGCAATATCGTTCGGAATAAAAGATCGAACAAAAGAAAGGAAATATCAAAGAGTTTGTCGACCAAACAAGATGTTTGCACATTTTCTCGATACCGGAATATTCGGTGAACAATGGAAAAAGTATTACAAAGATCAGGTGTAGCGATTTGACGTTTATAATATATTAAGAGAAGCAATTAGGTATTGTGTTTTAATAAAAAGGATGTCAATAAAACGAGGTCTTTGTAGCATTCATGTTAATTCAATATTTTATTTTTGATTTTAATTGTAATATGTTAATTTTCTCATTGCATTGTAAATATGATATGTATTTTCAAATATTATTCCCATCAGTCCTAATCCATGTTAACTGAACATACTGCTTGATGATTGTTAAGTTAGTTCCAGTGGGCTGAACTGGTGAATATTCTCAGTATATCTTGGGATGTCGTGATCTGTTGTGTCTTAGTTAGAACCAAACATCTGATATCGGCATAGTACCAGCCGCCAAGGCGTAAATCTTCTGTAATATATATATATATATATATATATATATATATATATATATATATATATATGTATATATATATATATAGTAAAAATAACCTTTAAAAAGATGACATGTTAATGAAACATTTTAATGGAGGTAAAAAAAACAGTATATTAAATTTTTAATTATAAATTAAAGGATATAAAACAATGAACCTTAACTAAACTACCACATATTTATATATACAATACTACAAATGTATTATATATAAATAACATTTTATAACAAGTTCCTTGTAGATACATTCCTTTATACTTCTTACACTGTTTACCAATTATTTAGAATACAATAAGAGTTGCAATAGAATATTTTTCCGAATAAAGGCAAGATTAATATATTTCATGGAAAAAGGGTTTACCCACTAAAAACCACCACCTTATTTAATGAAATCAAGGTCTCAAGTACCTAAAAACCCAATGATGTTAATATTTTTTGATCTTTTTTAGTATAGCCTTTGAAGTATTTTCTTTTATAACTTGTTGGGTTTGCTTTTCTATTCTTTGATCAAATATGGCTGATTACTCTTATTTATAAACATATCATACAGCTGTAGCAAGTACAATACATTCCCAAATAGCTACCGTTTCAAGATTAATGGTATGCATACTTACTGAAATTACTTAAATATATAATTCCCTATTAGGTTGTCCAAATTCAACTGCAGGATATTTTTCTAGGATTCATATTGGCTACTTGCTTCGATATTGAAGGAGGTCCAAGTCTTATAATATTCTTATCAAAAAAAAAAAATATAAACCGACTCAAATTAACTTTTTGGACGTAACTTTTCATGCCTTATCGTACCTTACCTAAAATTCATGCGTAAGATATTAATTACATTTATACTTTTATAGAAATTATTACCTTGACGATTACTCCTTATACTGAAAAATTCTTTAAGCAATAATATTTTTTTTCTTTATCGTCCTGTTACTTCCAACTTTCAAAGCATTACAAATTCTTAAAATATAGATTATATTGTGTAAAACCTATATTATGGATCCAACAAAGATGCTGCCGAAATTCAGTTGGTATATATAATAAATACGAATATTAAGATCATCAAGTTCAGGACACAGAAAAGGAAAATGATCCTATTTGTCATCGGGAACCACTAGTGTCACAACTAAAGTGCAGCAAGCTCATGGTGAAATGTCTAATTCTTGCTGCTAGACAAACTTGGCATACTAATTTACTTTCAATGCAAAATTTAAGTCATTTATTTAATTTATCCTATTAGTAACAACTGAAACTAAGCTTACCTTTGACTTTCCATATTTGTAATCCTGTTAAAACGCTGAAATGTTAAATTAAAAGGCGTTCTTTTGAAGTAAGAACGGAACGTCAAAAATATGCCAAAATAAGCCATATCACACGCCTTAGTAGTTAAATAAACAAAAACCGTTTAATCCAATACCGTTTATCGCCGTTTTTTTTGAGGAATGCTTAGCTTGCAGTACTCTGCAGTGTTACCTAATGAAAGGCAAGATATATATTGTACTAAACAGTAAAAAGCGTATCTACTCTATAATAATTTTTTGTTTCAAAACAAAATATAAAAGTTAATTTCAGAAAGTCTCGTTAAATAAATTGTTTTTCTAAAATAAATTACATCCATAAAGCAAATAGCCTAACAGCAAATTTGTCATCAACGACAATTGCACCGCCTAATATACGAATAGTGGCGAATGTACCCGAATTTCTGGACCAAGTTGATTTTTAATATATCCTATTATCTTTGCATATTATGTCCCAAGGACCTTTCTGAGTCAAATATTCATGTGAAGAACTGAGAGGTGTGAATTGAGGTAGAAGTACCTTCATATCAAAGGTTGCTTCATATTGGAATGATGGATGAACGGGAGATATAAGAGTAGCCTTCAAGCTGCATTATCTGTTTTACTATTTATAAATAGGGATAGATCATTATAATATGTGTTTTCAATCTGTTGGCCATATCTATAATACCATTTTCCGTTTCAGCTTCTGGATTTTAGGAAGCTCATTCTGGTGTCCCCTTCTGGTTGGGGAAAATTAGCTGTAGAATATCTTTTTTTAATATTTGAAAGTCTTTTTTCTACCAGCGAGGATTTCTCTGGACTGGACCTACGGTTTAACGTGGGCTCTGGACCACGGCCCTCGGTATTAAGCCTACCAACTGGCCAATGACAAACTTAGCTTGTTCCTCGTGGTATTTTCCACTGTTGCCGAAGACGTTTACAATTACAATCACAAACCTAAAGTACATCCATGCCCCAGCATGACTTGAAATCGCAATTATCACACCAGTAGGAGCACCATTCTGTCGTCTTGACCACTGCGTAAGCGAATCCGGAAAGCCTGAAGAGTTTATTGTATACCTATGATCGGATCACTTAAAGCCATCTATATTAGCAATTTTACAATTTGGGTACTCTGTTAAGATTTGAGGGAATAATTTCTGCAATGTTAATAAACTAAATATTTTTTTATTATAAGACGCTATTGACAATGACATCCAGGGCTGCTCAAATGTGATATATATTAAGTTATTGATGACAGATCAACTTTTTGATAACTCACTCCTTCGAAGAGAAAATTGACTTATCCCTCTATATTAAAAATATCTAAAAGATCAAGGTTTGATAGATTTCCTTGGAGGTATTCGACTGGTTGCTGATATCTCCGAAGCTGAATGGTATGCATAGATGTTAATGTAGATAAAGCTTCATATCATCAATATACGGCAGCAATTTCTAACAAATTAAACCTATTGTTGATAAAATAATGACAGTACGGATATACTATATTAACTTTTGCTGCAACTGCTTAACTTTCTGCGACCTTCTTTGTTACTGTGATTACACATTCAGAAAATCTATGCCAACACGTCAAGAATTGGTGACGGTAAAATTGCTCGAGGACAGGAAAATTTTAAAAATTTATTGTAAACTTAATCTAAATTAAATAGAAGTTAAAGATAACTATAGATTATACTTAATTTGATTGACCTAAGTATTAAAAGGTAATGAATTATTATAAACGATGAAACGTGCTGAATCTATTACGACTTTTAAATATCAAAATCAGTATTAACATGTTGGAAACGCTGAGGAATGTTTACCATCAGCTTCACACAGCGTTCAATAATTTTCAGCTTTGCCGGCTTGGTTGGCACAGTGGTAAAGGCGACAGGACTATCCACCTACTATTGCGATACTTGCGGGTTCGAATCCTGCTGGGCATGGTCGTGAATTTATGTTTGTGATTGTTTAATATTTGTAATTTTTCTAGGCAAGAGTATAAAATCCGATAAGGAAAATAATCCCTGACGCCAGTAACCAGACTGGGTAAGACCGGATACCTTCTGGGATGATCTCTAAGTTGGTCACTCGCCAGTCGGTAGGTTTAATGCCGAGGACCATGGTTCGGAGCCCACGTTAAACTATAGGTCCAGTACAGATAAACCCCTAGTTGGCGAAAGAAGACTTTAAAACATATTTAAAAAAACATTCAGTCTCCATTTTCTTCAATTAAAACTTTACGCATATATTTAAATCCGATTTACTTGGTAAAAAATCAGACATTTTCAACACAATGAAGACATTTCTTGTTCACATTTTGATGACATGGCACATCCTGAGAAGAGAGGCAGGAGGCTCAACATGAAGTTGGTTACAAATGTACCCCATACGATTTAATTCACATCACATCATCTGCTGTGACTCCTTTAAAATTAATTTATTTTCCATAAACATCTATATATAATACGTTTTCCATAAGTTAACCAGCATATAATACAGTTAGCCATGAAGATTATATAAATTTTAATGTACTTTCATTTGTCGCTGAGTACTTAAATATTTTTTTGCTTGATAAGCTTTCCGAACACTCTTCTTAGCAATATTTCTTTGATGCCTGACCACTTCTTATTTTTACCCTGGCCATTGAAAATAAATACTGGCCAAAATCCGATTTATAACAGGCTCCACGTAAAACTCCCTTCGAAATATGACACTAACATTTTCGTGTGCCAGCCGAGCGAATGCTGAAAGGCCAAAGGGTGCCAAGGGGCGGGGGGGCTGTGCTGGGGGATTGGTCTCGTGGTCGGACCTGTCAATTTGAATCGATTCCGACCGAGGACGGTAACTCGAAGGTGGCTTTTTGTTATCTTTTGATGGTTTTTATTGGCGGGCGTTAAATTGATTGACGCTGGGACACCACGTCCGAGCGCGTTATTTATTTTTAAGTATATTAGGCGGCCTAAAAGTTTCGGCGGTTACTGGACACATCGTCGGTGTCGATTTATTGAAAAAATCGGTTTCCTTGTCGTCTTTAAAGTGAAGGGTGTCCCAGAAAAATATATTTCCAATTTAGTTTTGTGAGATTTGGATAAATGTATATAGATTAGGTTATTTTATTTTCTGTGTCTCTATTAAGTATCTTTACGGTGTCTTGGCTTAAAAAGTAATTGACTCCAAGCAAAATAACCTTACGTGATAATTCTTTGTTGTTTTATAATAATAAATAAAATGGTTTCTTTATCAAATTGTACCTGCTGACTACAAAAACTTAAACGGATATTCGATAACATGCACCATTTTAAAGTTAGAATAAATTAAGGTTTTATAAATATATAAAGATAGTATGAAAAATTTGAATCATATTTATTTATTTATATTTTTAAATTTATTCCTGAAATACTAATATATATTTACAAATGTGAATCAAAATATCTCTGGTTTAACTGATCAATACAAAAAATGAGCCATATATTCTGGAAGAAAATTACCAAATATTAACTTTTCCACTTGTGAACAGTAGAACCTTTTTCTTTACAAACCAGCATTAATGTGCTAACATATTAACATACCATCTTCCTTGATAACACTCCTCTCTATTTTATATAATGGCGAAAGTATTCACCTTCTTCGTCACTTACTATTCCAAGATTGGGGGAAAAATCGAAATAGGAATGGAATAGAATTTTTAAAGACATTCTGCACTCCATCGTTTCACATATTTGTAAGAAGTCATTCACTTAAAACTAGGCATTTTCATCTTTAAGATTGCCTAAACATCCATGAATTGGTTTCTTCAGAGATGACCAACTCTTTCGCGATAAGAAAACCTTACCGCGAAAACGAATCGACTCATTGTTTTTCATTCACCATCGAACTCATTTTTTTTAATAAGTTGTGTTGTTTGTAGGTTCACATAAGTATCTTCTTTTAATTTAGTTTCACTTAATTTGGAAAAAACAATTTTTATAGCCAGCGAAAGGGACGTTTTGAAAATGTATAATTGTTAGATTCGTTAATTATTTTACACAATATCGAAACATTCGTTATTTAAGTAACTATGCAAATCATGGATTTTTGAAATCTATTCTGATTCAGTTTTATAATTAACCGTGATATTTTATTCATTATTTCATTAGCAAATTGTTCCAACTATTTCACCAATAAGAAAAGTAAAACAAAATTGTTTAGACCTTGATTCTTCGATCTAAATTATCTTAAAGAGACAGAAGAAATATTTAATAGTACTGTGAATACTGTGTATTATATATTAGTCAATTAAGAATCATTATTGCCATATCATCTCAAAAATATAGCTTACCTGAAAAATAATACAGACCTGTTAATCAGAATGTTCATTACAATTTTCCTCTCTCGTAATTGTAGTTATTTCTCTAGAGAATACAGATGTACCAATATTCAATATACAATACTAATATCCAATAAGTACCAATATCCAATATACAATTGGAACATACACAATTTCAGCGGATATTCGTAACAATTTACTATCAATAGCTGTCAGTAATTTATTTCGTATTTTTTTGTTTAATACTATATATTCTATTAGTACTTTTCTCTTATTTATATTTATTGGTCGGGGGTGTCAGATATTTTATTAACTTAACGACTAATTATTTTAATTATTATTTGGATTAATTTTAAAAATATTAACATTTTACATAGAGGAGTTTTATAGGAATTCATTGTCTTCTTCATTCGAATTCGAGGAGTTGGCACTTGTAAGTGGCAAGTTTAGTTATAATTAGTTATAAATATAATAAGATATACTATAGAATGAAAAGTATCAGTTATTTTAAATAATAATATAACTCTATCGTTTATATTTTCATATAGGTCTCATTTATTGCTTCTGTAGTGATTGTGTACATTTTTCTTCGAATAATGTGTACACTTTATCTTAATCAAATATTAATCAAAATAACCAGCAAAATTTCTTTACAAACAGTGGCTACAAAAATACAATGAAAATTTACCTCAGGTATATTATCTTTTCATTTTACTATTCGTTGCCATTGAGTAAATATTAATCAAAATAACCAACAAAATTCCTTTACAAACATTGTCTACAAATTCGTTATGTCACTATATTAATGATAATTGAATAATATAGATTTAGATTTTTTCTCAATTTGGTTTCAAATTGTATACTTCTCATTCTAAACAATTACAAACAACGCGACTTCGACACTGGAAAAAATCGTTTAGTATATTTGCTTTCTATATTAGTTCATTCATTTTAATATCACTGTTGTTGATAAAAAAATGTGTATTTATATATTGGTCTCAACTTTTATATATTACATTATTTTGTTTTATTTACGGTCCAAATTGTGTTTGATGTTTTTAGAGCTCTATAAAAAACTGTAATATTTTCTACATAACAACGTTTACTTAATGTTTCTCGATTTCATTACAAAACATAAAAAATGTTCCTACTTTATTTTTCCGCATGATGTATTTTTATATGCTTGACTTTTTCGCATAGTTTTTTTAATCACAAAAATCAATCCCATTTTTAATTAAATATTATTAAACGATCGAAAGAGAAATTTTAATTTAATTTATAGCTGATGCTACAGGAATAACTTATTTTTCAATATTTGTCATGGCATGATTTCGAGAAGTCCAATCTTCAATGATTTTGCCTCGTAGATGCGATTGAAATAGTGAAATCGTATGAGTTATGTTGACTCTATGAGCATCGGTCGATTGATACTTGTAGGCAAAAAATTGGGTTTCAGAAAACACTAGAAGAAAAAGTTTGGTGGAGCCAAATCGCCAAATATTATTGGCTTATTCATATGACCGCTGCTAAAGATAATCATAATATATTTTATCATGTTTTAGTCATTTTTATCAGTTAATAATAATATGCCTACTGCTCTCTATGGTATAAACACTTGCAAATGCATATCTGAAAGTTTACAAAATATCACTAAAATGTTATTACAAAAGTGCTGTAGCAAAAGTATTTCAAAGCAGTTTTCATATGATACCGACGATGTCGCTACAGTTCCAATAAATTCTTTAATAAAATAGTTGACTTCAATAAGCCGACACTTAGAGCCACCGTACCAGGTTGCACATATCTATAGTTAATTCAAAATGACAGTGACACGGGAAACGTGGCATAGTTGCCGCAGCTACTCTGGGTTTTAGTACATTTGGGCTCTGACATATAACAAAAGTTTAATATAAATAAAATAATTGAACAAATATTCTATTAAATATAATTTATTTTAACAATTTTATATCTGAGTAATGTATTTTACTTTCATTAGAGAGCATACTTATGTTTTACGCTTAGTTCTTGTTTCCCTCGATGCAATGTATCCTTCATTTCCAACATTTATAAAGTTGTATTAAATCACAGTCACTTTCAGAAATACTAGTCAAGTTAATAACCAAGCTGTTTATCTCCAATCTATTAAATCTGGCTCAAGATTCTACAATTTGTCAATTTATTCTTCAATGTGTCTGATCGAGCTTATAGAAACCGATGGTGTTATTTTCGACAAGGCCTCTTTCCATAAATCTAGACAGTTCTGGTTTGAATATCCTCCTCGACCTCATTTGAATTAAAAATGCAGTGATAGGGTGGGAGACATAATATTCTGTGGCCTTAACATTCAGTAATCTGATCTACTGTGTATCTTTTCTCAGGCTTAATTCTAAAAAAGTAAATTACATAAAATGTAATTAAATATTTAATTTATATATACCGAGTAATAATTTGAAATAGTTCGTTCTTTAACATGATTTCCTCGAAATTTATTTTATGTACTTTAAGCCATTCCTTAATTGCAGCCTTTGTTGATAAACTTGTTAGGATTTTCTCCACCAGTGTACTATATATATGGTAGATATAATGCATTGTACATAACAATAACTGATTTTCAACATCAACTAAAACGAGTTATGGTTCATTTCTTCATGGTAGTCACCCTTGGACTTAGAGACACACTAATTCTGCACCAGGAATAAAACCATTCCTGTTTCCACTATGAAGAACTATATGTCTGCAACGAATTATTAATAAATGTTATGACTGACAAAACCTAATCGATACTTATTCCAACGTTTACCATTTTCCATGAACCTTTGTTGTTTTTATATTATATTTTTTATCATCTTGCCATGAGCTCATGGCTTTTTAATTTTATAAATTCATATAATTCTTCCTTGATTTTGTTATATGTTTTTAAAAATAGTATTCTTTTAAAAGCAATCTCTGGAAGTTCCATTAAACCCCTTCGTGGATTATCTTTACACTACGATGTTCTACTTCTCTCAAATAGCTGTATATCTTTTGGATCTTTGTGGATACTTTCCAGACTAACAATTTTCTCTGAAATAATTGTATTAAATTATATTTCGATTGAAAAAACTACTTACTGTTTTATACATTTCGTATATTTGATCTCTGAAACACCAAGATTGATCTTGATTCGTTACCTGTTTCGCATAAACACGGTTTCTCTTTGGCGAATTTAAGAATACATTGTTCTTTATTTCTTGAGATATTTTAGTGACCGTGTCCGTACTAATATAGAGTGCAGCTGCAAGGCGCAAAAAATATTTTCAATAAAAACCGCGGCGATTTCAAATTTATTAAAACAAAGCGTTAAAACAACGTTTGCCGGTTTATAACCCGTAATTATAATATTTGGAAGAATCTTCAGAAGTTTGGCAAACGGACAACTTTCGCAGGCTCATTCCGTTACATGTTCGAACTTCTCTAACAGCATTCTATCTCTTTTTAAATAGAATAAAATGACAAGGATAATATTGTCTGACTGTAAAACGAATTTACAACTTTAGACAGGCATATATTGACTCTCGTGTCACTGCTATTTTGAATTGACTATTTATGTTTAAATACATTCAATTTAAGTATACAAAATATTAATAATAATTAAAGTGTTGTTTAAAAATATCAAAAATCGAACAACAAAATTACTACTAAGTGTAAAGTTGTTTAGCATCCAAATATTACTTGTTAATACAGTTTAGCAAATCAAATATATATATCCAATGAACTAAAACCCAATGTATATAAGTCCATAAAGTGTTAAGTAGTCCAAATCCAAGTCAAAAATAGACAAATATATTCAAAAATCTTTCCAAGTTTCAAATTTTTCAGTTAATTCAGTTAATTAGTTTCAGCTTCCAAATAGCTAATTAACTGTCATAAGTTCTTCAACAATCAAATTAATCTACAATACATTAATACTACTTCACTACTTACAACGACCAAACTTGTTACTCGTGTGCGAATTTGAAGTAAAAACGAAAAGGTCGTTTCTTCAAATTTAAAATGTTGGACCCAAAATATGTAGGTTTTACTTCATTTTTGTTAAGAAATTATTAGAAAAACCAAATCCACACACTAATATCCGACGTCTCTAGCTCTTTTTATGAGCCATTTTGAGTCCTAAATATTTTAAATATTTTTTTGAGAAATTATAAAAATTATTGGCTAAAAATCTAGTATTTTTTGTACTTCTTACTCAACGCTACTTCTTCATACTAACATTTCGAACCTTACATCTAAATACATATATGAAACTTTCCATCCAAACCCAGAATGATAGAAATATTTTAACACTTAACAGGGTGTTTGTAAATCTTATATGTTTCTCTCAAAACCAAATTTTGACTAGAATTCAGGATTTTCAGATAATATAATTTTATTAACCAAGATATTTGGTCAATATAAACTCTTGAATCTTTTTCGTATTATTTTATTTACTCGAATATAATGGTATCTAGTTATAAAATATATTTTCTCGTAAAAATAATCTTCGTGTTTTCTTGTCTATAGGTTAACAAGCAACGACCTAGAGATCTATATTAAAAAGCCCTTTTATATTGTCGTTGCATCTTCCATTTTATGATATAGTTACAAAGAATATAATAGCAGTAGGAAACTCTTTATGTGGAATTTTGTAAAAATTGCAGTTATAAGAGAGTGCAGCATGAAATAAAAGTGCGAATGAAAGGAAAGAGGAGTTTGCCAGTAATATTTTCGTTAATTGTTAGTTGTTGTTGTTTAGTTGTTGTGACATTAATGGGTTTATTAAATAAAATCCTACTAACGGGATTAATGTTTTAATTAGTTTGCTACTTGGTTATGTCCATAAAATGTCTGGTACAAGACCAAGTTTACAGAGAACAATTTCTTTGTCACTAACTTCCAGGACAGTGCTGTATTGAAGAAGGTGGTAAAAGAGGATGCAGGAATTGGTTGTAATGAATTTGTATGAAAGTTAGATTCTTATAAACAGGACTACTATTAAAGGAACATTTACAGGAAAAATAAATTAATAATTACACAATCCGACAAACTAATAAAAATTAAGAAGTATCAGAATTTAAAGACAATATTTTAGATATAGTGAATCTCTGTAACTGAATGAATATATTATGGTGATTGTTTACATAATGTTTTCTATATTTTCTGATGATTTGGTTGAAAAATGTTATAACAACTCTCAAGCCTACTAATTACATATACCTGTTAACTAATAAAACCTCAAATTTTAGGTAGCCTTATCCATCATAAGGTCTCACATATCAATATTTCGTAAGACTGACACTTTCTGTACTATCTAATATAAGTTCTTTGTACTTTCAAAATAGAATTTCTCTTTGGCAATCAATCAAATCATCAAATTATTGGTGACTCATTTGAGTCATGCCTTTCCTTGAACCATTTGTTTGAATTCTACATAGAGTCACATAGAGTAGTATCTAGCGACTAGCCAAATTTGTATATATTGTAGATAGCAAAGGGTCTGTCATAATATTCATTGATTTGTGACCGTATTTGCCACAAAATTTCGGCACTTGCTGTTGAGGGTTAGATCTTAGAGAAGAAAACTTTGGTTATTCTTAGGTATCCAGCTTATATCACAAAAATCACATTTATAGAAAATTAACTACCAGATTTAGCAATGCGTAACCTAATGAAAATTAATCGTTTTTCAGTATTATGCTTTTATTACTTACGTTTAATAGTGCAAATACAGTGGATTTTGCATTTTATTGAAATGAAAAAATTAATTTTTAAATATTTTTTCTTAAAATAAATATTTTGCTAGGGTCTTCACTTCTTATTGTGGCAGTTAGCATTTCCATCTATTCTTTATTATCAGAAAGAGTTTCATTTAACTACCATTTTCAATTTTGACTCAATAAAAAGTACCAGGTAGCAAAAATGCCAGGTGTGTCAGTAGTTACTTTCCTGATTTTCTAATAGATTAACAAGTTTAAGGGTGTAATTTTATGATTTGGTACATATTTTCACAATTTATTCTACTGTCGGTACGAGTCAAAAAAAAGCAGCTAAAAGTTATGGTTTGCTTGCAGAGATTGATGGTGAGAATGCTATAACTATAAGAACATGCGAAAGGTGGTTTCGACAATTCGAATGTAGTGATTTCATCGTTCCATACAGGGAACGTTCTTGTAGGCTGAAAGTATTTAAAGATGCAGAAATGCAAAATTTAGCAGAATATTTGGAAATAGTGAGGGAAGATAAAAAATTGATTTATTAAGAAATCTCAAGCGAAAAATATCATGGTTTTCGCGTGGCAAAATCGACCCATCGACTTCATGGTGAAATTACTCTGATCGCAAGATCATAATCTGTATCTGGTGAGTTATGAGCCGTATAAACTTGGTGAAACAATCAAAATTGGCCGCTACTAACAAGTAGTGGTCAATTTGAGCTGTGTGTTGGTTTAAAAACGTACACTATAGCCTCTAACACACGATAAGGTGATTTTGCAGCATAGCAATATGCAGTACAATACAACAAAACTAGTCAAAGGAACATTGAGATCACTTGATTCAAAAGTTTGATTCCATCCGCCGTACCTTTCAGACCTGGCTCCATCCGACTAATTGCAATAGTCGCGGGTTCTAATCCTACTGAGGTATGGTGGTAAAATTATGTTCGTGGTTGTTTAATATTTGTGATTGTCCTAGAAAAGAGTGTAAAATCCGACAACGAAAGTTATCTCAGTCACGCCAGTAGCCGAGCTGGGTAAGACCGTGGCCGAGAACTGTGGTATGGAGGCCACGTTAAACCGTAGGTCCAGTTCAGATAAACCCCTAGTTGGATACTTTAAAATATATAAAAAAGAAAAAAAAATGGCTCGAGCATTTATTTATCATAAAGAAGTTATTTTGGAATGGCATCCATCAATTGCCTGAAAGCTGGGCAATATGTTTAGAATCTAATGGCCATTAGTTTGTATGTATAAAAGTTAACTATCTACAATAAATGTACTTTAATGGAAAAGCCACAAAGGAATTATCGGCACACATAATAACTTACACTACGTTTATATCTAGAATGTTTTACGGACTGTAACCTTTAAAACGGGCTATAGCGCTACAGCTTCATTAAGTAAATATTACGGTAGAAATCATAATTTCCATTAGCCATCACAAAGCCATTCATTAGATAAAAACAGAAGTTATTTTTCTTCAAACTTATTCAATATTGTTATGCAGAAAAAATCAGATAAACCATATGTTGCAGCATATGTGTAACGTACTCGTAGTATTAGGAAACATTTTCAATCGGGCAACATCGCGAAACAAATGAAAAACTCGGACCATCTCCGCCGCCTGCGATATATATACGGGATAATATATATTTCCGTTGTGGAGCATTGTTGTTGACTATTAAATATGGCCATCATTCGCAGAATTTTACGATTTATTGCAGAAGGTTCGGGATACGGGGGACCCTTTTGAAGTCTACAGAATTATTAGGGACTTTATTTTGTTTGAAGATCGGGGTCGGATCGCCGTATTGCATTTCATGATCGCTCGATAATCAGAGAGTAATGTTTTATGTTATCTTTTATGCCGATGAAATGTTGCGTGTTCTATTTTCTCAGTAGTCGGTGAAATTTCCAGGTCATGCGTGGCATCGAATGTTATATAAATTAGTTTATATTTGTCTAACGTGTACATTTTCATGTATAATTCATATTTATTGTTTCTTAGTTATTCCATTTTGTGGCCACCAGTCTTGTGGTTTTAAGGATAGCTACTAAAATTGAAAAAAATTGATTGTATAATCCAATAGTTGCTATAGTTCGAATTTAGCACAAAAGAATAATTCAGAGTTATTTATGGATAATAACAGGTCAATTGAAAAGTCCCCGGCCTACCATAGTAAAACACATTTTTTGGACAAAATTGTTTTTTTTTATTCAACATAATTCCTTTCTAGGTTTATACACTGACCACTCATGCATTTGACGAAAATTTCTTTCCAGGGAGCATTCTTTTGAGATCTGAGTACAGAAAATACTTGCTAAAGGCCAGATCTGAAGAATACGGTGGATGAGGAAACAATTCGAAGCCCAATTCATGGATTTTTGATACGGTACATTGTATTTGTAAAGCAGCACTTCCTTTTTCTTCAAATACGGCCGTCTTTTGACGATTTCGTCCTCAAAAAAGGTCCAATAACGTTATGTAATAGTCGCTACTGATAGTCCTTTCTTTTTCAAGATAGTCAATGAAAATTATTCAATGCGCATCCTAAAATACAGACGCCACAAACTTGCCAGTCGACTGTTGCGTTTTCCCACGCTTTAGAGTGGGTTCATTTTGTGCAGTCCAGTCGGATGACTGTTGATTGGATTTCGGAGTAAAATGATGGAGTCATGTTTCATCCATTGTCACAGATTCATGCAAAAACTTGGGTTTATTAGGCTTGATCATCTTCAAACACTGCTCCGAATCATGACCTCGTTGTTTTTGTTCACAAGTGAGTTCGCGCGACGCCCACTTTCCACAGAGCTTTCTCATACCCAAATTTTCGTGAATGATATGATGTACACGTTCAGTTCATATCTTTGAGTGTCTGCTATTTCATTCAATTTCAATTCACGGTCATTCAATATCATTTTGTATATTTTTTAAATGTTTTCATCGGTAACAACCTCTTTTGGGCGCCCACTGTCTTCATCGTCTTCGGTGCTCATTTCACCACGTCTAAACTTAGCATACCAATCCTTGGTGGTTGATTTTCCTGGGGCAGTGTCCGGAAACTCGGCATTAAGCCTAGTTTTTTATTGAACTTTATTTTTTCCCTTCCAAAAGCAATATTTTATCAACACGCGAAATTTTCTTTTAGCCATTTTTTCACAATTTTATGCACGCATATTTTGAGTTATCGCTACATTAATTATTTTTGCAAAAAACAATAGTTTATTGTAAACATATTCACCATCTTTGCGTTATTATATTACCAAACAAATAAAGGCAAATGTAATGACATCAGAATCATAAAACAAAGATACATGGAATGCGATCTCTCTTACGTACAATTCTAACACAGTTTCGCGCGTTTGTCTCCCCAGAGTCTAACCAAGAGGGGTTATTTATAGTGCGAATATTAAAAAGAAGCCTGTCAATAAAATATTTTACTTAAATATTAGTAAGTGTGATCTAGTGAATGGAACATCTTCAAAATACAAGAAATTATTTTATAATTTGACAATTATTGAGAAATTCTGATAATTATGGAAATAACAAACGGCAATTAACAGTTATTTTTCACATGGCAATATCTTGCCGAAGAAGCTTCAGAAGAATGTTTATTAATTGCCGTAGAACAAAAAGAAATATATCTAGGTAGAATCATTCACTAATGAATTAAAATAAATTCCTGGCAATGTTAAATAATATGCAGTTAAAATAACATAAATACAATATCAAGAAGCTTTGCTTTTTGCTTCCAAAAAAGTGGGACAAAAGTCCAGCTTCTATTTTGATCACTTATAACTTTGCTCAAAGGAAAGATAAGTAAGTTTGGTTTCCATAAAAAGCTTAGATGATATCTACGTTTTTTCTTTTATTATGATTGAAAAATTGACTAAAAGTCGGCTAATTGGAGACCGCGATTCGCTATGCAACTTTCGGCTCCCTTTAGTGCATTATTCACGATATCTTGCAACATCTGAAGCTGAATTTCTTCAACTTTGTGACCAATATTATCTTTAACGTTTGGAGCTTTTTATTCATATTAATTTTTGATTTTAAAAAACCCCAGAAAAAAAAGTCTGGTGCTGTTAAATCCGGAGACCTGGCTAGGCATGTTAAATCACCACTTCGCGAAATTAGTATCCATGGAAAATGTCATTCAATAATTGACTTGTTGAACAAGTGCTTATGGAACGGATAGCTGTGCGTCCATCTTGGTCTTTTTCAAAAAAATAGGGACTATGTAAATAGGGGCTGATGTTTCCAGTATTTTATTCCATACCACACAGTTGTTTTCAGTAGATGCAATGATGTTTCATGAATTAATTGAAGATTCTATGTCATTATCAATTTAGACGAAACATTTTCATTTTCATCAGACAGTTTAGGATTGCATTGCTGTATTCAAATCGTTGATGGGTATCCTTCAGTAGCATTTGTTCGACTAATTGAATTTCATATGGGAACATTTTCAAATTAGTTTTCAAAGTTCGCCTTAAACTGAGTGCAGAAATGTGTAACTGGGAACTACGTCTCCGAGTTGATGTTTCTGGAGACTATGTAGAATTATCGCCCACCAGAGTCACACTTTCAGCGTTACGAGATGTCTGTTTGCTGGCGTACCTTAATTAAAATTTGGCCGTCTACACAACACAATGGCTAAAACAAAACTGTGCTAAACGTCACATAACCAAGATGGAGCGCAACCAAAATAGTAGCGGGGCTTTTGCCGCATTTGTTCTTACGCGCTTACACACTACAGTATTTTTAGCCTTAAACCGTCTGGTTCCTATCTGCATGAAGTTGAAGGCTCAGAATAGTGCATTTTAAAAGAATTTGCGAAGAAGTATGTATTTTAATTGCCAAACAACTCAATTTACTTCTTTAGAAACGGCATTATATCTTTACTTTACTTTTAATTATTTTTCAAGATTCTAATTTGGGCTGAATAAATGCCGATTCCAATGTTGAACTAGTAGCCATATTTTCCCTTTCGATGGGTTAAAGTAAAGGATCTGTGAATCTAATACGTAAATATAATGAAAAACCATTTTTTCTTTCGAACTCCACTTACGTCGTCTTGAACACTGCGTTGAACAAACCGGCAAATGGGATACTTATTACTTAAATTACAATTAAATTTAGTTACAGAATTTCATCATGGTTCAATGATCTTTCACATTTGAGTATTGTTTTGCTTTTGCATAAAAAAGAAGTTTTACATCAGATAATTTGAAAATAACCCTCTATTATTACTTTACCTTTATATATATATCAACTTTAAACATTAGCAGACAATATAATTCAATTTATTTTTTATAATTTGAAACACTGATCAGTTCATTTTAAATAATCTTAAATTAGCAAGGTGGTAGATAAAAGGAATCCAATTTTAAATTTTGGAAAGTAAGAATAACATAGTATAAAAAAAGTAATCGGTTTATTTCTATTTCAAACCAACGTGTCAATAAGTCATAAATACCTGTGCTATAAGTGAGATCTTCTTTCAGAGAGACCGAACTTTCTTTAGGAGAGAAAAGAAAAGAGAGAATTGCTGGATTTTGTTATGTTCAAAAGAAAAAATTAGGTTCAACATTTTTTAGTATTTTATATATTTTAATGAGATAAGATTAAACATTCAAAAGGATTGAATATCTATCGACAGAAGGTTCAAAATCTGTACGTTGCCAGGATAACACGAATACAGTCAAAATTAATTTAAAAATTACCAACCAAAATGTTGTTCTTATTCTATTACATTAATAAATAATCTTGAAAAATAGAGGTTTGAAAATGGTGTTAAATAAATATACAATATATTGTTATAAAGAAAAATATTACAAACAATATATAAAACCATATAAATATATAAGCATAAAATCGGCATATTATTTTCAGTCTTGGCTAGGACAGCAAAGCCAGAAGTTTAAAAATCAGTCCAATGAAACTACTAGATAGTAAATGGTAGACAAATCAGTCGGGCCTAAAATAGTGACTGAAACATTGGATAATAAAGATTAGTCAATTACTAAACCGTCGAGAGTCGTTTTCAATCGATACTTCCCAACGCTACTAAAAATAATTAGTTTTCTCTTATTTACTACGTTATTTGACCTTTAATCTTTCATATTGTCGAGCTGTCACTGATACCATATAGCATATCTTCTCATTATCTCATTTGTAATGAATATTCATCAATATGCCGGATTCTACTAACAAAATATCATTCATACAAAACCTAAACAACAGCTGGCAAATGGCAAATTTCAGTGCAATCATTTGTTAATGTCGTCACCGCGGGAATGAACGAAAAAAAAAACGCTATATCACTTCGGATATATGGAAATCCTTCAGGGGCCTTTTCGGGGTAATGTTGTGTATCAGGAATGATGTCGCACAGATGTTGTGCCAGAAATATTCTCGTTCATAACACCTTTAATTTATCACGCGAACAAAACGTAACCTATTTACAGTTTTTATTTAGATTTTTTGAGTTTAAAAAATTATTAGAGATTTGCACTTTACATTTAAAGGTGATATTTTGTTTATCGAATATATTTTTTAAGCGTATGCTATTCATATTTCATAATGATATGATAACCATTTTCTTTTTAAATTGTAAATTGATTAATTACATTATTTTATTAGTAACATATATCAGACAGAAGTTTATGATAAAATCAATGTTAGAAAATCGTTACATAATTTTTTCAGTAGATTAAATAGTAGAAATAATAAAGTAGAATAAAATTACTTTATAATAAAGCACAGGTTGTGATGAATATTTACAACTGCATATGAAAAATTTACAATAATTTCGTTAAAATCATCTTCATTTAGCATCGTAATATTGTAGGGCTGAAAATCTGCAATTTATTAGTCATAACCTGTATGCCTGGATATTGATATTACAATTTGGTTAAATATTCATCAATTGGAAGGAGCTGCTCCTTAATGTTGTCACCAAGAAATATATTTATGCTTGATATTTTCAGCGATATAAATTCCCGGATGTTCAGCTCTACACAAGTAGTTCAGTAGTAGTACTTCACAAGTAGTTATGTTCTATAAGCTATTTTTATTCTTTTATTAGCTTTGGAGTATAGAAATATTTTCGTTTTTATGTACCCAGTACTATAATGGAGCAAAATATTTGGGCACTGTGGAGGAAATATTGCTACAAACCTATGACTTATGGACATCAACATCGTAAGTACTTAAAATATAGATTTTTCCTGTTGCGAAAATTGACTCTGAGTAAATTATGTTATCGACAAACAATTTTTGAATGATTTTCAACATCTCACACCCTAGAGAGGCAAATAAAATTTGAGCAATAACATTTTCTTTTTTTAATGAAGTACAGGAAACGTAGTCGGGATTTTTTGGTATATATTTCAATTATACCGGAAATAAGCATATTCTATTTTGATCATAATATTAATGTGTGCCAACATTTATAATATTTTATCCTACTTTATAGCATATTTACAGTTTTTTATCATATTATGTCATATTTTGCGATCGTAACTACATGTTTATGTTTATTCAACATTTTACCATAATTAGTTATATTTTACGGTACTTTGAAATACATTTAAATATAAAGTGATATTTTGCCGCATTTACTATTTTTTACATTTCAGTAACCGTTTAATTAATAATAAATTTATTAACTTATTAACTTAATAAAACTATTCAATTAGTGCCAATTTTTTTTTGAATAAAGCTAGATGCCTTTTCTAATTGTTTTGGATAGCATCTTTGCACCGACTGAGTCTCCTAGTGTAATTGTTTTGGTTTAGCTTTAAGCTGCTATATAAGTTCTTGCTATTTAGAGGTTATTTGGATAATTAAAAATACGGTGGGTTGGTATGACAGTTAGAATTTGTTTTGGTGACCTTTGTCAATGTTGACATTATCTTGCTATTTTAGTTTCTCAATGTTTTGTTAGAAAATAGCTTGCAAATTTCTTATTAAATTAAGTGCGGTGAAACTGGATGATTGTTGGGACGACTTTTTTGATCTTTTCTTCTTCTGTCATTATTCCTTAGTTTGGTGATCATTGCATATTGTAGCTTAATTGAAGGATATATAACCCTTAGTTATTTGTATCCATTATGAGGAAGGATATTTCTAAGGTAATTATATTTTGTTCTCTAAGGAATCTGATTAGATGTGATGAAGGTTCTATAAATTGAGGAAACCTGGACGAATAATATTTGGAATGAGTTGGTGTGAGGTATATTGAAAGGGCCTGTTTCTGTCTGCCGGTTTCTTGTGGACCCGATAATCCAGTTGACAAAACTAAAACGTCTTGTTAATTTAAAATCTTATTGACTTCAGCAAAGAGTGTAGTCTTGTTTTTATATTATGAGGATCTTGAACATTGAAATTTACAAATATATATTATTTATTTTTCCATAAATCATTCGTTGACTTTTTAGTTTTTACTATTGTACCCACTACTAGTAGATTTCATACCAGGGTAATTGGTTTGTTTCTATATTTTTGTTGACCACCATATATTTTTGCTATCACTTTTAATATTTTCACTGTAAATATGCCCTAGGTAAATAAATTAAATTTATATTATGTAAGGTTTTTATGATTTTAAAGTTTAATTATAATTGATTGTATAAAATGATAAGGATACTTCACAACGATCTGACTTTTTAATACTTTCAAAATATATGGCATTTTGCGAGGAGAAAGTAATCGAAAGAACAACAATAACTGTTGCAACAATAAATGTATTAGAATCATCTATCAAAATAAATCGACATTAGTTGTGGATTTGAATTCGCCCCAGCGGGATAGTTTAAATTCAAGTTTGTTGCTGTCAAGTTTGTTAACTGTGATTGTCTAAAAGGTAAGTATCCAAAATTCGAAAAGCAAAATCACGTTAATCACGACAGTAACCAGATTGGGTATGGCTAGATGATCTCTAATTAGGTCACTCGCCAGCAGGTAGTCTTAATGCCTAGGACCATGATTTAGAGCTCCCGTTTTTTATCCAACAAGTCCTATCCTATCAATGTTTTTAACACGATTCATAGTTACTCTTTACTGCATCGTTATTGTTTGTTCCTTTTATTCAAAATGATTCATCAGTCAGTTTTACCTAGTTTATAGGGCAATTTCATTGACCTAGAAACATTGAAATATGACTCAAACTTAAGGATTAATATAATATTTGAAGTTGGACTAAATAGAATTAGAGTCTTCGAAACCAAATCTCTTCTAGAATGGGCCCATGAAAGAATAAAAGGCAATGTATATTTATTAAAATGATTCTTCAAGCCATATGTCAGAAGTCTTGATTACTTTAATATAACTGGATCCAAAAGCAGCGATTTTTCAAAGACTTTATTTAATAATATATTTACAACCTTGAGCCTTATAAATTCGATTGAAATGCGATTTTATATATAATATATACGTTGATTATATATAATACGTTTTTTAATATAAATACATAATTTACCTGAATATGAAAACATATTCTTATATATAATATAAATGAAATTTTCTTTCGATCTGATTTTATTCTAGACTATTTTGAATGAATAATATAAAACGATGTTCCAAATACGTTTCACTACAATATATATGTAGGGATATAGATGCAAACCAACCTAGAAGTGTTACATTGCCGTATGAAACAAAAGAAAAGCGAGTATTTTTAACCAGGTTACCGCGATCTCAGGCTATGCACGTTCTTAGAACAGGTCCAATAAAAATAACAAAACAACTTGAAGGCATAAACATCAGCTTCACATCATGTGCAAGCATGTTAAGAAGGTGCAATTGTTGGTATTCATGGACCATCCGGGGCGAGCTGTTTGCTTATGATCCCCCAGAAAGATAAGACGTGTGTTTTGAAATTTATACAGTAAATATTCTTTATTTAAGAGGCATGTTATTAGGTTAACGTATGAAGGGTGCTGATTTTAAAATTTTTGCATTTTTTAAGGTTGTATAAAACGGGCGCAGCAGTAGATTACATTTGGATAACTTTACAAAGTGTTTTTTCGTTAAATATAGGCGTGTCGGTGGAATGTGTGCAGCTGTAATTCCGCTTGTATCGCGAATATATACTCCAACCAAAATATCGGTTCATGAAATATTTAATAAGTTTACTATGTTCTTGAAAAAGGAGGAGGTTATTGGTGATATCATTTGAGTGACTTATGATACGACTATATCAAAAAGGTTCTTGTAGATTTGTGTTAAATTTGAAAAACAGCCATATTCTGACCTTCCAGCTAGGTGGTTTTTTAATAAAAGGTCAGTTGAAATGTCCTCGGCCTACCATAGTAAAACACTTTTCTTGGTAAAATTAGTTTTTTTATTCAACATAATTCCGTTCAAGCGTGATACACTGATTATAGCGACCCTCCAACTTTTCGATAATATTTTTGTAGGACGATTTATCCTTTGCTTCTCAAAATCGACCTCAGTTTCGGCAATTACTTTTAGTCGCTGGGGGTCAGATCTGGAAAATACGGTGGATGAGGAAGCAATTCGAAGGCAAATTCATGGCCATCATTTTCACTGACTTGTGAGACAGTGCATTGTCTGGTGAAGCAGCACTTTTTTTTCTTCAAATGCGGCCGTTTTTCGGCCAATTCGTCCTTCAAATGGTCCAATAGCGCCATGTAATAGAGGCTGTTGATAGTCCTGCGTATTTCAAGGTAGTTAATGAAAATTATTCCATGCGCATCACAAAATATAGAAGCCGTAACCTTTCCAGCCGAATTGTGTGCAGTCCACAGGGTGACTGTCGATTGGACTTCGGAGTGAAATGATGGAGCCATGTTTCATCCGTTGTCACATATCGATGCGAAAACTTGAGTTTATTACGCTTGATCATCTTCAAACACTGCTCCGAATCATTAACTCGTCGTTGTTTTTGGACAAAAGTGATTTCGCGCGGCACCCACTTTTCATAGAGCTTTCTCATACCCAAATATTCGTGAATGATATGATGTATACGTTCAGTTGATATCTTTAGAGTGTCTAATATTTCTTTCTATTTCAATTTAAGGTCATTCAAAAACATTTTGTAGATCTTTTAAATGCTTTCATTGGTAACAACCTCTTTTGGGCGTGGTCCGTGCACAGTCTTCGGTGCTCATTTCACCACGTCTAAGCTTAGCATACCAATCCTTGATGGTTGATTTTGGGGCAGTGTTCGGAAACTCGCCGTCAAACGAAGTTTTTGCTTCATTTGTATTTTTGCCCTTCAAGAAGCAATATTTTATCAACACGCGAAATTCCTTTTATCCATTTTTTTTTCACAAAAACAAAAGTTGCTTCACCCAACATGCTATAATTCACAAACAAATGATCCGACAGCTGTCGTAATTCTAGTAGTGTCCTCTATGTGTCTGGCCGGGGACTTTTCAATTGATCTGTTAAGACAAATATCATATATTATTCACATATATAATTCATATCTAATGGTTCGTATAAACTGATCAGATTCAAGGAGAAATATTTTTCTTGCTTAATTGATTAAAACAATAGGTTCGAGTATATCATTTTTTTTATAAGGAGAATGAAGCAATTTGAAATAAATGAAGCCATACCATAGTGCGTTTGAAACAAAGTAATCCACAGATCGTTCTTGATAGAAACTATAGTCGCTCCGTTAGTCATTTAATAGTTATTGTGTTTTACAAAAGAAAATTTCAGAACAATACTTTCGTCCTAATTTGCTTTAATATTAAAGGACATATAATGAATACATACAATAATATAAAGAATGACCAAAAACCACAAATGCAGCGTAAGATTTTCTTAAATTGTTTAATGTGTAACGCAATTTTAAGAATGTCGATGTATTTCTTCCTATTCCTATACTTGAGATATTTTATATTACTGACTCTTTTCTGGTACCTTTTTAATTTGATAATTTCTTTAAATTTATGATTAAAAGTAAATTTAATATAAACATTAGATTTCGCAGTAGTGAAACGCAGTTTGTTATCATCTTATTTTCTTAGAAACTATTTTTCACATTTTTAACTACATTAATACAGTTTAGTTTTTCTCCATAATTTTATGTTTGATATCTAGCAAGATAATGATAGTAGACAAAGTATAATAAATACCAATACCCAGAATTACAAAGTTTTTGTATTAATAGTGAAATAATACGTGTTTTAACATATAAGTTATATATTAAACAAATTTATAAGGTTTTCCTACTATATATTTTGTAGGTTTTGTGCTATCACTATTTATTATTTATAAGTAAATGCTAAATATAGACGTCACTCACACAATAAACAATAACAATACCATTTGTCCAATTTAACTTATTTTGAAGAAATTACCTGAATATTTTATTGAGTATTGAAAGTTAATGTCATTGCTCTTGATCAAAAATAATCATTTTCAATATTTTATACAGGCAAGGTTCCAAGGTTTCTTTTATGTGAACATCAATATTTTTCATAACAACTAATGTTTTAATTAGAACTCTATTTATTACGTCTTAAATTACTTACAGTCAGTTTTTTGTTATTTTGAGTCCTCTGTAAAATATTTATTTATCCCAGGGATCTTAGTATGATATTTACACGATTTTGTTCGGCAATGTGTTTCAGTGAATTTTATGATCTCACCGACCCTCTTTGCTTTGGGCCTTTCTCGTTAGTTATTTTAGTATATGTAGCCGCAATTTCCTGCCTATCTCCATTGCAGTTCACTGGTTCTCGATAAAGTTGTACGGTCTTGTTTGCCCTTTCATATAATATGTCTTTCTGAATTATTAAATATTACTATCAGTGCCCGTTTTCACTATGGTTTAAATATTTTTGAATACAAAAATACATTCTTACAGTATTTTGAACAAAAGTTAAATAAGAAATCGAATTTGAGTCAAAATTGTGCTTTTGAGTCAAAATTGTGCTTTGGAATTATGTTATATTACTATGTAAGTGGTAAATAGTACGTTCACTTATTATTAAAGTGCATAGGAAACCGAAAGTATTTTTAATCTAATAGTGATAGTTCTGTGCTGATAAGAATTCCTCAAAAAAATGCGTCTATTTAAATATTTAAAGAACAGTTTGGTCGCTTGCTGGACGCATTGTTTGGACGCATTATCATTCTTTATTATGTTGTGAAAATTTTTGATAAATTGTAGTAAATGAAGAGGAGACGCCATTGTAAAACAATAGTGGGTTTAATTTGATTGATCCATAGAACGAGCAGTAATATTCTAAACCATGTACCTTCTGGCATCTATTTTTTTTAATGAAGTACTTAATTTTAACTAACACTATAAAATGCTTTATTCACTCGTTACTATTTGTTTCGTTGACGTTTGTTGACATATGGTCGACAGTAGGATGGACAGTAAAATTAGGTTAATGTCAAGGTGTAAATAGTAAAGCGGAGATATATAGTAATTATAATAATAGTCTTTGCAATGTTGTAGATTCCATAGATTCCTATTACTTTTAGCTTATATATGACTTATCTTTTCGTTCGTGCGAACGTCCTTGAGGACTCTTACTGCAACAAAATATATAGCCTAGTGTTCGAGGATCTCTATCATCTCCATTGCAGCAGGATATGATTCTGGTTTTTCTAGGGGCGTTCTATGACCTGAGCACGTGATGTTAGAGTTTATTAGAGCCTCGTGGGGTACAACCATGATCGTGCGGTGTTGCTATTATCCGTTTTCTCCAGCAACCTTTTCATTTTCATATCTGCATATACCTTCTGATAAAGCGAACACATTAATTTGTTCTCTCTAAAAAGAAATATAATATATAACTTTACATCGTCATACATTTTCAATACCGTCAACTATGGACCGATTTTCAAAATTGTTTTTTTATTCGAAAGAGTACACTTCCGAAGTGGTCCCATTGGAAGCAAGTCATGACCTCATGTGGCGAAGGGGCGGGGGGGTTATATCTGGGAAAACGCTCAAATTTCAAAGGAACGTACAAAGTTTTCACATATATTTATTTTGAAATAATCATATATTTGTGTATAATGTTATTGCTGAGCAGATGTGACGGAAAGTCGGAAGTCGTTTAGTGAAAAGACCTTCAATTTGCTAATTAAGCACTGACTATAGTAGATATAATTATCTCATAGAAATATTGCAGGCATGGTGTAATTGTTAAACCGTTTAACTTCCATTCGGAGGGCGCGGATTCGATTCCCGCGGTGGCCAGTAAACTTTTGTTATTCTAGTTTGGTTACAACATTTTAAACAAACATTGTCGTGTGTTTGTTGTATGTTTGAAATTTGTCAAATCACCTAGGCAAGGTATTGGACCCCGGGGCCTGAAGCGCTCCTTATTTTCAATCATTGTTTCTTCATCCCCATTTCTCTCCATACGGGTTGCATCTTCAAATTGCCTACCCACTGTAAAACATTTTAAAATAAAATATACATATATTAATCATTGTAATAACTAAATAAAAAAAATCAAAAACCTTCTTTGACCTATCTGCTACAAGTATATTATATTCTAATATATACACACAATTTAGCTTAATACCTACCGAAACCTATATATCTAGTTACAATATTATTTTAACTACTACGAGCTGGTCATTATGAAGTCGGTGCCGAGCCCAAAAAATACAAAAATAATAATATAATTTTGTGACATACACAAAAAATTGAATTACCAAGAAAACAAATCTAAACTAAATTATTAGGTTGGTTTGGGTTCTTAAAATTAAATTACAAACAAAACAAATCCAATTTCTTACTCGGCACCGACTTCAAAGAGATGAGTTGGCAATAGTTAAAATAATATTGTAAATAGATAAATAGATGTAGGTAGGTATTAAGCTAAATTATGTGTATATAGTAGAACTTAAAATACGTGTAGTAGAAAAGTTAAATAAGGTTTTGTTCATTTTTATTTAGCTATTAAAACGATTAATAAGTACTTTTTTTTAATATATGTTTGTGTGAAAAGCTTAAGGCTGATTATTTTTTAATTTTTAGCGAGTTCCTTATTTATGTTTTGACTTCTTATACCATTCTGCTATAACTCTTTAATAATTTCAAGAATACGGGAATAACCATATGTTACAGACAATCTTAGTTTTGTTTAGGAATTTTATTCAAAATTAAACTACTTCTTTTAATAAACTTTCATCACAATCAATTTTCCTTTCAATATCGTTTCAAATATAATAAGAGGCTAATTGAAATATATCCGGCCTGATATATAGATGGTACTACTAAAAATAAATCCATATGTTTTTTAGTTAGCCCTAACCCTCAAAAGATGCGTGTATACATTTGACAACTCTAGGACCATTAGTTTGTGAATTATAGCACTTTGAGTGAAACAACTTTTGCTATTGTGGAAAAAATGGATAAAATGGAATTTCGCCTGATAAAATATTGGTTTTTGAAGGAGAAAATTAAAGTTGAAGCAAGAACTTGGCTTGATGCCGAGTTTCCGGACACTGCCCCACGAAAATCAACCATGAAGCTAAGTTTAGATCTGGTGAAATGAGCACCGAAGATGGTGAACTCAGTGGACGCCAAAAAGAGGTTGTTACCGACGAAAACATTAAAAAAATTCACAAAATGATCTTGAATAACCGTTAATTGAAATTGAGTGAAATAGAAGACAATATAAAGATATAAACTGAATGCATACATCATATTATTCACGAATATTTGGGTATGAGAAGGCTCTGTGCAAAGTGGGTGCCGCGCGAGCTCACTTTTGACCACAAACAACGACGAGTTGATGATTTTGAGCAGCGTTTGAAGATGATGAAGCCTAATAAAGCCGAGTTTTTGCGTCGATATGTGATAATGGATGAAACATGGCTCCATCATTTCACTCCGAGGTCCAATCGAAAGTCATCCGGGTGGACTGGACTGCACGCGATGAACCCGCTCCAAAGCGTGGGAACATGTAACAATCGGCCGGCAAGGTTATGACGTCTATATTTTGGGATGCGTATGGAATAATTGTCATTGACTACCTTAAAAATGGAAGGACCATCAACAGCGACTATTACATAGCGTTATTAGACCGTTTGAAGGACGAAATAGCTAAAAAAACTGCCGCATCTGAAGAAAAAGGAAGTGGTGCATCACCAAGACGATGCATCGTGGCACAAGTCAATGAAAACGATGGCAAAAATCCATCAATTGGGCTTCGACTTATTTCCTCAGCCACCGTATTCTCCGATATCTGGCCCCCACCGACTATTTCCTGTTCTTAGATCCCAAAAGAATGTTTGGCTGAACGAAATTTTCGTCGAACGAAGAAGTGATCGCCGAAACTGAGGCCTATATTGAAGCAAAGGGCAAATTATACTACAAAATGGTATCGAAAAGTTGGAGGATCGCTATAATCAGTGTATTACCCTTGAAGTGAATTATGTTGAATAAAAAAAAACTAATTTTGCCAAAAAAATGTGTTTTACTATGGTAGGCCGGGGACTTTTCAATTGACCTGTTATTTATGGATTAGTCTTCCAACTCAAACTTGCCCGTCGATATTTTGCTATATAAGAGTTTTATCTGGCAGCGCGCAGGTCATATGAAAATAGAATCTAAAATAATTGTTACTTAATTTGGGTCACCGATCTGACGACTATCCCTGGTTGCCTGATTTATATCACACAAAACGCATATTTCGCATATTACACAAGCATTTTTGGTCAAGATATTCTTGCTCCATTTAGGCTTTAACTGTACCAAGTTTCATGCCTCCAAGTTCTCCCATTTTCATCAAACGGGAATCCAATTAATATATGGATCAACTGATAGTATCCTCTTTTATTAAACATAAGAGATTGATTTGTACACCTAATATGTAATATACTAACATATCTGTAAAAGACACAAAAACAAATAGATATAGTGCTTGACTTACACGCTAAATAATAATAATAAAAACGAAACTCGTTACTTATTGATCAAACCATGGCCACGGTGAATAATTAAATATCTAGGTGTAACGGAAATATTCGTTGTGGATCTGTCAACGGTCGTAATTTTCAATTATTGATTCCCTGTCGTATTCCCCTGACTGGAAATCGGTCAACATCGGGTTAAAACCGATGACGAAGAACAAAATAGTTTTGGAACATTACGCGATGCAGAATTCGATATTTACATCGGTATTGGGATAATAAAATTTCAATTTCCTTTCCCAGTCCGGCATAAATTCGATGCGATTTAACAATTTTAAAATGATCAAGAAACAAATTGACATTTGTTTCCGTCACGATTCCCTGATAGGGTGGGATAGAGGAATTTTCCATTATTACCATCCGATTAAAATTGATACTTAGGCCCTAACTGAGCATTTTTAGGTATGGTTCAAAAAGGTCGTGTAGCATCATCTGTTAAACATGTTTGTAACAAAAAATCGAGCATTTTCAACTAATTTTAAAGTATGCTAAGGTATTTGGTAATTGGTATCGGTATTTTGATTTGCCGAGGATGAATATAATATTGAAAACACTTCAGAACGTCAGGATTTCGAATTATATTTTAGTCAGGATAGTTTTTCATAGATTGGTCATAGAGAAGACTTAAAGTAATTCCTGAACAGCCAAAGAAAAACTACGTGGACCTGAAATTGGTTCTTTAAAATTAAAATTTGACATGGTGGCTCGTTTCCCTTGTATCTACAGGATACCAGAGGCTGAAGAAATTACTAAACCAAAAGCAATTGGCCATAGAGGGGGCTTCAAGTTGGTGAAAAGAAGGTCCTCCAATAAACATAGATAACTCTACATAAAGTTTTTTTACCACCATTGTACCTAGAAAATTTACAGGTCTCTTAGAAGCAAAAGTTAAGCAAAGTACTTTCGTCCAATCACACGTTATAAAGCCTATGACTGATAACTCATCAAAGTCCATGAAGGATTTTAAAAAAAATTAAGGGTATAATTAAATCCATATGTTTTTAATTTGCCCTAACCCTCAAAAGATACATGTATAAAGTTGACAGCTGTTGGATCATTAATTTAGTTTAGGAAATTATAGAATTTTGATTGAAGCAACTTTGGTTATTATAAAAAAAAGGATAAAAAAGAATTTCGCGTGTTGATAAAATATTGATTTTTGAAAGGAAAACTTTCAGTTGAAGCAAAAACTTGGCTTGATGTCGAGTTTACCAACACTGCTCCAGGAAAATCAACCATCAAGGATTGGTATGCAGTGGACTCCCAACAGAGGTTGTTACTGACGGAAAATTAAAAAATTCCACAACATGATTTTGAATGGCCGTAAATTGAAATTGAATGAAATTGCAGACACTCTAAGGATATCAACTCAACGTCTACATCATATCATTCACAAATACTTTGGGATCAGAAAGCTCTATGTAAAGTGGAAGCCGCGCGAGCTCACTTTTGGTCAAAAACAATGACGAGTTGATGATTCGGAGCAGTATTTGACGATGATCAATCGTAACAAACCCGAGGTTCTGGGTCAATATGTAACAATCATCATCCGAGTAGACTGTACACTGCAAGGTTATGGCGTATGTATTTTGGGATGCACATGGAATAATTTTTATTGACTACCTTGAACAAGGAAGGACCATCAACAGCAACTATTACATAGCGTTATTGGGCCGTTTGAAGGAAGAAATCGCCGGAAAACCACAGGATGTGAATACAAATAAAGTGCTGCTTCACCAAGACAATGCACCGTGTCACAAGTCAGTGGGAACGATGGAAAAATCCATGAATCCACCGTATACTCCAGATGTGCCCCCAGCGACTATTTTCTGTTCTCAGATATCAAAATAATGCTCGCTGGGAAGAAATTTTCTTCGAATGAAGAGGTGACCGCCGAAACCGACCGATAGAGACTTAATGTGTTGCAATGTGATTGATTGAAGAAACCTATAAATCTTTAAGTAGACTACGGTTTCGAAATACTGAAGAAGTGCAAAAATGGATTGATATCTTTTGACTTTTTGAGTACAAACTAATATTCATGTCACCCGATTTTGTAGAATATGAATATATTTCTCCTTCCTTTTTCGTAACATGTGCTTTTTAGATTCAAAAAATCAGAATACACGCAAGTCTTTAATAATTTTAAATTGACTTTTTCAATTTAGTTTCTGGAAAATTTCACAAACTTATTGAACAACTTAGTGTATAAGTAATCGAGGAGACGGGATGTATATATCGACAGGAGAATGTTTCCATCAATGCAGATATAATATTCCATAGCCCCGAGGTGGGTTTTCTATTATCCTCTACGTCTTTGCCAAGGTTAAGTAATCAATTGAGTATTATGCGACTCCCAGCCATCGGGAGTTCCCGGGGGAATAATCTGTTGAACAAATACTATAAGCTGCCTTAGTAGTTTGCCCTGGATATATTTATAGCATCGAATAGATTTTGTCTTCTATGAATCTATTTCGTGGAGGCGAAAGGTTACACTAGATCGTCCGGAATTACAATTTTTATTCCCATATTTTGTGTACTTATCATAATGCGAACGATATAAGATAGGCGGTCCATGAAAATCGAAAATATAATAGTTTGTTTTCGGTTTTTGCTTTGAAAAATACATTTTCCAAGATCTATGCGTAGTTAATGCTTTTATTATTAGAAAATAATGATATAATTGAAAATAAGTATTGATATCTGAATGAAAGGTTTACATTTAGCCCGAGACCACTTGAATGTCAGAGACAAACATCATATAAGCGGGTGGTTCAAATATGATGAAGACAAAAGCTGTAGATGGCGCGCATGTATGTTTTGAAGGTCGTGGCTTGTGTATGTGATAGCTGGGTCCCTTACGAACAGTCTGGCGAACGAAGTGCGATTCTTCTTCAGGATAACGCGCGTCTCACGCTCGATACAATAGCGGAATTAGGACTTAGGTTCTAGAACACCCCTCCTACAGTCCAAATCTATCACTCTGTTACTACCACATGTTTGGACTACTGAGAGAAGGCCTCGGAGGTCAAAGATTCAACACCGACGACGAGGTAGAGGAGCTCATGCGCACATGGTTGTCCGAGTTGCCAAAGGAACCGACATCAAAAAATTTCGGAAAAGATGGACAAAATGCGTAACTAGTGAGAGGAAATACCTGTAAAAACTGTGAATTTTTGTAAATTTTTTTAACGGTAAATAAACGTATCAGAGTATTTGTATCGATCATATTTGAACCATCTTCGTATTTCATTCAGGCGGGTCTTTTTAAACCCATTATTCTTAACTATTTTCTTGTAATTATCTAATTAGTTAAATAGAGTAGTGAACAGTTCCAATAATATAATTATTTATCATCATCTTAGTTCCCTACTGGTCAGGATTTGGCACTAAAAATAAAGAACACTAAACTATGAAGTTAAGACATTTCTATTATGAGGGGCCTTGACCGATTCCGATTCCCCACGATAAAAAGCAGCTACCTCACTCGATTTGTGTTCGTTGCGGTACTTATTCAATAAAGTTCCCCCGTTACTGGCCACCGCCGCCTTTGATTTTCAGGCCCTCGGCCGCTGACGGTTTTATAATGGACCTTTTTTCACTTAATGGTCTAGAGATGGCGCGCCGACCGTCATTTCGTTCCGTTCCTTTCGTCTCTCTCGGTCACACACGCCCCCCAGTTGTTTTGTTCCCGGTCTTTGATGCGAGCGAAAGGGGCATCGAGAACGTGATTTTTAATGGATTTTTTGGCAACAGACGAAGGTTAAATTGATGAATTTGTATACAGGGTTCTGCGGGGTGAAATTGACCCTTAAACTGGAAAATTCTGATACACATTCTTGAAGAAGGTTCCCTCTTAGTGGGATATGGGTCTTTAATATGGATGTGTCCGAATTTTTAAGTAAATAGTGTTTCATACAGAGTTCTTCAGATTTCTGTTATATATTTTTTGTTGGCAACAATTCTGATATTTTTGCTTTTTAAAAGTGTTTTTATAGGAAAATAGGAAAATATATATTAGCCAAAGTATCTTCCATCATTTTCTACAGATATTATATATATATTTATGGCAAAGTGACAACACATGCTGCATGAATCTGAACAAGTGGGTGAATCCTACAGACTTTCCATTCCAAGTTTCTTCACATTATTGACGTGGAGTATGACTTGTGGCTGATGCTTGTCATTCAAGGGGATGACTTGAACCTACTACTTGCTATTGCTAGTTTTTTCAATAATTCGTTAGATATATTAAAGGGATTCCTCTTTGTCAAAGTATAATAAAGTGCTCTTTTACGAGCAAATCCCATATGAACATATCGAATCCAGATAAATAGTTTCAGAACAATTTATTGAAGAATACTGTGGCACTTTAGAGAGAATAATGATCTCCATAAAGATTTCGAAATAGGCACATTAACCTGATCATTAGAACGCTTGCCTAGAATTATGAAGAAAAACTTCTCCACCATGTCAATGTTGAGGCTGACTTATTCTTAACAACATCGATTGGACAAGACGTTTTGAGAAGACTAGACCTTTTGGGGTGGTGTAATGTGCTACTAATGTATACTATAAGTTAGTGTAAAAATTTTGATGGAATTCTAATAAAAGGCATCAGGAAATAGTCTGAGAAATATTGAGGTATAAGTTTTCTATCAATTGTCGGGAAGGTTTCTATAAATATGAAACAAATATATTGGAAATCTCAACGGGATCCAGTGGGAGAAAGTACTGGAGTTAAGTATTTTATCAGTAACACAGGAGAATAATAAGCTAAACCGGGAAAGCTGCATACATTTTGTTTCTTTAATATGTTGCGTGCGAAAGAGAGGAATTATGATAATTAAGAATAAACTAATACAAAATAGGATTACAGTTTGACATATCTAAGCTTGACATCCTTCGAATACGATGCTTAAGGCAAACTGTAGATGTTTTTCTGAGAGATTGTATTAGAGATAAAGTAATTTTTTTAAGATGTGACAATCAGTGCATACTTGATAACCAAATTCGGAGACGTAGATTACAATGTCGTGGACATGTCTGCCGAATGAAAACTAAACGAATTCCTCAGAGACTTCTAGGGCGAAATCGAGACTTTGGGCGTGGGTAGAACTGCTCTTTGAAAAACATGGACGAAGACCATAAAATAAGAAGATAGAGATGGAAGAAGGACTCTCGCCAAGCACCTGATATATGTATTGATGATGTTGTAGATGACGATTTAGAAACAAACGGACACAATTTCAAGGACCTAAAGATTCTGTAAAAGTATTTCCTTTATTTGTATAATTTTCTCTATTCCTTTGTCATTTTTATTCAATTTATATGCCTGGACTTTTACTAGATAGTTCAATGCAAATTGTTATGCATTGAAATGTCTACATCTGTTCAGTAGCCTCCCAAAAATCAACCCTCACTAAAATAAGAAACAAAGCCGACATCTCCCCATTTAATTAAACTAACCCAACCTAATTTGACAGTAAAATCGTCGTAAACATTACAGCGTCCCAGCGAGCAAAGAGATGAAAAAACAGACGCCGATTTTCTCTCTGGAAACGAACTGAAAATGAAAATGAGACGATTGAAAATGGGATGTTTCTTTCTGCCGGTGTCGTTTTTAAGCTTCTCCCGGAATAGGCGAGGGTTTTCCCGTTAAAATGTGCCGAGCGAAAGGACTGGAGCCGTGAAGATTTCAGACACTTCTTTTTCGCCGTTTCGTTACATGAAACCGCTAGTTTTTCGAAATTTTAACGCCTGTCTAGCTGGTATAATGGAACATCTGAAATAAGAACTGTAGGGAAGATAAGTCCGGGGTTTTATATACCTTGCGTGATTACGTTTCCGAACGTCTGTGACTCAACAGGTTTTATTATATTATAAAACCCGATAAAAAATGAGTTTTTTTTTTGTGATTGTTCAAGATGTCGTTTTATGTTAAGGCGAACTTGTTTTGAGACGTGATATTTAGATATATCAACAGAACCCGAAGTTGAATGTATTAGTGGATCAAAGAATAGTATTTTATAATTAAAACAAAAATGTTTTGCACACGTAATGCAGTTTGGTTGTCGCAGCGGTCAAGGCAAAAGGACGGTCCTCCTTCTGTTGCGAGAGTCGCGGGTTCGATAGTTCTTGCTTCGAGTCCAAAATAAAAAAGTGTAAAATCAGACAAAAAAACTTATCCCAGTCACGCCAATAACCAGGTTGGGTAAGACCAGGTATTCGAAGTCTACGTTAAGTAGTATTTTCAATTCAGAAAAATCCTAGGTGGTATAAAGGAGACTTTAAAATAAAACAAAAAACACGTAATACAACTAATCACACATAACTTAACCAAATTATTTCAAAGGGCTCTATCTCTTCAACTGCTGGGTCTATTGTGGTTGACTAGTTGTGATTTTTTGTGGCACTTGGTGTTTTCTCGCAAACTGTTTTATTTCTGAGCTAACCGTTGGTATTCTTAAATCTTTGTGGATATCTTCGTTTCTAATATACCATGGGGCGATAACAATGGTGTGGTAAGCTTTGTTTATGTAAATTCTAGATCAAATTGGATTTCTTTGTGCAACCCCATAGTTATAGTGTTATTACTGGCTTCAAAATGATAACAATTTGTAGTGGAATGATTTTTTTGGGTTATTGTTTACACTAGCTTTGGGAACTATCGACTGAAAACGACTAATGTTTAGTAATTGACTACTTTTTACTATCGACTGTTTCCGTCGCTATTTTTGGTTCGACCGATTTTATTACTTTTTACCAGTGATTGTTTCAGTCGTGTAGGTTTAGTTACTAATTTTAGGTCTACTAGTTTCATTCGACTAATTATTAACGTTCTCACTCTATCGTCCTTGTCGCGACCTTGACAAAAATGTATCTAATTTATGCTTATTGATTGATATGTAATATATATAGTTTAATGATTTTTTAATAGTTTGCTTGTCAATAACAATATCTTGCATATTAACATAGCAGAATTCTGGAACAATATTTTTCAAGATTAATGTATAGAGTAAAAAGATTAAAATTGTGAATGATAAGTAGGAAAATACTTTTGATTATTTTTGTAGCAATAATAGGTAATATTTCGATTACTCTCTCGATTTTTGTTAAAAAATGTTTTCCCGTTATAATAAATAAAGCATTTACTTTATTTCAAAAAGATCTAATGGGATCATCTTCAATTATACCATGGAATTTTTTTTTCTATTTTTTAAAAGTTTTTTTTTTAATTTTTATTTTATTTTCTATATTTATTATGGTATATTATATAAAAAGCAATTAACATATCAAAATACGATAAAACATTTTATTTCATGGAAAAATTCAATTCCTTTTTACAGATCTACAGAATATTCAAATATTAAAGTAATTCTACTTCTTTTAAAATGAAATTATTAATTACATGTTAATAGTATTCAGTAATGTTTTTCTTTTCTCTTTTAAACTTAGTACCTGGAGGAATTTTTACTTCGTCTCGCCTACCATTAGAAAATATAAGGACATATAAAATTAACTGCTCCAAGCAATTATCTCCGTCCCTTTCTCTCTCACAACTTGTAGCGGAAAGGGTTCGTACATCTTCGTCTGACATCACGAATTGAAAAGAACAGTTGAACCGTGCATTTGACAGAAAATAGTAATTACTATTTTCAGTAGCTAGTTTTCTGACTATCGACTGTTTTGCGACTATCGACTGTTTCGACTCTATTCAGTCGGTATTTCCCTACGCTAATTTACACAGTCAGTCTTCTATTTTCTCATAATATTATAATACTGACATATATTATAATTTTAGTACTGGCTTTTTCTTTATTTCTTACCCACTATTATGATTATTAAGAGACTACTATGCCCTTTGAAACATATCTGGTAAGTTCTATCTGCCTAACATGTTTTCACTGAATTTTACTTGTTGATACTTCTGATTCAAATAAGGCTTAAAGCAACTTCTTAATTTCTTATTTTAACAATTGTTTTGAAATTGTTAGATGTCGATAAAAATAACTCTAAATACTGATAACAATTTTTGTTGAATTCGATCCAATGCAATTCGATTTGCTATATCACAAGAATGCCCTTTTGATATATAATTTCTCCATACGTTGGATGAATATTGATATTAGTTTCCAGACTATTTATTGCCAGATAAATGGGCAACTTTGGTATGGATATATACATCACTTACAGTTTAATTCTTTTAAGAATTAGTTTTAACATTTAAACATAACTTTTATATGTAAAAATGTTTGGTTGTTATTTTCTCCTCAGTTTCTTCTCTTCAGATATATTTGATCAATTAGTTTTATTAACTCTTCTTATTTGATAAATTCAAATCTGTCCCATGAGGTTTTGAGGTTTTTATATAATACACACAACAAACAAAACAATTTATTTCTAAGGATAAATTATGTGAAAGGGCAGTTAAACAAATAAAATATCAATTTTTTGAAAATATTATTTTATTTAACGAAAAAAAGAGACTGCTTCAGACTTTTTAAGAATACTATATAAGAGACGTTCTGAATTGCGATACCGGCACTGAAAGTAAAAACGGACCAACCCGTCTCACTCGTTCACCATTGAGGTTACATATATACATTTACAGATATTAACCAACACGTTATGGGAAAAGTACTATGATTTAGATTGAATGTACTTACTGAGAATGAGAGTCTGGTTTTGGCTAAAATTCAATGTTTATTTTCGATGTGGTTAACAATACTGTCTTCAATGCTTAATACTTGTAACAATGTTTATTTTAATTTTATCTTCAATCAATGCTCATTTCAATTCTTTTTCAATTATAATGAATGCTTTCTTCAATTCTTTCTTTCTCAATTCTTATTTCAATACTTTTAACAATACTTTCTTCAATCAATTCAAAACTTTTAATAGTGCCGTCTTCAAATTCTCTCTTTCTCAATTTTCAATTCAATACTTTCTTCACTCATTTGAACACTTGCTCTCGTTGTCGATGCAAATACTGTCTCTCGTTACCAATGCACCGTGTTTTATCGCTGAAGTTCCTCCCTCGGGTCCTTGGTGATGGTGGATAAGGCTTGTCCAAGAAATCCTTTTCTGTACTTGATTGGCTGACACTATCGGGGTGGGAAACACTCTTCTAGCTAGGAACTTCTCAGGTTGATAAAACACGTACTTTACGGGCTCTTAAGGAATTCCTGAAAAATCAATCTGACGATTTCGGGCCTTATTAATATTTATGGTTATAGGTGCCATAAGGAGACCTCTACCAGGTCTAACTTTTGACACGTTTCGTCTAGTCTCGGTACGTGAACTCCCGTTCTCCGAAACACTCGACAAAGAGCCGATTCACATAGTTTCACCAGACATTCGACACAATGCGATGTTATATCTTGTCTCAAGCTATAATACATTTCCCGTGTCATAAATGTTAGGAAAATCAATTAAAGATCTAATAAATTAGTCCCGTAAACTATACATCATAAAATATCTACAATTAACGTAAACTTAAATTTACACTGCCTCAAATATAAATAATTAAAATTGCTTCGCAACATTTTGTGATTTTGCAGATTCAGCTGCGATACTCATGCCCAAACTCCAACTGTCTTCTTTTATTAATAATTAATTTTATTCCGGTTAATTGAGTGAATAGAAAATAGAACAACCTTATGACCTCTCCGTTCCTACCGTCCACGCCAGTTAAAATAAGTGTAAGTTTTGGTGAACAAAAATAGAAAATCTAATTAGCCAAAACGAAGGGTATGCTCTCTCCGATTCTGATTAGTCCTATTAGAGTTAAAGTCCATTCTCAGGCAGACTGCAACTATACATATATAAAGATAATAATAAAATTTACATGAAAATTACAAATATGTTTTAATTATTTTGAACATAATTACCACGTTTATTAATATTTTTCGAATAATCATAAATCGTTCCGAACAATTCACCATGGGAAAAAATGGAGTATAGCTTTACTATATAAATAAATCAACAAAATAATACATATTAATACTGAGCGAGAGTAAAACAGAAAAAAAAAACACTCGTACCGATGCTGCCATATAAAATATTCATTATTTTTATGCAAATATGCGTATTCGTTGCTATAGAGCTCTCGCATTCTCCGAAAAAAAAATGATTACTGAAATACACTTTAACATTGACTCATCTTCAACCAACAATCATCAAAAATACAAGATGTACATCGCATGAATAATAAATAAATATCAGGGAATATGTATATACGACCGGTTTTTTCTTTATCATTTTCGCTGCTCTTTTTTCCGTACTTTTTCTACTTGCAGGCGCCTCGCTGGTTCGCCGGTTGCCGTTCAGTCTGATATCGTGCGTATTTTTTTCCTATCGCATTTTTTCTCCAAGCCCTTGCGTAGCAAACTGAAGTCGTCAAACATGTATTGTATTTCGAGTTTGCTCTTTAAATAAACCATTGGATTCAGACGGTGTGAGGAATACGTACGTGCTCGATTCGTCTTCTATTCGCAAAATATTTTCATGAAATAACAGTCACAAATATTTGGTGATATTAAAGAATTAATTTCTGTTACTATTTTTTAAAATATTTTAAAGTCTTCTTTTTACCAACCTGGGTTTACCTGGACTGAACCTACAGTTTAACGTGGGCTCCGAACCACGGTTCTCGACATCAAACTTACCGACTGGCTATTGACCAACTTAGAAATCATCCCAGAAGACATCAAGACATCATTAGAGTCTTACCTAACCTGGTTGCTGGAGTGACTGGGAACATTCTCTTTGGCGGATTTTACACTCTTGCCTAGAATAACAAATATTAAACAACCACAAGCATAATTTACGACCATGTCCCAGCAGGATTCGAATCCGCAACTATCGGAACACTAGGTGGACTGGCCAGTCCCCCTTACCACTGCGCCAATAACTTTTACCAGTGTTCGCCCTGCGGTCGGTCGAAATTTGACCCCAATTCATTATGTTAATCATGTTTCTCTCTAACAGAGTAAAGAAAATAATTTAAAATAATAAGTTACTAACAGCTAAATTGGAAAGTCCCCAGCCTGACACATATATGGCGCTACTTTAATTAAATATGTATATGTTTTTAGTTAGCCCTAACCCTTACAAGATGCGTGTATAAATTTGACTGCTGTCGGATCATTAGTTTGTGAATTATAGCATTTTGAGTGAAGCAACTTTTGTTATTGTGAAAAATACAGTTGAAGCAAAAACTTGGCTTGATGAAACTTGATGACGAGTTTCGGGACACTGCCTCAGTAAAATCAACCGTCAAGGATTATTATGCTAAGTTTAGACGTGGTGAAATGAACACCGGAGACGGTGAACCCAGTATACGTCCAAAAGAGGCTATTACTGACGAAAACATTTAACAAAACCACAAAATGATTTTGAATTACCGTAAATTGAAATTGAATAAAATAGCAGACACTCTAAAGATATCAACAGAATGTGCATATCATATTATTCACGAATATTTGGGTATAAAAAATATGCAAAGTAAGTGCCACGCGATCTCACTTTTGACCAAAAATAACGACGAGTTGATGATTCGGAGCAGTGTTTGAAGATGATTAAGTGTGATAAACCCGAGTTTTTTGTCGATATGTGACAATGGATGAAACATGGCTCCATCATGTCACTTCGAAGTCCAATCGATAGTTATCCGAGTGGACTGCACACGAGGAACCCGTTCCAAAGCCTGGAAAAACGCAACAGTCGCTGGCAAGTTTATGACGTCTGTATTTCGGGATGCGCATGGAGTAATTGACATTGACTACCTTGGAAAAAGAAGAATCATTAACAGAGACTATTACATAGCGATATTAGATCGTTTGAAAGACGGAATCGTCAAAAAACGACCGCATTTGAAGATAAAGAAAGTGCTGCTTCACGAAGATAATGCACCGTGTCACAATTCAGTGAAAACGATGGCAAAAATTCATCAATTGGTCTTCGAATTGCTTCTTCATCCACCGTATTCTCCAGATTTGCCCCCCAGCGACACTTTCTTGTTCTTAGATCTCTAAAGAGTTTTGAAGCAAAGGACAAAATGGTATCGAAAAGTTGGAGGGTCGCTATAATGAGTGTACCACCCTTCAAGGGAATTGTGTTGAATAAAATAAACTAATTTTGCCAAAAAATTTGGTTTTACTATGGCAGGCCGAAGACTTTTCAATGGACTTGTTAAATCCTATTTTCACAGTATTTTCGACATAAGAACAGAAATTTATTTGATATGTAATATTAATTGAAATAGTAAATGTGTGTATATTAAAACATTTTAAAATGATTTTCTCAAGAATCTTCCATCACTTAAAATAGCATGTAATTAAATTTAATTTATAAAGTATTTTTTTTCTCAGTGGCCTAATTGCCATTAATTTTTAATAATCAAGAAAGTTATGCTTATAAGTAAAATTATTTTCAGAAGTGTAACAAATTCAGAGCATAAAATATAAATACACATAATCTTTCTTTAGTTTTAACTTATGGACCTAAATATAGAATAATAAATCAATTAATGCATGTTTGCAGATTAACACAAAGAATGTATGAATAAAACAATTTTTAAATTCATATGTTACTTTAACATTCATACTGAAACAAAAACGAACACAATTAGGAAATTTATTTTTTAATATTTGGAAATGCATATTAAAGGAATTCATTTAAGTTAATTTAATGATTACAAATTAATATTCCAAAAATAAAATACCATATAGTTACATATTTTATTAGATTAACCGTTAAACACCTTAGTATCATTCGTTCATCTATATAATATGAAGGTCTTAAGTTACGTAGTTATAAGCATTAGGAATTCAGAAGATCTTTATTTTGCACGTTACACCAACAACCCATTAAGCACCATGTCCAGTCCAGATAAGCCCTGGTTGGCGGTAAATATAATGAGTATACTGAAATATAATGAAAAAATGCTAATTATTAGTTTTTAACAACACCTAGACTCTGTTAAAGGCATTATTGTTATAATAAACTAAAATACTTAAATTTTTCATAATAAGTGTTTTGTTGGTTTATACACTCTAGCAAATCAGTTGGATATCTAGAGAATTGATGAAAATGTATCTTCTTTTGTAAACCTGGTCTTCTTTGAATAATTTCTACATTCAATTAGATTATAATTCAAAACTCTTGGTATAACACTTAGTTTATTATTTCGCGATTACTTTATTCCTGATTATTTTATTTTATCGTTAAGGTTATTTTATCCGGCTTTTTCGGCACAGTGATCAAGGTGACAGGATTGTCCTCCTACTGTTGGGATTGTCGTGGGTCCTTATCTTGTTGGGGTATAGATGTACATTATGTTTGTGATTGTAATTGTAAAATATCTTTTTAGACAGTGGAGAAATTTCGACGAGGAATAACAACCCCAGTCACGCCAGTAACCTGGCTGGGTAAGACCGGATGTCTTCTGGAATGAAGTCGATAGTCTTAATACTGAGAAGCGTGGTTAGGAGCCCACGTTAAACTGTAGGTCCAGTTCAAATAAACCCTCGTTGGTAAAATGAATACTTTAAAATATATTTTTAAAAAATATTTTAGACCATAATAAATTTTCGGTATCAAAATATCGATTCCACATCATCTTATCTTTGATACTGAATAATGATAATGAATGTATTTTATAGTGTAGTGAAAGAAAGTTTATGACAAATTTTATATCATCTTCGAGATAATATTTAAATCTTGTATTGTATTGTTGTCAATAGCAAAAAAATAACTAGTTTATATTAAAGCATTGTTCTTTGTATTTACCAAATATCTTCTAAGACAACAACAGTTTATGCTATTAGAATTTTGTCTTGATTACCTATATATATTTCGTGAAAATACGGATATATATTTAAGTCAGACACATGGATAGAATTCTAGAGATAAGATAAACATTTCAAAGCATCGATAGATTATTAAGGTGTTTAATGATCAGTCTAATAAGATATGTGCCTGTATGGCATTTATACTTTGAACTTTGTATAGTTATTTTGATTAAGTACTTTATAGACTTGATTTGTGAAAAATTAGTAGTTATTTAATTGGTTGTAAATACATTCCTTTAATATACATTTTCTAATTTGTAAAAAATATATTCCATCATTGTATTTGTTATTCTTTTAATATACATGCGAAAGTTATATATCGATTTAAAAATGGTTTTATTCATATATTCTCTATTTTAGTATACAAACATGCATTTACTATTCCATAATTACGTTTGTAACATAATTACGTTTGTAGAGAAAGATCATGTATACTAATATTTGATGCTGTAAAGTTACAGGTCTGAAAACAATCTTACTTATGCTACTTTCTTTTTAAGTTCAGTGCCCTAGTAATTTAAACTTATCAATACTTTGTTGATTATTGATACATATTGAAATTAAATACCATTTAGTAAAGTTAGAGAGTGTCGTTGAGATAGTTAATATAATATGTTTTAATACAGACATTTATTATTTTAATTATTGTTATGTATAGAGTATCTTTATTAGTAGTAAATACAATGAAAACATGTTTTAGTAACATATAATTTTTAAGTTATTCTTATTATTCTGTTACGAGAGAGACGATTAACTTAATAAGTTATTGTTGATTTTGGACCACAACCAGATCACTAGTATACATTTCTAGTGCTATTAAATTTCTGCTGCTATTAAAATGGTGCAGAATTTTTCCGTCTGCTATTGGCGTAAAATCACAACTACTGTAGCTTACATACGATGTTCCACGGTCTTACTGAACAACTTACTACATGTTTTAAAACAGTTATATTTTATTTCCAAGTATTTTAGTACAATTATTTCTGCAAGGATTTTTTATTACGCCATTCTTAAGCATTTTGATTTAAAGTCGTCTCGTACGAGTTTAATATAATTCGACATAAATTTTTGGAATAGAGTTACGTGGGGGAGGGCCGGAGTTAACTTAAAAAAATCGGATATTTTAGTACGAACCTTTCGGGGAGCATTCTGGGGTCTTTAGCCGGCTTTTAATACCACATATATAGTGCGGCCTAGGTTCGTAGACGACATTTATCAAATACGACAGACGTCTAAGGAATTTGTCATATTGCCAACTGACGTCCGAGCGATTTCGGGGTGCCCCATAAAAAATCCGCCCGAAATGAAAAGGAACTTTGCGCTCCGGAAATAAAAACTATTATATTGTATTTGTTTCGGTTTTCATCGAGGAGAAAGCTTTTTTCTGTCGTTTTTATAACCCCTACGACTGCTTTTTATAGACCTTATGGTTTGGCGCGAGAAAATCTGTCTTCTCTCGTCGACGAAATTCATTTTCCTCCGTAGTATTCCATTTTCCTGGTCCTCAGTTTTTTTTTAATAAAAATAGAGGGACAATTTGTCGGATAAATTATGATCATTAATGGAAAAAATATATATTACGTTGTCGATATTAAACCGGCGATGAAAAAAGAAATGCTCGGGATGGCCAATAAAGCTTTTTATGGGAACTAACTGGCGAATATAACAATCAAATATGTCTTTGATAAAAGAGCCGAGTTATATAATATCGGCGTTTATTGTTATGATATTTTGATAAAACAGTCAAAAGGGTATTCACTATATATAATGTAATTGTTATGTTTAGTTTATTATAAACTGGATGAAATAGTATCCGATCCAATGCTATTCTGAATACTTTCATTAAATTGTTATTCTGATGAAAAAATGTGTGTAATTATGGGATAACAATTCGCTTCACTGAAGGTTTCCACCACCTATCACACTCATATCAATTTCCCCATTCGGATTGTCCATGAAATAGCTGTGAATGATTGATTATCTGTATCTGGTGATGGCCACGGAGTAATTTTTTAGGATTTTGTTTACTTATTTATAACATAAATTTGAATGTTATTAAAAACATGTTATAATATAATATCTTGAAAGTAGCTCGAAACAACCAGTGTAATGAATTTTGTTGTAACAGCACTATGAAGCTACAGCAGTATGCCTTATAGCACTTCCAAAATAACACACTTTATTGAAATTTATGACATAACAACGTCGTCATGTTGCCATATTAACTTTGATTTTGTCAAATAATACAATTCTAATGTAAACAAAGTTTCGAAACAAAAATATGTTATCATATATAATTATTTTAACATTACTGAATATCTAATTATTGTACTTATATTATTAAAAGACATGAACTATACTTATACAGCCACAATAGTTACAGCAAGACATGATTAGAAATTGTTAATTATATTTACCTTGAACTCTTTTCCACGTTTCCTCTGAAGTGATTTTTTTAGTTGCGTTTTTTTTTATATAGCGGTGTCCTCTAGAAGCCTAAACCAGATTGTTAAGTGTTAAATATCTATGTAATCTTATTTTTGTTGGAGTCATATTTCTCCCTATTTTCTTCTGTTAATACCTGTGTGCATTTTTATTGTAAAATTCTATAGAATGGTCCGATTTAATTGCTGAATTTGCACTAATACATTTGCCATATTTTCTGTAGATGAGTTAATATCCATTCCTTCTTCGTATATTCCAATCAAATATTGTATTCTGAACAACTATACATAAATATATACACGCATATCTTACTGTCACTCTCATAATAATTGTTTAAATCAACTTCTAAATTTTTAATTTCCGATCTATGAAATACTTGTTCAGGACTCTAGCCTTTTTCAATATCTTCTTCCGAAGGTGCGCATTTAAGAAGTGGTAGTTTTTTACATGAAGGTTTAACTTCATTTCATTTTCATTGGCGATCATTAAATTTTTACGTTTAGTTTAGTCCATCTCACGTTATTTTGTCAAGTCATTTATATTTGAGTATACTCCTCCTTATTTTCTTCTGTGGCTGCTTGTGTACATTTTTCTTGCAAAATTCTGCAAATTTGGTCTATATCTTGTGATGTAATCTTTACTTAGTATCCATTTTCTCCTGACCCACTTCAACCAAAATCTCATGTATATGCATCTGAATAATTACAAAGACACATAACAAGTCAATTGAAAACTTCCTGGCCTACTATAGTAAAATACATTCCTTTCGCAAAACTTTTTTTTTATTTAACATAATACCCTTCAAGGGTGATACACTGATTATAGCGACCCTTCAACTTTTCGATACTATTTTCGCAGTAGGATTTGTTTTTTGCTTCACAATAGGCCTCAGTTTTGGCGATCACCTCTTCTTTCGACGAAAATTTCGTCCCAGGGAGCATTCTTTTGAGATCCGAGAACAGTAAATAGTCATTGGGGCCAGAACTAGAGAATACGGTGGATGAGGAAGCAATTTGAAGCCCAATTCATGGATTTGCCATCCTATTTACTGACTTGTAACACGGTGCATTATTTTGGTGAAGCAGCACTTTCTTTTTCTTCAAATGCGGCCGTTTTTGGGCAATTTCGTCCTTCAAACGGTCCAATAACGCTATGTAATAGTCGCTGTTGATGTTCCTTCCTTTTTTAAGATAGTCAATGAAAATTATTCCATGCGCATCCCAAAATACAGACGCCATAACCTTGCTGATTTCAACATTTATTTGAATCATGTTACAAATTTTGAACTGTAATGTTTTTAGTTATGTTTGGTTTTTTGAAACTCGTGTAAACCCTCATTATTTAATATTATTTGCCTCCAGTAAGTCCAATAGTTAAACATTATTAAAATACAAAACCCATTTAATAATTTTCTACGTCGAACCGGCACAGCTCGTTATCTCTAAAATCTTAATTTAATGATGAAGTATATTTGTGAAAGGCAATTAGCTAAAATGGTATTGAATTATAATGTTCATTATTGTAGTTTTTTTATATATATTTTAAAGTCTTTTATCAACCGTGGGTTTATAAAGTTTAACGTGGGCTCCGAACCACGGTCCTGAGCATTGACTACCGACTGACAAGTGACTAACTTTATAAATCATCCCAGAAGACATCCGGTCTTACCCGGCCTGGTTACTGGCGTGACAGGGATCATTTTTCTTGTCGGATTTTACACTCCTATCTGGAACAATCACAAATTTTAAACAATCACAAATATAAATTTACTACCATACCCAGCAGGATTCGAACCAGCGGCTATTGCAACACTAGAAGGACCATCCTATCGTCTTTACCACTGCGCCACCAAGCCGGCTTATTCTAGTTTTTAATCAGCTAGTACTTTAGTTTATTGAATATGTTATATGGTAATTTAATTACGTTTTAAAAGCACAAGCTATAAAGATCCTTAACTAATTAGTACGATACAACTAAAAATTTTTTGAAATCATAGCAAGAACATACGCTATATATTTATATTACAATAGTTGGACAAAATTAACTAGACCTTTCGGAACTAGAATTCGTTCGCGATATGGCCATGGATTAGTGCTGCATAAAGAAAATATTTCTTTCAAATTATAAAGGCCGCTTTCTATTGTATGATTTTCTACAGAAATATGTTTCTGCGCGAGGGCTTTTGTTGCATTATACTCGATCTTTAATTAATTTTTAATTACAATATTCTTTGTCGTAGAGCGCTAAATAAAAATATATAAGAGTATTGTAAAAGTTCAGCATTTAATTTCTTTCGTGTTCCGAATAAAATTTCTCTCGGATTTTCTAAAGAAACTTTAAATAATTGGAAATAAAGTCTAGTTCTTACTTTTTCTTGCTTTGGTTGTTTCGTTTATTTGCTAAAATTTGCCAGAGAGGAAATAATGCGATTGATTTTATTGGATGATACGAAATATAGACTCAAACATATATTCTTTCGAAAGTAATAGTTAGTTCACGTCATTGAAATGTCGCAATGGTGCCGCATCAAATTTTAGTTTATTTTGGCATTGACATATAACAAAATCTTAATGTAAATAAATAATGAAACGAAAATTATTTCATCGAATATAATTTATTTTATCGTTATGATACATATAGTTATAGAGGATATATTATCGAAGAATTTAAACTACAGTTAATCATAAAGTTACAATAGTTTGTTGACTTTGAGAATTACATTCAAATACTCTTTAGTTAGCATTAACCCTCAAAAGATGCGTGTATAAATTTGAAAGCTGTCGGATGCTTAGTTTGTGAATTATAGCATTTTGAGTGAAGCAACTTTTGTTATTGTGAAAAAATATGGATAAACATAAATTTTGCGTGTTGATAAAATATGGCTTTTTGAAGGGAAAAATTACAGTTCAAGCAAAAACTTGGCTAGATATTAACTTTCCGGACACTGTCCCAGGAAAATCAACCATCAAGGATTGGTATGCTAAGTTTAGACCTGGTGAAATGAGCACCGAAGACGGTAAACGCAGACGAAAACATTTAAAAAATCCACAAAATAATTCACAAAGATTTTGAATGATCTTAAATTGAAATTAAATGAAAAAGCAGACACTCTAAAGATATCAACTGAACGTGTACATACAATCATTCACGAGCTCACTTTTGACCAAAAACAATGGCGAGTTGATAATTCGGAGCAGTGTTTGAATATGATCAAGCGTAGTAAACCCGAGTTTTTAGCGTCGATATGTGACAATGGATGAAACAACGCTCCATCATTTCACTCCGAAGTCCAATCGACAGTCAACCGAGTGAACAGCACACGCTGAACCCGCTCCGAAGGGTGTTTGTATTTTCGGATAGGCATGGAATAATTTTCATTAACTACCTTTAAAAAGGAAGGACCATCAACAGCAACTATTACATAGAGCCATTGGATCGTTAGAAGTTCGAAATCGCCGAAAAACGGCCGCATATCAAGAAAAAGAAAGTGCTGCTTCACCAAGGCAATGCACCCTGTCACAAGTCAGTGGAGACGATGGTAAAAATCCATGAATTGGGCTTCGAGTTGATTCCTCATCCCAGTGACTATTTCTTGTTCACAGATCTCAAAAGAATGCTCGCTGGGGAGAAATTTTCGTCGAATGAGGAGGTGATCGCCGAAACTGAGGCCTATTTTGAAGGAAAAATCGTACTACAAAATATGGTAAAAGTTGGAGGGTCGCTATAGACACTGTATTACCCTTGAAGGGTATTATGTTGTATAAAAAACTAATTTTTAATTTTGCTAATAAATTTGTTTAACTATAGCAGGCCGGGATTTTTTCCATTGACCTGTTATTTCGCATAAATTTTAATATTTTAATTGATTGTATAATTATGGACGTGTTTATTTTTCCCTGCTTTGGGCTTTTTTGTGGAAAATAGAGCCATTTAAAACCAAAAAATTTAAATTTAAATATATTCTAAAAGGGATATTTAGATTCATTTTAACGCATACTTGTAAATTCTCTCCTTTCCCGTTCACATCCGAATAGAAAAACAACATCCTAGAAACGCCAAAAACACATATTTATAATGATATTTAGCGTCCTTTTAGAACTCTATTTAAATTTTAAATAGGAAAAAGTTATTTCGTTATGGTATAACGAGCATACTTTCGAATTACAAAGTTCCAGGCACCTATTTACATGTTTATTATGGAATTATACAACAAATGTCGTCCGGCACTGTGACGTTTATTAAAGATTCAAATTAAACATGACCCCTTGCTCTAGGTAGAGAGGATATATCATCTTAAAATCCCTGTTAGAAGGGTCAAAAAGGTAATGCCAGTGTATATTTCTTAAGATAAAAGGTGTTGAAAACAACTTTAAGGATTTATTATTATTTAATATGGTACATGTATTAAGGGTATGGTTGCCATTTGATTTCTGATTATGCTAACTTTAATTTTTCTTTATTTAAAAAGTGCATGGCTCACATATTATTCGTTCTCTGCCACTCCGTTCTATGAGAAAGTAATAATAGACCGACTCCCTGAATATAATGTATATCGTAAGAATCTAAAGGAGATATGTTAGGATGTAAGTTTATTTTGTTTTAACTTTCAGCTTAGAAAAAGAGTGCCTATATTAGAAAACAAATAGTAATTTTTGCTTTTTTTTATTTGGAGATAGTCAGCTTTGTGTTTATTCTAAAGTATAATTTTAACTTTGTGCATTTTTGTAATCTTATCTAAGAACTATCAACCCCTTTTAAAAAGAATTAAATATGATCGACCTCCTCCCACCAAACTTGTGTAACATAATAAATGAATGAACCAGCTTGGTTGACCTAGTGTTAAAGGCGACAGAATGGTTCTCCTACTGTTGCGATAGTTGCGGGTTCGAATACTGCTGGAATATGACTGTAAATTTATGTTTATGATTTTTTAATATTTGTGATTTTCCTTATGCAATATTGCAAAATCCCACAAGGAATAACCATCCCAGTCACGTTGGTAACCAGATTGGGTAAGACCAGATGTCTTCTGGGATGGTCTGTAAGTAAGTCACTCGCCAGTCGGTGGGCTTAATGCCGAGGACCATGGTTCGGAACTCACGTTAAACGGTAGGTCCAGTCCAGATAAACCCTTGTTGGCTAAATGGAGAATTTACAAAATAATAAAAATAACTGAATAGAACCTTACTATACTAGTTTAAAGGTCTTTTGTCTATCCAAGGTAGTCTAGGTAAATCCACTGTTGTAGAGTGGTTGTAGTAATCGACGATTTTATGTTCAAGCAATTTCACTTAGTGTTTTTTGGTAGTTCGCTTGATTTCTTCGCTGACCTTTGATACCCTAGGTCTTTGAGGATCCTCTTTTGTGATATACCATGGAGCGTTAAAATTCCTCTGAAAAAGTTTCTTTGCATAAATGTGAATTATATTAATACTAGATTTATCTGTGCAATTCCATATATTAGTTTCTTATCGTTTGTTTTGGTTTAAAAATTTTACTATACAATAACAAATTTGTTCTGAAATAATATTGTCGTCCAAGCAACCCCCACATATTTTTGAGCGTCATACAAAGTTTTACTTCACGTTTTTTTTTAAATGATGTAATTTAGTTAATGAAACCAATATTAAGTTAACAGATATATAATTTGCTAGAATGTTAAGTAGTCCTATGCCATATCAGACACACCATTTCTAATAAAATGTTGTTAAATATAACACCATACTTCTAGAATGTTTATAATGCATCGAAACTCTGACAACATTCAATGATATTAATTATTTTAATGGGAATAATAAGTCAAATCTCCGTTAAGCCCGGAAAATATTATCCATAGTTCTTGGAGAATTGATTGATTAGAAAACTTAAGGATGAACTTCAAAATTGAAGCTGTAAATCTATCACACCTTGAAACACTTTAATATCCACTAAATATTATCGCAGTTATCAACATATTTTGTATGCTGATATAAGAATAACAATTACTTTTAATTAGTATTTAATATTAATGTTGTTATGCCTTAAATATTGAATCTTGGCTTTGAGATTAGTTAATAATTAGATTATTTGAAATACTACAAGAAACTCAGGATATACAGACAAATAACAGGATGATATAGGGTATCTGATGTTGTAAGTTACTAAATAATTCGTATCTATTTATTATATAATTGTTTTAATTATTATAATTTTAAGTTCATTTAACAATTCTTCAGTTGTCTATTAAGCTAAATAAAAATTGCCGTTTTTTTTAATATTTCTAGAAATACTTTTTCAATGAAGCCGTGGTATAGAGCGTGTGATAGGTAGCAGCCTACAGATTGAGATACCAGACATATAAAGATACCAGATACTCGTTGCAAAAGTAATGATGAAATTTGTATGTCGACCATATCTGGTCGACTATAAAATAATATTGAACTGTTGATTTTTGGTTTGATCAAGCTGTTCGAATCTAAAGGTTCGAAGTCTAGTCTCCAATGCTGGCAACTATTGAGACGATGGTGATATCTTCAATAATTGAAAAGGATTGGCCGGATCTTGTCCCTTCTGATTTTGTTGGTTTTGTTTTCTGCAAATGTTTCTGTGTGGGGCAAAGCTGCCTTCAAAGGGGGCTTGCAAAAATAATTTTGTTCAGTTTTTGCCCGGTAGTCACAGAAGTTCTAGAATGTAATGAAGAAAAGTACTAAAAGGTCACCTATCCCATAGCACTCATATTATTTATTAGTGTTGGAAATGTAATCAATTAGAAAAAAGAAGTAACTTTTTCAATATTTTTTGTGCAATATTTCGTGAACTCTAGTTTTAGTATAAATTAGTTAAAATATAACAAGGTAATAACATAATTGGGTAACATGATTTGTTTAAATATTTATGGTATTTTCTTTTTATTTTGCATTATGTTCTATTATTGGCCTATAAATTATTTTTAAAGGATTTACAATATGTAGTGTTAATGTGTATTAGATACCCAATGATAGTGATTTCCTCGGAGTGCGAGCAAAATTTTTCGGTGCGTTGAAATTTAATCAAATTATTCAATTTGAGGAAAAAGGTGACTGAAAGTCGTCGAATGTTGTGAAGATTATGGCACCATCCTCCATCGATTTCAACATGGTTATTTTGACACTAAAGGCACCAAGCATTCTGGACAGCCAAATAATACTACGGGCTTCTAAAAGCCAATGAAACCATCAATTGCTATCGAATACTAGTAGAGCTACCCAGAAAAAGGTCAGAATACCAACAAAATGCAAAAATGTTGTTCACCAGTATGACAATGCTCGTGAAAACATACTTAGAAATACTACAAGGGAAAGTGTTACCCCATTTTTATTCTCCACACCGTGTCATTTCTAAATACTAATTCTTCCGACATATCGTCCTGACCTCTCTGAGTAGTGCTTCACTTTAAATAGTCTTAGATAATATCCCCAGATTGCATAAAAATGATAAAAACAGAAGTTATCGATGGACTTTTGGTAAAATACATTTTACCGATTTTTCACAATAAAACAAAAATTAGAAAAAATCCTTTAAAATTTATGTATAGGCTCTAAATTATTTTATATATAAATTATGCTGGAACAACAATAGTTAATTAATATTTAGCAATAATCTTGAACTAATTAAAGGTATTTGACCCTCTACCATATAACAGTATATAAAATAGATGTAAAAATTATACTCGTAAATTAAAAATTACTCTAATAATAAAGGCAATAAAGAGAATAACGCACGTCGTTCAACACAGAGAACAAACTATTAAAAAGGGAGGCAATAACGTACACGGGGAAGGAAGGGCGCTCGCTTCGCAGATATCAAAAATCCTTACCCCATTTTCCACGCTATAAACTTGTTCACCCTCGGCAATTTGCTACTTGAAGGTCTTCCGCCCTTGGAATACCGCCCTTCCCCGCCCTTCCGACTGTCTTGTTAATCTTATTAGAGCCGAGTAGTGCATAGGGATGTTTGATATGCGATATTGGTGGTGCGGAAGAGTCGGAACCCTAAAGGTGTCTCGTAATTTTTCCCAAACGCAAGCGGGGTAGTTTAGAGATCCGTAAAGCGAGAGATTGTCTTCTTAATGACTCGTGTATGGAATAGGTCGGTTTAATCAGTTCCTGCCATATGGGCGGGAATTTGTTATTTTAACAAGGGTCGTTATGGCCGTTATATCGGCTTTGAAGTAAAAATACGTTGTAGGGATGATTCGGTGAATGATTATTTGGTTATTCTATTACCCAAATTTAAGGGTAATGTGTAGAAATTACAAGCCGTTCAATAAAACAGTGAACTGACGTCATTTGAATTGTCGAAGTCAAAACGTCGCAATACTGCAGCATCAATTCTGAGTTTAACTTCATTTTGGTTTTGAGCAATAACAACATTCTAATCTAAATGGAATAATTATACAGAGATACTGTTATCAAATACTTTTACATTAAAAGTATAGATCATCTAATGCATATAACAGGTTAATTCCCTGTCCTGGCCAATAGATGGTCCTACTAGACTAGGTGGTCCTAGTCCTAATGATTGGCTTGTGAATTATAGTATTTCGAGTGAAACAACTTTTGTTATTGTGAAAAAAGTGGATAAAAAGGAATTTCGCGTGTTGATAAAGTATTCCTTTTTGAAGGGAAATAAAACAGTTGAAGCAAAAACCTAGCTCGATGCCGAGTTTCCGGACACTGTTTTAGGAAAATCAACCAGCAAGGATTATGCTATGTTAAGTTTAGACGCAGGGAAATGAGCGCCGAAGACGGTGAACGCAGTGGACGCCCAAAAGAGGTTGTTACCGACGAAATTATTAAAATAATCGACAAAATGATTTAGAATGACGGTAAAGTGAAATTGAATGAAATAGCAGACACTCTAAAGATATCTACTGAACGTGTACATCATATCATTCACAAATAGTTGGGTATGAGAAAGCTCTGTGCATAGGGTGTGCCGCGAGATCTCAGTTTTGACCAAAAACAACGACTAGTTGATGATTCGGTGCAATGTTTCAAGATGATCAACCCGAGTTTTTGCGTCGATATGTGACAATAGATGAAAAAAAAAAGATGGTTCCATAATTTCAGAAACATCAGACAGTCATCCGAATGGACTGCGCGCGATGAACCCGCTCCATAGTGTCAGAAAATGCAACGTCGGCTGGCAAGGTTATGGCGTCTGTATTTTTGGGATGCGCATGGAATAATTTTCATTGACTACTTTGAAAAAGGAAGGACCATCAACAGCGACTATTACATAGCGAAAATAAAGTGCTGCTTTACCAAGATAATGCACTATGTCACAAGTCAGTGAAAACGATGGAAAAAATCCGTCCATCCACCGTATTCTCCAGATCTGGCCGCCAGCGACTATTTCCTGTAATCAGACCTTAAAAGAATGCTAATCAGTCTATCACCTTTGTAGGGAATTATATTGAATAAAATCGTTTATTCCCACGTAGGACATAAAACAAAATAGAAAAGAACAGGTAAATATAGAAGATAAATCCATAGAAGGCAAATTAATGTTGGATTATCTGCAAGAGTGATATTGAAGAGTGGAATAAATAAGCAAATAACGATGCAATTTTATAGAAACTTTGAGAAAACTTAATTATTCTTTTAATCAGCCTGACGTATTTGTCATTTTTGTAGTATATATCTTAGATCGGAAATAAGGACAAAAGGAGAAGTCTAACATATATGAATACACAAATGAAGAAATGAAAATATGCAACACTAAAAATTGATATAGATGGACAAACAAAAAAACTTAACTGAACTCTTAAGAGTAAATTTGTAAACATTTTTGACATTGACCTGTTACAGTTAATTTGTTGGTAAGTCGTTTATTCCCATGTAGGATATAAAAAAAAATAGAAAAGAATAGGTAAATATAGAAAATAAATCCATAGAAGGCAAATTAATGCTCGGTTATCCGCAAGAGTGATATAGAAGAGTGGAATAAATAAGCAAATAACGATGCAATTTTATAGAAACTTTAAGGAAACTTAATTATTCTTTCAATCAGCCTCGCGTATTTGTCATTTTTGTAGTATATATCTTAGGTGGGAAATATGGACAAAACGAGAAGACTAACATATATGAATACACAAATGAAGAAATGAAAATATGCAACAGTTAAAACTGATATAGATGGACAAACAAAAGAGCTTATGAACTCTTAAGAGTAAATTTGTAAACATTGTAAAGCTCTGAGAAATATTAAGGCGTGTGAGCGATTCATGCAATAATATATGAACTATATGACATATTACTCTTGTATTAGTAATTTATTTACTTTATAGACCTAAGTTGGAGAAATTAATAGTCCTATTAATAATTGTAAATATATTTTTTAACATACATTCCTAAATTGTAAAATATAAATTGTCTAATAATAATATCATGTTATTCATCTCATCGTTGGAAAAAGCTGTCCTAGCACTCGATTTATAGCACAGCTTTCAAATTATATTTTATATATTATATATGTTTATTACTGATTCAGACTGTTCAAGCGTTGATTATTGCTTAATTAGTTTGAGCATTGCTCATTAATAATTCATAAAATTAACGATCGGGTAAGGTTGTCCAACATCAGTCTCATGAATTTACAATACGAAACAATGATGCGGTATAGCTTAATAATTAAATACCAAAGAACATTTGTTTTACTTACGCATTTACTTGCTAAGTGAAGTAAATATAACTTACGAAAGAAGAGGTGCAATTATTATAAAAACTAAATTATCATATATATTTATTCGCTCAAGGCGACATATTTATGTATGGAAATTCTCAAAAGAAACCTACCATCTGGACTGCCTTCTTCCTAGAGTCCAACTGGTAACAATTTCGTGGTATTTAACTGCCCATATCATTAACAAGAGTAGCCAAGTTCTTGCTATGAATAGCATATTGCTTATGTGTCACTGACATATTACAAGTTGATAATGCCTAAATAAACAAAGCCAAAAAATGTCACTATTGCTTTCAGCAGCATCAAAATATTAATAGACTTCTTCCCTAATACACACAACCGTCAGACCTAATCATAATTATAATCATAATCATATATTCCCATTTACAACATCTTTGAAGCAATTTGCGGATGTTTTGGTACAAAAAATGGAACAGTATTTCGTTGAAAAATATTTAGAAACATTGCAGCTGCTCTAAAAGCAAATGACAGCTCTACACCTTATTAAATTAATATTGTGTATATGTCTGGTATTCATATTACGATGGCCATCATAATCAGACAACGATTAGAAAATAAGGAAAAGCAATAATGTTTCCTACTGTGTCGATTTTTTATATTTATTTATTTGAATAGTTTTGCATGATTCTGTCTAAAAGTGAGGAATGGCAACAAAAAAGGAGTGGAATACTCAAATATTTCTTATGTTATTCGAACTATCTTTGCATTTAGGCAGTTTAATCCACGCATAATATATTAATTAGCAGTAGAAAATAAAGACAGCCTGGAAAGGCTTTAACAGTACAGGACCACGATTTTGAAAAAAAATATGAAACATTTTTGGTCAATAATTTTATTTGTAGGTGCAATATATATATGATCAGGATTAATTAATGGAATCTTCTGTACAATAATGTAAGAATTCTGAAGTATAAACAATGTACACGAGTTCTGCTTTCTTTTCTGTAGAGAATAAGAAAACAGATTTTGAAGCTGATTCGTATTCTTTTTTATAACTCAGAATTTGTAAGAATTTTTCTACAATCTGCCCTATGGCTATTAAGTGTTTGATATTATTTGTATTATATAATGAGAAATAAAAAAATTTGAATAAGTGGTACCCTCTATAAACAAATAAACTAATATTATTGTTAATTTAATATCATTCTATGTTATTTCTAAAACTATTTTAGGTGTCTATTAATCAGGTTTAATGATGGTATATTTAATTTAACTGTTTGGCGAGTGTATTCGGGTGCACCGACACTTTTTCTGGCTACTTTACAGTAGTACTCTAGATTATACTCATTATTGCCTCCAGAAGGATATCACGCTGAACTAGGTAGTTACAGATATAATATGAGATGATTGGGATTTACGTTGTATGAGTCAATATCATCAAATGATATATATATATATATATATATATATATATATATATATATATATATATATATATATATATATATATATCCACCAATTTAAGAGCCTCTTCAAATGCATTCGTAGATATTTAACATTATGTGTTATATACTGAAGGGCATGTACTTCTGCGCACAGTGAATGTTACGTGAGTTGATTTTGTCTTATTCCCCTTGATATGCCATTTTTCAGCAAAAATTAATTTTGTTGACATGAATTTGAAGGCTCCTTGTAGCTGATATTGGATATGATCCTATGGTGACACTGTTGACATGGGATAAAATCGCCGTATCATCAGCTGTATACAATAGATATAACAGTCGTCCAAGGACACTGTCATGTGGAATACATGAATATATTAGACGTATTTTAGTACATTCGTCACCCTGTTTCATAATAAAATATGTGTCTGTGAGATATGACTTTAGTAGTCGAAAGTGTGAATGGGGGACAGAAGATTTTTCAATTTAACTTGAAGTCCAGTGTGTCACGCCTTATCGAAAGCTTGTGGCATATGATATATCGAGGACGAGCAATATTTATTTTCGTTTATATTTTATTTATTTGTTTGATTTACCAATCTGTGAACTTGCACTATTGTCACGTGTTTGTTGCGGCAACCAAAATGATGCTCTGGAATAATATTTCTTTATTCTTGATTATTTGAAGCCTTTTGATGTATAATTTTTCAAAAATATTACATTTCACAAGTAATAGGCTTATAAGAAGAGAGGAAGAAATGTTTGATGACTTTTCCATGGCTTGAGAATCACAATCATCAAGCTATTTAGATACATATGAAATAAATTTTATTAACTTGAAGCCCTTTTTTGATATTTCTGTAAAAGTCTTCCAGTAACTTTATCAAATCCAGGGCCTTTTAGCACTAAGTTCATTTACTCCAAACCCAACTTACTGAAATCCATTTGAAATAGAGTGTTAAGAGAATCAGTTAAAATGCTTAACTCATCTAAAGATAATAGTTTAAATAAGCTTTTTAAATATTTAGAAAAAACTTTATCAATCCTGGCCCAGGTTTTTGCTTAATATGCTTAATATGATAATGGGATCTTTTGGTGTTTGTATCCCTCGGTATTGTTCAGTATTAATTAGTTCTTTCAGTTCTTTTGTTGCCTTGTTGATATTTTTGCGGTAGTCTTCTGTCCTTGTGTGTTGTCAGGTTTTCGCCGTCTCTTTTTTTCTACGATTTTCTCCTTGATTGTGTATGATGCAAAGTTCACCTTTTGATATGCTGCGCTATCAAGAGTTGCATACTATGTTACATCTTGTATGTTATTTAATATAATTATTTCTGATGTTTCTGTACCTATCTTAAACTGTCCAGTATTATGCGGAGAAGGCAGTTTAATTTGGTTGATAAAATCCAAATTAACTTGATAAGATTACTGGCTGTAGAAATTGTTTTTATTTTTATCTTCTTTTTTAGATTAATAAAAATAATTAGACAAACTATCTATTTGTGATCAAGAAGAAATTAAATATATTTTAATACAAATCAAAATTATGCCGTAACCTTAAATTCTTCTAACAGAAAGCACGCATTTCAATGAAGACACAGGCGATTATTTTATCTTTCGACGCCAAGACAAGTGCATAATTGTCACATCAGTGATTTTTAAATTTATGTTCCGATATTATCCGGCAAGCTGCGATGGAGACAAATAAATATAACGAACGGGGATTTATTTCGAGGGCGTTACAATCGTGTAAATTGATTCCGAACATTGAAATTGATCGTTGCGCATTAATTAAAGCCCCCTAAAGGGGGAAGAAACAATTGAGGAATTGAATGAATATTTGGTATAATCTTGAGTTTATTAGTGCCACAAATGAAGCGCAATTTATAACTGTCGGATTGACGGTGAATGATCTTTTCCTAACTCTAGCTGTGATTTAACAAATATACATCTATGCTTGATTTCAAAATAGCAAGTTTGTAATACCATAATCGTTAACTATATCCTTTAAAGCTTTTAAAATAAGAGCATCTTACATTAGATATGCTTAGCACAAATTTAATTTATAAATTAATTTATTACTACTGTATCAGTAACTATCTATACATCAATAACTATTTACTAAATTAAATTAAAAGTAAACTACTTAATCTAAAGTTAAAAATACACCAATACACTAAACAAGTCCCTGTGATTTGATTCTTCTTTTGATTTTGATTTTAATCTTCTGATTTCGTGCGTCTTGTCCAGTAGCATTATTGCTTCCACTTTGCTGTGATTTAGCAAGTTTATTTCATGTCTTAAGGCGAAATCTTGTATCACTTCGTACAGATATTAGATTTAGAGGTCATCCTGTAGCTTTTCGTTGGTTACGTAGCGGTAAGCATTGGTAATTAATTGTAGAATTGTTTTGTGTACACTGAATTACTAGTTGGTTTGATGTTTAAGTGCAACACCATATTTGCACCCTATAGGTGCTATTACTGTTATTATTTCCAAAAATTTACCCATAATTTATTCACATTGCTACATGGAATTTCGCTTCATATTTCATATATTATATTGTAATGCAGCTAATAAAGTACACGTTATATATGATAAATTTTATCATATTTATTATATGGCACTGTTGTTGATTTTGACAGAAATGATACCATCTGTGTGTGAGATAGCAACAATATTATTTTACATATTTGAAAGTCCATCTATGGCATGGGACTTACACAAAATATAACAGTATTTGAATGTCTCTCATGGTTTATCACAGTGGGATATCCATATGTGGTTCAATTTTCAATAACCTTCTCATGTACATCAGGTTGAATTTTCATGATGGTGTAGGTTTAAATTGACTTTCAGATCCGTAGCTTCAAAAACCCATAAAGAAAAGGCCATACAAATTTTCCATCTCTATGGAAGGTAACGATATTATCAAGTCGTTTACTCAGAATTGCAGTGGCGCATAGAACTAGAATCACATATCGTCTACGTTCATATTGTTCACTAATGGAAAAAATTCATTTATTATTGGATGAAAACGTAGAATCTATGGATACTGCCGATTCAAGATCGGAGCCAAACAGTAACCGACTAATAAAAGACAAAGAGCAAGAGCAAAATAACAGTATCAACACAGGGAATAGGAAATAAGGAATTTTTATCGAGTTGGTGAAGAAATAATCATACAAGTGAAGAAACCAGTTTTCATTTTTGTAATAAGTAATTATTTTATTCAACTCTCAACATATTCTCACTGTGTAACTAAACGTTCTGGAAATTGCCTCTGGAACTAAATTGGTTTGTGTTACAATATTATGTTGATGGGGAATATGTAAAATGTTTTGCCTAAGGCATGAATAATTAGTGGTAAACCCAGGAATTTCCAAAGTCCGTTGATCGGTGTATGAAAATTATAACTTGATAACTAATCAAAACTATTAGCACATTACCAAAGTACATTTTACATAATGCATATAATCAGGGCGATTATATAGACAATACTGAACAGCTCTTGTTTCCTTCGTTCCCTTTTTAAATCAAATAGTCATCACTGAATTTCTTCTGTTACTGTCTGCCTATGGTTTTCTTTATAGAATAAGATTAATCAATCTCCCAATGCATTTAAATAGGCAGATATATTTTTCACACTGTATAACATGACTTTCTAGAGTTATGTTATATTTATTGGATACTCATCTTTAGTAATTTTGCTCTTATCCACTCTGTGATGGTACTATTATCAATATTTATATTTAACGAGTGACGAAACACTAACTCGGCTCCAAGAATAAAGCCCACACACCGTGAACAACAGCATATCTTAAATAAATTATTAAACACCATTATAAACAACAAAACCAATGTTATTATAACTCTTACCTTTTTTGCGCAAAGTTCAAATTCAATGTTCCAGTTTGGAGCATTGATGTTTATAGGTACATAAATGCAAATAATAAATGTACCTTGATTTTATTGTCATCTTTTAAAAATGGTATTCTTTTAAGAATAATGTCTTAGAGTTAGATTGGATTTCATTACTTATATTTACACTAGTTAGATCCTATATATATATATATATATATATATATATATATATATATATATATATATATATATATATATATATATATTTTAATGTTTGTTTGCCGATTTCTACCTTAACTATGAACAGATTTTCAAAATATTTTTATTCGAAAGAGTTCACTTCCAAGGTGGTCCTATTACAACCAAATCTGGATATATGGATGTGTGTTGGAGGAAGGAGATCGAGGGAAACGCTCAAATTTCAAAGGCACGCGCAACGTTTTCACATATTTTTAACTAAAATAATCACATATTTGTTCATTACGTCGTAGAAACGACGAAGGCAACTGTTTGCATGGTGAAACGATCAGAACGTTAGAGTCACGCGTGGAGGTCTCGGCTTGGATTCTCAAGAGGGATAGCAACTTTATTTTGTTCTAGTTTGGTTAGAAAATTTTTCAAATCACCTAGACTAGATAGCAGCCCACGGGTTCTAAAGCGTTCCTTATTTTTAATCATCGCTTCTTTATTGCTATTTGTCCTCACAAGGGCTGCGCTCTTAAAGAAGCTAATCATTATAATATTTTACAAAATAACTGCGTGATTTATTGAGTAAATAGCTAACGCTTTTTTTGTTTATTTGTATTTAGCTATTACAATGATTATTAGGTACATATTTTATTGTAATGTGTTTTTTTTTTCTGTGCTAGAAATCTAAGTAGGATTATTTTTTAATTTTTAGTGAATTCTTTATTTATTTTTTGAGTTCAGTTCTATTTTTTTGTTAAAAATATTTTATTTCAAAATTGATTTTAACATTACATTCGTGCAGAATTCAGCATTAATGTCGTGCGTTGGCTGTCTTGTTGAAAATACTATAGATGTAGGTGATATGAAATTTAAAGAATCATCTAATGTAATATCTTGGGGTAGATATTCTCCCGGCTACTAATGAATGTTCAAATTATTTCACTACTTCTCATGTCTTACTCATATGTTTAAATTGTTTTTTCATTTTTGTAAATTTATGGTACATTCCTTTATTTTCTCTCTCCCCATTGCTGGTATACAATTAGGATTATGTATAAAAAAAAGTAGCAAGAGTCGGCACTGAGGGCAATTCCAATAGTTTCCGATATCTATTAATGGGAAAGTAAATAAGAGAAACTAAAAGGGAAAAATAAGTTTCAATCCATACTAAGAGCATTTTACTCCAGGAAACCGAAATGAATTATATATCGGGCGGGAAAGCGAAAAACCTTTTGTCCGGTACATTCTCCCGTTTTGCGGGCGGAGGCTTGTGATATTAACAATTTAAGGGATCCCGGCCGTGCAGATTGCCGATAGATCTCTAAAATGCGCCCTTACCATTCGATACGGGCTTACCGGTAATGAGACACGTTCTTGGATATGAAAGTTTAACAACGGACGGCCGAGACGATGTCTATTCGACGAGAACGCCGAGCTTCGAGCTCTGCCGAAGGATTATGTACGCGAACTTCGATGTCAATCGCTTGATGCAGACCAGAAAGAAACATAGACGATTGGAAATTGGTATTTTCCGTTTTTCGGTCTCATGCTCCCCTTGTCGCTTCATCTGTGATTATATTTCTATTGATTTTCCGCTCGTAGAATATTCTTCCGATAGTAGACATGATAACAGTAACCAACAATCACTAATATTACGTATTCGTTTAATGATATTGGATTTAATATACCTAGAAAAATGTATCTACAAAATCTGTATATTTGGAACCAAATTGGCAATTTATTTTAAGTATCAGCAAAAATGTAAAATGTATCAAGTTAAAACTATTGCTGTGTAGCTCCTGTCATTGTTTTATTGACATTGCAACTATACTCCGATCAAATTTATAAACAGCATATAAATAATGCTGTCAAATTTATGTTATTGTAACAATATCTTACATCTAATGCATAAAATAATAGAGGACTTAAATTACAGTTAATTAAACTGCCAGTAAGAGTTTGTTGGTTAAAGTTGTTTATGTTAAACTTCTTTCTACACATGAAAGATCTATAGTTCTAGGCACGTTTTTCGCAATTAACTTAACGGGTGAAGTGAAAAGTCCCCGTCTTGACACATAGATGGCTCTACTAGAATTAAATCTATACGTTTTTTAGTTCTCACTAACCCTCAAAAGATGCGTGTATAAATTTGACAGCTGCCGGATCATTAGTTTATGAATTATAGCACTTTGAGTGAAGCAACTTTTGTTATTGTAAAAAAAATGGATAAAAAGAATTTCGCGTATTGATAACATTTTGCTTTTTGAGGGGAAAAAGCACAGTTTAAGCAAAAACTTGGCTTGATGTCGAGTTTCCGGATACTGCCCCAGGAAAATCAATCATCGAGGATTGCTATGCTAAGTTTAGACGTGGTGAAATGAGGTCATCAATCGACGGTCATACGAGTGGACTGCACACGATGAACCTGCTCCAAAGCGTGGGAAAACGAAACTGGCTGGCAATGTTAAGGCGTCTGAATTTTGGGATGAGCATGGAATAATTTTCATTGACTACCTTGAAAAAGAAAGAACTATGAACAGCGATTATTACATCACAAAATCGTCGAAAAACGGCCGCATTTGAAGAAAAATATATCAGCATTTTGATTCACCAAGATAATTTACAGTGTCACAAGTCAGTGAAAACGATGGTAAAAATCCATCCATGCACCATATTCTCCAGATCTGTCCTCCAGCAACTATTTCCTGTTCTCAGATCTCAAAAGAATGTTATGGGAAGAAATCTTCGTCGAATGAAGCAAAATTTTCAAGCAAAAGAAAAATCGTACTACAAAAATGGTATCGAAATTAATTATTAATTATTAAATATTAATTTTGCCAAAAAAATATGTTTTACTATGGTAGGTCGCGGACTTTTCAATTGACCTGTTATATTAATTATGTTCGAAATCTAGTGAATGGGCGATCACTAGCAATAGTTAACTTTAGTATTTGATAAAAATAAAATTAAATATCTTCGTTGCTTTTTGGTGATTTCAGTTAGCTCTAACGCCATAGTACGTGTCAATAAGCTTACAGGGTAAAAAGCATATCAATTAAGTACTTAGTGTAGCAGGTGTACCGGAAAATCATTACCCTTTTTTCCTAAGAGATATTCCTAGTCTTAGGAATTCATTTTTATGATTTCTGTGATTTTATGTATCACATATGTCATTTTATTCTACTGACATTAGGTTTCAAAACTATAAGGTATTATCAGAAATCATTTTGGCATCTAATAACAATGGGTGGCAAAAGGTGGGTTTATATTGAAAACCTGAAGCTCAAAAACCCATGGTAATCACCTAGCAAAGCCGCTCGATGGACTGCAAGGCCAAATCGTTTTGATCGGAAGACAATTCTTGGTGTTTTGTAGGACAGTATTTGTAGGGTAGTGAAACAGTTAATAGTGATCGCTAACAGCAACAGAGTATAAATTTGAACCATGAAGTAATCGTAAGACGCCTAGTACGTGTCTGAAAACACTGCAAAATAATTTTACAGTACGATAACGCATTGTCTCATAATGCAAAACCGGTCAAGGAAGCGCTGAAAGCACTTGGATGGGACATATTAATATATCCGTCGTACTCTCTCAACTTTACGTATCAACGTGAGAGGCTCTTGCAGAGTAGACAGTTTTGAGGTAGTTAGAAAATGGCTCGATGAATAGCTTTGCTCATAAATTGCTCGAAAGCTAGGAAAGATGTATAGAACCAAATGGCTAATACTTTGATTAAATACATTCTTTCGTTTTCTTGAAAATTATGTAGTTTTTGAATCAAAAAAAAAAATACTAATATTAAGTTCAGTCGAAATAATTAAGTTGCTAAAGAAAAAATGTGTTTCCTCCAAATATTTCAATAACGCAATATATTTTTTATTTTAATATTTCGACAAATAGTAACGAAAAAACGATTTGATTTCATTCCCAGCAAAAATATATTGTGGAGCCTTCGGTTCGGCCACTCCCAAAATTCCAAATTGAATAATTGCTCAGCAATCGCTTCAAACTAATCCTCCGTGCTCCAAAAAAAAACACTAAATCGGTTTAATCGATCGATTCTGACCCGAAAATTCGCATATTAAAAAATGATTTCACTGCGGGGCCGCAATCACAATATAAATTTCAAATAATATAACGCGTGTTGTTTAGTCGCCGGAAAGGGGGTGCGATTATGAGCTGAAAAGGGGCGAAAAGCGATTTGTTCACTTTGATTTTGGCGATGTTGTTTAATGGCAATCCCTTGAAATGAAAATTTAAAATGACAGGAGGTGTTTTACAAATATCTTGTTTTGTGTTGTTCCAGAAACTATTATTTATTTCAAGCAAAACACATGTTATGTTGATTATTACTGGGATTCTCTGACATTGATTATCTTTAAATCTGTATATTAACTGGCTTAGCGATAATGTTGCCTCTTATTTGGCTTGAAATTTGGCCCGGCTGAAGCTGATACGAAGAAGACCCGCTGCTCGCTATCTGGTGCCAGCTCCAATTCTAATACAGTAGATTCTTTGCCGATTCGGTTATACGTAAATCGACTACGGATGTGTAAAAACACGGAAAGTGGATTAAGATATTATTAAATTATTTTATTCGACTTTAAGCAGGATTGTTTAAGATATTGTAGTATTTATGGTTATTTGTGTCGTATTATTTGTGAAAATTTCTTCCCAGGGAGCGCCCTTTTGATGTCCAAGAACAGGAAATAGTCGTTGGGGAAAATATCTGAAATATACGATGGATAAGGAAGTAATTCGAAGCCAAACTCATAAATTTTTGCCATTGTTTTCAGTGACTTGCGATACGGTACATTGTCATGATGAAGCAACACCTTCTTTTTCTTCAAATGTGTCCATTTTTCGGCGATTTCGTCCTTGAAGCGGCCCAGTAACGCTATGTAATAGTCGCTGTCGATTAACCTTGCTTTTTCAAAGTAATCAATGAAAATTATTACATGCATATCCCAAAATACAGACGCCATAACTTTGTCAGCCGACTGTCGCGTTTTCCTATGCTTTGGAGCGGGTTCGTTGTGTGCATTCCACTCAGATGACTATCGATTGGACTTCGGGGTGAAATGGTTGAGCCATGTTTCATCCATTGTCACATATCGACGAAAAAACATGGGTTTATAATGCTTGATCATCTTCAAACACTGGTCCGAATCATCAACTCGTCGTTGTTTTTGGTCAAAAGTGAGCTCGCGCGGCACCCACTTTGCACAGAGCTTTCTCGTGCCCAAATATTCGTGAATGATATGATTTACACGTTCAGTTTATATTTTTAGAGTGTCTGCTATTTCACTCAATTTCAATTTACGGTCATTAAAAATTTGGTGCCTTTTTTAAATGTTTTCGTCCGTAACAACCTCTTTTGGGCGTCCATAGCGTTCACCGTCTTAAGTGCTCATTTCACCACATCTAAACTTAACCTACCACTCCATGATGGTTGATTTTCCTGGAGCAGTGTCCGGAAAATTGCAATATTCTATCAACAAGCGAAATTCCTTTTTATCCATTGATTTCACAATAACAAAAGTTGCTTTACTCAATATGCTTTGATTCAAAAACTAATAATCCGACATCTGTCAGATTCATACACGCATCTTTTGAGGGTTAGGGTTATCTAAAAACATATGGATTTAATTCTAGTAGCACCATCTATGTGGCAGGCCGGGGACTTTCCAATTGACCTGTTATGCGAACATTTCATCTTAACATAGGTTAACAAAATTCCAGAATATCAAAAACCGTCTATGTTCTGTTTGGAAGGTATTTAGACCTTTGAAGCAGCCTTTTCTGATTCACAATGTAAACATGAATCAACCCATTCTTAATTTTAGGAATTTTAATTAATTTAATATCTGGTTAACTTAGGACAGCTAACAGAAATTGTTCTTGCTTAAGAACTGATAGCAATTGATAAAGTTCATTAATTGGTAACTCTCAACTCATTTCAGGTTTCATTAGTAAAATTCATTTCGTAACAAAGCCATAGCGAAATATTACACGTAATAAGTACATTAATTTGTGCATTAAGTGTTAAAATTCATTATCTAATTTCTCATTTGTTGATTTGTTGTTTTTAACTCCCATATGAGATACAAGGCAAATTAGAAAGCAGTATATTAACGAAAGCCATAGAAAACTATTTAAAGATGAGCGGCCTGTATTAGCGAGATTCCAGAATATTTCATAAAACTTGGCCGAACGGCGTAAAGAAAATATTATGCCTCATAGAATTAACATAAGCATGTGTTTATTTATGAAAGGGGTAGTGAAGGTCCAAGGGGGAAAATTGTAGTAGTGATTAAGGAGGGAACAGTCATAATAACAACTGTATTATTGAGGATATCTAGATATTAATTTGGAAAAATCCGGCTACTGATTTGATATTTCCGCCAAAATTTTAGCTAAACCTCCCTCAAATTTGACAGCACGATTATACGGAACTCCTAATCTTTGAATTTGTCCTACTATTACTCTTCACCCATGTTTTGCGTATGCTGTCATTAACACAGATACTATTGCTCGTAATGCATCACACAATCATTGAGATATCACACATTTCGCCGATCATTTGTTATAATCATCTCAGAATAAGATCTTAATATACTAATATACTTAATATACTAATAGTCTACTGGAATTTGGACACAAGCTTGCATTTCGGGGTTTAATGCCACCAAATGCGTATTTTTGTAGCGTTTCTTAGCTGTAGACTGTTGGAATAGGGTCCTCAAAAATTGGGCAATGATTTCGAGGATATTCAAAGATACAAGTCAGGCGAAGGTACAATCGATACTCAAAATCAATTTTACAAGAACTATAAATTGTCAAGACCGAATAACAACAACCATGTAGAGCTCTGTGGCCGTTTGTCTAATGCTGCGTACAGACCGGGCCAACGAAGGATAACGAATGAAATTCGGCGTTGGATAGCGAAGCTTCGTTGGCGTTCTATAAAACGTACATATTGCATTTATTTTTACCGACACTCTACGAATTGCTATCCAATGCCAAGAAACCTTCGTTGGCCGTCGTCAAACTGTCCAAATGGAACCAAAAATATCCTAAAAAACCTATTCGTTGTTTTTCATTGGCCCGGTCTGTATGCAGCATAACAAAATTACTATTGCGAGCATTCATGTTATTTTGTTTATCCCAGGTTTATAATTAAAATTAAAGTATAATTTATTCATATATTTATTATAATTTATTATTATTATATCAAATTATAATAATTATTAAAAATATATTTTATTTCTCTATATTTCACCGAACTATACGAATTATGATGTCGACGGCATCCTATTCTATTATAGTCTTCTAATAACTACATCATTCCTTGCATCACGTCACCAGAAACTGGTAAATAATTCTGATATAATATACTATAAATTTTTTACAAAGAAAGAATCGTAATAAAGTTTAAAAATAGGGATTAGTACAGTAAGTAGATTTGAAGTCATTATAGATCGAAAAATATTTATTGTCGGTTAAGAAGAAACAACAAAAACGTCTGTTTTCGAAGTTAATAATGAAATAGTTCGTACTGGGGAGGTTCAGTAATTGCAAAAAAGACAGCACCGGCACAGACTCGGAGCTTAAGAGCTTAAAATGGAATAGTAAACAAGCAAGAGTCCTATCTTCGGTGTTTTTCCAATTAAGAAAATCGTTTTAATGGCCGTTATTTTCCATAGGGAAACGGCGCCTGTTTCTTTTAAAGTCGATTTGGGTCCGCTATATTCAAATGGGAAGTTGCCGTTTTTGCAACGCATTTTCTCAAATCGGATTTCGATCCGAACGGGACCGATTGTTTGGGTTAAGCGCATTAGCTCAAGACAATGCCGTTTATTGATATTAATAATCCCGATTCGTCGTATAATGGGGAATATTTTTCCGGTTAAAGAAGAGTGCCCTTAGGTTTGTTATATTAATGATTCCAAAGTAAATAAACGGTTCAACAAACCTGCTTCTCAATGGAATCTTATATAAGTTATTAAGGATGCCGATATCGATAGTTTTGTCCGATGTTTTTCGATAATCAAAACAATATTAAAGATAATTTCTGAACATTAAAAAAAACTATTTAATTATTTTTAATAAACATAAATTTTCATACTATTTTTTTGTTCTGGCTTAAAAACCAGGCGGTGGAATGCATGACGCATACCTGATCGCGGAGACTTGCCCTGGAGTGACAAGTTGGACCGGGTTATGTGGGACTGCATCTGGGCTTACCAATACACTAATCTGAAACAACCCCACAGTTGATCTCTGTGAATCGCTGCTGCCATTATTGGGCACGAGGGCCCGACGATTCTATTGATTCGCGAACCTTAGTTAACACACAACTAGATACTATTGTATGATGGATGAGGCCGTTTCAGCCTGGAAAAGGGGGGGGAGCTTAGCGGTGGCGAGGTGCTAAGCTCCCAGCATATCGACCAGCTCGCGAACAAGCGCCAGAAGAACTTGAGCTGAGTTGTTGTTTGTGGAATGATTGAGATATGAAGTGTTTGATTTCTGGAGTGTCAGTTTCCCTATGAATTTGATTATTTCTGACAAACCATGGAGCCTTTAATATTCTCCTGAGGAGCTTATTTTAGAAAACTTGAAGCCGTTTGACCTACTTGGGTGTAACAAACTTGAAGTAGACATTAGATCCGTAGAGGAGGACGAACCGGATTAACATCTTGTAAAATAAGCATTTGATGGAGATGGGAAGTCTGCTAGAACGGCAGATCAGAGAAATTTTCATATTTAGAACTACTAATAGTATATTTCTAAAATATCGATATATCATAATGTCAATATTTTTCTTCGCGGTCGACACTCCTATAAGTTCCGGAACCAGTAAGATTAAAAAGAAACAGTTCCAGTCATATTCTGAAAAAGGAAAATGACGTAATTTTAAGCACTCTATATATTATATTTCACCATACATTTAGGGGAGAATGTGTTATAATTATAACATACAGTCAATTCAAAACAGCAGTGAACCTACGCGATCTGTCAAAACGTCGAATATTGCCGCAGTAATTCTTAGTTTTTGGTTAAGTAGTATTACTTGGTATATTATGTATTATAATTTATTTTAACATTATAGTACATCTAGTGCATATATTATCAAAGAACTTGAAATAATTTGTAAGTTAGAGTTGTTTTATTATATTTACATTGAACTTTTCCACAGTAGTATAGTATAGTAGAGTTCTAGGCACGTTTATTATGTACTGGTATTCCTCGAAGGCCTAATCTACCTCATTAACAATTATATATCTGAAATGTATTTTGCTTTCAATAGAAATCATGTTTTTACATTTTCACATTTTACGCTTAGTTCTTGTCTCCTTTGATTCAATATTTCCTTGTAAAGTCAGTATGATATTGTTATATTTCTCTTTAATTTTGTCGGTTACTATCTGTATACATATTTCTTGATAAAACATTTAAACATTTATTCACTGCATTCACTGCATTATACTTAATGCTTTTGCGATATCTGGAATACAGTTAGTATTATTTTTCTCTTCATAAAATTTAATCAAACTTTTATGGAGATTCTGAACAATACCCTTAAAAGGATTTCACACTGTATAATACAATTTGCTACAGTTAAAGTATATTAATTATATACCGACCTTAAATAATTATATACTGTTCTTGTTGTTTCCTCTTTCATGACCCTGTCTTGATAATTGTTAGCATTTAATTCTAAACCAAAAATCATAAAGTTTTATTCAATCACAGTCCCTTTTAGAAAAACCAGTCAGTCAAGTCCAATATGTCAAAAATTTTCTATAATTCTATAATTTGTCAATATCTTCTTCAATGTGTATGATCGAGCTCATTCAAACCGAAGATGTTATTTTCGACAATGCCTCTTTCCAAAAATCCAGACAGTTCTAGTCTGAATATGCTCTTAGAGCTGAATTTCTATTGTAATAATTCTATGCAATACCCCATATCGACTCAATTGATTTAAATATGTAGTGGCAGCAAGGAAGACGTAATACTTTATGGCCATAACGTTCAGCAATCTTATATCAGCATATAATGAAATTAAATATTTCATTTATATTTACCAAGTAACTATTTGAAATAGTTTATTCTTTAATATGGTTTCTTTAAAATTTATTTTATAAACTTTAGGCCATTCCTTAATTGCAGCCTTTGTTGATGCACCTGTTGGCATCTTCTCTACCATTGTAATCTGCTATGGAGCATTGACCATAAAAATAACTGATGGTTCCTCCAAATTCTTTAAAATCTTATTTTCAAACCAATGCAAAAACAGGTTATGGTTTATTTCTCCATGGTAGTACCTTTGGACTTAGAGTAAATTGCTTTTTCTGTATCAGGAATAAAGTATTCCTGTTTCCAGCAGGAAAAACTATATATCTACAATGAATTATTAATAAATGTTATTACTAACTAAACATAATTCATAGTTATTCCATTGGCGAATTCCATTGAAATTTATTATAACAAAGCATTAAAACTTTTGGTGGTTTATAACCCGTAATTATAATATTTTGAAGAAACTTGCAGATGTTTGGCAAATGGACATCTTTTATAGGCTTATTCGGCTACATATTCGCACAAACCGTTCGTTACAAACAACATTCTATATCTTTTAAAATAGAATAAAGAAATAATAGAAAAACGAATGTGCAACTATCGACAGACATATATTGATGACCAGCGTCACTAGTGGTTTGAGTAGCCTATATTAGACCTTTGCCACTCAGTGATATGTATTGCTGAAAGTGAAATTATCCATATAATCAGTCAAACAATCTAACTTGCCTCTTAAATTCGATGCTTTTTATATCTTTCTGCATAATATAACAATTTTCCATATTTTATTGTTGAGTTATTTAGTCTGCACTGACGCTAATCATGCAACGCTCAAAATTGAATTTTCTACATTCTTTGATTTTTTTGTTTGATGTGATATAATTTTATTTTTAGAAACTTATATATATGCTATCTATGCCATCATTTTCCAATCAGTTTGGGTTTCTATGATTTAAAGGTGATGATTTTGATATCAAAGGCAAAGAACGTCCTGGACTTTTGAATAAAACTCAAGACTGGTTAGAACAAAAATCTAGATTAAACTATTAAAAAAATTTCGGACAGCTTCGTAGTTGATTAACTTACTCCAGATGTTCATATGCAATATGCAAGATCCAAAAGAAGGGAAAATGGTTACCACACGAATTTATAGACCACAAAGAAGATTTTCCTGTGACATACTGTCTAGAGAGGAAAATTGGACCAACCGCGACAACTTATAAGGTGGAAAAGTCATGGATTCGTTCGGAATCAAACATTAACACCGAAGTGGAATATTCACGGTCGCAAGGTCTTGCTATGCATATAGCGAATTATCGTTTATATTTATTTCTAAATCATTATTATCTTGTTCATTTCAATAGAAATTAATTGAGCATTCAGGAAATGATGATGATAATAAACATAATTATATAAATAATTTAACGTATTGTCCATCGATAGCACCCTCTTCTTCTAATCTTTCATGCAATTTACGGATTTCATCTAAAAAATGACGATGTATCTTTTGAGGATTCAGGAAACGACCCAGATCAGACCAGATCATGACCTGTCTAAGGTCATGACTCTCGAAACGAGTAGTAAAGAAGAAGCAAGGTCTGAAATATACGACGGGTAGGGTAATACATACTCTTTTAGTGTTTCTACGATTTCTGCATCACGTGTTCGGGAGTTATCATGCTGAATGATAACATCGTTGTCTGTGTCCGAATAGCAGCCCTTTTTCGTGCACTTCTTGACTCAAACGCACCAACTGCAGTCGATAGCGATCGCCATTGATGGTTTCATCGAGCAAAGACTTCGAATATTCGTCTCAATTTTTTAGAACTCAAATAAGTAGCGAAATCAGCATGTCACACAGTATTCGATGACCTGCCGCATTTTTCATCAAATTAATGTAAATAAGTACAAATTCTTCCAAATGCGATTTAATACGCAGTAACACTGTCTTGAAGATTTTATCTCTCAATATCAACTTATAGTATTATATATAAACTATTATAAAACCATATAATAACTTAGTACAAAATATATTATAAGGCAATGTTCGCAAAACATTTTGGGTCACCGAACTACTTTAAATATTCAGATTTCTTATTTTTCTTATATTTGATGTTGGAGAACTAGCGTCATTCTATAACGTAATCTCGAATAGGAAATTGAATCTGTTTACTACTTATGCTGCTGCATTCGACAGCGTATGGAACTAATCAGCTTTGCCAATCAGCTATAAGCATTTTATATAAAATATAATTGAATGATAAAAAGTATGAATTTCGGCATGTAATAAAATTAATAATTTCAACATATTTTAAAATCCTTTGAAACCAATAAATTGGGGCCCTTGTTCATTTGGTTTGGTTTAGTTGATTTATTATACTTATATACTTGTGTACTTATAAAATAAATTGATTGTTCAATTTTTGACAATATTGAAATATGTCGGCTGTAACGTAATTTTTTTGGGAAGTTCTAGAGGAGGGATGTTTATCCTTGTTAATTAGAATAGTTGTGTCTCGTATGTTTTTCTAAATGCAGCTGTGATTCATACAAGTATTTAAGATAAAAACGCAAATTTGTTTCTACACTTGTATGGTTCATTCTATAGCAACTTATTTCCGTTATTAATAAAAGATATTATTAATTTAGTTATAACAAAGAGTTTCTTTAATAACAATGTGTTGTTGTCGATATCCTGTGATCTTGCTGTTTTACTGACAGCTATATAATGTATCCTTTACTGTCATTTACTATATAGTTCGAATTTTGAACGATATATGTCAACGATCTCTTTCCATCAATGTTTTCATTATATCAATATGAGCGTGAATCGGTAAATATCTGATTATATGAATAATATGAACACTTAAAATATACACAGTTTTTATTTATTAACACGGTATTAAGTGACCATTTATAGTTAACCCACTGTCTCTTTAGTTTCTAACGGCATGTTGTTCCATTCTTCATGATCTCTTTAGTGATGCTGGAACTGGACATGTTACTCAGACTCTATTAAAATCCCCCTAAGAGTTCAAATATGTTGAGATCTGGCGATTGTGTGGGTTAGGTAAGAGGTTTAATATATTTTTATACCCCTCAAGCCAAAACTGAACTCTCTTGGCTGCACTTATTTTCTTATTATTAGGCTAGAAGGGCATATAACAACCCTCGTATTCATATGTGTTAGGATAATAATGTTAAATGATTTAATTTAATTTAAATATAAATTTAAATTCGTTTATTTTGAAGTACTTTTTTAACAATCATCTCAAACAATTTTCTATATTATAAACATGTTTTTAACATAATTTTCCGTAAATATATTTAACTGGCGCTTAACACTTAACACCTACAAATCTATTCAGCTGAAATAATTGTAATAAATAATCATAGAGGTAAATCTCGGGGCTCTGACAAATCAATTTGTTGTACAGATTGACAGAAAGAGTACAGAGAGATAACTTCTCGCCAATTACTCAGGAATCTGTACAACAAATTGCTCTGGATCACAAGATAACTACCAATTCGGGAGACTCGTAATCTGTCTTATTTCTCTCGATATAACCGTCAGAGCCCTGAGAATAGTAACATCTAACACATACACAATGTTTTTTTATTAATAAGTTGTTGTGCCACTAGATTCTGTTAACATATTGTCTGTACAGTTTCCAATGAAATGTTGCTCCATTTTTGTACCAAAATATCGGCTAATTCCTTTAACGGTATCGGAAGTGGAAATAGTACTCACGCTCGGCTCTAAAAATCTTTCTAATTCTACAATTATGTTAAGATCTCGCGATAGTGTTCGTTTAGAAAGATGTTTGATAATATTTGGATACTCCCCTGGCCAAGACTGAACCTTTTTGGCTGTGTATATAACCGCACCATTATTTGTCTATCAGGTGTATTAGTTTTTCGTTATATATATATATATATATATATATATATATATATATATATATATATATATATATATATATATTATGCTGGAAACAGGAATATTTTATTCCTGGTATAGAAAAAGTATTTTACTCTAAGTCAAAAGGTAGTACCGTGGAAAAATAAACCATGACTTGTTTTTGCATTGGTTTGAAAATTAGATTTTAAAGAATTTGGAGGAATCATCAGTTATTTTTATGGGCAATGCTCCATATCAGATTACAATGGTAGATGATGACAACAAGTGCATCAACAAAGGCTGCATTTAAGGTATGACCTAAAGTATATAAAATAAATATTAAAGAAACAATTTTAAAGAATGAACTATTTCAAATTTTTACATGGTAAATATAAATGAAATATATAATTTCATTATATGCTGATATAAGATTGCTGAACGTTATGGCCATAAAGTATTACGTCTTCCTTGCTATCCCTGCATATTTAAATCAATTGAGTCGATATGGGGCATTGCATAGAATTACTACAATAGAAATTCAGGCCTAGGAGCATATTCAAACTAGAACTGTCTGGATTTTTGGAAAGAGGCAATATCAAAAATAACATCTTCGGTTTTAATGAGCTCGATCACACACATTGAAGGAGATATTGACAAATTATGGAATCGTGAGCAAATTTTTGATATATTGGAAATAAACAGACTGGACAGTCACTTGATTGGTTTTTCTGAAAGGGACTGTGACTGACAATTATCAAGACAGGGTGATGAAAGAGGAAACAACAAGAATAGTATATAATTATTTAAGGTCACTATATAATAAACATACTTTAGCTGTAGGAAATTGTAATATACAGTGTGAAATCTTATTGAGGGTATTGTTCAGAATATTCATGAAAGTTTGATTACATTCTATAAGGAGAGAAATAATACTAACTGAATAATACTACACGAAATATGTATACAGACAGTAACAGACCAAACTAAAGAGAAATATAGTAATATCATACTGAAGGAAATATTGCATCGACGGAAACAAGAACTAAGCCTAAAATGTAAACATGATTTCTATTGAAAGCAAAATACAATACTCAGATATATAATTGTTAATGAGGTAGATTAGGCCTCCGATGAATATCAGTTCATAATAGAGGCGCCTAGAACTCTACCATACTATACCACTGTGGAAAAAGTTCAATGTAAATATAATAAAACAACTCTAACTTATAAATTATTTCAAGTTCTTGTATGTTCTATAATGTAAAAATACATTATAATACATAATGTTAAGATATCGCGATAGTGTTCGTTTAGAAAGATGTTTGATAATATTTGGATACTCCCCTGGCTAAGACTGAACCTTTTTGGCTGTGTATATAACCATATCATTATTTTGTCCATCAGGTGTATTAGTTTTTCGTTATCAAGCCAGAAATATAAAGAGCAACCAATATTTATGATCAGCGTTTTAGTAATAATATTCATAGATTAAATTTAGTGTAAATATAAGTTTAAATTCGTCTGTTTAAATACAGTGTAGTTGAGAATAATTTTAATCAGTATGTACAATTAAAACATAATTTTGAAATATTTCCAATTTTTTTATAGATATATTTAACTGACGCTTAATACTTAACAGTACTAAAACTAACCTATTGAAGTAATCCTAAGAAATAATCACCGAGTTATATATATATATATATATATATATATATATATATATATATATATATATATATATATATATATATATATATATGGTTTTATAATATTTTATATATAATATTATGAATTGATATTGAGATATAAATTCTTCAAGACAGTGTTACTGTGTATTAAATCGCATAGGGTACTAACTCATTTTTTTGTTTTTTTAGGTTTTTGAAGGTTTATTGGTAGCTTTCACTTTTATATTCGAACTTCTACCGAGTAAATCGCATTTGTTTACATTAATTTGAAGAAATTTGCGACAGGTCATCGAATGCTGTATGACATGCTGATTTCGCTACTTATTTGAGTTTTTAAAAATTCAGACGAATATTCGAAGCCTTTGCTCGATGAAACCATCAATGGCGATCGCTATCGACTACAGTTGGTGCGTTTGAGTCAAGAACGGCACGAAAAAGGGCTGCAATTCGGACACAGACAACGATGTTATCATTCAGCATGATAACTACCGAACACATGTTGTAGAGGTCGTATATATAATATTTATGATCAGCGTTTTACTAATAATATTCATAAATTAAATTTAGTGTAAATATAAGTTTAAGTTCGTCTGTTTAAATACAGCTTATTTGGGAATTATTTTAATCAGTATGTACAATTAAAACATAATTTTGAAACATTTCCAATTTTTTTATAGATATATTTAACTGACGCTTAATACCTAACAGTACTAAAACTAACCTATTGAAGTAATCCTAAAAAATAATCACAAAGCTAAACTATATATATATATATATATATATATATATATATATATATACAGAGTTAATTATGACTATTATTACAGCAAATAGTTCTCGCCAATTACTCAAGGATCTGTATAACAAACTGCTCCGGATCACAAGACAACTACCGACCCGGGAGACTCGTAATCTGTCTTATAGCTCGCGATAGAACCGCCAGGGCCTCGACAATAGCAACTGGCATTATTATAAACGCGGAAGGATCTATATTTTATGTCTGTTGTCTTGTTGTAGACGTTGTTGATCCTCGGCGGGCCCATTTAACTAATTTGTCTAATGTTTCAGATCAGAACGCCAATGAGTATCTGGCGCGGCTAACGAAGATAAAGTTCGGGGTGGAGTAAATCACTCCTTTTGGTCTTCCTTTTCGGTTTGTATCGTGATTTAGTGGCCATCCTAGTCGAAGCGTATATAGAGCGAGACGGCGACGGATCCATAAATAAGCTGGAACAAGCCAGTTGGTCGAATATGTTGATTAAGGCTCTTATTTTATTTCATTGGTGGTTGATTTAGGCCGGCAGTCGAAAATTTAATTGTAAAAATATCTAAGTTATTGATTTTTACGACTGCAAAACGAAGTGTTTGTGATGTATTGAAATGTATTTTATCAAACTACATGGGATAGACGAAATATGAACAACATGCAATACAGTATATCTTGTTGCATGTTCACAACTGTGCTTCCATATAAGCAGTACAAGGCATACATACCACTCAGTTTACATGTATAGTCTTTTATTGTCTAGTCAAAGTAGTAGTGAAGTCACATCATCTCAATTTATTAGGTCAAAACATCATTTTATTTTATTTTAGATTTTTAGTATAACAACATTCTAATATAAATAAACTAATAGAATAAAAATGTTATAAAATATAATTTATTTTAACATTATAGTACATCTGATACATATGTCATTAAAAGGCCTAAACTACACTAAATTAAACAGCCACATTGGCTTGCAGTTTATAGTTATTTTATTATATTTATACTGAACTTTTTTTAAACTACCTATGATATCCTCTGAAGGCTTAATCTGCTTAATTAATAATTACACAACTAAGTAATGTATTTTATTGTCACTACACATTTTTATTGTCACGAGAACATATTTACCAATTTATATTTAGTTCTTGTTTTCTTCGCTGTTGTTTTTTCTTACCAAAGCATCACGATATCACTGTATTTCTCCTTAGTTTCTTCTGTTACTACTTGTGTACATTTTTCTTGAAAATTTTAAATTTAACCAGAGTAGTATCCGTAATTAATTTGTCATATCTGCAAAAAAGTTAGTGTTCATTATCTCCTCGTATATTTTAACCAAATGCTCATATATATTCTTAAGAATTAGACATTTATGGGCACATTAATCTTCGCAATCTGCAATACGATTTTCTATAGTAATCCTATTTTAATTATATACTCACTTTTATTTCTTTCCACTCTAATCACCCAGTCTCGTATCAGTATTGTCAGCATTGAATCATAATTCCATATACAGAAAGTTTCATTCACTCACTCTCACACTCTGTCCAATTTTCAAATCAATAAATAAGCTGTTAATTTACAACATAACACAAGGTCACAATTCCACCACTTGTCAATTTCAAATGAACCGTAGGGTGTTATTGCTCTTTCCACATATCCAAATAATACTTGCTTGTATATTTTGCTGGACCTGTCTTTCTGTTGAAGTTTCTCTTGGCCACATTTCATAACAATTCCATTTGATTGAAAATCCAGTGCTAACGGGAAAGATGTTACCCTCTGTGGCCATATTTGTTCAGACATCTAAACTACTGTGTATCATTCTTCGGTCCTATTACTAACAAAAGTAAATTACATAAAATACAATTAAACATTTCCTTTTTACTTACTAAGTAAAAATTTGAAATACTTCTTCTTTAACATGGTATCCCAACATAATTTATGTTATGAAAGCCATTCCTTAATTAAAACCTCTGTCGACTATTTTATGAGATCTTTTTGTCTTATTCCTGTTTCTAACAATACAAATGAATTATTTGCAATGAATTATTAAGATTTACCTAGTATTACATGTCCAGCAATAGACATACAATACTAGGTAGGCAAAAGTTATGTTGTTGTAACTTTTGCGTTTTTACATTCCTTTTTACTTTTGTTGTCTTTTTATTAGCCTCTTGCAAAGTCTGGTCTTATTTTCCATTTTCAAATATTTACACTTTTAAAAATTGTGTTGTTCTAAAAGCAATATCTATAAGTTGTATATATTTCTTAACAGTGTCTGACGTGATGACCTATGTCCCTCAAAGAGCTGCATATTCTTAAATTTTGTATGGATACTTTCCATACTCATAATTATCTCTGAAATATTTGTATTAAATTATGTTTATATTAAAACAAAATTACTCACCTCTTATACAATAAAATTTACCTTGAACAGAAATAACGTCAAGCTAGATATTTTATTTTCAGTGAATTTAAAATTATATAATTTTGCTACATTGCGAGATTTTATTCATAGTGAATATACTAATATTTAGTGAAGCTGCCATACAATAAAGATATTTTCAATAAATTCTTCAGCAGCTTAATACCTATTATTATCAATAGTTAATTCTCTAACACAGTTTACTGGAAAGAACGGGCTCCTTGCGTCGTTCTTGTTCAAAGTTATTGACTAGAGACGCTATTTATTTGTGACTGAGAATGTATTTGGCATCGGAGTAATCACGTATAATAAGTAGATATTTGAAATTTATCAAAACAAATAAACAGACGAAACAACGCTTACTGGTTTAAAACCTTAATTTATTTATTAAAATAAAATTCTATATAAATATAAATGAAAAATATGCATACATGTAAAAATGATATAATGTGGGTATATATGAAGTATATAAGTATATAATTATAAATGAAAAAAGTTAAGAGCTAACCACTCTAGGCAATATAATTAAAATATTCTCCTACAACGCTTTCTCTCTTTTCACATTTCTTTATTGCCAACAATTTTATGGCAACTATAAGAGTTCTATTTTCTAATATTGCCATAGTGAAATAAAATCTTAAGTATTTCCCGGTTAATATTGCATTTACTTATTTGATCCAAAAATGTAATGAAGACTTAACAATAATTTTTAAATTTTATCTTGAAAATCATTACTATTTGTACAATTAAAATGCTGAAAATATACCTGCTCTTTAAAGTATTTCTCAAAATAACTGATATATTATTATTATGGTATAATCTAAGAACTAAATGAAAGAGATATCTTAAAGATTTACAAATAGTATAAAAAAAGAACTGAGAATTATATTTAAAAATGCAGTAATCATGAATAATCTAAATGATTTTTCAAATATATTGGCTACAAGATTTACTCTAATAAATCCAAAAAAGTCTCCAAATAATCTTGGTTAATTCCTTAAACATATGGAACTTAACCAAAATAGATTTATTTAATAGAAATAGAAACATCATTCAAATATTCCAAAACAAGGAACTGCGAGGTAGTGTTGATGCTCCTTGGTATATTCCCAAGGACAATCTGTAGGTAGAAATTGTCGATAACGTTATCAAGGCCTATGTCCAAAGACATGAGCAGAGGCTCCATCAGTACGTTAATGTTGTGGTTCTCACACATTGTCACACGCTTATTCAGAAGATTAAAGAGAGTAAAACAAATTATTTAGATCAGTGAAGTTATAAGTAACACTCACTGCTCATTAAAAACAATGACATATATATTAAAGCCAAAGTATCGTAGAACAAGTACTTTATATTCCTTAAATCGTATCAAATTGGGATAAAAACAAATAGCATATTATTGTTAATTTACTAGGTTGCTATAATAAATAAAAATAAAACATTAGCTTCTAATTCTTTTGGTTCTCTTGGCCGTTGTCTGATATTGACATCAAAATCACCACTTCTAGATCGTAAAAATTAAAACAGAATATTTATCGTTATTGGTTGGGTAGTGAGCACCCTCATTATATATTTATGAGAGCGTTTGATAGAAAAGTGTAATTTATGTAGAAACAGTTAGCATCTAATAATATTATAGTGACCGCTACAACCCTTCAGGCCACCACGCATTCATTCACAGCAAGTTCAAAGGTTGGCAATGCTGGTGGATTAGTACCATGCGCTTCCCGGCTATAAAAGACCACCACGACGACGTCTGGCTCTCTTTTATTTTCTCTACCCCCTGATAAATGTACACTTCCACAGCGCTACCGTACTTCCTTTGCCTAACCTAATATCTTGACCATTATCCGGTCGACCACATATATCATTTAATATCTCAAGAAACAAGTTTATATTATGTCAACCAGTGTTTTCAGTTCCCGTGCGAATTCCTTCCACAAAATAGTAGTGAGTGTTCGGACAAACAATCGCATCGACAGCCACACATCCCGACCGACCGACCAGACGAACATTCCTACAATATTATAATTAATAAGCAAACCGTAAATAAATAAAGAAATATTAATAAAATTACTTTGCTCAACACCGTGTATTAATTAAAGACAACACCCGCTATCTGTACTCACTCCAAGATCGATAATAGTTTCCAACGATAAAAATTAATTAACAATAATTGGATTTCGTCTGCCTCCAGTTCACCTTCGATCAACGGAGACCCCGACCTGTTAAAGCCGTCAGACCCGGGGTACGACGACAAAATCTTTCGATTTAAGACGGGCTGTCGTGTACACGCGCTTACACGATCGATATATCGGCAACTCTTCGACGCCAAATTAACTGAATAATTCGGTTATTATATCAAACACTCAATTATCGGACGACAAGCTCGTAAACCTGTGACTTCTCCGTGTGGAACAGAAATGGATGTGAGAGAGAGATATAATGGCTTTATTGGGTACGTTGTCGTTTAACGATCCGATCCTTTGCAGCATTACCAGTTAGAATACAGTATACTGCGATATATGTCATTAGCGTTCTACATACCCGAGCTATTCGCTATGGAAATGATGGTTATTGTATGCGGAAACGGGTTTCAACGACGTCTAGAATTATTAAAATCACCTTAAAATCTAGGATAATTTGTAATGTGTTAGTAGTTAGAAATGAAAGGGTAGTTACGTTTTCTAATTCATATTTTTCAGTACCAGCCAGTGGGAAGTTTTGTGTTTCTTGTTTCATTATTTCCTGTAATTGTTTTTCCTTTTCAATTTTCTCGATTTGCTCTTTTAATAATTCGTTTTCTCGCGTGAGCTCGTTGTTGCGGCAATGTATTTTCTGTATTAGTGCGCGTAGCTCTGGGACATCCTTGTTCACGTCCTGGAAGGCCTTTTTTATGGCACAGGTAGCCGTTTCGAAAGTTGTAATTTAGATTATAAGTTGTACAGCAGATCATTTACTGAAGCGATCTTTTGCAGGTCAGGATAGTTATATTCTATAACGGAAATCATATAATAATACTTATTGCCCACGGATTATTGAAGTTCTAAGGGATTAATTAAAAAAATCCAGTCCAGCCAATTCCATTTCTTCAAATTATTTTTATCCCTTAGGTTTTGTTTATCATTTAAAACACTATAATCTCTTTTCAATAGCCAAAACCAAAATTGATAATTGATATACGAGTACCATTATGGTAAATATATAAAACTGCATGATGGAGTTTGACAGTAGATATTTTCAAATCAGTTAACCATAACTCGAAATTATAGTTTTGAGCTCTTCATGATTATTCTCTGCCTGTCTGTATATGTAGAGTAACTCAATAACAATAAAAACGATTTTCCGAGATATAAATATTGTAATTTTCTAAATATGACAATATGAGCAATTTAACTAATTTATCTCGCCGACATCCTGAAGAAATATTTTCCACATCCATGGAAGATTAAAATTAATTTACGTCGTTTAATAGTTTTTTCTGTACTGATATTTCGCATTGTCGCCAATCGGTGATTAAAATACATGCACCTAATATATCAACACTATATACTAGGCGGTTCAAAGTAAAGATAAATAATAAAACGCCCTAAAAATAACACACAAACGCCTGAAACAAAGTACTTTATCCGTACGTTAATCCATCTTCTTAGACCGCCGCGGGTATGGATTCAACAGACTGGTTCAACGCAATATCCCCTTAGAACCCATCACGAGTGTGATTCGAAGTGTTAGTGCGAGGTACTGTGAAAGACTATTAGTGCATCCCAATGCAATCGCCAAACAGTTAAATGTGCGTGATGACAGTGTAGTGCGTAGGCTCAAACGCAAAATACTATACAAGCTGATTAATAGACACATAGAGTGAGATTTAATAATCTCTAGAATAAGTTATAATAGGCTTTAAAAAAAGTTAGTATAGTATCTAATATAAGATTTAAATTATAAGTTGTACAGCAGATCATTTAGTGAAGCGATCTTCTGTAGTTCAGGTTAGTTATAGTGTATAAAGGAAATCATATAATAATACTTATTGCCCACGGATTATTGAAGTTCTAAGGGATCAATTTAAAAAATCCAGTCCAGCCAATTCAATTTCTTCAAATTATTTTGTATCCCTTAGGTTTTGTTTATCATTTAAATCACCATAATCACTTTTCAATAGCAAAAACGAAAATTGATAAATGAGATACGAGTACCATCATGGTAAATATAAAAAACTGCATGATGGAGTTTGACAGCAGATATTTTTAAATCAGTTAACCATAAGTCGAAATTATAGTTTTGAGCTCTTCATGATTATTCTCTGCCTGTCTGTTTATATAGAGTACCTCAATAACAATAAAAACGCTCTTTCGAGATATACATATTGTAATTCTCTAAATATGACAATATGAGCAATTTAACTAATTTATCTCGCCGACATCCTGAAGAAATATTTTCCACATCCATGGAAGATTAAAATTAATTTACGTCGTTTAATAGTTTTTTCTGTACTGATATTTCGCATTGTCGCCAATCGGTGATTAAAATACATGCACCTAATATATCAACACTATATACTAGGAGGTACAAAGTAAAGATAAATAATAAAACGCCCTAAAAATAACACACAAACGCCTGAAACAAAGTACTTTATCCGTACGTTAATCCATCTTCTTAGACCGCCGCGGGTATGGATTCAACAAACTGATTCAACGCAATATCACCTTAGAACCCATCACGAGTGTGATTCGAAGTGTTAGTGCGAGGTACTGTGAAAGACTATTAGTACATCCCAATGCAATCGCCAAACAGTTAAATGTGCGTGATGACAGTGTAGTGCGTAGGCTCGAACGCAAAATACCATACAAGCTGATTAATAGACACATAGAGTGAGATTTAATAATTTTTAGAATAAGTTAGGATAGGCTTTAAAAAAAGCTAGTATAGTATCTAAAATAAGGTTTAGATTATAAGTTGTATAGCAGATCATTTACTGAAGCGATCTTCTGCAGGTCAGGATAGTTATATTCTATAACGGAAATCATACACTAATACTTATTGCCCACGGATTATTGAAGTTCTAAGGGATTAATTAAAAAAATCAAGTCCAGCCAATTCAATTTCTTCAAATTATTTTTTTATCCCTTAGATTTTGTTTATAATTTAAATCACTATAATCTCTTTTCAATAGCAAAAACGAAAATTGATAATTGAGATACGAGTACCATCATCGTAATTATATAAAACTGCATGATGGAGTTTGACAACAGATATTTTCAAATCAGTTAACCATAACTCGAAATTATTGTTTTGAGCTCTTCATGATTATTCTCTGCCTGTCTGTATATATAGAGTAACTCAATAACAATGAAAACGGTCTTCTGAGATACAAATATTGTAATTTTCTAAATACGACAATATGAGCAATTTAACTAATTTATCTCGCCGACATCCTGAACAAATATTTTCCACATCCATGGAAGTTTAAAATTAATTTACGTCGTTTAATAGTTTTTTCTGTACTGATACTTCGCATTGTCGCCAATCCGTGGTTAAAATACATGCACCTAATACATAAACACTATATACTAGGAGGTACAAAGTAAAGATAAATAATAAAACGCCGTAAAAATGACACGCAAACGCCTGAAACAAAGTACTTTTTCCGTACGTTAATCCATCTTCTTAGACCGCCGCGGGTATGGATTCAACAAACTGATTCAACGCAATATCCCCTTAGAACCCATCACGAGTGTGATTCGAAGTGTTAGTGCGAGGTACTGTGAAAGACTATTAGTGCATCCCAATGCAATCGCCAAACAGTTAAATGTGCGTGATGAACAGTGTAGTGCGTAGGCTAAAACGCAAAATACCATACAAGCTGATCAATAGACACATAGAGTGAGATTTAATAATCTCTAGAATAAGTTAGGATAGGCTTTAAAAAAAGTTAGTATAGTATCTAATATAAGATTTAAATTATAAGTTGTACAGCAGGTCATTTACTGAAGCGATCTTCTGCAGGTCAGGATAGTTATATTGTATAACGGAAATCATATAATAATACTTATTTCCCGCGGATTATTGAAGTTCTAAAGGATTAATTAAAAAAATCAAGTCCAGCCAATTCAATTTCTTCAAATTATTTTTTATCCCTTAGGTTTTGTTTATCATTTAAATCACTATGATCTCTTTTCAATACCCAAAACCAAAATTGATAATTGAGATACGAGTACCATCATGGTAAATATATAAAACTGCATGATGAAGTTTAACAGCAGATATTTTTAAATCAGTTAACCATAAGTCGAAATTATAGTTTTGAGCTCTTCATGATTATTCTCTGTCTGTCTGTATATATAGAGTAACTCAATAACAAAAAAAAACGGTCTTTCGAGATATAAATATTGTAATTTTCTAAATATGACAATATGAGCAATTTAACTAATTTATCTCGCCGACATCCTGAACAAATATTTTCCACATCCATGGAAGTTTAAAATTAATTTACGTCGTTTAAAAGTTTTGTCTGTATTGATACTTCGCATTTTCGCCAATCGGTGATTAAAATACATGCACCTAATACATCAACACTATATACTAGGAGGTACAATGTAAAGATAAATAATAAAACGCCCTAAAAATGACACACAAACGTCAGAAACAAAGCACTTTATCCGTACGTTAATCCATCTTCTTAGACCGCCGCGGATATGAGCTGTTTTCCTCATAAATAAACTCTGCCAAATGGAAGCGAACGAACGAAAAAAAAAAGAAGAAGAAACCGAATCCGAGCTGCACCAATAAATTTAAAGCATCCATCAATCAACGCTCCGCGTTTGCGGCTTCAAATCGAAATATATTGTACGGAAGATTAAGCCTGATTGTTGTTAAAGACCGAGTCTAAAACATTTTCAGTGTTACTCTGAAATATTTTCAATATATCGCATAAAAGAATGGAGATGATAACGTCCCAGAAATAAAAGCAAAGATAAAATGTTATAGGAAGGGCGTGTGTCATGGAAATATTCGATTGATAAAATAAAATAATGGCATAAATGGATTCGACATGAACTTTAAGTAATTTAGTTGAATTTTTAAAATTTCTTTCGAAAATTTTCAACCCTTTATGGGAAGGAGTCTGAAATGACTATAGATTTGCGGATCATTTTCTAGCTCAAACAATAAAAGATAGCAACTATCCAAGATCTATTCAAAACATTTTTATATTTATATAAGCAAGCATATGATTTACATTTATTTACTGTAGGAACATAGACGCTTTAAAATTAAAAACATTGCGGAACGAACTGTAAAGATAACATTTCCTATTGAATTTTGTTAATTTTCTCCGTATATTATAGAATATACAGTATCGTATTAGTACGGAATATTCAAAGTTATTTTAGTAATGCGTAATGGATATTTGTGACGTCGAAATATTGCAATGTTGCCGCATTAGCTCTGAATTTTAATTCAGTTAGGCTTTGACATGCAGGAAAATTCTAACTAAATAATTTATCAAATATAATTTATTTTAAGTTTATAGTACATTTAATACATATATTATCGAAAACTTAATCAAAGTTATTAAAACTTCAATTAAGAACACAGGCATAATAGTTTGTAGGTTAGATTTGTTTTGTTTATATTGAACTCTTTTCCATGTCACCCATGAGGTAGAGTTTTTTGGCGCTTTTTTTTAAATAGCGGTATTCCCCTGGAGGCCTAATCCACCTAATTAGCATTTGTATATGTGAGAAACGTATTTTACTTTCATTCTAGAGCATATTTACCTTTTTACGTTTGGTACTTTTTTCCTTCGATGGTGTGTTTACTTGTCAAGTCATCTTGGTATCACTGTATATTTTACTTCTTCTGCTACTATCTGTGTACACCATTCTTCATAAAATTAATCACCGAATTCTGTCTAATTCACTTACCATATTTACAAAGCAGTTAGTATTAGTTCTCACCTCATACGTTCTAACCTAATGCTCATGTTTAATTTTAAAACATTACAATCATGTCTGTGCACAAAAACCTTTCGTGCCCTTCAATATCATTTTCTACACTAATATTCAATTAACAATATGCATACCTTTAGTTGTTTCCATTCTCATCACTTTGTCTCGAGAATTTCCAGAATTGCACATCATTACACATATCCTGAAAGTTTTCTTCAGTTATTTTCACTTTCCGACTCACTGTCCAATTCAATCACTAAACTGTTAATTTCTATATGTAAACATGTTCACGATTCCACCATTCATCAATTACTTCATCTCTACGTCTTAACGAATTTATCCAACTCGAAGGTGTTATGGTGGACAATGACAATTCCTTCCACATATCCAAACCGTTTTTAATGGAATATCCTTTTAGACCTGTAATATATCTGTAATTAATTATTAATAAATATAACTAACAAAACCTAATCGAATGCTATTGTAACTTTTACCTTTTTCCATTAATTTTTGTTTTCTTTGCACTATTTTTGTTACTGTCTTGCCATGTGTGTCACAATGAATCATTTTGAAATATTCAAGTTTCATCAAGATACACAAATTCAAAGAGTTTATCTTCATTGCACTTATTGTATGCCTTTAAAAATTAAATTCTTTTTAAGGCAATATCTGGAAGTTTCATTAGACCTCTTCGAGGGTTATCTTTACACCATTTAAACCATATCCAAACCATCCCTCAAAATATTGCATATTTCTAAATATTTTATGTATACTTTTCAGACCGACAATTTCCTCGAAAATAATTTTATTAAATTATGTTTATGTTGATAAAATAGTTTGTGTACTTACTGGTTTTACCCATTTGGTATATTTGGTCTCGAATAGAGCCAATATCAAGATGGTCAAGATTCACCACACATTTTGTATATAGACGGGTTTTCTTGAGTGAATCTGGAGTATTATACTTCATTTTGAAAGCGATGTTATTTACAGTACCCACACTAATATTTAGAGCTTCAGCAACCCCCTAAATAACATTTTCAATAATATTTTAGGGACTTATATTATTTAATATAATCAATAACTACTTCTTTAAAGGAAATTATAGGCAAAAGAGAGTCTCCAATAACTCGTTGCTTTTAGAAATATTTTATTAAAGCCACAAGAAATTTGTGATGCTGATTATCTATTGTTTTTGGTATTTTCAAACGAAATGATGTCTATATGACAATATCCGTAATATATACGGAGCGATTTAAAATTTGTCAAAATAATCAAGGCGCGATTTAAAATTTGTCAAAATAATCAAGGCGCTAAAGTAACGTTTGTCGGTCTGTAATTTGTAGTAATTATAATAATAATATATATATTTTAAATAATTTTGCATACGTCTGACGGCGGCCGGTATGCAAAATTCTTTAATCCAATAGTGTTTAGAGGTTTTAACCTAAATTATTGTGGCTGTATAATTAAGTGTAGTTTTCAGATACTATAATGTTACTGCAAATTATATTTGATAACTTTTTAACTTAATTTGATAACTTATTAACAAATATCTACGGTGTTTAACTTCATACCCGAATAACCTGAAATTATCCTTTAATAATATGGCACATAATCGATATTTCTTAATAAAACCGAACGCAAACTATTTTAGTTACCCCAATATAAAGTTTTACAGTAAACTCGGTTGAAATTTCATAAATTAACAAACTACGTAATGAACAAAGATTTTAATAACATTAATGCTTGTCGTGGCCCTAAATTACAAAGCACTTGTAAACTGTAACGTTGAACGTGAGTGGTATTCTGAGAGTATAACCTTGTTTTAATCTTAGACGTTAATAAATAAGAAAGTGCTTTACGGATTTGATATTTTCGGGGATTATGTTTTGAAGCGGGAATATCTATAAAATAGTAAAAAGCTCGAGTGACTTGAGTGAAACAGAATTCGTTATGAATATATATTTTTTATGTATGTAATATTTTAATGCGTGTTGGATACGTACGAATGGGTATTATTACTTTTTTCTATAAATTCATAGATGATCTCAGGTGTTAAAATCGTTCTTTCACATTAATTTATTAATGATATTTATCGTCAAAAAATGCTACAATACGAGGATGACAAGTGCTTAGCCTCACCGTCCGATAACGCCATTATCAAAAGAAATGTAGCGACCGCTACGACCGTTTAGGCCAACACGTATTCACATACATTAACTTCAAAAGTTGGCAACGCTGGTGGATTGGTACCATGCGGCTCCCGGCTATAAAAGACCACCACGCCGAAGTCTCGCTCTCTCAATCAGCAGCAGGCAGAGCTACTAACACAAGCAGCTTTTTTTCTTTTACCAGATTCACCAGCTAGAACCAAATGGTATTTTGCTGATGTCGCTTCGGGTTCGGGATAGTGAAGTGTCTTGAGAGCGACAGAGACCCTAGGTTACGACTGGGACTGTCGTGGTTTGTTCACTACTAGGGTTTGTGGATGGGTAGGGATTTTAACAAGGTGTTGTCGGGTTCTAAGGTCCTATGGAGAACCTGACAACTGAGCATTTTTATCAAATTTTTCACAAACGGGATGCCTGATTCGAGGGGTGTATTGAAGTTCCTCATAAACCATGGGGCTTTGAGTAACACGCTGACTTTTATGGATTGGAACACTTGTAGTAGTTCAAGTTGTCTCTCCAAAACATACTTGTATCACACCTGTGCTCCGTTGAGGCAGACGTAATAGCATTTTATACAGCGTCGCTTTCTGTGGGATTGGAAGTTTGCCTTTCTGCAGAGTAGTGGAAATAGTAGGTTGTAGATGCTATTTCCTTTGCAAATGGCATGTTGTATTTGGGCTGACCATTGCAATATGCGGTCGAACTGGAGACCAAGGTATGAAACTTTCTGGAGCCATGGGATAGGGACTTTATCAATTTGGAGGCGATAGACACGGAACTCCTTCTTGAGGTGGAGCAGAATAGCCTGAGTTTTGCTCGATAGCCTGAGTTTTGCTCGAGTTTATACAGATAAACCTACAGAGCCGTCAGAATTTGTACCACGCTATCAGTTGGTTCAGCTGTACTTGAAGTCTGTTACAGACAGCGTCAAGGCAGTAACCGGTTGTGAAGAAAGCGGTATCATCTGCATAAAATGCCGTGTGGTAAGTTTGTAGAGCGGGAAATCAGCCATATAAAGGTTGAGTAAGGCTGGAGCTAGTAAAGCACCTTACGGGACACCTGAGGAAATCTGTTTATGAGAGGAGACTGCGTCACCGATCCTCACCTGAAAGGACCTACCGTTCATGTATGAATCTATCAGGGAGATTAGGTTCAAGTACTTTTTCTTTTCTCTACCCCCTTGTAACTGTACCACTTCCGCAGCGCTACCGTACTTTCTTTACCTAACCTAATATCCTGTTCAATCTCCCGTCGACCACATGTGTCATTCAATATCGAAATAAACAAGTTTTTATACAACTAGTGTTTTCAGTTCGGTGCGAATTCGTCAACAAAATTGTAGTGAATGTTCGGACAAACAGTCGCATCGACAGTCACACATTCCGACCGACCAGACGAATATTCCTGCAAGGAAACTATTACTATCGTATAGTACATTCTCGTAGACGGCTACTGTCGAAATTTCAGACGGATGGGACTCGTAGTTTTGGTTTGACCACCTGTAGGAGCGGTTGTGTCTACTGATTATAGAAAAATGGAAAAAGAGCAACATCGGTTGGTAATATGATTCGATTCTTGTTTTCGGAAGGGAAATCACGCGGCGAAATCAAAGACCGCTTAGACGCTATGTATGGTAATTCATCTACTGCGATGGTAACAATTAAAAATTGGTTTAACGAGTTTCAGTGTGGTCGTACCTCGGTTTTTGATTTGCTATGTCCACATGCCCAAAAATGGAGAATAATATAATATACCGTGATAACACGTTTCATGACCATGGAAACATGGATCCACTGGTATACACCAGAGACCAAGGAACACGCGAAATAGGACTTCTCCCGGCAAACGTACTTAAATAATATAAATATCGTTGATCAAAATACATGGTATTTATGGTAGCTATTTTAATTTTTGTGTATTAATATTAATTTTTATAGTTAAGTTTCGTACAAGTGACATAGCGAAAAAAACTGCTTCAAAAACAATTTTACTGTCAAATATTGAAAAAAAAAACTATTACAAAGTGTGTTAAACACATTTATATATTTTTTAAATGTAATTAGTAAGCTGCGGGTTTTAACTATTATGATTCCTGTAAATGGGCCAAAAATTTTAAAAAGAAATTTGGAATTCTTAATTATTTCTATTGATGTTCATTGAATCTTTCGGCAAAAATTGAGAAAATTTGGTAGGGAAGTTTTATGCATACGTCGTATATTTCGAACCATACCTGTTATAGGTAAGTAGTAATGGTAGCTGTTATTTAGGTGTCGTTTGCCTTTATCTTAAAGACGAAGCTATTTATAAATTTTGACGGAGTTTTAGTGATATCAGACAACTTGTCGATGGATCAATTTTTTTTTTAAATTGCATCATTTGATGATGCTACATAATCAAATCAATAGATTCTTCAAGTTTAAGAATCCTACCAAATTAGTGGTTTACATCCATATCCATTTGTGAAGTTTAGCCCATGCTTTTTTCCAGTAGCTTCTTTATCTAGTATCCAACCTTATGTAAATTTCTCAAAATTATTAGCAGATCGACGTTTAGTGATATCGAAAGATATTTGAACGTTTGTTTAAAATTTTAGTGATATATCTAAAGGCGATGACATTATAATTTTGCTTTGCAATAAAATATAACACAACCACCTGGTATTATTATTCAAAGATTAGCATTTTGGACAATCATTTGATAAAAGTAAAAGAGTGAATAATTAAAAGAGCCGCTATAAATTTTTTCAGTCGTGATTTTATTTCTGAAGGCCTAACATTTTTATAGCTTGATATCTACATACAACAACTTAGGCTTTCTTTGGATGTTTGCTGTAAGAAACTACGAACTGTTTTTTATAAACCTAATCCAAACTTACTGTTAAGGGATGAGCCTGTTCGGGTCACTGATTATTATAAAAGTTTTTCCAAAAGCCACTTAGGTTCGGTGTTTTATTCAAGAATTAAAAAGAAGCTAGAATAACAAAAATAAAAAGCTATAGACTTTGTAATGTTACAAATTAAAAATGTTAATATATTTGAAGAAGAATAAAACTGATTTTTTTCTAGCTATTTTAGAAAAGGTAAATGATAGACTGTCTGGAAAAGCACAAGGAAAATTAAAGTAATGCCAAAATGCTAAATATAAATTAATATTGATGTTTACATGGTTTCATAGGATTTTACAATATACAGTTTTGCTACAGTGAATAATAGCAACATTTTAAAATAATATAATTATATTATATATTATTATGTTAGCGTTTTACAAAACATGGTGCCAGAAAAAATAATAATTTGGAAATTGTTATGTCAAGGCAAAACATTGGTCTATGATTCCTTATTATTATACACAACGTAATATATATATATATATATATATATATATATATATATATATATATATATATATATATATATATATATATATATATATACTAAATGCAAACGGTGGTCATATTATTGGTAAGAATGTTTGCGGAATGATTCTAGACGTTTAAATCAGGTTATTTTGCTGTTTGGAAGGCAAACAGACTCATGTACAAGCAAAGAGTTATTGGACAAAGACTATCATTGGTTAGTTTAAATTACCACTACAGGGACCTATGAAGAAAATATTTTATTAGGACAATATTTCATTGGTTGAGGATTGCACACGCACAACTTGACCAATCTCTGACGATATTATAAACACTAATTAAATGTAAATATAACAAAAGTTGACGGAAAAAGGTTAACGTTGGAATAATTATCGATTAAGTTTTGTTAGTCATAACATTTATTAATAATTAATTGCTATATAGTTCCTCATGCTGGAAACAGGAATTTTTCCAGGTGCAGAATTAGTGCTTTCCTCTAAATCCAAGGGTGACTATCATCAGCTCAATCTCAGTTAAATCAGCTTTTAAAGAACTTGGATGAATCATCAGTTATTATTGTGTACAATGCACCATATCTATCTATCATCCCAACAAGTGCATCAACAAAGGCTGCTATTAAGGAATGGCTTAAAGTACCTAAAATAATTCTCGAGAAAGTCACGTTAAAGAATGAACTATTTAAAATTGTTACTCGGTAAATATATACGAAATATTTAATTGCATTTGCTGAGAAAAGACAAATGGTAGATCAGATTACTGAACGTGACAGCATCAGAGTATTATGTCTTCCTATCACTGTATATTTAAACCAATTGAGTTGATATGGAGTATTGCAACAGACATCAAACCAGGACTGTCTGGATTTATGGAAAGGGGCATTGTCGTAAATAACTCCTTCGGTTTGTGTAAGCTCGATCAGATACATAGAAGAAGAAATTGACAAATTGTCAATTGATTAGTATGTCACAATTGATTAGTGTTTCTGAAAGTTACAGTGATTGAATACAATTTAATTAATGTTGGTTTATGAATAAATGCTGACAATTATCAAGACAGGGTGAAGAAAGAGGAAACAAGTCAAGGTCAGTATACAGTTAATATAATTTAATTGTAGGAAAATGTATTATAGAGTGTGAATGCTTTATTAGCATGTGTGTTACTGCTCAGAATATATATGAACATTTGGTTAACATGTAAGAGGAGAGAAATAATACTAACTGTTTTGTAGATATGGCAAATGCATTAAGGAGAATGCAGTGATTAAATGTAGTTTTATTAAGAAAGTTGTATATAAGTAGTAACAGGACAAACTGAGGAGAAATATAGAAATATCATAATGACTTTACAAGGATATATTGCAGCGAAAGAAAGACGAACTAATCGTAAAACATAAATATGCTCTCTAATGAAAGTAAAATATATTACTCAGCTATATAATTGTTAATTAGGTATATTAGGCCTTCGAGGGATACCACCACATAAACGCGCCTAGAACCCTACCTAATCTAGTGTGGAAAAAAGTTCAGTGTATATATAATAAAACAACCCTAACCTATTATAATTTTATATATAGGCTTTATAATTAATTGTAGTTAAAAATGTAGTAAAACTCAAAGTTACTGCGGCAACATTGCGACGTTTTAACAGGTCTCCCGTGTCACTACTGTTTTGAATAGACTATATGTATCAAATCATAACATTTCATGCCTAGTGACATGTGTTAGGAAAACCAGTAATAACTTTCCGGTACATCACCTGTTTGATGCATTCTATTTCTCCTCACTATGGAGTAATTGTTTCATGTTTGATCGATTAGTATGATTAGTATTGTTTAATTTAAAACAAAATTAAATTCGAGGACATTGCGTGCAGTATCTTAAATTAGCAATCAAATAATAAAGATGTAAGAAACTGCAGACATAAAAGAAGATAATCCCACAACGACTATCTGGAAAATATAATAATGAAATAAAAGGCAACGCAACAAATCCGAGCGAAATAAAAAAAATTAATCCAATAAACCGCAAAACGGATTTAGGTGATAATATTCGCGGGCCCATATTTCAATAAATAAAAAAAGTGGGTCAGAAAGTGTGCGAAAACAGACAGAAGTTTTGCGTAACTGCGAATATAAACAAGCCTATAATTTAGAAATATGAGTCGAGGGGTATGGGGCACGGGAGATTTTTATATAAAATCCCTGTCGGTGGCGCTTTTGTTGGAGCTCGGCATCGCCGTGACGGACCACATGAAAAATTAGCCTAATATCCATAAAATTTGAATATGCTTTAATAATGGTTACGTGTCCCTAATGTTGAAGAATTTGGGTAATTTTCATCTAAATCAAACGGGGCTGTATCAATTTTCAGGTGGAACATTCAGGACTTATCAACAAAATCGCCATTAAAATATTTCAACTAGGTCCTGTCAAATAAAAGACAATTTTTATTTATAGAATATTATAAAACAAACATATTTTCGCGTTCAAAAATTAAAGGAAAACGTTATTATTGTTAAAAGGACGAGCGAAACAGATTAATATTACATCAACCCTCTTGGACGGATGGATGTTAAAATTCGCGACAAGACCCCTTATTTTAAGAACAAAAATGTTATTTCTCACCAAAACAGCGTTTCTCGGGTATGATTACCTTGGCTATCCCTCCTATTCTCCAGATTTGGCATCGTCAGACTTTTTTGATTTTTTCATCTGTTCCAAAATTTGAAGAAATTTGTTTAATTGTACTGTTTCTTATTTAATATATATTCAAGGTGATAGGGCCGTAAATGAACAGTTGCAAGGAAGATTATGTAGAATCACTGAAAATTACAGGCACAGAACATTTCGTCTTACAGATAACTTCTGAGATGAATTATAATTTGGTACCTTACCAGCTCATATAGCGAGTTCAGTTGATAAAAACGCTAGGTGGGCAAAAGTAGATTAAACATAATTTTTACACAAAAAGAAATGTTTTTATCGACCACTTGTAGAATCTTGTTTTTTATTTTTACCGATTTTTTGGAGCCAACAATACTATACTAAATTATATTTGTCCTTTTGTTGGTGGAAGGAGTTGTCTAAAATGTGGAAATTTTATCACTTATTACATTTTTGCTTGAATCTATATAACATTATTTCAATTGGAAACATATCGTATGAGTTCAAATTTATAGAAACTGTTGCTCGTTGCCTTAACAAGCCTCCGTTGCATTTTAAAAGCATTTTACTCGGCTGACTTTTCAGGTATACCGAATTATAATCTATAATACACATCAAATAAACAGTTTTCAACAAACAGCAAACAACAACCTTTCAGCAGTAGATTTCAATGAATTACACTGAAAAAGTAAAACTACTATTAAATTGTGTTTCAATGACTCTTAATTTAATCTTTTTGAAACTGAAGAAGTATCAAATACCTCCTTGTTTATATTTTAACTAAAATTTAGAAGACCACGAAAATTTAAGTTAAGTGAGGTTGGATTTTGAGAACAGGGTAAAAATTGTCCAAGGGTCTAAAATGAGTTCATACTAGGATTATTCGTATCTGTAGGTGATATGAACATGAACACTATGTAATTTTGTTTCATTTAGGATTTAATTGTTATATTAGGGGATACTAAAAATTGATCTGAGTGATAACAGGGTTCTGTTGGAAAACGTCTTTCCTATAGATCTAATTTGTGTCGTATTTTGTGCTATTGCTTTATGGATAATCACAATTATAAAGAATCACAAACATAAATTAACAAGCATGCTCTACCAGGATTCAACACACGATTATTATATCAGCAGAACGACCATCCTGTCGCCAAAACTACCGTATAACAATTATAGTTTTTTGTATAGGAAGTTTTTTCTTATTTTTGGTTTTTAAATGATATTCAAAATTCAAATTTTTTCCTGCAGTTCAACCGAAATTAAACGTTTCAAGGAAGAGTTTATTAGCTTCAACTATTTAAATTTAAATGTTTTGCAAAAAGTTAATATTAATACACATATTAAAATAAGATTGTAATAAAATATGTACGATTATTTTTAATTACTTTTAGCGGTTTCACAATCTGCCCAATAGGCAATAAGTACTTCTTATGTTTATATTATACTAAATAATGAGCGATCTCCTGTATAAAATACTATTTTAGTTAATTATTCATATTCAAAAGTTTATTCTAAAGTCCATATATATCCAATTATCAGACCAGGTGGTGCTAAACGTTTTACTCTACGCACTTCACTATCACGTCGCATATTTAGCTGATTACCGAGTACATTGGGATGCACTAACACTTTCTCGAAGTACTTCACACAAACACTTTGTATTACACTCGTTATAGACTCTAGAGAAATATCGCGTTATATCACTTCATTTGAAACATAGTACGGAGCATCAACAATGGCACGCAACACTTTATTTTGGAACCGTTGAATGATGGATATATTAGATTTGTTATCGGTACGCCATAGTAGGATTTCATATGACCAAATAGGCTTCAGTATAACTCATACAGCAATACCTTGTTATCTAATAATAAGTTAGATGTTCGCCCGATGTATAGGCTCATAAATACGATATAATTTAAGTCCAAGTTGTTTTCCATTAGAGAGTATGTAACTATTCCTAGTTAGCCATCGATCTAAAGCATACCGAAATATGTAACATCCTCTGTTTGGGGGAGTTGACAATGATTGATATTCACTGTTTTTCACTGGAAAAATTTATATGGTTGGATTTTGTTTCATTGGCTTTAATGCGCCATCTGTTCAACCACAGTTGTATTTGCTCCAGGTGGGCTTTTAGGTTCATTGATGCTGTGACTGGATCTTCATGATATGCTAAGATTGCTGTGTCGTCTACGTATGTTGCCCCAGTAGTTATTTTTGTTGTGAGTAGATCGGCTGTATATAAAAGATTTAATATTGTAAGTACACTACCTTGTGGAACTCCTAAATATATTGAATGTAATTCGGTATGTTCATCGTCTTATTTTACAGTAAAATGTCTATCAGTGAAATACGATTTTAGAAACTGGAACTGATATACGTTTATTTAATATCGAAATTTAAGGGGTTTTCAAACTAAGAATGAAGTAAAGCGAAGCTTAAGTAAGAAAAATAAAAGTAAGCCAAACAGTTACTAAGCCAATTCGAAAACAGTAGTTTTGGGAAAAGGTCTCGTCAGAAAATCACCTGTATCTCTGAAAATAGTTTAAATTTAAAAAATTTTATGCTAAAGAGGACGTATTCTTCAAAGGTTACGTTTAAAAGATATGAAAAAACTCAAACTCGGGCTATTATCGATATCAAAACCTTAATGTTTTTTATTTTCTACTTCATATACTGTCTGATAATTTATGCGAGTTACTGCAAATGCCTATAAATTTAATTGACGCTTGTAGTGATAGCATAAATGCAAAAAAGTAATAATTTAATTTATGAATTATTTTATTAATGCATTTATTTAATAAAATAATAAAAAGTAGAATCGATTATCATAAGGAATTGTTAAATACGGGTAGTAATACTGAACACTATAAAAGCAAATCACGGAGAACGATGACAAATACTATATGCAGAAACCTCCCAAAACATACGGAAACAAACTAAACCGACGACCTAAAGAGCAAATGTACAGGCGGACAATTTGCCCACATACAAATTGCAGTTTGAATCGTTTTCTTTGGCGTTCGCACGTGCATCGTTTGTTTTCGCCACTGAGCACATCCATTATCATCATGTTTAACAAAATATTCAACGACTGCGTGACTGCGGTCCTACCACTGCAATTACTTTCAGTCAAATTTGCCAGCGAAGCGTTTAATTACAACCTAAATTGTTTATACCGCTTTTAATTTGATATAAAGTTACGACTACGTCTGTTCGAATACTGAAATTATATATTTAGTCTGAAGTGTTTATGTAAAGTTATTGGGCTTTTTAAAGAATCAATTAATTCCTCATCTCAAACAGTTACCTTGGATGAATCTTTTTTTTATAACGTCTTTATTAGATATGCTTAGTACAAACTTAATTATAATATAATTTATTACTTCATTTCATTTGTACTTGGATTAATTCACAAGCAATACGAGTATTCCTCAATTATAAAATTATAATAACTTTAGCTATAGTTTACACTAAAGGTATACACTTTGTATAAGTTTGTATGGTTTGGTGCGCTTCAATCTTCTAATATGCTGCGCGTTGTCTGGTAGTTGTATTTCATCAACGTTACTATGATTTAGTAATCGTGTTTTAAGGCGAAATCTTGGAAAACTTAGCAAATCCATTTGATTTCCGGGTCATCGTGCAGTTCTTCGTTGGTTACGTAACGATGGGCATTGGTATTTAATATAACAATTTTGTTTTGAGAGCGTTGGTTAGCTAGTTGATTTGTTGTTTTATTTTGGTTTTAATGTGTTTTGCTTTTTGTCTGACATGATATTTCCAATTTAATCTATCCTCAAGATGAATGCCGAGGTATTCGAGAATAAGCTAGAATCTGCTTGAGGAAGCGGGCATTCATTGAGCGATATAATATATAATAAGTTTTTATTATTTAGCCGCAATGCAAAATTAACATGAACAGATTTGAAGTTATTAACTAAAATTTTCCAATCTTTCGTCCATTTGTAGATTTTTTGACTACCATTTGTACTTTTTCTACACACCTAGGCAGAGGTATGTCGTTTGCCATAATAATTGTGTCGTCAGCAAAGGTTCCAAGTAGTGTTTCTTTTGTTGTTGGGACAAGACACCGAGACCTTCGGATTTTAACTGTTATAGATGTGTGGCGACCTTGAGACATGTCGAATCTTACATTGTGGTATAACAGTCTACAAAATACCCACAAATACAATCCCAGATGTTGAACACGGGCGGAACGCCTGCAGCGCCAACTAGTAAACGATAACGAATATCTGGCAATCCAGAGACGTTTACTTAGGAGATTATTAAATGATATTTTCATTCATTCAGTGCTTGACGAGCGCTCAGTTCAGATGTGCCGCTATCGACTGCCCTCGTCTACAGGTAAACCCAGCGCCGCTTCCTTTCATCTATTGTATTTTGCATTTTTTAAAACACCAATAAATAACGAGGACCCCATGTAAAATACCACCAGTTTCATTTGGTTTTACCTCCATTCACCGAGTCATATATAGAGATTCGCCACAAGACATGAGGAAAAACCCCATTTCCACATAAAAATCGAAGTGCTAGAATTCTTGAATAATACTGATTTAGGACATAAACTAAAGACAATCAAACCGCGTGATCTTGTGAGTTTGATTGGTGTGGGGACGTGGGTCCCCACACCGAGTTTGATTGGGTTGGGATTTGGGTTCCATGGCGGTGAGGTATAATATATATATATATATATATATATATATATATATATATATATATATATATATTGGCCAAACTAGCTACCCTTTCCACCCTTGGCGTCGATAACAAAAGGATGAAATATCCAGGACCCACTATCTGGTACAGTTATGATCTCTATTCTAATAAATATATCTCTCTTAATATTCACGTGTTTATTGTACCGCCCTTGTTGTTTTAATATATATTTCATATTTGCTCTGCTGTAAATATTTAAAGAAGCGTTTTAATATACGTGTGAAACCTGTTTGAGTATTTTCCTTTGCTCTTCATTTCTAACATCAGAAGTGGAATACGTGTTCAAAATCACTGGCGAAGGACGAAGCTGGATGTCCAAATACGCAAGTAGTTTGGGAATAAGCGTATTCGAATAACTTAGGTCTGTTCATCGACAATATATAAGTACAATCTGTCCACCAGAGAAGTGGTACCGAGGAATGTGACATCGACATTCCAAAAGCCTCCTTTTGTAATCCACGGCAAGGGTGTAAAGGGTAGTTAGTTCGACCAAATTGACAGAAACGATATATATTTATATGTAGTTGCTTAGCGCTAACTATGTTGTTGTTCTCGGCTAGTATTTATACCGAACAATCGAGACCCGACTAAGAGAGACGAAGATGAAGCGACCGAGACGCTAAATTAATTTTCCGAAAGGACCTAGACCGAAGTCGTCGAAGCGATTAATTTTTATCCACTTTAACGCGCGTGCAATTCCATTACGACGCAAAATAAAACTTTTACCACGGCCGATTCAAAGTGAATTACAGCTGTTTGGACCGCGCGACTCTTAAATAGCCCCCGTCTTCTCCCGGCCTCCTTCGACCGTCTCCGACGCCCGCCAAATAAGAAAATCTAATTATGGCGCGATTGCAATCGTACAATTTAATTTTTGTTTAATTAAAAACGGGCGCCGACGTCTTGACGCGGCGCGAAAACACAATCAAGGTAATTTCCTGCCCGGTTTTTGCCCGGTTTTATTATCTGAACGCGGGAATAATGGCGGCGGTTTAATTGACGACGACTCGGGCTGCGACATTTGACGGTCTCGCGGTCGTCTTCGGGTCGCTCGCGGAAGAGATTGAAAAATTAATTGTCGGAAATTATTTGCCGCCACTTGAACTAAATAGACGAAGAAAAAAACGAAGTTCTTTGAATAGTGTTAGGGGTCAATGTTGTTTTGGTCTACCTCAAATTATCTATGCTAAAATAGATGAATTATTTTTCTCATCGGAGCTGTGTAATTAGGTGAATGTTGTTGTAACAGGCATGATATTAATAATCAACAATCACCAAAATATTGTACTTATTCCATGATTAATTAATCGATTTAGGTGCCTGATAAAGAACCTTCCTTCCTAATCCGTCACCCTCCTGTATAATAATTGTAATGAAATTTGGTGAATTTCCTTCGAACCCTCCTGGTCCCACTGTATCCTGATCCCAATCCCTGGAAGAAGGGCAAATCCCGGATATCTCTCCCAAGCTACCGTCGTATTTCCCTCGCCGACCATTTGTGTAAGATATTCGAACCTATGATCCTCAAAAGCCTATTTCAGTTCCTGGAAACCCGTTCATTAATATCTGATTTTCATTGTGGGTTTCGCTCTGATGGGTTTAAAGTTAACCATTTAGTGGGCTTAGAGGATGACATATGGAATACTTACTCGGATAGAAAACACCTGCTGGCAATATCATTGGATTTGCATAATGCACTCGACATAGTTAATAGGTTTTTCATCATCAACAATTTACACTGCTTCGGACTGACTGATAATATCCTTGACTTCGTCAAAAATTTTCTCAGCAATAGATCTTTTCGAATACGTACAGAAGGATTTCTCTTCTCCACCTACCCGTCCTCGACTGGAGTCCTTCAGGGTTCAGTTCTAGGTTCCACTTCAACTAAATTATCTCGACTCAAGTCTCACCTACCAATTTTTTGCGGACGACGTACTTACTTATTGCTGGGCAAGTCTCCAAACTTTGGAGAAAAGCTCCTCCAAGGAGCACTAAATCGTCTTTTCGCTGGTCCTCCTCCACCTGATTCATTATCTCTCCTTCAAAGTCCTCTCTAATCCACTTCTGTTGGAGGCGTAACTATACAGGCGTCCATTTCCTCTCTCTTAATAACACTCGAATCGCAATTGTTGATCCTATAAGGTTCTTTGGGTCATTTTCGACTGCCTGCTGCCCTGGAAGCATATCATTAAAAATCTTATATCTCACTGCTTCAGAGACATACAAATGTTGTCTACGTTATCTAAGCGCAAACTCAGAGATCAGTAAACCATATTTAATATATATTCCTCTAAAATTTTTCCCAAGCTAGTCTATGCTCTCTCTTGTTCGCCGCTGCTGCACCAACTTATCTCAAACCCCTTAATGTTAGTCAAAATACCGAAATCAGGATATCGCTGGATGTATTCCGATGCTCCTCTGTAATTATCTTGTACAGTATTACATCCACGCCACCTCTTTCCTACCGTAGGGCTTTTCTTTCACTGAAGTTGGCTGTGATATCACTTGCTCTGCCATCTTCTTTAGATCTAAGGCTGGGGCTGACTTGTTACTTCCCCTCCCAATCCACAACTCCAATTTCCCCCTTGGACTTTCACTAACCCCTTCATAAACACATCATTTTACCATTTTCAAAGATAGAGCTTTACCCTTATCTTATTCGGTCCAAGTTCCATGAACTTCTCCTTTCTTACCCTAGCCTCGCTAGTATATTATCGCGATGGTTCTAAATCTTTCAGTGGCTTGGCAGTACATTTGGAGTACATGGAGGACAACCGGGCATTCCGTTTCAAGTTTCCTAAATAGGGTTCAATATTGAGTGCTGATTTTTTTTGCGATACTCAAAGCTTTAAGCTACATCATAGCAGAATTTTTCAAAGAATAGCTAATCCTTACCCTGATCCCCTGGTCACCAATTCACTGTAAATCGTCTGTACGGTCTATGTGAATGGCTACAAAAAAGCTTTAGTGTGGATCGCTTCTTACATTGGCATATCGGGAATGAGCGCGCGTATACTGTTTCTGACAATTAGATACCTAGAAGATACTTTTTCATTATCATCATAGGAACAATTATAATTTTTCTCCATCGTGCTTGTCTATTTATCAAGATCATATGAGTAGTACTTGAATTTTGTGATTCTTATTTATTTTATCATACTTTGATGATTTTATTGTCGTTATTAATTTTCTGGAATGGTAATTACTTTCAGAGTGGCTACAACTTTTTCCATTCTTCGAAACGCTCATCATGTGACTTCTTCATGTGATTTTCCTTCAGTCCACCTGTTTTTTAAATGCTGTCGTTGAATCCATTTACTCGTATAGATTAATGTCCTAAATGTTTAGTACAAAGTCCGATATTCACTTTTCGATGTAGCAACTTCCAAATCGGGTGCCACACCATTCCAGTACGCTTCCCCTTCTATCTTTAGCTTTTGCTTGACATCTCTATATAATTTCGGGTACTGTTCGAGATCAGATTGTTTTGGTTCATCTAGCATCTGCAAATATTCGTCCGATATCCAGGACTGAGTTTACAGCAACATCGAAAATTCTCAAATTTCCTCTAATGACTTAAAGAATATATTTTTCTCAGTTTAAATATAAATCTTCTTGTTATGAGCTGTCTTTATATACAACGCCACATATGTTATTGGACAGCATTTAAACTATTTATACATAAATTCTATTTGAGAAACATTTAGATGATCGAAATTATTTTGTCTCCAACCAATATATTTCACTCAACCTGACAAACTTTGTTACATTGGTTTGTTCTGGCTACCTCAAGACAAAAGGTCCGCTATCGATCGGGAACCTAACGGTGTGGTCAATTAGTTCCCTAACCAGATTAAATCCGCACGGAAAATTTCAGTAATTACCGGATACGCCGCCAAGGAATTGAGACTCATTCCAAGCTCGATTTGCCGGAATTTATGGTCACCCTTCGCCATTGTCTTCTTGTTTCTTTTAGTAATTGAGGTAGCTCTGATTTAGTTCGTTATTAAAAAACGGAACGGTTTATCTTCTTGTTTATGTTCAATAAATATTGGTTTACGTATTTCGATAGCAGTAACAACAAATAAAAATAAGCTGCCATAAAAATATGTTGTTTTAAAATTACGTATCATTTTTGCCTCAGTGATTAGATCTTGCTAATGAGCGAAATTGACAAAAATAACATTATTTCTATGAACATTTTCCATGAAAGAATTTTTTGAAATATATGGAGAGTCAGAACTTTGAAGGAATTAAGTTTGGCCAATAAATGTTATATTGGAATCAATCGTAACAGGTGCATCATTAGGTGGAATATTCGCAATGCAAATACTGGTATAATACTGGTCTCAGTAAACTCTCCTGTGCGCCACATCATCACAAAACTGGTTCTTTTTTTCAAATTTAACATATTATTGAATTAGTATATATTAGTAATTACGAGTTACAATAATTAGAGTTCCCAAATAGATATGATTTTCATTCAAAATAGCACAATACTTTTTCACTTAAAGAGGGATTTCTTTAACCCGTCAGTACTCGTCTCGGTGGTATATATACTAAAATTGGAAAGATACAGGGAATATTAGCATGGGGCCGGCGCAAGGACCCAAAATCATGAAGAGTTCCTCAAACTAACTCTGAGATCATTGAAAATGAAAGAGGAGATTACTTAGCCAAGAATAGGGGGGGATCACTATTTCCTCTTCAGGAATAGAGACATGAAGCACCACTCTACTAGAATCTTTGGAGATCTAGACCAACTCAGATGGGATCTAACAGATAACAACAAGCTTTGGTAGAGGTAGAAAAAAAGTATTATCAGGGCTTTAACACCACATCAGCAGGTGCAAATTAATCTTATTCTATCGTCTCCAAATTGGTCACTGTAAACGGGCCCATGAGTTTCTCATTAAGGAAAGAAGTCCACCATTGTGCATCGAATGTGCGGTTCTCCATTGTCAACACATACTAATCGAATGCCGAAGATACAACTCGCAAAGAGGGTTGGTAAACCTGAAATAGATACTGTTTCAGAATTAAAAATTGTTTAGATTAAAATTTGATTTAAATTGAGATTCAGCAATTATTTTTTTAAGCATTTTATAATTTCCATATTCTGAATTTGCAAGTACGATAACCTAATATAGTTCTTCTATTATAGGTAGATAACTCATTCAATTTCTTATATTTTCGACCTTTTTTTACGAAACAATCTGTTCATATATGTAATATGTAATGTTATACATAATACACATGTATCATAAGACACATTTTTAAAATATTGTGATATTTAAGTGTTAGTTTATATTGATTTTATTAAATTTTAATTACCATAGATTATTATTAAATCGTATTGCTTTAAATTTAACTGAACAATAAACTAAATATAAAAATTAGCAGATCAGACTCAAAATCAAAAAAATTTACCGTTTAAATATAGGATGTCAAGTTTATCAGCCTCTTGTAATATCTATTTGTCTTATGGAGAACAACTACACGATGACCTCCAGACTAATTGAGTCTACGAAGATATTCATTAGTTCACCTTACAATATGAAATAAGGTTACAAAATAGCAATGGGGAAAGAATATATAGACATCCTACAGCAGTTCATTGAAGCGAACCAAATCACCTAAACTTGTATAGTGTATAAGTGCTTCTCTTAACTCTAGCTTAAATAGACTAATTTAATTTTAATTTGTGAAATATATACTGATATACGTATACCACACTCATATTGCTTGTTTTTTGATGCAAGTTAAACACTACAATAGTTATAAATTATATTGTAGATTAATATTGTTGACATATCTAACATACCAAGTAGGTAGTAAAAAATATTCAATTTAATTTCGCATTACTTTCTAATAATACATTTTTGATGTATACGTTCAATATGTTATACAATGGTATAGCTGAAAATATTTAGGTCGTTGTAAATGACCTATGATATAATATATTATACCATAACCGATATATAATTCATAATCAAACAACACTACTTAGTTCTGTATTCAATTTTTACTTAAATAATATAATACTCGTGATACTACTAGAATAAATACTAATGAAATCGCATCGTTATATATCTAAGAGCTCTCGTGGATGCATGATCAACTCTAACAATGGCGAGAAAAAAGTAACAGAAGAAAATCGTGGACCAAAACCCCATACAAGCCTATATTGGATATATCCGTGGATTTCACATGCATGTTCATCTATAAAACATCGTAATCGATTCGGCTTTTGATGTTTTTGAATAGGCCGCGAACACATGCATATTCCGTGCTCGGCTGTGGTGAAATGGCGTGTTTGCATTCCATATTTTGCATAACTGTGATTGCGTTAACACGTACACGATATTTTGAATAAAACAGCATTCAATTATTTGTTATGTTACCAAGTATCAGGTGTAATATGGTTTATTTTTCGCCGCTCATAGTTACAGTTTAAACGTAATACATTTGCTATCATGACGGGCATGATGACAATAATAAAGAATCATAAAATATTGATTTATAATAATAAAATAGGATAGAAAGATTACTTAAAAATACATATTTTAAAATGAAAGTGTGATTACTAAAATTTTAGTACAAATAAACGCCATGGAACTATGATGTCCCTTGATGTTATCTAGCCATCATTTTATTAAATAAATTATTAATTGATTATTAACGATTAATGATTAATTATTATTAATTTATTATTATTATTGTTTATTATGATTAATTGATGATTAAAAAATTAATGATTAATAACCCATTAAATTATTTCTCAATTATAATAGTCGAAGGATGTATACGCCTGAGTCCAGAACCTCTAATAGATCCAAAAAAAATCTATCTTGGTTAAGTAGTCTTAATACTATATATTTATTCGAAATATTACCCACTTTTTTCTTTAACGTAATGAGGGGGTTCAAGGTAGTTATTAAATTTTAGATTAATTAACTTTAATACATGTTTTAACACTTTAACAAATGTTTTCCTAGATCGAGAATTCGCTTTACTTATGGTACTAATAATAATAATTTATAGATACTAATGAACAAATAGCTTCGTCTCCAAACGTCGTAAAAATCTAAACGCATTATTCCTTACGTCAGGCATACTGAAAATGGCGCCGAAAATAAACAAAGAATAGAGGTACCGTAGTAACGAAGTGCCCTTTTTTTTCTTATTCCAGAATGACTAGCCAGAACCGAATGGTCTTTTGCTAATGTTGTTTCAGATTCGGAATAGTGAAGTGTTTTTTTTTTGCGGGCAACAGAGGCCCTGGGTTACGACTGGAATTGTCGTAGTTGGTTATCTACCGAGGTTTATGGATGGGTAGGGATTTTATAAAGATGTTGTCGTGTTACACTGAACATGTTCTTGAAACACTTCACGAACGGGATGCCTGATTCGAGGTGAGTGGTGACGTTCCATAACCATGGGGCATTGAGTAACGCGCGGACTTTTTTGGATTGGAACACTTGGAGTAGTTGAAGTTGTCTCTCAGGGACGTACCTTTACCTGTGCTCCGAAGAAGCAGACTGGATGGACTAGCATTTTATATAGAATCACTTTCTGGGGGATTGAGAGTTTACTTTTTCTGCCGAGGAGTGGAAATAGAAATACGTACACGCCATTGCCTTTGAAGATAGTGGGCTAGATTTGGGCTGACCATCGGAAACTGTGGTCGAACTGGAGACTGAGTATGATACCTTCTGGAGCCAAGGGATAGGGACTTTTTCGATTTGAAGGCGATAAGCGTGAAACAGCATAACCTGAGTATTGCTCAGGTTAATTTGTAGCCGCCAGAATTTGTACCACACAATCGGCTGGTTCAGGTAGAATTGAAGTCTGTTGCAAATGCCGTTGGGACTGTAACCGGTGGCGAGTGGAGCACCTTGCACGATGCGAGCAACTTGATGAAGGCTTGAGTGTTTGGCACGGAAACCGAATTGTTAGTTCGGGATTATGTAGTGTGAGTCTTTAAAACTGTTTAAAGCGTGTAATATAGTTTTTTCAGCAAGTTTAGAAAGTGGGGAAACTAATCAGGTTGATGGTACTTAACGAAGTGATTCAGTCAGATCCCGTCGCTGCCCTTAGTATTGCGATTAAAGCAAGTAATAAGTTAAAGTAGCGCCTATCTAGGTGTTGGATGTCCCGAAACATTTCCACAAAACTTCTTCTAAAATTAAATTTCTAGTTTCCTGTGTCTACAATATATAGTCGATGATTATAATGCTGTCCAATGACTGTCATGTCTCAATTTTTGTCAGGGTATTAAAATTATCAGGTTATCAGGTATTAAAAATTAATTACAGATCACCCAGATATATATTTTTCAGGTATTCTTTCTACTTTATGTAAACTGTTAATTTTAGTCAACAAAAAATGCACAATACTTAGTTTGCTATTAAATATAAATAATCCTGCCTGCTGGGACTTTATTAAGGACTAAAAATATTTTACGTTACCACTAAACTATTGTTTATACATGAGGCAGGGGAATTTGAATTGAAATAAACCCTAGATATGGTTACATAATAAGCAATAACTTACTTTAGGCATTATATAGATAGGCCATCAGTTTCTGACGTCCCTTGTTAATTGGATTTGAGTGACAATTAGCAAATTGACAATAACAATAATTTCGTAATTTTCATTAATAGTCCATAAACTATAAGCACACAGTTATTCTCTGTATCTCCAGCAGCCTAACATAATTGAACCCAATACAAATTTTACTGTCTGATGAATTAAGTATATAATGACGGGGAAGAAGTATTTTCGTTTTTTTTTTGTTCGTCATTTCTATGTATAAATTGGAACCAATACCAATGATAATGTGCCATTTTGGGGAATGGCTTCTTTCACCGTCTTGATAACATATATATAGTCCAAAATAACAGTGAATAGCCGTATTTTTTTTTGTATGTAACACAAAAATTTAAATTATAATTATATTTATAATTATGGAGTACATACCAAGCGATTCCTTAAATACGACCTTTGTTGATTGACGTGTTGGGATTTTTTCCATAGCACATTGTATTGAGCATTTTTCATAATAATAACTGATGGTCTCCCAAACTTCTTATACCAAAAATATGTTGTGGTTCACTGCACCATGATCGTTGCCTGTGGATTTGGAGGAAAACACTAAATCAGCTACAGGAATAAATCCATGTCTAGTTCTAGCACTAGCAAAAATATATCTGTAATAAATTAATTAAAAATATTATAACTAACAGAACCTACTCAAATATTCTTCTAACATCTATTTCTTTCGATCGACTTTTGTCGTCTTAAGCTATTTTTATTCTCATATGTTAATATAAAGCAGATATCAGAATATTCCTTATATTCCTTAATTTGACAATACGCTTTTGTATACTACATTATTTTATGATTTACATCACTCATAATACTTGCCTATGAAATAATTGTATTAAATTATGATTATATCGAGAGAAAAAAAGTAACTAGTACCTTTTTTTATTAATTTCTCATATGTTATATCTGATTTAGAATATAGCCAACATCAAGATGATCTTGATTCATCACTAGCTTTGCACTTGGACGGTTTCTGTTTGGTGAATCTAACATTAAATTGTTCTTCACTTTTTGCTACAATTTCTATGTTAATTTTCAGTGCAGCTGCAATACGTTAAAAAGTATTGTTTTAAAATTAGCTTACAAAATGCTTTTGACAATATAGGGTTATCGTGATGATGTGAGGTCACTGTTATTTTTGTTATAGGTCTTTTTTAACGTATTTAAATATAAATATATAACAGATGTATGCGGCATAGGAATTTATCTTTTTCTTTGATATATAACAGCAGATTGCTATAAAGTGTTATAATTAGGATATATCTGTGCTTTACGAAACATATTCAATATATAGATTCTTGGCATAAGCATCGTATATTACTGTCTAAGGCCTTCAAATAGGGACGGTGCTACGAAATGACATAATCTAGCGCAATTTACTCAGCTGCTTGCAGTTCAAAATGTACGACCATAAAATGGTAACATAAAATAGCTTTAAAATGAAGTGAAACATTTTATTTGCAAATTCTACATGTTACATAACATACTGTATTATTTAAAAAATTAATATGGAAAAATCGAACATACAAACACGCGTGGTTCAAGAAAATTTTTAACCCCCCAGTATCAACCGTTAGAAAGTCTACATTAACTACAAAACATTTTAAATATATTAAGAGTAATTTGATATTTTTGGATGTAGCGTTTCATATGAAGTATTGACGTTTTCTAGGAAAATTAAAAAAACGATAAGATAAAGCAAGGTTGTCACCTCTGCCTAATCAGAATGTGCCACCCTTGCAGATACCCAGCAACAAAAGTAATTACCATAAATGGTAACAAATTTGGTCCTCTTTCCATCAAGCTGAGCGACATGTGATAATTTAACATATCCAAGGGACGTTTAAGCTCCATGAGAGTCACTATCTTTTTCTATCGAGTCGATTATACCGCACAGTGTTGTACAATCTGATTTCATTTAAACGGTGAGTTTATTTACAGAGTATTCCAGTTTTCTTGTTGTTTTAGTTCCACTTATTTATCTATTATCACTCTAATTATCTCTATTTGTCACTCAAAATCCTCAGATCATTGTAAATTAGATAATAGTTTTATACTTGCAACTATAAATACAAATTATAACCGCAAACTAATGCCAAAGTGATATCTGATGTATAGTCATGACTTATGGATAATCTGAAGCATACAAAAGCGCCACCGAAAGTGGTTTCTGCTGGCTCTTGATGACAGCGTATCTAGCGTGAGGCCTTTGGTTACTTTCCTTGTGTGCATTGCACGTTCATCATAGCTGGAGCCAGAGTGCACAGTAGCAAGTGTATTACTTATTCATTCATCACAGAATTTAGCTTAATCATAACGAGGCCTATTAAACTTAGAAGCAGTCATAACGAGGCCTATTAAACTTAGAAGCAGGATGTTGCGCGTTTGCTTCTCTTCATCTCATTGTACGTTCATTATTGTTAGTGTTAAGATATATGCTGGTACGTCGTGCGTTACGTTCCCTTCGTACTTGTTATCAAATATATCTATTATATTATTAATATTCCGCAACTACACGTCGAAAATTAAAGGTACTTTTGCTCAGGTACCTTTTTCTAAATCTATTTAACTATTTAATTTATTGTTATTTTTATGTACTTCTGTTTTGTTATTTTTGTAATATTTTATATTATGAAATTATATTACAAACGCATATTTTTTTATTTTATGCGCATATATTCAAATTCGCTCAATAATACTAAATATAGTTTTGCTAAAATGAGTCGTAGATAACACAAAACATAGACGCTATCGATGAAACATTTTCGTAAACATATTTAATTCAATGCGGCCGAAAGTTTTCAAAATGTCCAAAAACGAAAACTTTTCCAACGGCCAACGTTCCTATTGAAAAATATATCATATGTATATTTACAGTCAGCTATTTTGTTGTTTGGGATCAATTCGAAGCCAGGACACGTAGCCGCTTCCCTTCTCTGGGCCCCTGACCGTAAACAAGGCGATAGAATTACGTTTTAGTTCTAACAGATCAAGGAAAGTTAACCGAAAGTATAACTCGACATTGTTGCCTTTTTTGGCGGTATTTATACGTGAGCTTCGACCGTTTCCGAGATAATAAAAGTCTTTGTTTGAGTATCGGTTGCTAAACCTCATAACCCGTAGAGATTTTATGTCCTTATATACGTGGAGGTTCGAAGTTCTTCTTTCTGTAGACTTTTCTTGCGCTTTGAATCAAGACAACAAAAGAATCATATAAAAAAAGAAAATACACTATTAATTAATTATAAATTATTTTAATGTGAATATTTATATATAAACTATTCAAAATAACAGTGAACTAACGTTATCTAGATTTTTAATATATTGCCTGCCGCAATTTGTAAATTCCTTTTAGAAAGAGACGATATTTTCCTTCCTATTTTATTTTAGTTAAAAAGAGACGCAATGCTGTGTGATAAGTTTGAGCGTGTAACCTAACTAGCCTGCAAAAGTCGTCCTGTTGTTAAGAGCCTACAAAATTCTTCAAAATATTAACTATGACAAGACAGGTTATAAACCGGCAAACATTCTTTTGCTGCTTTGCTTCTTTTGATAAATTTAAAATTGCTGCATGTGATTATTCTGATTGAAAATGTCGAAGAAAGACATATTGCTTCTATAGTCAGTTACTTCGAACAGAAACGGGATAATGAGAGCCCCCTCTTGCCAGTAAAATTTTAGTTTTTGTAAAATGTTAGTATTTTTTGAGCGTGTTGCAGCTGCACTAATAATATTTAGAAACTAATACGGGCACGGTGACTAAAAGTTTTTTTGCGAAACGGGTGACGAATCAAGATCACGTTTAGATCAGATCTATCGTAGATCAAACATATGAAAGGTATGAAAACAGTCTAATGTTAGTATGAGATATTCAGCTCTCAGGGATGTTGAACATCTTTTCATTCTCTGTTGGGTAATATAGGATTTAAATGGTATGAAGGTAACCCACGAAGAGGCCTAATGTAACGTCCAACATTGCTTCTAATAAAATGCGATTTTCAAAAGTATAAAATAAAATCTAGGAAGTTAAAACAATTCAACGATTGATCTTTCTGATTATGGGTTTATGATTCAATGCTGATAATTTCCAAGGCAGTTTTATTAGAGTGGAATTAGCTAAATTATTTATGTGTACAGATATGTGATTCAAATTCTTCAAAGAGTGGCTAATCCTGATCGACTCCCGAAATGCTCTCGATAGTTTCCTGAACCATACCCTAGTCACCAACTTGCTGTCGATTATCTGTACCTTCTATCTGAATAGGATCAGGACAAGTTTACTGTGGATCCCTTCTTACGTTGGTATACCGCGAAAAGAGCTCGCAGATAGTACGGCTAATTCTGTAGCCTTATCACGGATGTTTGTATTCATACCGACCTTATCCCATTCGTTTCTTGTTTTACAAATAACGACGCACAATGTCGTTGGGCCCACGAGACCAACCATAATAGGCTCGTTGAGGTTAAAGCTCATTTTTCTCCTCTCTTCGCGTTCCTTCCCTTCGTCACCATGCCCTGGCTTTGAATCGACTAAGATTGGGCCGCTGTCGTTTCTCCCACGGTTACTTGATGACATTTTGTTTTGTCACCGTACTCCTATTTCAGTCTACCACATATGGAACGACTGTTCACGACTCATCCGGATTAGAACTAAGTATGGGCTACAAAATTTTAGAAATGCCTTAACAGGATAAAATACTAACAGACTTCTCGGATGTCTACGAGAGATTGATTTTCTCCATAGAATCCAGCCTATGTGAAGTTTAGTGTGTTACTGACCAAGTAACCATAACCACATCGGTATGGGTGCTGATTTGTGCTGTGTGGATGGAACCTCCAATTTGTTATGGTTTTGTTTGTAGTCCTGTTTTGTGTTCATTTTTAAATTGTTTATAAACTATTTATACATTTAATTTAATTTTTATTTTATTTATTAGTTTTATTTATTTATTAATTTATTATTTTATATATACACTTTATATATAAAAAATACAACAGCAAAACATCACTAGGGATGAAAAGTAAATATGAAAACATCATCAGGAAAAGAAAGTATTGTTGACCGATAATACCAGGTTCTAACAAGGAAAAGCTTTAATGTTCTATATCATTCAATATATTTAAGTAATTATATTTAAACCAGCAATAAATATAAGCATTTTCAATAGTGACGGGCATAATCCAATAATGATAGCAATGTTCTCTTGACAACTTCTTGTTGTTTATTACGTAGAAACTGATTTCAAATTATCACGGGATATTCCAAGAATAAAACATTATTTTCAATATATACCCTACTATATTATATTTCGTTAATATCTCAGAGGCGTCTTGCTTCATTCGATTTCAACATCTCAACATATTACATGAAGCAGGAAAACATTAATTAAGGTAACTGGAAAAAATATAAAACAATATTTTCAATTGGTTGACATCGTGGAATAATCGCTCGAATAAGCACAAGTACGGACCCAACTTTAATGTTGGAAATAAATTTCCACTGCACGTAAGTCCTGCCATGAAAATCATATATTTTACCGTTTAAAAAATATGACTTTGACCGATAAGCATTCATTAATCAGAGGGAAATGGCTGACCTAAATAATGCGAAGTGAAAAAACGGGGTCGGTTGAAAGCTTGAAAACAATACCGCCCCAATATTCGTTCCAAGACTGAACATAATCGACAAAATGATAAGCAAAAGCACTTAAAAGATTTGAGTGAAAAAAATAAAATTCCGACAATATGTCATGGGAATAAGTGAGCGGGTATTAGTTACGTAATATAAAGCTTTATAATGGTTTAAAATTTGAATTTTGAATATCACTTAAAATATATTTATTTGGAGATATATAGTTCAGACATAAATAAATTAACTCTTTATAATATTAAATAGATAAAGATGTTTTGAACGTTCACTACATCTTCCTATGTTATCTGAAGTATCTGAAACAAGATTTTTTCTATGATAAAATAGATCTCACGTTGGTCAGCCAAACGTTAAAAAGCCAATAATATTATTTTAAATGAAAGAAATTAGACCAAACTTCGCCTATAAAATACTATTTCAGTTATTTACATAACGCTGAACTACGAAATAACAGTTCAACTGAAAAGTCCCCGGCCTACCATAGTAAATATTTTTTAAAATTATTATTAAAAAAATCATTAATCAAAATCATCATTTTATTGGACATAATTCCTTTCAAGGGTAATACACTGATTATAGCGACCCTTCAACTTTTTGATACCATTTTTGTAGTACGATTTATCTCCTGCTTCAAAATAAGCCTCAGTTTCGGCGATTACCTTTTCATCCGAGAAAATATCTTCCCAGCAGGCATACTTTTGAGATCTCGGAATAGGAAATAGCTGCTGGGGCCCAGACCTGGAGAATACGGTGGATGAGGAAGCAATTCATGGATTTTTGACACCGTGTATTGTCTTGGTGAAGCAGCACTTTCTTTTTCTTCAAATATGTCCGTTTTTCGACAATTTCGTCCTTCAAACGATTCAATAACGCTACGTAATAGTCGCTGTTGATGGTATTTCCTCTTTGAAGGTAGTCAAAGAAAATTATTCCATGCGCATCCCAACATACAGTCTACTCGGATTACTGTCGATTGGCATTCGGAGTGAAATGATGGAGCCATGTTTTATTTATTCTCACATATCGATGCAAAAACTCAGGTTTATTATGCTTGATTATCTTCAAACCCTGCTCCGAATCACCAACTCGTCGTTGTTTTTGTTCAAAAGTGAGCTCACACGGCACCCACTTTGCACAGAGCTTTCTCATGCCAAAATATTGGTGAATTATATGATGTATACGTTCACTTGATATGTTTAGAGTGTCAGCTATTTCATTCAGTTTCAATTTGCGTTAATTAAACATCATTTTGTGGATTTTTTAAATGTTTTCGTCGGCAACAACCTCTTTTGGGCGTTCACCGCCTTCGGTGCTCATTTCACCACGTCTAAACGTAGCATGCCAATCCTTGATGGTTGATTTTCCTAGGGCAGTGTCCGAAAATTCGGCGTCAAGCCAAATTTTTGCCTCAACTGTATTTTTTCCCTTCAAAAAGCAATATTTTATTAACACGCGAAATTCCTTTTTATCCATTTCTTTACAATAACAATAGTTGCTTAGCTCAAAATGCTATAATTCACAAACTAATGATCCGACAGCTGTCAAATACATACATGCATCTTTTGAGAGTTAGTGCTAACTAAAAAACATAGGGATTTAATTTTATTAGCGCCATCTATATGTCAGGCCAGGGACTTTTCAATTAACCTGTTAAGGTTGGTTCTTAGGTGCCATACTTACAGTTATAATGTTATTAAAGCACTTTTGATATGAACAGACACATGAGGACATTCGATCAAGGTGCGCATTCATTCAATTTTTAGTTAAATTTTGCAAATTGGATTCTATTCACATAGTTTATCCTGCCAAAGTAAAGGTACAGTCAAATATATATCTCGATGTCCTATATTTGACAAATCGTAGCACTGATATTGAGCAAGAAACATAAAAGTTAGCATCGCTTGAAGATTTTTCAGTGTGTCGATTTCTATTTTGGTATAGTTATTACTACTTCTAAATGGGAGCGTAATCAATCAGAAATTCATGAGATTGTGTCAAACGGTGAGAGGTGCGAGTTATAAAACTCAGTTAAAATATGATTGCAGCCAAACTGCCAAATTAACATTTCAATGCATGCTTTTTGAATGAAACCTGAGCTAACTTAAGCGGTGGCAATCTAAAAAGTTTAGATACAGGTACAAATCAAAAAAGCGTTACTGCAAGTGTTGAAACAAGGGTGAATTAGGGTGAATCAACAATAGAGGATATTTATTACATAAGCCACAATCTCTTTTATGGGTACCTACGCTACCTTAAAGAAAAATTATTTTATATTAATCATAATAATTGAAGCAAAACAGGAAATGTTAAAAGAATATAGTAATGAAAGAATACATGTACATTATCCTTGCTTCTATCGATGCATATCGATACTTCTTCGCTTTTATTGAATGAATTGAGAGAAGGTTTCCATAGTGTTTTTGCATATAAAGAAGATTCGATCAGGAAATAATGAAGGTCTTTTTTGGTGCCGTGCAAGATATATATACTCGAGTAATTTTAAAAGCAAATTGATGCTTGTTACTTCGCATATTATTTTATTTTCTCTTTTTCCCTTTAAAATGAAATATGTTTATAAAAGTTAAAATAACCTAGACGTAATATATATAAATTTCAAATTACAGACACAAACTTAACTAAATTTAAACTTGTGTTTCAAGTGAGATTAAAGGGTAATTTGCTATTTCAAGCATATATATTATAATTTTCAAGTATACGGATAATTTACAAGAATTTTGACTTTGATTTGTTATTGTAGCATTCATATATAATTATATATTGTTCAATTTTCTCTTCTTACTTTTCAAAATTATTTTAAAATTAAAGGTGTTTATAAAAGTTTCTCAGAATTAGCTTTCTTATGTTATAGAACTTTTTAACTTGTGTCTAAAGAGAAATATCGGGTCAACTTGTGAATTCAAGATTATTTATTCTATTTACATTATATGCTTCAAATATACGTATAATGTTCCACAACTGGCAATGTTGCAAATTCAAAACCTTGGGCGCATGACAAGATTCTCCGGACTAGCCCCTTGAAAAAAAAAGAATACATTACTTAAAAAATATCTCCTGATTTGGAATATACACACTATCCTGCATAAAAATCCATAGAAAACAATAAACTATATTACCTTCCTTTTCTAATGGCGGTACTTTATTTTCTAATCGATGGGTACAGTCGATCAAGTCAAAATAGAAAACAAAAAATTTAGAATATCTAAATTTTGTGTTACACTAATAGTTCTATAGTAATAATGATTAAATTATTGTGTTATTCTTGGTGGTTTAACATATATTGGTTTTAAAATATGGAAGAACAAGTGTAAGTGCAGAATGTAAGATTAAATTTTTAAAAGTTATAAAATCCAAACTGCATCAATTTCATTTATAGTGGGAATGTTAGCTGCCAAATTTATTAAACATCATTTTCAACGACATCTAATAGGTATCAAAATATGGCAAAATTTAATGATAACAAGAACAGAGAAGAAAATGATTCTTGTTATGTTGGAAGCAGTCAAATCATTAATGAGATTTGTTTATCAAGAATAGTAGCAAAAATTGAAGTAACTGGTAATAACTAGACATTTATTTTAAACATAATATATTTTAGTATTGCTTTAAATTTTATTTGATAGGTAAGATGTAGAATTTGTTCTGAGTGAAAGTCGAAGAATATGAAATTCAGAGAATCAGAAAAGAAGAAATTAGACAGCCTTTTGCTAAGATGTAAGAACAGTATACATGAAATGTACATACTATGAAATAATTAAATTTGCTAACAAAAGTAAACTAGGATCAAATAAACAAAATATAAATCAAAGATACACTACATAAGAGATTGTTATATAAGAGAATAGGTAAATAAATTATTGTTTTGTAAAAATAATGATGTATTGACTGATATTTTAGGCTAGCAAATGTAGAGTATGTTAATTGAAAGCTCTAGATAGTAATTAGTGGGGTTTGTGGATCAAGAATAGTGGCGATCATAGTTGATCCTATTTGGCGATTCTTAGGAGGATTTCACTACTTTCACACAGAGTGGTGGCTTTTTCGTTTGGATTTAATTATATTGGCCGAGTCTGATCTGAACGAATTTGGTTTTTTTTTGTGGTAATGTTTATTTATATAGTTCTTGGAGTTCTTTTAATTGTTCAAATATGCGATTAATTTAAATATGGTGTTTTTATAAAAATATAAGGGCATATAGAAATTATTTGTATTATTTGATATTATTCAATAGATGTTTGAATAATTTGTGTTATTTCAAAAAAAAATGCATTGCTTATATCCCTCCTTATACACAGCTTCAAGACTAAATCAAATAATTATCAAATTTGTGTATATTTATTAAAAAAAATATTTTAAATAGAAATAAGGGTATATACGCATGCGCCAAACCCGGAGACATTTGTTGAGTAATGTATCCTGTAAAAAATAACGCGTGTGCGTGGGTACCAAAATGACTGCCAGAGATTCGGATATATTTCAACGTGCGCAATGTTAAAGTACCGGTTAATATTAATGTGTGCTGCCTTGTGAATAGTAAGATAACATTATTTTAGTTAATGGGAATGTATGTTTGTCCGAAAACATAGCTCTGTTCTTTTAAAAATTATTTTGCTATTTTCTATTAACCGTCTGGTCACTGACCAAACTTTCGTTCCATTCGTTCAATTACCGGCTACCCGGGTTCCCACCTATAGCAGATAGGCAAATGTGCAAGTCATTAGTGTACTGAATAATTTTTATTCTATGTAAACTGGCTATGTGGCATATGAAATGGCTATAGGGACACAGTTTATAGTCCTCATAGAAATAACAATAGCGGAATGCCAAGCCAATCGATATTTAGGTACCTGACATGCCCCTTTCCCCTTCTCATGTCGTACGAATGGTGGTGAGAAAAACGTTGGTGAAAGAGTTGTCAAAGACTTGATGGCATCGTATAGAGGATCCGGTAGAAACATCTATATATCTTCTATGTCTCTTCCACTGACAAAATTTTTACTATCTTGGAACTTGACAATTGTTGGCACCTTGAAGAAAAATATAGCATACTTTCCACCAGAACGAATTTAACGATCTTAATAAAATAAAATAAAACGGAGTTATATATTTATTACTTACTAATTTTGTTATTGTTTATAATAAGAATTATTGCTTAATTATTGTTTAAATAAAAAAAATTACAAAATTGTATGTTAATGGGTACCCGGGTACCTGGATGTGGAACGGGCTGGGTATCAAATTTGAGAGTTAATAACTTTTATTAATTAATTGATTGTTAAAAAATTTGACGAAAAATGGGTGTCAAAGACGCAGCTCGATTCAACTGGGAGGAAAAATATTACTGGTGTATGCTATGAATGTCTCCAAAGTGAATTTAAAAACCATCGCAAAACTAGAAAAATATGTTGGGTATGTGAAAATCGTATTTGTGACGAAAACTGTATTACAACCACGACATGTGAAGGATGTACGAAATAATTTAATGTACTTTAATTTTGATATGGCATTGTGTCATAATAAATAAAATAATGTAAATAAATAAATAGTAAAAGAATGGAAAACGATATTAATAAAATAAAATAAAACGGAGTTATGTATTTCTAACTTACTAATTTTGTTATTGTTTATAATAAGAATAATTGTTTAATTATTGTTTAAATAAAAAAAATTACAAACTATATTATCTATTATCAGTTTAAAATCGTTCATAAAGTCGTTCATGTACATTAATCTTAGTGGGTACCCGGGTACCTGGATATCGAACGGGCGGGGTATTAAGTTTGATTGTTAATAACTTTTATCAATTAATCGATTATTAAAAAATTTGACGAAAAATGGATATCAAATTACTTGAATTTTGGGGATCCAGACATAAAAATTTTTTTAGGAGAAGTTAATATATTTTACCTGCGGATTGAAATGGATAGCCGGGTGCCCGGTCATTGACTGGACAGTTAAAAAGCGACGGAATATATATCTTCTTAGTTTCTACAGCAGTATAATACGTAAATTTATCTATTTATTCCACTCCTTTCAGGTGTGCGTAAGTTCCAGAACTATCGACGGGGACAACACCGTCTCCGTCTCGAAATAAAAATAATTACAGTTGGCTCATCTTAGTCGAGATTAGCAGTTTTGGAGTACAATTAAACTAAACGAAACTGAAGCGAAATACAGTCCGCAATCCACAACCAACAATGTTTAAAAGAGATCAAAGTAAATTAGAGCGCCGGATGAAATAGAGTAAATACCTCGAGTGAAATAGTTTTGTCGCTGCTTAAATACGAAACTGTTTTGTTTTAGTTTCGCTTTTTTCTCTTCGCCGGTTTTTTTTCTTTATCCCGTTCTCTGTCCCCCTCTCTCTCTCTCTCTCGCGCTCTCTTTTTCCGTTTACCGGTCCTGACTTAAAATTCGCGTAATTACTTTAAAAGCTTTTTAATAAAATTAGAACACGGCGTCGCGCCTTTAGTACTGCGTTCGTATAGATACTTTTAAAGTTTATTAAAATTTCACTCTATTCAAAATTAGAAATTTTACAGACCGACTTATTAGAAATGCTTTTCGTTTTTTTGTCACTGTTTCATTTCTGTTTGTTGTTAGAATATTTTGCTTATAAGGCTTTTGTGTCTGTTGAATTACATTCTTTTCATTCACTAAATAATATTAGCAGCGGGTGTCCAGCTCGAAGGATCATAAATGTCTTAATTATGACGTTACTAGAAACGTGAATGTAAACTTATCGCGAATATATACTTGTCGTGAATGAAAGCAAATCTCTTGCTTCGTCCTATTTAAGGTTACACGCCACCGTATCACCTTTCCTTGGAACCACTAGCCCCTTATAGGGATTTTTCCTTTTCCAAATAAGCTAGAGGCTAGGCAGTACCAATAAAATATGAAATAATGGCCTGAAACTGAACAAAAGCAATGAACTCAAAAAATATTTAGATAACTTAATACTAACTGATGCAACGGAATATTCTCTTTGGAAATTAACAGAAAAGACTATAAACCTCAGCAACATAATCGGCCCTTTAAAATTAATAACAATACTTGGGCTAGGAATAATAAAGATACAGCGGAAGTATTATCTAAACACTTAAAAAGAGTACTTATCCGTACCGCTCCAAATTATATAGTTCACTTTCTTACCACCCCGTTTCAAATGGATCTGCCACATGAGAAATTTACTGTTAAGGAAGTAAAACGAACAATAATCAAAGAAATCAATGCTAAAAAATCTACCGGCTTTCGTTTAATTATTGGAATAATCTTAAAAGAGCTCTCAGAAGATTGCATCAAGTTTGTAACGTTTATATTTAATGCCATATTAAGACCTAAATACTTTCCTATTACTTGGAAATTGGCTCTTGACCATCTTGATTCTTAAACCATGAAAAAAATTAAAAAGCGTCTCTTCCTATCGTCCTATAAGCTTGTTACCTGTGATCTCCAAAGTTTTTAAGAAATTTTATATTAAGAGACTGAAAGTAACCACGGCGTAAGAGAGAAAAATTTTTAGGAACATTTTGCAGTCCATCAATTTAGCTTCCGTAATAAAGACTAAACAACAGAACAAATAAACAGATTAGTCAAATAAATTAACAAAACTTAAATGATAAGAAATATTGCTATTCTGCGTTTCTCGCTATGTCTCAAGCTCTCGACAAGATGTGGCACACTGGACTGCAGATTATATTGAAAAAGCTTTTGCAATATACGCACTTTCAACTACCGAAATCATATCGCACTCGAATTTTATTGTGAAACACAATGACGAATACACTGATCTACATCCAATATATTCATTTGTTCCGCAAGACAAGTCCAGTTATATCTATTGTATGCAGCTCACCTACCAACTTCAAGAAACACTACTGTTGCAATATATGCTGATGATAAAGCGGTTTTATTATCATACAAGGATGCTATATCAGCCAAAAGAAACCTCCAACTTCATCTTAACATAGCCGAAGTGTGGTTGAAAACAAGGCGTTTTAAAGTAAATGAGTCAAAATCTATACCTGTGATTTTCACCCTTTGTAGAAGCCCTTGTCCTCCAGTAAAAATGAATAATTGTGAACTCCCGCAAACAGACAATGTTAATTATCTTGAAATGCATTTTGATTGACGTTTGAAATGGAAAAAATATTCAGTGACAAAGCGCAAACAGCTTGGGCTTAAACTAAACCAAATGTATTGGCTGATAAAGGGTAGGTTGATAGGTTTTGAACTCAGGGGTACTACTAGCAAATCCTAGCTATTCTTCGGAGGTTCCAGAGTGAAGTGTTGCGAGTCATTGTGGATGTCCCACATTACGTCTCCAGCAAACCAATTCAGAGCGATATCCCGTTAGAACTCATAACGACAACCACAGGAAGGCGTATTAATGCAAAATTCTCTGAAAGACTGTCAGTGCCTCTCAATGCACTCGCCAAACCGTTAAATGTGCGCGTTGACAGTGAAGTTTAATACGACATTTAAACGCAAACTACCAAAAGATCTGATTACACATAGAGTGAGATATAAGAACTAGAATAAGTTGGGATATTGTCTGGAATAAGAATTTGATAATCAGTTAGTACATCAGATCACTTAGTGAAGCCATCTTAATAACAATAAAATTTGTAATTAAAATGGTACTAAGCCTATCTAATAAAATATCTTACGTAAAAAAAATTGAGAGCCTGAAAGTTATGTGAGAATATTAAGGTGTTTATTCTATATTGTATTAATTAGATGGATTGGACTAATAGACAAACTAATTTGACTAATGAATTTAACGAAATTTTTTGAAAATATATTAAAGGGATATTTCATTTCTCAGTTTAATATATTCATGTTTAAATATGAACTTCCACAACGTACACTGTGCATATACACGCATCTCTCTCATATTCTTTATATGTTTAATATATCTGAAATTTGCTAGTTTTTATATTTTGCTATTTTCTACTTCCTCCAACATCAACATTTTGTATTGGATTAATACACTGTTTATTCAACAAATAATGTTAAAACTGAAAATAAATGTAGCCCTTCTAAACGCAAAGTAATAACTTCCAACAAAATGACAAAACGAGTTTAAGCGTCGTTTTATATGTGGTTGAAAATTTAGTTTACTTTCGCCATAATAAATAGTAAAATGTGAAGTTTTATTTTGGCCAAACTTAGTTTATGTTTTATTATATTAAATAGAAAATAAAGCCGTAGTATTTTCTGACGAGTTTAATATAACGTGCTTGAAAATATCAAATTCTGCGCCAAAACTGGAATATTTTTTAAACTTAAATTATTAGAACTTTCTCTAGAACTCTTTTGCAAGTGAATTAACTTTCTTTAAGACATTACGTATACCGTAATGGCATTGCATGGTAAAAATAATTCACCTCCCTGTTAATTCTCTATCTCAAGATGGCTTTAATTTAATTTCATGAACGTTTAAGCCTGCAAACGCTTCTGGAAAATTTCGACTTAAATTCCGCGAAGTTTCCGACAACTGTGCTTATTTGTTCTTAGACGTGACACTTCGAGCTACTAATATATGTAAAATTCATCTTATATCTGTATAACGTAACAACTTGAGGAACTTGTTAGAGTGAAACTGCGATTTAAACTAATTTGATAATAATTACTAGATAATATTTTCATCTCTTCTAATCCTTTACTAATTTTTGCAGACAATAGTAGATTCGGGATTTTAGTCTTAGGGTAGCCTGACCTCACTGAGAGTAGGTTTGTCAAGGTAAACACTAAAAAACCTTATCGTGGGAGGATTACCATTCTTTGAATCTTTATTTATTGTTAATTTTATTACAGTTATACTCGAAAAATGTCTAGGTTTTTTATTTATTTGCTAACTATTCTCTATTTTCTAATATAAATTCTCTATACGTTTTCTACCTTATTAGTTGCTTGTATATGTTTTCATTATATTCTGATCTTAAAAATGCACTTGTTCAACAAAATTGTTACAATATATATTATTTAAAATACGTTTTATACATTTCTACAACTTACCGGTAATATATTGAAACTGTACAACAGGTAGTTGAAAAGTCCCCATCCTATCACATAGATGGCGCTACTAGAATTAGATTCATATACTTTTAGTTAGCCGTAACCCTCAAAAGATGCGTCTATTAATTTGATAGCTGGCTGATCATTAGTTTGTGAATTATAGCTTTTTGAGTGAAGCAACTTTTGTTATTGTGAAAATAACTGATAAAAAAGAGTTTCGCGTGTTGATAAGATATTGCTTTTTGAGGGGAAAAAAAACTTGGCTTGATGCCGAGTTTCCGAACATCGCGCCAGGAGAATCAACCATCAAGGATTGGTATGCTAAGTTTAGATTTGGTGAAATAAGCACCGAAGACGGTGAACGCAGTGGACGCCCAAAATATATTGTTAACGACGAAAGCATTAAAAAAATCCACAAAATGATTTTGAATGACCGTAAATTGAAATAGAATGAAACAGTAGACACTGAACCTGTACATCATATCATTTATTGACTACATTTGAAAAGGAAGGACCATCAACCATCGACTATTACATAGCGTTATTGGCCATTTGAAAGACGAAATCGTCGAAAAACGGCCACATCTGAAGAACAAGTATGTGCTGCTTCACGAAGACAACGCACCGTGTCACAAGTCAGTGAAAACTATGGCAAAAAATGCATTCATCCACCGTATTCTCCAGATCTGGTCCCCAGCGACTATTTCCTGTTCTCAGATCTCAAAAAAGTGCTCGCTTGAAAGAAGTTTTCGTCTAATGAAGAGGTGATCGCCAAAACTGAGGCCTATTCCGAAGCAAAGGACAAATCGTACTACCAAAATGGTATCGAAAAGTTGGAGAGTCGTTATAATCTGTGTATGATCCTTGAAGGTAATTATGTTGAATAAAAAAAAATAATATAGCCAAAAATTGTAGTTTACTATGGTAGGCCGGGGACCTTTCAACTGACCTGTTAGATATAACGATGTTGATTTAGTAGCTATCCAATCTTCTATTTTTGCATCATTTCAGGATTTCAAAAATGTGTACCAGCCGAGCCATGCTCCACTGATCTGAGCAAGTGGCAACCAGGACCCTGCGCCTGATGAGCAGGCGGTATGCGGCAAAACTTCCCATTCGAGCTATGATAATATATCCATCAAATTTCTCCAAATATTTCTGACAAGAGGAGCGTTTTTAGAGAAGAGAGTTTGCGCTTGATACTCGCTATTGCTTCTTGCAACCATATGTTATCAAATTTGTTAAGTCGTCGGTAGACATCTACAGAAACAGCTTCATTCAGTTTTAGCATCTCATAATACACTACATCTTGCTGACCGCACCATAAGCACAACAAGACTTTATAGATAGGAAAATTCAGATTCGGTGTCAATATGGATGGCCTTTTTGGATTAACGCATGAACTATTGCACTTAGAATTCTTGCGGTAGATAATATTTCCAACCTCACTGACAGTATGTCAGTGCAAACATTTTATTTTTGGTTTAAAATTGACTAGTATAATGACTTTTGACTTTTGCTAGTATAATTTTTAACCAAAGCTTGATTTTTTCCGTTGTTGGCTATGCTGATGTAGTACAAAAACTCTCTAACCTCTTAACATTACATATCATATAAATCATGTCATAAGATCATGTCATAAGATTGTTATATAACATATATGTTGATTGGTGAGAATACGAATGAGATTGATATATGAATTGATATATTGATATATTGATATATTGATATACGAATATGTTGAAGTCTTGTAGATGAGTGTTTGAAAAGTACAGATTAATTTACATTCTTATTATTATTTCTATTTAAAGAACAACAATTTAGAAATAGCTCAGTCTTTAAAATGGTATCTTCTAATTTGAATTAATGTTTTGAAAACCATTCATCACAACCTTTGTTGATCCACTTGTTAGGATCTTTTTAACCAGTATTTACTGTAGGGTGCATTGGCTTTAACAAAAACTCATGTATAACAGATTTTAGCCACAGTGCCATACTAATTTCAATTTAGTTGCAACACGTTAAAATATTTCTAATAAACTGTATCATTTTAATATTTAATTTACTCTAGAGACTTAATCTGATTTTAACTGACCCTCGAACTCTGTGGAATTTTCAATCAGACTTATCACAAATACGAAGAAACGATTTGAAATGTATTAAAACAAGGAAAGCGCCAAAACAATGTCTACTGGTTCATTATATCTAATTATTATCACTAATATTTTGAAGAATTTTGCAGATATTTTGCAACCGGGCAAAATTTATAGACCGATTCGGTTACACGTTTGGCTGCATAAAACGACATTGCACCTTTTAGATAGAAAAAAAATGGGAAGGAAATATACAGTCTGATTTTAAAACGAGTTTACGAATTGCAACAGGCAATACATTCGACATTGTAATGATGTGAGTTCACTGTTATTTTCAACAAATTAGATTTGGATTTGTTCGTAATTTAACTTTATGTATACGACACAAAATTATATTGTTATTTTTGTTTGTATATTTGTTTTTGTATATTTGTTTATTGTTTGTACTCGGCACCGACCTCAAACTAATCAGTTGGTAGCAATCAAAATAATATTGAAAATAGATAAATAGATTAAGATAGGTAATAAGCTAAATTGTGTGTTTATGGTGGAATATAAAATACGAGTATTATTATGCATATTTTATTTTAAAGCGTTTGTTTTTTGTGTTAAAAACCTTAGTTTGGTTATTTTTTACTTATAGTGAGTTCCTTATTTATTTTTAGTCTTAGATATTTACTCATTAAATTACCCAATTATTTTATTGAGTATTACAACGGTTAGGTCAAGTAAAGATGCAGCCCTTATTTGGAAAAATAGAAATTAAGAAACTATGATCAAAAATAAAGAACGATTAGAAGTGTTTTGACAAACTTTCTAACCAAACCAGAATAACAAAAAGTCGTTGCCCCTGCCAAGAATTTAACCCACGACCTTGTGATCTGAATGCCTTCACTATTTGTACGGCTTCTCATGCTTAAAAAGCAAATTGAACGGCTTTTCACAAAGCCCTGAAGAAAAGAATTTTGAAAGTTAGTCATACATGAAAAGAAATATATTCGGTCGAACATAGAACCTCCTCCTTTTTGAAGTCGGTTAATAAATACATCAGGACTGACGTATGCTATTCCTTTTAACAAGATAACTGAGAGTTTAATTAAATAAACAAGCCCGAAACTTTTGAATCATTTCCGGTAATTTTCACTGACCCACTTGTTAAACGTATGCTACGTAACTTATTCGAGTTCAAATTATTTCTGACATAAGACGTATCTCTCTCTCTCAAATACGAAATTACCTACTTCGCCGCCAACATTCTCGTCGCCGTATAAGACAGCTGATGAATTTATTCCGCTTTACAGGCAAATCCCGCCAAAAATCATATTCGAAACGAAGTCGGATACGATCTCCTTCTCCTCCTCCCCCGCCCATTTCCCCTTTGCGCCCGCGGAGGAAGGGCAATACGTTCGTTATACTGTTCGCGAAGTATTCCTCATTAAATAAAGCCAGTTAATTCGAGCAGTACACGCGGCGTCTTTCTCTCCTTGCCTGTTCCTTCTTAATTCAATTTGTTCCTTTTCTGTTATGACATTAAGCTGCCATTAAATATGTATTACCAGTTGTGAGGGGAATGGCGGGAATTTAATACAAATAAAGTGGCGCTTTTTAATAAGTTATCAGACACGGTGGATACGAGCCCTAAGACATTTTCCAGATAGGATACCTTTGATGTTGGCGGCTTGGGATTGGAGATAGAAGCGGTAAAGATCAGTAATTCGCCGGGTTTATTTTAAGGATTATGGAATCAGTTATTCTAGTTTTTCACACTTTTTTCTCATTTTATTCCGTTTCTATTTTCCTATTTTATTATATTATATTATTGTAGTATTAGTTTTGCTTTTTTCTCCTGTCAACTTTCTGTAATTATTTCAGGCCACTTCTAGATTAGCGTCTTAGGCACTCTTTCATTTTCTATATTCTTCCGATGTAATTCTTTTCTGTTTCTCGTTGAATATCTTCGACCTGTCACTGTTCATAATCCCTCGTTATTATTTTTGTATTTTCTTGTAGATTAATACTTTTCAGTAATATTTTATATGCCTAGAATGCTTTATTTATTATGTTTTCTTCCATTTATATCTCTTTGCGTCCATATCCTGACACTATTTAGGATTCTTACATATTTAAATTTATCTACCTCCACCTCTAATTGTGTTTGTGTATCTAAATATCAACTCTTTGTTCACTGTTGTTCATTTATTTACGTTTTTTATCGCTTCCAAAAATACTTCTGAAATATAATCAAACACTTCCTTCGGTTTTCCAGCATTTTTTGCTTTGTGCGTTTAATATCTGGAATCACCTTCCTGCATCAGTTTTCAATCTCTGTAAATCCGCTTAAAACAATCATATCCGACAGAACTAAACCTGTCTGAGCGTGATACTCGTTGAATGAATATCATTTACTATCATTTACTATAACTATATGATATTATATATAATTTTCATATAATTAAATTTGTCTACCTCTATCTCTAATTCTTGAATTCCTATATTTTTGTTTACTCATTGTGTTTCTGTTTCTAAACCCTTGTTCACAGTTGTTCATTTATTTAGGTGCACAAGGCAACTGCGTCTATTGGAAAGGCGTTTGAGGAAAAGAAATACTGCCCAGCAATATTCCTGGATGTCTCACAAGGTTTTGATCAGGTTTGGCATTTGTAATTAATCTGTAAGATGAGCAAATTATTATCGCGAAACTATTGTCAACTGCTGGAGCCATATTTTTCGGTAGAAAATTTAGAGTCTTGCACGAAATGGCGTTCTCGACATTTAAAACTATTTCGGATATAGTTCCACCTAGATATAGGCTCGATTCCTCAAGCAGAATCAAATAAATACCTGGACATCCATCTTGACGGTAGATTAAATTGGAAACATCATGTTAGACCAAAGGCAAAAGACAGAACTATAATTAAATAAATATATTGGTTAGTCAGAAGATACTCTCAACTTTATCTAAAATCATAGTAATTAATTTATCAGACAATTATGAAGTCAATTTGGACTTATGGGTTGCAAATATGGGGTAGCACTAAAAATTCAAATCAACTAGTCATACAACGCTGTCAAAACAAGGTTCTTCGATTAATTACCAATACCTATCGTTACGTAGCCAATGAAGAACTGCACAATGTTCTGGAACTAAAATGGATTTGCGAAGTTATCCAAGATTTTGCCTTAAAACACGAAAATAAATCATACTAACGTGGAAGCAATACAACTACTGGAAAACGCGCAAGATATCAGAAGATTGAAGCGAACCAAACCATACTAACTTATATAAAGTGTATACCTTTAGTGTTAACTATAGCTTCAGTTATTATAATTTTATAATTGAGGAACACATATTGATGTATTTATCACGCACTCGTCTTTCTTGTGAAATAATCCAAGTGTAAATGAAATGTAGCAATAAATTAATTTATAATTAATATTTTATTAAGCATATGAAATTTTTTTTATTTGTGTATATATTATCACTTCCAAAAATAGAAATGATTCTGAAATATAATGGACCCCTTTTTCGGTTTACCAACATTTTTTGCTTTGTGCTTTCGCTTTCTAGAATGACCTTCCTGCTTCCAATCAACTTCCATTCTCTCTAAATCCGCTCGGAACGATCATGTCCGACAGAACTGAACCTGTCTGAACTTGATATTAGTTGAATGAATATCATGAAGAACGAATACTTCTGTGGAGAAAATTTTAAACGTATTTTCTAGAAAACAAAACAAACGAAAACTATCTGAACTGCATTTAATTATTGTTTTGCATAGCGTAGCATTATATAAAATGTGGAGTTCCTAGTTTCAGTTTAAGACTGAAATATCTGTCTCTATGAAGTTGCCTTCATTCATAATTATTTTCTTAGATGTCTTCTGGAACTTTTAAAAATGAAGATGGCTCGCTCGCTCAACTAATGTGTGCAAAGACTTTGTAAGTAATGTAATTTCCTGTGAAATCATTAAGTTAAAATTTGTGAGTTGTGCATGACTTCTTAATTTAATTTAATTTAATTTAGTTTAAATTAAAATGTAAGCGATCTGAGGTATATAAAAAAGGTATATTAAAAAGTAGTTAAGTTTTGATAATAGTTGCCCTTATACAGCTTGTAGTAGCCATTTAAATAACTGACAGATTGACAGATTGATGCCTGAAAATTCGAAGTCGCGTTTGTGGTGATTGTTTGAGCTTCAACGCAACTTATAATGTCATATATTATAAAAATATAAAAATTGATGCTGTCGATAACTAATTATTTAATTTGAATTTACTACTTTATATTTACATACCTCATTGTAACAAAATCACTAATTTTGTTTCAGGTATGTACAGATCAGCAAGCAGCAAAACAATAGGCGGCCGAAGAAATACCAAAAAGTGAGTTGATGAATTCAATTTTAAATAAGTAGCTATATTTATTTTATAAAGTTACTAACTAAATACGATAGAGTAGTGCGTATACCAGATATGTTAGTAGTTTCTTACATGTTATACGCTAAAGATAACACGTTATTTACAATGTATAGTTGAAATGTATTTATTCAAAGTAGCGGTTATTTGACTGTATCCGTTCTCTGAGCCTGATTTCTAATTCAGCGTTTAAGAGTTGCAGCACCTCGGTGTTTAGATGGGAGTGGAGTCTTTCCCAATATGTTGTTGCGAATCATTGCCACTGTATGGGATAATATTATTCATATTTATTGGTATATGAACAGTTTGGATGTAAATGAAATGAATATGTGCAGATTTACTCTCGTTGACTTATGACTTTTTTCTCATTTTTATTATTACTTGCATGTTGCAATATCCTGGTTATTTATTCACTATTGTTTCTAATAGCTAGTATAATAATCATTATCCTCAGGAAATGTAAGTATAATAATATTTGTGATATGTCACAATTATAGAGTAGGTAAAGAACGTGTTGGTTTAGGTATATAGACGCAAATTGCGGCACACCTGCTTCAGTTTCGTTCATTTTTAAATAAGCTTCGTCTTGTTTAACTCTAAGCATCCTGGCTGAGATATACGATTTTCAACAACATATTGCTTTGTCAATATTTTATGGAGTTAATGTACGAGTCTTTTATGCCAGACTTTTGTGGAATTGTAGAATGTTTGATCATAAAACCAAACTTTATTCGAAATGTTGAATTAGTCAAGTTGACGAGCCTTATAATTGCCTTTTTTAGTAGATTTTTTATCATCTGTCCGATCATTAAGTCATACCCTGGAGTTTTCTTTCGAATAATGCCACTTTTTATAACGCTGGAGACCTCTTTTCACTTATCAAGTTCGATTGGAAAATTTTCACATTCTCTGATGGGTAGATTATGTTCAAACTCAGTTCCATTTGGTTTAAAGGTTTGATCCAAACTATCGGCAAGTGCTTTTTAGGGTTTTCTTGATAGTTGCGTGCAAAATTTCTCCCTAGGTGTCTTATAGGTGGACTGTGCAAATTTGATTAGGTTAGGTTAGGTTTTTTAGTGAGCTTAGGTTTTTAGTGACCTTCCAAAGTATTCACTATTCAGTCAGTTTCTTAAATATTTAAAGCCGATTAAATATTAGTGTGTTTAGGTCGTACTTATTGTTCATATTCAAGAATCTATATATTAATCGGCTTTGACTTTCAATGGTAGATAATATTTTGTTTCTGTTTAAGGAATATCAACTATCCGCACCTAATTTTTCACTCGAGAGTTATGTAATTCGTGTGTACATCGGAAAATATTTGTTCAGTGAGGCATCTTGCGATTTACTGATTGTGCAGAAATGAAATAATTAACCGGTCGTGCAAATTAAACTCAAAATTAATATAATATAATTAGTTATAAATAATTAAAAAATTCAATAATATGAGTTATTAATGAATACATAATGAAGTTACTTGAAAATATATTTGATATGAGAGTTACACTGAGATAGCAAAAATATTTAATTACTACGCTTGACGCATAAACACTAATAATAGCCGAAAACTGTAGAGGGAGTGAGAGGAGGCTTATTGTTTTAGAGAAATAGCAGACCGTTTTCGTTGTCATCTCTACTCCGTGCTGTTAACTGATGATTATAATTGATATTATTAAGCGGGATAATAAATAACAAAATTATTAAAATGACTATTAAAAAGCAGGGGTTGGTGATAGAAAAGTGAAAATTTAGGATTATACTTATTTTTTAATGCCACATAAGAAAAAAAGATCATCAAAATAATTTTAAAAAAATGTTTTGGCTGGACACCCCTTATCACTTAGGGGTTTGAAGAATGTATAGTAGCCGATTCTGAAGCCTACTGAATATACATAACACCTACTGAATATACATAACACATTTCATAAGAATCGGTCAAGCCGTTTCGGAGGAGTATGGGAACGAACATTGTGATATGAGAGTTTTATATTTATACGATATTGTGAAAACAAATTTTCGTAACTTAACATTTTTAAATAATTCCCTTTTTCTATGTTATGAATGAAATATAATTAACTTAATAAATTGTTGTCGAATTTCGACAGGGCGATCACTAGTACATTTAAAGGTAACATCGAACGTTGATATATTCTATCTGAATAAAATCTATACGTTTTCGTATAAAAAGAGAAACCTTTCGGGTATTTGAACACCTAACTGACCGAGGACGGTCCCGCCAAACCGAAAAACATCAACGACCGTCAAAAATAACACTCCGTAATTAAGTCGCCTTTCAAATTTAACCGGGCCAGAGGTTGCACAAACGGTACATACGAGGGTAACCCTCTTCAACGGCGTGTTCCAGACAAGCGGGCAACCCTAGCGCCCCCTGCCTAACGAAAAGAACTTAAATATTTTGGAAAGGCGGTTAATTGGATCGAGTGGCGGGATATCTCCCACGAATATGCCGGCAAATATTTTCGTAACCTGTCTAAACACACCGGGTCGACGACGTCTCTTCTGCGTGCTTTCCTGCCGGCGTTTAGAAATAACGTTTTAATTAATTCATAAATTGATTCGACTCTTATTAAGGGTCGGTGAAATTTTGCGTGTGGGCAGTTTATTTGTCGAGTTTTTTCGTCGTTCGAATCCATAATATTTCGCGTTAATTTTATTGTTTTATTAGGGGCTTTTATTTCTCAATTCATCTAGTCGGGTTGTTCGATTCCTTAAAACACTTCCATAGCATTTTTCGGTGAACTTTTTGTTGTAATGATATTTTCTTAGTTAAGCTCGCCGTTGGTAACTCTATATAATTCACTATGTTCAGGGGGAAAGTTGATATTTATAGCCGATTTTGGTCCTTGGAATGTTGGTCCTTTTAACTAAATCAGTCATCAAGCTATTTTCATCATCGTTGGGAAAAGTTAATAGTTGGACAGCGCCGAGTTTGAACTGTACATGGGGTGGGATAATATGTCCTATTCATGTGTTTTCAACGCTTTTTTGACAGGTTTTGCGACTTTATCGTGCTGTAAAATTGGTTTACCATTTCTTCTGCTCCACTCTGGACTTTTTTGATTAATGCATGGTTTGAGTTTGCCATTTGTTGTCAGAAACGATCGCTATTCATGGTTTCAACAGTTCGCAATACACTACGCCTGGACCACCATGATGGTCTCACCAAACACAGAGCACTGTCTTACGACTAAAACAATTTAGCCTTGGTGCCGATCCGCCGACTTTCACGATGATAACCATGATTTTTTGTGCTTAGGGTTTTCAAAATAGACCCAATTTACCTCCCCCGACAATATTCGCTGCAGAAATGACTGCCGATCATACCTTTGAGCAGCATTCTACACGAGATTTTTTGATTTGCCGGTCATTTAATTGATGTGGAACTAACTGATCTGTTTTACACTTTGGGTTGGATATTCATCCAATAATTCTTGCAGTTTTATAGTTTTTATTGGCTCTTTCCAATACGTATTTTAGTAATTCACCAAACCTCTCACAAAGCAACTGGTAGATCACAATATATTATAGTTACGTAGTATGATTGCTACGCTATTGGTATCCAGTTTCTTTACATCCCTAGTTTTCTTTATGTCTGCATGTATTTTTCTGACAACTTACTCGTTTTAACTATAAAAGCGGGTTTCCATACCTATACATTTGAATCATACATACAGGCGTCCCTCGATCGATGACGATGATTTCTAGGGATGATTTTGGTTCTATATTAAATGAATGTGGGAAGTGTATATAATCGATATAAAAAATTAAATTTTCTTTCTTTGTATTGAAACAGTTTTTTTATATATATAAGCAAATTTTAGACTTTTTCACTTATAACAATAAATTTCTGAGGTACCCTCCAGGTGAAGGTTATTGAAAATTGGGTAAAAATAATATTTGTTATTATACTCTATATAGGCAAGTTTACAATAAAATAAGATGATGAATACACTGGAGTATATTCAATATTTTCTCTGTTTATAAACCAACATCAAAAAATCACATCATATAACATATATAGACTATGTTAACATATATAACTCCAGTTTTATTAATTTACGAATATTTGGTGATACCAAACCAAACCAAACCCAATGAAAGAAAATATATTTATGCAACTTTTACCTTGAATAGAACAACATACTTACAAGTGAATCCTCAGACTAAATACTAAATATTTTCAGTTGCATATAGAACGACGTCTAACCTGGAAGAAGCATACATTTGCCAAAAGAAAATTTGTCAGATGCAAGTCGTAGTTATTTTTAGATAAGGAAGCATTGATGTACAAATTAATACCTATGCCCATTTGCATCTACAGAATACAATTTTGGCGTACTTCTAGCAAATCTAATTTCGCCATCATTAACAGTTTCAAAACAGAGTATTGCGTGCTATATTCAGAGCTCCATATTATATTCCCAATGTATTGTTATAGCATGTTATCCTTTCAGAGTCCATAATATGTATAAATCAAAATGCTAAGTATTTAGAGAGAGCGTCAGTGTACCCCGGATTGGGCAACACTGCAAATAAAAATCTTGAATATGGCAGAATGTTAAATACAAATACTGATCTTAAAAATGGAATTTATAATTATTTTAAAAACCTATGGTAATATAATAGTTATAGGTAGAAAATACATTTTAACAGAAATGTAGTGAAGAACCAACCGCATCAAATGTTAGTGTCCCCAAACGAGCTAATAATTTTCCTAAACGTTCAAAAATGTTCAAAAATATAGCACGCCGGCTTGGTTAGCGCAGTGTTAAAGGCGACAGGACGGTCCTCTTATTGTTGCGATAGTCGCGGGTTCGAATACTGCTCTCCAGCATGGTCGTAAATTTATGTTTGTGATTGTTTAACATTTATGATTGTCCTTAGGCAACAGTTCAAAACCCGACAAAGAAAATAACCAGTCTGGGTAAATCGGATGTGTTATGGGGTGATTTGTAAGTTGGTCACTCGCCAGTCGGTAGAGTTAAGGCCGAGTGCCGTGGTCCGAGGCCCATGTGAAAATGTAGGTCCAGTCCAGTAAAGCCTCGTTGGTAAAACGGGGACTTTAAAGATTTAAAAAAAATGAATATAGCGCAAGCTTGTCCTAATCAGGATCTGTAGAAAAATTGTTTCCTTTAGATTATTTCTTTAGGTTTTAATAATGCGCCAACAAAAGCAAGAATATAAATTACCTGCTTTTTTAATATTATGTTTAAAAATATAGTATTAATAAAAGGAAATTATTATTTTATTAGTTAATAGACAGGACTGGAGTAGTTTAGATTTAAGTTAGTTCAGGTGAGCAAATACATTTTTATTTCGTATTTTAAATACATGTGAAATAATGTTTCGTAATTTATATTTTAATCAAATCAAATCATGTATTTTGCTCAGCTCTGACCTATGTGTACATGCCATTCAGCAAAATGTGAGTAATAGTAGTGAAATTGGTCAGTTGAAAAGTCCCCAGCCTGACACATAGATGGCGCCATTAGAATTAAATCTGTGGCGACCGCCACGACCCTTTAGGCCACCACTAATTCACCATCAACAACTACAAAAGTTGGCAACGCCGGTGGATTGGTATCATGCAGTTCCAGGATATAAAAGACCATCACGACGACGTCTGGCTCTCTTTTTCTTTTCACCGTCCCCTTGTAACAGTACCACTTCCACAGCGCTACCATACTTCCTCTACTTAATCTAATATCCTGTCAATTCTCCCATCGACCACATGTATCAATCGTAAGTTAAAATAAACAACTTTGATTCAACCAGTGTTTTTAGTTCCCATGCAAATTCCTTCCAAAAATAATAGTGAGTGTTCTGACAAATAATCGTAGCGGCAGCCACACATTTCGACCGACTGACCGACCCGACGAACATTCCTACAAATCTATCTGTTTTTTAGTTGGCCCTGACCCTGAAAACATGCGTGTATAAATTAGGCAGCTGTGGGATCATTAGTTTGCGAACTATAGTATTTTGAGTGAAGTAACAAAAGTTAAAAATTATGATTGCTAAGTTTAGATGTAGTGAAATGAGCAGCGAAGACTGTGAACGCAGTAGACGCCAAAAAAAAGAGATCGTTACCGACGAAGATATTAAAAAATCCACAAGATGACTTTGAATGACCGTAAATTGAAATTGAATTAAATAGCAGACACTTAAAAGATATTGGATTGGACAAACAATTGGACGTGTACGTCATATCTTTCACGAATATTTGAATATGAGAAAGCTCTGTGCCAAGTGGGTGCCGCGCGAGCTCACTTTTGACCAAAAACAACGACGAGTTGATGATTCGGAGCAGTGTTTGAAGATGATCAAGCGGGTTTACTACCTGAGTTTTTTCCTCGATATGTGACAAAGGACGAAATATAGCTCCAATATTTCACTCCGGAGTACAATCGATACTCATCCGAGTGGACTACGAACGATGAACGCGCTCCAAAGCGTGGGAAAACGCAACAGTAGGCCGGCAAGGTTATGTATTTTGGGATGCGCATGGAATAATTTTCATTGACTACCTTGAAGAAGGAAGGACCATCAACAGCGACTACCACATAACGTTATTGGACGGTTTTACCGAAAAACGGCCGCAATAGAAGAAAAAAAAATTGCTGCTTCGCCAAGACAATGCACCGTATCACAAGTAAGTGAAAGCGATTGAAACAATCCATGAATTGGGTTTCGAATTTATTCCTTATCCACCTTATTCTCCAGATCTGGCCCCCAGCGACTATTTCCTGTTCTCAGATCTCAAAAGTGTGCTCGCTCGGAAGAAATTTTCGTCCAATGAAAAGGTGATCGTCGAAACTGAGGCTTATTTTGAAACAAGGGACAAATCGTATTACAAAAATGTATTCGAAAAGCTGGAGGGTCGCTATAATCAGTGTAGCACCCTTCAAGGGAATTATGTTGAATAGAAACAACTAATTTTACCAAGCAAGTGTGTTTTACTATATTCGGCCGGGGACTTTTCAATTGATCTGTTATGCAAAGGAGTGATTTTCTGTCTATAATGTATGCAATAATTATTATAAAAAATACATTATAGCAATAAATATTTGTTCATTGGACAGACTGCTAAAGTATTAAGGATATTAAACTTTTAGACAATTTAAGCATTTGACGATATTCATACCGAAGTAATTCTCAATATATTTAAACTTGTTGTGTTGAAAACCTTGTACAAATTAGAGACCAATAGTAATTCACTTTTTTCGAAGTCTTTCGATAATAAGGAAGCAAACCTAGGTGCTTTGATTCATTCAATAAATCATTTATTACTCTGTGTTTTATTTAATGATAACTATAACAACGATTTGTAAAGACACCTAAATTGTATAAATCATCGTAATGTGGTGAAAATTAATCGAAATTTATTAATATTCGTCCTTTGGTAGCAGGCATCTGTTTCAGTCGTCGGTTCGCAAAACTTTCGAAAGCGTCAATTATTGTTTGGCAGCGTATTTCTCTTCATAGGTGGCCCACTTCCCATGATTAATAGCATTTTTATTTCTGGAGCTTCCACGTCCCTCGGGATTCGGCCCAGCTGCTTCCCATCGCCGATAATAAATTCATCATTTCTGACAGATATTTAGCAATGCCGTTCTTTTTGTTTCTATATTCGGTTTTTTTTTTCAGAAACGTCTGGACATTAGCAAATAAAGTCCATTTATTTTCCAGTCGGAGTTGCTCAAACCTTGCCCGCGTTAACGGCTTTAAAATAACTGGAATTGTAAAGGGGAATTATCTTTTGTGTTGTTTAACAAACAATGAAGTCGATTACAAAGTTTTTGTTTCTAGTTTATATTTTAAATATAACAATTTTATTGTTTTTATGTTAAAATTACCCTTCCTAATGTTGTAAGCTGGAACTCTCTATTATATGCCCTCTAAATGTCTTTTAAATAAATAAGGCATAAACCTTTTTTATGAATTCTACATTTACTTGATTAAAATCAGTATTCAGTTACCAGTAAGCATTTATTCTGACGTGAACTTTAATAAGGGCCATCTCATTTATTATTATACTCGATTGTTATAATGGTTTTGTGCGTTTTCGTCAACTGACTTTTTATAATCAAGATATTAATTAATGTGAGAGGCGAATGACTAGGTAGGATCTGTTGACTTTCCTATTCTTGAAAATCATCCCACGTTGCATATGGTTTTTGTATCATTACCTAAATTTTCTTATTTACGGATTTATGATTAATATATCTCTTGCATATGTATACCATGTTCAAGTTTATTACCTATGAAATTATGTTTCATAGGTAATAAACCTACCTATACGTATTACCTATACCAATACCACTATATATGAAGGGAATGCACTGAGCTTCTGTAATAATTAATATTATGATAAGAATTGTACAAATGTTATGAATTGAAATGTAATCCTAACAAAAGATGTAATATTTAATTAAGGATACTAAAATGACATATATTACAAAAATTAAAAACGCTGAATGAAAATGATTTAAAAAATAAAATAACTATAGTATAAAATTGAGTAAAAATGGAAATAGAAAAAAAAATATTTTCACTGTTTATATTTAATATTGGCCTATAAATTTCATTTATACGATAAACAGATGGTGTTACTTTGTACTAAATAGCATCGGGTACCACCCGCGTATTCCTTACTCTCCTGACCTTGCTCTCTCTGATTCCTACATTTTCCGATAAATAAGTCGCGACCTGCCTGTGCAGCTGGGATTTAGTATTGTATGAAGATACCAAAAATTGTGTAGAATCGTCCTTTCGAAAAATTGCCTGAATGATAGGAAGAAGTAGCAGCTATTGGTGCGCAAATATAATTGATGGATAAATCAAATTAAAAAAAAATATTTAAAGTTTATTTATAGGCCGATATTATTCGATTTTCTACTAGTAAATCCAATCAATCAAAGCTAACACATTTAGAAGGTATATAGGTCTAAATTAAACAAAATACTGAAGAAAATTTAATGTTTATTTTGGATATATAAAATCGATAATATATATATCTACCTTAATCCAACAAATATAATATATAATAAGTGTAGAAGTAATAATTTGCGTTTTATAGTTCATAAAATGTATGTCACTTAACTCCCAACTGCTTGAAGGGTTATCTCATTGATCTGAAACAATAACCGAAAGTATTTCTGTAAAATATTACCTGTAACTAAACTTAAATTGTAATAAAACAATTAATTGGTACTAAATCCAATAACACACCAGTAAAGTACTTTCTGTAAAGCTATAAAGACACACAATTTCAAATTCGCCACGTTAAGTGAAACACCAGTCAAAAACACTACGAAACATTGACGTCACTTACCGTATCATAATCTTGTGCTAAAACTCTAACGCAATTGACTGAGTATTGCCGACACACCAACCATGAAATATGGTGGAGTATTGAAGAACAGTAAGAAAAAATACTACCGGTATAACACTTGGCAAGAAAATTATTAAATGCAAGTAATACTTCTAAAGAGTATTCAATAGCCACTTAGGATGTGTGAGAATAGCATTATTGAAATCAAGTGCACTATCGGCTAAGGGAAATCAAAGTGTATAGGAAAACATACAAAAAATTATATGATGATAATCTGAAGATACAGATACAAATGAATAGATACAAAAGTTCAAAATATATACATTTAATGATGCATGTTTCATTTTCTTAAGTTTTTGACATCTCTGTGGAATGAAAAATTCTATTCGGTATTGCATGAAATTACCTTGTAATATTTGGGTAAAAAAAAGCATGCGCAACTGCAATACTTCAAAAATACTGTATTTTGAACATGCTTTTCTATGAATTCTTAAACTAGATATTTTTTTAGTTTCTTTTACTTTACATGAGTGATTCATATATCGCCTGTACTAGATATTTAATATTTCTGTTCGCCATAACACACACATGCCGATCTTGATAAAGTCACATTATTCATTCCATTGTAACCCATCAAGCTATTTGATGTATAAGAAATAATATATTTGATATTGGCTCTTTGTAATCTAACCATGACGGGTTTTGATTGACATTAGTTAAAGGCTTGCATTTAATTAACATTTTTTATATTTTGAGAATATATGGTCATTAAGTAGTGAACAGCAGTGAATGTTCAGTGAGTTCAGTTAGAAGCTGATTTTTAGAAACATATAGTGACTTCATGCACTTTTCGACAAACTTAGTCACAGTTAAACATGTATCCATATATTACGTTTTTCTATGAATTCTCAAACTTGATATTTCCTTAGTATCATTTACTTTACTTGACATGACTGATAACATTTGGATTCATATATCGCCTGTACTAAATATTCAATATTTCTGTTCGCCATAACACACACACATACCGATCTTGATAAAGTCACATTTTTCAATCCAGTGTAACCCATCGAGCTATTTGATGTATAAGAAATAATATATTTGATATGGGCTTTTTGTAATCTAACCATGACGGGTTTTGATTGACACTTGTTGAAGGATTGCATTTAATGAATTTTTTTATATTTTGAGAATATATGGTCATTAAGTAGTGAACAGCAGTGAATGTTCAGTGAGTTCAGTTAGAAGCTGATTTTCAGAAACATATAGTGACTTCATGCACTTTTCGACAAACTTAGTCACAGTTAAACATGTTTCCATATATTACGTTTTTCTATGAATTCTCAAACTTGATATTTCCTTAGTATCTTTTACTTTACTTGACATGACTGATAACATTTGGATTCATATATCGCCTGTACTAAATATTCAATATTTCTGTTCGCCATAACACACACACATACCAATCTTGATAAAGTCACATTTTTCAATCCAGTGTAACCCATCGAGCTATGTGATGTACAAGAAATAATATATTTGATATGGGCTTTTTGTAATCTAACGATGACGGGTTTTGATTGACACTTGTTGAAGGCTTGCATTTAAATAAAAAAAAAATTATATTTTGAGAATATATGATCATTAAGTAGTGAACAGCAGTGAATGTTCAGTGAGTTCAGTTAGAAGCTGATTTTCAAAAACATATACTGACTTTATGCACATTTCTTAAGGACTTAAAATATTAAATACTTATTTTGGAATTATCTTATTGCTATAAATAAACTAGCGATCTCCAAACGATACTAGCTGGTTCTTGACTTGTACGGTTTAACAATATTTTCCTGTCTTGGAACGGAAATACACGACATGTTTGGAGTTTTGCAATTGATGATGGGGGTCCTCACACTACCGATACATGTCTAAATGTCTCAAAATGTCTAATTATAACACACAATTGTTAAAATATTGTATAATTAATAACTGAACACACACAAACTGTTCAGTTCGACCAAATTAACTAGGCCATAATTTAAAATCCCACCATTGTAAACGCTAATTTTTCATTCAAATCCATTTTTTTTTGCAGAAATAACTTGTATTCCGGATAAAGTAAATACGCAGTATTGTCACGAAGTAGTTTTTCAAAAATAGTCATCTAGCCTATTATGCATAGCCACAGCAAACAAAAAAAAACGGCATTCAGTTGTCGCGGATACGTTTCGACCGCAGTTGGGTGTATTATTTAATCGGTGAAATAATCCACGTTTTGTTATTTTTACGCACGCCAGCGCTTGTTTATTGCAATTATGCACGCTTTTGTTGCGATGCACATTCGGCACCGTCGGTGGTACGACGGATGCAAACAAAATCCTGATCAAATAATGTCCGTGTCGTTGCTCAACTTACGTTCACATGTGCTGGAGTCGACAGAGCGTAAACCACCGCTTCTGCGATATCTGAAGCGTTTAGGGCCGGCATTGAGATGGCGTCTGCTGGAAATCCCGCCACTGCTTGTATTTCGGTCTCAACGTAACCCGGACTGACACTCTGTAATTGTAACAAAATGTTAATATTAGGCCCAGTAAAAAGAAATCCATTGATTTTCATTGAGAAGAAAAGAGAGGAAAAGAGGGAACACACTGTAATTTGATTAGAAGTTTTAATTACAATTTTAAAAATATTTATTATAACAATCTAGTAAATTAACACTAAAAGGCTATAACAGGTCAATTCAAAAGTCACCGGCCTACCATAGTAAAACACATTTTTTTAGGCAAAATTATTCAACGTAATTCATTTCAAGGGTGATACACTGATTATAGCGACCGTCCATCTTTTCGATACCATTTTGTAGAACGATTTGTCCTTTGTTTCAAAATAGGCCTCAGTTTCGGCGATCGTTTCTTCATTCGACGCAAATTTCTTCCCAGCAAACATTCTCTTGAGATCTGAGAACAGAAGATAGTCGCTGGGCCAGATATGGAGAATACGGTGGATGAGGAAGCAATTCGAAGCCCAATTCATGGATTTTTGCCATAGTCTTCAGTGTCTTGGTGAAGCTGCACTTAATATTTCTTCAAATGCGGCCGTTTTTCGCCGATTTGGTCCTTCAAACGGTTCAATAACGCTATGTAATACTCGCCGTTGATTATCCTTCTTTTTCAAACTAGTCAATAAATTTTTTTTCATGCGAGTCTCAAAATACAGACGCCATAACCTTGCCAGCCGACTGTACCACGCTCTGGAGCGGATTCATCGTGTGCATTCCACTCTGATGATTATCGATTGGACTTCAGAGTAAAACAGTGGAGCCACGTTTCATCCATTGTCACATATTGGTGCACAAACTCGGGCTTATTACGCTTGATCGTCTTTAAACACTGCTTCAAATCATCAGCTCGGTTGTTTTTGGTCAAAAGTGAGCTCGCGCAGCACCCACGTTTCACAGAGCTGTCTCATACCCAAATATTCGTGAATGATATGATGTACACGCTCAATTGATACCTTTGGAGTGTCTGCTATTTTATACAATTTCAATTTACGGTCATTCATAATCATTTTCTAGATTTTTTAAATGTTTTCGTCGCTAACAACCTCTTTGGGCTTCCACTGCGTTCACCGTCTTCGCTGCTCTTTTCACTTCAATTTAGCGTACCTATCCTTGATGGTTGGTTTTCGTGGGGCAGTATCCGAAAACTCGGCATCAAGTCAAATTTTCGTTTCAACTGTATTTTTCCCTCCAAAAGCAATATTTCATCAACACGCGAAATTTCTTTTTGGCCATTCTTTTTTCACAACAAGAAAAGTTGCTTCACTCAAGATGCTATAATTCACAAACTAATGATACAGCAGATGTCAAAATTATACACGCATCTTTTGTTATGTTAGGATAAAAATTTGTTTAGAATTACAAAGTACTTATTCCACGAAAGACACTTAGGGCTTAACATCTATATCACTGCTTTTAAGATGCACTGAAATAGCTCAAGTAGTTTTACTCTCTATAATTTTCTTAGTAAGCCATTATTATTATCTAGGAGATGGTGGACCTTAACATAGATGTGTTGACGGAGTCTGTGGCTTATATCTTTGGATATAGTCCTTGATAACGCCATCGACAGTTTCTACCTTCAGGTCCTTAAGCAGATTGTTGTTTCGCATGTACCATGCCATGGCATGGCTTTTGGACCTTTTGTATGATGTTTCAATTGGTATGGCTGGTACAACACCAGAGTTGAATGGCACAAGTTCCCACTGCTATACGGGACTGCTTACTGATTTATTTATATTGGCTTGTGCTTGATATTGTTGTTGGTGAAATCAATATTCACTGATTTATTTTGATTCATTTTGATGAGTGATGTTTCTATCCAGCATTGTATTTCGCCAATATCTGAATTGCTAGAATAACAGTCTCATAATACTCTCTGTAAATGTAGCAACGACATTTTCATTCAATGTACAAATGTCCTGAGTAGTATAGAAGATAAATGACTGGTATACTTCCCTATGGCACACCTGCTTGTATTTTCCTTCAGTCAGAATACACATCCTCTTGTTTCACTCTGAGGTATGGTTTAGTTAGTTTTTTATAATAGAGTAGTTTATGGTAGTAATATGCAACTAAACATTTTTAAATATTTATCATAGAGAAGCCTCATAGAGAATCTATTTATCATAGAGAATCTTATGCTTTAAAGCGTCATGCCAAACATAACATTTTCTATGAGACTAGTGTTTCTGTGAACCTCCTCCACGTATTTTCTTCAAAGTGTATCCATGTTTCCATTTTCAAAATCATCTGATTCCTTTTACCCTTACTTTGCTATATTTTTGGTTAACTTTAATTTCGTTCGTCGTGAATTGTGATTGTTTTGTTTTGTTTCCATTTTTATGTGTTCGAAATACCCTTGTTTGATTTTTGTAAGTTTGTTTTTTAATACATTTTTATCGCAGTGGTCAACTCAAACCAATCAATTCCATATCGATGGTGATCCCCATTAATGGTTTCTTCGAGTAATGTCTTCAAAATGTTTTAGCTGTCCAGAACGCTCCTAAGTCGTCGAAGATCTTCAACTGCCTTTTCCTTCAAACTGAAATAAACAGGTAAAATTTGCTGCAATTGCAATTTACTCGGTGTAAATTCGCAGATGATCATACTTCGAAGAAACCACATATTGAACATTAACAACTATATAGAAATCTGTGTATCTAAAGCATAAATCACCACCATCATCATACAAAATTATTTAATATAATAATGTAAACTTTTATCACTTTTCAAAATAATGTAGTGGCAATACTAATATAACAAATGAAGGCATGACCTTGTTGTGTGACCTTAAATATTTTATTCAGTATGTTATACTTACAGTTATTTTGATTGGCAATTTTTCTCTGGTAAGATCCCTTCTTAGTGTTTCGGCTAGAGCTGTCACAGCGTACTTCGTACCGGAGTAAACATTCATGTTGGGAATATCCACAATGTAATGACCAGCGATGCTATTGATATGGATGATATGACCTGCTGTATTATGGGCTTTCATGCTTTTTAGTGCCTCTCTGGTTGCAATGCATAACCCTAACACATTGGTATCTAAATGTTAAGAAAATACTAGTTATTATATCAATTAAGATGAAAATCAGTTGTAAATATTAAATAAAATATTGGATAACATGAGTTTAATGAACATAATCTAGGGTTTAAACACATTTTTAAATAAATTGTACCCTGTGCGTTATTAAACGGCCTGTTGCCATTGGAATCATATATCCTATAATTATCTGGGTTTAAAAATAGTTATCGTATATCTATTTATTAAAGAATCATTAGTATGTTTATGATTGGCTTAGATACACCATTTTATAACCAATGGTCGTTCTATATCACTACTATAGATCTAACTCTCTAACTCCTTCATTTTTAAATATGCTAAACCATATCATAGATACAAATATTTTTAAATCTATATATTAGAGAACTTTAAGCGCTATTTAAAATTTGTAATTTTGGATTGATTTTCATCATCATCATCATCTTCATCTCGAGCAGAGTGTCTAATTCTGAAAAAATAATTTGCTCTTACTGCCACAGGACTTCCAATATTATTCACTAAATCAATTCGCGAATGTTAAAGGAACTAACACCCTCTTAAATTTAAAATTTTCATATCACATTCCCAATTCCCACCATATTCCCAAGCTGTTTGCTGCGTCTTCCACCCAAAAGCTTAATTTCTCAACAAGCCTATGAGGAATTCGTTATTATTATTTATTACTATTTTTAGGTAATTTTATCAACTAATAAAATATGGCTGGGGGAACCATGCAGAATTTTCTTCCTTCTATACTTTGTTATATTTCAACAGTCTAAGTCTATATATATGCAGAATTACTGTACAGAAATATTGGGAATATAAGCAGATGAATTTTAATAAGGAATTTCTTTCATGTGCACCATCGTAGAAAAGCAAAAGCTCGTGCAACTTGTCTTATTACTTTTAGCAGTAGATGTTGTGCTCTGTATTACTGATCTCAAGTACATGTCCTACCTAGATACCCTAGGGATTTATTGTAGCAGGTCCTATCTGTTAGGCGTCAACACATTGACTTACTAATTCATTAATAGATCATATTACACATCAATCGTTACATTAATTATTAAGTAGAGTTTCTCAATGTATCAGCAGAAACAGCAGATATTTTAAAGCAACAAACCAAAACAAATATTTTTACAAGCTAATTAAAAAATAATTCAAGCCCAAAATAAACTGAAGTTGGAACTTACATGATATGGACAAATAAGGAAGTGTAAAAGTTTAGTATTATATATTTTAATTTAAAAAATACAAACTAAAGTTTTATGGGCATATTAAAAGAACGGAAACAATCAGATTGAGGAGACAGGTGGTGGTATTCTATGTAACTTGCAGTAACGCCAAGGTTGAAGCAATGAAATGGATTGCTGCAGTTAAAGACGACGTGAAAGGCGTAAAAATAGTACAACAAGAAATACAGGATGGAAAGGTTTTTAGACAGAAACTTTACTACTTGGAGGTAAGCCCAACAGATAAACCAAGGAAACCTGGGACCAATTGATCAGATGAACACTCCAAGAGCCCGTTCCCAGATAATAAAAACAATATGGTCCGAAATAAGAGAAAAGATACCGAAATATCCATTTGCTGTACTTCGCATGGTCCATTAAGGTCCAAGTTTGTATAATAATATTATATCATTAATTATCAAGCGTTATGTCTTGATTTTACTACACCTTATCTTGTTTCGCCATATCCTACGTAATCTAACAACACATAGCGGAAATTAATAACACATTTTGGGTTGGTTTTGCTAGGTCTGAGTGCTGATAAAATAGATCTATTAACCAAAATATTTAGAATTATCTACAACGTGTAAAAAGGAAAGTATTCATATCGATTTTTGTATTTGCTATCTTTCTTATCGTAAAAATACATTAAAGAATTACATACCTATGTGCAAAATAAATAAAGAAATTTGTTGTGAATTAAAAAATCCAATAAAAACTCTATTGATTATTAAAATAAACATCCTCGAATTTTTATAAAATTCGGAATTTAAATGAAAAAGGTCCTTTCTTACCAAAAGTGGTGCGCCATTTCTCTGTATCACCATCAATTAAGGTGGTTGGTAGCATCAGACCGGCATTGTTAACTAATACATGAATGGGTCCTAGTTCTTCAGTTATCCGTTTGAAAGTTGACAGGATGTCTTGTTCTTTGGTCATATCGCATTTGTACGCTTTCAGTTTACCTTTCTCGCCGCTCAGCTGCTTCGCCAAATCTTCTATTCGTTCCACACGTCTTCCTAAACCAGCTACCTGTATAAAAATTTAGTTTTTAAGCTATTATTGTATAAGATTTACTAAAGAATTTATTGGGAAAAATAATTGGAATTTATATATTAATCGACTTCGGCGACAATTTTGCCTCCATTTTTGAAGAAAACGCTTACATGGAGGAGGGAGTTTTAGGCCTAACATTTTTTTGTAATATGAACTACAAATAAATATATTCCAATAAAACGAAAAGCGCATAAATCAAGTAACCTGTAATAATCGTCAGATCGGTGACACAAAATATGTAAACAAACCCAGGGGGAGGGAAGAAGGTAGGGTTAGAAGAGAACAGTTAATGAGGAACTCCGCAGTTCAGAGCCAGAAACAGTTGATTAAGGAATAGCCAGAAATGATCAATAAGAAAAGAGTTGCCTTTCATCTTGTCGAAGCTGGACAATACACATATCCAGTGACTCGGCTAAAACTGATAGAGGTCATGAGATTTCACTCTGACATAAAGCTGACCTCAAAAACAACATTACGAAAATCAATTTAAGAAGTTCTATTTTTCAACCAGAAGTCGCCAAACCAACATCATTGATGAGTACATAAGCTTACAAATAGGGGTCATTTTCTGGATTCGAACAGATGAGAACTATCACCATCTTCAATCCGCGTGTGAAGACTAGTATTAGTTTTCTAGTTTGCGCATGGTGGCTCTCTTATACTGTCTGCTGAATAAAATAAATGAAGCTTATCTTTGTGCAGTGAAACGCGTGAAAATGCGGCGACAACCAAATCGGTAGGAAGGGTTTTGTAACATTTGCTGATGCTAAATGCTTGGTAATCGTGGAAAAATCATGATAAATGCGCTCAAACTTTATTACAGTACCTTGGTTTTGCAATATTGAACACTGTCAGACCATTATAAACTGATCTTTAAAAACTAATGAAGCAAAATTTGCAATATATTTAACTCCAACCATTGAACCACTGAAGCAGCAGCATGGATATAGTTTCAAAATGCTGTTCACAGTTTTTTCGATAAACACAAACTACCAGATTGCAAGCACGTAATCAACGATTTCTTTCGAAATTACCACATGATGGGAGCTCGAATATCTCTTAGAATATATTTTCCGCGTTCACTTCTTGATTTTTTTCCGACAAAAGCGACACGAGCGACGAGTAAGGAAAGCATCCACACCAAGATATAGCAGAAATCGAAAGGCAATACCAATGCTTTTTGAGACAACGAGGCATAATCAGTGATTGCTAATGAACCCTGCTAATATATGGAATAGATCCCAATCAGTATAAAAGTCTCAGTTCGGCCTTTGTTCAAAATTGCACAATAGGTGAATTGTTGAATATTTCGAAAACTAAAACCAATTTCAAAAAACGGACTGCTGATTTGGATTCAATTCACCAGATTATCTTATAAACAGCTTTTACTTAATCATGTCCAAAACCGTGAATTTATGGTATTTATTTGTATAAGTTTGTAGGAATAAATTCGCTTACATAAATTTGACGAATATTTGAGAAATCGAAGTTTATTTCTCTCCAACATTGTGAAAAATACCCAGACGTTTTTTTCCCTATAAATAATTTTGCCGATATAATATATTCTCAAGGATTAGGTATAACATTTCTTCAGTTGAAATGAATTTAACCTTGACCATGGCGGAAACCAATTTATTGTTTGAAAATAAAACATAAATATATAAGGTAACATATGTTAAAAAAACACTTACTATTAAGCCATTTTTAACTAAAGCTTTGGCTGTATCTTTGCCTATACCAGAGGACGCTCCGGTCACTACCGCCACTTTACCTTGAAATCTCGCTAAAGATAAGGCCATCTTCTCCCTGTAATTATAAATATAACGTACTAAATTTGGTTTTTAAACATTTGTAATACACAGCTATTACATGGTTATGCTAGTTTATTTTGAATATCCGTTGTATAACAGATGCAGAAAAATGATCGCAATGTCGCTGAAGGTCAGTTTAAATTCCTGCTAATAGCTGTTTACAGTGAGCACCAGTACTTTGTTTAATTCGAACCTTTAATTTAGCGTAATTGATCCTGACCTTGCTGAAGCAATGCCACAATTAGAAAAACGTCAACAAATTATTTCACCATTATGTATTAGTAAACAAGATAATATATAACATAATTTAACCCGTTTCTGATTCGTATATTCATCAAACTCAAAACGGTTTTTAAAAAATATATTAAAAATAATAGCAGGATATAAGATTGTAAAGTCCTAATTAGCAGTAAATTTGCAGCATATTATTACGCCTAAAGACAAATAAAAACTTTTTGAGTGCTTGGATGTCCTTGGGTACAGGATGTTTTTAAGCTTGTAAAATATCAAAAAGGAGTCATAAAATTAATAATCAAGCTTGCTCCAAAGTTACGGTTTATCACTTCTGAGGTTTCAGACGGCTGATAAACTTCCGACATTATTTTTACGTATTATTCCGTGGACTATGTTTTGTAATATGAGGTGCTGGCATGTATTTTGATCGGCGATGAACGAAATTGTTAAATTCGATAGTTTTTAAATACTACAAGAAATAATAATTCTCGACATTTATTTCTTTTGTTGCTTAGTTTGAAGAAATCTGCTGCTAAATCACATCAAATATTTAGGGAAACTTATAGAAATACTGCAGCTTCATATTCCAATTATCGGGTTTGGTTTGGTACTACCAGAAAGGTTCGAAAATAATAAATGGTACGACTGAATGGATGAGAACTCCAAACAAACTCTCAAAGAGTTTACTAAAAATGATGTTTAGAACCGTTTCCATACTGTATTTTGTTCAAATCAGTTCCGAATCGCTTGGCTGACACACGGCTTCAAAATTCTGAAGAAGGGCGAAAATAAATCGATGAAGAGATCGCTGTCAAACCGAGACCTTCTACCACATGGTATCTTTATATTGATAGAAACATAAAAATGGATGGTGGTAGGGTAAAAATATAAATCTGTCAATAAACACATATCGTACGAAAATCTGTTTTAAAGTAAAAAAAAACGATCATCATACAGGCAAGCTCCTAATATATAGTATGAATTTATGTAAATCTAGTCTGTGCTGACCATCCAGCAACTAGGAAAACAATTTCATTAATACAATTATATGTATTGGCCTTAAAATCCAAAAAGGCTACATTTTTATAAAAAAAATCACAGTGTCGTACTAAATTATCTGAAAACAAGCATGCAAATCTTATAATTACATGCATAACACTTTATTTCAATCCGATATAAACAACTAATTGTTACAATTGTTATAATATAATAATGACGAAAAGGTATAAATACTATAATTTATGAATGAAACATATTTTACACAAATGCATTTCTGTGCAAAATGCAAAATTATATATCAAAATATATTTTAAATTAGAATAAAACTTTAACTATGTACCAAATAAAAATTTACTTAACTAAAAACTAGATCGCTATACACTTACCTCCAGAAGTACACAGCTCTGAGAAGCGACGGAGACTAATTTTTTATTTTATCCCCACCATTATATTTATAGTACCGTTTCGTATGTTATATAACGTAAACAAACATATTTTTGATAGAGACGATGACTAGATGTTTAGTAAATATAAATAGATTTTGATTCATAGTTGATTTGCGATTATTTTAATGAATATTGTAGCTGAATAAAATAAAGAATAAAATTATATAAAATAAATATTGAAAAACTGTCTTTAAATGTCAGCTTTTAAACCAAATTATTTTAAATTATGTATGGATTTATTTAAGTATTTAAGCTAAAATTTTACAATCTTATTAGGAAGCACGGAATAATGTTGGATTTCTTGTATTATACGTTAAAGATTGTTATGTAAAAAAACGGTATATCATTGTTTTTTTTTAATCTAGGAAGCCTTGAATCAGTTATTGTCACTACCTTTTTTTGGTCAGCTTGATAGTCGAACTGAGAAAAGTGACGGGACGGTCTTCCTATTGCTGCGATAGTTGTAGGTTTAATTCCTGCCGGCGCATGGTTGCAAATTAGTTTGTGAAGGCTGGGCAGGACCGGGCGACTTTTGGGATGATCTTTAAGGTGGTCCTTCGCCAGTCGGTAAGCTTAATTTCCGTTCCGACGCCAGTCTTAAACTGCAGATTCCTTGCAGAAACATTTAAGAGACAGTTATAGTTGAAATTAGCGTTAGAAACTATCGACTGAACATAGTCGAGACAGTCGAACTAATCGATAGTCAAAACACTGTCGACTGAAAATAGTAAATATTTCACTCAAATGTAGGCTTCTGTTTTCTTTCTCTTCCTGATAACAGACGGAGATGTACCTTTCCGTACCAATTTTGAGAAAGTGAAGAACTTAGATAATTGTTTGATTCTCTTTGCTGTACAAATCAGTTCATTTAAAACTATTTTAAATTGACAAACAGCAGTTTTATAAAAGAAATGGAATAATGATGAATGAAAATAACAATGATATAATATAATAAAACTAATTGGCTTATTCCTATTTCATTCCAACATGCGCTTACAAATGTTTTCCTTTGTTCAACCCTGCCACAAGTGGTACGGTGATGTACGTATTCCTGTTCGAACTTTCTTTGGGAAGGAAAAGGAGGGATATAATTGCTGGAATTTATTACTTTCAAAATAACAATTTTATTCTAAAGAGAAATTGATTTAACCATTTAACCACCCTTTTTAAATGCAATAATAATTTTATTAATCCGTAATATAATAACAGGAGTATTTTAATATTATTATTCGTTGAAGTTGGAAATAAAGAAGTTACGATTCAAAAGGCTTGAACAAATATCGATCAATTTTACAAGACCTACTTTAGTATTATTTATTATTTATCAGTCAAAACATTGTTATTTTTCTCCTATTACATTAATAAATACACTTGAAAAAAAATTTTATATTAATATGTAATATATTGTTATATACAGTCATACTACAACAAAACATAAAACTAGCGTTTTGGAACTAACGACTAAAAATAGTCGAAACAGTCGATAGTCAAAAACCAGCGGCTGCTTGATTGTGGGAGAGGAAAGGACGGAGATAAATTCTTGGATAAGTTCATTTTAACTTAATTTAAATGGATAATTGGCAGTGTTGATTAAGGTTATATTTTTGTAATACTTTGAACTTTTTAAAAATAAATGGAATAAATATCCCAAATACGTTCCATCTTATTTAATATTTGGAAAGTAATGAAGACATAATATGATAAATGTAATTAGTTGTTATATTTTATTCGAATGTGCACATTTTTTCGAACCGTACTCTAAGTGAGATGGAGGTAGATTTTCCTTCTCCTACTATTTATAAAAAAGAAAAGGAAATAAATAATTGTTGCATACCATTACATGTTCAATGAATGATTTGATTTCGATTAAAGTAGAATTATTTTTATATTTGAATATCGCACAATAACTATTCGATCGTTTGTAAATAAAATCAAAGTTTTATTTGTTATTGAACGGAAATATTTTTAAAATACTATTCAGTAGTTGCAGTTGTGTCGGGAATCGAATTGCCGAACTGTATTTGTATTATTAAGTTAAGTAATTAATTTTTAGATATAATTTAGAATGGAAGACATCTCTTTTGTGATAATTCTATGAATTAGCTCAGCATTATTTGTAATACCAAATCCGGCGTTTCTAAATCTAAGATCTAAAAGTATGGATTGTCTAATTGCAGATAGCAGATGTTGATGTTTCTCTTTCAAAATATCCCCAAACCATAGAACATTTCTCTGAATGCATCACTCTACTGAAAAGTTATAAAATAATTAAAATAGATTATAAAAAAAATGTGTCTGTCTTACCTGCTGATAAAATAAATCTTAACCAAAAGTCCTCGCGACAAATGCGAACATCATTAATTTCTTGTGTTTTTTAATAGCCATGGAAATAAATTGTTGAATATTAAAGAAGAGTTTTCCTATCAAAAAATGTATTTAATAGAAATATTTAGTATAAATATTGAATACAGTTTATCATATTTTACCTTTCTATATAAATAACATTACATATAAATTACATATAAATATCATAAATAACATTATGCATTTATGTAAGCATAAATTCGGCACAATTTTTCAAGGTCGCGGCTAGGACGACAGAGCCAGAATTTTAAAATTTAGTTGAATGAAAGTAGTAGAACCGAAAATATTAATTAAAGGTACACGACTGACACATTTGATGAAAATAGTGATAAAATAAATCGGACCGAAAATATCGACTGAAACAGTCACTAATAAAAAGTCGTAAAATCAGTCGAACCGAAAATAGCGACCGAAACAGTCTATAGTAAAAAGTAGTCAATTACTAAACAGTCGATAGTCATTTTCAGCCAATAGTTTCCAACGCTACATAGAACCTTATATTTATTACATATTAATTTAGGTAAGTGTACATTCGACACATAATTTTCAAGGCCGAGGGTAGCACGGCAAGGCCAATACTTTAAAAGTCAATCGAATGAAACTCGAGCGAAAATAATGACTGAAAGGGTGCGACTGGAACAGTCGATAGTAAGAAATAGTCAATTACTAAACAGTCGATAGCAAAAAATAGTCGATTACTACTAATTACTATAGATAGTCGATAGTTGTTTTTAGTCGATAGTTCCCAACGCTAATTACAATCTATATACACACATGCATTCTCTTTTTTATTATTTTCATACAGCATTATTTCAATATTTATTAAGTTTTATTAATTGAGAGTTTATTAAAAAATGAAGCTTTTGTGGACTATTTGTTGAAGCGGAAATTATTTTATGGATTTAAACAAAGTGTTGAGGTTTAATGAACACATTTTGGGTATACAAAAATATTTACTTTTATAAAATTAGCGCGATTATAAGTAAATAAAGCAATTTTTGAGGAAAGCTCGGATTAAACTCTGACGAGTGTGTGGACCTGAAATAAAAATATCGTAAATTTACATTATTTTTCATCAGGAGATTATTCATAATAATTCCTATGATAAATGGTATATTTTCTCTCATTCGATTCGAAAGTACGTCGGACATCTTCGGTTATATTGGACTTGTAGGAAAATTGTTATTACTACTTTATTTTTATAGCATTTAAGGTAAAATTTATATGTTTCAATGTAACACAGGAAGAAAAGTGTTGTTTTTCAGGATATGAAAGTTTGAATAGAATGAAAATATTAACGAATTCCGCTGTGGCGCAAATAATGGTTTTCAAAACAAATAATGTTATGAGTTTTACATAGAGCTACTAGATAGAGAAGATTGTTCTTTGTTTTTTGAATGGATATGTTATGAGTCCAAATGAGGAAAAGCATTGCTTAATCAAAATATGATCGATAGTTATAATTTAAATGACGAATATTTCCTTAAAGCCTATATCTATAATTAAAGTGAAATACCTAATTCATGTATATAAATACATAATATTGACAAATCAATTATATAACAACCGGCTTGGTGGCGCAGTGGTAAAGGCAACAGGATGGTCCTCCTCCCGTTGCGATAGTTTATATTTTGGCGAACTAATATCGTTGGCCTTGATGGCACATATGGTATATCATTTTTTTATGTTCTAAAATTATATGATCGAAGAAAATTAATTATTTCTTCATTTCATGTACTTAATTAATATTTTCATTAACTCTATGACAGATCCTGAAATAGAACGACGAGCTATTTAAACAGTGTGCTACAAAATTTTATTAAGGGTATGGGTTATTGCTAAGCCGGATCCTGAAGCCATATCTATATTCCAAGGAGCCGCTTTCCTGAAAGATCCTTGGTTTTTCTTTTTAAATAAATAACATTTACTTCAAAACATTAATTTTCGATTTCCTAAGAAAATAAATCGATAGAAATTTAGTTTATTCCTAAAATATTTACTTATATGCTATCTTAAAATGAAATGAATAATGATTGTAAATCATTAAATTGAATATATGCAAAAATATTAGATGAACACTGCGTTATAGTTAAAACAGTCGATAGATTTTATATCCTCTATTACGCTGCTTCAATAAATCACTTTGAATCATAGTTCAATGCAATAAACCTTGAATAGTCAGTGTTAACTCTTTTATCTGAAAAGCCTATATCAATAATCAAACTGAAATACCTAATTCGTGTATATAAATACACAATACTGTATGATTATTATGTATATGTATGGGTATGATTTGAATGTATTATATTTCACATTTTAAAGAATAAAAATTTAAGTATTTTTCCATTTTAAATTGAATTATTGAATCAATGAAATATTGTTCATATGTTATAAACATAACAATTAATTTTGTTTTCTCCTGAGATGTTAATCTACTAAAAATAAATTAGGGAATGACTGCTAATCGGCAATTCTTATTGCACATATTTCATTATTTCATATAGTTGTCCCATCTTCACTTTAAAAGATAACTAGTTGTAGGGTTGTATTTTATGTTTCGGGATAACATTTTATTGTCTAAAATAATTTCTCGGCTACCAAATATCTTTTTAGGAGCATTAATAATTTACTATAATTTTCTATTATTAATAAAATTATGACTCTTTTTCACCCACTTAATAATTCAATATATAATAATTTAGTTCAATATATTTACCTTCGGTAATGACTTTTCTTTTTGATCCATTGCTTTTTCGCTGAGGCCTGCTTTCGAGATCTGCAGTAGTCAGTGGGTGTCAAATCTGCGATATATGATATATTATGTAATATCTTTATGAATTGGGTCATTTTGCAACTTATTATTTTCCAGATATTTACGGCAACATTATCATAAAATACGCATTGCTGTTTGGAAGTTAGGACTGGTAGTTTAGACTTATTAGGAGTTGATGCTTTGTAAGTTATAAAAAGGGAAAAGGGTTTGAACACAAAAATATTAGTTTAATATAAAACCGTTTTATTTAAAGAAATAAGGGGAGAGTTTCTGAACGGCGATACAAAACGGTACTGAGAAATTTTAATTGTTAGAAAACAGAAACAATCCATTTCATTCGTTCACCATTCAAATTTTAGAGAGATTCTTAAAACAGTTAGCAGTACAAGTCCGTATGCGTGTGTGTATAAACCCGGAAATTATAGGAAGATAATTACTTTGTAGTTGCAATTTGAAACAATGCATTTTGCGTTGTTTTTTTGCAAATTGCAAGACAAACAAAACAATTTTAAGACGCATTTCTATTGTGCTACTGATAGTTAATACAATCAGTAGCATAGAAACTTTAATTTATTAATAATCATGAGAGATAAACGGAAATTTTTTATAATTTTTTAAAATGTTTAAAGATGAAGACATTAGTTTTTGTATGAATATTTTGTTTTAATTGTATAAATAATTAAACTTAATGTTTCGTACCTACTCTACTATTACTGTAATTAATATAGTATAGTGTGTAATTATCTAAGCTATTAAAATTCTAATACACGCACTACACTCTTGAAGGTGATGGTGATTATGTCACTGCTTGTAGTGATGGTGGTAAGGTAAAACGCCCAAAACTAAACAATAAAAATATATGTTGCTATTTTAAATCTTTAATTTATTTACTAAGAATATATAAACGATATCTTGAATATTAACGGTTTTGTATATACATTACATTACAGCCAATGAGCACTAATGCGAATTTCACATTATCGAAATATATATGTCAACGAACATGATTTATGTGAGTGAATAATAAACATTTATTATATAGATTATAGTTAAAATAAATTAAACACTTACCTAAAGAGCGATAATTAGAAGAAATATAGTCTGTAATAAGATTGTTTAATAGGATAGATGAAAGTGATGGGGTAGTATGGTATTATGTCATGGTTCATTGCTTGGAATAATGTTACGTTTGGTACCAAATATATGGCTAAAATTATTCCATTATCGCTCTTCAGTGGCTATTTTGAAGAATAACTAACAGTAACAACGCTTTTCTCAAAATTATATGTTGTATTAGATAATATTTTAGCTACAAATTTAATAGATATATATCTCAAAATGTTAAATGGAACAGTGGATTAATTCATTACTACGAACGTTTTTAACTTCTTCTTAATTGATGAGAAAATGTCATAGTCATGATAGATAGCATTTTGGATAAGATATATTCTACTAATTGATTGGTTTGATATAGTCTCAAAGGTAAAAATATGTCACACCGCATTTACGCAAATTTGTGCCACAAACAGTAAGCATTTTACAGTAGCGATCAATTGAATTAAATTATATATGATAACATTCAAATAACGACATTTCTAAAACAGCTTCAGTTATGGCCTCTTCGTCGACAACAGAGGCGCCAGTAACAGAGGCAACTTTACCAATTCAACGATTCATTGACTTTGCCCACCCATAGGAACTTCCTCTTATCTCTAAAAGTTTGAAAGCATGTTGCTTAAGTGTTTTGGAGATAAAAAAAACTACGTAACACGGAAAGTTTTTTTATATATATGCTACATTATTTTTTTTTAACAACTATTTATTTGTTATAACGAATCTAAGTAATAATTATGTGTTATATGTTATCAGCAACATGTTATATGTACATTTTAAATGGATTTTGAATTATTTTAATTGAAATATTGTAAATAGTATAATGTCCAGTATTTCAACTAAATTTGAATATTCAATATAGTTTTTTAGAAATACTCTGTCATCTCATGGAGATTTAGAAATAATTCAAGATATCTTGAAACAAAATTAAGTTTACTTATGGCAATGCTTTTTACTTCGTTCGATTAAAAATGTTTGCTAAAATTGAGCTTACTTTTGTTTCTGATTTTTGTAATTTATAGCCAAGAAGGTAGCGGAAATGGAGCTATATTAGCTTCAAATAGCATATTGAGAATGCATCTTGTGTCTTTGGGTAAGCTAGTGATCGCTGTTAGTACAACTAAATACAAATTAGTGCCAGTTACCACAAGCCCACCTTAGTATTCATATATAATATACCATTTTACATAAAATGTTATTTAAATCATTCGTTTTCAGGTTCATATCAATTCAAATTCAAAGATCTTTCATTGCATTATTCAGAGATTACGTCATCAATTAGTTATATTCACTGTAGCAGTTTTTGGTAACAAACATTTGTAACATTTTAGTTATTCAACAACTCTCTTGTTTTCCACTAACATAATAACAATTTATGACGCTAGCAGGTGTACAATTTGTTACACGTTCGAATATAATACATACTTTTTCTTTTCAGGAAGCCCATATTCTTGTACTGTTAATAGTGACCAATTAATTAATTAATAGAAATTAGATATGTTAATCTAATTTCAGTTGATCCAGTTTCTTTTCAACATATTACTTAATATATATATTTTCTGTCTTATATTAGCATTTGTTTCATACAAGGGCATAATTTTCTGGTGAATTTTACTTTTAAAAGTAGTAAAAGTCTTTAATAAATGAATTTTGTAATTTTAGTGAAGCTTCAAATATGCACTTAATTGGTAAAAGCAAAAATTAAAAATGGTACTTTACTTTGCGTACTTGTTGAATGCTTTCGAATATAAACATTTAAATCTATTAAAAGATTAAATCTATAAACTATTCAACTTAATTAACTTCAAAGGATATTGTAATAAATTTAATTGAATGTGAAAGTGATGATAATAAAATTATTCATAGTATCTAAAAAAATCAGACAAGCACTTCAACGTTTTAGCTATATTAATGATTGATTAGTATTTACTTTATTTCAGTCTATTAATTAGTTTGTAAATTAGTGGACAGCTGGTGTTATTCCCGCCGTTTCTTTTATTTCGGCCTTGACGTATCCTAGACTGATGAATTCTGTGTGATTGTAATGAGTAATGTAATAGAATGATTTATAGGATTGTCACCAAGGAATTCCTCGCTGATTATGTAACATAAGCACTCGTAGTTAATCGAAGAAATCTGTTTAGCCAGGAATGAATTATTAATATTTTTGATGTTTTACTGTATCCTCATATGTGTTTCTTGTAAGTCCAAATAGGCCTTATAGTTTTTGTTGTGTACTTATATACCAATTTTTTAGACATTAGGGTCATTTGGGTGTATCTTCCAAGTAAAACGTATAGTTTATTGATTCTAAATCTGATCAGCTTTTCTTTTTGTCTAATGTGATGTGAATTATAATTCCAATAAGTTCAATTGTGAGTAAACAAGGAGCTTAAAGGCACAAAACTAGACGCAAAAGGGCCCCAATGGCAGTTCCATTCATTAGCTATAGAAGAATTTTGCCAAAATATGTGGGATAAGACGTATGTGTATAAAAACATTGAATTACTTCGTTGCAGATACAATACGGGGTTCCAACGATGACAAGCAGTGTTTAATTTTCCAAGTGCTACCGGATTACTATACTGAATTTAGTGCTGAACACAGTACATTCAGATCTATATTAACATATTCAGGTCAAGCGATTAACATTAATTACTGTGATTTTATCAACAAAAATGGTGTTCTGTGTTTTCTACTATAGAAAGTTTATATTTTGACGAACTAATATCGTTGGCCTTGATGGCATATATGGGATATCATTTTTTTATGTTGTAAAATTGTATGACAAAACAAAATTAATTATTTCTTCATTTCATGTACTTAATTAATGTTTTCATTAACTCTATGACATGTTCTGAAATAGAACGACGAGCTATTTAAACAGTGTTCTACAAAATTGTGTTAAGGGTATAGGTTATTGCTAAGCCGGATCCTGAAGCCGTATCTATATTCCAAGGAGCCGCTTTCCTGAAAGATCCTTGGTTTTTCTTTTTAAATAAATAACATTTACTTCAAAACATTTATTTTCGATTTCCTAAGAAAAAAATCAATAGAAATTTAGTTTATTCCTAAAATATTTACTTATATGCTATCTTAAAATGAAAAGAATAATGATTGTAAATCACTAAATTGAATATATGCAAAAATATTAGATGAACACTGCGTTATAGTTGAAAGAGTCCCACTTTGAATCATAGTTCAATGCAAAAAACCTTGAATAGTCAGTGTTAGCTCTTTTATCTGAAAAAATAAGATGAAAATTAGTTATTATATGATGCGATATTTTGTAGTAACATATGATAGTATTTCTTATTAAGTTAAAATTGAATATACTCACATTTACATGTTCAGGCGTGGATAAGACATATATAACGGCATCAGCAATATCTTTAGTCTCCAGTCCTGGTCGGTCCACCTGGAAATCTTTAATTTCAGTAAGAGAGGCATTGGTGAAGAAATCGCTCTTAACATATCCAGGGCTCAGGCTCTATAAATACATTACATGCATAATGATAAGCCATTTTCATAATATTATAACTAAATACCGTCATTTTTATCGGCAATTTACTTCTGTTAATTTCAAGTCTGAGGCATTCGCTCAATGCGGTGATAGCATATTTGGTGGCGGGATAAACAGAAAGACCTGGTATATCAAAAATCATATGTCCTGTTATGCTGTTGATGTTTACGATGTGGCCTTTGATATTAGATTGGATCATACTATTAATTGCTTCTCTGGTACATACCGTCACTCCGAATAAATTTGTATCTGAAAATTCATAAGTTAATATATGTTATCATTATTTGTAACTACTAACTACAATATCGAGACTGTATTTAAGATGTTAATATTGTGTTTTTAAAATATATTATTGGTTTTAGTTGCTTATGCGGTTTCTTTTGGGTAGCATCTGGGGACAGTAATACATAATCACTACATAGTATAAAACAAAGTCGCCTTTTCTGTCCCTATATCCCTATATGCGCTTAAATCTTTAAAGGCAACATTGCTAATTTTAGAGGTTTCTAACGTGATGTCGTAAATTAACCTATTTTTTTAGGCTTATTTAACAATTAGCAAAAACGCTGCCTAACCCTAAGAGTTAGATCAAATTAATGTACTACAGTATTGTACACCATAAAAAGGTCTACAAAAAAGTCCCCGATGGTATATGTTTATCTTTTAGGGATAGCCCACATTAACCATTTTTATTGTTTATTTTTTACGTGAGAAAATGGCTTATTTACGAAGCTATTTTAAGCAATACGGCATTAATCCTTATCGAATTAAGTACCTTAAATACAGTGTGCAATTAATATAGATCAATATGGTTCCTTACAGCATGTAAATTAAACAAATATTTTCGGAGATATTATAAATTTAAAATTTGCGTTTAAAAATGTGTAATGTAATAAAAATTGTATGAATTTAGATATTCCAAAGATAGCAGGAAATCTTCATAGTAAGTATAGGGGAAGAGGAATTGTTTTACTCCAAATTTAATGCGTGCAGGCCAAGGGCAGTAATGAATGAACCAAAAATACTGGATCGATTTTAATCATGTTTTCATTGAGTGACATAGGCATATATATTTTATGCCCGTGCAAAGTCGGAGCGGGCCGCTATGTTTTTATATACAACGTTCATATTTTTTCTGTAGTGTATTTAATTTAGTATCAGCATTGCACCCGTGCGAAGACGGGGCGGGTCGCTAGTGTAATATAAAGGGTAAAATTTTTTTTTATATAAGAATATAAACAATAAATTAGCCTAAACAAAAGTTTGATATAGTTATTATTCTCTGTCGCTCGGGTTAACTTAAATGCTCTTTTATAGTGACTTCTGTCATGGATGAATATGGAACATGCATTTCACATGCTTTTAGTCGGCTATTTATTAATTTTACTTTGTCTGTACCTACATATCAGGTGCTTTTTTCATGTATGTATACTGCTTATATTTTCACTTCAAAAAGGAAAATCTTTTGGCAACAATATGTTTTTCAATTTCTTTAACTGACATCGCTAGACATATGCAATGACATGTTTCATTCAACTTTAGTAACTTGTAATACATAGTAAATCAGCTTGCAATGCAAAATTCGGCCATGAATATTCATCTTAAACCAATTCGTGTGCTACCCATTTTTACAAGTTTTAGAGTCTGTTTCATCGCATATAAACGCGTGGAAACCGTTGACCAATCAGTTCTCAGCTGTTTCAAAGTTCCTTGGGAGCTTGTTGAGTTTGATTTCCGCACAAAGAGTCTTACAATGTATTGTCTTGAACTTTTTAGGTTCTCCTGAACCTTCCTTGTCGCTGAAATCAAAATCCCTGCAAATCAGTGCAACCAAAACCGATAATTAGGATTTGTATGAGTGATATAAGCTCCTAAAAGTGTTGGATGAGCTTCATCACTACAATTTTTTAAATCAAAAAAGCTAGATTAAGGGATATTCTAAAATAAATTTTGATTATATATCGTAACACTAGACAATCAACCACGCGGACGGGGACAATATAGGCACAAAAATGCTTCCAAAGCAATAGGTAGGGCTTTTAAGATATCCCATCTTCAACAACTTCCTCAAATTGACCAATAAGAAGAATGCTATTAATTAAAAGTCATATTCCTAGGACAAAAGCTCTATCATTTCGATATTAGAGATACGAGTTCTAAAGGTGTGTTTACGATTAATCTTTGAGTGTATTGTACAACACTTTCCGACCTGTATAGGAAGGAAGAAGCATGTATAAAGAGTTCTCAAACATCTAAAGGAGATAGACGAAACGTCTCAGAAGTTAGACCTGATAGAGGACTCCTTATGGCGCCTATAACCATAAATATCAAGAAGACCTGAAATTGTGGACTATTCGGAAATTTCGAGTCCGAAACGTACATGTTTTATCAGTGTGAGAAGTTCCTAGCTAAAAGAGTGTTTCCCACCCCGATATTGTCTTCAAATCGGGATATAGAAAAGGGTTTCTTGGACCATCCTTGTTCATCACCACCAAGAACCCGAGGGAGGATCTTCAGCGATAAAACACTGACTATAGACAACGAAAGGACAGAATATACATCGACAATAAAAGAGCTGAAATGACGAGAAGAACGTATTTGACTGATTGGAAAAGGGATTAAATTAATTGAAGAAGTATTGAGTTGATTTGAGTGAAGAAAGTATTGAGTTTATTTGATTGAGGAAACACTGAAATAAGATTTGTTAAACGTATTAAGTATTGAAGACAACATTGAACAAATAGTTAGAAGAGTTGAGAGCAGTATGGTTAGGAGAATTGACGAGAGTAAAGTTAACCCCAATCAAGGGCAACCAGCAGAATTACTGTCTATAATAGCCACGCCCAGACCATTCCTCAGTAAGTACATTCGATCTGAATCACAATTCTTTTCCCACAACGTATTGTTTAATATATTTACCGTTAATAAATGTAGCGTTTAATATATTATATATATATATATATATATATATATATATATATATATATATATATATTATTATTATTATTATTAATTAAACAATTCGTCTTTGGGTATTAATTTGCTCGAAGAACAGAGAAAAATTGGAATGGACAATGTTGAATAGATTAGCGGACCTGAAAATAAAATGAAAGATAATCCAAAATGCCAACGTACTAAAAGACTCAAAGTAGACAAAGTAGAGATAAAGACTAAAGTAGAGTTTTCTGTGGTATATGGTGACATATCGGACTTCAAAAGGTCATTGGATCTAACTTGCTCTTACTATGGTGGGACCAGAAAAGTATAGTTTAAAGGCGAAGTGAAAGCGTTAGTGTAGCTGTCTACCGACATCAAATGAACAAATTGAGCGACATATTGACTTAAAAATACCTTTAATAACGAGTGGTATAAACAAGGGGGCAGGAGGAAGACTCTTGCATGATAAATCTCGGATAAACGTTCCAAGAGTTTTGAAGGATACACTTTTACAGCTCGTGAAACACACCATCTTCCAATTATCAATTATTTATATCTGCTAGAAATGCTAAAGAAGTGAAACAACAATATTCTTTTGAACAAAATTTGTGAAAGAATGGTAAAATATGATGGGACATATTTTGATTAATATATATTTTACCAATTTTTCTCAATGCATGTATTTTTAAAATGGAAAAAAATTATTAGAATATATGAAGCACGTAATAATTATATCGATTGTGAAGTTCTATATATAATTTTAGATGCGAAGCTGCATGACCACATTGTATTGCACAAAATGTTGTTGAAAAACTAATATGTAGTTCTATCTGATAAGTTAAAAATCTAAATATTCCTTTTAAAATTGTCTTAAGTGATCGGTTGTTATAAGTGGTAATTCTTAGTTAAGTTTTCCACATGATGTTGCAAAAATATATTATCAATGTTCTATTAATCCAATATTCTATAATGTTACACAATAATACCGTTTTTATCAAAAATAAACAACCAGTATCAAAGCACTAATCTAGGTTATTTAAAATTCCACCGAATTAACAAGTGGTTACAGTAGAAATACTAACCTATATATAAACAGAATGTAGTAGGTGTGAGTCAATATTTGATTTGGTTGTCTCGATATTCATCAGGATGTTTCAAGTATGTTTATTATTTTACCTATTATTTGCTTCCACTTGCTAATATCACCTCCAATCAGTTCAGTTTGTAATGCTAATCCTGCGTTGTTAATTAAAATGTGGATTGGTCCAAGGGTGTCCGTTATTTTTTTGAAGGTGGCCAATATTTCCTGGTCCTTTGTTAAGTCGCACTTAAACGCGTGTAACTTTCCTCTCTCGTTTTTAAGGGTCTCTGCGTGCTCTTCAACATAATGTACTCGTCTAGCGATACCAGCAACCTAAAATAGACATCATAAATTATGGCAGTGAAGTCATTTTAAAGGATATTTATATACTCAAGAAGGTTTTATTTAGTTTTAATTTCCGAAAATTAAGTCGATTTTGATGCGGTATAAATCAACAATGTTTGCAAATTAGGAAGGCGTATGTTTCCACGAAGTGGTTATTGCTTTAAACTTCTAATTTTTCGTTTTTTTGTTTTTTTCGTCTTTGATTTTCGTAATTATCTTCAGTGTTCATTTTATCATAAGAAAGAAAAATTTACTTTTCAAAATTAATAATTTGTTTATTCGTAATACACTATAAGCCGAGGTGAGAACTTTTGATATGTATAACAGGTCATTTGAAAAGTCCCCGGCCTACCATAGTAAAACATATTTTTTCACACCCACACTCCAAATTCTCGATACCATTTTTATAGTACGATTTGTCGTTTGCTTCAAAATAGGCCTCAGTTTCGTCGATCGCCTTTTCATTCGACGAAAACTTGAGCGAGCATTCTCTTGAGATCTGAGAACGGGAAACGGTCGCTGCGGGTCAGATCTGGGGAATACGGAGGATAAGGAAGCTATTCGAAGCCCAATTCATGGGTTTTAGACATGGTGCATTGCCTTGGTGAAGCAGCACTTCCTTTTTCTTCAAATGCGGCCGTTTTTCACCGATTTCGTCCTTCAAACGGTCCAATAACGCTATGTAATAGTCGCTGTTGCAGGTCCTTTCCTTTTCAAGGTAGTCAATGATAATTGTTCCATGGGTATCCCAAAATACAGACGCCATAACCTTCTCAGCCTGAGAGACTGAGACTGTTACGTTTTCGCACGCTTTGGAGCGGGTTCATCGTGTGCAGTCCACTCGGATGACTGTCGATTGGACTTCGGAGTGAAGTAATGGAGCCATGTTTCGTCCATTGTCACATATCGACACAAAATCTAAGGCTTACTAGAACTTGATCATCTTCAAACACTGCTCCGAATCATCAACTCGTCGTTATTTTTGGTCAAAAGTGAGCTCGCGCGGAACTCACTTTACACACAGCTTTCTCATATCCAAATATTCGTGAATGATATGATATACAGGTTCAGTTAATATCTTTAGAGCATCTGCTATTTTATTCAGTTTCAATTTATGGTCATTTAAAATCATTTTGTGGATTTTTAAAATGTTTTCGTCGGTAACAACCTCTTTTGGGTGTAAAAACTTATGGATTTAATTTTAGTATCGCCATATATGTGTCAGACAGCGGACTTTTCAATTAACCTGTTCTAATATTATAGTACTGTTGATTTGAGTTATCAAAACCCAGAAAAGTTTCATAAATGATTAATAAGCGCGCCATTCAGTTTTTCGTGCATACATCTTATACAAGTTCATCAGCAATAGGTAAATCGATTTAACTCAACTCAGAAGGAAACAAAGACGAATGTAATGGGTATTATCAGTTATGACATTATTTAAAACTTTAAAATTGCATTCATACTCTTTTCTGTTAACAAGTTTTACAAACCTTATATATTATGTTACGTTATAATTACTTTATCGGATATATTTTTCAAGATATAAGTAGACACTGTTATTAAGCTCTTTAAAGATTTGTTATGACATATTATAAGTAGATTATTAAATAAGTCTCTTAGGTGTCACCTAACTTAAAAAATATATAATGCTGATATCAAAATGCCCAAGACTTGATGGTTATACTGTTAACATATGTCTAATCTTGGGATATTATTAATTTGTTTATTATAATTCATTATTTATCGTCTAAATATCGGCTTTTTATTTATTATAAAAATTTTAAAGCAAAACAGTGAGAAAAATAATTTTCTTTACTTACTATAACACCGTTTTTTACTAAAGCTTCAGCTATCGCCTTTCCGATGCCAACAGAGGCGCCAGTAACAACAGCAACTTTACCAATCCAACGGTCCATTGACATTTTCAGCTATCGAAACTTTCTGTTATCTCTGAAAGTTAAAAAATATGTTACACAGACGATTTAGAAATAGGAAAATGTTTTCGTTGTAAATAGATATTTTGTTGAAACGATATAAACCCAATGAGGTAATTTTCATATCAAAAATGTAATGTTTTTACGTCAACTGTTTTTAAATATATATATAAAGTTTTGCTCAAAGAACAAAGGGTTTTTTAGGCACGGCATCCATAAATTTCCTGAAGGATAGGCAAGATGCATAGCATCAAATGGTTAAATTAATTAATCAGTTCTCTTGAATTGTTTTTTCGACAAAAGCGGTAATGACTTTACGGTGCACCTGGTAACTCTTCTCTAGGTATGTATGTATGTTTCATAACATATATTACTTGTTATCACAACCAAAATAATAATTGTTGTATTTCAATATTTTGTATATTGATAAGCTTCAATATACAAAGCCTTTAATTATATGTATGTTAGAGACATCATAAGAATTGCGATAATTTATGAAATTATGGTTATTTTAGTGACACAATGTAATTATCTAGCAACAAGTCGGAAAATATACGACTACATGATTATCTAAAAGGCGATTTTTTCAAAACATTTGGCTTGTATTTATGTAAAAATGGTATTTGTGATGTCACATTTGCACCAACCTTCAGTACTATTCTGCTGGCTCCATAATTTAAGTGTTAAATAATATATATGGATTTATTAATCTCTCTTAAACTCCTGTTAAGTTCAGCAATTAGACACCCTAATATACAAGCATAATAAGTTCTTTGTCAACTTTATTAAAGCTAAACTTTATTATATGTGCTCTATCGTCCTCATTACATCATTCATTTCCTCTTATTAGTTTTATTAGTTATTAGATATTAGTTGCTGATTTTTTTTTACAAAATTATCATACAGAGATCCCTTTGATATATTTGTTAGGACATTCTGCATAAGGAGATCAATGTAGAAACAGTCTATAACATTATAAAGGACTATATCGAAAGACATGAACATATGCTCCGTCAGCATATAAATGTTGAGACTCTCCAGCTCCTAGATGAAAATGACTTAGTCAGAAGATTAAAGATAGTAAACCCATTTGATCTAGTTCAGTGAAGTTTTAAGTAAAACTCTATGCAGATTAAAAAGAGTGACATGATGAGATGTTAAGCCAAAAGCGTCTATAGTTGAATAAATACTTTATAATATTATAACCTTAGCAAATAATAATAAAAACATTAAAGATAAGCAAATGAACGATAATGTTGCAAGCTGTAAGGGCATCAAAAGATATGAAGTTTATTCATTTCGTAATGTATATTCATATTAGTCCATTTATAGTCTAGCTTTATGCTAGTTTATGAGAATGTATAAGTGTGACCACAAAGTAGAAAGATGTAAATGAACCAAGTTATCAACAACAAATATTCTATTAATCTCATGAACTGAAATAATAAGAAGTACATCTCAAGAAGCCGGAAGAACGATGGCTTGAATTCAAGTTTCAAGTAAAACTCAATACAGATTAAAAAGAGTGACATAGATGTTAAGCCAATAGTGTCTATCGTTGAATAAATACTTGATAATATTATAACCTTAGCATAAAAATTAAAATAAAAACATTAAAGATAAGCAAATGAACGATAATATTGCAAGCTGTAAGGGCATCAAAAAATGTGAAATATATTCATTTCGTAATGTATATCCATATTAGTCCGTTTATAGTCCAGCTTTATGCTAGTTTATGAGGATGTATAAGTGCGATCACCAAGTAGAAAGATCCAAGTTATCAACAACAAATATTCTGTTAATCTCATGAACTAAAATAATAAGAAGTACATCTCAAGAATCCGGAAGACCGATGGCTTGAATTCAAGTTTTAAGTAAAACTCAATACAGATTAAAAAGAGTGACATAGATGTTAAGCCAATAGTGTCTATCGTTGAATAAATACTTGATAATATTATAACCTTAGCATAAAAAATTAAAATAAAAACATTAAAGATAAGCAAATGAACGATAATATTGCAAGCTGTAAGGGCATCAAAAAATGTGAAATATATTCATTTCGTAATGTATATCCATATTAGTCCGTTTATAGTCCAGCTTTATGCTAGTTTATGAGGATGTATAAGTGCGATCACCAAGTAGAAAGATCCAAGTTATCAACAACAAATATTCTGTTAATCTCATGAACTAAAATAATAAGAAGTACATCTCAAGAATCCGGAAGACCGATGGCTTGAATTCAAGTTTTAAGTAAAACTCAATACAGATTAAAAAGAGTGACATAGATGTTAAGCCAATAGTGTCTATCGTTCAATAAATACTTAATAATATTATAACCTTAGCATAAAAAATTAAAATAAAAACATTAAAGATAAGCAAATGAACGATAATATTGCAAGCTGTAAGGGCATCAAAAAATGTGAAATATATTCATTTCGTAATGTATATCCATATTAGTCCGTTTATAGTCCAGCTTCATGCTAGTTTATGAGGATGTATAAGTGCGATCACAAAGTAGAAAAATCCAAGTTATCAACAACAAATATTCTGTTAATCTCATGAACTAAAATAATAAGAAGTACATCTCAAGAATCCGGAAGACCGATGGCTTGAATTCAAGTTTTAAGTAAAACTCAATACAGATTAAAAAGAGTGACATAGATGTTAAGCCAATAGTGTCTATCGTTCAATAAATACTTAATAATATTATAACCTTAGCATAAAAAATTAAAATAAAAACATTAAAGATAAGCAAATGAACGATAATATTGCAAGCTGTAAGGGCATCAAAAAATGTGAAATATATTCATTTCGTAATGTATATCCATATTAGTCCGTTTATAGTCCAGCTTTATGCTAGTTTATGAGGATGTATAAGTGCGATCACCAAGTAGAAAGATCCAAGTTATCAACAACAAATATTCTGTTAATCTCATGAACTAAAATAATAAGAAGTACATCTCAAGAATCCGGAAGACCGATGGCTTGAATTCAAGTTTTAAGTAAAACTCAATACAGATTAAAAAGAGTGACATAGATGTTAAGCCAATAGTGTCTATCGTTCAATAAATACTTAATAATATTATAACCTTAGCATAAAAAATTAAAATAAAAACATTAAAGATAAGCAAATGAACGATAATATTGCAAGCTGTAAGGGCATCAAAAAATGTGAAATATATTCATTTCGTAATGTATATCCATATTAGTCCGTTTATAGTCCAGCTTTATGCTAGTTTATGAGGATGTATAAGTGCGATCACCAAGTAGAAAGATCCAAGTTATCAACAACAAATATTCTGTTAATCTCATGAACTAAAATAATAAGAAGTACATCTCAAGAATCCGGAAGACCGATGGCTTGAATTCAAGTTTTAAGTAAAACTCAATACAGATTAAAAAGAGTGACATAGATGTTAAGCCAATAGTGTCTATCGTTCAATAAATACTTAATAATATTATAACCTTAGCATAAAAAATTAAAATAAAAACATTAAAGATAAGCAAATGAACGATAATATTGCAAGCTGTAAGGGCATCAAAAAATGTGAAATATATTCATTTCGTAATGTATATCCATATTAGTCCGTTTATAGTCCAGCTTTATGCTAGTTTATGAGGATGTATAAGTGCGATCACCAAGTAGAAAGATCCAAGTTATCAACAACAAATATTCTGTTAATCTCATGAACTAAAATAATAAGAAGTACATCTCAAGAATCCGGAAGACCGATGGCTTGAATTCAAGTTTTAAGTAAAACTCAATACAGATTAAAAAGAGTGACATAGATGTTAAGCCAATAGTGTCTATCGTTCAATAAATACTTAATAATATTATAACCTTAGCATAAAAAATTAAAATAAAAACATTAAAGATAAGCAAATGAACGATAATATTGCAAGCTGTAAGGGCATCAAAAAATGTGAAATATATTCATTTCGTAATGTATATCCATATTAGTCCGTTTATAGTCCAGCTTCATGCTAGTTTATGAGGATGTATAAGTGCGATCACAAAGTAGAAAAATCCAAGTTATCAACAACAAATGTCCTATTAATCTCATGAACTAATATAATAAAAAGTACAACTCAAGAAGCCGGAAGAAAGATGGTCTGAATTCAAGTTTTAAGTAAATCTCAATACAGATTAAAAAGAGTGACATAGATGTTAAGCCAATAGTGTCTATCGTTGAATAAATACTTGATAATATTATAACCTTAGCATAAAAAATTTCAATAAAAACATTAAAGATAAGCAAATGAACGATAATATTGCAAGCTGTAAGGACATCAAAAGATGTGAAATTTATTCATTTCGTAATGTTTATCCATATTAGTTCGTTTATAGTCCAGCTTTATGCTAGTTTATGAGGATGTATATAAGTGTGACCACACAGTAGAAATATGCAAAAGAACCAAGTTATCAACAATAAATATTCTATTAATCTCATGAACTAAAATAATAAAAAGTACATCTCAAGATGCCGGAAGAATGATGGCTTGAACTCTAAAGCAATAAATCGAATTAGACAATTGTTTCAAGGCATCAATACACAATTTTATTGTGAGCTTCTCACCACTCTCACTCTCACTCACCACAGTTAAAGTAGTATGATTCATTGAGAATAAAATATCCCATATCTAAAAATACATGTTGAAAAAACAAAAGACTTATTAATGTATATATGCAAATATTTTGAAAATTAATTTTAAGCCATCTATTTATAACTCACTTGTTTTTATACTAATGTTAATTGAGTTTGAAATGTTTATTGCATAATTACTTAACTTAAATGAATTATTTAATAAAATAAAATTTTGGGAGCAATAACTATCCTGCTAGTATAACTTTATTCAATTCATACTCGAAATCCGATAATCTTTTTGCTTCGATTAGTTCTTTGAAAATCCGTATACCAATATTTGATGGAGTAAATAACGTTTCATTCGTTTTCCTAATACAACAGTGTCTGCTGTGTAATCAGTCTATTCCCCTTTACTCGTCCCTAAGTTCATCATATTTGGGTTGTTGTTTATAGACGTTGTCATGTAAATTACGTACCGTTAAATACACGAAGTACAACAAAGACTTCAAATTAAATTTAGATGTGCTATGTTTAGTTTCTCTATGCGAAATTCTCTTTCGAGCTACAAACTCTCTATTTGTAAGTAAATTATATTATAAAATTCGTAATATCTATATGTAAATAACAGCTTCAAAAGACTTCTTCATATAAGCATAACAGATTCAAAGTAACGCAAAAAGATTGTCAACTTGAACAAGAAGAAGAAAGTAAATAACCAATATCTTCTACTCGATTTGCTGCCTCATGCACTTGAAATCATAAAGAAATTTAAATTTTATTATAGACCGATGTTTGGTTTCATTTTCAGGGTTATATTTTTGACATTGGCTGAACATTTTTTCGGATTGGCTTTATTTACTTCAATATTGCACAATTGAGACTCTGACGCTAGACAAAGTCACGCGACCAAGTAGAACGACCAAGGATGGTAATAATAGAGGAATATAAAACTTCTTGTTTTCTGAAAAGATCACTAGTAACACTTTTTCAAAGAATGCGTATTTTACCGCGCTTGAGAGCGCATCTAAAGGTCTACAGAACATCGCAGACATAAATGTAACCTCATTTGTTCACTTTACATTGTGTAGAGAGAAAATTATAGCGACAGTATTACATATTCAAACATAAATATTTAGTTAAAAGGAAAGCAATTGTGCATAACTAATCAAATTGAAGTATGTGATTGAAGTACAAAAATCAGATTTGGTCTCCTGTAGTCTACAATAATTGAGAGAGATCAGCTGGGAAGTTTTTACGTATGCACCGTATCGCCTGCATTTAACCCCGTCAAAATGCTATATTTTCAAGTGAAATACGAGTAGACATACAACAATGTAATAACATCTATAATACATTTTGAAAACCTGACATATCAGTCCTGATCTGTCTAACAAACGCTTCACCTCTATAAAAATATGAAAGAATAGGTCGATTAAAGAAAGTCCTCTGCCTAACACATAAGTACCGCTACTACAATTAAATCCATATGTTTTTTACTTAGCCCTAACCCGCAAAAGAGCTAAGTTTAGACGTGGTGAAATGAGCGCCGAAGACGGTGAACGCAGTGGGCGCCCAAAAGAGGTTGTTACCGACGAAAACATTTTAAAAACCCACAAATTGATTTTGAATAACCCTAAATTGAAATTGAATGAAGTAGTAGACACTCTAGAGATATCAAATGAATGCGTACATCATAGCATTTCGGTATAAGAAAGCTCTGTGCAATGTGGTTGCCGCGCGAGCTCACTTTTGACCAAAAACAACGACGAGTTGATGATTCGGAGCAGTGTTTGAGGATGATAAAGCGTAATAAACCCATATTTTTGCGTCGATAAGTGACAATGGATGACACATGGCTCCATTACTTCACTCCGAAGTCCAATCGACAGTCATCCGATTGGACTGCACACGATGAACCTGCTCCAAAGCGTGGGAAAACGCAACAGTAGGCTGGCAAGCTTATGCCGTCTGTATTTTGGGATGCGCATGGAATAATTTTCATTCACTACCTTGAAAAAGAAAAGACCATCAATAACGACTATCACATAGCGTTATTGGACCTGGGAGGAAATGTTCGTCGAATGAATAGGTGATGGACGAAACTGAGGCCTATTTTGAAGCAAAGGACAAATCGTACTACAAAAATGGTATCGAAAAGTTTGAGGGTCGCTATTATCAGTGTATCATCCTTGAAGAGATTTATGTTGAATAAAAAAAAACTAATTTTACCTAAAAATGTGTTTTACTATGGCAGACCGGCGACATTTCAATGGCTTGTTACACTCTCCTTGCGAGATTGAAGTCGTAAATTGTTTAAAATATGGGTAGAATTAGGAGCAATCAATACTTTGAATAAACTTTTAAACTTAAGAAGAAATTCTTTAAAACTGATTTATAAATATTGAATATATTATACGACATGAGAATATCGTTTGAGAATAATATGGTGATTATTGAAATTTTTTATGACCTAAAAATATTTGAGATCATTTAAATTTTTCAAATATTTTTATGAAATTAGTTTTGTAATGAAGTGAAAAGAAGATCTAGTTCTAAATCCAATTTTTAAATAATTGTTTATTGGTATTGTTTTAATAAATTCTTTACGTACCGGAGAAAAAGAATCAGGTAATCTGCAGAAATGGTTTAATGTTATCGAAACACTAGACAAAATGATACTGGCTTGCGAAACTTAAAAAACCACTTTTTCAATACTTAAATTAATATTACGCCGGCTTGTTTAAGCCATGCGTAGTTAGACTATCACAAACACTTTAGATGTATCATGCGTTGCCTTGGCGGACATTCTCAAATATATCACCTATATCAATTACCTATAATAATGAACTAATTTGCTTGTGAGGAACGTACCTAAACTTTGCTATAAATATGTATTTATACATATTTAAATATTTGAATAACTATTTGGTTTTATTATTCGATATACTGATACCTTCATCCAAAACTGAATTCTAGTATGACTATGTATAAAATCCATATTGTCTTTTAGTCATTAAACGTGTTATTAATATTAGAAACCTATTACATATGAACCACTTTCCAATTACTCAATAGTACCATTTTAGATGGGAATATACCGATATTTTTATTCGTAAAATACTAAATATAATGTATGTAAAATATATCCTCTTCATTCGGCATTGATAAAGACTTTTATATTTTTAAATTTAATATGAATGGCTATTTGATATTCAAATGATTTCTCATCCCCCAGAACAAACAACACTACAATGTTATTGTTTTCATAGTAATATCCTGTATTCCAGTTATGGTATATTTTAAAATACCAACGTTTGCTGACATAAAATATGATTACGAGAGCTCTTGTTCACTTAAGTATTGTAGACAAATGTGATAATTAATGAAATTCGATATGTAGCATCACTCATTAATGAATTTTAATAGACAAGTAGATAACATAATAAAATAATAATAGAAAATGTGGCAATTCTGGGTTGCTAAATGTTAGATCAAATTTGCTTCTTTCAAAATATTCTGCGCAGAAACACATGTTACAATCATCAATTTCGCAATTTGCTACCTTTGAAAAAAATTGTTTCCTTTTCATTTAAACAAAATGAGCCTTAAATGCTATAAAAATTACGTTTCTGTGGCATATTTATTGTTTTATTTGATTACTAAAGGAAACTTTAATATTTTTGCCAACGTTTCCAGAGAATCTCATATACCATATTTAGGTCATCCTTGTCCTTAACTAGAAACTCGAGCTGAACATCATTACAGATCAGTTTATTATATAAATTCTGTTATGGAAAATACTTGTAACTTCTTATTCCCAATTTATTCAAATAGTACATTTAGTTTAAATAAAAATATACATGCACAAATCTACAATTCTACAATACAATCTATATCAATCAATACGACATGATAGATTAAAAAGTTACATAATTTAACTATTTCTTATAAAGAATAAACACATTAAGTCTAATTTATAATTATTTTATTAAAAAATGTGCTCAGTATCATACGTGGCTTAAAAGATAAATATATATCTAGTACAAATATCCTTGTGTAACCACTGTGAGCTCTTTGATCTGAAAGGAAAAGAAATATATAGAAAAATAACAGCGGTATAATTTTAAAATCTTACACAAAGGATAAGGGAGAAGTGTTACAATTTTATTACACTGTTAATTTAAAAAAAAGTTGACAAAAAAGTACTTTAAGTTTTTACAGAGACTTACATAAAACTAGATATTAAAAGAAGCTCTTCAGTCCGAGTCAAAGTAAAACTACTTTCTCCCTTAATATATTAAAGATTTATTATTTATATTATTTTTTTTATAATTACAAAACATGGATGTACTATTTGACACATTGTACTCACATCTACGTGCTCTGGCGTGGACAAGACATACATAACATTTTCTGCAATATCTTGCGAGCTCAGATATGGTCTGCCTTCAAATACTTTGTCACCATCCTCTCCAAAACTGTTCAAGAAAAAATTCGTTTTCACAACTCCAGGACTGATGCTCTAAAATGGAATTGAAAACAGTGTTGCAATTTTTAAAACCCCGACCTCAGTAAAAATACTAAACTCACTGTAAGTTTTATCGGTAACTTTGCAGAAATAATTTCTCTTCTTAGTACTTCTGTTAAAGTAGTGACAGCATGTTTTGTCGCTGAGTATAGGGAGAAACCAGATACTTCGAATAACATGTGTCCGCTGATGCTGTTGATGTGAATAATGTGTCCCTTAATATCGTGGGCTTTCATGCTGGATATTGCCTCTCGTGTGCACACATTCAAAGCCATCACATTGGTATCTGGGAAAAAGTAATATATTGTTATATCTTTTAAAGCAATATGTTAAAATATTTTCAAATCTGAGATCACATTTGATTTAGAGGTAAATTAGTTATTCTTGGTAGAGATATGACTTACTTAGTAAATTAAATTAACCACCTTTATTCAAAAATATCACATTTCAAACAAATAAATCGTCATCCAAATAGGTTCAGGTCTAGTATATGAGGCTGCGGAAGATATGTTTTCGAATTTTCCGAGTAGATAGCTTGAAAGTCTTGTGTATTTAATAATATTTATTCAATGAAGCCATACTATAGCCGGTTTGAAAGGTAATAATTAATACAATACTGTAAATGTAAAAGCAAAAACTCATTGCGTGTAGAAAATAGATTTCAGAAATCACGTATTCTTCATCTTGCTTTTCTACATAATAGAAAATTGTGGCGTTAATGGTAATTGTTGGTGTTGTAATTTTTATTCTGGCAATTTCGTTGTTTAATGACCGGCCAATCATTGAAGGATTCGAGAATGTTTTTCACATGTCGACATATTTAATCTCACGATATCGCCACGGAATTACACATAGGTGATAAAATACTTAACGTGATTTAAACTTTGTCATTGGTTCGCCTACATGTCATATTCATATTACTCTTTCAATTATTAGTTATTGAAATATAATAATGAGTTTACGAAATTACTTTTAATATAACAGTTTCGTTTAAAACTAAATTTAACTGTATGGAATTGTTAAGCACCTGATGCAGTAACAGAGCGAATGTAAAAAGTCACTAGCAACGCAAATATACTAAACATGTTATTTACATTCTAAAAAGATTTAAATAAAGTGTTAGTGTTTATATTAATCTTGCCAATGGAGGTCGCATAAGTAAGCAATAATGGGTAAGTAGCATGTATAATATACTACTGTAACTCACAGTAGTTATTTGTGAATTATCACAAATAACACATTTGTAGTCTATGCGTCTTGCATCTAGAAATAATTTAAGATTCTTGGAATTAGCTCCATAAATTCTTAAAAAAAATTGGATTCTATATTTACGTGTATAGAGTATTAATAGAATAATATATATACGGAGTGGTTACATTGACAGTTATCATTACTAAATATAACAATACATTTTTATCGTAACAGTAAATTTATCAAATTAGTTTAAAATAATTGTCGTTTGCTTATTTTAGATTTTATTTATAGAGAAAATCAAATGAAATCATTAAGCAATACAATAGATACATATATAGTATAAGATATATATATATATATATATATATATATATATATATATATATATATATATATATATATATATATATATTCTAGGTTCTATTGTATATTCTATTGTTTTATTGCTATTCTTTTGTTTTTAATCTATTGTTGTGGAAAGTAATGACACAAAAACAACTTTTTTTATTCTGGCCCGAATGCATAACGCATACCTGGTCGCGGAGACTTGCCCTGGAGTGACAAGTTGGACCGGGTTATGTGAAACTGCTTCTGGGCTTACCAACACACTAAACCGAAACCACCTCACAATTGACCCCTGTGGGTCGCTATTGCTACCGCATTAAATTTGAGGATATGGCACCCGCTGATCAGGTAGCCGTCATTGGGCACGAGGACTCGGCGAAATGAAGGTAGTGAAACAAGCTATTGATTCGCGAACTTGGGTTAACATAGGACTAGATACTGTCGTATGGGTGCAAAAGTCATGACTGCAGCGACGGATAGCGTCGTTTCAGTCTAAAAAGAGGGAGCAAAGTCCCAGCCTGTTAACCAGCTCGCGAACAATCGCGCGTTTTCAGAAGTACTTGAGCTGAGTTGTTGAGAGTTCGTAGAATGATTGAGATATGAAGTGCTTGATTTCTGGAGTGCCAATTTCCCAATGAATTTAACTATTTCTGACAAACATGGAGCGTTTAAGATTCTCCTGGGGAGCTTATCTTGGAAAACTTGAAGCTGTTTCACCTGGTTGGGTGTAACAAACTTGAAGTAGATATTAGATCCATAGAAGAGTACGAGCCGAATTAACATATTGTAAAATAAGCATTTGAGGGAGATGGGAAGTCTGCCAGAAGGGCAGATCAGAGAAGATGTCAGGTTTGCTATTCCCGAACCCTTTTGGATTGCTTTCTGGATTTGGGAATGCCAACCGAACCGCCGGTCGAAGTGGAGACCTAGGTACGTGACATTATCCAGTCATATAATTGTAGCGGTATCGATCTTAAGTTGCGAGACGCGCAGTGCTTAACACTTCTCATAGAAAACGATGGCCTGGGTTTTAAGGGGGTTGATTTGCAACCTCCAGAATTTGAACTATTTGACCGCATGATCGAGCTGCTTCTGCGAACGTTCTTGAATTGTAACCTCGAAACTGGTGGCCGTAAAGAAAGCAGTGTTGTCAGCGTAAAACAGGACGTCAATATACTGGAGAGGAAAAACTCTCCAGATTGTCAAAACGAATTTATAATTACAATTTGAGGTGAATATCCAGCATATAATTTTATATGTTGATTGTTCTGTTTCTAATATACAAAATATAAACACTAGGAGTATCTTATACACACTGTACACTTGAGTGTTAGTAAATCAATCTGATCAGATGTTTCATTATACACGAGGATATCTAGTATCAATGTTACAGAATATGATATTTAGAAGCATCCTTAGTGCACCATGTTATACTAAATTTCATACCGAAAAGTAACAATCTATAAAACATTCCAAATATAAAGGTAACGTCATTACTTTGCTCAGTGACAAATATATACTGTTAGAATATCGACATTTCAGAGGATTAGTTTGATCATTTATATCACATTTAGTTTTTTATTTTCTAAACGCTACTAAAACAGTCCAGGTTCATCGAAAATAATGTGATGCTAATGGCGATGAATATCACTAATGGTTTGTGTGTTTTTATAATTACTATATTCGAATATGAACAATTGCCGTGGTTAAATATATTTGATATTCGTATATTAAATCAGTTTAAAAGAAATAGTTATATTACAACATATTTGCAAGAAATATATTTTCGCATATTATTATTTATAATATATGTTTTAAAATAATTTTGCCGTTTTTTATATTTAAATACATAAGATTACATAATTATACAATAAGTTTGAATTAAAATAAGGCTAATTTTGTCGATGAGCTTTGTGAAATATAAATTCATCCAGACCATACTAGTATAAAGTAGTATAAAAGTAAATAAAAGTATTACTACTTATTTAAATACCAAATTTATATATATATATATATATATATATATATATATATATATATATATATATATATATATATATTAATAAGAATAAGAATTGTTTATTCACTCGTGATTAAATTTTAGAGTTATAGAAAAATAATACAAAATGAAAAAATCTTCGTTTTGATTGTGGCTTCCACATACGTCCTATTATGGAAGCAAATGCTACTTCGGCTCGTTCAATTCAGCCCACAGCGCTAATTTTTTAGTGATTTTATTAAATTTTAAATTTTAGTAACGCTCTTGAGCTGCATCAGTGGAGAATGAAAGAACACTTACTATCTGGATGAGCGAATTTACAGGCAATAGACAAAATAATATGAGCCTCATGCAAGTACAAATTGTTGCTTGCTAGCAACATTGCTGGCAAAAAATCAAATCTTGTAGGTTATATTTCAGTGTATTATATGCTTTGTTCTCCGATGATTAAGACAAGTGATCGGTGAAATATGTGATCTATCATGCTTGGAAAGAGGGCAAAATCGTTTGCGGTGATACACAGTACATATGCTAACTATACATAAATTAAAGGCAAGGGGGAATAGGGGACGAAACCCAAAGTTAACTGACAGAGACCAATAATCAGTAAAAAGGTGTCTGGTCAGATAACATAAAACTACCGAGGAAAAGGTGACAGCACAACTAAATACTTACAATTTTGGCAACAAAAGTACTGCGGAAAGTCAATAAGGGCATTATTCTGGAACGACTGCAATTAAGAACCCCTCTATAATGGATATTTTACGTTGTTCCTTAGGAAAGACAGGGATATGGACAACTCCATAAGAAGTATATAATCCAGGCTACCTGCTTACTACAGTGTATGTCAATATCAGGCAGGATCCTCAACGATGAATTTCTTACGATGACCAGCATATTGCTGCTAAACCCTGATACTGTTATCTTCCAAGATCATAATGCGCCCAAACACTAGCTAAAAGAAGTTCAATCTTCAGGTCTGAAGAGCATTGGAATATCATCAAACATCCCTCCCACGCGGTACAATCGCCACAACTGAACATAATTAAAACTTTTACTAGGAGTTTTTGAACAGATACTGAAGAGTATACATTTCATTGTAAACTATTGATTCATTCGATGTACTATTATATTCCTGGAAGAGTTGCCGCTGTTTTAAAAGCAAATGGAGACCCATCATGTTATTAATAAATAAATATTCCGTATATGCCAGATGCTGATTTTATTTCGATCATCCCTTGTTTCGCGATCACTAGTGATTTTAGTAAGTAAATTTCTTCAAACATTACATTTTATTTGTACAATTCATCGCGTAAAATAATATAATGGTATATCAATAATATACCTAAACAAGCAGATTACTATAATTCATACTAATTACTTACTGGTTATCATAAATTATATATTGCATTCGATAGATAAATTTGAATATAAATAATTGCTATTAGTTATACTTGATATTCATATGAAAAATTAGTGTAAAAACAGCCTATTATAATATATTCGTTTCAAACTTAATTATTCTCTTCGCCGTATAATTAACTATGAATTTTTTAGCTATTTTTGGACATTTTTATTCGCGAAAAAATAATATTAATTCTGTCTGTAACCTTTGCAAAATGCTAATTTAGTTAGAGTTTACTAATATTAAGTAGTATACAAGTTAACGGACATTTACGAACAAGAAATTAGGTATTCTAGGAGTGAATGAATGAATAGCCATCAATGCTGGCTTCATTAAATATATTCATTTACTTCGGGACAATTGTTTAAATATTTGAAGAAAAAAATAAAGGTTGTCTCAAAAAATTCTTTAAAAGATACCAGAAAAATTTGCATAAACTAATGGACTAAAAAACCGAAATGCGATTCATGTTATAGCGGCAATCATCGTCAACTCCCACAAGCAGAACATGTTAAATATCTTGTCTACAAAAAAGTCCGCGATGGTATATGTTTATCTTTTAGGGATAACCCACATTAACCATTTTTATTGTTTACTTTTTACGTGAGAAAATAGCTTATTTACGAAGCTATTTTAAACAATACGGCATTAATCCTTATCGAATTAAGTACCTTAAATACAGTGTGCAATTAATATAGATCAATATGGTTCCTTACAGCATGTAAATTAAACAAATATTTTCGGAGATATTATAAATTTAAAATTTGCGTTTAAAAATGTGTAATGTAATAAAAATTGTATGAATTTAGATATTCCAAAGATAGCAGGAAATCTTCATAGTAAGTATAGGGGAAGAGGAATTGTTTTACTCCAAATTTAATGCGTGCAGGCCAAGGGCAGTAATGAATGAACCAAAAATACTGGATCGATTTTAATCATGTTTTCATTGAGTGACATAGGCATATATATTTTATGCCCGTGCAAATTCGGAGCGGGCCGCTATGTTTTTATATACAACGTTCATATTTTTTCTATAGGGTATTTAATTTAGTATCAGCATTGCATCCGTACGAAGCCGGGGCGGGTCGCTAGTACTCTCTAAACGAAAACAACTTTGACTTAAATTATATAAAATGTATTGGCTAATCGGGCGCAAATCCAAGTTATCATTAGATAACAAAGTGTTGCTGTATGAGTCTATACTCAAGCCTATTTGGTCATATGGAATCCAACTATGGTATACCGCTAGCAAATCTAACATATCGATCATTCAACGGTTCCAAAATAAAGTGTTACGTGCCATTGTTGATGCTCCATACTATATTTCAAATAAAGTGGTACAACGCGATATTCTTCTTGAACCTATAACGAGTGCAATTTAATTTGTTTATGTGAAGTACTTCGAAAGAGTGTCAGTGCATCCCAACATACTCGCTAACGAGCTAAATATGCGACGTGATAGTGAAGTGCGTAGACTAAAACGTTTAACACCACCTGATCTGATTACTGGACATATATAGACTTTAGAATAAGGTTTATAATAATACTAATTACTTAAGATAATATTTTATACAGGAGATCGTTTAATGAAGTGATTTTCTACATGCCATGTATATATAATATGGACATAAAATTATACTTATTGCCTATAGGGCAAATTGTGGAATCACAGAGTAAAAAAAATGTTCTATCGGGACAATATATTCTCATAATAATCAAATTCTTCAAGTAGCCTTGCATTATCTTCTACTGTACCCTATAGCAAGCAATAACGAAATTTGAATTTGCGATGAAAATAAAATTTGAATCAATGCTATTTTTATTAGTGATTACCTCCGTAAAGTGTTAATTATATTTAGTAACTTTTGTTAATTAAATTAATAGGCAAATACTAATTTGTATGTGCAATATTGTGTTGCATATAAGGCTGCAAATAGTTTCAACAAAATTTTACCTCTTAATATAATCTCACCAAACATGTCGAATCACCTTAATCTTCGTTAAATCAAATAAAATATTTCTTTATAACCATCCATAGATAGATATAAAAACCAGTTTTTTTGTTTTCGGACCAATTATCTAAAAATATTTCTTCACATTATGTGTTTTTTATTTTTTATTTCGTTGAATGACTCACTGAAAAATTCCACCTAATCATTGACTGACATTTAAAACTAGATATTTATTTAATAATATATTTTTTATAGATACCCTTTAGTTTTCATATTGGTATTTAATTATGGCACTATTCAACATAAAATCAATAGCTGTTAATGGATTTTGTAATTAAATTAATTGTAAAATCTTAATCATCGTCGGAAGGTGACAGAAAAACCCAACATATGTGAAAATGTCATCCAAACATAGATCAACAAAATTCGAGAATAACAAGGATCGTCTGCTTTCTTTGCTTGCAAAATATTTATATTTTCTAAATCACTATATTGATTTAATTTGGTGTTTGGCGAAAGGAAAGGAATAAAAGAAAAATTGTTCTTACTTAAGGATTGTTTTTAATTGATATGGTTCTGGAGATATTAGTATATTATTGCACTAAAGGTAATTCTAAAGGTTGCTAAGATTTCTCCGTAAATTTTTGTAGTATTGACTTCTAATTAATTTCAAATTTAATTAGTAAATGCATTTCTTAACAAAGCACTAACCAAATATTGTAGGTAATAAATACGTTAATTTGTATGAATAGTTAAAATTAATGTTGCATAAAATAATAACAGTTATAAAATAGTCTCATAGAATATTAATTTGAAATATGGGATGTAAGAGAAAGCAGGAAGCAATAGATAAATCAAAGCCATAAAAGATAAGGATCAGCTATCTGTTAGGGCGAAATCGAATAGATCAATAAATGAGCAAAGAATAATGTATTTTATTCAAAAACTTAGGTAAAGAAATTATATTTTTAATTAGCCTGGTGTATTTATTGTTTTGTTATATATAATTTAGGTGGGAAGTATGGATGAACGATAAAGACTGTATGAATACATAAATGAAGTAATGAAAATATGCAGGAGTTATGAATTATTAACAGTATATTTGTAAACATTTGAAAGCATTGATAAATATTAAGGCGTTTAATGATTGGTGACTATATGACATTTTATTATTTAGACCTTTATCAAATATCTTGATTATTTAATTTATAGACCTAAGTCTTAGAAAATCAATTGTTAATTTAATGATAGTAAATACATTGCTTTAATATATACTTCTAAATTGTAAAAAATAAATTACATAATTGTGTTCGTTATTGTTTTAATACACAATCTCAAGTCAAATATCAATTTCAAAATTTTTGATTCATATACTTTCTGTTTTAATATACAAATATGCATAACTTCATTTATTCTACTATTCTTATGTATATATATATATATATATATATATATATATATATATATATATATATATATATATATATATATATAAAATTATTAATACGTTGTTATTTATTGAAAGTTAATGGAAATTAGATTTAATTAATTGCAGTTTAGAAAATGTTAGTGCGTGTCAGTTCTTGAGATAGTTTGCATATAGTTTTATTAGTTTTAATATACAGGCATTATTATTTCAATTAACGTTATGTATCAAATACATTTCTGATCTTATATTGAAAATACTGAGAAAAGAAGTTTTAGTAACATATCATTGTCAAATTAGTCCTTTTCTTCTATTACTACAGAACTATGATTAATTTAGTTCTATAATATATTTGTTAATATGGACAAACTTCGACCACAGGGCCTAAACTACTGAAAATAAAATTTAACAATTGTTGTGCTACATGTATTCTAAGATTTCTTTAATATAGTAAATAAAAATATTCTTTCAAAATATATTTTTGCCAACATGATAATATCTTGTCGAGAAAACGATGTTGGTTTGGTAGCAATGCAATCATCGATCCATTCTGGCACTTCAAACCCTGTGCCAGGTAAAACATGTCGCATCGGTGTGAAGAAATATAAATCAGAAGATGCTATGTCTACTTAATACGCTGGGTATGGCAACATATCCAATTTAAATTGCAATTGTGTATCCTTGCAACGTCTAGCCGAACGTTGTCATGCAAGAGGGTGAATTTGCGTCTAATATTCGCTATTGCAGTTTTTTTACATCATCAATGCGTTATTCAGTTCCTTCAGTTTACGCCGATAAAGATCAGTAGCGCCATTTTCGATTGGTTTCAGTAATCTGTTATATACTAGGGGAATCAGATATAAACAATAATTTTGGTATTTAGTTTTGCATGTAATTCCAATCTAGAGGATTTGATGCTCGACTATTCTTTGGTATATGAGGAGGGGAGAAACCGGTGCGGATAGCAGCTATGTTCGGTTCTGTCCGCAGTACAGGTACTTTTGTGTACTGCACGACGCATCATCATGAAATGTTTAACCAACGAAGACGTTAAACCATCGGAAATTTTCACTCGTTTGAAGGCACAGTTTGGGAATGCTACACTGTCTCAGAATCGATTGTATATGTGGGCGAGAGAATTCAGGGATGGGCGAGAACTCGTCGAAAAGGAATGACATGAACGACGCCGGCGGACAAAGGGAGTTACTCAGAAAATTTCTTCACGATTATTATAAATATTTTATCTCCAAGTAACACTTTCGAGGGCGCAAAAAAATAATCGCAAGGTAACAAATCAGGAAAATAACAAAAGTGATCGAGGGTTTTCCAGCGCATTTCTTCCAATGTATTCCCTGTCAAAATTGCTTCAACAAACAGTCAATGCGGCTTAGTTCTCTGAGTTGTTGCAGTTGACAAATATCGCGTATCTAAGCAAACGACGGGGTATGTCCATTTTCGTCATCATCCGTCATGACAACATCAGACCATACAAAAGCAATTTTGACAGGGAATACATTGGAAGAAATGCGCTGGGAAACCCTCGATCACTTTTCTTATTTTCCTGATTGGTTACCTTGTGATTATTTTTTTACACCTTCGAACGTGTTTCTTGGAGACAAAATATTTGAGAACAATGAATAAGTAAAATAATATGTGCGAAATTGGCTGACAAATTTTTAAAAAGACTTTTTTAATTAACCTTTTAATTAACACTTTTTATCGCCGGTCACAATCAGCCAGCAGCATCTATGTTTTTTGCTTGCCAAAAAGTCACAATACTGAAATGGATCGACATGACATTTTCAGTAAATACTTGTGGTAGCCATTTTCCTTCCTTTTAGATATCTCCTATCCCATATAATCATCTAAGACTAGTTTCTTCCTCAATTGATAAATTGTCTGAAACTTTCTCGTCGTTCGGTTTCCGTCTAATATGTCTCTTGCACTTGCAATGTCTTCAAACTTTTTGGTCATCCAGGCAGTTCTTTGTCATTGACATCAATATCACAACTTTGAAATGATTGAAACCAAAACTGTCGATAGGGATATGATGGAACAGCATCAATATGAGTTTTTAAAAGTGCTTGATAATCTTCGACAATAGATTATGACTAATCAATCAAAAAAACTTATAATTATCCCAAACTTAAGCTTTTCAAAACCAGCGTCTGTATTTGAAAAGAAAACGGTTGTGTTAGGCGAAAAGTAGAGATACGAAAGGCACACACTACAACTTGACCTAAAATCAAAAAGATTGGTTTATCAGTCAATCATAAAGTCAATTTGGACCTAAGGGTTGCGCTAAACCAAACCCGCCAAAAAAAAATTAAACGATTAATTACCTGCAGAGCTGCACGATGTCCTCGAAATCAAACGGATTTACGAAGTGACCCAAAATTTCACCTTATAACATGAGATAAGTTTTAAATGACAGCAATGCACATACAGTTACTCGACAACACGCTTGAAATCAAAATATTCAAGCGAAGCAAATCACATGAATTTGTGTTAATTTTAACTTTATCTTAAGTAGTTTAATTTTATTTAAATTTTTGAAATACCTACCGAGGTCCGGAACAATAATATTAATTTAATTTGTAAATCTAGATTGTACTAAATATGTGTAATATAAGATGTAATTAATTAAGGAAATATTAAAGGAAAAGCTATTGTTATATGTAAATAAATGTTAAAGAAATTAGATTTAACAGTTAGGTTAAGTTGTTAACACTTGTTTACGTTTATATCTCACATTTTTACCAATAGATATCGCTAAATATGAATATATGTGGCGACCGCCACGACCCTTTAGGCCACCACGCATTTACCAACAACAAGTTCAAAGGTTGGCAATGCCCGTGGATTGTTACCATGCAGTTCCAGGCTATAAAAATCACCATCACGACGACGTCTCGCTTTCTTCTCTTTTCTTTTCTCCACCCTCTTGTAACAGTACCACTTCCACAGCGCTACCTTACTTCATTTACTGAACTTAATATCCTGTCAATTCTCCCGTCGACCACATGTTTCATTCAATGTTCAAATAAACAAGTTTTATTCAACCAGTGTATTTAGTTCTCGTGCAAATTCCTTTCAAAAATAGTAGTGAGTGTTAGGACAAACAATGGTATCGACTGCTACACATTCCGACCGACCAACCAGACGAACATTCCTACAATTGGTGACCCCGACATGACAAAGTACCTAAAAAGTAAACTAGCTCAACATAAGCTACTCGACAGCTGTTTGATACGTGCATGGAAGGATGGCAAGAGGAATGGAACCCATCAATATCACATGGTCGACATTTTCCAACGAGACTAGCCTGTTGGGTGAAAACCACAGAAGCCCATCATGCATAACATCAACACATGGGCACCCTTGCATCACGAAACGGGACACGTAAGGCACCTCACTTATAGCTACTCTCAAACAAATCGGAATGCCCCAAGACGAACGACGTCCAGCTACAACTTCGATGGCAGCTGATCCCGTAAAACTCCTCGCTCAGGTTGGGATCCCCATGTCATCAGCAGGCCCTGGGCCATTGTTTGCGTGACTGCGGGTGCATTCCGGAACCTGCACCACATAGAGGTACGTTCCACGGCAGTTGCACCAGGAGGGGAGTCATGTGGCGACCGCCATGACCCTTTAAACCACCATACAATCACCTACATGAATTTCACAGTCTGGCAAGGCCGGTGGATCGGTACCATGCAGTTACAGGCCATAAAAGACCATCACGATGACGTCTCAATCTCTTCTCTTTTCTTTTCTCCAAACCTTGTAACAGTACCACTTCCACAACGCTACCGTACTTCCTTTATCCAAGCTAATATCCTGTCAATTCTCCCGTCGACCACATATATCATTCATTGTTAAAATAAACAAGTATTTCTTCAACCAGTGTTTTTAGTTCTCAAATTCCTTCCAAAAATAGTAGTGAGTTTTCGGACAAACAATCGCATCGACAGTCACACATTTCGACCGATCAAACCGACCCGAAGAACATTCCTACATATATTCAACTTAAACTATTGTACTGAAAAATAAAGCTATAAAAAGTTTTAAATTCGCATCCGGTAATTCATTGAACAGACTAGTGGATTATCTTTGTGAATGTTGTTTAAAATGTAAACTTATGGAAACTTGAACATATCCAAAAATATGAATTAGAAAAAGAAATTAATTACCGGTAGTTAATAAACGCATTTAAAAAAATAATAAACTGTCCTAATGAATAGTTATTTCTCTATATTAGTTGATGAGGCCGATTTAATATAATGTTGCGCTTTTTATCGTTGTTATGTTTATGTGCGGCTAATTACCGGTTAATTACCCATTATTTGACGCCATTTATCGATATCACCGTCGATCAGGTCGGCTTCCAAGTTAATGCCAGCATTGTTGACTAAAATGCTTATTGGACCCAGTGTTTCCGTGATGGCCTTGAAACTATTTATGATTTGATCCGATTTGGTTACGTCGCATTTAAAACCGTAGAGCTTTCCTTTCTCCTGCCGTAGGTTATCTGATTGTTTCTCTAGTATTTCTATCCGTCGTGCTAGACCGGCCACCTAAAATTGATAGAAAACCGTTAAAAAAAATCCACTTACTTAATGTATATATTATACTAAGAATAATGCATATATATAACTAAGAACTTATGGTGATAAAATATGGAATAATTGTAAAAAATAGTAAAAATGTCAATTCGGTTTTTCCAGAGAATGTGTCTTTACTGTTACAGTCCTCATTAGTTTCAATGAATAGAGTAATAAATATCTCTCTACTTCACTGTCCAAAACCATTAACATATTTGTCATAGAGAAAATAGAGATTTATATTCAAAGGCAACTTTGGAGAAATGTTTTGCAACGTCCAATAAATCATGTCATGCTTTGAACTTATTACTTGTTGTAATAATTAGTATGCCACGAGAACATTTGATTGGTTCATTTCCTTTCTATGGTGCGTTATTGTTTAATTATTTTGGGCGTCAGAATTTGGGCAATAGAATTAATAATCAGCCGAATCAAAATATTAAATAATATAAAGAGAATTGCTTTCAAAAATATGTAAGTGAATTAAGCTCAGAAGCGCCAGTTTAAGAATAATTGAAGTGAATGGGATTCGACGCAACGATGAAAAAGTTGACTTGTTCGCAAAATACTTAGTATATTTCAACCTAATGATATAGAATCTACAAGGAATACAATTCCTATTATATAATATAGGCAATCAAATGGAAGTAGATCTAAATCTATTTTCTCCACTGGAAGTTGCCACCGAAATTGATAACCTCAATCCTAAAAAGGCTAAAAAAATAAAGGCCTGAAATAGATGATACTTCACCTAGATTACGGAAAGAACTGCCACGAAAAGCAATCATCATGTCATATATATTTAATGCCTGTTTAATGTTGAAGCAAGTTCCAGAATGCTTTAAGGTGGCACAAATAATTATGCTCAAAAAACCTGACAGACCTACAGAACAAGTCAAATCCTACAGACCTATTTCGCTGTTACCAGCAATATCAAAAGTATTTGAGAAACTAATATTTAAGCGTGTTAAATTTTTTGTAAAAATACCAGATTTCCAGTTTGGTTTTCGATATCAACACTCAACAATCGATCAATTGCACAGATTAACTGCGGCTATTGAAAAAGCTTTTGAGGAAAGGAAATAGTGTCCTGCAACATGCCTGGATGCCTCACAAGCTTTTTATCGGTTTGTTGTAGTATTGTTATTTTTAATCACATGGAAAGAATAAATTAGCCACTTGAATATGTTACTGTAAATAACACAAATAACCCTCATGTATTTTAGTTGTAATGCTAATTTAGTGTAATCCCGATTATATAAAACACAATTAGTGCGTACTGGATAAATAAATATATAAATATAAATATATATATATATATATATATATATATATATATATATATATATATATATATATATATATATATATATATTTGAGGAATATCCCTACTGAGGAAAACCTAAAAACATATTGAATATCCAGTCAGTTTTTATTTCGGTTCAGGCAGTTTTTAGAAAATGCTGTTTGACTTATTGAGTACCAAGTTAATATTAAATAGTTGAAGAGTCAATTCCTCACTAGTTCTTATAAAAGGCAGTTGTTGTATTTTAGTTGTAACGGTAATTTAATTGTAATCCCGATTATATAAAACTTAATTCCTGTATACTCGAATGCGTCTAAATTAGTACATAAATAACCGAACCTATGTTAAATCTGTATCGGTTAACTAAATTAGGAGTTATAAAATTAATTAAGCTTTGTTGATATCCTGAAAGGATGAAATGTACAATAGACGTTACTTTAACACAAACTAAATTCAAGGCTATGGATTTTTGAGTGAATTAGATGCAAATATTGCCCATTTGAATGTTTCAATTTAGTTCTTTTAGTATTGTACCAATTCGTTTAATTTCGAATCTATAAACATGTAACATTTCTAACAAAGAAATGTGTTAATTTTTATTCTTCCCAATATTCTTGCTTGTATAAAGTTGGAAACAAGGTAATTACGGTTCCTCCTAATCTGTAATTTTAAATTACGTATCTTCAGTAATAATAAAACTGTCTTGTATATATAAGAAAAAGATGTTGATGTGATAGAGACACTCACATGCGGAGAAAAAAAGTTGATTGTGACAGAGGCAAAGGTAATTTGATACCGTCAAGCAATTTAATTATAATAAAAGTGTACCTGTGGACAAATAAATTTTCTTCAATTTAAAGGATCATAACTCTTCAGTGGAATCAAGTTCTTCCACTGATCAATAACCTGACGATTTCAATAGTTTCCTGTTCAAAAATTATCTATATCGATATCTAAAATATATTCTAATCGATCAGTAAAGGAAACTTTTACTTAAGAATAGATAAGTCTAGATGAAATTTCTAACAAAAGGCATAAATAACATTATAGACTGTAGAAACAAGTATTATTACTAAATCAAATAATGAGATCGTTAGGTTTTGTTCTAAATATAATAAAAAAATGAGGTTTAAAAGAGAATAATATGATGATTCGAAAGTATTCTTAGTGTTTATGAATTGAAACTGATTTTAAAAATGTACACAAGAACAAAAAAGTATCAAGAACATTTAATGAAATTCTATGTTAAAGACCGGTTCTCTTTTATTGCAGAAAAGGTAATGAACTAATTGTAGAGAAAGTGATATTTCTATATTGACCTCATCAACTATAATAAAATCCATTCAAAAATGTCAATGTAATGCATTAGCAAAATAGCATAGATTTATAAGGCAACCTAATAATAAAAACTAATAATAGAAATTTAAATTATTAGAAACATGATTTTTAATTTATGAGTACTATATCTAAAAATATTAATATATGTGCATTTAAAACGTATTTTAAAATATATATCTAAAATGAGTATTAATATTTTTGAAAAATCTTGTAATCTAATTGAAGCTAAATATTTTGCTTTAGAAAAATAGGTGCTATACTTTATTTAATTATTAAAAGGTCAATTGAAAAGTCCCCGACCTGGCACGTAGATGGCGCTACTAGATTTAAATCCATATGTCTTCTAGTTAGCCCTAACCGTCAAAAGATGTGTGTATACATTTGACAGCTGTCGGATCATTAATTTGTGAATTATAGCATTTTAGTGAAGCAACTTTTGTTATTGTGAAAAAATGGATAAAAAAAAATTTTCCTTGTTGATAAAATATTGCTTTTTGAAGGGAAACAATACACTTGAAGCAAAAACTTGGCTTGATGCCGAGTTTCCGGACACTGCCAAAGGAATATCGACCATTAAGGATTGGTATGCTAAGTTTAGACGTGGTGAAATGAGCACCGAAGTCGGTAAATACAGTGGACGTCTAAAGAATTTGTTACCGACGAAAACATTAAAAAATCCACAAAATGATTTTTAATGACCGTAAACTGAAATTGAATGAAATAGCAGCTACTCTAAAGAAATTAACTGAACGTGTATATCATATTATTCACAAATATTTGTGTATGAGAAAGCTATGCGCAAAGTGGTTTCCGCGCGAGCTCGTCTTTGACCAAAAACAACGACGAGTTGATGATCAGGACAGTGTTTGAAGATGATCAAACGTAATAAACCCGAGTTTTTGCATCGATATGTGACAATGGATGAAATATGGCTCCATAATTTCTCTCCGAAGTCCAATCGACAGTTATCTGAGTGGACTGCACACGATGAACCCGCGCAATAAAAGCGTGGGAAAACGCAACAGTCGTCTGGCAAGATTATGGCCTCTGTTTTTTGGGATGCGCATGGAATAATTTTCATTGATTACCTTGAAAAAGTACAGATACTACTACATAGCGTTATTGGACGAAATCTCCGAAAAACGGCTGCATATAAAGAAAAAGGAAGTGCTGCTTCACTAAGACAATACAACGATGGCAAAAATCCATGAATTCGGCTTCGAATTGTTTCTTCATCCACCCTATTCTCTAGATCTGAACCCCAGCGGCTATTTCCTGTTCTTGGAGCTCAAAAGAATGCTCGCTGTGAAGAATTTTTGGTCGAATGAAGAGGTGATCGCCGAAACTGAAGTCTATTTTGAAGCAAAAGGTAAATCGTACTACAAAAATGTTATCAAAAAGTTGGAGGGTTGCTATAATCAGTGTTTAATTAAAAAAATAATTTTGCCAAAAAAATGTCTTTTATTATGATAGGTCGGGGACTTTTCAATTGACCTCTTACACTTAAGTAAATCATAATCGGAATTATATTTGTCAAATCACAGAATCAAGCATAAGTAAAGCACTATAATATTAGAATTAAAGGCAATATTATATAAAACAATTAATAGGAATAACTGACTAGTAGTAAGACATTTTTTAACATTTATTTTGGTACCATAAAATAACAAAAACAAATATAAGAAGAATAGGAACAATTCTTAGAAAAACAATTTTCCTTTCAGATTGTTAGATACAATTATCATACATGCAAATCAATATAATTAAATTAGTTTAATTATATACACTCTACTAGTCGAAACTAGATGCTTTACTATTATGATAATGAATTTATTGTGATACTTACAATTATACCATTTTTCACTAAAGCTTCTGCAATTGCTTGACCTATCCCTGAAGAACACCCTGTAACCACGGCTACCGTGCCCACCCATCGATTCATATCTACAACTGTATTATAATAAACAACTCGAACTAACTTAAAGCAATTCGTAATGTTATTGTCATTTATTGGTCAAAGAGGTTTAACAATTTTTAGCAAAGTTGTTGTGAGAATATATAGTATATGTAGATATACTTGAACTTGATTGCGCATGCGCTAGTAAGTGAATGTAATCCAACACACGACAAATTCTTGCCTATGTCATCAACCGCTATTAAATTATAATTTTAAAGCACGCTAGTAATTCAAATGAAATGAGTATACATTAGTGAAAATATCTTTACAGCGAGAACGTTTATTGGAAATTTATTTTATTTTAAACCAAAAGAGTGCCGATTTGTTGAAACGCCCACACAAACGACACTAACTGTTCAATTCCGTCATAAATGAGACCGTTATAATGCAAATATTTCACCTGATAAAAGATATATTTCTTCTAGTATAATCCAAATAATATAAAAGTAATTATAATATGGTTTCATTAGCTGCGTTCGTCAAGGTGATGTTGTCTTTTCACTATTTTTCAACATAGTAGTGGATGCAATTACAAGTTTTTAAAACAGGAATAGCATATAATAGGTAATACAAACCTCTAAATTCTTATCTGATTTGATGTTCGCTGAAAATAGCGCGATATTCGTTGATACAAATGTATATTATGTTGATGAACAAATTCAGAGACCCAATGGATAAATGAAGACATAAAAAATGACGAAAACGCTACAAATTAGAAAACGGGCTGTAATAGTACGTTTATAAATAAACTTCGTTCAACTTTCAACAAAAAAAGACGTTGTCTATTAACCAATGCAAAAGAGCCTGATTAAATTTTCCATTCTATACGAGTAAAGATGTCTTAGCAACACACCTTTCAATCATTAGAGTTTTTTCTTTTCATGTATTCTCGTGTTGTATTTCCTTTTTTGAAAATTGAGCTTCAGGGTGCTTTCAAAAAAATCTGCAGCTGTGACCTGTTGATTGTTTTTAAGTGCATATTGTAATGATGACCGAAGTGATGCAAGTTATCTCGAAAGGGTTTAAGCGTATTAAATTTAAGGTATACAATATCTTAAATATATGAGGACAGAAAAATTAAAAAAAGAAAATTGAGCATTACTTGTCCTAATTTCTCTAAACAATGATTGGAAGGTGAAAAAAGTCGTCTAAACTTATAAATCCAACGGAATAAAACAAATAGTCAAACGAAAACAATTAAAATGTCCAAAAATAACGACATATAAAAATAATAATAAAACTGTTTACAAATTCAGAGACCCAATGGATAAATAAAGAAATAAAAAATGACGAAAACGCTACAAATTAGAAAATGGGCTGTAATAGTACGTTTATAATTGCTAATTATTGACCTAGTCATAAATATAAGTAACAGAAACACGAAGACAAAGACATTCTAAAGCAGAGATGTCAGGAAAAATACCCAAAGACGAAGTATAAACAATAAGCTATATAACCAAGCCGGCACTACACCACTGCTGCTCATCATATAAATCACTTTTTAACACTTTTATGAAATATTCTGCGTTTTCTGAACTAGCAACTGAATCGTGATCGAAGCCATTTTCGAAAGTCTCTTGAAGCCGGAATCACGCTAATAAAAGGCTTCCAGAGGCAGAAGCAAATGATCTTAATGAATACCTTTATATACCTTTATATAGTTTTATATATCTATTTTTATATAATTCAATACCTGAGGAACGGCCGGACCTAATTTGAAATACTGGGTGTGTGTTTTTATGGATTGATTTAATGATTAGGTTCATAACCGGACCCGATAGGTAGATAGGTTTACATGATATTTTTATCTTTTTATTACTGAAAACTTTTTATTTATTTGAAGATTGCATGGATATGCAAGTTATCAATCGATATAGTTGTATGGTATGATCCAAGCTAAAGTCAAGAAGCAAACAAAAACAATATGTTATAAGGTAAATATATAAATTATTTCCATTCAATGTACTAATGTTTTCTACCTTTTTGGTCGTAATTGATTTCCACGATGGGAAACCGATACGTAACCTTAATAAGTGCTGTAGGTCAATATAAAACCATGTGGTAATAACATCGGTCAGGGACAATAACAGTAGTGATTCTTTCTATGCTGGTACTATGTACAGTACTAAATCATGTTTTGGTCAAGGGTACTTGATAATTTACCTAGTTTCTTTTAAATTAAAAACACAATCTGCAAAGGGTATTTATAAGCTTTCAATTGGGCATCTTTTTGACTAGAATATAAAATGTATATGGCAGTAAACTAGCTCAAAAGTCATTGACAACACAAAGGAGAAATTATCTTAAAAATTGATATTTTAAAATTACTACTGTGTTTTTAAAATAATAAAAATTGGGCTGAATATTGATTCAGTTTTTTCACTTGTAAGAAGGGTTGTCTGTAGGATAGTCTGTTTAAAGTAAAACCCAGTGAATCAAATGCAGTGAAGCGTCAGTTAGGCAATGTATTTATGATAATCCAATTATGTAGTTTAAATAACAGAATATATACCATAATTTTCATATATATTTTACAGAAAATTAAGAGCAATAAACTAAACACAGTTACTTAACAGGTCAGTAACTTACAGTATCAGATCATGCCAGCAACTTCCTTAGAGCAGAATGTGATACTGTGTCTGTATTTATTTGTATGTTACGTGTAGCTGTTTTCATGTAGTTTAAAGCTAATATATTTAAAAAATAATTTAAATAATATAAACACTTTAAAATAATAAATAATCCTTAATTAATATATTCTAACAGTATATTACATTCGATAAGAAAAAAATTATCTTTGATAGAAACAAGTAAAATAAGTTATGCGTGTTAAAGTAACTGCATTATTAAAATTATCATCATCAATCCATAGTCCGCGCACGGGAAGAACATGTACAACCCTATCAATAAGCTCCTGTATCCTACTAAATCTCGCCATAGCTGGCCAACTGGTTTTCTGGCCTGGGATAATGCTAGTATCCTATTTTTAGATGGTCTCCAATAATCTTGATCTACATCTTTTCTATACAATCTGAGTGAGAAACATGTACAAATTTTCTTGAGTATACCATTTGGAAGAACTCAAGGTTACTGATTTCAGATTGGAAGTTTTAGATTCCAAGCAGTACAGCAAGATAAGCAAGATAAAAACTCGAGAGGGACTAATATTGCTCTAATTGGATTCTGTGGATTTGTGACATGTTAATAGTTTGACATTTTCTGCATAAGTCCTCAGATTATATATCACTAAAATGCCAACTAAATTATGAAGAATGTTAAAAGCCTGATCTGTATCAACGAATATAATACTATCGTCATACAATATATTATTTATATTAGATTTTAGCATCATTAAGTGTGTGACAAATTATATCAGCTTGATTTTATTTTAATATTATACTAATATGTACATACTCTAGTACACATAATATATTATATGAATAGTACCATTAGAGTAATATTATATAAAAATTACTAGGTTTTATTACAGAAAAAAAAATTAGTTAATGCAGATATAATTAAAATAATGCATTAATTGATCAAAATCGATACCTAATTATTTAAATATTCATTTAACGGTTTTGATAAATAACCATTTAATCAATTATTTTAAACTAGTATAATTTGCTAGACACTAATAATGAATAATGTTAAACCGGTTGTATTTATATATCTGGGACTAAAATAGTGGTTCCGTCCTGCGTGTGTGATATTTTTGCAAGTACATATCCCCAAGACTTCCTAATCTGCTTATTTTATTTAGGGTTACCTAAAAATATTGGTTTTCCAAATCTGAGAATCTCGGTTGAGCAGGAAGGATCCATTTCCAGCAACATTTCTTCTTTATTGGTTGAGTGGTTTCCTCACTAACAACTGTTCCATCAGTTCGAACGGCTCCGTTGTAAGTAATGTCGATATATCATATCCGAGTTGCACGTTTATGCTTTCTTGGTAGTCTGATTTCTAAAACCTAATTATCAAAATTATTGATATCTTCATCTTACAATGCGTTTGCGATTGTCATCTATTGAGTTCTTCAATCTAAAGGTTTTAAGCGATGTAATAGGAATATATATATATATATATATATATATATATATATATATATATATATATATATATATATATAAATTGTTACAATATAAGAATTATACATTATCCAAATTGCCCAGGAGTTAGAAGAATTAAGAGCCAAATATATATGGGTGTGAGATAATGATTTTCTGAAATAGTAGAGGGAAAAATTGTTCTTTTTAGGTTTGCTCAATTTTAGTACTTAATATTTTACAATTTTTATTTTTTCTTGAAATTACCGATACGTTTTTTTGTCAAGTATCGATATTTTTTGAAAATATCGATGCCAATATATCGATATTATGAAAAATATTGATATATCGAAATATCGAAGAAATTATGAAAGGTTAACGACATTTTTAAACATTTTTAAGCAGTGATAATATAGCTGAACTAAGCTAAAGTTTCTCCGAAGTTGTTACAGTTTTGAAAATAATCTTACTTATGATACATTATTTTAATGTCCAGTAGTGTAATAATTTAAACGTATTAATAGTTTCTTAATTAGGAAAATTGGGTTTATTTAGAAGTTTAAAACATTTTAGAGACTGTTAGTGCTTGAGATTGTTTGCATGTATTTTAATATACAGATATATATTACTTTAATTAATATTATATTTCAAATATACTTCTGATATTATAATGAAAATATTGTCAAATAAAATTTTAGTGGCATGAAATTTTTAAATTTTTGTCTTTACTTTAGTATGCGAAAAACTTTATTAACTTCGTCTAATTTCGACCTCTGGTCAACCACTAATATTTAATTAATGATATAATTTATAACCTACTATTACTTTTTTAACTTGGCTTTTTTTATACGTAGCGAAAAAGGGCATTTTTTAGGATTAAGGTAGCGAAATAAAATATTATATGCCATTAAAAGTGTTTTATTATATCGGTTATCAGACGTCGGTTGCCGTAGTTAATACAGTTGTCCGTGGAGCATAAAAATGAGTTCGTGGACCTGTAACGGTATTTTAAACATTTTCCAGTCCGTAGCAACATTTAAAGAATTCGAAAAATCATGACCGTTCGAATCTGATGTTCGCCGGAATTTTATAGAGATTTGGTTTTATTTATTTCAGGTAAAAAGTCTTACGTTACATCCGGACTAAACCGTGATCGGTATTTTTCATATACATATTGCACAATAAAATCAAGTAACAAATTTTTTATTATACTTTAATATTTGATTTCAAATTTGGTAGTATTATATAAATTTAACAGTACGAAATTTATTTCACATATATATGCATTCCTAAAATATTAACGAACATATATCTTTACATACGCAATTCACCTATAATCAGACTGCAGAAGCACCAATAACAATAAATAATAGAGAGTCACATTCTACGACAGCGCATCTTGGAATGAATCTTGATACAAAACATTGCTAGACAGACCATGTTCAAAAGAAACAGAATGGACTTATGGAGTTAAAATATAGGAAAATGTATTGGTAAATTCGAAGAAAATCACAATCATCAGTACGTAATAATATGCTCTTGTACAAGCAAGTTTTGAAACCTATATGAACATACGGAATTCAATTATGGGTACGTTCCGCGAAAACTACTCTAAATACAAGTATTGTAGGTTCACTGGGATACTACAGGATCGATTCCTTATATCCAGAACTTCAGATACCAAGGTTACTCAGGACATCAAAAGAATTGTAATTAAACATGAATACAAACTCCAATTCCCTGTCAGTATAAAGGTAATATAACTCTTGGATGACACCATAGTAGAACGTATACCCAAAAGAATTAAACCATTTGAACCAGTGAATTTTAGTGTTAATACATAAGCATTAGTGCGGTAGAAACTAAGACAGGGCCGATAGGTTCTCCTAGATATATATCTAAATTTAAATTATTATAAAGTAAAGTTAATTGGCACTGCTTAGTAATGATGTATCGAATAAGTTAAAAAAAATCCTTTGACCGGGTGACATTAACCGAAAATCTACGCAAGTTATGTTATAGATTCATAACATTTTTAAAATGTTGAGTTTTGTTTGCTTTCAGAGACTTACAGTGAATATCTCTCAACCATCAGAATATCCGAAACGTGGTATCGATAATTCAAATTTGTTGATTTTTAGGTTCAAGGGGAGAACGTTTTGGTAGCCAGAAAAAGCTTGAAAATACCGAATTTTAGGAGGCGTTGGATAGATACCATACACAAGTTGAAAAATAATTGTTAAAAAAGTTGAATGGAATTGACTGGAAATGTCGAAAAGATGGGAAGATGGATGCCATATGGATTGAACGACAAGCAGTAACAAAATAGGAAAATTGTCAGTGAAATGCTGCTTAAAATGTATGAGAGCATGTCATTCATTCACCGAATAGTACCGGGTGATGAAACAATTTATTATTTTGAAAATCTTGAAATATTTTGAAGACAATTATTAAATACTGTGCATTGCTCAAAAACTTGATAGTCATGTCGCAGTATGGCAACATACTTATACAACAAAACCAGCAAAAGGAGTTTTAAAATAATTTGTATGGGACATTATATAACACAAACCGTACTCTCCAGACCTGGCTCTATACAACTACCACCTTTATGTTACAATTATGTATTTATTTACGGAATAGCACTTCGCCATTTTCAAAGAAGAGCTCAAGAGAGAACCTATAATTTGGAAAGACCTGAGGGACAGACAAAATGACCATTACTTTGATTAAATAATTTTAACCATCCTTTGTAGATTATACGTTTTTATTAGAAAAATATTGAAATGGAATTACCGACCCACCTGGTAAAGCACGACATCTTGAACAAATATGGATAAGTTTTTGTGTTTTTTTGATGATGCAAATGATGGGATGTTCTGGAGCAGCATTGGAGTATGCATTTATATTTCTTAGAGGATAGATGATGATAACAAGTTTCGAATGATGTCATGACAAAATTGTTAGTAAATACATGAAACATGCTTTATATAGAACGCTATGTGAATTAAGTTAACATATTTTAAGCAAAAATATTTACATTCATGACTTTTATGGCTTTCAACTAGTGTCTCTATATGATTTTTTAAATAGTCCCTAGTTTAGTTGTTCTTTGTTTAACAGTAATATAGAGGATCTATAAAATAGTATATCTTATTGCATGCCCGCAATACTGTTTCCATATAAATAATGTGACACGTATGTAAGTCTTATAGGCAACATCTAAATTACTATACGCTTTGTCGCATATATCGGCATATAAACAAGTGAAACGAGTTTGTAAAAAATAGCCGAATAGCCGAAATTTTTAATGTTTCATCTGGGACAGTATTCACGTGACGATAGCATTCACAATACACGGTAAATCATCATCGTCGAAGAGGAATAGTGGGCAAAGCCCAAAGTTACCTGAGAGAGATTGATGTTCTGTTATGATTTGGGTGGAAATATCATGGTATTCAGCTCGTTCTCTCATTTAAATTTCTGACCGGATTACTGGGAATGAATATCTCGGCATCCTCAGTGTTAAAGTTCTTACTATGACCAGCATATTACTGCTAAAAACTGTCATTTTCCAAAATAATGTGCGCCCATAGACGCATCCTAAAAGGACCAGTCTTGGTTTGAAGAGCATTAGAATATCATCAAACATCTGCCCTGGGAAGCGCAATCGCCAGACCTCAACATAATTGAGCAATTATGTAGAATTTTAGAGCAGAGACTAAGGAACAGATTTTCATCTCGAATATCACTGAAGATATTTGACGCATGATTTTGTATCGGAATAGACCAACATTCCATTGAAATCGCAACTTCAAACACTCTACGAATCTATTCCGCTATGAATTGCAGCTGTTCGAAAAACAAATGGTTGATGAATACCTTACTAATAAATAAATATTTTGTGGAGGTCAGGTATTCATATTATTTGTTCCATCCCCTGTAGATGAAATTGGTAAAGTGTTTATAACAATCTGCTCGACTATTTCTTATATATATTAAGTTTAGATAATGTGACACTAAAATTAAAAAGGTTATCGTGAACTTTAACAGATTAAATCTTCTGCAATTATCTATAGTCGTGATTATCATTCATAAGCTAGTGCTTAGCCTTACATCACTTTCTAAGTATATCGTAGCACGCCACTGATGTTTTCTATTCACTCATACTATTATATATCCTATTTATTTTTGTTAATTCTTTCAATAAATAGGATAAGTGCATAACAATATAAGTTGATCGTTAATGTTCGAGTTCCAACTACAAGGATATTAAAACTTTAATGTTTTTATAGCGACATTTTTAACATTTTTCTCAATTTTTAAGCATATCATTTTAGAAAGAAGAGAGAAAATAAATTATACCAACACACCAGTTTGGGTTTTATTAACAAGCATTCAACAATCCACGGAATATACAATGAAAAAAATATGCTCAGCTATAATCTTAGATGTAGCATAAGCCTTCGATAAGGTTTGGCATGAAGGCCTTGTTCATAAACTAGACAAAATGTTACCAAATAACAAACCAAACTATTAAAATCGTACATTAAAACCAGAATGTTTAGAGCAACAACAACAACAACAAACAAGCTAAAGCAGGTGTACCCTACACACCGCACAAGCACCAATAACATTAAATAATACTATCATTCCATATAGCACCAACGCTAAATATCTCAGAATGAACCTTGATGCAAAACTTCGCTGGAAGGAACATATAAAGAAGAAAAGAAAAGAACCGGAATTAAAATATAGGAAAAAGTACTGGCTAATTGGAAGAAAATTAGAATTATTAGTATATAATAAATAGCTATAATATAAGCAAATACCTATATGGACATACGGAGTTCAATTATGGGGATGTTCTGCAAAGAGTAACATAAATAAAATACAATTATTTCAGAACAAAGTCCTGAGAGGTAGTGCTGGCGCACTCAACTACTATAGGACTGGTTACCTATATCGAGACCTTCAGATGTTCACAGTCAGTCAAGAAATCAAGAGAATTGCAAGGAGCATGAGGAAAGCTCTCATGAGAATATCGAAGTAGTAAAACTCTTGGATAACACCAGAACAGGACACAGACTCAAAAGAACCAAACCATCAGATCTCGTGTAGTGTTGTGTAGTGAGGTGCATATAATAATAAAAAAAAACAGCAGAGACTGAGCTAGGGCCGATGGAACCTCCTAGTTATATATCTAGATTTGAGTTATCATAAAGACAAATTGTAGGTCGATAACAATGTAATAATTAAATAATAAATAAAAAAAATTAAAAAGGTAGTTTCTTATTGCGGAGTAGAATTGTACATTTTGGAATTTATTTACACATTATATAATTGTATGGCACCTATTAATAAACTTATTGCGAACACACACCGTTTAGTTTCAAGATAATAATTTTTTCTTAGATGTTTGTTTTATTTTTGCACAAGTTTTATGATCAAATTTCTTTCTTTTCTTTCAATTTTCATTTCATTGACCTAGCGTATAATATACTGCAATTAATCTTAGACCGTTATATGACACAGCCACCACGGATTATTTTTAAGTGTTATTATTAAGCGTTTGTTAATTTTACGTTAAATTCTTCAACGATCGTGATTTAAATAAAGAAAAATAATTTGCATACATTGACGTGTTCAGGAGTCGATAGGGCGTACAATACAACATCAGCGACGTCCTTTGGTTCCAATCCAGGACGCCCATCTGTAAATTGAGAGGCCCTTTCGGGAGTGTACCCGTAAACGAAGAATTCTGTTTTAACATATCCAGGACTGATGCTCTGTAACATAAAAATTACTATTTTCTGGCCAAATTCATGTGAAAAATAAATTTTTTGATATTTAAATAAGCATTTCATAAGAAAGTTCAACATTTGTTTAACTTGCAATGGGAATGCAATGATGTGCACTATGCAACTTCAACAATGAACTTACTTTTATACCACTAAATGTAAACTTTCTTTTGAGACACTCTGTGTAATAATTTTCAGGAAATCGATTAATTGTCACCGACCGTCAGTTTGATGGGTAGTTTGCTTCGATTTATCTCCCTCCTCAAACATTCTGTCAAAGCTGTAACGGCGAATTTTGTTGCTGGATAAACCGATAGGCCTTCAGAATCCACGTACATATGTCCCAGAGCGCTATTGATATGGATAATATGTCCTTTGGTGTTATTAGCCCTCATGTTCCTGATTGCTTCTCTTGTACATATGTTCAAAGCCATTACATTCGTATCTAAATGATAAAAATAAAAAAATTTTATGAATATGTTAGAATGTTATCTGCTGGCAATTTGCGATGATAGCGGTGACATTTATTCTAGTAAATTTGAATAATTAGGTTATGGTTTAGTTAACTTTTTTTATGTATTCATATATTAGGAATCTGTGTCCTTGGAACAATACTCTAATATGCCGGCAGATTTTCGTCGGTAAATATATCTTTAGCTGATTTGTGTACCCACTGTCACCATCCCAATTTTCTGTCCGCGAATCTTGATGCTATATCTGGTATGCAATTTCTCTTTAGGCTCTTTACAATTCAGCAGCTAACTGGTTATTGTGTTGCTTTAGTCTGGCTTGATAGTTTTTGCTGTATGGCTCAATTTTTTACTTCAATATTCGCATATTCAACTCTAGTATACATATCTGTTGTTTAGGTACGATGGAATTTCAAAAAATATTGAACGTAATCATCATCGTTTTACTTTGAAACTTTTCTAATATTTTGATGTTGCTGTAGCTGTTTGTGTCCTATAGATGTATACCATGCATACATACATGCTTGAGCATAGCTTTATAAATGGTAATTTTACTGGCATGTAACTATTATGGCTTCGTCCGACGTGTCAGTACGTGCTCCAGAGTTTGCAGTCCAATAGATTACTTTCGGTCTATCTGTATTTAAGCCAAGTAAGGCGTGGGCGAAGATGCAAACTCAAATGTTTGGTGTCATCTGATTGTGGGATCGCTGTACTACAAAGTTTCAAAAAAGGGTAGGCTTTTTTTCTGAATGTGAAGCCTACTGAGTCCTCATCTTCGTATGTTGAAAAGGGTGTGGTATTATTTTCACACATGGCTGTACTGGTATAAGCACGAGCGGATATATCTGCTGTGAATATTATATAGAGAACTGGATCCAGTATACCGCCTTGTGATATTACTGACCTAGTTTCGTAGAATTGAGATCTGCTCCATCAATGAGTTAATCACGACAAATATTTGTGAGAACGAAGATGAAGATGGATAAACGAAATAAAAAAGTACACAAATATGGAAACATAATTCAATATGTAACAAAATAAAGGTTGAGGTGCTTAACATATGTCGGTAAAGTGACAGAGTACAGGTAGAGTTACAGAATATTGACTGAAAAAAGAATGGAGAGGAATGACTCAAGGAGAGATAGTTAGAGATAATTACAGACATAAGAAATGCTGTACAACAAATTAAAGAACAGCGGCACAAAATATATTTGAACAGAAAAACTGAAAAGGAAATTGAAGGGGGATAATTCTCAGTATTTTTGCGATCTACCTACATATCCATTGTTATATTGATAAGAAATTTAGACGTCTAATTGTGAATCTGTGTGTGGTGTATTGAAATTATCGTGTTAGGATATATTATAATCATAAAGTATGTTATTGATTCTTTTGAAACAAATTATTGCTGGTAGTTCGACGAAACGACATACACTGAAAAGTAAAATCTGTAAGTGATGCTTTAACAGGAAGTTGGTAATAAATGTAGTAGAGGCGACTACAATAACACCGACGGTTTTATATTCGGTCAAATATATTGTTAGAATGTTGTTTTATAAGAATTTCGATGGCTATTGTTATAAAATATCACAATATACTATTTAGGTATTAATATAAGGTTGGAGTAAGACTTATTTCTGTTTTCTATTTTTTTGGTCTTTGTCAAATATTCAGTGACACCCCAAAATTAAGCTCTGTTGACAATTCCTTCAAAATCCCCTTCAAAGGCAAGCTTAAAATGGTGACTATAGATTATAGATGATTACTATGGAAAGTGTATTACATGATTCAGATTACAGTAATATAATTACGGCTTTACCACATCAATAATAAATGAGTGAGAATGAGTAAGAACGGCTTTTCTAAAGTAAATTTGCTTTGAAAAATATGATATTAACCGAAAATTTTACTTCCTCAATCCATTATATTGATCTAAATAATTGACTATGACAAGAATTGTTGTTAGTTATATTTTCAATGGTTTTTCTCTAATTTTTCTGCTATAAGACTTACCGAACTCTTGTCTCCATTTCTCGGTGTCACCATCGATTAGCTCTGTATCCAATCCAACGCCAGCATTGTTAACCAGAATGAAAATAGGCCCTAAAGTTTCAATTATTTTCTGGAAAGCGGCCAAAATATCACTTTCCTTTAGCAAGTCACATTTGAATGGATACAACTTTCCCTTCTCTCCCCTCAGTAGCTTCGCATGCTTTTCCACGCGCTCACATCTTCTCGCTATACCGGCTACCTTCAGGGCATTAGTATTTTAAATCATTAAACATATGAGGAAAATTATGTATAAATTCAATTCGCCAACTTTGATAGAAAAAATAGATACAAATAACAGGTCAAATTAAAAGTCCCCAGCCTGACACGTAGATGGCGCTACTAGAATTACTAGAAAATACTAGATTCAAAAGATTTTTTAGTTAGCCCTTAAATGCAAAAGATGTGGGTATAACTTTGACAGCTGTCGGATTATTTGTTTGTGAATTATAGCATATCGAGTAAAGCAACTATTGTTATTGTGAAGAAAATGGATAAAAGGGAATTTTGCGTGTTGATAAATTACTGCTTTTTGAAGGGAAAAAATACCGTTGAAGCAAAAAGTTGGCTTGATGAGTTTCCGGACACTGCCCCAGGAAAATCAACCATCTAGGATTGGTATGATAAGTTTAGACGTGGTGAAACGAGCACCGAAGACGGTGAACGCAGTGGACGCCCAAAAGAGGTTGTTACCGAAGAATGCATTAAAAAATTCCACAAATTGATTTTGAATAGCCGCAAATTGAAATTGAATGAACTAGCAGACACTTTAGAGATATCAACTGTCATATCAGAAAGCTCTGTGCAAAGTGGGTGCCGCGCAAGCTCACTTTTGATCAAAAACAACTACGAGTTGATGATTCGGAGCAGTGGTTCAAGATGATTAAGCGTAATAAACCCGAGTTTTGCGTCGATATGTGACAATATATAAAACATGGCTCCATCATTTCACTGCGATTATCCAATCGACAGTCATCCGTATTTTGGTATACGCATGGAATAATTTTCATTGACTGCCTTGAAAAAGGAAGGACTATCAACAGCGACTACTACGTTGCATAGTCGGACCGCTTGAAGGACGAAATCGTCGAAAAACATAACAAAAATCCATAAATTGGGCTTCAAATTGCTTCCTCATCCTCCGTATTCTCCAGATCCGACCTCCGATGACTATGTCCTGATCTCAAATCTCAAAAGAATGTTCGCTGGGAAGAAATTTTCGTCGAATGAAGAGGTGATCGCCGACAATAAGGCCTAGTTTGAAGCAAAGAACCAATCAAACTACAAAAATTGTATCGAAAAATTAGAGGGTCGTTAGTATCACCCTTGAAGGAAATTATATTGAATAAAAAAAACTAAATTTGACAAAAAAATGTGTTTTACTATGGTAGGACGGGGACTTTTCAATTTCGCTGTTATACGTACAATAATCCCTTGCTTCACAAAAGCTTCAGCAATGGCCTTTCCGATACCTGCCGATACTCCAGTAACTATAGCCACTTTGCCATTCCAACGACTCAGAGACATTTCAACTGAAATCAAGAAATATATTATAAGTTAAAATAATTTTATTCATTTACCTATATCCTTTATATTGTGTATAGACTTCCAATATTATTTCTGAAAATATGATAATACAAAAGTACTGAACAGACTGTGAATTCAAGGAAGGTGGAGATGTTTTTTATATAGTTCAGTCAAGCATCAATTCCTTTAAAGGCGTTCTTTGAGAAGTAAACATTAAACTGTCAATATAGAAAACAAAGAAAGTTTTTTGACGAGCTGACATATAGAGACCGAAATTAAGGCATTATCCTGTCAATACGAAATTATATAGGGCAGATCTGTGTTGAAATTGAATAAAACAGGCTCTTATATTCCAAAAGCAATAATTTATTTATATTATTATTTATGGAAAGTAGTTTCCTTTATATATATGTTATTAAATATTTAACAGGTGGGTCAGTTTATCTTTTTTTACATATTTTAAAGTCTCCTTTTACCAACCATGGGTTTATCTGGACTGGACCCACTATTTAACGTGGGCTCCGAACCACGGTCCACCGACTGGTGAGTGACCAACTTAGAAATCATCGCAGAATGTTTTACCCAGCCTGGTTACTGGCCTGGCTAGAATCATTTTCCTTGTCGGATTTTACACTCTTGCCTGGGACAATCACAAATACTAAACAATCATAAACCTACATTTACGACCATGCCCCAGCAGGATTCGATCCCGCGGCTATCGCAACAGTAGGAGGACCGTCCTGTTGCCTTTATCATTGCGCCACCAAGCCAGCGCCAGTTTATCTTAGTTGGTCACTTGTTGATAATTATATATCGCATTTTTACTGACATTAATGCTTTTATCAGCCTATAAAATTCTATATGACTTGGTACTATTGAGCCATGTTGCCAAATGTTCTCAAAACGATAGCGAATTTATTTACAAGTTTTAAAATGACATATTGGACCAACTGATATCATATATTTTGGGCTATATGTAGCCCTTTCAATATAACGACCAATACTTGTCAGGGATGTAAAAACAAAATTTGTAAGAGCGTAAAACTCGTTTTATATTCGGAGCCAATTTTTCCTTCTAATTTTACTAATTAAAATTATTCGAGTTAAAACAAGGCAGGACGCTTCCTGAGGAGTCTTGAACATGTATTTTAATCAATCTATAAAATTTGATTCGTCTTGGTAGTAGACGACATTGCTGTAATACATCTACAAAATTATTCAAAATATTAATGATAATAATTAAAGGTTATAAGCCGGCAAATCTTTAGTATTCGTGATTATACTGATTGAAAATGCCAAAAATTGTTAAATAGTCAAGAAATTATTGGGTCTCTAACCAGTTGTATGAAACATGAATGAAATAATGGAGACCTCCTCTGGCCAGTAAAATGCGTTAGAGAGGTAAGTATTGATACTATTAAATATTAAGTTCTTATCAAATATTAAACGGTTTTATTGAAAACTGAGAACTTGCGAATACAAAGAGCGAAACATTATAATGCGGGTGACGAATCAAGATTTTCAGAGAAAACTGGTAGGCTGTGAAGTATCCATAGACAATTTAGGGATATGGAGCTCCTTGAAGTTTATAAGTCATCCCTTCATATACTTTTAGGAAACATAGGAAACATAGTGATGTAAACGTAATGTAGGAAGGGGTGTAATGGAACTTTCAGACATTGCTTTTAAAAGTATACCATTTTTGAGAGCCCATAATATGGACGTTTCAAAAGGTAACTGTGTCTAAAGACAGAAACAGCTAATAATGCGTGCATAATTGCTAAAGATAGTGAAATATTTTTTCTACTATCTACTATCCTGGCATCACTGTGCAGCTTATAATCTAATTCTTATTCTAGATACTATTCTAACTTATTCTAAAAACTAATTCATTCTAGAGATTATTAAATCTCACTGCATGTGTCTATTAATCAGTTCGTATGGCAGTTTGAGTTTGAGCCTACGCACTTCACTGTCGTTGCCTATATTTAACTGTTTGGCGAGAGCATTAGGATGAACTAATAGTCTTTCAAAGTACTTCACACTAACACTCGGAATCACTTTCGTTATGGGTTCTATGGAGATATCGCGCTGAATCAGTTTATTGGAGACGTAATATGACATCGACGATGAGTCGCAACACTTTATTCTGGAAACTCTGGACGACATCTATCTTAGATTTGCTAGTAGTATCCCACAGTTCAATTTCTAAACAAAATTTTGTTATCTAATGATAATTTAGATTTATGCCCATTTGGCAATTGGCCATCAGCCAATACATTTGGTTTAGTTTAAGCCCAAGCTGTTTGCGTTTTGTAACTGTATGTTTTTTTCCATGTCAAACGTCGATCTAAATGCATTCTCAGATATTTAACGTTGGCTGCTAGTGGAAGTTCATGATTATTCAATTTTACTGAGGGACAAGTTCTTCTACAAAGGGTGAATGGCGCATGGGTAGATTTTGTCTCATTTGCTTTGATACGCCACGTTTTCAACCATAAGAACACTGCTCTGCCGAATACCCAAATATATTGGGTGTAGGTCAGCGTATTTTTCACCCTGTTGGATAATAAAATGTCTGTCTGTGAGGCACGATTTCGGCAGTTGAAAGTGCCTATGGGACAAAATCTTTTTCAATTTAACATGCAGTCCAGGGTGAAATATGTATGTGGTTTGATGTTTTTTTAATTTTTAATTACATGTTACATAAACATTAGGCTCGAATTAATACTACATGTTTTGCAGATAGAGCAAATACTTTAGGGAGAATGTAGTGATTAAATGTAATATAATAAAGAAAAATATACATAGGTTCTAACAAAATAAACTCACGAGAAATTTGGAGATACCGAAATTACTTAGTAAGAAAACACAGTAACGAAAGAAACGATCACACTTCGATACACAATTGTTAATTAGGTAGGTTAGACCTCCAGGATATACCACTACATAAAAAATCGCGTCTAAAACTCTACCACATACGTGTCATGGAAAAAGAGTTCAATGTAAATATAATAGAACTCTAACCTAAAAATTATTGTGGCTGTTAACCTCTGTTTTAAGTCGTTCTAATAATATATGCATTATAAGAATTCTAATGTTAAAATAACATATGTTTTATAACGGTATTTTCATTCATTGCGTTGTTTAATTTACAACAGTATTTTGTTGTGTTAGATTTAAAATAAACAAAATTTAATTTTGATAGTATACATTGATCCACAACATCTCCGGATGCGCATATTGGCTCCATTTAATTTTACAATAGAGAATCGTCTTTTAAATCAGAGTATGGCGCATGCGCATACACAGCTTTATTTACTAATTTTTCATCATGTTTATTAGATTTAATGTCGAATATATTAAGCAGGTAAATAGGTTCCGGAAGTAACATCCATAAAAATAGAAAAAAAATTGGAAATAACATATTTTATTTAAAAAAAGTTTTGAATAAGACGAAATAATAAAAATATAATTAATATATGTCCGGATATTCTATTTTTATAAAAACATTATATTACACATCATTATTTTTATAAATAAAAATAAACAAATATGATAAATAACTAATTTAGTGTTGAAACTGTATATAACGACAGAAACAAACAATGATTTTTTTGAAATAACACATTTTATTTAAAAAATTAAATAAAAGGAATAATTAAAATACTTTCTGTATGCCTTTCTATTTTTATTAAACACCATATATAAACAAATTTACATATTTGAACAATTAAAAAGAACTCTAAAAACCATATAAATAAACATTACCATAGAAAAGACCAAAATCGTTTAGATCAAACACAGCCAATATAGTTAAAACAAAACGAAAAAGCCACCAATATATATGAAAGCAGAAAAATTTAATACTAATAATAAATCTCCAATATTATCGCTATTATTCTTGATCCACCAACATCTTTAATGAATTATCTACTTTTTTTCTAGCTTTCGATTAACATATTGTACATTTACTTGCCTAAAACGAATGGATGATCGTACTTAAGCTGAAATACATCTCATATGAGTCAATACATTATGAGTTTTACAAAACTATAATTTATTTAACTACACTCTTATATAATAATGCATTCTATTTTCATCGCCATTAGATCAGTAGGGTATCGTTGGCAGTTTTATAATTTGTTTATTTTATTCAGGTCTAATTTTGTTAGCAAATTTAATTATTTCGTAGTATCATTTTACTCTGTTCTTACATCTTAGCAAAATGCTGTCTAATTTCTTCTTCTCTGATTTTCTGAATTTCACATTTTTCGACTCTTACTCTCAACAAATTCTAGCTAAATCTTAGCTATAAAATAAAATCTAATAAAATATAATATAAAATAAATAAAAAATATAATGTATATTATATTATGTTTAATGATTTAAATTTTATTTTATAGCGAAGATGTAGCTAGATAATAAATGTGTAATTACTACCAGGTACTACAGTTTTTACTACTATTCTTGATGGACAAACCTCATTAATGACTTGACTACTTCCAACAAAATAAGAATCATTTTCTTCTCTGTTCTTGTTATCATTAAATTTTGGCATATGTTGATACCTACTCCAGGTCGTTGAAAATGTTCTGTTATAAATTTGGCAGCTAAAATTCTCACTATAAACCTTCCCAATATATTCCCACAAATAAAAGTGATGTTGTTTAGATTTAATAACTTTTAAAAATTTAACCTTACATTCTACACTTACCCTTGTTCTTCCATATTTTAAAACCAATTTATGTTAGACTACCAAGAATAATACAATAATTTATTTATTATTACAATAGAATTATTTGTGTAACACAAAATCTAAATAATTTAGATTTTTTTGTTTCTTTGATGAGATCGACTCGAAATGAATGGACCGCCATTAGAAAAGGAAGACAATATAGTTTATTTTTTTCTATGGTTTATTCTAGGTAGGAGAATGCGCACGCGCCGAATCCGAAGATGTTGTCGAGCAATGTATCCTAAATTTGATACTGCAACATTGCCTTATAAATTTTGATGACGTGTATTGGCATGACGTTTTAGTAGAAGGATTATGATTATTATATGTGTATGTATTTATCAACTTCTATGACTAAGGCTGAAAATGTTGAACGATTTTTTCGATAGGATAAATTACATAAAAATGAAAATGATTAATGGTACATAGTTAAAAAGTAGCGATCTCCTTTTTTTTGGGGGAATGTGATCATGGAAAACTTCCAGATCCAGATGCCGGTGTGGAAAAAAACTATAATTTTTCTTTCAGTTTATTCAGAACCGCCTGGTTTCTATCCATCGTTCTTAGGCGCTATCTAGATTTTCGTTCGAAATATGTGTACGATGTTTAGGCGATATACGGACAAACTTTTATAAGGAAATTTTTAGTTCAAAACAATTTTTTTCTTCAGTTCAGGTAAACGAACAGCAGAATTTTAAGTTTGAGTTGATTTATGAATGATAATATTTGGTAAAAGGGGGGAAAATGATTTACTTTGACATTATAATACAACTAATGTACATATTATCAAAAGACTTAAACTACAGATAATTAGCCACAGACGCAATTGTTTGTAAAGTGGGGCTATTTTGTTATATTTACATTTAACTCTTCTACATACCGCCTGTGATGTAAATTTGTATGCAGTGCTATCCCCGGGAGGCCTAATCGACCTAATTAACCAATATGTAACACCAAATAAAGTATTTAAATTTCATTAGAGAATATACTAACATTTTTATATTTATTTTTTCTTTCCTTCATTGCTGTGTATATTTGTCAAGTTGTTTTGATATCTTTGCATTTCTCCTTAGTTTTTGATAGTTGTATATACGGCTTGGTGAATGGAGATAAAACAAAATGAAACAGTGGTTCATTATGTTAGGTGGCCGTTATTTATTGGAGTTGTATAAATAGCGGAAAATATAAATAGATAAAAAGGGCTGGCAGAGCTGTTACCTGAAGACGAGGCTTGGGTAGTCGATGGCGGCACGTCTGTACTATGGGTAGTGACGCATGAATGCATGAAATTACCCTTCAATAATCTCTAATAAAAATCTCGGGGTTACCAGATATTTGTTATTCTGTACTAGTTGGCGCTGCTGGCTCCCAGCCCGTGTTCAACATCTGGGATTATGTTTCTGGGTATTTTGTAGATCGCTATTCCACGATGTAAAATTCAAGGTCGCTACAGTTTTTTAAGATTTCCTTGTATACATCTTGACAAAATTAGATTTAACTGCATTCTCGCTAATTAATTTAACATAACTGTAAAATTCTAACCATATACTCATATATATGTAAGCTTAAAAACCTTTTACGTTCTACAGTGCGATTTTCTACAATTTCCTAAATTAGCTATATACCTTTGCCACCTTGTCTTGGTAACTCTCGGCATTGTATCATAATTTTACATCCCTAAAGTTTCAGCTAGTCATTATCACGGTCTAAGGCACTATTCCAGTCAATAGGTAAATTGTTCTAATCTATCTAACACTGGTACATGATCTCACTCTTTGTAAATATCTTCTTCTGGGTACGGAGAACTATAAAGTCATCTCGAAAGTATTTAAAATCGCTTTTTGGAATATAGAAGTACAAATTTCCTATCAAAATAGCTGGATCAGGATTCGATAATATTTCTACTGTGAGAATGCAGCATGCAAATTACGCTGCTGAGAAGAAAGTTTAATCCTTCAGAATATGTCAACAAGAGCCTGCATAAGATGCACCAAGAATATAGAATTGGCTTGCTTTCTGATAATTTTTCATTTTAAAAAGCCATATGATCAGAAACATTGGTGAAATACATATTAATCAAAACACTTTCCATCAACTACCATAAATTTCTAAAATCTTCTAGCAGCATGTAAATGTAATCATCCAGTTGCGATCTATCATACATATTTGTTTTTATATTTAACTATAGATATCCTAACTGAGATTGAAGTGATTTGTTTCGCAATCTTTTTAAATTTTCGTAGATGAATTAATATTACAATGGCTTACACAAATATATATTAGTATAAAATATGAATTATCATCACGATAACATTCAAGCACTTGGTCAGTGGTAAACTCAAAGTCTAATCAAAGCAGTTGCCATCAATCAATATGTATATTGAAACTCGGAAAGGGATAGTTCGTGCTAACTTTCATCAATAACAGCTAATTAGCACTTAATTTGTATAAAATATTTCGCGTGTCAACATATATTTGCCTCATTGTTTGGATAAAGTATTCGTAGTTCCCACCAGTTTGTGAGCTTTAATATTTTTTAGTAAATATAACTAAACCAATCTTTTCTTCTGGACGAACTGGAGATTTATATACACGTATAAATATAGTGTCATCTTAGTAATGAAAAAAGCGCTGACATTTTGAAGCAATTGGTCAATCCCTACTGTCGCCCTAATACCATCTTAATATAAACGAAAATCGTAATTATACCCACGTCAAAGATAGAACGACAAATGATTCAGGAATATGGACATAGGACTTTGAGTACCTCCAATCCTCCTGTAATAGTCTTATAGGCGATCATGTCCTCGAACTCCACTAAATTATGTTTAGGAATATTTTGACTAAGTGTAAATCGATGAGCTGATATAATATGTGTCGAATCTTAGCAGAATCTTAACAATTTTTTTCGCGGATGATTGAATATTAGAATCGATTACAAAAGTATATATTCATATAAAATATGAATTATCATCACGATAACATTTAAGCGCTTGATCAATCGTAAACTTAAAGTATAATCAAAGCAGTTTTCGTCAATCAATATGAGAGTCCAATCAATCAATATGTATATTGAAACTCCTAAATGGATAGTTCGTGTTAACATTCATCAATAACAACTGATTTGCACATAATTTATATCAAATACCTCGCCTGTCAACATATATTTGCCTCATTGTTTGTGAGCTTTAATATTTTTTTACCATCTTAATATAAACGAAAATCGTAATTATGCCCACATCAAAGATAGAACGACAAATAGTTCAAGAAAATGGGCAAAGGCCTTTGAGTATCTCCAATCCTCTTGTAATAGTCTTATCGCCCAAACTATGATCATGTTCTCGAACTCCAACGAAAATTCGGAATAATATTAACTCTCATTTTAATTGAAAACTATTTTATTTTAATGAAAGGGGTGCTTGTTGAATGGACTGTTTAAAGCTTCTATATGTATTACACAGGAATAGATGTCATAACGGTGACACAAAATATATGAATAAATATTATCGGCCCTATATTCATTAGATCTGGCCGGAGCACTGCAAGTTTCAGCTCTTATGCAGTAGATTATTCGTCGGTTTGGCTGTACATAAATAGACCATAGACGCTCTTAAGCAGCTCCTTCATCACTACATAGTATAAAACAAAGTCGCCTTTTCTATCCGTATATCCCTATGTGCGCTTAAGTCTTTAAAACTACGCAACGGATTTTGATGCGGTTTTTTTCAGTAGATAGAGTGATTCAAGAGGAAGGTTTATATGTATAATACATGCATAATATACTAAGGCAACATTGCTAATTTTAGAGGTTTCTAACGTGATGTCGTGTTATTTAGCAATTAGCAAAAACGCTGCCTAACCCTACGAGTTAGATCAAATTAATGTACTACAGTATTGTACACCATAAAAGGTCTACAAAAAAGTCCGCGATGGTATATGTTTATCATTTAGGGATAACCCACATTAACCATTTTTATTGTTTACTTTTTACGTGAGAAAATGGCTTATTTACGAAGCTATTTTAAGCAATACGGCATTAATCCTTATCGAATTAAGTACCTTAAATACAGTGTGCAATTAATATAGATCAATATGGTTCCTTACAGCATGTAAATTAAATAAATATTTTCGGAGATATTACAAATTTAAAATTTGCGTTTAAAAATGTGTAATGTAATAAAAATTGTATGAATTTAGATATTCTAAAGATAGCAGGAAATCTTCATAGTAAGTATAGGGGAAGAGGAATTGTTTTACTCCAAATTTAATGCGTGCAGGCCAAGGGCAGTAATGAATGAACCAAAAATACTAGATCGATTTTAATCATGTTTTCATTGAGTGACATAGGCATATATATTTTATGCCCGTGCAAAGTCGGAGCGGGCCGCTATGTTTTTATATACAACGTTCATATTTTTTCTGTAGTGTATTTAATTTAGTTATTTAATCAGCATTGCACCCGTGCGAAGCCGGGGCGGGTCGCTAGTATTTAATATATAAGTACCATCAATCCAATTTAAATTTTAAAATATTCAATGAATTTGATGATGTGTGAACACAAGACAGCAGAGAACAAATATTCTTGTTCAAGAACTGAGGGTAATGTCTAAGGTTCTAGAAGTATAATCCGTCATTGTACTATACAAACGAAATATTACACAAGATATTGATTTAAACTATCACATTCTGTAAAAATTTGTATTTTCTAAAAAAAATTATACAGATGAGTCCTGCTGGTATTTGAAATGAAGTTTTTCGTTAAACCACGTTAGTTGAAACCTTAGCAAGCATTTAATAAGCGCCATGACGATAAAATACGATCAAACTTTGTAAATCGGCGATTGTTCATCCTCTATGGACAAAACCGATGGCGTCCTCTATTATTACTGAGGGAAATATGACAGGAAATTTGCAGGAATTTAAAACGAAGGTCTCCGATCGGAATCTGGACTCGGACATAAGTTAAGACCAACAGAAAGGGTCGTATTTTATATTTGGGGTTGGCATTTTCTTTTCAAGAGGTATTTTCATATTTCGGTAATAGCTTAGAGTGTGTGACCTAACTTCTTTATGTTTATAGATACTACACCCTCAATCTCTTAAAAAATAACTCCTGAAGTACCTCGGAAGCTTACGGAAAGTTTACTTATTTTATTTTCTGTTCGTTTGTAAATATGCGTTGTGAAGTATTATTGAAAACAAATTTAAAAGATAATAATTTATTTCCGAATTTCCAAATTTATGTCATACTTTTAAAGTAATTACTCGTGAATGCTGTAGATTTATATGAATGTATATTTCAGACTTGCTAACAAATGTTGCGTTAAATTTGTTTCAAATATCGTATTTTGCATGGCTTCAAATGTATATTCAATTGAGGACAGTTTAGGTATGATGTGTGGTTATTTTTATCAAATAATCAAAAATGGCCACATCACTAAGCTTAAATTCAAGTTTTCTGCTTGAGACAAATAACAGATTTCTTGAATAATTGCTCTGTAATGACATTGACAGTGTCTAAAATTGTAATTTTGTTGTGTCTGATTGCTAATCTTTAATTTTTGCGATGAACCTATTTCTATTAGTGTAGTGCTTTAGCATGCACAATTAAATTATGAATTATTTCCAGTGCTTCTAGTTTATGTCCAGAGCATATTGTCACGATCATGTTCAAACTCTCGATTAACCGTCATATTTCCTTAGGTAAATATTCTTACTCTCACGCTTGTTCCCTATTTCTGAATTCAATGGTGTATACTTAAATTTGAGGTAGTATCTGAGAGATACTCCTCTTTAGTCTGAAGATTAGTATAGTGTTGTGTTTCTTTAACATCTTAGCAATGCGATATGGTTTTGCTCTAACAAATGGAAAGACGAAAGTGGAAATATCGATGTCAATGAGAAATAACAATCCTAAGGACCAAAGAAGTACGAACTTAATGAATATCGAGACTCATTTGATGAAAATCCAACTGTTTCTAGACGTTCACAAGGATTAGAGGCATCCAAAAGGAGGAAAATTGATGCTACTCAAATTAACTGAAAATTCCATTTCGAATCGTTTCAACAACGTGTTTTAACGCTGAAGCATCTTTTGACATGCAATAGAGAGTCAACTGCACATGCAAATGCACATAGATACGGAAGATGAAGGTGGAATAAGTGAAGTGCAGTTATATTAACAACTGCTAGAACCGAATGGGACCTGTTACTCTCAATATGAATCCACGCCAATTGGACACATTGAACGACCTATTATTGCAAACAAAAAACAATAATACCGAATAACCAACCTAAAGTCATTATCATATATAACAACACTGGACTACATGTTACGAGACATATGAGAGTACAATGTCTCAGTTCAAAAAGGGAGTTTAGTCGCACCTAGCCTACTCATCAGCATCAACTCCCCTCTGATTACCACTTATTTGGATCATTTTACGAGGTTTCATCAGACCAACATCAGACCGTATGAAACCTCCAACTTCATCTCAACAAAATCCACTTCCATCCATTTGTGGTAATATATGACGTATTAGGACGAGTGAGACAAAATCTACTTACGTATCATTCACCCAATATAGAAGGACTCGACCTTCATTATATATTAATAAACATAAACTCCCGTATTCCTTTGGATAGGCGTTTTACTTGGAAGAAACATATATTTACAAAGAGGTTTTAAAATTAACCTGATGTGTTGATTTATAGTATTATGGTAATTATAATGATAATTTAAAAAAGTGTTCAGATAGATTCAGTATGGATTGACTGTTTTCAAAATGCTGAAGAACTGACAAACTCCATCGATGATTGTATTCCTACTAAACTAACCGGTTGTAGAAAATGATGCAAATATTTCTATTAATGCATTGTCACAAGTGTTCTCAATAAATGCATTTATAAAGTGAAAAAAATTCAGATTACACGTAAGCACATATATGCAGTGGGTTGCCAAATAATTAAGAACAATATTGAGAATAGTTAATTTTTTAGTTTAAAGAGACTTTTGTAATAAATGATTAGTTAGGTGTCTTTATTTTTATTTATATCTGTAATACACTGGAATCACAAAAATTGCAAATAAATATACAAAACAGATTTATAATCTACGTTTTAGAACTTTTAATATTATCGAAAATTATTAGAATTACTTCCAATATTTAGTGATGTTATCCTTTAATGCAATGAGAGTTTCTATGCATTTAGGTATCTCAATACATGTTGTCGCATCTTCCTGGAGTTTGGAGTTGTGATACCATTGGCTAATGAGAGTTTCAATTAGTAGCTGCTTGCTAGTTATCACTTATTTTGCAGTTGCCCTACATGGCAAATATGTAGTAGCACAACTGGCTTTGTGTCGCGATGCCGAGTTATGAATAAAAATGCTGTCATCGTCAGGGAACCATTCATAGATCTTCTGTAGTAACAGGGTTTCTAGTACTCGCTTGATTTGATTTTGTTTCATTGCCTCTTTAACATTGTATGCAATATCCTCTGCCTCTGGCTGAGATAACAGACCACACCATCACACTAACTAGGTGCTTAGCTCTCTCTAGAAGGCAATTAGTGTGAAATTGTTCACCAGGGTTTCGTGTTAAAAAAACTTTTATCAATCAAAATTGGGAAATTTAAATAGTCAGAAAACGACACCTGTAAATTAATGCAATTAATACTAGAAAATCGTTTTTGGCCATTTGTAATTTTCTAACCCATTAGAGTTGTTTCCTTTTTGATTAGGCATGTTTTTTTGAAAAGCAGCCTATTGGATTATCTACAACCAATCACCTCCGCATTGTCCTTTCAGAAATCTTTACATCCTCGTCATTAATTATAATAGTCAAACGAGCAAAGATATTTTTACGATTTTTGAAGCAAATGTTTCTGATTTTGCTGTTGTAAATTTAAGGTAATTGCTTGGGAATATTTATAAAATGAAAATTCGTAGCGAAACATAGTAAAAGTTTCATTAAACGGAGAACTAACCTTTTGATTGCTAAATTTAAATTGGATTTAAAAAATAATAAACTGTAATATATATAAATACGTCTGTAATAATTCCACCACCTACTGTAATTAAAAATATACTTGTGATAAACTTACAGAAGCTTTATCCATCTGTAATATAAATAAAAAGGAACTCTAATTGTTGCAATTAATCGATTAATACAAGCATTATAAATAATTACTATTCCATAAAGTACTAAAACTTTAATTACATCTCATACTCTGACTAAGCACCTTACAATCGACAGAACAAGAAGGCGGCAACGCGGAACTACCATTCCATCGAGAATGTGCTGACTTTTCCCGCAGACATTCCCAAATTAATGTTTTACCATTATTGTTTTTCGAAAAATGAGAAATTTCCACGGTCTGCCGTTCGGCAAGCTTCCTTAATTCTGATGAGGATTTGTTACTTCTAGACGAATAGTTTGAAACTATGGAAATAATGGCACGAGGAACGGCCACAAAGGAAACGATTTTAATCAGTATTAACGGCAGCATTTTCAACGACGAAACATCAGAATTTTAATCAGTCGTAATTAATTCGCATGCTTAATGATTCCGCTGTCTGATTTACAAGTTAATGAGGGAAGATTCGTTTTTCTGCAATCCGTATTTTGATACTTTTATTTTATTAGAATTGTTACTTATACGTTAATATAATATATGCGCTGATATTTAAAATTATGCTTTTATATTCATCTGGCTTGATATACTCTAAATTATGAAATGTATATTTATAAAAATTCACTTTTAATTTACTTCAGGTTGTTTTATTTTAACCTTTCCGTGGCCGAACGGGGTATTTTGGGTGCAGTTTCTTTTTAGTAGTTGTCCAAATGTTTTTTTGATTTTGTTTTCCTTCGAGATAATCCTAGAAAGTATATTACTAAGTCCATTTTTAAACTAATTATTGAATTTAGTTGGAATTTGTAAAAAACTGAATTTAATTACGTGGGGTATCTTCGCCCCCCCCCCCTGCCTATAAAAATATCATATCAGCATTATATATATCATATTTTATCATATATAGCATATCAGAAATTCTACGCGCACAATGTATGTCTCACCGGGAGACATAGAGAATATTCATGGGTTCGTCCAATTAGAAGTTGGCCATTTAGGATTTCCATAAATTATTGATATGATAGCATTCAATGGCTATATAATATATACTAAATATTTTCCAAATTGGAAATGTACTGACTCAAGTAAACGACGAATATAAAAAAGACTTGCCACAAGAATCTGCGCTCGAAAACGCTCTAAACAGGAAACAAAATAGTAGTAATCTTCACAAAACTATAATAACTGCAATAGATTTATTTCTTGCGACCAGCAATGTCACGATTCAAGAGAATTCTGCTAGAGAGATCAACATTATGCAATTCGAATATGCAGCTTTTTCGCCAGATCATGGGATAGAAAAACTAAAATATAATATAGAAAATATAAAAAAACTCATTTGCAATGTCCACCGAGACGAACTAAAACATTTTTCAAATTAATAGAGTTTGATTTTATAATTTTGCAATATAACTGCACTCAGTGTGAAACATAATTTTTGTAGCACGGTTCCGGAAAAGCTAAGAATGAGATGTGTCCAATATCTACAAATGGAGTGAGGACTGTAAAATACAGCTTTATATCTTCAGATCTGTCCATGTCATATTTTTGCTAAGGTGAAATGACGAAAACCTAATTATTTCACTTGAGAGACAACCGATTCCTCAAGTAGAATCAGCTATATGTCTTGGCTTATATGGTAGGTTAAATAGGAATCATCATGCTATACAAAAAGCAGAGCAGATTAGACTCGAAGTCAAGCAACTGGACTGGTTAGTCGGAAGATACACTCACCCTGACCTAAAATCAAAGAGATTTGTTTATCAGTCAGTCATAAAGCCAATTTTGACCTATGATATGCAAATATAGGGTTGCGCTGAAACACCAAACTAGCTGATAATCCAAGGCACCAAATCAAAGTTCTACGATTAATTGCCAATACTTATCCCTACGTACCTAACGAAGAGCTACGCGATGACTTCCATATCAAATGAACAGGTGAAGTGATCCCAAGATTGCGTCTTAAAACATGAAATAAGGTTGCTGAATCACAGCAACGTGGAAGCAACATAGCTACTAGACAACACGCAAGAAATTAGAAGATTGAAACCAACCAAACCACACCACCTTGTTTAGTGTATAAGGGTATAAGCAGATTAGTTTTATTTAAATTTAGGAAATACATACTGATTTATTAATCCCGTACTCGCCTTCTATGTGTAATAATGCAAGTACAACAGAACAGTAAGCATATCTACTGTAAGATAATAAAATTATTAAGTAAATAAATTAAAACAATCTTGTTAATATCCTGATGAAATCGTTTGCTGTGCTCATCGCGTACACTTCCCGGAATATCCAGAAAGTAGTCGAGGTTAGAATGAAGAAAACGTATATTGGACCTCCTTAAAAGCAATCCCACTTTCTTTTTATGGGGATATGCCATGGTCGTGATAAATCTTGGGTCAGTTATAAGTCGTCGAATGTCCGATCTGGTCTTTGCTTCTGAGCGTCTTGGAAATTTTGAAACTGTAGGAACGTTGATCTGGTCGGTCAGAAGGTATTTCTGTTGATGCGATTGTTTGTCCGAATATTTACTAGTATTTTGTGGAAGGAATTCGCACGGACACTGAAGACACTGGTTGATAACACTTCTTTATTGCGATATTAAATGATACATGTGGTGGACCGGAGAATGGGCAGGTTAGGTAAAGGAAGTACGGTAGGGCTGTGGAAGTGGTATTGTTGCAAGCCGTTAGAGAAAAGAAAAGAGAGCGAGACGTCATTGTGGTAGTCCTTTAGAGCCGGGAACCGCATGGCACCAATCCACCAGAGTTGCTAACCTTTGAACTTCATGTAGGTGAATACGTGGTGGCCTAAAGGGTCGTAGCGTTCGCTACAAAACTTTGTACATGAAGTAATCTTCATCTTTGGAAAATGATTTTATAAATTGGTTCATCATTACCCAATTTATGTACAGTGTTCATAAATATTCTCTATGAGGAGCAACCTACGTTTCTTAAAGGATATTTTTTTCATCGATCTCAAGCTCCCTCGGGGGTGAATTCCTTTTGAACCAGTGATTTTTCAGTTCCTGCTGGTGCCATAGAACAAACAGAAAGATAATTTGGTAAGCACTGATTGTTGTCTCAGCAACATGCACAATATTTCTAAAAACTTCTTGTAAGTTTCTTTGAGATGTATGGAATGATCTACTGGAACAGAACCATAAAAATCGCCGTTTGATGCAGAACCACTGTGCTGCTTCGTATTGGATAATTTTGCAATACAACAATTCCTAACGTCGTGGACTTCTTTTCATATTATTTCAGCTTTTATCGTACTAAAATATATAGAAATATGTCGCTTAGACACAAACAGCTTTTTTTCTGTAGACCTGTAATCATACCTTATAAAAATAATATAGAAGAAGTTACGCTTTTGATAAACAAAAAGTTTACTTTTTGATATCGATATGAATAAAACTCATTTTGCTTAAAACAGAAAAACTACCAAGGATCCCTTATTACGATAAAAGAAATCGACATAAATATATAAAATCTAAAATACAACATAACTAATGTAATAACACAAAATATAAGCCGGAAAAATAAAAAGCAGTTTTAATGGATCTTGTTCGTTACTACTAAATGAGATGTTGATGTTTAAGAAAACGACGAAACATTGCCATACATAACAAAATTATTATTTTGAAAATACTAACGATATGCTTAAAAAGCCTGAACAAAAAATAGCTTTGGATGATCCTTTATATTTGGGTTAATTAATGTTTTTAAGCAGGAATAGAAAACAAAAAAGAAGTAGCCTTTCAATTCTAACCATATTTTCGTATATATTTTTCACTCATCTATTTTGGTAAACGTTTTTTAGATTCGATCTTTGTCGGTTGGTCTTGCCTGGTCTTGGTCAGAATAATTGCCAAAATCTTTTAATATTCTACAATATTTTAACAAAAAACAGAACAGGAAGATAATAGCACAATTTTTTAATTAACAACAAGTTAAATTATGAAAGGAATGTGCGGCAATGCCAAGAAATAATTCAGTTTAAATTTCAATTTTTGATTTTCAGTTGGCTGATATTCACCTAAAATTATAAGGTCTTAAGATTTCTGAATATTTGCCAGCAAGATGCTAATTCTTTAGCATCTGCGAGAATGATATTAAACCCTTTATCTGAACAATATTCAGTTAAAGAATGAATCAGGTTGGTGAAACTTTTGAAATCCTGTCATTTATTTTTTTTTTGGATGCAATATTTTAGTATCACTGTCAACTTAACTAACGGGTCAATTGAAAAGTCCCTGGCCTGACACATAGATGGCGCTACTAGAATTAAATCCATATGCCATTTAGTTAGCCCTAACTTTGAAAATATGTGTGTATTATATTTGACCTCTTTCGGATCATTAGTATGTGAATTATAACATTTTGAGTGAAGCAACTTTTGTTATTGTGAAAAAATTGGATAAAAAGGAATTTCGCGTGTTGAATTATAGTAATATATTACTCTGAAGGACGAAATCACCAAAAACGGCCGCATTTGAAGAAAATAAAAGTGCTGCTTCGCCATGATAATGCCACAAGTCACTGAAAACTATGGCAAAAATCCATGAATTGGGCTTCGAATCGTTTCTTCATCGACCATATGACCGCCAGCTAGTCGCTGTTTCTGTTTTCTGTTCTCATATCTCAAAAGAATGCTCACTGGAAACAAATTTTCGTCAAATGAGGAGGTGATCGCCGAAACTGAGGCCTGTTTTGAAGCAAAGGACAAATCGTACTACAAAAATGGTGTCTAAAAGTGAAGAAGGGAACTTGTTGAACTTGAGAATGTTGAACAAAAAAAACTAATTTTGCCAAAAAATGTGTTCTACTACTGTTCTATTGACCTGTTAAACCTTACCTGGACTGTCACAAATATTTCAACCAAACCATATTAACCAAATCGGTCCATCCGTTCTCGAGCTTTAGGGAGACTAACGAACAATTTATTTATATATATATATATATATATATATATATATATATATATATATATATATATATATATATATATATATATACATTGAAGATATCTTTCTTTTACTCCACAGATTATTTTTTATCATTCATCTTTGGTAATCTTTAATATAATTGGAAATAAATCCTCTGCAGATTATAACCCAGCTATACTCGGACTGCCCTGGTATATATTTAAACACTTATCTAATTAGTTAAAGTAGCAAGAGGGAAACCCTCAGCCCTGAGTACAATCAAAATTATTCTTAAAGGGGAATATAAATTTGAGCTTTGACTGTTTAATATGAATGTTTTTATTTTTGTGCTGAATAACTTTCGACGGTTGCTCGACTTTTAATTATGTTTTGTACAATCTTCGAGTTCTTTTAATTAGGGAACAAACCGACGGAGATTTTCAGCTTATAAAATCTGGCATTTTTAAGGGACCGAATTGCGGTGTTTAGGAGTGTTCGTCGTGATGCAGAACTTTCACAATTAGTTTGTATTTTCTTTCATTGTTTGCGTTTCTTCTTTTTCTTTTTGTCGGAGATTCGAAATTAACTCGCGATGGAAAAATTTAAGGCGATTTCATTAAAATGGAATGCTATTATATTAATTCTTACATTTCTTTATTTGAACTTAGCTTTTTCATGTTTTGTTTAACCACACAGATAATCAATCACAATAATAACTTAAATTAGTTAATATAATATAACCACCGTTATTTAAATTAATATTAATGAAAGTTTGGTTTATATTTCACTATAATTTATAATGAATAATGATCGCCCAATGTTCGAAATTCGACCACTTTATGGTAAGTTAATCATACTTCTCTCACAATAAAAAGAATTAATAAAAAATGATATGTTATATTACTAAAGTTTGTTTTGGCAATATATTTAATATAAGATCAGAGAAACATTTTATTCAATAGAACAGTGACCTGAGCAGTTAAAATGGTGCAACGTTGTCGCATCTACTTTTACTTTTAGCTTATTTTGCTTTGACATGAAACAAATTTGTTCGATCTCGACCTTCATACAATAAAAATGTGTTTTTCCCTTCTCGAAAATAATTTTCTAGAAATATTACAGAAAATAAATATGTATTTTATTACGATCTACTTTTAGTAAATGGTTTCAAACAGATCCCATATAAGGATTGCTGCGATACAATCAACCTACAGTGGAATGAAAATGTGCCGCGAAAAAAAGAAAGTTTTAAGTTTCACTCGTATAACAATTGAACAAATAAAACAATACCTCTTGTAAAAATACATTACAAATATCAAAGAAAATGGATCCAATTGCACTTAAGAAAGAAAACAATGTGTTAAAAGCAAATAATCAACAGTTAAAACAAAAACTGTTGGCCCTATGTAATGAGCTTGCAGCTATGCGATCGCATATGTAAGGCCCATCACAAAATATCAAGGGGACACCAAGAAAATTAACAGAAGAGTATATCATCGATGAGGACGAACTAGAACGAGAGGTATGCGAACAATCCGAATGGACACAAGTGAAGAATTAAAAGAGGAAAAGTCCGAGGTAATACCTTCCCCACTGATAAGAAAACATCAAGGAAATATCGTACAGAGCATCAACAAAAAGAAGCAAGAAGATAAAATTCCTCAGCCTCCCCCGATTAGGGTAGGCAATATTGGTAGTGGTTCAAAGCTCTCTCAAATACCGACGTTAATGTTAGTATAATAGTTAATACGTGGAAGCAATATCGTTATTGGATAACAGGCATTAAATCAGAGGATTGAAGCGAACCAAATCACATGAACTTTGTTAGTGTATAAGTGTATTATTAATTTTAGCTTAAGTTGATTCATTTTATTTTAATTTGGGAAATACATAGTGACGTGTTAATCTCGTACTCGTCTTGCTTGCGTATGTATTAAGGCAAGTACAATAGAAAAGTAGTAATAAATTAATTTGTAAATTAAGCTTTTACTAAACATTTCTAATGTAAGATTTAATTAATAAAATACATAGAAGAAAATTCTAACGTAGATGCCAAAATAGTTTGTAGGTATTGTTATATTTACTACCCTTTTCCACATCCCATATGAATTGTATTTTTTATATAGTAATAATTTGATCCTCATAATTAACAATTGCCTATCCAAGTAACGTTAGAGAGTATATCTGCTATTTTACGTTTAGTTCTTAGTTCACAAAAATCCTGGGTTTTCTTGTCGAGGCATTTTGATATCTCATTTTCACTTTCCTCAGTCCTTGTCACTTTTTGAGTCACCATTCACGTCAATAACTAAACAATTCTATGTGTCTGATAGAGTTCATCAGGACTGGGTCTGTCATTTCAGCAAAAGCTTTTTTTCGCATATACAAACAGCTTTTGCAAACAACTTTTATATATCTCAATCTGCATGTCCATTGCAGTAATTCTTTGTGGCACCTCATATAAACTTGATTGAATTGAATCTGCAGTGAAGGAAAATGCGATATTCTGCGGAAATATTGCTCAGCCATCTGATCTGTTGGATACATTACTACAAAAGTAATTCCCATAAAATCCAATCAAATCATTTAATTTTTATTTATCGAGCAACAAATATAAATAGTTAACTCTTTAACTTGGTAACTTTTGAACTTAATTTATCTTTGCGAGCCATTCATTAATTATAGCCGGTATCGATTCAGAAAATTAATAGTTTTCTATAAAATAATTATAATAAATTATATTTTTTTCCGCCGTACATAAAGAATAAGTATGTGTACTTAGATTTGAATCTGCGAACATTGAAGGAAAAAACTTGACATATAGCAAAAATTATCGAACCAGACTAGATCAAGATATTGGCTACTGAGCTGCAGGGATTGGCCAATTTAAAATACTGTCATACTGAAAATAAGAGCACATCGCAATCTAAAGGTATAACTATTGATGAAAATCTGACAACATAATAGATTATTGTTGCAAGGACTAGCAGGATATACTAGGTGTACCTGAGAGTAATTACCAATTTTTTTGTTCAGACTTCTATACAACAGACATCTTTGGGATTATGTATGTAATGTTATAATTTAACGCAAATATTATTTTATAATACTGGCATCAAGTTTCAAAGTAATACATATAATAGTCAATTAAATATAGCTGTGACACAGGAAACGTCGCAATGTTGCCGCAGTTACTCTACGACATAACATTTTAATATAAATAAAATAACTGAACAAATATTTTATGAAATATATTTTATTTTAACATTATAGTACATCAAATGCATTTATTGCCGAATAACTTAAAACTACAATTAATTTTACAGCCACAATAATTTATAGGTTAGAGTTGTTTTATTATATATACATTGAGCTTTTTTCCACACTAGTATCGGTACGGTTCTAAACGCGTTTTTGTATGTAGTGGTGTCTCCCCAAGGGCTGATCCACTTAATTAACAATTGTATATCTCATGTATTTTCCTTTCATTAGAGAGCATATTTATGTTTTACGCTTAGTTCTTGTTTCTTTAGATGCAATGTATCCTTATAACGTCATTATGATATTACTATGTTTCTCTTTAGTTTGTCCTGTTACTATCTGTATACATCTTTCTTGATAAAATTACATTTGATCACTGCATTTTCTTTAATGCATTTGTCATATCTGCAATATAATTAGTGTTATTTCTCTACTCATACATGTTAACCAAACCTTCATGTATATGTTGAATAATAACACACATGCTCATAAAGTTTTCATACTCTACAATTAAAGTATATTAATTGTATACTGACCTTTAGTGGTTTCCCCTTTCATCACCCTGTCATGGTAACCGTCAGCATTGAATCATAAACCAACATTCATAAAGATTTATCACAGTCACTTTTGAAAATATTCGTCAAGTTAACAACCAAGCTACTTATTTCCAATCTATTAAAAACTTGCTCAAGATTCTACAATTTGTCAATTTCTTCTTCAATATATCTAATCGAGCTCATACAAATCGAAGGTGTTATTTTCGACAAGGACTCTCCATAAATCCAGACAGTTTTGATTTGAATATCCTCCTCGACCTGAATAGCTATTGTAATAATTCTTTGCAATACCCCATATCAACTCATTTGGTTTAAAAATCTAGTGATAGAGTGGGAGACATTATACTCTGTGGCCTAAACATTCAGTAATCTGATCTACTATGTATTTTTCTCAGGCTTAATTAAAAAAAAAGTAAATTTCATAAAATGCAATTAAATATTTTATTTATATTTACCGAATAATAATTTGAAATAGTTCATTCTTTAACATGATTTCCTCGAAACTTAGTTTATGTACTTTAAGCCATTCTTTAATTGCAGCCTTTGTTGATGAACTTGTTAGGATTTTCTCCACCATATAGATATATATGGTAGATATGTTGCATTGTATATAACAATAACCGATGGTTCCCCCAAGTTCTTTAAAAATTTATTTTCAAACTACTGCAAAGACAAGCTATGGTTCATTTCTTCATGGTGGTCACCCTTGGACTTAGAGAAACACTAATTCTACACCAGGAATAAAACCATTCCTATTTCCAGCATGTAGAACTATATGTCTGCAATGAATTACTAAAAATGTTATGATTAACAAATCCTAATCGATAGTTATTCCAATATTTACCTTTTTCTATGAACCTTTGTTGTCTTTATACTATATTTATTATAATTTTTCGCATAAACACGGTTTCTTTTTGACGAATTTAAGGTTATATTGTTTTTTTATCTTTTGAGATATTTTAGTGACCGTCTTCATACTAATATAGAGTGCAGCTGCAGGGGGCAAAAAATATTTTCAATAAAAACCGCGGCGATTTCAAATTTATTTAAACAAAGAAAACAACGTTTGTCGGATTATAACCCGTAATTATAATATATTGAAGAATTTTCAGAAGTTTGGCAAACGGACAAATTTGGCAGGCGTATTCCGTTACATGTTCGCACTTCAACATTCTATTTTAAATAGAATAAAATGACAAGGATAATATTGTCTGACTGCAAAACGGATTTACAACTTTAGACAGACATATATTGACACTCGTGTCACAGCTATTTTGAATTGACTATATATTTGGCGAAAGTAACACCAACGTATGTTTAAACCTCTTTGCGCGTGAAAACGTGCATTTGCAGCACGCATTAATTTTCATATTTAATTAAATTTGTGAGGCGTGGTTTCGAAAACTCAAAAGTAGTGATTTCGATGTGCTAGACAAAGAACATTCTGGTAGACGAAAAAAGCTGAAGCTTGAAGCTTGAACATATGAAACTGCAAGAGTAATTGGACGAAGATCCAATCCAAACACAAAAAAAATTGCAGAATAATTACATGTAAATGCATCAATTCACTGTATCCGCTGCACTCTCCAAAACTTGCCCCATCCTACTCTCCATTTTCCGCATCAATAAGACCCGCAGAGCAGCGCTTAGCCAATTTCGAAAAGTTTGAAAACGGTTTTGCTCAAGGTACTAACAGTTTTTATCGGATGGCATCCATAAATTGCCTTAAAGATTGGCAAGATGTGCAAAATGGAACGAACAAAACTTTTCCATTGTCTTGAAAATTATGTAGATTTTCTCGAAAACCGGTAATAACTTTCCGGTACACCTGATATATTTTTAAAAAAATTCATATAAAAAACGGATCAGTAGTCTCAACAGTACTAAATTCATTATATTAATATCCGCAGAGCAGCGCTTAGCCAATTTCGAAAAAGTTTGAAAACGGTTTTGCTCAAGGTACTAACAGTTTTTATCGGATGGCACCCGTAAATTGCCTTAAAGATTGGCAAGATGTGCAAAATGGAACGAACAAAACTTTTCCATTGTCTTGAAAATTATGTAGTTTTTCTCGAAAACCGGTAATAACTTTCCGGTACACCTGATATATTTTTAAAAAAATTCATATAAAAAACGGATCAGTAGTCTCAACAGTACTAAATTATATTAATATCCGCAGAGCAGCGCTTAGCCAATTTCGAAAAAGTTTGAAAACGGTTTTGCTCAAGGTACTAACAGTTTTTATCGGATGGCATTCATAAATTGTCTTAAAGATTGGCAATATGTGCAAAATGGAACGAACAAAACTTTTCCATTGTCTTGAAAATTATGTAGTTTTTCTCGAAAACCGGTAATAACTTTCCGGTACACCTGATATATTTTTAAAAAAATTCATATAAAAAACGGATCAGTAGTCTCAACAGTACTAAATTATATTAATATCCGCAGAGCAGCGCTTAGCCAATTTCGAAAAAGTTTGAAAACGGTTTTGCTCAAGGTACTAACAGTTTTTATCGGATGGCACCCGTAAATTGCCTTAAAGATTGGCAAGATGTGCAAAATGGAACGAACAAAACTTTTCCATTGTCTTGAAAATTATGTAGTTTTTCTCGAAAACCGGTAATAACTTTCCGGTACACCTGATATATTTTTAAAAAAATTCATATAAAAAACGGATCAGTAGTCTCAACAGTACTAAATTATATTAATATCCGCAGAGCAGCGCTTAGCCAATTTCGAAAAAGTTTGAAAACGGTTTTGCTCAAGGTACTAACAGTTTTTATCGGATGGCATTCATAAATTGTCTTAAAGATTGGCAAGATGTGCAAAATGGAACGAACAAAACTTTTCCATTCTCTTGAAAATTATGTAGTTTTTTTCGAAAAACCGGTAATAATTTTCCGGTACACCTGGTACATTTTTAAAAAATTCATATAAAAAACGGATCAGTAGTCTCAACAGTACTAAATTATATTAATATCCGCAGAGCAGCGCTTAGCCAATTTCGAAAAAGTTTGAAAACGGTTTTGCTCAAGGTACTAACAGTTTTTATCGGATGGCATTCATAAATTGTCTTAAAGATTGGCAAGATGTGCAAAATGGAACGAACAAAACTTTTCCATTGTCTTGAAAATTATGTAGTTTTTCTCGAAAACCGGTAATAACTTTCCGGTACACCTGATATATTTTTAAAAAAATTCATATAAAAAACGGATCAGTAGTCTCAACAGTACTAAATTATATTAATATCCGCAGAGCAGCGCTTAGCCAATTTCGAAAAAGTTTGAAAACGGTTTTGCTCAAGGTACTAACAGTTTTTATCGGATGGCATTCATAAATTGTCTTAAAGATTGGCAAGATGTGCAAAATGGAACGAACAAAACTTTTCCATTCTCTTGAAAATTATGTAGTTTTTTTCGAAAAACCGGTAATAATTTTCCGGTACACCTGGTACATTTTTAAAAAATTCATATAAAAAACGGATCAGTAGTCTCAACAGTACTAAATTATATTAATATCCGCAGAGCAGCGCTTAGCCAATTTCGAAAAAGTTTGAAAACGGTTTTGCTCAAGGTACTAACAGTTTTTATCGGATGGCATTCATAAATTGTCTTAAAGATTGGCAAGATGTGCAAAATGGAACGAACAAAACTTTTCCATTCTCTTGAAAATTATGTAGTTTTTCTCGAAAACCGGTAATAACTTTCCGGTACACCTGATATATTTTTAAAAAAATTCATATAAAAAACGGATCAGTAGTCTCAACAGTACTAAATTATATTAATATCCGCAGAGCAGCGCTTAGCCAATTTCGAAAAAGTTTGAAAACGGTTTTGCTCAAGGTACTAACAGTTTTTATCGGATGGCACCCGTAAATTGCCTTAAAGATTGGCAAGATGTGCAAAATGGAACGAACAAAACTTTTCCATTGTCTTGAAAATTATGTAGTTTTTCTCGAAAACCGGTAATAACTTTCCGGTACACCTGATATATTTTTAAAAAAATTCATATAAAAAACGGATCAGTAGTCTCAACAGTACTAAATTATATTAATATCCGCAGAGCAGCGCTTAGCCAATTTCGAAAAAGTTTGAAAACGGTTTTGCTCAAGGTACTAACAGTTTTTATCGGATGGCATTCATAAATTGTCTTAAAGATTGGCAAGATGTGCAAAATGGAACGAACAAAACTTTTCCATTCTCTTGAAAATTATGTAGTTTTTTTCGAAAAACCGGTAATAATTTTCCGGTACACCTGGTACATTTTTAAAAAATTCATATAAAAAACGGATCAGTAGTCTCAACAGTACTAAATTATATTAATATCCGCAGAGCAGCGCTTAGCCAATTTCGAAAAAGTTTGAAAACGGTTTTGCTCAAGGTACTAACAGTTTTTATCGGATGGCATTCATAAATTGTCTTAAAGATTGGCAAGATGTGCAAAATGGAACGAACAAAACTTTTCCATTCTCTTGAAAATTATGTAGTTTTTTTCGAAAAACCGGTAATAATTTTCCGGTACACCTGGTACATTTTTAAAAAATTCATATAAAAAACGGATCAGTAGTCTCAACAGTACTAAATTATATTAATATCCGCAGAGCAGCGCTTAGCCAATTTCGAAAAAGTTTGAAAACGGTTTTGCTCAAGGTACTAACAGTTTTTATCGGATGGCATTCATAAATTGTCTTAAAGATTGGCAAGATGTGCAAAATGGAACGAACAAAACTTTTCCATTGTCTTGAAAATTATGTAGTTTTTCTCGAAAACCGGTAATAACTTTCCGGTACACCTGATATATTTTTAAAAAAATTCATATAAAAAACGGATCAGTAGTCTCAACAGTACTAAATTATATTAATATCCGCAGAGCAGCGCTTAGCCAATTTCGAAAAAGTTTGAAAACGGTTTTGCTCAAGGTACTAACAGTTTTTATCGGATGGCACCCGTAAATTGCCTTAAAGATTGGCAAGATGTGCAAAATGGAACGAAAAAAACTTTTCCATTGTCTTGAAAATTATGTAGTTTTTCTCGAAAACCGGTAATAACTTTCCGGTACACCTGATATATTTTTAAAAAAATTCATATAAAAAACGGATCAGTAGTCTCAACAGTACTAAATTATATTAATATCCGCAGAGCAGCGCTTAGCCAATTTCGAAAAAGTTTGAAAACGGTTTTGCTCAAGGTACTAACAGTTTTTATCGGATGGCACCCGTAAATTGCCTTAAAGATTGGCAAGATGTGCAAAATGGAACGAACAAAACTTTTCCATTGTCTTGAAAATTATGTAGTTTTTCTCGAAAACCGGTAATAACTTTCCGGTACACCTGATATATTTTTAAAAAAATTCATATAAAAAACGGATCAGTAGTCTCAACAGTACTAAATTATATTAATATCCGCAGAGCAGCGCTTAGCCAATTTCGAAAAAGTTTGAAAACGGTTTTGCTCAAGGTACTAACAGTTTTTATCGGATGGCACCCGTAAATTGCCTTAAAGATTGGCAAGATGTGCAAAATGGAACGAACAAAACTTTTCCATTGTCTTGAAAATTATGTAGTTTTTCTCGAAAACCGGTAATAACTTTCCGGTACACCTGATATATTTTTAAAAAAATTCATATAAAAAACGGATCAGTAGTCTCAACAGTACTAAATTATATTAATATCCGCAGAGCAGCGCTTAGCCAATTTCGAAAAAGTTTGAAAACGGTTTTGCTCAAGGTACTAACAGTTTTTATCGGATGGCATTCATAAATTGTCTTAAAGATTGGCAAGATGTGCAAAATGGAACGAACAAAACTTTTCCATTCTCTTGAAAATTATGTAGTTTTTTTCGAAAAACCGGTAATAATTTTCCGGTACACCTGGTACATTTTTAAAAAATTCATATAAAAAACGGATCAGTAGTCTCAACAGTACTAAATTATATTAATATCCGCAGAGCAGCGCTTAGCCAATTTCGAAAAAGTTTGAAAACGGTTTTGCTCAAGGTACTAACAGTTTTTATCGGATGGCATTCATAAATTGTCTTAAAGATTGGCAAGATGTGCAAAATGGAACGAACAAAACTTTTCCATTCTCTTGAAAATTATGTAGTTTTTTTCGAAAAACCGGTAATAATTTTCCGGTACACCTGGTACATTTTTAAAAAATTCATATAAAAAACGGATCAGTAGTCTCAACAGTACTAAATTATATTAATATCCGCAGAGCAGCGCTTAGCCAATTTCGAAAAAGTATGAAAACGGTTTTGCTCAAGGTACTAACAGTTTTTATCGGATGGCATTCATAAATTGTCTTAAAGATTGGCAAGATGTGCAAAATGGAACGAACAAAACTTTTCCATTCTCTTGAAAATTATGTAGTTTTTTTCGAAAAACCGGTAATAATTTTCCGGTACACCTGGTACATTTTTAAAAAATTCATATAAAAAACGGATCAGTAGTCTCAACAGTACTAAATTATATTAATATCCGCAGAGCAGCGCTTAGCCAATTTCGAAAAAGTTTGAAAACGGTTTTGCTCAAGGTACTAACAGTTTTTATCGGATGGCATTCATAAATTGTCTTAAAGATTGGCAAGATGTGCAAAATGGAACGAACAAAACTTTTCCATTCTCTTGAAAATTATGTAGTTTTTTTCGAAAAACCGGTAATAATTTTCCGGTACACCTGGTACATTTTTAAAAAATTCATATAAAAAACGGATCAGTAGTCTCAACAGTACTAAATTATATTAATATCCGCAGAGCAGCGCTTAGCCAATTTCGAAAAAGTTTGAAAACGGTTTTGCTCAAGGTACTAACAGTTTTTATCGGATGGCATTCATAAATTGTCTTAAAGATTGGCAAGATGTGCAAAATGGAACGAACAAAACTTTTCCATTCTCTTGAAAATTATGTAGTTTTTTTCGAAAAACCGGTAATAATTTTCCGGTACACCTGGTACATTTTTAAAAAATTCATATAAAAAACGGATCAGTAGTCTCAACAGTACTAAATTATATTAATATCCGCAGAGCAGCGCTTAGCCAATTTCGAAAAAGTTTGAAAACGGTTTTGCTCAAGGTACTAACAGTTTTTATCGGATGGCATTCATAAATTGTCTTAAAGATTGGCAAGATGTGCAAAATGGAACGAACAAAACTTTTCCATTCTCTTGAAAATTATGTAGTTTTTTTCGAAAAACCGGTAATAATTTTCCGGTACACCTGGTACATTTTTAAAAAATTCATATAAAAAACGGATCAGTAGTCTCAACAGTACTAAATTATATTAATATCCGCAGAGCAGCGCTTAGCCAATTTCGAAAAAGTTTGAAAACGGTTTTGCTCAAGGTACTAACAGTTTTTATCGGATGGCATTCATAAATTGTCTTAAAGATTGGCAAGATGTGCAAAATGGAACGAACAAAACTTTTCCATTCTCTTGAAAATTATGTAGTTTTTTTCGAAAAACCGGTAATAATTTTCCGGTACACCTGGTACATTTTTAAAAAATTCATATAAAAAACGGATCAGTAGTCTCAACAGTACTAAATTATATTAATATCCGCAGAGCAGCGCTTAGCCAATTTCGAAAAAGTTTGAAAACGGTTTTGCTCAATGTACTAACAGTTTTTTTGGGATGGCATTCATAAATTGTCTTAAAGATTGGCAAGATGTGCAAAATGGAACGAACAAAACTTTTCCATTGTCTTGAAAATTATGTGGTTTTTTCGAAAACCGGTAATAACTTTCCGGTACACCTGATATATTTTTAAAAAAATTCATATAAAAAACGGATCAGTAGTCTCAACAGTACTAAATTATATTAATATCCGCAGAGCAGCGCTTAGCCAATTTCGAAAAAGTTTGAAAACGGTTTTGCTCAAGGTACTAACAGTTTTTATCGGATGGCATTCATAAATTGTCTTAAAGATTGGCAAGATGTGCAAAATGGAACGAACAAAACTTTTCCATTCTCTTGAAAATTATGTAGTTTTTTTCGAAAATCCGGTAATAGCTTTCCGGTACACCTGGTATATTTGTAAAAAAATTCATAAAAAAAACGTATCAATAGTCTCAACAGTACTAAATTCATTAGATTAATAATCTTTTTGCCACACTAAAGCTTCTTTTAAATCTGAACAGCCTCTTACAGAGCTGCTCCTTTTTGAGCACTCGATTTACAAATTAATCCGGGAATATCTCCTATTTATTCGAAGCTCCCATTCGTTGCCATCATCACCGTTTCCATTACGTAAGGTTAATATGCGTAACGGCCCACTTTGCCGTACGCCCTTTTCCAATTCGGATTGTTATCATCAAAGAAGGCGAAAAAAAAGAACGAAATCGAGGGCACAAGTATACTAGATCATAATTTCGGTACCTTTTCGGCCTTATATAGCCGTAATGAAAATCTGCTAAGGATATCAGATTGGAATGGGTTAGCGGCACCTAGGCAAAAGGGATCGGCACCATACGGGACCTTTATTTGATTAGAATATACTGGCGAAAAAAACCCGAAAAGGAACTCCTGTTCCTTTGATAAGCTTAGTTGCCACAACGGCTCATCCTCCTCAATCCAGATTCCCTCCTCGACCTTTTAACCCCCCGCCCTCCTCTCTCTCACTCCCTCTCTCTTTTTCGCACTATATATTTTTTTATTCGCGTTCTTATATAGCCGGCCAGGTTAACAAAATCGAATGAATACATTTGGATTTTCGGATCGTATTCGGCCCCGACGATGTAGGCGATGGTCTCTACCTTGAAAAATGTCCAATTTACATATCCATATTTTAGAATAAAGTATGGAGAAATGGCGGTTGGGAAGCGTAAGGGTTTTAACTCTCGTAAAAAAACACATGATGCTTTTTATCGGGCTCTGATGCCGGTGTAGGACGAGACCGTGCCGCGTGGGCTCCCTTTTAACTATATTAGGCGGTCGTTACGCTTTATTTTCCCGTAAAAATTTCACGTTTTAATGCCTGTAGAGTTTTTCTCTTATCATGTCGAGTAGTTTCTTGTTGGAAGCGTATTTAGGAACATTTTCTTGACTTTAACTATGTATTTACTGATATTTCAACGACAAATTATAATATTTTCAGCCTAAAATCTTATGAATTCGTATTGGTAATTTGCGGAATTAACATTAAGGAGCTAAAAATCACTCGCCCAGTGGAGCACCTCTTCGACAACTTTCATACTGAAACTGTCTTCTGATCCTTTTATTTGTCCTCCAACTTCTATTTACTTTCATTGCTTATTGCGGATTGAGCTAGACTCGGATGTAAATTAAACCACTTTCTGTACTATATCGCTACATATTCATTAATTAGACTATTTGAAATTAAGTAAATCAAGACGATTGTTTTTTTAGATATCTCTAATTTGACCCTTCGGACGTAGATATGCCATATGATTCTCTCTGGCTGTATGGTAAGATGAAAGAACGAAAAGATTCCAAGAAATTTATCTCATCAAAGTATACTCAAATGCTCTCTGTAAATACGCATAAACGCTGGGAGGTTTTTTCTAAGAGTAAATACTAAACACTAAATAAACACTAATTTTACAAACCTGGCCAACAGTGGCAGGCCCAGTTAAACACTTTAACAGACTGCATTACACAACTACACTAGCCTAATTTAAAATTAAAAATCGTAATATGTGAAACGTTAACTATAAGATAACTATGTAAGTTTAGAAATATATATTTAATATTTATAATTTTTAAAACTATTTTGTTAAGAAAAAAGAAATGTTAGGAATTTTTGTACTGTTTTAATAAAACCCATATATATATATATATATATATATATATATATATATATATATATATATATATATATATATATATATATATATATATATATATATATATATACCCGTTTCACTGTTGAAATGTCAAAGCAATAGGATTCTCTGTCTTCAACATATGACCATCGAGAAAATTACTTGAAAATTTCAAATGTGATATATTATATGTTTTGTCGTTGAAATTATATTAAGAGGGAAGATATTATGAAAGAGCTTTTTTAATATTAAGCAGTGTTGTTTAAGTGTTTATATTACTTGTAGTTATTCCCGAATATTTGGAATTATTAAAGAGTTATGGTAGATAACTATTAAGAAAAATATGATCACATAAAGTAATATTTTACATTATTTGAACGATTAACAAATTAATGTATCCATTTTATCGGAAGATATATTCAATTGTAAAACAAAAACACTACATATGCGAACATTTTATACTAATAGAGATAACAAAATAATAACAAAATCTGCAGTAAAAACAATTGTTTGTGTGGTTGTCAAGCAAATTTCTCAAGCAGTATTTTCATATCACTACATAGTATAAAACAAAGTCGCCTTTTCTGTCCCTATATCCCTATGTGCGCTTAAATCTTTAAAACTACGCAACGGATTTTGATGCGGTTTTTTTCAATAGATAGAGTGATTCAAGAGGAAGGTTTATATGTATAATACATGCATAATATACTAAGGCAACATAGCTAATTTTAGAGGTTTCTAACGTGATGTCGTAAATTAACCTATTTTTTTAGGCTTATTTAGCAATTAGCAAAAACGCTGCCTAACCCTACGAGTTAGATCAAATTAATGTACTACATTATTGTACACCATAAAAAGGTCTACAAAAAAGTCCGCGATGGTATATGTTTATATTTTAGGGATAACCCACATTAACCATTTTTATTGTTTACGTTTTACGTGAGAAAATGGCGTATTTACGAAGCTATTTTAAGCAATACGGCATTAATCCTTATCGAATTAAGTACCTTAAATACAGTGTGCAATTAATATAGATCAATATGGTTCCTTACAGCATGTAAATTAAACAAATATTTTCGGAGATATTACAAATTTAAAATTTGCGTTTAAAAATGTGTAATGTAATAAAAATTGTATGAATTTAGACATTCCAAAGATAGCAGGAAATCTTCATAGTAAGTATAGGGGAAGAAGAATTGTTTTACTCCAAATTTAATGCGTGCAGGCCAAGGGCAGTAATGAATGAACCAAAAATACTGGATCGATTTTAATCATGTTTTCATTGAGTGACATAGGCATATATATTTTATGCCCGTGCAAAGTCGGAGCGGGCCGCTATGTTTTTATATACAACGTTCATATTTTTTCTGTAGTGTATTAAATTTAGTATCAGCATTGCACCCGTGCGAAGCCAGGGCGGGTCACTAGTTTATAATATAATCATTAATCCGTATATTTTCAGTATCAAGAATCTCAATCAATCCTATATCTAGTGAACTCAGGACATCTAAGAAAAAATCTTCTTGCTTAAGAACTATTCTGTAGTTTTAAGCTTATTCAGTCATAGCATATCATTTTATTGGAGGTAATTGTGGAATTTATTAAGATTTTTATATAAATTTTGTTGGCATTAAATTCTAAAAGTAAGGATGAGTTATCTGTAATGCTGAGATTTCAGAATGATACATAAAATGGAATAAATATACGGACAGGAAAATATGTAAATTGGCATCTAGTAAAGTGGCAACTAAACAATAAATAGAAAAAGTAAGCTAAGCTAAGCATTAAAATTATATAAATATATAAGCAATAAAGTATATTGGTTAAGTTGTAAGGTGCAGCCAATATGAGGAAAAACAGGAATAAAAAACACTGTTTGGAAATAAGGAACGCGACCAGGAGTCCGCTACCTGGCCTAGGTGATTTGAAAAATATTCTAACTAAACGACAGCAACAAAAAGTTATTGTCCCCGAAAATCGAACTCGCGACCTCCGTTTGGGAGAAAAACACTTTAACCATTACACCACAGAAGCAGTTCTCTGCAATATTTCTACGAGGTCTTATATGCTGTAGTTAAAGCTTAGAAGCAGACTGATTGGCTTTTGCACTGAGCGATTTATACACTTGACTTGGTTCCAATGGAACTACCTCGGAAGTGTACTATTTTGAATAAAAACAGAATTTTGTTAATCGGTCCACACTTGACGGAGAAATCGGCGAAGATGCAGTAAATAAAAATATACAGCCGAGATCCTTTTACGAAGTCAGTTAAACTTTTTTTTAAATATTATTTAATTAATATATTGTTACTAGTCATTTCCGTCTAATCTACAATTTGTCTTTATGCTAACTTAAATCTAGATATATAACTAGGAGGACCCATCGGCCCTAACTCAGTCTCTGGTGAAATAATGTTTATACGTGTCACTGCTGAATTTTTTAATATTTGCACCTCGCTACACAACACTACACAAGATCAGATGGTTTGATCCTTTTGAGTCTGTGTCCTGTTCTGGTGGTATCCAAAAGCTGCAATACTTCAATATTCCCATGAGAGTGGAGTCTTTCTTCATACCCCCATCAATGCATGTGTCAATGCATCATGCAATTCTCTCGATTTCTTGACTAACTAAGGGTATCTGAAGGTCTCGATGTAGGTAATCAGTCCTATAGTATTTGGGTGTACCCACAATACTTCTCAGAACTTTATTCTGAAAAAATGTGTGTTTTGTTTATGTTACTCTTCGCAGAACATCCCCATAATTGAACTCCGTATGTCCATATAGGTTTCAATATTTGCTTATATAATAGCAATTTATTATGTACTGATAATTGTGATTTTCTTCCAATTAGCCAGTACATTTTCCTATATTTCAATTCCAGTTCTTTTCTTTTCTTCTTTATATGTTCGTTCCAGCAATGTTTTGTCTGGAGATTCATTCCGAGATATTTAGCGTTGTTGCTATATGAAATGATAGTGTATTTAATGTTATTGGTGCTTGCACGGCCTGTTTTTAGGTGAACTGCTCATGTACAGATTTACTTTCATTGTTATTTTGTTGTTGTAATGTAATTTTCGTGAAGCTTCTTCGCTATTGTCTCCGACAGCTATAATCGCAGTATCAGTTAAAAATGAATGGAAACGAATGTGGAAGAGTTTAACGAATAAATTTTAATATCGAACTAAGTTTAGTATATACCAAAGAGTTCCTAATAATTAAAATCTACTGCGCAACTGGTATACTAATACGAATAGTAAACACCACGTGAATATATTTTGTATAATTAACCAAATTTCAACCAAAAATGGTTTTTATTGATATGAATTTGGTGCTTCTTCGTGGCTAATATTGGATCGTCGTGCGATGACAATCGCCAATGACAACGATCGCCATATTGTCAATAGGTCAGCTCCCGAGGTAAAATAATGGGCCAAGGACATGGTTGTGGAATAATTTAATGCAGTGTAGTGTATTTTTATTTTAATTTAAATATATTTCCTTAATCAATATGTATGTCCATTTTTTACTGTTTCGTATTTACTACGTAATCCAAATTCATACTTAATAATATCTCTTTGTTCTGCGTTTATTTAAAGCTTCTTGATGTATAGTTTCTCAAAAACTTACAATTATGGCATGATAGGAAGAGACCTCCGATATTATCCCTGCTTGGAGGATCATAATGACTTGGGAGTCATTAATCTGGTAAATACGCTTTTTTGCCAAAAAGATAGAGAAAAGGCCACATGCGTGACACCGAACGTAAGAGTTATTCATCATACGTGTAATTACGGTGTAAATCACAGGGAAATATGCGGTGAACGTATAAACTTTCCAGTTCCGAACTGGAGTTCGCAAGTTGGAGAAATGAAAAGCTTTTACGGTTGCGCTTAATAAATCGGCCAAAAATCGGGCGAAAGTTTCGGATCGTCGGGCTGGAAAATACATCCAATTAAGGATAATTAAGTCGTAGCCGGGAACCGTGGACTGGAACAGGTACGCCGGCTCCTGTCTTAAATTTTCGCCCGCTAAATTCGGGGGGAGCGTTATGAATTATCGGGCGCGGAGCACGAATCTGGAACGGGACGTAATTTAGAGGTGCCCACCTGTATCCAGGCGTGATCTGGCCTCTATAAAGGCTCGGCAGCGTAACGCCCGACAACTTTTCCAGTGAACCTCGTGCTTTTCGGTTAGTTTATAGTCCCAAAAACCTAGAAAATATTGTTTTTGACGTCAACAACTTAGTTTTTATCTACTTAATGATTATTTTAGTATCACTAGAAGCGACAATGATGATTAAAAAGGTTGATCGGGCTCTGTTTGGTCCTTTGCTTTAATTTTTGACTTGATTTTCTCAACTATAATTCTCTTTACACCCGTTTGCAAGAAATTTCATTTCTGATGGTATTACTACTAAACCCACATATAGTAATTTCCAATATATTATAGCTTGATAGAAGTTTTAAAAAGGCAAATAAATTTGCTTTATTTAGTTGCTTAATTGTAAGAGAGAGGCCTTTTATTAAGTAACTAAAGAATTATTATTACAACATTGTCATGATACTAAATTTAGTCTTTTATCATTTTACTCCTAAATTTCAACATGCCTTACGTAATTTTAAAGATTTGGAAGTTGTTGTCAGCATCCAATTGCTATTAAAAATTGTTTATTTATAATAGAGATGAACAATATAATTATTAAAAATTTTAATCGTTTACTACTTTTTCCTATATTTCTGGTAGAAAACGAATTTTGTGGCTGAAGAACACATTGTGTTCTGTTTCAAATATAGTTCATGAATTGACTTGGTTAAGATTTGTTACTACTTCCCTGTTTTTATATTTAGAGTAACCTGAAAACTTGAAACATATCTGATAACACATAGGTTCTAACTTTTCTATTGGTATCTCTAGTAATAATTTCACTTCAGCCTTTTATCTTAAACACACTTTACTGCACTGCAAGACCAAAACGTTTTGCCTTTGAGTGCCTTTTTCGAATGTTATCCAGGAGTTGCAATACTTGGCGATTCTCCTGATATTCGGAATAACAATTTCTTTTATTATAGAATATGTTTCCTGTTGTTTTGCTCTAAGCATTCTGACTCAGATGCAACAGTTAAGGTGTTCAGTGTATTGTTTTGGTTTGTTGTTTGTTTTCCAAAATTTATAGAGTATTGTCGAAGGCGGAGTTATACCACAAAATACAGAGGAAATAGAAGTGTGTCTCCCACGTATTACCTGTTAACATATTTTATTAATAATAATAGAAAAAATACTACAATTAAATTGCAATAAAAGTTTAAGAAAACATTTTATTTAAGGTTTTATGTTTAATGACAATATAATATACTGGCAATAAATTAAATGTAATATGACAGACTTAACAAAAAACTTATACTTTTAAATATATAAAGTTTAATAAACTATTGAATAGGGAACATTTAATATTATCTTAAAAATAACTCGGGTAAATACCGAGTATAGTACTATATATATGTTGAAGATTAAATGTTTATTGTTAATCTTTTTAAATCTTTTTTTGTCAAATATTTATTCAAAGTACATAATTGTACGTCATCTAATACAGTTGGCCGTTCGTCGTTACTTGTTAAGTTGAGTTTTGTGCCTAATCTGGAAATTAAATGGAATAGTCGAGACTACAGAGACCATTTACCAACAAAGTAAACAGAGCCCTTGGCTTTGTTCAATTACTTCTATCACACTGTCGGTCCTTAATAACTTCACTGTACAACCCAATATCATTTCCTGACATATTAGGATCAATGTATTCCTTTTTCTATGCCACGGCTAAGATAGAGGCATGTTTTATATTTAAAGTCACTTACATATAATCAACATTACAAAATACTTGCAATTAAAATAACAATTGGAAACCGTATCCTTGTTAAGCAATAATCTACCACAATTTGGTTTGTAGTCAGCCTGTGTAAAATGTACATTACAAATCCTTTTGCTCTTATTTAAGACCTCATAAGAGATTCCCATCAGTTTTTCATTATTTATTTCTGACATAGAGCAGGATCCCTAGGAAAGCTGTGTATTCTATTCGAATCGGTACTACATCCTAGGACGTAACACCTACGAAGTCAAATAATTTAATCAAATTGTTTTAAGTAAGAAAGAATCGTAAATACACAGCTAATAAAATAAGAATATTTAACACGTAACTTAAGTTTCTTATGTTTGCTTTGTCAGCCATGTTGAAAAATGCATCATGCAAAACAACATAGTTTTATCGAAAATAATTCAGCCGAAATTCTTTGTATATAAATCAAATTATATCTATAGGAAGTTTATAGTTACCAACAAAGTTCAAAATATCTAGTAACCTCTTGATTATATCCAACAAATATAAACACACGTACTCTATGCCTTCTTATTTTCTAGAATAGCCTTCTGAAAGCAAAAAGCGCCAAATTTCAGCTTTGCTACCAAACTTATTCCTTGAGCCACCTAGCCGCAAATGGACTAACTTAAACCCTGTTATACATCCGTCCATTTAAGATACCCTTCTAAATTCTAAATATTTCGTGGTTATACTTTAACCAGACTTGCGTTAATCAAGCTATTTAGTTTTATAATTCCCTATCTCCGTAGATGTTGCAACATTTCTTCGGTTATTAAGTAATTGCCCGGTGCTTTAGTTGGGTTGATGTCAATTTTTATAACTCTGAAGGCTTCCTTTGACTGGCCGAATGAAATATCGATTGTAATCCTGAATTGTTTAAGATTAATAACGGTGATTCAAAGAATATGTTAAATAATAAGCAATATAAAAAATTTCTGTCATAACAGAACAATAGAAATAGCTTTAATTTTAAAAATTATTCACACAGAATTTATTTACAGGCAACTACTGGAAAGGAGGAAAACTAAATACGTAACTGCATTTAACATTTATGTTTTAAGCTACCGTATAAGACTATTTCATATCGAAACACGAGCAAGTTTCTACAAACTGAAACAAAAACGAAAAAAACATTTTAAATTAAATGATAGAGCTTAGCAATCCATAAAACAATTCCCCTTTAATTTGGAAGTTTTACGTATATAAATACACTCAAATTTACCGAGCTAACAACTATTTTCGAACGCTTTGGGACATGCAAAACAACTATAACACACTCGAGGGCTACACAAATTTACATGTAATTAACAGAATAATATTTTCATGATTACGAAAGGGTAAAAATACGGTGTTGCTCGAACGGGGTTGGTATTAATTAAATATTCAATAAATGGAAAGGAAAACAGGTCTCGCTCCCCTTAAGTGCAATTCGTAAAAATTCATTATTTTAAATAAGAAGAAACGGAATCAAACATAAACATTGATAACAGCGATAATAGGCTAAATAATGGCAAATTATTGAAAGTAATAATATGCTACAAGGTGATTCTAAAAATGAATTTAGTTTAAAATTAAAACAGGGATTACTAAGGCTTTATAAGGAATAAAAACACAATATTTCAAAATTCACCATGTAAATAATATAACAATCAGAAACGCTACGAAACATTGACGACACGTCACTCTCCGTTTACTAACCACCATTTGAACCTTTTAGCACTCTTCCCATCAGTTTTTCATTATTTTTTAGTAAAAGAAATTTCTGCCATAGAGCAGGATCCCCTGGTAAGCTGTGCATTCTATCTGAAACGGTACAACATCCTGGGAGCCAACACCTCAGATATCTCCAGATTTAAACAAATTGTTTTAACTAAAAAAGAACCATAAAACACAGTTAACAAAATAAGAGTATTTAACATGTAAGTTTTTTAACTTTGATTTGTCAGCCATGTCGAAAAATGCATCCAATTCGAAAGAGACTTTTTCAACAAAAGCTTTATCGAAAAAAATTGAACCCAAATGTTTTGTATATAAATGAAATTGTTTCTATAGGAAGTATATAATTACTAAAAAGTCCAAATATCAAGTAACTTGATTATTTTCACCAAATATAAACACACGTACTCTATGCCTTCTTATTTTCTAGAATAGCCTTCTGAAAGCAGAAAGTATTAAATTTCAGCTTTGCTACTAAATTTATACCTCCAGCTATCTAGCCGCAAATGAACAAACTAAAACACTGTATGCCCATTTAAGAACCCCTTCTAAATTCTCAAAATATTCTGGTTATACTTATGTTATTAAGTTAAATTTTATAATTCCCTATCTCGGTGGATGTTGCAACATTTCTTCGTTCTTATTCGTTTATACTTATCCGAAATAAAAACACAATATTTAAAAATTCACCATGTTAAATCATATCAAAATCAGAAGCGCTGCAAAACATTGAAATCACGTCACTCGTGGTTTACTAATCACTATTTTCATATTCCAACGTTTGGACCTTTTAGCACTCTTCCTATCAGGTTTTCATTATTTATTGCTAAAAACATTTCTACCATAGAGCAGGATCTCTAGGAAAACTGTGCATTTTATTTGAAATTGTACAACATCCTGAAAAGCAACACAACACCTGGCAAACACCTGATATGTCTTCAGATTTAAACAAATTATTTTAACTAAAAAAGAACCATACAAACACAGTTAACAAAATAAGAACATTTAGCAAGTAAGTTTATAAGTTTTTTAGGTTTGCTTTGTCAGCCATGTTGAAAAATGCATCCAATTCGAAAGAGACGTTTTCAACAAAAGCTTTGTCGAAAAAAATTAAACCGAAATTCTTTGTATGTAATTCAAATTGCTTCTAAAGGAAGTAAATAATTACCAAAAAAGTTGAAAATATCCAGTAACTTCTTGATTATTTCCAACAAATGCTCTTATTTTCTAGAAGAGCCTGCTAAAAGCAGAAAGTGTCAAATTTCAGTTTTGCTGCCAGATTTATACCTCGAGCCACCTAGCTGCAAATGCATAAACTAAAAAACTGTTTCAAATGCGCCCATTTAGGCTACCCGCCTAAATTCTCAATATTTTGTGGTTATACTTATGTTATTAAGTTATTCAGGTTTTTATTTCCCTATCTCGGTAGATGTTGCAATATTTCTTCATTCTTATTGGTTTATTCTTATCAGAAATAAAACCACAATATTTCAAAATTGACCATGTTGAATCATATAATAATCAGAAGCGCTACGAAACATTGACGTCACGTCACTCGTCATTTACTAATCATCATTCTCATACTCCAATGCTTGAACCTCTTAAAACTTTTCGATTTTATTCCTATAACTAATCTTATATTTTCACATGGGGAAAATGGGGAATTGGGATTTATCAAAGCTAATAACATATATTTTCCCAAAATCGATTCATCGATAGTGACTGAAATATTTATTTTAGAAAAGAATACTAGAAAATTTATGTAATCCAAGTGAGTCAGTATCCCAAACATACTAACCATGAAATGTTGCAGAGTATTGAAGAACATTAAGTGAAAATATTGTCAATGTCAATTGTCAAGAAAATTAATAAGTACAAATATCAACAGAAAAAATCAATCTCAATGATAGCATAATTGCCAGTTAAGAACTGTGAAAGTGTATAATTGAAATCAGGTACCCTAATAGGTCAATTGAAAAGTCCTCGGCCTTACAAATAGATCAAGTTATGCGTGTATAAATTTGACAGCTGTCGGATCATTAGTTTGTGAATTATAGCATTTTGATCGAAGCAACTTTGGTTATTGTGAAAAAAATTGATTAAAAGGAAATTCGCGTGTCGATAAAAGATTGTTTTTTAAGGAAAAAATACAGTTGAAGAAAAAACTTGGCTTGATCTCGAGTTTGCGGACACCATCCCAGGTATATCAATCGTCAAGGATTGATATACTATGTTTAGAAGTGGTTAAAAGAGCACCGACACGGTGAACGCAGTTGATGCCCAAAAGGGGTTTTTACCAACGAAAACATAAAACATCCACAACATGATTTCGAATGACCGTAAATTGAAGTTGAATGAAATAGCAGACACTCTAAAGATATCAATTGAACATGTACATCATACCATTCACGAAATATCGGTATGAGAAAGCTGTGTGCAAAGTGGGTTTGACCAAAAACAACAACGAATTGATGCAGTGTTTGAAGAAGATCAAGCGTAATAAACCCGGGGTTTTGCGTCGATATGTGACAATGGAAGGAACATGGCTCCATCATTTCCTTCCGAAGTTCAATCGACAAGCCAGTGAAAACAATGGCAAAAATCCACGATTTGGACTTCGAATTGCTTCCTCATCCACCTCATTAACCAGATCTGGTCCTTAGCGACTATTTCCTGTTCTCAGATTTCTAAATGATGCTCGCTGAGTAGACATTTTCGTCAAATGAAGAGGTAGTCTCCGAAATTGAGGCCTATATTGAAGAAAAGGACAAATCGTACTACAAAAATGGTACCGATGAGTTGGAGGGTCGCTATAATCAGTGTATCACCTTTGAAACTAATTATGTTAAATCAAAAAATTAATTTCGCCGAAAAAATGTGTTTTACTATGAGAGGCCGGGGCTTTTCAATTGACCTGTTATAACTCATTATATTTTTCATTGTTTAATAGAGTTTCGATAGAACATAACATTTCCAACTTATCATGGAGGATTTAAATACATTAATGTCATATCATATCATGACATAGATCAGCCAATTTTATTTCTCAGAAATGTAGCAATAAAATTTTTAAATCACAAGTCAGGCTAGCCATGTAATTTATTAGAAATAAATTTTGCTTTCACAGGCATCAAATATCCTACCATCATTGGATTATGCATAAACTGCAACTGAATTGTTAAATAAAATGACACAAATTTACACAATATAAATACCATATGCCCAAACAACAAGTAAAGGCATATAATACATGGGCATTTGAAATTACGAAAACTATATACAGAAACTTTTCATTTTGTGGTGTTTCTAGTTAGGTCTGAATTATCTTGTTAATTATATTAGGAATTGCAGATATATTTCCTCACGATATATATATATATATATATATATATATATATATATATATATATATATATATATATATATATGTATATATATGTATATGTATATATATGTATACGTTATTAAGTTAATATATATACGTTAGATAGACATCTGTATATATTATAACGTACAATGATAATATACGGTTATTGATCACAAGACAATAATAAAATTGTCATACAGGAAACAGATATTTAACCTGTTTACTAGTTTACACTGATATTCCAACTATATAATACTTGCAAGGTCTTACGTTATCGTTAATGATTTTTGTTTTAATTACAGTATTCAATCAGGTTGCATGATTTAAAGTTACACGAATACATTATATTTTAATTCATATTATTTAAAATAATGTATTTCGATGATATATAGCTGTTTACTCAGTGCGTTGGTCACAAGAAATAGTAATCTAATAGAGTGAAGTCTGTTGAATATGACCCTAGCGAGAAAGCTTTTCATTCCAAGTTCAAGAAAGTCTTAGATAATTTCATTCTTTGTATTTCTTGAGTATATAATACTTCCTCTGATATATCTAAAATATTTCTGTAACTTTCGGTGTTTCGAAGTTTTATTGTTTTTTTTAATTTGAAGCTATATTTTGAAAAATCGGTACAATGTATTTTATTCGAAGTATTTTAACAAAATATATTTTACCATCTTTTAGGCAATTTACGGAGTACATTTCGAAATAACGATGTATCTCTTGAGGCTATCTACGAATGGAAACAATATGTATTAGCTTCATAACACGTGAAGTGCTGATCAGCCAGGTTATGACTAATATATTGGCACAAGTAGTAATCAGAAGGAGCAAGGTCGGGAAAATACGGGCGGGGTAGTTCTCCCATTTTAATGTTCCAAGTATGTCTCCACCGGTTTTGCAACATACAGTCGAGTGTGAAGAATAACATATTTGGGTCTTTGCTCGTATTCCGGCCATCTTCCCGCATTAATTATAGTCGATAGCGATCCCTATTGATGATTTCATCAAGTAAAGCCCTACAATCACCATCTTTAAAATGTTTCGCTTCTCCAGTAGTGTTTATATTTTCACGAAAATTGCCACTTTTAACACGTCTGAACCAGTATTCATATGTTGTGATTCATGGAGCATGATTGCCGTAAGATTTTTACGCTTATAACCTTCAGCTGCCTCTTACTTTATGTTGAAATAAAAAGTAAGACTAAACGGGAATATTTTGTGAGCGTCGCATATGCATCAAGTTTATTAGAGGAACACTTTTGGCTCCCTCCTATTACCAGCATTTGTTCTGCGGAGCTTTCGCCCATTTACAGGGCCCTATCCGCTTTAAATGGCTCATTGACAGGCGGACCAATACTTATAATATCGGACTCACTGAGTTCTTTGGAGATTCTGAGTTGAGTAAAGACATTCCACCCTCTAGTTATAGCTTTAGAGAGTTACATTCAGTACTGGAAAGAAAGAGAGTAAGGGTAAATTATCTGTGGGTTCCCTCTCATAGAGGAATAAGAGGTAACGATAAAGCTGACTATCAGGCGAGCAGAAAGGGAGATTAAATTGAAGTCAGTGTGATATATAGCAAGGAAGATGCTAAAACTGACAAAAACTCTATACAAAATAATGAATCTACTTAGTTGGAATCTCCTTATGGAGGAAAAATAAGTTATTGGAGATCAAGAGGATCTTTCAGCAATTTCCTAATATTAACAACTTTAGCAGGAAAAGTTAATAGCACTTTACAGTGTTTTGACGATTTAGTGTTCCTATATATGTATTATACAACCGTACAAGATCAGACTGGTTGGTTTGCTTGAATTTGAGCTCTACCTCAGGGTTGCCCAAGAGTTACAGCATGTTTTGTAGCAAATCTCTTAATTTCCTCTATGGCAGTTGAAAACCGAAGGTTTCGGTGTAAGTAATTGTTCCTGTAATATTTGAGTGCATCCACAACACTTCACAGGACTTCACTATTATGAAATATTTGTATTACATTAGTGGACGTTAAGTCCAAGTAATATTTTAAAATAATTAATATAGAATTTATGTTAAGAAATACCGGATCGTTCTTCAATAATTATTTATTGGACCTGTAATAAAAATTGAATCACATGTCCAGATCTCGAACGTTTCATCGAAATGAAATTAAAGTTGGACCAAAATCATGAGCAATTCCGTCGACAGATGTCCCGTACCTAACTAGAAATAAACCGATTTAATCAAATATATGTGCCGTCCTATAAAGGTTCTATATCAATAAGCTGCCAATTATACATTTCGGTTTTTATGGTAACGACATCTGCATTTTACGATTGCCAAACGGTCTGTACTAGACTTTATTGAATTAGGAAATGGAGGATTTTAATGGCAGCGCCTGTCGCTGTCAAACGGGGCTAATTGTTTGATGATTATTTTAATAACTTTGATATCATAGAATAAAGAAACTTAGAAGCGCATCTCCTATGTTAAAATTGGTTCTATGTTAGGCCAGTAATCCCCGTGTGAGGGCGCTTACGCGTGCGCCGTATGACAGTTTGTTACGGCGGGAAATTTAAAAATGTTTAGCCAGAATTTTAAAAAGTTGAGCGGGAAATTTAAAAATGTATAGTAAAAAATTTTAGCGGGAAATTAAAACAAATTCTTTTAAATTTACTGGGAAAATAAAAAAAATAATATATTTAAATATATTTTATTGATCTATTACAATTACACTATTTCTCCTTGACCATAAAGGCATTGATGTAATCACAGAAATATCTCCACTACCCAAAACACGTAATCCACTGAGATTATCTTATCTCTAATATTTAAAACAAACCTAAGACAAACATTAAAATTGAATAATATAACTATTAATTGTTGTGTTGTTTTATTTTTTAGAATCAACTAAATTAACAACCTACCTAAATTGAGGTACATATCATCAAATATGACAACTGCAGTTGGGTATATACAGACATGTTTCTGAACTACCGACCAAAATTAGAGGTTACTACTTCAGCAGTAATAAGGAACCTTATTCAGTATCTGCATTAATGTTCTTCTAGAAGGCAAGCAGAATATATTCGATTAAAGTTTATATCCCCTGCCACGGCATTTCAATAAGGATAAAGCCATTAGTTTTTCGTCCAACCTAAAACAAAGCTGATGGGACAGGCCGAGTTATCTGTAGATGAACAAATACATTTCAAGTTAGAACCTCCATTCTCTAATAATAAACATAAGTTTTTTATTATATACTTACCTCGGGGTCTCGTTGAGGTAGAGGAATCTCCTATTATCTATCAGCCTCAAAAAACTTATGTGATTGTAATATTGCCATTGGAGGCATATTTTCCTTGTCTCGTAGTAAAGGTAAACAATCTCAATAAATACTGCTTAATTATTTAAATGTAATAAATCATTACCATTTAACAAAATACTCACTATTTAAATTACAAGTAGAAATTACATCTTGTTTCATCCATGGCTTTCCACATTTTGTTCTATAGTCTTCATCTTTAAAATGATTACAAACTTTCCTGGATCTACATAGAAGATCATAAGAGATCCACTTAAGGTTTTCTTTTTATTACACTAATAAATTTAAATACACAGAATAATCTAAAGTAATTGTTAAATATATATAAAAACATATACCGAAAAACTTGTCGTAAATAAACAACACACATTATATCACCTAAAAATGACCATTAACTGCCTAGGTTAGAATTATTAATACTGAAGCCGAACGAGAGAGAAACACACATATAGCTGTTGCATTTTTCATCTACATCGGTAATGGGGATTCTGAAAAGCTTAAACGTGGGACCTGATCTTTCCCTATAACTTTCACTTCTAAAGTTCTTTATTCTATGCTTTGATATTCTGCTTTACATTTTCAGATTGGCTTCTTCCGGCGAATATAATACTAACTTGTTATTTAAATTTAGTTTTTTCTCTTACCAGGGAAGTACTTCTTTAGAAACTCAATTAAAGCGCTCTTAAAAAAACATATTCGCGTTAATTTCCCTTGATTTTGGGGAGCTTAAAGTTGGGGAAAAGAATGACTTACAAGAAATGTTCATACTTCCACATAAACCTTTTTTACCACTGCGGCGTATAAAGTCGAGATTCATGACGCACTTTGTAAAATCACCTCCGAAAAATAATTTTTCTCCAAAACATAGTTTCCAGGCCTCTTAGAAATATATTCTAATGAAGGTGTTAAGACTGGCTCACAATTAATTACAAATTTGGCAGATAATCAAAAAGAGAGTTAGACTGCATTTAAGGAAGTCACAGTAATAATTTTTACGCAATCATAAAAACTCTAACTATAAACTAATAGTTAGGAAAATTATAGAAGCATTTCAATGACTCTAATTCTACATATTCTTCAGTCCCACTTAGACTACTTTCCGGAAAATTCGGGAGATGCAAGGGAAAAGCAAGATGAAAGATTTAATTAAAGCATTAAAGAAATACAGCAACGATATCAAGGAAAAGGGAAATTTGGCGTATCTAGGTTGTTAATAAATACATATATATATATATATATATATATATATATATATATATATATATATATATATATATATATATTATGAAAATACATTATTATAAATTAATGGAAACTTCTTAAATTTGACAGAACAAAATATAATAAGCTCCTGGTGAACATTGAATGTGTTAGCTGTGACCTAAATACTTAAAAATCTTAATCCAGCAATAACGGTTCATAGACATAGCCCAAAAATGTTACTATTGCTGCGAATTGCTTCTGATACTAGGTGACAGCAAAGGCGGCAGCTTCTACGGAAACGAAGGTCTTACACACTTTTATATTTGAATTTTAAGAACAATTAATATAGGAAATATCTCATAATACACCTTACAGCAGATACTTATATATACCTAATAAATCGTATAGAAACGCGCATCCTCTCTGACTCTTGCAACTCGATCGATTGCTTCCTCAAAAAGGATATACTGTCATAGCTTCCATCTTGTTCCTTTCCAACTCCCAAATCCTCCTACGATATCTCTTATTAGACCGTTGTTGCTGACGCTATCACGTTTTGATTCGTAAGAATAAACAAGTAGATGCTGCGACGAAGTCTGCCGTTCACTCTCAACTTCCTATCGAGAAATGTATCTTGTATCTGAAATATCTCTATGTAATTTTCATCAGACGCCCAGATATTGACAAAACCATGCATTTGATATCAAAAGTCCCCTTCATGTTCAATACCCATTCTCATTATTGGCATCATTGCCATCAGGCATTATTGCTTCTTCCATGATCATTTAATTCCGTCAATCTTTCCACCAAGCTGGGAAATTCATTATAATTGTATAATATCGAAATGATAAGAATGTCCGAATAAGGGTATGTTTTTAATTACATTTTATTTTAAAAGGCCATCAGCCTCTTGGGATATTTAGAGTCGGTTACAATATAATATTTAAATAAAATATATAATGAGATACAATAATTACATAACATACAATAGGCAATAGTAAAATAACAATATATAATTTATATGAAACACAAGACAATATAAAATCATGTAAATTTATATTTAATTATAACTGATTTCTTTGAAGATATTATAAGAGCTGTAATGGATCTGTGACTGTTAAGAAGTTGATGAGCATGTCCAGGTGCTTGAGTTGGACCAGATGTTTTAACGACCTTGGCATTCCGAGTTGCTGCCTTAGTATTTAAAGCTTTGGATGGTCTAGAAGGATGTGCTTGACGCTCTGCTGTACCTGACATTGATCACATAGTGGAGGGTATCTTCCTATTAATATATGCTTATGGGTAAGTTTACTGTGTCTTATCCACATCCGAGCGACGATGCTTAATTTGAACCTGTTAAAGTTGTTAATATTAGGAGATTGCTGAAAGTCCACCTTGATCTCCCATAACTTAATTTTTTCCATAAGGAGTTTCCAATAAATAAAAGTTGATTAATTATTTTGTATAAAATGTTTGTCAGTTTTAGCGTCATCCTTGCTATATAACACACCGAATTTAATTGAATCTTCCTTTCTGCTCGCCAGAGAGTTAGCTTTTTCGTTACCGTTTATTCCCGTGTGAGAGGAAACCCATAGATAATTTAAACTTACTCTCTTTCTTTCCGGTGCTGTATGCACCACTCTAAAGCTATAACTAGAGGGTGGACTGTCTTTACTGACCTCAGAATCTCCAAAGAACTCAGTGAGTCCGATATTATAAGTATTGGTCCGCCTATCAATGAGCCATTCAAGGCAGAGAGGGCCTTGTAAATGGCCGAAAGCTCCACAGAAAAAATGTTGATTATAGAAGGGAGCCAAAAGTGCTCCTTTAATAGTCTTGATGTATATGCGACACCCACAAAAATCTGTCGGTTTTGAACCTTCCGTGTAAATGGCGAGAAGATTTGTATAATTTTTCTCAAGTGTCAGGCCAAATAGCTCTTTTACTATCGAGGGGCTAATAATTTCTTTATTTAGTACCTTCATGGATAGGTCTATGTATATATTAGATAACTGTCATGGTGGTACTGCCGTGATTCTGTTATCTACAGCAGGAATCTTTATTTTAAGTCGATTGTATGTCCTGCGAAGTACTGTTGATCGACTTGTGTGCTTTTTTATTGTAGTGTTGTTGTCTTAATTGTTAAAGGAACGAATAAGGATAGAAAGCGATAATAAAAAGATAAAGAAACACGTGTGAAATATGATATACTCGCACAATATTATTCGCAAAACAATTGTAGAGTATTGGAAATGAGGAAGAAACTATTGACGAATTTACTCAATGTTCCACCGGAAAAAATATCTATCCCTGTTATCCGTTTCAATACAGAGTTGGTATCACATTTATTTTATTTCCTGTTTTAAGAACTGTTACTTATTATGGAGCACCCAATAACTTTTTCTAATTCGGCAACAGGTAGACGTAGTCCGTTCAGTTCACAGATACGGAAAATTCATTACGCCTCTCCGAAACCCCGTAAACAGAACGGTTAAACTCGCAACAGATGGTAACAGCTGGACCGTGAAGAGAAAATTGAATTTAGCTTAAGTAGAACCCCATTTTTTCAGTCACTTTCCTCACTTTACGATCACCCGGATCGAATAAGAGGGAGCCAGCGAAAGGAATCGCCAGATTTGTTTAAACGCGGCTGTACGTCGGTGTACTATAACTCTAGTGTTGGAAAATGTCGACTTAAAATAGTCGAAATAGTCGATAGTCGCAAAATCGTCAACTAGTGGACAGTTAAAAAACTAACGACTGAAAATTACTAGTTTAGTCTAATGCAGGCTTCAACAGTTTTTCCATTCGTGACAATAAACGAAGAGGTACGAATTCCTTCCCGCGCTAATTTGGAAAGAGGAAAGGAGCAAGATAATTATTTGGTTCTGTGTGATCCACAGATCAAATAATTTTTAATTGGATAGCAACAGTGTGATAAAAGGAATGGAATAATGATCCCTGATTAGAGGTCAATTGAAAAGTCCCCGACCTAACACATAGGTGGCGCTACTAGAATTAAATCTATATGTTTCTTACTCTCGAAAAGAAGCGTGTATAGATTTGACAGCTGTCGGAGCATTAGTTTGTGAATTAAAGCATTTTGAGTGAAGTAGCTTTTGTTATTGTGAAAAAAAATGGATAAAGAGGAATTTCGCATGTTGATCAAATATTGTTTTTTTGTAGGGAAAAAATTATAGTTGAAGCAAAAACTTTGCTTGATACAGAATTTCCGGACACCACCCCAAGAAAATCAACCATCAAGGATTGGTATGCTAAACTTAGACGTGGTAAAATGAGCACCGAAGGCGGTGAACGCAGTGGATGCCCAAAAGAGGTTGTTACCAAACATTAAAAAGATGCACAAAATGATTTTGAATTACCGTAAATTGAAATTTAGTAAAATACCAGACACTCTAAAGATATCAACTGAACGTATACATCATATCATTCACGAATATTTGGATGTGACAAAGCTCTGTGCAAAGTGGGTGCCGCGCGAGCTCACTTTTGACCAGAAACAACGACGAGTTGATTATTCGGAGCAGTGTTTGAGGATGATCAAGCGTAATAAACTCGAATTTTTGCATCGATACGCGACAATGGATGAAACATGGCACCATCATTCCGCTCCGAAGTCCAATCGACAGTCATCCGAGTGTCAGTCATCCAAAGCGTGGGAAAACGCAATAGTCGGTTATTAAAAGGACCGTTTGAAGGACGAAATGGCCGAAAACCGCCGCATTTGAAGAAAAAGAAAGTGCTGCTTCACCATGATAATGCACCGTGCCACAAGTCAATGAAAACGATGGCAAAAATCCATGAAATGGGTTTCGAGTTGCTTCCTCATCCACTGTATTTTCCAGATCACCAGCGACTATTTGCCGTTTTCAGATCTCAAAATAATGGTCGCTGTTAAAATATTTTCGTCGAATGAAGAGGTGATTGCTAAAACTGAGCAATACTTTATTCTTCTCATTTTCAATGATATTCAACCTAACTCGTTTCCTTCTCTTTCCCTCGGTGTTCATGCAAATTACTGTCAGACTATCTTCTCGTTCTGGATGTACAGTATTTCATCGTTGAAGCTCCTCCATCGGGTTCTTGGTGGTGGTGGACAAGGCTGGTTCAAGAAACCCTTTTCTGTACACCGATTTGCTGAGAATATCTGGGTGTTCGGGACTTCTTGATATCTGTGGTTAGGCGCCATAAAGAGTCCTCTAGCAGGTCTAACATCCGACACGTTTCGTCTAGCCTCGGTACTTAAACAACGTCTGTTCCGTTTATTTGGTATATTTTTGCCTGTCTATATTTAGCAGACGTTCAATATACTCCGAACGTTATGTTTTTATCAGGTCATAATTCTTTTCCATTTCATATACATTAAAAACTTCAGTTAAAAGGTCTAACAAATTAGGCCCTCTAACAATAGAACCGAAAGAATTCTACAATTAGCCTAACTTATATTTTACAAGGCTGTCCCAACCATTCTTCATATATATTCTTAATGTACATAATACTGAAAGTTAGCATTTATGTGTGTTATTAATAAAAAATATAATTAAATTGAATATCAAAGATCTGACTCTAAAATAAAAAAAAAACAACACAAAACCACTAATGAAACAGTTAACTCTTAAACAGACATTCTGTTCTGTCAATGGTTGGCGCCCTTGCGAATTGAAACAAATTTCGAAAGTGCGCATGTGCAGTGTAAAGCAATGAGATTTTGGCCGTGTCGAATTTTAGTGTCGTCTGTGTATTACCAGGCCGGAAAAAAATCCCCGACTAAATACCGTTACGATAACTTCCGTACCCTCCCCCCTTCCGTTAATCTCCATTTCCATCGTTAATTACGTAAGTTGGAGAACAATGTCGGCCCACCAGAGACCGTACCGATATCGGTTTAATTCCTCAGTAACGATACCGTTTCTCATAAATCCGTGACCGTTCTGTCTTTCTGTCTCTTCGGTCGTTCGAGAGGGAATCATTTCTCCATTAATAACACTATTTATCTTGGAAAATGGAAGAATTAAGAGGCGGGAGCTTTCTTTGGTCTCTTTCGTCCCGTTATCCGGATCACTCCTCGAAAAGTTTAAATGGTATGAAATTAAACTGATCATATTTCGGATACGGATTATTAACAGGGTCTTAGTTAATTACTGGATCCATCGGTATTATTATTATTGTTAGTGATTATGTTTAATGGTTATCATTAATACTACAGACTTTTCTAAGTTGAAAAAATATATTCGAATTATTTAAATCACGTTGACAACTCTTTATATTTATTAGATTAACATGTGTCAACTATGGCTTTGCTGTCCTTAAGAGAGAGAAAGTACGAGACAGTAAAGCACGTTCTTATTCTCAAATTTTTATTGAAAGATATTACTAGTATAAGGAACGATCTGATCCATCCTGATACCGCGATGGGGCCGCGTCGCCGTCTCTACGCTAGGAATGGTTCTCTGTTTTCTGGACCACTTTCACAAAATATTGAAAATTTAGAAAGGGATCTCAAATGGACACATATGAAACAATATTTTAATTTGTTCATTTGCAGCTAGGTGGCTTGAAGTTTTAATTGGGTAGCAAAGCTAAATTTAACATATTCAGCTTTCATAAGATAACTTATAGAACAGATATGAAGACGTAGAGTAGGTGTGCTTATATTTGGCGGAAATAGTCAAGCAGTTACTGTATATTTTGGACTTTTTTGGTAATTATATACTTCCTATAAGAACAATTTCATATATACACAAAGAATTTCGGTTTAATTTTTTTTCAACAAAGCTTCTTTTGAAAGCGTCCTTTCCGAATTGGATGCATTTTTCAACATAGCTGACAAAGCATACTTAAAATATGTCTAATCTTACGTGTTAAATATTCTTATTTTATTAACTGTGCTTTTATGGTTCCTTTTTAGTTAAAATCATTTGTTTAAATCTGAAGACATCTCAGGTGTTGCGTCCCAGGATGTAGTACCGTTTCAAATAGAATGCACAGCTTTCCCAGGGATCCTGAACTATGTCAAAAATGGTTTTTAGCAATAAATAATGAATGGTTTGTAGTGTACATTTTATACAGGCTGAATACAAACCGAAATGTGGAAGAGCATTGCTTAACAGGGATGCGGTTTCCAGTTGTTATTTAAATTGTAAATCTTTTATAACGTTAACTATATGTAACTGATTTGAAAAATATAACATGCCTCTATTATATCTCTATTTAGCCGTGGCATAGGAAAAGGAAAACATTCATCCAAATATGTCAGGAAATAACATTGAGTTGAACAGTGAAGTTATTAAAAACCGACAGTATGATAGATGTAATTTGACAAAGCCAGGGACTTTTTTTTAATTTGTTGGTAAATGATGTCCCGACTGTTCTATTTAATTTCCATATTATGCACCAAGCTTAACTTACCAAGCAGTCTGTTCATTATTTTATATCAGTAAATGCATGTATTTCTAAACACGATCAACTCTATTGAGTATTATCAACGAGACGTGATTAGAAAGATAATAGTTAGGTATTGTTTGTTTTGGTAGATGAGAAAAGTGAACAGAATAGTAATAAGCAAAAATGAAATTTTTTTATTGCAAAATCTATATATAATATAGCTTATATGGATAACTTACAATTATATTCTTACATTGAATATGTGGAAGAAAATAAAAATAGATTCCAAAATAAATAGTCTTCAACAGATATATTGTACTGTACTCTATATTTGTCATTATACATAGAAAATTCTATGAATTCTACTTTTAAATAATATTACCGATGCAAATTTTACATACACTTAAGTAAAATATATTTTTAAATTTCATTGCATTTTTATTTTTACTATTGTTATTATTACTGCTGTTATTATTATTGAAATGTTTTAAATGTCCCGGTACTTATATTAGTAATAGCGGCCTCTGGTAGCACAGTTTACAAGTAATTACAAGTAATGCACTTGAGATTCCCTTCTAATATCTCTATATTTTGTGACTATGTTATAAGAATGCAGCATTTAGTTATAGGCCTAATTTATTATTTGTTTTCATGCTGTGAATAGTACCGCCACGGGAGGGATATCTTCGGGAGATATAGAGATGGAAAGATTTACTAAAGAATGGATTTTCCATGCCGATTTTATTATTTTATTTACGACGATTACTAGGAATCAATTAATCGAGCACTAGAATCGATTCTTTCAATTTTAATCGATTCTATGTTAAATTAAAGACTAATAATTGTTATAGTTAATGAATTTATTGTTTGAATCGCAATGCTGCGACCGAATGATAAAATAATGAAATTCATTTAATAAAGCAGGTTTATGAAGAGGCTACAATTCTTCAGAAAACCTTCTACAGGCTTTTTTCAGATGACCAACAAATGTAAATATATGGATAAATGTGAAAATATAAAAAATTATATGTCGATTAAACTTTACCTGAGAATAAAGTTGTCTTACTTGCCTTTGTAAGTAAAGTAAGTCTATCAGATTCAGATGAAATCATTCATATGATCAAAATGAATGATTATCATGATCAAAATGAATTTGATGAAATACTGAGGGTAATTAGTTGATTAGAATAATGGTTGAAAATATAATTTGTACAAAATTAAGAAAATAATTCAAAGAAAAGGAAAAGAAAAAAAGTAGGTATGGACTTCTAGTGCGATTTTGATTAAGATCAGTTAATTATATTTTAATTTATAGTTAATTATAATTAAAATTATTATCAATAAATTTTATATACTTTCTTGAGATGTTTATTTAACTACTCCACTATTATTATATTTCAGTTGTTTTCTACATCGACGCTGGAGAACCGTTGTTTACTTTTGTAAAATAAATAATCATCAGTGCACTAGGCGCCATTTTAATAAATATATTGACGAGAAGTACTATTTAGTATTAATAGATATCAAACAATAAATAAATTTTATTTGTATGACTATTTACAGAAAGGTTTATTGTGATCGTAGAACTTGAAACTAGCCACTTAGCCCTAAAATCGAATATCAAGAATCGGTTCTTAGTCGACTTCGAGAATTAAAGGTCGATTCCCAAAATTCGATCATTTTACGAAAAAACTCAATTCTCGAGTAGAATCGCTATTGAGTTTACTATTCCTAGAGCGGTATACTATTTTGCATTAGTTTAGAATAAATTGTTAACCAGTTAAGACCTTTTATATTAATTATTGATCTTCTGATGAATTATGATAATTAAAAGTATATTGTTTACACTAATAATTTTATTTTAGTGTTTAATTAATATACGAAGTTCAATCAGTAGGCAAGTAGTCAGAAATTTTCCAGAGTAGCTATTTTTGACTACAATGCATAATAATTTAAAGCTGCAATTAGTGTGAATACTAACTGTACATATTCTTGATCTATGACCTTAGGTCTGATGATTGAGAAGGTATGTATTACTTTTTTCGATTCCTGTGTCGCTGACAGGGGAATTCGTGATTCCTCGAAATGTCGCTCTTAGATGGAGACATGCGGTCGTAAATAAAACTGTGAAATTCTCACTATATTCAAACGCATTGATGTTTTTACGGCACATGATAACTTAGGTAAGTTAAGAGTGCTATACATATCGGGTTCGAACTACGACGATGTTAGACCCTGTTTAATTTGCTCGTAATTAAAAGAAGAGATTGAGTTCGGGACGAATAATCTTCTTATTAACTCTTTTGTAATATTTACCAAATAGATGCTAATAAATTTTGTGCAAGCTAAACTATGTTCAAATGTATTTTGAAACCGTAAGTAATTGAAATACTACGTGAAAAGACATTAGCGGTGGGTATTTTAAATACAACTCACAAATTAGAATTTTAAGGGGTAGTTCAAATAGATATATTTGTATTACATTTATGTGTTTTAATAACAAGTGATTCAAATAGTGCCCAACATTGACATCAAAGAACCTTTTCTGTTATTCGAAAGTTTAAAGAAACTGAGAAACTCCCAAATTTTGAAACTAGCTAATATCTTTTGCAAAATTCCTTTACATTTTGTTGCTTCTTAGTTATCAATAATATTCTACTAGCAACGCAAAATCTTTCCAAGCTTCATTTATCTGTATATACCCGTATATGTATCCATTAAACAAACAAAATCGAAGTAAACACTAATTTTAAAACTCCTTCATATTATAATGCAAAAAATAATAAAAAATGGAAGCATTTTTCTAGGAACTAAATGTAGCAACATGTCCGATAAAAATAAAACTTCTAATTATACAAAAACGGCTTAAACTCAAGGATAATGTTCTTCGAAAGCGTCTCGTAGTTTGCTGTCTAGAAGACAACGCCATGATTTATGCTGCTTTTAAAGTTGTAGAAGAACTAAGCCGAGATAGCGACGATAAAAACAACACTATCCGAAGCTTTATGGTAATTCTCAGTTCGCAGATAAAATTAATAGATGAAAGTGCGAAATTATTATCATTATTATAATGTTCATAGCACTGTTAACTGTTCTAATTAATTTCTATGATTAACCCAATTTCAAAACTGTCGTTTGTAATGTTGTACCATTTGATATCAGTGTAGTTTTTTTTATTTATGTAGTAACCCTGTTAATATTTATTCACTTGAGATAGTACTCTTTTATAAATTCAAGTTAATATTAGTAATATTTTTTAAATATTTTTATACACACTACAAAGCACAGAGTAAAATAATTGAACTATATTAGTGGAGTAGGCAAAATGGCAGAAGAGTATAGCTAAAAGGGCGTGTACATAAGACTATATAATAATTAATACGGAGTGGTGTAATAGGTCAATTGTAAAGTCCCAGGCCTAACACATAGTTGGAGCTACTAGAATTAAATCCATATGTCTTTTAGCCAAGTTTGGACGTGGTGAAATGAGCACCGAAGACGGTGAACGCAGTGGACGCCCAAAAGAGTTTTGTTACCGGCGAAAACATTTAAAAAATCCACAAAATGATTTTGAATGGCCGTAAATTGAAAATGAATGAAATAGCAGACACTCCATAGATATCAACTGAATGTGTACATTATACCATACACGAATATTTCGGTATGAGAAAGCTCTGTGCAAAGTGGGTGCCGCGCGAGCTCACTTTTGACCAAAAACAACGACGAGTTGATGATTCGCAGCAGTGTTTCAAGATGATCAACCGTAATAAACCCTAGTTTTAGCATCGATATGTGACAATGGAGGAAACATGGCTCCATTATTTAACTCCGAAGTCCAGTCGACAGTCATCCGAGTGAACTGCACACAATGAACCCGCTACAAAATGTGGGAAAACGCAACAGTCGTCTGGTAAGGTTATAGCGTCTGCATTTTGGAATGCGCATAGAATATTTTTCATTGACTACCTTGAAAAGGAAAGACCGTCAACAGCGACTATTACATAACGGTATTGATCGTTTGAAGGACGAAATCGCCGAAAAGCGGCCGCATTTGATGAAAAAGAAAGTGCTGCTTCACCAAGACATTGCCCGTGTCACAAGATAGTGAAAATGATTGCTAAAATTCATGAATTGGGCTTCGAATTGCTCTTGCATTCACCGTATTCTCCAGATCTAGCCCCCAGCCACTATTTTCTGTTCTTAGATCATAAAAGAATGCTCATTGGGAAGAAATTTTCGTCGAATGAATAGGTGATCGCCGAAACTGAGGGCTTTTTTGAAGCAAAGGACAAATCGTACCACAAAAATGGCATGGAAAAGATGGAGAGTCGCTATAATCAGTGTATCACCCTTGAAGGGAATTATGTTGAATAAAAAAAACTAATTCTGCCAAAAATATGTGTTTGACTATGGTAGGCCGGGAACTTTTCAAGTGACCTGTTAGGTTTAGTTGGTGCAGTGGTAAAGGCGACAAGACGGTCCTTCTACTGTTGCGATAGTCACGGGTTCTAATCCTACTGGGGCTTGGTCGTAAATTTATATTTCTAATTGTTTAACATTTGTGTTTGTCCTTAGGCAAGAGTGCAAATTCCAACAAGGAAAATGATCTCAGTTACTCCAGTATCTAGGCTAGGTAAGACCGGATGTCTTTTGGCATGATTTCTAAGTTAGTCATCTGCCACTCGGTAGATTAATGCCGAGGACCGTGGTTCGGAGCCTACGTTAAATGTAGGTCCAGTCCGGCAAACTCTCGTTGTTAAAAGGAAACTTAATTTTTTTTTAATATACGGAATAGTAAAACAAACGAACAGAATATAAATAAAAAAAGGAATTAGAAATACATTATATTACTAAAATGAGAAACCAAATGGAGAATGGTATGTATGTTTCTGCCAGGTATCTAAAAGGGTATATCAGATGTAATCAGTGTTGGATAAGATTGTTAAGTTATGATTTCACAGAAGTTGTAAAGCTTCATTTGACATGATGGATGAACTTCATTTCAAAGCATTAGAATTTTATTTTGAGGCCGTATAGTGAAAGCTAAGAAATACAAAGTAATCCAGATTTTTGTGTTCAAAGTAGAATAAGTGTTTAAATAAGATATCAGTAGATTACCTGAACGCTCAAAAAAAGGAAATGTGCCACCGAAGTTCATTAAAAACTTTTAGACATGATTGTTTAATTACAGTTGAAATTTGATTTAATTAAGCTTCTTGCCTCTCCTCCGTTTTGTATGAGATAGCTTATAGCCTCTATTACTGATACTGGAGAAGTGTTGTACTCTGGCCAAATACTTTCGGAAATCGAATTAGTATCGGTATTTTAAAGTATTTCATTTAATTGAATATTGCAGTATCTTCGAATTGCCAGTTCGAAGTAGTTTAGATAAATGAAAGAAAAGGTGTAATTGCCTAATACACATAGCAGGAATGTATAAGGTCATGATACTTTGACTGTTAAACAACCTAGTCGAACTGTTGTATTTGGCGGTTTGACGTTGAGATATGTCATGTATATAGAGGATAATAATGGAATACTCAAAATTTCAAATTTCCCACTTTCATTACCTTTGTTGTATGATTCCAATAACTTTGGTTCTGAAGCGTCTAAAGCTTTTTAGACACTTATGGTGATACTTCTTTAAGGAAACCTAATTATCCGTCTAATTTCAATGATATAAAAGTGGTTATTTTGATGCGACTCAAAAATAGCGGCCTAGATGACCAAATACACTCGAAGGCAATGAATTTCAAAACTAATTGGGTAAAAACCTAGTTCAAACTCTCGAAGAAATTTCGAACGGTTTTTAGTTGATAAATGTTTTATGTCGTATATATGTGACGGGGTAGACCTAAAAGGAGAGGAGAGACAACTACTACACGAATTAACTGAAAATTTTCCTTCTCACCATCTCAGTCACGCTATTTCATTGCTTGGCAGGCAACATTTTCGTGACTGTACAACCTAGCTGTACAAATGGTGATATAAACATAGTATAGTGTACTATGAACTTCTAAAACCTAATGAAGGTGTTACTAATTATATCTATCAATGTTAACTGCGAAAAAGTCCAGCAATAACGAATATCATCATCCTCTTCTATGCCAACACTCGGCGACCGTTGCAAGAGTTTTAAAGATAAACCATTACAACGTCATCTGATTACCACTTGTTGAGATCTATATAGCATGATTTGGCTAACATAAGGTTTCGAAATGCTGAGGAAATGCAAAAATGGATGAATAGTTCCATAGTTGTTGAATAGTTCAAATGTTGGTGCCAGGCCACCAATATTCGTTCAACACAGTATCGTCATGCTTCCAAAAAAATCTGGTAAAAGTGTTGAAAATACTTGAAAATATTTCAATTGATATATATTGTATCAACTTTCTCAAAAAATATTTTCTTAATGGGAAAAATGGTCTGAAGTAATGTAATCACAATTATACATCCTTTACAAAACAGATAGAAAAGATACCTATATCAGAAATTGAATTATATCGTGAAAAATTTTAATTTGTATGAATTAACTCAAATATGCATCCATGACAGGCATCCATGACCCGCAGGTTTGGTTTGGTTAACATAGTTATAAAAGGATACTAGTTGACAAGGGTGCCATACGACTTCTAGTGAGATTATAGGTTTCTTTGGGTCGTCGATTTAATAGATTAGTTATTTTATTGCCCTGATTTGGAGTAAAATAGCTAATATCTGTTGACACTTCCATAAACCTGAAAAAAGAGATTGTTTAAACAATTTGAAGCAATATTAACTAAATATATCGAAGCACATAGATTGGACATTTTGATAACAGACAAAACATATAGTAACAATCTCATAGCATTATAAAAAAACGATTAAAAATAATTTAAATGATTGAATTGGCGAAACACGTCAACATACAATATGCTGATATTATTCCATCTTCCTAATACCCTGCATTGTTCCTCTACCATCATAATCAATCATTGGACTCAACTCGATTTCGTTCGAACCTTTGACTTGATGAAAAAGCCCGAACACTGTCGCTTACTAAGTCTCCGACGTTAAGTTAATGTCGTGCATATAATAGATATAAATTGTTCTGAAATTTTATATAGTTTGATAGTTACGATGAGCGATTCCAACTTTGGACTTTCTCTCGTCTATAGTTTGGAAAGGAAAAATAGTTTTACATATATTGACCAAAATTGATTTAAATCTGTCATATCTTTAATGGAATACAGAAATAATAATTAGGAGCAGGTTATGTTAAGTAGCATTTTTCGGCTAAGTTGTTTGATAATGACTGAAGAGCCCCCTTGTGTTTGTATTTAATTTTATTTTGTTTCTTTTGCAGCTTCTTTTGGAGAAATTGACTTTAGATTTCTAATGTATATGTTATAGTATCTGCTATCGCTTTATATATGGCTGTAATACATTCTAAGTACTTAGAAAAAGTTGGAAATAAACACCAATCTTTAAACACGAATTTACCCGATATGTCGATAATTATTTTCCGCTTTTTGTAACAGATTTCCCTAGATATAAGTATATAATAGCTGCGTTCCGCCAAAATAACAGCGTCATAGACTTGTAGGAATGTTCGTTGGGTCGGTCGGTCGGTCGAAATGTGTGGCTGCCGCTGCGATTATTTGTCAGAACACTCACTACTATTTTTGGAAGAAATTTGCACGGGAACTAAAAACACAGGTTGAATCAAAGTTGTTTATTCTAACTTACGATTGATACATGTGGTCGATGGGAGAATTGACAGGATATTAGGTTAAGGTGAAGGAAGTACGGTAGCGCTGTGGAAGTGGTACTGTTACAAGGGGACGGAGAAAAGAAAAGAGAGCGAGACGTCGTCGTGATGGCCTTTTATACTCCAGAACTGCATGGTACCAATCCACCGGCGTTGCCAACCTTTGTAGTTGTTGATGGTGAATTGGTGGTGGCCTAAAGGGTCGTGGCGGTCGCCACATATCTCCCCTCCTAGTGGAACAGCCGTGGAACGTACCTATATGTGGTGCAAGTTCCGGAATGCACCCGCAATCACGCAAACAAACGCCCGGGGACTGCTGATGAGATGGGGATCCCAACCTGAGCGAGGAGTTTTACGGGACCAGCTGCCATCGGAGCTGTAGCAGGACGTCGTTCGTCTTGAGGCGTTTAGCTTTGTTTGAGGGTACCTGTAAATGTGTTACGTGTCCCGTTTCGTGTTGCGAGGGTGCTCATGTGTTGCTGGTATACATGATGGGCTTCTGTGGTTTTCGTCCATCAAGCTAGTCTCGTGGGATGTCGTCGACCACGTGATGTTGATGAGTTCCGTTCCTCGTGCTATCCTTCCATGCACGTATCAAGCACCTGTCGAGTGGCTTATGTTGAGTTGATTTACCTGTTAGGCACTTTGATCACGTCGGGGTCACCAATTGTAGGAATGTTCGTCGGGTCGGTCGAAATGTGTGGCTGCCGCTGCGATTATTTGTCAGAACACTCACTACTATTTTTGGAAGGAATTTGCACGGGAACTAAAAACACTGGTTGAATCAAAGTTGTTTATTCTAACTTACGATTGATACATGTGGTCGATGGGAGAATTGACAGGATATTAGGTTAAGGTGAAGGAAGTACGGTAGCGCTGTGGAAATTGTACTGTTACAAGGGGACGGAGAAAAGAAAAGAGAGCGAGACGTCGTCGTGATGGCCTTTTATACTCCTGAACTGCATGGTACCAATCCACCGGCGTTGCCAACCTTTGTAGTTGTTGATGGTGAATTGGTGGTGGCCTAAAGGGTCGTGGCGGTCGCCACAGACTTATAATTTTCTGAAAATGACGAATTTTTTCATTGAAAATGTGTATTTTGCAGCACGCATTACCTTTTTTGTCTCATCAAAAGAAAATAGCAACCGAAGGTCATCGTTTACTGACAGAGTAAACGATGACTTTCAGAGTTCCTATTTTATGATACAGAAAACATAATTTCGATAATTCACATATGCTGATACCAAAATTCAAAATAAGTAATGTCCTGGAAGACCGAAAACAGTGGTAGTGATTGTAGATGCGGCTTTCAGGTGTTATTAGAGGAAGACCCAACTCAAACCAACCAGTGGAAAAAATTAATGTGAGTCCAGTTGCAATTTGGTAACGATTATAAATGAATCTAGATCTTAAAGATGGAAAAATGAGTGCCACAATGAATCCAAGACAGACAATGAGAAAATTTAAAAATGATATAAGTCTAGTTTAGTCTTGATATATACCTAGTTTGTAAGTTATTGTAGAAGGAAAGCAAAAAATCGGTGAAAACTAGCAAAAATGTGTTAATAATACATAAATACAGCTAAATTATTACTAAATTACTAATTACTTAAAGAACAAAGCATTTATTCTTCATATATGATTTATATTAATCTATTAATTAAACTCTAAACGAAACTCTACATTTTTCTATCAATCACAAGTATATTCTAGAGGTACTGATGTAGTTTCAGACTTTTATTACATAGTACATAGAAAAGAAAACATGTCCGTATAGTTTTCAACTAACTATAATTTATTAACATATAATCAGATGGATTTCGCAACATGCTTTTAAACAAGCCACTAGAAAATGCTTACAGAATAACTCTCTATGCTCCTGCTACTGCTTATATCACATGATCCCTACCATGTTAAAAATATTTTATTTTGAAACCTTGAAATGTTTCCTTCGTTGAAAAACTCAATGAATTTCGTAAATATATAAAGGTAGAATGATACATTTTATAAAATCATTGACATAAAGTGGCTTCAAATCAAATACATGAGACAGGATACTTCAAGCGAATTAACATGAAAAATGTGAATAGGACCGAGATTCGATTTGTGATTCACTGCTGAAATGAATCAAAATTGAGCAAATTTTGAGGCGAATGATTAAAAGCAACGAAAAGTAAACCACGTATGAGACTAATCTGCAAGAGATTGCGATCGAAGCCTGGAGAAGTTTCATAAATGGGGAACGTTCCAAAGCTCGCATACACAGAGGAAGGCGGTAAGGGTTTGGGGACTTTGGAAAATTTCATCAAGAGCTGCTCAGGAACATGTAACAAAAATATATTACACACACTTATTGTACTTTTTGGTGTTTTATGGTCTGACTCATGACTGCCTGAACTTAAAGGCACATGATCCTCTATTTCTATATGATCTATATAGAGACATAATATAATTTTAAGCACTGATGTTTTTCTATTAAAAAAAAAATTGGACTTTTTACACTATTTAGGTTGCAACTGGGAACTGTATCTTTGTTATACAGTGGTCTGCCACATTTGGGTCTATAATCTTCTGCTCTAGAACGCAAAAAGCAAACACTTATAGTTTTGTTAAACACATTTTGTTAGAACCACAAAACATTGAAATATTAAAACATTGACATAAAAATTAAAACATTGAAATCAGGTCTGGATATTTTGTGGTCAGGACAATTCAAATCGAAACAAAGAAATCCGTATTATTTATATCGGCGGCCCTCTGGCAGTGTAGCAGTACACTGAAATTATGTTCCCATATAAGTTCCCATTCTATATTTCAATGTTTTGTGGACTGAATGGGAAGAAACGTCGCACAACCGTCAAATGACGCGCGTTCAGTAAATTGCCACTTCACAAAAATAATAAAACGAGTACCATTACGTATTTAAAATAAAAAGAACCTTATTTATTAAAACAAATATAATAAACTATAAATTACACACATACGAGTAGCGTTGCATAATAATTTCGCCACCTACTGTGTATTACTGATTGAAACAAAATAAAAATTATAAAATGGCAAAATAATTGTTTCACTAGGCGATAAAACATCATTATTTAACAACGAAAGGTACACAGAATCTTTGATTAATTTCCGCAATATAGGAAAAGTTTTTTTATTATTCCTTAGAACTGCTTCCTTTTATGAAGCGCTCGTCAGATAGAAGTCACGTAACTTTACACTTGTGTGTACTATCGACTAGTTGGGTTTTAGTACGTCAAAACTGCCAGGGATAAAAGTTGTCAAAACTTTATCAAAATAATATTAAAATTGTTACCACTTTCCCTTCGGTTGATTTTACAACGAGCTAAAGTAAATAAAAAACATAGTAGAAGTTAAATTATACCTGCAAAGTTAGTTTATTGCTTTTTAATATTTAGTGCTAGCTAGTTCCAAGAAAATGAATAAAGTTCTATAAAATAATAAAGAATAAATTTTTTTACTAAAATTTCTTTACACCGTAATTTTCAATATAAGATCTGAGATGTATTTGATATATTAAAACATATAAACTATTAAGTTTTAATATTCAACAAAGTATTGACGAATTTAAATTATTACACTACCGAACATTATAAAAAAATATTATCAGAAGTAAAATTATTTTCAGAATTGCAACAACTCGAGAACATCTAATATAAGTATACATTAGCTGACCAGGCAAACGTTGGCATTTAAAATGGTGGCTTCGATAACGTTTCATTAATTTTTTAATGATTACCGCCGCGTACCGTTGCATGGCCGTGGCGGGGTCAAATTACCAAGCAAAATAACTGGAGATCCAACCTTCAATTGTAAGTTATGCGATGGTATGCCTGGCAAATCCAGTGAGTTCAAAAATTCCGATGAAAAATTTACAGCTTCAGTGCCATCCCAAACTGTATGTGTAGATTTACATGATACCAAGTCCCCTGGTAATAGATCCCTTGGTTATCGAGCGGGATAAAAAATGATAAAATTATTAAAATGACTATTAAAAGAAAGGGTTGATGATAGAAAGGTGAAAACTTAGGGTTGTATGTAATTTTTAATACCACATAATAAAAAAAATTATCCAAAAATTAAAATAAAACTTTGGGTGAGCACCCCTTATAACTAGGGGTTTGAATAATAGATAGTAGCCGATTATCAGACCTACTGAGTATGCATAAAAAAATTCATAATAATCGGTCAAGCCGTTTCGAAGGAGTATGGGAACGAACATTGGGAACATAAATTAAATAGTACATGCTTATATAATAAAACAGAGAATAGATGAATAAAACAATTTCGAAATTGTTCTTTCACTTTAACATGTATATTAAAACAAATACAATTAGATTGATTATTTTTTACACTTGGCTTAGAAATATATATTAACGAAATGTATTAACAATAATTAAATTAACTAATGATTTCTTAAAGTTAGGTCCATAAAGTAAATAACCAAGATAATTGATACAAAATTCATAGAATAAAATATTTTGTAATCACATATCTTATAACACTAATCGTTAAACACATTAATGATGCTTTAATATATTTACACATTTACTGTTAATAATTCATAATTTCTACTATTTGTCTTATGTTTTCGATCTATGCAAATTGTGTGTTTACTTTTATTTTAACCGCTGCTTATATAAAAATATTTTTTATATTTTATGCATCTTTCTCACCTAAAATATATATTGCAAAAACAAGAAATACACCAAATTGATCAAAAACATAATTTATTTGCCTACGTTTTTAAATAAAATTGCATCATTCTTTGCTAATTTATTCCACTCTTCGATCTCACCCTTGTAGATAGATCTTTAATTTGTCTTCTATATCTTTCGTTTATCTACTGCTTTTTAAATTGTCCCCAATAAAAGAGGAATTAAAATTCTATGACGCTATTTCATAAGTATTAATATTCGTCATAGCCTACTGCAATATATAAAATGTAATAGCTTTTAACACAAAACTGCTACAAAAATATATTAATTAGAAATATATATTAAGGAAATGTATTTAAAATAATTAAATTAACTAATGATTTCTCAAACTTAGGTCTATAAATAAATAACCAAGATAATTGATACAAAATTCACAGAATAAAATGTTTTGTAATCACATATCTTATAACACTCATAATTATACACAATAATAATATATCAATGCTTTAATATATTTACACATTTACTGTTAATAATTCATGATTTCTACTATTTGTCTTATGTTTTCGATCTATGCAAATTTTGTATTTAGTTTTATTTTAACCGCTGCTTATTTACAAATAGTTTTTATCTTTTATCCATATTTCTCACCAAAAATACATATTGCAAAAGCAATAAAGGCACCAAGTTGATCAAAAAAATAATTTTTTTGCCTACGTTTTTAAATAAAATTGCATCATTCTTTGCTAACTTATTACACTCTTCGATCTCACCCTTTTAGATAGATCTCTAATTTGCCTTCTATGTCTTTCGTTTATCTACTGCGTTTTAAATTGTCTTATGTCCTACTCCCCAACAAAAGAGGAATTACAATTCCATAAAGCCATTTTACAATTGTTAAAATTCCTCATAGTTCACTGCATTATGTAAAATATAATAGCGTTTAATACAAAACTGCCATTTTATATTGGAGCTCAGTATTATTACCCAATATTTTTCTTTCAATTATTCAGTGTGAGTTTATAGCTAAAAGCACATTTTTCACATTAATTATGCCAGAATATTCTATTAAAATGATATTAAGGAAATCGAACTTTGAGAAGTAAATAAATAAAAACCTACACTCAAGCTCGAAAAAAAGTACAGGTTTATATAAAGTGACAGTGATGAAATATCGTCGGATTTAAACCTATCAAAATTAATAAATCACATGTCAGAGTAATACTAACGATATTTTAATGCGTTTTCTTATCCATTTCCATAGAAAACTAGTAATTTAATTATCGTCAAATATTATGATATACCTTACTTCGTGAAACTAATGGTAAAGAATAATTTTACGTTATAGTTAGGTCCTTGAATGTATTTAGATCAGCTCTATCTATTGGTAATAATGCGAATTATAGATGTAAACAATTGAACAATCTAACTTAACAGTTAAATTCTTATATCCGTTAATAACATATGGTTTTAATATGACTTAACATAAATAATAGTTAGTCATTTATCATTGTAGAGTTAGTCATATATACAGGCGCTATCCATGTAATGGGCAAAATTGAAATTTGACATTTATTAATTTTGTTAAATTGCTGACATACTCTGCCACTTCTGATGATGAACTGATAACGATGATCTTATCTTACTCCGATGCATTTCTGTTCTTTAGTTTTCTCAGTATATTCTTTAGTTCTTCAATTTTTATCTCCCCTCTAATCTCACTTTCTTTTCTTGTTCGTCGGTTCATTTTTTGTCATATTGCTTTCTAGGGATAAAGCAATTCCTCCATGTCTCGATTATTTTTTCATCTTCAGTTGTTATGTCCTTCTTTACCTTTTATGTCTCTATAATTGTATTCCTTTTTATTCTGTAAGTTTTAGAAATTATGTAGCAAAGTTTTAGGTATCATTCGTTTGTCAATCCATTTTCCAAATTGTATCCATTTTTAGTTTTTACACCTTATGTTATTCGTCTTATTTGCTCTTATTTTTTACATTTTATAGTTCTTGCTTATTACAATTTATTCAGGTTATACTGCTTCATTTTATTTCCATTCTTACTATTTCCGATCAGTTTGTAATTAGTTTTTGGTTTAATATTCTTCTCATAATTTTAAATCGAAGCTTATAAGCTTTTATAGTTTCTAGATAGATATGTATCCCCTGTGTGTGTACTTTGTTAACTGTTTCTATTTCATTGATTCATTACCTAGCCTTATGTCCTCTTTATGAACCAATGATTATTTACTTTATCTGCTTTACATCTGACTATACTGTACACCATCTCTCTCCTACTTCCTCTCTCTCTCCCTTCCTCTCTTTCACCTACATAGTCGTTTCAAAAATTGAGGTTGTGCCTGTATCATGTGGAAAATATATTGAGGTAAAGCAGTAGAAGTAGTTAGAAAGAAAAAAAATTGTTAAATATTACAGTCTATTCTACTAAGTCTATTACATTGATTATCTTATATACAAAATTCTTATGTCACAATGTTCGATCCCATACTCCTCCGAAACGGCTTGAACAATTCTTATTAAATTTTTTATGCATATTAGGTAGGTCTTATAATCGGTTACTATCTATTTTTCATACCCCTAAGAGATAAGGGGTGTAAACCCCAATTTTTTTATTTTTTATGTTTTTTTAATTTCTTTATTATGTGGCATTAAGAAATACATACTACCTCAAATTTTCACTTTTCCATCACAAACCCCTGCTTATTGAGACATTTTGAGTTTTTGAACTCACTGGATTTGCCAGGCATGCCACCGCATAACTTCATAATTTGATCACGCCACGGCTGTGCAACGGTACGCGATTAGTCATTAAAAAATTAATGAAAAATGTTATCGAAGCCACCATTTTAACTGGCAAGTTTCGAGGTGAAATTATATTAATACCACGAATACCTATTATACCCACAGATGTGCCAATTCAGTTTAAGCGAATTCAATATCCGATTATATTGGAATTTGCAATGACTATTAATAAATCCCAAGGCCAAACAATGTCCGTTTGTGGCTTAGATTTGAGCACACCATGTTTTTCACACGGACGTTGCATGCTCTCGAGTGGGTAAACCATCAAGTTTGTTTATATTCACTAAAGACGGACTAACAAAAAATATTGTTCACGCTGTAGCATTAAGAGATTTATGTTATGTAATCAATTAATGATATAAATAATTATTACTTGAAATAAATTATAATAAATTAAAAGAATTAATGTTTGATGTTTTGTTATTTTAATATTCCCTCATCGTTCACAGCGCTCCCTGACTTTTTCGCTCATGTAGCACATCCTTACACAATTCCAATAAGTTTGTTATTTTTTCTACATTAGAAATTCTCTAGAAACTATTTACGCGGCAACACAATGTTGCCTGGTCAGCTAGAATTGTTATAAAAAAATTCTTCAGTATGTAATGTTTTTTCTTGTTGGAAGAACAAAGAAAAACAATTCTTTTCATCTATCATGTCAATTCTTTAGATTTAAGAACTAAGCCTCAAGCAATGAAAATATTATGTTTTCATATCACCCAAAATTCGATTCCTCAATCAGAAACAATCAATAAATAATTATTGAGTGATTTCGGATTAAATTGGAAACATTACGTTAGATATCAGATTTAAAATCAAAGAACACTACTGATTAGACAACATTACCTAAAATTAAGAAGATTTATTTATCTGTCTGTTGTAAAGCCTATTTGAACCTATAAAGTGCATATATGGGATGGAATCAGATATGGGATACTAAAATATCAAACCATCTTATAATCCAACTATGTTTATCGAAACCAAGGACTACATGATGTCCTCAAAATCAAATGGATTGGATTAAAATTGATTATGCCTTGAAACTTAAAATAAAGCTTTTAAATCATAGCAACGTGCAAGAAATACCGTTACTGTGCAACACTGAAGAAAATCAGAAGATTTCTGTGAATCCAACCACATGGTTTTATATTTTGTTTGTAGTATGATCATATGTTTGTATTCATGATCTCCACATAATTGAATTTGTATATCTCCGTCTACTATCATGAATAGAGAAAGAGTCGAAGCGTGTATCTGACTGAAATGGTAATTATTATTTTCAATCGGTGTTTATTTGACTATCGACTGGTTCAACTGTTTTGTGACTATCGATTGTTTCGACTGTTTTCTTCCGATAGTTCCCAACGTTTATTATTACGAAACCATTTAAAACCAAAGTGAAATCGATACTGATGACACCGGCCCAGACAAAACAACGGCTGCGAAACTCTTAACAGCAGCTGGGCTTTCTTCGAAACAGGCAGAATTAAGGTGACACCGGGATTAGTTCTTGTGTAAACACCATTAGGGATGATTAATTGACCTGAGAAGATTTAATAAATTAGGTGCCATGACAAATGGCCGTGGTACTTTTGCAGATAAACACGGTCCTGTAAAATGACTCGTCTTTTGAGGAAGGAATGACAGTGAATGTGGCAAATCCTGCAGCGCCGACGACTCTGACGAAGGACGCCCGAGTAAGACGTGGTCGCGGATGATATCCTAGCGAACGACATGACAGCGAAGGAAAGGCGACAATTTTCCTGCTTTCTATTTTTGATCCTGGCGGCAAGAAAGGGGATTTTCTACTTGATAAATTAGAAATCGTCGGACGTATTTGTGTCCATGTTTATGTGCCGAAACATTCATTTATGTGTTTGTAGCCTGCATATTTGTTTAAATTTGTTATATAGGTTTTATATTTACAGTTTTTTAATTTAAATTTTACACATATTCATAATACAACTAAAATAGAATAATTCGTAAGCTAAATAGACACAGAATGTAATGTATAAAGTTCTAGCCTAGTTTTGCACAACTGAGTCACATGAGGGCGTGTCAAACGAGAATATTCATCATAGGGGGAAATAAAAAAATAAAATTTTATTAAAATGTTTTCTAATACATTTGTGTAAACATTTTCAAAATACATTACAGCTTATTACTTATATTCCAATAGTACATTGTTATTATAATACATTAAAATTTACTTCTATAAGTACTAACAATAAAAAAACATTTCCAAAATATGTTTGCAACTACAAGGTTTAAATATATTGAAATGTATTACATATTTGAATTTGGCTTTTGCAACCATTCATTTTATTTTTAGATATTTCTTATTTTATGCAAAACATTTCACTTAAGCCCTTGAAATCCTATTGAACACCAAAATAATATTTTTCTAATTACTTTGTCTTACTCAAGATATTCTACAATAATAATAAAACTGAGATTTTTAACACAAAAAACAATTTAAAATAAAATGTGTACATAATTATCGTTGTATTAACTAGTTAGAAATAAACAAAATCCTTATTTAACCTATCTACTACATGGTTTTATCCCATCCCATATCCTATTTTATATTCTACTATATACACACAATTTAGCTTAATACCTACCTAAACCTATTTATCTAGTTACACTCTTATTTTAACTACTACTAGCCCATCACTTTTTGTTTTGTTCGTAACTTAAATTTTTGTATATGTCATAAAATTATATAATTATTTTATTTTTTAATATTTTTATTATTATTATTTTTTTGCCTTTGATCATTTTTTAATTTTTAATTAGTTCCTTATTTATTTTTTGAAGCCGGTTTAATTTTTTTGTTGAAAATATATTATTTTTCTCTATTTAGTGTTAGATATTTGCTCAATAAATTACGCAGTTATTTTATTAAGTATTACAATGGGTAGGCCAAATAAAGGTGCAGCCTGTATGAGGAGAAATAGGAATAAAGAAACAATGACGGAAAATAAGGAACGCTTCAGGCCCCGGGGCTCGCTATCTAGCCTAGGTGATTTGACAAATGTTCTAAGAAAACTAGAAAAACAAAAAATAAGCTAAAGGTTTTAACCATTATACCATATAAGCAATAGTCTACAATTTTTCTACAAAGTCTTATATGCTACAGTTAGTGCTTAAAAAGCAAACTGAATTGCCTTTGCACCGAACACCGATTTTCCGCTGCATCAGCTCAGCTATAACATTCTACCCAAATATCTGATTATTTTTATAAAAAATATGCGAAAACTTTATGCGTGCTTTTGAAATTTGAGCGTTTCTCTCGATTTTCCCCCCTTGTCCTCATCCGATCCTGACTTGGTTCCAATGGGACCACTTCGGAGGTTTTCAAGTTTATCGGAAGACCACTCTTTCGAATAAAAAAATAATCACAAAAATCGATTCACAATTGACAGGGAAATCGGCGAACATATATTAAAATATATATATATATAGACGAACATAGAACCTCCTCCTTTTTCGAAGTCAGTAAAAAATAATACCTCGGTCAGGATATATCGATTTTATACATACTTTTATACATTTTGCTGTACAACTTTCGGTTATGGTTTCAACGAATTAAAAATTTATGACTTCGATATCAGTCCTAAGAAAATTTCCTAAATGATCAAAAATGTTCAAAACCCATGAATTACTAGACTAATCAGAATCTAGCTCAAATTCTGGAACAACTTACAGACAGCTTAGCACTTGAGGAATCAATTGCCTTTAAACGTTTCCATGCAATGAGGAATATAATAAAGGAAAGTAAATGGCTAACATATGAATTGACTACGACATTTTGAACCTATTCAACATCAACACTGTAGCAAATGATGAAAACTGTATCTATTATGATAATCCCTAGAGCAAAATCAGTTTAAGTGTGCTAAAACAAATCTATTGCAGATGTTTTCTATTTTTGAGTTGAGTCGCAGACACAAGGTCATTCTCTTGCACAAGAGAAGGTTGAAGGAGGTGTTTAAAACATACTGTTACAAGAATGAACAGTTCTATCACATCTACCTTATTTACCAGACATAGCGCCTTAGATTACTATTTGTTCAAGTCGATGCTGTATGGTTTGGCTGGCACATGGCTCCGAAATTATGAGAATCTGCAAAAATAAATTGATGATTGGATTGCTACTAAATCAACATCGTTCTTTCGCTACAATATCGCCATGTATGCAAGCATTTGATGGAGATGGGAAGTCCGTCGAAGTGAAGACCAAGATACGTGACGTTACCCCGCCATGGAATTGTTGAAATAATATCAGCACTACTGAGTTGCAGAAACAAAATCATTCTCTTGCAAACGAGCAGGTTGAAGGAGTTGTTTAGAATATATCGTTGCAGCATGAATGGAAGGTTCTGTCACATCTAACTTATTTACTGGACATAGCGTCTTAGATTACTATTTGTTCAAGTCGGTACAGTATGGCTTGGCTGGCCATGTTGTTATAAAGATATGGAAAATAATTTCGTAATTCGCGAAAACACCTACTGATTACAATAAATAATTAAATTGAGAAAAGTAACTACTCCTTATAGTAACTTAATAATGTGTTATGATTTTAGGTTAAGTATAACAATTGAAAAATTTGACATTGAGCACAGTATTACAATTCTACTAGAACATTATTTAAAAAGGTAAAGCTCCATGCAAAAAAGTATTTAACGCAAATATGTTAGACTGCATGAGTATTTTGCTTATCCATAAATATACTGTGCTGAAAGTGTATAATGGTTTTCTGTGCCGTTAATTTTTCGAAATATTCAACGGGTTTTCTACCTTTTTTTGTTTTGGCCTAAAACCAGGCGGTGGAATTCATGACGCATACCTGGTCGCGAAGACTTGCCATGATGCATATGTTGGACCGGGTTATGTCTCACCGCTTCTGGGCTTACCAATACACTAAATTGAAAGCGCTTCATAGTTGACCTCTGTATGTCGCTACTACTACTGCATTAAATTTGGAGATATGGCGCGTTATTGGGCACGAGGACCCGTCGATGATCCAGTCGAGTTGACACACGACTGGATAGTGTCATATGGGGGCAAAAGTTATGACTGCAGCGACGGATGAGTTCGTTTTAGCCTGGAAATGGGGGAAGTTAGCGATGACGCGGTGCTAAGCTCCCAGCATATCGACCAGCTAGCGAACAAGTGCTTTTTCAGAAGAACCTGAGTTGAGCTGTTGTTTGTGGAATGATTGAGATATGAAGTGCTTGATTTCTGGAGTGTCAGTTTCTCTATGAATTTGATTATTTCTGATATACTATGGAGCGTTTAGGATTCTCCTGAGGAGCTGGTTGGGTGTAACAAACTTGAAGTAGACATTAGATCCGTAGAGGAGTATGGACCGAATTAACATCTTGTAAAAAAAATCTTCTTGGTCAAAAAAATCATCTTGTCAAAGTGGAGACCTAGGTACGTGGCGTTACCCAGCCATGGAATTGCGGTGTTGATATTAAGTTACGCATTTTATATTAATATGATATTAATTATCTGATTATAAGTAGACAAGAATAAGAAAAATAAGAACTCTCAAGGAAGAAAAATAATCAGGCAACGATTTTGTCGCCGCTGCTTTCTTCAAAAATCTAACACCAAGGGAATCATGAACTTCATCAAAACATTTAATGCTTACTTTAACCTCGAAGATATCCTAGGATTATGGAAAATTGTCCCAGTCCTAACGGTGCTCTAGGCAAACGATCACAGGTTAGTATATATAAAACCTATCTATCTCCTCTCAGTAATTGGTAAAATATTGGAAAAGCCTATTCTAAACAGAATGAAGGAGCACTTGAATAACATAATCCCCGGTTACCAATTTGGATTCCCTGATAATTATAGAGCAGTCGAACAAGTACACCACACTATAAACATCATCAGCAGATACCTGAAAAATGGACTATATTGCTCTGCTGAATTCCACGTTAATATTATCATATACTCTCATACTCATCTAAATCGAAGGGGCTTCATGATAAAATATATAAAATGGAATAAAAAGGAATATACTGCTTTTGCATGAAATGCGCACAGATGTCCCGCAAGGCAGCGTAATGGGTGTTGTTCCTAATTTGCACCTGGCAACTTCGAAATAGTGAGAACACAATGACCTATGCTAACAATATTGTCATCCTTTTAGTGTATTTTGACCCACAAACTGCGTCGTTCCGAATCCAATGCTGCCTGAATAAAATCGTGAAATAGATTAACCAATGGAAAACAAAGGAAAATGAAATCATCATTTGTCTTTTACACGGTGACTCATGTAACTTATAATCGGGGAAGAAAAACACTCCGGTCAGAAAAATTGTATAATGGAAACAACCCGCCCAACTATTTTGTTTGTTCCTCCTGCATCAGTCTAGTAGATGGCAAAACTGTGGCTTACTGTTTTGAAAAAGATTGGCTTGGTGCAAACCATTTTTCTGAATGTTGAATTAAAGTATTAAAGTAAATTAATTAAAATTAATAAAATCTTAAACGTTGAAACTCCTTTAAATAAGACAATAATTAATTGATTAATTGAAATCAATTAATATATATATATATATATATATATATATATATATATATAATTTACGAAAGAATATTAGATTTTCAAAGACAAAAATTATATTTTAAACTCGTACAAATGGAAACAATTCCCACTAATATATCAATGAACAATAAAAATCATCCGCGAAAGAGAAAAACAAACTCAAAAACGGCTGATATTAATCTGATCCCGAGCCCGACTGAAGTCCATCGTCGGTTTGGAAAATTAAAAAAGTTGAAAAAAGGTTTCCGGGTAAATATCTACCGCCTATCCCGATAAACTATGAAGTTATTTTCCGCATTTTGTATTGAGCCTTTTTGGCTCTTTAATAATCGCCCGGGCAGAAAATAAAGCTTGTCGGCTAGGCCTTTTGAAACAGTATCGATTCAACGGTGGAGTATTAAAAGAGTATCACGTGGCAACAGGGCCCCGACGGTAGGAGGGACCGATGTGAAAATCCCATTTCTCTTGTTTCGTTCTTCGGGAAATGTTTCGGTCGATTTTTTTTCTCGTTTAAAAGAAAGATAAATACACCAACATCTATAAAATATTACCAATAGTATTTCTAATTATTAATAATTTAGTACATTGATTCAAAAGTTTCCGATCTTTTTTGGTTAGCCCTAACCTTCAAAAGATGCGTGTATATATTTGACAGCTGTCGGATCATTAGTTTGTGAATTATAGCAGTTTGAGCGAAGCAACTATTGTTATTGTGAAAAAATGGATAAATAGGAAATTCGCGTGTTGACAAAATATTGCTTTTTGAAGGAAAAAAATACAGTTGAAGCAAAAACTTGGCTTGATGTTGAGTTTCCGGGCACTGCCCCGGGAAAATCAACCATCAAGGATTGGTATGCTAAGTTTAGACGTGGTGAAATGAGTACCGAAGACGGTGAACGCAGTGGACGCCCAAAAGAGGTTGTTACCGAAGAAAACATTAAAAAAATCCACAAAATGATTTTGAATTACCGTAAATTAAAATTGAATGAAATGACAGACACTCTAAAGATATCAACTGAAGGTGTACATCATATCATTCACGAATATTTGGGTATGAGAAAGCTGTGTGCAAAGTGGATGCCGCGCGAGTTCACGTTTGACCAAAAACAACGACGAGTTGATATAATATAATATAATATACCATAATGGTATTCGGAGCAGTGTTTGAATATGATCAAGCGTAATAAATTCGAGTTTTTGCGTCGATATATGACAGAGACGAATCGTACTACAAAAATGGTATTGAAAAGTTGAAGGGTCGCTATAATCAGTATATCGCCCTTAAAGGGAGTTATGTTGAATAAAAAAAACTAATTTTGCCAAAAAACCATATTTACTATAGTATCTAAATTAGCAGTGAACTCACGACATCTTAATTTATGCCGTCAAATCGTCGTATTCTTACCGCATTTAACTTTGACTCTATATTATGTTTATATACTATTCTCTTATTATTTTTTATATACTATTATAAGGGCTACTCACTGTTTTTATATACCTCGTAAATTTTATCTCGAATGGCACTAACATCAAAGTATGTAGACACTTTTTTTCGATGAATAAAAAATTATATTGATTGATATATTGATCGATTATATACAGTACATAATTCTTCTTTCGGTCACAGTTGGATAGACGGTAAATTCGAGAATATGCGATAATCACAATTAGTTTCGATAGGTGGCTGCAATAAGGTTCCATCAATTGTAAAACATATTTTTGATTTCAAATGGCTTATATGTGTCAGAGCGATATCTTCATGGTGACTGCCTTATTAATATACGTAGAATAAATTAAATATAATGTTGTATTGATATATTATTTGTAGCGTTAATTGTAAAACGTGTTGTATTCAACAGATCAAGTTAAACTGAACTGAATTCCCATAACACTAATGTATTCATCCAGCTTTTCAAATATTACCTGACTTAGCCCTTTCCTGGCATATAGTATTTGTTACATTATACAGAATGTGTTAATTCACAGTAATATATTGAATAATAAAAATAACATTGCCAGCATATGGTAATATTTTGATATATTGTCAGTATCAGTTATGTCTCCAATGTGTATAGTTATATTAGTGACATTTCATCCCCATTCCTGTCTGTTACTTATAAGAGTTACTTATATTTATTTCTTGCATATTTATTAAAACCAAATGCCACGTCTTCGAAGACGAATAGGAAATATTGGTCTACGCACATATAATACAGAAATATTCCTTTAAGTATCTTTCAAATAAAACGACAGAAGAGCACTAGACGTATGATGTAAACTTAACAAATTCACCATAATTGTGCAATGGTACGCGATTTTGAAGCTACTCCTTTGAATGCCTGTTTCAAGTTGTTGTTCTTCTACCACGAATTCCATTGATCCCTTCGGACTCAGCCGTTCTATTCAGAGGTTTACATTTCCAATTCAATAAGTCACAAGGACAAACAATGTCCATTGGTGTCTGGACTTATAAAATCCATACTTTTAACACAGCCAATTATATGTTGCATGCTCAGGGGTTGGCAAACCATTAAGTTCATTCATTTATACTCCTCAGGTATTAAGAACAAATATTGTTGGTCAGATCGCATTACGATAGAAGAAACCTAATTTTCATTCCTTACTGTTAATATTAACATTAAATTACTATATAAATATTTGTTTTTTATATGTATATACCTGTACACAAAACCGACATGAGTATTTTTCTTCTTGCTGTTAAATAAAATAGTTTAAAATTTATATATAACATTATTTTTTAAATATATACATATATATATATATATAATATATATATATATATATATATATATATATATATATATATATATATATATATATTATATACATAATGTAAATGTAATATCTTAAAAATGTTCGAAACACTTACAGGGCTCAGAATGTAATCGAGGAACTGTTGATTTTTTTGTACATTGTTGCTGCATTTTAACAGAAGAATGTTTCTATGTGTATAATGTTTTATGAATTTCCAAAAGAAATGGAATAATGTAAGTCTTTAAATTTCACTTAAACAAGCTCTAAAATAGTACAATCTGTATATTACATTATAATGTAAATTATGTTATAAATTATAACGTAGTTTAATAAGTTTTTCCATATGTAGCTTATGGTGTAAAATATGAGCAGAATATTGCTTTATTTTATTTCAGTTTTTATTTGGATTCGTTTAAAGATATTTCGTAATTTCTTTTTTAAATTAATCTTTTATTTTTAATGAATATTTATTTTTCATCTGTAGAAATATATCTATTGATTCTACTTTCTGGTTGTAATTGTACTGTTATGACAAGACAGCTTATTATAGCATCACATCTTCATCAAAACGGAACTTAAGTACATACGAATCTACATTTTTACATCTCCAGATTTGTCTTTATATATAGTTTTGAAGCCTATTCTGTCTTTCTTTAACATAGTTCTCTTTCCTATTTTATTTTTTACGCCCCTGAGACCCTATATATTGTTTTTGCTACAGCATTTTCCAATTGAGATTTTTATTGAAGGCTCAGAACTTGTTGGATTATCCTAGTAGATATAATATATACCGTTATTAACTTATAGTTTATTTAATCATTTACCGGGTATTCCGGGTTTCTATCCGCGATTTGTTTTCAATCTTTTGACGACGTTTAGGCAGAATTTCATCGGGCATATTCAGGTCTAGCTTCATGATGTTTTAATCCTCGTTACATGAGCTGAATTGAACGAGTAGTTCAACGAGGTGTAGAAAGTTACGAAATAGGAAAGTGTTTAGAACATAAAAACTATTTGATTTTATGAAAAGAAGAGGCAATGTGTTTAATAGAGCTAAAAAAGTATAATTATTATTCGTAATTGATAAAGTGTATAGTAGACTTTGAGCATCTTAAATCAATCTTTTGTGAATCTAACAGTTATCACAGCGATACTTTTGCCCAAACTCCATGTTTGGTCCTCCAACGTCAACCTCTGTTGTGATTTTAAATTTCTGCTGAAATTTTATGAATTAAATAAAGAACAGCTTTATGATCTTCCCACAATCCTTCTAACTATCCCAGTTATGATATTAGAATAGACCCCTTCTCTCAAAACAACATAAAATTTATTAATTTACTTTAAAAAACTTTGTTCTTTATTTGGAATGTCGCGACGACTTATTGAATGGTAATACAAGATGACACTGTTATTCTGTATCTATCATAAAGCAGGTAAAAAACCTCTCTTTCGATGACGTTTATTATTAGACATATCATTTTCATAGACCTATAGTTCAACTCAGTTCATCTCGTGTAATAACAAATGGACATAACAAGACAAAAGCCAAGAATAGAAGAGTGGATATATATATATATATATATATATATATATATATATATATATATATATATACATGTATAACGATAACATAAGGAACAAATATTTGAAGGCTTTTTTATGGGTTATAAAAATGTTACCAGTCTATTTACTTCGACAATAAAAATGTTTAAATAAGAGAATGGAATAAAAACTGACAAAACCGTACAATAAAAACTGGAAAAGGAACAAATTACGAGCGGTTATAAAATTGTTTTATGTCGCGGAATTTTACCGATATTATTAAAGATAAACAGTGAAGGTTTGTGATATACGTTTTTTGCTCTATAATGTCTTTTTGCCAAATTTAATATCCTATCTACGTTTTGTTTTCTTACTGATGAAGGTCATTAGGTGGTATAACATGTGATAAACTTAAACGGTCTTATCAATCATTAATAAGTTGTTTATTTTGTCTTAAAGTGGTTAGAACGAATTTATACTATGATTATGTATATAAATGTCTATGTATTTGTCTATATATGTCTATGTATTTGTATTATATTTGTAGGTTGTGAAAAATATTTGGGAAATATTTTGTTAAATATACGTTTACTTTTTTTTAAATGAATGCCTGGAAAAATGGGAATAAAATTAAAATGGCGACATAGGCATGAACAGTATTTTTGAATATAATCCCAGATTAATTATATATAATTTGTTGTTTCGAAACTAAATTATGATCAAAAGTATTTCCTTATAACATATATTCGCTCTAAGACTTGTGTAAACAGGTAGAAAGCCAATTAATATTATATCGTCTTCCTTTCATAAACTTTCGGACATTTAAAAATAGGAAGATCATGTTAAAAATCCCTAATTATCTTGTTTAAACCATTGTATTGTATGTTATTAAGTATTTAAAATCAATATAATGGTATGGTATGTATATAACTAAACAGATACATATTTTGTAGAAACACTTTTAATTTATTTTGCTCCTTGTTACCAATAAATGAGTGATGGTTGTAAACATATTGGCCAAACGTAATATTCAAACCTAATATATGTTCAAATAGAATAATGTCAAAGTTATGAAACCAAATGATGATTAATTCTATTTAATAGAGATTGCATTGCCCTTTGAAAAGATTCTACTTGAAAGACGATTCATTTTAAGCAGTTAATTTATTATATAAATTAATTATATAAATAATAAAATAAAAAATAATAAAATAAAATTAATATATAAAGGAATATATTTTGACTATGTATTCAAATCCATATGTTCATCAACAATTATGTAAAAAAATTATTTCATATTATTATTTATTTTTGTTCATATCTATTATGATGAGATTAAATTTGTACAGTCAAGGCTGTGCCTCATGTCCCACATTATGTGTATGTTTATTATAAGCTAACTGTTTATTTTATTTCTAGACTCTGTCCTGTTAATAACGTCACTATAATATTAAGATATATCTTTTTAAAAATGTAAATTATAAACTATTTCATTTTATAATACGAAGAAATAGTATGATATGATTTTGATTAAATGAGAGAGGTGACGAATTTGTAATATTAAATATTATTATTATATATATTAAAAATTATACATATTTAGTAGAAACATTTAATACATATCCATTCCGTCCATATCCGAAGGGCCAGGCAGAAACGGCCACAGGGTTGTACTGGTCGTTTTGCCCTCTGGACAGCTTCTGGTTGTTCGTGTGTATGTACTGTATCTTTGTCAGCTAGTTTGCCTTGGAAGATCTCTAAAATCACTGTCTCTATCTATATTTCCTTGGCCTTTTCCTGTATGAAATAGATTTCCAATTTTAGGCGATTCCAGATTCCAGCAGTCTACTGCTTAGAAACTGAGCTACTATAATTCGCCTGCCAAATTTCAGTAGCCTCTTTAGTTCACAGAAATTTCGGTATTCTCTTGCTGGTCTTGTCATACCTTCAATTGTGTTGCGTATGCCTCAATCCATGAACTGGGGTCGGTTTTCAAAAATTGAATAGTTTTTGCTCGGAATTCTTTGCAGCTAGGGATATTTCGGTACCTTCAATCCACCTTGTGTGACTTTAGAGTTTCAGCGGCAATAATTTTGCCTGAACTATACCTAACTACACCAAGAAATATCTAGAGTACGTTCGAAAAAATTGCCAATCCAACGTTAATCTGTCTTCTTTTCTTGATAATTAATTTAATCCTGGTTAATTTAATGAATTCAAAAGAGAATGGTCTTAAAATCTCCTAGGAATCCTACTGCATGTGCTAATTATAAGATGGTAGAGGATTTTTAACCTCAAACACTAATATGTTACTTAAAAAAAGTTTTATTTTATGGAAAGAAGAGGCGACTTGTTTAAAGCCGTCGCAAAAGAATATTGTTGGTTTATGATCTAGAAAACAGCCACCCTGTCTCATTCGTAGAATTTATTTATTAAACTAGTTTTAAGCTTTAATTTTGTTTCCTTTAACTTGCTTTTAACTTTGCCCACCACCAAATTAGATATTAGCGGCTTACAATAAACAAAATCTGAGTTCGTTAGTTTTTCGGCGATTGTTACAATACTCTGTATGAGTGGGCACTGCAATACATTGTAGGTCTCAACATAAACTCTTTAACCTGCATTAGTATTTCCATTATACCTACAGCTGAAATTCTCAAACAAACAAAAAAGGAAACAGTAAACATCATAATATCACTTAATAGCCATATTGAAATATGGCTTACATGGTCTGACTAACGAAACTCGCTTGAAACTATTGATGATGTATTTTCCTCACATCCGCTACCGGTGAAGATTCTTAATTATACGGTCAGGTTGTATCTCAACAAAATGACACCATGTACCTCTGGATCCCCAGCCGCAAAGGCATACCTGGGAACAAATTGGCTGACAACCTCATCAAAGGCGTTATTACGAGCGCTATTAACAAATTGTAGATACTTTATATTAAAATAATCTTTACTATTTATGGATGGTAAGGTAGGTAGGCTAGTGCAACTTGAGTGGGACTTGCTGGGAAAGGAAAACAACCTTTGGCTCAATACAAAGGACCTATTTTCCCCTTCTACCAATTTAGGGAATAGATATTTAGAAGTAAAATTAAGCAGGCTACTGATACCTCATTATATCAACGAGGAATCAATGAGGGTCTCCCATGTTTTGTGAACTGTAGAAATGTATTAAATAACAGAAGAACTCATGACTTCTCAGATTCATCGAATATATGAATTCCTGAAAGAAGTCGGCCTGTACTTTAAAGTATATATATATATATATATATATATATATATATATATATATATATATATATACCTTTTTACATTTAGTTTTTCCTTCAATGGTGCGGTATTTGTCAAGTCATCTTAATATCACTGTGTTTTATACTTCTTCTGCCGCTATCCATGTACACCATTTTTGATAATATTAATACATACCCTCTCTTCAAACATTCTAACCTAATGCTTATATTAAATATTGAACAATTACAATCACATCAGTGCACACAAATCTTTCACACCCTACAATACCATTTTCTACAGTTACACTGTATTAAGTATTTCTAATAAAAGTAAATTGCGAAAAATGCAATGAAACATTTCATTTATATTTATCGAGTAGCATTTTGAAATATTTCATTTTTTAACATGATTTCAAAAACTATTCAAATAAAATTTTATGTGCCTTAAGCCATACCTTAATAGCAGCCTTTGTTGATGCACTTGTTGGAACCTTTTCCACCAATGTACTGTGATATGGTGCATTGTTCATAACAATAGCTGATGGTTCCTCCAAATTTTTTAAAAGCTGATTTTCAAACGACTCCAAAAACAACTTATGGTTTATTTTTTTATGGTAGTCACACTTAGACTTAGAGGAAAACACTAATTCTGCACCCGGAATAAAACTATTCCTGTTTCCATCATGAAGAACTATGTGTCTGCAATGAGTTATTAAGAAATGTTAGCACTAACAAAACCTAATGGATAGTTATTCTAACCTTTTTCCATCAACTTTTGTTGTCTTTACATTATATTTTAGTATTATCATTGAATGACCTAATATACCATTCTGAAATATTCATGTAAATATACAAATTGATATAATAATTCCTCCTTGATTTTGTTATATGTGTTTTATAATCGTATTCTTTTAAAATCAATCTCTGGAAGTTTTATTAAACCACATCGTGGGTTATCTTTACACCACTTAAGTCCTATATTATCCAACAGTCTATGAAGGGATATACTAGATCTCTCAAATAACTGCATATCTGGCAGCTTTTTATGGATTCTCCAGACTAACAATTTTTTCTGAAATAATTGTATTAAATTATGTTTCGATTGAAAACACTACTTACTGTTATTATACATTTCGTATATTTGATCTCTGATACAGATAGCATCAAGCTGATCTTGATTCTTTGCCCGTTTTGGAATAAGAGGGTTTCTTTTTGGTGAATATAAAGTTATATTGTTTTTTAGTTTATGAGATATTTCAGTCACCGTGCCCGTACTATTATTCAGTGCAGCTGCAACACGCTAAAAATATTTTCAGTAAAGATCAGGGCGATTTGAATTTACTTAAAACAAAGCGTTAAAACAACGTTTGTCGGTTTATATTCCGTAATTGTATTATTTTGAATAATTTTGCGTACGTTTGACAACCGGACGATTTTGACAGGCTAATTCGTTTAAGTATTCGAACTAAGGAGACAGCATTGTGTCTCTTTTTAACTAAATTAAAATGAGAAGGAAAACGTCTGATTCTGAGACGAATTTACAAATTGCTGCAGGCAATGCATTAAACATCTTGATGACGTATGTACAAAAAAAAACTTTGAATAGACTATATTTTATATTTTCTCTCGGTCGATTTGTTCAAAATAATATTAAGCAGAATAATTTGATTCAATACTATTATTATTCAGGTTGTTTGAGTGATATGATAAGAGACAATAAAGAAAACTTGAGACAAATCTTTTCACTCAACATGATGTTGTTTAGCATCATTCCAGAGACACCCGATTCACCCACGTCCCAATCTCCTTTGTCAACACCGTTTCCCTTATATTACGTCTTATTTCGTCCTCGATCAATGTCAGGGGCGCACTTCATAAATTATGATGTATTAATTTAATATTCTCTATGTTTGCCTAACTTTGGAGGATTTTTAATGGAAAAATTATACCGCCGTAGAAAGGGCCCGGCCGGCTATATAAATGGCTTTCGATTTTTTTCGCATTCTGTTGGTATAAGGGCCGGTTTGGGTCGGTTCGAATAAACGGTCGAGTCAAAAGGAGTAAAAAAAACGTTAAAATTGAATCGACTACATCGGTACAAGCGCTTCGTTCGATTTATATTGGCGCATCAAATTTTAAACTAAGTTAATGATGTATTGGTTTTTCATTTAAAAGAACGACAGACTTTTTTCAGACTTGCACGATGAATTACTTAAGGAAAGAACATTTTAAGACTAATTTTTATCCCCATTAGTTATGTTTCCAAATTATGGTTCCTAATGAATTTCAGGGTCACTATTTATATTTCGGGAATAGGAAAAAAAAACAAATAATAGTTAAGCTGTGGATAGAGTTTTATTGTTTTTCAAAGTACTCGCCACGATGATCGATATACTTTTGCATACGCTTAAACCAATTTTCAAAGCATTTATTCCATTCCGAATGAGGTATCTTCAAAAGGTGATTTTTGTAAGTTTCGAGAGCTCCCTCGGGCGATGAAATTCGTTGACCACGCAGTTTATTCTTCAATGATGGGAACAAAAAGAAATCATTGGGTACCAAATTAGGGCTGTCATGGTGAAGAACAATCCGGTGTCTCTGTTTTTTCCTTATTTCACCGAAGACTTGTGGCAAACAAACGGTTGTGTACCAATGAGAATTTACTGCTCTACGATCCTCTAGAGGTACTGTTGAAATATGACCACTTTTCCCGAAGAAACAGGCCACCATTTCCTTTGAAGTGCTTCGTTTGTTGGATTTGGTTCATCTTGGAACACCCATACAGTCGACTGCTGCTTACTTTCAGGTTTATATGAATATATCAATGATTCGTCACCTATCGCGATTTTATAACGATCTTTCAAAGCACAGTGATTGAATTTCCTAAGCATTTGCACCAATCGATACGAGCATTCTTTGAGCGATAGTCAAATTGTGTGGGATCCAATGTGAACATAACTTTCGCACAGCTAAGTGTTTGTAAAATCGCATATGTGCTAGTGGAACTAATGCTTAGAGATGCCTCAATCTCACAATAGGTGACCTGACGATCTTACTTAATCATTTCGCACACAGCATCGATGTTTTCTGGCACAACAGCCGATTGTGTACGACCTTCACGAAACTCCTCGGACAGCGAACTACGACCACGATTGAATTCACTAAACCATCGATACACGGTGGTTTTTGATGAAACTTCATCGCCAAAAGTCAAGTTAGGTTGATCGATGCCCTCTTGTTGTGATAATCCACGTCGAAAATTGTAAAAAATCATCGCACGTAAATCTTCACGACTCAGTTCCATTTTTTGCCAAGACGAAACTTTCAACTAAATATAAAATAAACAAATAGCGTCCGTGCGACAAAATGTTCTGAGTACGTATATCATCAAAAATGTCCAACTTTACGATGGAACCGTCAGATGGGCTCACATGACAACAGTGTTGGCAATTCCCGAAATATAAATAGTGACCCTCGTAACATATTACTTAATTCCCATATTTAATGTATAAATTGTATAGTACCTTAATATTTTTGAATTAGTAAACTAATATAACTACCTTCATATCAAGAACATTCTTTGGACTTCTACCTCTTAAACATATATTGGCTTCATGAAAATATTTGAGATACTGCTATTAAAACGTATTAAACATTTATGAAAATACAACATTCTTTAAGATTATTTTTTTCTCTTTTGGAAAGAAAATGGGGTTTGTTTATATAGTGGAGGCTTTGATGTTTTGATGATATTGTTTCTTATTTTTTGAGATATTTTAGTTACCGTTCCCGTTATAATATTCAGTACAGCTGTAATAAGCAGAAAAATATTTTCAATAAAAATCGTGGCGATTTGAGATGTGTTAAAATCAAGCGTTAAAACAACGTTTTTCGGTTTATACCTTTTTTAAAATTTTTTTAAAGAATTTTACAGACGTTTAATGAACGGATAACTTTTGCAGGCTCATTCGGTTACATGTTCGAACTTGTAAAATAACATTATATCTCTTTTTAAATAGAATAAAATGAGAAGAAAAATAATGCCTGACTGTAAAACGAATTAACAAATTTCGACAGGCACATATTGGTGATGAGAGTTCACTGCTGTTTTGAAAACACTAACATTGCCACAGGAAATGGAAATTATAGTTTTTCGCCACGTGTCCACCTGCAGAGCTTTGTTTTGCACGCGCTACAAAACAATTTCTGTACCCACGCCTGCAAATATGTATCTGCACTGAAATATGCCATGATTTTTACACTTTTACCGAGCATATATCATCCACAGACGTACCAAAAATATTTTCAATCGACTTTGCAGCCTTGCCTCTATAATTTTCCGGAGGAGAATAACAGCCTATACAAGAATGCGGTACTGCGACCATACGCGAATGTGAAAGGTAGAATAAGCTCGGGTCCAAAAGTTAACTTGAAATTGTTAATTCGTGATGATTTTGTCACCTATTTCAAGTTTCATAAGTACCTCTTTTAGATTCATAATGTAAACATTAGGGAGTCTAAATTCAATATTGGGAAATATATTCTCAGTTTTATAGACCATTTCCCAATACTTGGAGTATTTATTAAACAATGCCTGGATTGTTACTTATTGGATATCCTGACCACTTTCTTGTATTTGTTCAATGAAAATAAATAAAAAGAAAACTGAATAAGCAGTAAGCAGGTTTTCTTTACAATAGTTAATAGCAGGGTTCCATGTTCGAAGCAATTTTTCGATGTTGAATGGAACACTCGGTCAGTATAATACCGAGACCGAATTCCGCAGTCCGTTTTCTCTTTCACGCCGATGAATCGCGAATCTCCATGTACCACACAGAAACATACTATCTCCACATTGAGCTGAATACGGCGCGTATTAATATGAACATCAAAATGATTAATTTATTCATACCGAGCCCGTAACAAACGATTTCAATCATCCGGCTCTGTCTGTCTGTTTCGAATCCTTTGGCGTACAGACACAAGAAGCTCCCGACACATCGGAAATGGGGCCCGATGCCAAAGCATAATTGAAACCGCTGAAATAGAAACGTCTAATGACGACGATGGGTTACGTATTAAAAACCCTCGCCCGGACTCGTGCAAAGTTCCATCATAAATCATTCCCTCGCCCGTATAGAAACATTCCCTCATCAAACGGGCGAGATCGGCGCCGAAGTCCTGCAAAGTTATTTTTAGGTCCGTTTTCACCGAAAGATACACGTTTCGCTCTCGTGTAATTACGTGTAATTTAATTAGAACGATAAACGGCGCAGCTCTTTCATTGCGTTTGACGATATTTCATCGGTTTTTTTCGAAAATAAATAAAGATTGTTTACGTTGATACATCTGGATGATCCAGTGAACTTCATATCACATACATCTTTCTTCCAAAATGTCTCCAACAATTACATTTTTTAAACGTATCGTGCTACTTAGCAATCTATTTCCTCGAACCAAAAATCGAAAATGTTGTCATATTTTTGTGGGTAATTGTATCTTAAACTGAAGTTGCCCACTTACTAATATCATCCTCGTCATCTATTTGCGAATCTTGATGATAGATCTGATTCAATAGGCAAATAGTTAATACGTTGGTCTAGTCTGGCTTAATTGTTCTTGCGCGCTGTATGAATTTATATCTTCCTTCATTGTGCGCAGGTTCTATTCAAAGTACACATATTTATTGTTAATGTAGGGTGAAATAATGAACATATTTCTCATTGTTTTGACTTGAAACATTTCTAGCTGTCTGATATACATCCATATAGGTTTTAGTATAGATTTATAGATGACCGTTTTGGATGGAGCCCAACTGTTTTGGTTCGCCAAGTGAGGCATCAATTTTGGTTGATTTTTTGATGCATATTCAAGTATTTATTGTCATCTCATTATGAAATTTGTGCATTGCTTTGTTGGTAATTTAATGTTTTGTATATAACACCTAATTATATTATTATTTTTGTGTTGTTTTGGCTCGGCCTCGACAAAGTGATCAGTTGGTAGTAGTTAAAATATTACTATAAATAGATGGGAAGTCTTATATGCTATAGTTGGCAAAAAAAGCAAACTTAATGACTTTTGCACTGAATAAATTCCGATTTTCTGTCATATTAGCTCACAATAACACTATATCCAAATATCTTAATATTTTAGACAAAAAATATATGAAAACTTTGTACGTGCCTTTGAAATTTAAGGTTTTCCTTCGATTTCCCCCTTCCCCCAAGACATCCTACTTTGGTTCCAATATGACCACCTCGGTAGTATACTCTTTCGAATAAAATGAGAATTTCGAAAATCCGCTCACAATTAACGTAGGAATCGCCGAACATATATTAATATATATATATATATATATATATATATATATATATATATATATATAAATATATAAATATATATATATACATACATATATATATATATATATATATATATATATATATATATAAATATACATATATACATACATATATATATACATACATATATATATATATATATATATATATATATATATATATATATATATATATATATTTATATATATTTCATCGGATTTCTTTGAAAATAAACAAAAATAGTTTACGTTGATACATCTGGATGATCCAGTTAACTTCATATCACCTACATCTTTCTTCCAAAATTTCTCCAACAATTACATTTTTTAAATGTATCGTGCTACTCAGCAATCTATTTCCTCGAAACAATAATGGAATATGTTGTCATATTTTTATGGGTAATTATATCTTTAACTGAAGTTGCACACTTACTAATGTCATCCTCGTCATCTATTTGCGAATCTTGATGATAGATCTGATTCAATAGGTAAATAGTTAATACGTTGGTCTAGTCTGGCTTAATTGTTCTTGCTGTATGAATTTATATCTTCCTTCATTGTGTGCAGGTTCTATTCGAAGTATACATATATATTGTTTATGTACGGTGAAATAATGAACATATTTCTCATTGTTTTAATTTGAAACATTTCTAGCTGTCTGACATACATCCATACAGGTTTTAGTATAGCTTTATAGATGGCCGTTTTGGATGGAGTCTAACCGTTTTGGTTCGCCCAGTGAGGCATCAATTTTGGTTGATTTTTTGAGGCATATTTAAGTATTTATTGTTATCTCATTGTGAAATCTTGCTTTGCAAAAGCATTGCTTTGTTGGTAATTTAATATTTTGTATATAACATCTAATTATTTTTGTGTTGTTTTGGCTTGGCCTCGACAAAGTGATCAGTTGGTATTAATTAAAATATTACTGTAAATAGATAGGAATTCTTATATGCTATAGTTGGCAAAAAAAGCAAACTTAATGACTTTTGCACTGAACAAATTCCGATTTTCCGTCATATTTGCCCACAATAACATTATATCCAAATATTTTATTATTTTAGACAAAAAATATGTGAGAATATATATACAAAGTCGGTTAAAAATATCGATATCGATATATCGATTTTTTGGATCAATTTATCATTTTATTTTCTTAAAAATGTCGATATATTTTATGATTCTTAATTTTGAAAAAGATATCGTTATATCGAACGATAACTTTTCGGTAGCTCTGGTAGGTGCAGTGATTAGTTGTCAGATTTGGCCGAAATTACTTTTCCCAAAACCATTATTATTTCATCAACCTCGGTTTTGATGTGTGCTGCTTGCTTTGCATCAATAATCCCTTATTACTGTATCCATGTAATTTTTATCATACTATGTACTGATATTTTGTTTCTTTTTCAGGTAAATGAAGCCAAATTCGTAGTACAGGTTTAGCTGTTTCCTCTAGCTAAGGTATGCCCTATAAATACTGAATTTTCCCTGCACTATATTATCAATATGTCTGAAGTGATTTAAGCGAAACAAAATATATATTCATACTAATATTGATTTATTTTTTTAATGCCTTACTATACCATAGAGTTCATTAAATTAATTAGTTAAATGAAAGGGTTTCAAAAATAGATACCTAGTTATATTATATTTAGTTAAAGCATTATAAGTGACTGAAAAATTAATTCATTTTCTAAACACCAATATCACTATTACGAGAATTTTGAAACGTATAGCATATAATGACATATATTGAAGTTAATTTACACAGAAAAGAACAAAAATACGAAAAATTAATTGAATTACGCTTTCTTACTTTTCTATTAAAAACTAACATTTATATAATAGTGGTATGTTCATCATACAGCTAATGCTGCTAAATATATGCATATATGCTACATAAGTTGATACATTTTGGAGTGTTTTTGTGAAAATGATTATGATGATTGCGCGGCAATATGACAGTATTAGAAACAAGTGAAAATGGAAACAATATCTAGTGGATATGTATATTGTAATATGTATTTTTACTTTTTTACTTGCTTCTTTGTCGTGTTTGGCATTTCTTTAAATACTTCACATCCGAATAGGCCTCTTATGGGGATCAACGATTCTAAAATATGGAAAATGAAAATAATATTATACTGCCCACTGACAATATACGAGAAAGCATTATCGACTATCGGTAACTTTCAATTACTCTTTTCTTTTGACATAGTTAAAGATGAAGAGTAATAATAATGCTTATATTTATTTTTTTCTGTCTTCTATTGATTGGTAACGAGCATTCTGAAATGTTAATTTAAGTTTTGGGGATAGAAATAAGTAAATCGGGTATATATCTGTGAGTTTTTGGATAGATATATTTTCACAATGACCGTCTTGTGAAGTGAAATGCGAAAACCTATTCTTTATTTGTTAGACTTGATGAATGATGAATTTCAGGTACTCTTTTCTCTACTTTAGACTATCTTTTCATTGTGGACGTTGATTATTGCTCAAAAGTGGCTAAATATTTCACCATATCTCGATCGTCGTTTAACGAACCGTATCATTAATATTGGCGTGTTTTCATTAAAATTTGAAGACTATTAAATTTTTCTCATCCATACTAAATTTCATTTCTAAAATAATCAAAACAAACTTCGGTATTTTTACCCAATTTAAAAATTGTAAAACATACATGGGATCAAATGAAAAAAACCGAACACTGGAGAACAAATTAAACGATAGATGTTTTGGCGTCTATGTAGAGAACAGATAAGCCAAACTCGCTATATAAATGATTTTTGTCAGTTAGTTTAAGACACTTTTTTTATTAATTAATTATTATATTATTACTACTCGTTTCCGACTAATCAACAATTTGTCTTTATGATAACTTAAATTTAGATATATAACTAGGAGGATCCATCGGCATTATCTCAGTCTCTGATGAAATAATGTTTATACATGTCATTGTTCTATTTTTTATTATATGTACCTTACTAAACAACACTACACAAGATCAATTAAATATTCTCATAAGAATGGAGTTTTTCCTCATGCTACCTTGCAATTCTTTTGATTTCTTGTCTGATTGTGGGTATCACGATTTCGATGTAGGTGATCAGTCCTATAGTATTTGGGTGCGCCCATAATGCTTTTCAGGACTTTGTTTTGATATATTTGTATTTTTTTTAAGTTACTCTTTGCAGAACATCCCCATAATTGAACTCCGTGTGTCCATATAGGTTTCAGTATTTGCTTATATAATAGCAATTTATTATGTACTGATAATTGTGATTTTCTTCCAATTAGCCAGTACATTTTCATATATTTCAATTACAGTGCTTTCTTTATAATTCGATTCTTCTTTATAAGTTCCTTCTAGCGAAGTTTCGCAACAAGATTCATTCCGAGATATTTCACGTACTTTTTAAATGATCAATTTCTGGTAAAATAATTGAACGGAATGTGCATCTAAAAAGAAAAAGATTGTCATCTGAGTGCACACTAGTCGTTGAAAGTCACCAAAAGCAAATATATATACAAAAAATACACAAAAAGTAACAGTCTTGAGAGTTGACGTATTTTGATGAATAGAGGTAACTCAAAAGCATTTTTGTTAGTTTATAGTTTATTAGCTAACTTGAAAACTTGTTAGGAATGTTTAGGCTCCTCCATAAAAACTTAAGTAGAAAGAAATTAGGAAACATGAAATTCCCAGATTAATAGAGAAGGATTTATTTATTATTGAAATTTTAATTTACATATATGTCATGTAATTTAATTTAGTTTACATATCGTATATAGTATAAATCAAATGAAGTAAATTCGGTTCTGTATTATGAAAATCACTTGTTGATTGTAGTCCATTCGAGTACAGAACGTTTCGCAAAGACGATTAGCCTGCATGAAAATAATCCGCAGCCAGATAAAAAAAACGAGCATTATTACATAGCAAATGGGCCGAGATGTCGTTAAAAAAAGCACCAGCTTAAAACAATGACCCCCGAAGCCTTTTCATACACAATAGCCCTCGAAATCGTAGTGCACACAAAAGGGCAAACAATCAGAACGAAATTTAATACACAACATAAAATTTTCCCTTATTCACGGTTTCTCGCGTCATCAAACGCCCTCCTATAGCCACCTATTATAAAGGCACCACCACCACCACCGTCAACGCCGCCTCCCTACGTCCTCCATCCCCCCATTCCTCCACCGACCCCTTTTTTCCAGCGTTATTGTTTGCCGGGCTCCTTTTCGAGGAGGAGAAAATTTGTCCCAAGAAAACCCCATCCTTGCCCCCTCTCCCCGTTTCATTCCCCTCTGTCGCCGTCCCAATCAAAAGAGGGTAAGGTAAAGTTGCTGGCCTGAATTTAAGGGTCATAAATATGGAAGCAGTTTACGTTCCGGGGTGGGATAGCGGGCGGTGGCTCTGGTGAAAAGGGACGACAATCAGGCCGAAGCCGGAGCCTATTCGAAACTTTTGACTGATGTCATGTACGAGTACTGTTTGAGATAATTAACATTACGAATATTTTTAGTGTGGTGGTAAATGTCGGGATGTTTTTGCATAGCCGTGCAAAATTTGATAGTTGAATCAGAAATAAAGCTTCAAAAAGTGCCTGATTACGAGGCGTTGCTAACAGCATTATTAATATTTGTAATTTAAATATTTTCCCTCACTTATTCCTTCGTTCTCGCGAACGTTACCTAAAAACTTTCATTATATTACGGGCTTGGATGTATTTCGATAAGCGAAATCTTTTGGAGAATATAGTAAATATTAATATAAACAAATTACTGTGATGTAATTTCATTTATCTAGCGTTGGGAACTATCGACTGAAATTGACTATCGACTGTTTTAGTCGCTACTTTTTGTTCGATTGATTTTACTACTTTTTACTAATGACTGTTTCGGGCGACAGCTTTTAGTCGCTATTTTCACTCCGACTGATTTTGTTACTATTTACTATCTACCATTTATTTGTGTACTTTTAGTTACAGTTTTTGGACCTACTAGTTTCATTCAACTGATTTTTGGCGTTCTGGCTCAGTCGTCCTAGCCGCGACCTTCACAAAAATATACCAAATTTATGCTTACATAGATTTATATGTAATATATATAGTTTTATGATTTTTTTGGTAGTTTCCTTGTAAATAACACAACATTGTATATTAATATAGCAGCATTTTGGAACGTTATTTTTCAAGATTGTTAATATAATAGGGTAAAAAGTTTAAAATTGTGAATGATAAATAGTAAAATACTTATGACTGGTAATAATAGGGTAATATTTCGATTACTTACTCGATTTTTGTTAAAAAATATTTCCGTTCAATAATACATAAAGCATTTACTTTGTTTAAAAAGCTGTAGAGTTATTGTGCGATCATTTTTAATTATGTCATGGATTAGTATATGCATGATTTTTATGATTAGGTGTATGTTTAATTTTTTTTTAGTATTTATGGTTATTGTACATCTTTACTTTTTAGGTTTTGTTTAATTTCTATTGTATTGTCTGTATTTATTATAGTATATTATTTAAAATTTACAATTAACATAATAAAATACAATAAAACATTATTAGGTTAATTATACCGTTCTTGATGCACTTGTTAGGATCTTCCCCACCATATGGTTAATTGTCGGTAACAATAACTGATGGTTCCTCCAAGTTTTATAAAAGCTGATTTTCAAATGACTAGTTATGGTTCCTTTCTCTACGGTAGTCATTCTTCGACTTGTTATGTTATGTTATGACTAACAACACCTAATCATAGTCATATCAAAATTTATCTTTTCCATCAATTTTTGTTAGCATAATTTAACCATCGTGGGGTACTTTAGCAGCATTTACATCACCGAAGCAATTGGCCGTTTAGTATAAGAATGAGACAAAATTCTATTGAAAGCTATTCTGATACTTGCATGTATTTTAATAGCAATTGTTGACCAATATAATTAAATTCTGTAACACTAATATAAAGTGAGATGTCAATTCTCTCAAATCCTAAAAAACCGGGAGAATTTTATTTAGGTATAATTTTATTTATGGAATATACATATTATACAATTAAATAATAAATATAGAGCTCGATGCCGTATATAATCTGTCCATATCCATACTAACTTAAAATTGCTTGCAAATTTAATTCATTATATAACTATGCGTTTGATATGGGCTAATATTAATTTAATTTGAAATTCTTGGGGGCGATATATTGTTCATTTAGACTAGCTGTCCTTGTCAAATAAACGCTTTGCATTGTTCTGGTGTAGTGGGTGAAATATTTAATTGAAATTTACATGTATGATGCTCGCTTTTGTCATATTTCAAGAGTTCTGATATTTTGATCATTGACAGCCAATACGAATTTAGTTTAAAATCGCAAAATGTGGTTGTTCTCATATTTTCAAGTATCGGGTTTACTTGTTTCATTTCTTCGGTCTATAAATTATTATAGCTTTTTTATTTTAATATATGGGTGTAGAAATCGAAAGTAATAGAATGGGATAAATGACCGTCAAAATTAAAAAACTATGAATTTGTAATTCGCTATAAAATGTGAATAATTAGTTACGTGTTAAAAACAAAGGTAAAATGGAAGTATACAAAACAATTTACACATCAACTGTAACGAAAAAAATAAAGATACATTCAGCATAAACAAAAACACCTCAGAAGAGGGATCTAAAAAGATGTATAGGATAAGTAAAGAAATAGAAAAGACCTCAATATTGAATTAGTGGAAGAATATATTAGAAGCAAACATCTAAATTAGTGGGGACATTTACAGTATATGAAGGAAGCTAGTAATCTGAGCAAAGGGAGAACAAAAATGGAAAGAAATTATATGTAAAACAAGAGAAATTAGACAATAAACATGAAACATTTGGTGGTATTTCACATGAAGGTATTTTTCGATATTGTGGTATTTAAATTTACTCAAAATTCTGTTGATACAATAAAAAAACACACAATTGGTAGTGGAAACTATATTTCCGCATTATCATGGAAATGTTTTTAGATAATAGAGCCGTCTTTTACATTTTCATTGTTTTTCCCGAAAACTTCACCCTTAATCCACTATATCACAAAGCAATTGCCGGGGAAACTCGAGGTATCAACCGAAAATAATTGAACTTTCCGACTTTTATCAACACAGCATAAAGTGTTATTTACCGATCTGTTCCTTCAGGCTTCCACCTACCGCAAAAACATTCCACACGAAAGGAAAAACAAAGAAATGTCTTAGACAAGCATCCAGCAAACGATATTGTTTTCCGTCGGTATTTTTTCTACCTCGGGTGCCGTTGTTATCTTTAGATGTTCACCAAAGGCAAACTCTATTTATCATCGAGTCGCTTGTTTTTATATCGATAGGTTTCCGATGGTAACGTATCACGTGTTCCAACATTCTGTTAAATTAGTTTTGCAAAGTATATCGGAAAAATATATCAGGTTATCGTGTATACATCTTACTATCGAATTAGGATCTTTTTTGCGTTGATATCGGAAAGCGTTTCCTCTCTTTTTTATTATATTTATTCCGAGTCCTCATAAATCTAAAGACATTCATATGTTGAGTGCTCGATTTTTATAATGATACGTTCTTTGTGATGTCTCTCTACATATTCGATGGATATTATTTATCTATGCATGTCTATCTAGCATGTGTTATAAGTAGCGTTGGGAATTTTCGATTAAAATTGACTACCGATTACTTTATACTATCGACTGTTTCAGTGGCTATTTTAGGTTCGACTGATTTTACTACTTTTTACTAGTGACTGTTTTAGTTGGCTACTTTCAGTGGCTATTTTGAGTCCGACCGATTTTATTACTATTTACTATCGACTGTTTCAGTCGTGTACTTTTACTTAAAAAATATTAACTGTATAGAGGTGATAAACTATATTCAATATTTATACTAAATATTTCCAATAAATAAATTTTCTGATAGGAAAATTATTTAATATTCAACCATTTATTTTCTTGGCTATTAATAAATACAACAAAATAATGATGGTCGCGACACTTTTTGGGTAAGATTTATTTTAGCAGCAGGAATAGAAAACTTGTTCACAATCTATTTTTTAGTAGAGTGGTGGTTGGTTTGAGAATATATTGAAGGAAAACTTCTGCTACCTGCAATTAGATGTAGTCAATAAAAGATAATCCTTTTAGATCCTTAATTTGAAAAATCAGTATTTGTTATTATTATATTCTGAGGTGATATAAGAAATCATTAAAACATACAAATACTGTACTACAAGTCGAAGAAGACACAAATACTAGTTAGTATGAAAGAAAAAAGTACATCAGATGATACAACGACTTTAAAATTACTTAAACATTTTAAATATTGACAGTATTTGGAAATGCCACTTATTGGGCGTTTAGAAAACCCATTAGATTTTCGGCAATCTTATAAAATTATATTACTAGAATTATATCAGTTACATTTAAAATAATCTGCTATACCCCCAACATCTATTTTATTATTAGGGGTTATTTTTCCATTCCTTTTTACAGATCCACAGAATATTCAAATATAAAACCAATTCTACTTCTTTTAAAATGAAATTATTCATTGCACCGTAATATTATTCGGTAATTATTTGTTTCCTTTTCTTTTGTAAAGTTAGTACGTGAAGGAGTATATACATCTCCGTCTCGCTTATACTACTGTTGGAAAATATAATCACTTCTAAAATAAACTGCTTCAAGGAAATATATCCGTCCTTTGCTCTCTCACAATTTATACAGGAAAGAATTCGTACATCTTCGTCTGACATCACGAATGGAAACAAAAATTTAACCGTGCATTTGACTATTTCTGACGCTACTTTTTTGAGTATCTACTGTTTCGACTATTTTCAGTCGACAGTTCTCAACGCCACTGATAAGTTTTTTTTTAATTTTAATTTGAGCTTTCAATATGAAAACGGTTTCATATTTATAATGTGATTGGGTGCATTTTGCAGACAACTATTATATTTTTTGATTTTAATATTTTCTTACATAACAAATGGTTTTACAGTTTCCAGTTTCCAATACATATTATATTAGTATACAGTCACTAAAATAGAATTCGCAAATTGCATTTTCGGTATTAATTCAACAATTTTAAAGTAGTATTTGTGGCGTTATTGACAAGGAACTAAGAAATGAAGAAGACAATAAATTGTCAGGCTTCTTTCAATCATTTTCAATGAACAACAGGCAATTTAGTACTTGAGGAATCAATTGTTTGTGGATATATACAGGGGATGGACCAGATAATATGGACACCTGACATCATTTGCTCTTAGAGCAGCTGCAATTCTTCGTCGAATAATTTCGATGTGTCTGAATAGTTTCTATGTTAAAGTTTGCCCGTTCTTTTAATACATCATAAGAGTTTTTGCGTTTTTTCAACGATGTTGGAAAAGGTGGAAATATGCTCTTCATTATCAGTCCTAAAATTTCCAATAACGGTTCAATTATGTTGAGGTTTGGCAATTGTACTGGTTAAAGAAGATGTTCGAGACTGACCTTGAATGATCCTTTTTGACTATGCAAATGGGCGCATTATTATCTTGAAATATGGCTGTGCTTAGCGGTAAAATGCTGGTCTTCATCACAACTTCATTATTGAGGATGTCAAAATATTTGAAGTAATCCAGTCAGTGATGTGAGTGGAGAACTAATTGCATGATAATGCCACTCAAATCAAAACAGGGCTTCCCCCATGTTGATGATATTATTTAGGTAGCCCAGATCATCGTACGCTTGAATTGGTACTGCTATGTTACTAAAAAGATGAGAAGAATTTGTGGGAAATTATGGAAAATTGGTTGATATGTACACATTAAACAAACTTCTCTCAATAAGTACCTTTTTCACGTGAAATTTTGATCAGAACGCTTGAAAATAATTAGAAAATAATGGGTCATTATATAATGAGCAATTTCGCTATTCTTCATGTTATTCAAAGCGAATTTCTTCATACATTTCTTCTTCGATTTAAAGGCGAAAAACTGAAGAAAGTAGTTTTCGAGAAACTTTTATAGCTAGTACAAATTTTTTTAAAATATTTTAGTCTCCTTTTCACCTAAGATGATTTGTCTGGGCTGAACCTACTGTTTTAACGAGGGCTCCGAATCACGGTCCTCGGCATTAAGTCGACCGGCTGGCGAGACCAAGTTTAGAAGTCATCCCAGAAGGCATCCGGTCTTACCCAGCCTGGTTACTGGCGTGCGTAACTGGTATAATTTTCCTTGTCGGGTTTGACACCCTTGCCTAAGACAATCACAAATATTAAACAATCATAAACATGAATTTACGACCATGAATCAACAGGTTTCGAACCCGCGACTATCACAACAGTACACCGGACCGGTGGACCGTCCTGTCGCCCTTATTACTGCGCCAACCAATCCGGCATAAGCACTTTTATATTAATTTAAATTTAAATGTTATTGTCCTATATTATCCGTATACATATTTGCTCCAAAAACATTCTTAAAACATGCTTCTTATGTGCTATTATTATCTAATTATTGTCATTATATTACAGTTCAAATTATATTGTATTCAAATAGACATAAGAGTTTAATAATGTTAATATATTAATGAGTAATATTATTAATTATATCATAACATTACATAGCTTTCTAAAAATAAATTCTTTTATGTTTTATAAACTTTTGACCGATTGATTTCCCATTTTAATTTATTTAATGAATACACTTGGCAGTTTATATAAAAGACTCTGTTTACATCTTAAGGAATTCGAGAAAATCATTACATTTCATTATGCCTTTAAAATTAATAACCTTGAGTTTCGTGTTATATTTGGAATTAAATTTTTTTGTCAATGTTAATATAACATTCAAAATTATATTACAAAAAATATATATTCGATAATATTATTTCCCAAAAGCAAAAGACCAGCTACCATTTTGATTGCGCGCCATCTTGGTTATGTGACGACTGACTAGTTCAAGCTTCGCTTTAACCATTGTGTTGTGCAGATGTCCAAATTTTATGATGGATAAATATACGAGCAGAAATAAACGTTCCATTATTGCAACTCAGCGGAAATTGCGTCAATAGTAACGGGACTTTTGCCCCACCTTATATATAAAAATATGTCTGCGAAATAAGAAATTAATCCTAGAGTGGGGACAAATGAGTTTCCGCGTTATGATCTATCGGAGATTTTTGTTGGGAAAGGCTAGCTTTCTATTCCTGTATCAGTGGAGTGTCAAGCCTTGTAAAAATCAATAAAAATAACAAGAAGCATCTGGTGGAAAGTTTTAATTGAGATCTGTTATTTCAAAATATATAACGTATATGAACTTTAGAAGTGGAATTTATTGCTAGACCATTACTTAAATTGTATCTCTAGTCATTATTTTAGTAATATTTTTGATATAATTATATAACCGTTAATAATAATCAATATATTTTTTACAAAAACATTATACCAGAGTTATATCATATGTTAACTAAAAACGTCACGAGAATATAATTTATATCACAACAAAAGAAAAATAAAATGCCAAAATATTTTTAATTAATACATTATCATATAGAGGGACAATAAGAAAAAACTTTCTGTTAAACTAGCCGATGGTCCCGTTTCATATAACCAACGACCAGAATAAAGCCAGTATTTTTCACGGTAACTGGACCGCAAAAGATTGAGAAAAATGAGAAATTCCGACCACAAAAGCCATCAGAGAGAGATAGAAAAAAACACACACATATAGACGCAAGGGGAATTAATTTAGGCAATGATACATCACTGTCAGATATAAAATCCGTAATGTATCATAACGAAATGCGTATAAAGTGATGGAAAAGCATACTAATAAATTCATAAGTGGTTCAAGATTTCTGGACTAAAAGGAGGCAAAAAAAACAGGACGTTGTCAACGATATATTAAACATTTTACCAAACTAATAGAATTTTTAATACTAAATAATATTTCAGTAATACAAGTAAAAAATACAATATAAATATTTTTACTTTTTTAACGTGTAATATTATCCAGCTCTAAATTACAAAAAAAAAACTAAATTCTCATTAAATTATTCCAGGTTTCATCAACTTTTTTACACTAATATTACACTACGTCAACTTAAAAGGCCAGACTGCCTCAATATTGATGACATGGTGAAGAAGTCTGTGTTCGTGTTCTTAATAGTCTGCTTAATGGTGACCATCTCCAAATCTCCGGGAGGATCACCATTTTTGTAGTAGTACATAACATTAGCACCATTCGTTAATAATTTGTTATTGTTATACCAGGCTGACTTCATCTTAATCATGCTATTACTTTATAACGCAGAATTGCTAAAATTCGAAAGACAAATATAAATAATAGCAGATAATCTGGAGCTGGTTTCAATATCAAAATTAGTTGAAGAAAGCGCCTAATCCTAAGAGAAAAATCACTTTTTGTAGAAAAATAAGGGCCAATATAACACCATGTACAAAGTTATAGACAGGATCTGTTAAAATGTATAAGAGGATAGAGGTTGAACTAAAAAATAAAAAGTTTATTGTCTGTCTTCCTCTTGAAAATTACTCAGCAGTGCGTTTTTTTGAGATATTAATTTTGTTTAATTTATTATTGATTATTGTAGAAATATGAATATTACATATCTCCAATAATGTCTTCAGAATTAAACGAGAAGAAGAAATATCTGAACTTAAAGATATACAAGTAGAAGTGCATCGAAACAGCGTCCTGGGACCTATCCTCTTTATACAAGTGAGTTATGAGTTATCTGCTTTATACTAGTCAGACATATCAAAACCGTTACCAGTGGACGAAAACTAAGAAGCATCAATCTAGCAAGAGACTACAGATAGCTAGTGATAATCTAACAGAAAATTAAATGGGGTAAAATATGTTACTACTTATTTTAGCAACAAGAAAATAAATAACCCCCAGTCTTGAAACTGAATGGTGTTATAGTATCATAGTGTATATAGTGCTAAATATATAGGCATGATTTGGATATTAAATTAAAATAAAAGGAAGATGTCAAAAAGAAATTAGCCTAACTGCAAATTAAGAAAATCGAAAATTCCAATTCACAATAAGACACTAATCTACAACTGGATGTTCAAACCAATATTGCTACTATCTTATTGCAATATGATCTAGAGTTGTGGAGCTGTACTAGGGATAGCTATGTAAAGAAAATACAAGTATTTCAGAACAAGGCATTGTGTAATGCAGTCACTGCACCTTGGTATCTATATAATGAAAATTTGCATCGTGACCTTGCAGTCAAAGAAAGATTATTTATTATAGAAATCTGGCAAATTAACACCACTATAGACAATTGGGCATAACACCAATGTATCTTGAGCCGTTTTTAATTTGCACTGAGTTATATTGTTTTAGCTTCAATGAAAATATTCAAATAAATAATATTAAAGGTAGATATAGATAATTAAAAAAATACATAGAATATTTTTATGAATAATTTAACATAACACGTTAAACCATACTTCTGATGCTTCTGATGGAGGTCTATAGCTCTGAGTTCTATATCGCTAAGATTATCCGACTTCTGGTTTAAACGGACTTTCTGCTCCTTCCTCTAGATCCATGCGACATAATAAAATTCTTATTCTCTATGTATAGAAGGTAGATTGAAATAGTTTTAAAACATAAACAAACACAAACACAACAATTGTAATTTTATTCAAAATTACTTTCATTTGTTGACATAAAATAGGACAAAATATTTAAGTTAAATTAAGCGTTGTACATAATTAATTTAAAGTTAACGAAATATCAGTATATAGCATCATTCACTAAAGAATTAAAATAAATTTCCAACGCCATTAAGTAACAATTAGGTGATATAACATAATGGCAGTAGCAACATAACAAATAGTTTAACAATTTTTACTTACAGTATTCTGTGGCACATGTATACTTACCTCTCAGTCTTTTTGTGGTTTTTTGTTCCCTTCCTATATAAATCAAATGGAAGGCAGATCTTTGTTTCACAGGAATCTGTCTCTTTGAAGAATAGATAATATTTATTAGAAGATAATTAGAAGTTTCATCTTGGTCACGAAATTATTTTCCACATTCGTGTGCATTTATATAAACTGCAAAACATATAAATGGCGCTAGTTTTATTACATTTACCTCTTTTTCAGTTAAATCTAGATTTCAAAAGAAGGCTGTAAAGTTTTATGATATTCTACTCATAAGTTTGTTAGTTATTTGGCTAAGAGTTTTTTTTTATAACATCTTTATTAGATACGGTTAGTACAATCTTAATTATTATTATTATTACAATTAATTTATTACTACTTTTCCTATGTGCTTGGACTAATTAACAAGCAAGACGAGTGCGAGAAAATACATCAATATGTATTCCTCAATTATAAAATTATAATTATTTATTAATTATTAACTTATAGCTATAGTTTACACTAATAATACACACTAAATGTTCACACAAGTTCGTATGGTTTTGTTCGTTTCCATCTCCTGACATCCTGTGCGCTGTCCAGTAGTTGTATTGCTTCCACGTTAGAAAGATTTAGTAATCTTCTTTCGTGTTTCAAGACGAAATCCTGCACAACTTCGCAAATCCATTTGATTTCCAGGTCATCGTGCAGTTCTTCATTGGTTACATAGCGGTAGGCATTGGTAATCAATCGAAGAATCTTGTTTTGACAGCGCTGTATGACTAACTCATTTAAATTTTTAGTGCAACCCCATATTTGCACCCCATAGGTCCAAATTGGCTTTATAATTGTATTATAGATCAACCTCTTTGAATTTGGCTAAGAGTGACATTACTTTTGTTATTTTCAAAACAGTGGATCAAAGAAAATTTCATTTTTTGAATTGATCATCTTGATTAATTTTTTGAATTTCAAAAGTTGCGTGAGTTACCTAACATCGTAAAGATATCAAAATAATGTGTTCAAAAGAAAACGATCATCATCTGACAGTACAGTGGTTACAGGCCTATTTTGGGGCATAAGCAAAATCGTTCTACAAATGTGCACTGGAAACATAGTGTAGCTCTTGATGGAGATAACGTGGATGGATAAAGCTAATTTTCAACAACAAACCGGCGTTTTCTTTGCGAACCTGTTCAAACAGAACAACTTATTCAAAAGTTTGTCGTAGGAACCCTTAAGTTTGTCATTGTTTACTTTCAAAAACTATTTCTTTACTAAAAGAAGCATGTTAGTTATTCTTGTCTATTTAACTGCCTATTTAATATATCGCGAGATTATTTAGATATGTTCATTGTGCATAAATACGTTAAATGTTTTATTTCCGAATAGTTAAAGTATTTCAAACGCATGAGTAATTTAGGAAATATATCCGCGTGAAAGAAGTACGAAATACGTCCGTATTTAAATTTATAGTATATTCCGAAATAGTTTTAGTCCATTAACACTGTAAAAGGGCATGTCAAAAACAACAGGATGATGTATAACACTTTATTAACTCGGGCGAATGTAGGAAAACTTTCGGAGCATGTTGGTGCGTCATTTTTAAAGAGTTTCGCCCACAAAAGACCCCTAATATAACGCCGACAACTTCGCCATTTTATGCAAGTTTGCGGCATATCATAAATCCAACTTATTTGGCAAGAGACTAGAGCTGCTCTACGCCGTGTAATTTTATAAATTATGTACCGAACCTGTAGGAAACCGTAACATGCAGTTCTCATTCCGTTTCATCCCGATGTAATTCAATCCCTGGCCTCCCTAATTAGGTAGAAATTTGACTTATATAAGATTTTATGAGGTTTATTTGGTTCTACATTCTAATTATGAGCCGGTCTCTGAACGGATACGGAGAAAGATGAATGTCCGCGGCTTAAAATCTAGTTTAAAAGCGAAGCCAATTAGGCAAAAACTAGGATGCAAAATCCGGACTAGTTAGTTTTTAGTACCACGGTTTGAAATATATGTTTCAGTATTTATAAAAACTAGTGATCCCACTGGTCGATATTAAACCATGACTTATTAGGTTAATCATGAGCAAAGAGAATAATATTAAAAACAATGTTATGCTACTAAAACTTGTTTTGATAATAATTTCATCATAATATCGGAAATAAATTTGATAAATAATACTAATTAAAGTAATATATGTCTGTATATTAAAACAAAACATATATGCAAACTATCTCAAGAGCCAATAGTAATCAACCTTTTATAAATTGCATTTAATTAAATCTAATTTTCTTTTTTCCAATAATCAACGAAGTACGCTTTAGTTAAATTTACTACACCGATGAATATTATAACATATCATAATATCTAAGCGTTGTTATAAGTATATATGAGTTTTACTTATATTTACTTATATTTTATATTATACTAACTTATATAATACTAATAACTAACTTACTCTTAAGTCAATTAAGTATATAATCAAACTAATTGATTTATTGTCTTAAGTTATAAACACCTTAATATTTATGAAATCTTTAAACTGTTTACGAAATTACTGTTAATCTTCCATAATTTCTTATATTTATCCTGTATATTCCATCTAAACAAATTATGTGTTTGTTCCATTTTAATGTATTCTAATTCTGATTAAAGAATAATTTTCTTAAGTATTCCAAACTTGTGCTTTAAAATAGTGGCGCAAATTTCTTTCCTGTTACTATATTAATTTATTTCAAGCTCTTAAATGTTGTATGTAGCTCGTCAGATATTTGCTTTGTATATCTATCGTTAATCTACTGCATTCTATTTTGTTTTATGTCCTGCGTGAGATATAATGAATTGGGAATTAAAATTATATTAACCATTTTATAATTGTAAATAACACATGGGAGCAAAAGTCACGGGCCTAACACATAGATTGTGCTATTTTTATTGAATTTATTGCGTTTTTAGTTAAGGAATAAGTTTAGGAATTATTATGTTATTAAGACTAATACTACTTACTTATATTGCATAGCCATTTGACTGTGAGAGGGCTCTATGGAAAATTATTGCCGCTTTTGCTCATTGTTGACCAAACACATTTGAAACGTAACAAACCGGAGTTTTGCATCGATATGTGACAACGGATGACACATGGATCCATTAGTTGACTCTATAAATCAAAACGGTCGTCTCCTAGGTCGACAGCAATTGGTGAAGCTGGCTGTTACAAGTCTATCAAATCAATGACAAAACTACATGAATTGAGCTTCAAATTGCTCCCACATCCACCGTATTGACCGGATTTAGCTCCTAGCTACTACTGACTGTTGACAGACCTCAAAAAAATGTGAAACAGTCAGAAATTTCGTTCAAATGAAGATTATCGCTGAAACTGATACCTATGTGGAGAAAAAAGTTAAATCGTTCTACAAATGTGGTATTGAAATGTTAGAGCGGCGCTAAAATGATTGTGCGGCTCTTGATTGAGGTTACGTTGAAGAATAAAGCCAATATTGAACAGGAAAAACGCCTTTCTTTTGTTACATTCGGGAATTTTCAGCCTATGGGCTATTCTCTGCAACATTCATTTTAACATTTCATGGTCAAATTAACGTATACTTTCTAAGCAAAAGGACATACGATGTTTTCAATAAAACGCTTTTTACACAAACTTGCCATACCTCTAATATTTCCAACAATATAAACTCTATACGTCTAACATTTTGAACAAGGAAATTCACAGTGAAACATTAATTTCAGAGCATGCGCTTGATGATTACAATAAAACAGGAATAAAGTTAGAAATCGTGAACGATAAAGCTATAGAAATGTATAGGAATACAAAAGTATTTGAAAACATATCAAAACATAGACGTAGACATTTCAATATTGAAATTCTAATAATAAGTCTTTATAGTTAATTAATTTCTATGCTAGGAGGCAGATTTAAACGTATAATTAATAAACAAGCAATTTCCGGAAACCAATGAATGTAGTGGCCGTGGTGGCTATACCCATGCGACCTAAGTTGGCACTTCTAATTGGTAGCATTTTTAAGAACCGAATTAAAATGAAAATTAAAAATTGACTTTCTCAATGATTCTAGATAATCATGTACATCGCGCGTTAGTCTATAAAAACTCATTAAAAATCGATATTAAATTAAATATTTAATATAAGTTGTGATTGCGATGAACTAACTGCGCTCAACAGAAAACGTTCAGATTGAACGGAGGGTTCACTGAGAAATTAATAAGTATATTAAACGATGTTGTTAAAGTGTTACTGTGATACTGAAAACCAAACGAGCGAAGTTTGGTTTTTGAAATTTTGCAAATTTCTGCACAGTTTTATTAAGTTTTCTTTCGTTAAGAATCTGTGTATTAGAAACACTAGAAAACAGATCATCTCGGTCCCGTTCAACGGTTCGCTAGATTTAAACTAAATAGCCTGATAAGGAGAGCCGTGTTATGTATCACCTCCCTCCTAGAGAAACAGCCACAGGGATGTAGGTGATCGTTACTCCATCTTGACAGCTTATGGTCAGTATTAAAATAGTTTTTTAATATCGAGTGTATCTTCGTCCGACACCCTGCATTTGAAGATCTTCTAAACGACATTTTTTCTACACAATGTCACTACACGGAATGGTATTCTAAGTTTTGGTGATTCCAGATTCAATGATCTTCAGCTAAGAAACTGAAGCACCGCAATCCGCTTTTGGTGGCTGTCTACCCTTAACTGCAAGCTTCTTTAGTAGACTACCTAAATTCACAGATACTTCAGTCTGTTTTTGCTGCTTCAGCTGCGTTACTTTTACCCGAACTCCACTTAATTACAGCAAGAAATGCTTAGAAAGGTGGCCAATCCAAGGTCAACCTGCCTTCCGTTCTTGTTAATTAATTTAATTCCGGTTAACTGAATGATTTTAAACGAGAAGAACCTTAAGAACTATCTACTGAGCAGTTATATTATTAAATATATGTATCTTATTACTGTAGCGACCGCTACGACCCTTTAGGCCACCACGCGTTTACCTACAGCAAGTTCAAAGATTGACAGTACTGGTGGATTGGTACCATGCGACCCCCGGATATAAAAGAATACCACGACGACGTCTCGCTCTCTTTTATTTTCTCTACCCCTTTGTAACTGTACACTTCCACAGCTCTACTGTACTTCCTTCACCTAACCTAATATTCTCCCGCCGACCACATGTATCAATTTAAATAAAAATAAACAAGTATTTCTGCAACCAGTATTTTTAATTCTCGTGCAAATTCCTGCCACAAAATTGTAGGGATTGTTCGGACAAACAATCGTATCGATAGCCATACATTCCGACCGACCAGACGAACATTCCTACATTACTATAAATTAAAATTAATGAAAAATATCAACACTAATGAAATAATAGCTTTACGAAGCAGAAGAGAACAAGGTAATATCAAATTCCAAACTATAAAATCAAATAACATGATAAAGTTCTCGGTCAAACAAAATCGATATGAGAAAAAAAATCAGTAGCAATGTACTACTGGCATAACCCGGCCTAGTTACCCTACTCCGGAGCCAATTGTTTCGGGCGTCATTACCGTAAACACTTCGGAGCGTGTCTGTCATCGCGCCAGTTAACTCCGGCATTTTTTCCGAGCGTTGAAAAACTCCTGAAGCGCGTACCAAATTGCAAAAACAAATAATTCGTATTCAGAACGTCTGCCGCCCGAGGGCCATTACTTATTCCGCACGCGTGCTGCCGCTGCAATTAACTCACCTATTCATCTGGAAAAGGAAAGGGTTCCTCCTTTTTTTTTCTTCTTCTTTTCGCGTCTCGAGATGCCGAAAGAATGGGGAATGTGCGCGCAATGCGAACAGGTAGAGAACCGAACGTAAACATTCAATCGGCGCTAACCGCCTTTATCTGACTCGAAAATCGTTCCACTGATTGTTTCTTATCTCTGGTTTGCGTCGACTAGCATTCCTGCGACGCAATTCCGTTCGATTTTATTGACTTCGTTAGATAACATGAGGAATTATGTGATCTAATTTTAAATTAAACACGTAAATAATAATATTTACTGATATTTTATAAATGGTTAATATATAACTGTTACAATGTTGTGGAATCCTCAAAAAATATGTGTCATAAACAAATTAACAAGAAAGGCTTGACAACTTAAGCTTGCCAACATTCCCATTTAAACGTATCTCAAATGAAGTAGAAGACATCAATTGCATTACTACCGATAATATACAAAATATTAAAAAATATACTGTTAAAAAATTATACCCAAAAAGAAAAAATCTAATACCTATACAGTTTAGTTTTATGTGCCAATATCTAACAATGGATTGGTACTAAGCTATGGATAATAATAAGAAGCATAATATTTTATCACATTTACTGATATAAGTATGTGTGCCTCATGTTAAAATTGTATTTAACTTTGACAGTCCACAACAAATGAATAAGAAATATTACCGTAAATGAACCATACATTAGAATATGGATTCATTAGTATTATGGATCAAACAATGAGGAAAGACATAAAATTAATGTTCAATAAATTCTTTCAAATCTTTCGAAATACAATAAAAAAATTTCTGGTTAATACCACACCTGATTTTTTTGATACAATGTCGCATGTCCTGTTTGTTTAGCCCAATTAATCTATTTATATTACCCAGGAATACGTTACAGTATATGTTTCCTTTGTATAGCTTTTGCGCTAACACATGATGAAAGTATATAGAAAAAGATTTTGTTTATCACTCTAAATGTTGTTCCTATCCTATAAGTTATGATAATGTCTTTAAAATTTCTTTTTGCGAAAAATAATTTCATTTCTCATATTTTCGACTGCATAATCCTTATACAAATACATCACATACATCAAAAATCAATACACATCAACTTACATCAACAATAAATTTCAGTGTATGCAAATTTTTAGTTATTGGCGGTATCTTAAACGTGTCAGAAAATAGTCTACGCTGAAATAAACGTCTGAAAATTAACGAGCAGTTGCAGCCTAACATCTAACGTGAAAGAAAATACAGTATAAATCTTTCATAAATTAAGAACGGATTCTTTTTTCACCTATTAACAAGAGATAGGAAATGCATGAAATTATATTAATAATTAAAGAGTTTGGCAATGTTTCAAAAATTTTTTTTAATATCAGGACTTTACATTATTTTTAAGGGATTTATAAAATGTCAATTGAAAAGTCCCCGGCTTACCATGGCAAAATAATATACAAAATATTAAAAAATATACTGTTAAAAAATTATACCCAAACAGAAAAAATCTAATACCTATACAGTTTAGTTTTATGCACCAATATCTAACAATGGTTTGGTAGTTAGAATTACTGACATTATATAAAAAGCTTTCGAAGAGAATAAAGTTTGTTCAGCACTGTTCTTGGATGTATCAAAAGCATTCGCTAAAATCTAGTATAAGTGACTCATATATAAACTTCATAGGATGTTACCGAAGCAGTACGTGAACGAGTACGAGTTTTTCACTCCTAAAGCCAGTTTATTTAGAGTTAAAGAAGAAAGATACAAAAACCAATGTCACGCAATACAATGTTTTAAGTACGGTTTTTTATTTTCTCTACACATTGACATACAACAAATAGAAACTATTACTATTGTTACATTTGATAATGACATGAACCTACAACCACATTGTTCATATACCAATAAATATGAATAACACTATTACCCATACAGTAATAATGCTAAGTACCATGAATCTAGATACAAAATTTTGTTGGAAAGAACATGTCAAAAAGAAGAGAAAAGAAGGAAAACTAGAATAAATATGCTATAAAAATATATTGGTTATTTGGAAGAAAAACTAAATAAAACTGTGATTTATTTATACTATTCTTGAAAGCCATTAAACGACTCACTATGCCTGAACATTTCTATAACAAACAATCTGAAAGAATGAACAAGATAATTCTGATTGCAGTTTCATTTAAATTTTCCTTACTCTCTAGTACTTCATTCGTTCTACTTTTGTAGCTGTTGCTTTCTCTTATTATATTTACCATTCTTTTTGCCATATCTATCTTGGTATTTAGTATTATAGCGATCGCTATGAACATTTTAGGCTACCACGCATTCACCTACAGCAAGTTCAAAGGTTGGCAACGCTGGTGGATTGGTAGCATGCGGTTCCCGGATATAAAAGCCCACGACCACGTCGTCTCGCTATCTTCTTCCACAAGAAGCGTTTTGCACCGAGCATTCCGCGTCTTAAAATCGAGAACGCCGAAATCCCATGGTCAGAAGAAGCCACCTATCTCGGTCTTGTCTTCGATAGCAAATTTAGGTGGAATTCCCCCATTCAAAAGTCCCTCCATAAAGGTCAAGGTATTGTTAATTTGCTGTTCCCGCTTATCAACAGAGCCAGCAGGCTTCCTGTATCTATAAAATCTCTCCTGTACAAGATGCTGGTTCGATCAGTCGTTCTATACGGCTCCAGTGTCTATCTAAAATACGTCTCCCCTAGCCAGGTGGAACGTCTCCAAGTGTTTCAAAACAAAATTTTCAGGAGAATTATCAATGCCCCATGGTTCGTCAGGAACAATCAAATTCATAGAGAAACAGACGTCCCCCAAGTTCACGATTTTATATCCGAGGTTTATTCGAGATATTTCTCCACTCTTCGTCTCTCGGACAATAGATGTATTACCGAGCTGGCCGATATTTCAGGCCAATAACTCATTCGGCTCTTCGTAGCCTTATTCTATCACAGCCGACACTACCCCGTCGTGCTCTAACTCCTAATTGTCTCGACCTTCTCCGGCGAGCGATTAACTCATGTACCGCAAGCTGCGTGGTGTGATAACGACGCCACGTCCTTGCCTGGCCGTTGTACCTCTTAACGGTGTTACCGGTTACGGGCACCCTCCTTACTAACAGTAAGAAGTATCAGTTAGGGTCATTGGATCAGCTGATAGGGTGGGGTTTAGTGGGTAGCCCCGAGGCAGCCTCCACATAACCAGTCCAACTCGCTTATTCTTGCGGGTCTTCCCGACCAGGTATCCGTAACAGGATTCCCCTACCCGATTCCAGACCAAAAAAAAAAAGTCTCGCTATCTTCTTTTTTCTCTACCCCCTTTTAACAGTACCAAAGCGCTACCTTTAGCTAACATAATTTCCTGTACATTTTCGCGTCGACCACATGTATCATTTAATATTGCAATAAACAAGTTTTTATTCAACCAGTGTTTCTAGTTCCCGTGCGTATTCCTTCCACAAAAGAGTAGTGAGTGTTTGGACAAACAATCGCATCGACAGCCACACATTCCGACCGACCAGACGAACATTCCTACAGTATATATTCCAATTGTTTTATAATTTCCGTGATTTATAGCTTATTGATTCTGTGTTTTCCACATATTGTTCTCCAAGCCCAAATATTCGGATGACAATTTATATTATCAAGTTTTCATTATTAATAGTTGCTTCATTATATCTCTTAAAATTAGAAATTTTGCCATACTTAGCAATTTTTTATGTTTTTAATTAAAGTTCGCTCTCATATGTCTCGAGATAAGACTTGCCTTGCCACTTAGCTTTAACGTAAGGTTAAACCGAAAAAAAACTATAAATGTGTATTTCGCAATAAATAATAAATTTTTATTAACAAGAAATTGATACCAAACCAAATGAAAATAGAGGTATAAGAAATATATATTCAAGAAGTTCTAAAGTTTTCAACTACGACTTCTATACTACCAAAAAAAAGACCATAATAAAACTTAAACTGCAGAAATGAAATGACGTAGAAGTGTTAGAGAAATACCAGATGATAAACTTGCTAGGAGGGCATCAGGAGGTACTGAACAAAAAAAACATTCCACCCGGAGCAAGAAAAAACGGCACAACAACAGTCAATATATTGACATTAGTTTTGATATATATCCGTAATATGTGTATAACATTTCGTCTCTTGTGGTGACGGTAGTGGAACGTTTTTCCAAAAACAATATAAACCTATACGAGCCGGTTCTGACAACAATCTTCTGTTTGATATGATGTATCTTCATCTTATCGATTTAATTGAGATGCTCAAACATTTTTGGGCCTGTCACTATTTTATAAACGTCTTTCGAAGCATCACGATTGAGTTTCTTAAGCATTTCTTTGCACCAATGGACACGAGCCTTTTTTTGAGGGATTGTCAAATTGTGTGGAATCCAACGCTAACTTTCGCACGGCTAAGTGTTCATGTAAAATCGCATTTATGCTGGTGGAACTAATGTTTAGGGATGCCTTAATCTCACAATAGGTGACATGACGATCTTGCTTAATCATTTCGCATACAGCATCGATGTTTTCTGACACAACAGCCGATTTTGAACGACCTTCACGAAACTCGTCGGATAGTGAACTAGGACCACGATTGAATTCACTAAACCAGCGATACACTGTGGTTTTTGACGGAGCTTCATCGCCAAAGGTCAAATTAAGTTGATTGCTGCACTCTTATTGTGATAATCCACATCGGAAATCGTAAAATATCATCACACGAAAATGTTCAGGATTCAGTTTCATTTTTTTGCCGAGACGAAACTTTCAACTAAACACAAAATAAATCAATAGCATCCGTGCGACAAAATGTTTGGAGTGTATCGTCACGCCGGACGTCTACACGTATATCGTCAAAAATATCAAACTTTACGATAGAACTGACATGATAGAAAACAGTGTTGCCAATTCCCTAAATATAAATAGTGACCCTTGTATAATATTTAATGAGAGTATTATATATATATATATATATATATATATATATATATATATATATATATATATATATTAGCGACCCGCTCCGACTTTGCACGGGCATAAAATATATATGCCTATGTCACTCAATGAAAACATGATTAAAATCGATCCAGTATTTTTGGTTCATTCATTACTGCCCTTGGCCTGCACGCATTAAATTTGGAGTAAAACAATTCCTCTTCCCCTATACTTACTATGAAGATTTCCTGCTATCTTTGGAATATCTAAATTCATAAAATTTTTATTACATTACACATTTTTAAACGCAAATTTTAAATTTATAATATCTCCGAAAATATTTGTTTAATTTACATGCTGTAAGAAACCATATTGATCTATATTAATTGCACACTGTATTTAAGGTACTTAATTCGATAAGGATTAAAGCCGTATTGCTTAAAATAGCTTCGTAAATAAGCCATTTTCTCACGTAAAAAGTAAACAATAAAAATGGTTAATGTGGGTTATCCCTAAAAGATAAACATATACCATCGCGTTTGTAGACCTTTTTATGGTGTACAATACTGTAGTACATTAATTTGATCTAACTCGTAGGGTTAGGCAGGGTTTTTGCTAATTGCTAAATAAGCCTAAAAAAATAGGTTAATTTACGACATCACGTTAGAAACCTCTAAAATTAGCAATGTTGCCTTAGTATATTATGCATGTATTATACATATAAACCTTCCTCTTGAATCACTCTATCTATTGAAAAAAACCGCATCAAAATCCGTTGCGTAGTTTTAAAGATTTAAGCGCACATAGGGATATAGGGACAGAAAAGGCGAAAATTTAAAACGAACAAACTGTGATATAAATACGATTAATGGAAATATATTAATTAACTACTGTCATCAGATAAAATTATTTAATTGTATATTATACTAATATTAAAATGTAAAAAATAAAATCAAAATCTATGGCTTTAAACCGATTTTTTTAATGGTTTTGTAAGAATAAATAAGATATTTTTAGAGTTCCATATGTTTTTTTTTCTAAACAAAAAAACATTATTTCAATTTGTCCTTGGTTTCGTACATAAAAAAATTACTGGATCTGTGGAAAAGAAAAATCTATATAATATATACCCTATTCAATATACTGTCAAGAACATGACCGTATTGACTTTTTCTATCGATATTCAATTTATTTTTTCCACTGTCGACATATTATTATTGCTTCTATTGCCCCGTTAATTTATATGCTAAAGGAAAATGATGTTATTCGTCTGCCGAGTTATTTCTCTGTCGTCCAGAACCATGGAGCTTAAAAAAGTTCCATCCCGACGCGTCCCAGTTTTCCTGCAAAGTGAATTTTCCGCCATTCGTAGTTAGTTTCGTAATATAATTTCCCCTTAATCGGCTAGGCTATTAAATGAAGTTACTGATTTTAAAATGCAAGTTTGCGCCGACCATTTGTTTAGTGCATTCAGTTTTATTGGCGATAACAAGTTTCCACCATTTGAAAAAAGGAACGAGACGCTATATATTAAGGATAAATATGTGAGAAAAATATTAAGGATTAGATATCAGGCATAACATATTTTTTCTATTTCTATTCGAATTTTAAACTGACTAAATTTTTATTTTGTTTCGTTATCATCAAGAATGCATTTTTGTATTAGTTTTTCGTAATATTCATAGATTATTATGATCATGATCATCAATGCATAGCTGGTACGACTGGGAAATGTGTTTACTGTGTTTGTTATTGCCACAGAATATTCTTTTCTAAATCTCACCACGATTAGGCATCGGACAATATAAATTTGCTGTTTCTCTAATATTAATTTTTGCCCAATATCTCTATTTAATTTGTTTGTTTTTATTCTCGTTTTTGAAGTGAAGCCACTCTTTGGGTTTGTAATAATAAGAGGCATAATATTTTATCACATTTACTGATATAAGTATGTGTGCCTCTTGTTAAAATTGTATTTAACTTTAACAGTCCACAATAAAGGAATAAGAAATATTACCGTAAATGAACCATACATTAGATTATTTATTCATTAGTATTATGGATCAAACAATGAGGAAAGACATAAAATTAATATTCAATAAATTCCTTCAAATGGTTCGAAATACAATAAAAACATTTCTGGTTAATACCACACCTGATTTTTTTGATACAATGTCGCATATCCTGTTTGTTTAGCCCAATTAATCTATTTATATTACCCAGGAATACGTTACAGTATATGTTTCCTTTGTATAGCTCTTGCGCTAACACATGATCAAAGTATATGGAAAAAGATTTTGTTTATCATTCTAAAACACGTTCCTATCCTATAAGTTATGATAACGTCTTTAAAATGTTTTTTTTTGCAAAAATTATTTCATTTCTCATATTTTCGACTGCATAATCCTTATACAAATATATCACTTACATCAAAAATCAATACACATCAACTGAAATCAACAATAAATTTCAGTGTATGCAAATTTTAAGTTGTTTGCGGTGTCTTAAATGTGTCAGAAAATGGTCCACGCTGAAATAAACGTCTGAAAATTAACGAGCAGTTGCAGTCTACCATCTAACATGGAAGAAAATGCAGTATAAATCTTTCATAAAATAAGAACGGATTCTTTCCAATGCGTTGTGTTGAGCAATGCGTTAAATTATATCAATAATTTAAGAGTTTGGCACGATTTCAAATATTTTTTTTTTAATATTAGGACTTTAGATTATTTTTAAGGGATTTATAAAATTATCAATTGAAAAGTCGCCGGCCTACCATATTAAAACACATTTTTTGGCAAAATTAGATTCTTTTATTCAACATAATTCCGTTCAAGAGTGATTACCATAGTTGTTTTTATTATTTAACATAGTTGTCTTTATATAAAAAATGCACTAATTTTGATTTGTAATATTTTCAAACAATGCCTGAGCAAAAATCCTTCTTACATAAAAAATAACAATCACAGTCACTACTGAAATCAAGCTATTCTTTAATTATATCCTATCAGTTTACTATGGGCAAGGTGCAATGACCGTAAAAACACATGATGGTTTATCCAAGTATTTAGGAGCTGTTTCAAGTTCGTGTAAATTATATTATGCTTCATTTCTTCGTCGTAGTGGCCCTTGGACCTGAAGGAAAACACCAGCTCTACTATAAAAATAAAATTATTCCAGTTTCCAGCATGAATAACAATATATCTGTAATGAATTATTAAAAAATGTGAAAACTAGTCAAAGCTAAAGTAGTAATATTGCCGCATCAACTCTGAATTTTAGCTCAGTTAGACCTTGATATACAACAAAATTGTAAACTAGATTCCAAAAATAAAATAACTGAACAAACATTTTATGCAATATAATTGATTCTAGCATTATAGTATATTTAAAATCTACAGTTGCAACAATGGTTTATAGTTATGAGCTATTTCCACTATTGCTTTCAGGAAATTTTTGCATCCGTCTGATAACTGGACGACTTTGACAAGCTCATTCGTTTACGAGTTCGAACTAATCAGACAGCAGTGTGTCTCCTTTTAACTAGAATAAAATGAGAAGGAAATTGTTGGCTGATTCTGAAACGAATTTACAAAATGCGGGAGGGAATACATTAAACAACTTAATGACGTATGTATAAAAAACTTTAAAGTGACTATATATACAATTACAAAGTATTATAATAAACGTTGTATACGTAATTCTTATTATTGTAAGCTTCTACCAATTATCTTTACAAATAAAACATTAAGTATTTACCTTTACAAAACTAACGAAAGAAATTCGCGGTAAAACTACATTCTTAATTGGGCCTTTACCGACACTATCGTGAATCTTCTTTGAATAATTGAGAATCAGGCCAGACGACACACTAATTCGATTTCTGCGATACGGCCACTGGATTATATAGGATATAGATATAAATATGGATATCATGTAGATTTAATGCAGTAAACAAGTTTACTGTAACCATAATCAATTTGTTTAGCGTCAATCTCTTTAACAAAATAGACTTGGCCCACCCTATAGTTTATAAGAGTTATTTCATACATACGTCATCTAAATTTGTGAGGTTAAAACGTACAAATATTGCCGCGTCAACTCTGAGTTTTAGCTCAGTTAGACATTAATATTATAGTACATTTAAAAGCTACAGTTAATTATACAGCCACAAGAGTTTATAGTTATAACCTCTTTTCACTATTACTTTTGCATACGTCTGATAACTGAACGCCTTTGACAGGCTCATTCGTTTACTAGTTCGAATTAATCAGACAGCAGTGTGTCTCCTTTTAACTAGAATAATATTAGAAGGAAAATATTGTCGGAATGTGAAACGAATTTACAAAATGCGGGAGGCAATACATTAAAAAACTTGATGACGTAAGTACAAAATAACTTTGAATAGAATATATATATTCAATTACAAAGTATTTTTATGAATGTGTATACTGAATTCTTATTATTGTAAGCTTGTACCCACGTAAACCAATTATCATTTACAAATGAAACATTAAGTAGTTACCCATACAAAACTAACGAAAGAAATTGCCGGTAAAACCGCATTCTTAATTGGGCCTTTACCGACACTATCGTGAATCGGCTTTGAATAATTGAATCAGGCCAGACGACCCACTAATTCGATTTCTGCGTTGCGGCCACTGGATGTGGTCACCGATTGATCTGCCGCTGTCAGTAACAGCGACCAGCACTATCAGGTGACACTGGAATCAATTTGGTCTCGGCCGAAGACACCTTTGCGTTCGCTTGATTGGTCCGCAGCTTTATGAGTTTCGTTGACCTTTATTAATTAATATCGCTCATTAGGGAGACTAAATAAACAGTATTAATTACTTTGTATTTTTCTAATATTGAAAATTCCTTTTAAAATTTTATTTAATTGAACCTTTTCATCATAAATAGAAAATATGCCCTTTTATTTAATTTATATTTCGGTATTTTCATAATCTATGATATTTTAGAGCCAAGTATACATGGAGTGGACATAATAACACGGATATCTTTATAAAATATTTTCTATTAATGAATTATTTATTATAGTTGAATTTCTTCGCGAAATAGATTCGTAGGCTGTTTGAATAGTTTTGAATGGAATGTTGTCCCATTCCTTAATTTAACCATCCGAGAATTGCTTCCATGATGTTGAAAATGGAAAGCTATTCCTCACTCTCTCACTCAAGATTTAAGCATGTTAAGATCTGGACCTTGTAGTGGCCGGGGACGGCGTTTGATCATATTCTGATATTCCTCTAACTTAGACTGCGCCGTTTTGACTGTGTGTATGTGTTAATCCACATCCTGGAACATGGCAGTGTTTATCTGCTCAAGAACAAGAACTTCATCAATTCATTAGCAATCATCCGCCAGTGATGTGAATGACACTATCAGCTGAATATCACGATATTGCCGCCCAAATCATAATGGAAACCTCTCCCTTACTTGACTATAGAAAGCAAGCAGGCCGGATCGTACAGTTCTTTTGGGATTTTCCATACATAAATCCGGCCGTTGGTAGGAAACAATGTAATTTATGAATCATGGGCCTACACCACATTCTTCCAATCATCAAGTCTCCAGGTTTAGTAACTTTGGACCACTTCTTTCACAGCTTAGCATTGCTTCCCATTAAAAATCGTTTAGTAGTACCCTTCTATCTTTCGCTATCTTTCCATGAATATTAATTTGTGAGGCTCCCGCTGTGCTGTTTTGTCGAAACAGTATGACTCGGTGCCGAGCCTAAACAACACAAAAAAATAGTAACATTTAGTGACATATAGATAAAATTAAATTAGGAGCAAATCAAATTTTTGTTGAAATTTGTTGTTCGGCACCGACTTCAAAGTTATCATTTGGTAGTAGTTAAAATAATATTGTCAATAAATAAATAGATTTAGACAGGTACCAATCTAAATTGTGTGTATATAGTAGAATATAAAATACATGTAGTAGACAGGTTAAATAAGTTCTTTGTTTATTTTTATTTAGTTATTACTATTATTATGTACATATTTTATTTTAAAACGTTTGTTTTTGGGTTAAAAATCTAAGTTTGAATATTTTTTAATTTGCAGTGTGTTTCTTATTTATTCTTTTAAGTCGGTTCAATTTTTTCTTATGAATATTTTATTTGGGTATAACGGATTCATAAAATAAAAGATTCTCGATACTTGGGTTCCGCTTAAATTAACGGTATCTATTTTAATGAATCGAGTTTACTTTTGTCAACAGCATTTGAAGCAATACGAAACAGAGCATTTTTTGAAAATAATAATTACGGTGGGTGAACCTTTTATTAGATTTGGCGATAATGTCCGAGGTAATTATGCTACAAGCACGGATAACCTTCACTTTAAAAAATCAGTATTCACGTCAAGCAAGATGATGGTAAGTGTTCGGTGGTATGGGAATTGAAGTGATTGTTTATCAGGAGCTATTCGAACTTGTTCATATCATTCTTTCTACTGACCATCTATAGTATATATCTAATTTAACTAATGAAGCCCTGTTGTCCTGTATCAAAATAAAGTTTGATCTCAAACATATTCAGTATTAAAAAAAACGAGAGGAATCTGGATGTGGTTATGGAACTGGGCTGGGAACTTAAAATATCGATATATTACAGAAATTATATCGATATATTTATGATAAAATAGAAATATTGATATATCAGTCCAAAAAATATCCATATTTTCTAAACATTTTAAAAAGTAGCGAAATTTAAGTACCAATCAATCAAACCAATCAATCTCAAGTTTATTAAAAACAAATTAAAGGTCTTTTTTATAATATTTGAGAAATAATTCTTTTATAAATTACTTTTTATAAATATATTGTTTGATATGAAATAAAAACCTTAAAATTCATAGATCTATCCAATTGAAGTATCCGTCTATTCGCTAATACATTTCATCAAACGATTTACACATAAATTCACTTTAAAGAATAAGGAAATGGTTGAATGGCTGTATAGCTTTAGTTGACATGTCAGTTTACTAACATGAAATTTAAATGCAGAATGAAATATACGAAGATTGATTACATTAATTATTACATAAATTCAAAATTAATTCATAATCTATTTACTAATATTAAAAATATTATCTACTTGGTCTCAAGCATATTGATTTTACAACAAACTAACATTTGTTATGATGTATTAAAATAAGCTAAACAGTAATTGACCCGAAAGATTTAAACTAAACAATAAACTATAATAAAACGCGTTATTTTTTGTTTTGTATTCAAACACTCAAAACTACGAGTATTGATATCAAATACAAAACGCTTTAACCAAATCGGGACATGACTAGAATGTCCCTTTAGAACCTTTGAAACCAAAGAACAGCGTTCTATAATGCAGGCCGTTCCAAGTAGCAAGTAGTTTCCGATTCACTTTTGACCTGTCTTTACATCTATGAATATTTCTGTCGGGATAGAGACTTGTTAGCGTCAATGCGGATCGGGCAGCTTTATAAATTATTTATGTAGTCTGTGTTTCAGTGCATTTTAGTCGGTTTTCCCAGTGACACACAGCGAAAACGCTAAATTTCAGTGTATGCAAATTTTAAGTTGTTTGCGGTGTCTTAAATGTGTCAGAAAATAGTCCACGCTGAAATAAACGTCTGAAAATTAACGAGCAGTTGCAGTCTAACATCTAACGTGGAAGAAAATGCAGTATAAATATTTCATAAATTAAGAACGGATTCTTTCTTCACCTAATAACAAGAGATAAACAATGCGTTAAATTATATCAATAATTTAAGAGTTTGGCAAAGTTTCAAAGGTTTTTTTTTTAATATCAGGTTTTTACATTATTTTTAAGGGCTTAAGCATAGTAAAACACTTTTTTTTGTCAAAATTAGTTTTTTCTATTCAACATAATTCTGTTCAAGAGTGATACACTGATTGTAGCAACCCTCCAAATTTTCAATACCATTTTTGCAGTACGTTTTTGTCCTTTACTTCAAAATAGGCCTCAGTTTCAGCAATCACCTCTTCATTCGACGAAAATTTCTTCCTGGGGGCTAGATATGGAGAATACGGTGGATGAATAAATAATTCAATGCCGAATTCAGAGATTCTTGCCATCGTTTTCACTGATTTGTGACACGGTGGAATTTCTAGCTGATGAAGCAGTTACTTTTTCTTCAAATGCGGCTGTTTGTGGGCAATATCATCCTTCAAACGGTCCTATGACGCTATGTAATGGTCGCTGTTGATGGTCCTCCCTTTTTCAAGGTAGTTACACATATCGACGCAAAAACTTTATTAAGCTTGATTATCTGCAAACACTGCTCACTAATCATCCACAAATTGTTGTTTTTACACACTTTGCACAGAGCTTTCTCATATCCAAATATTCGTGAATGATATAATGTACACGTTCATTTCATATCTCTAGAGTGTCTGCTATTTCATTCAATTTCAATTTACGGTTATTCAAAATCATTTTGTGGTTTTTTTAATGTTTTTTCGTTAGCAACCTCTTTTGGGCGTCCACTGCGTTCACCTTCTTCTCAATTCACCACGTCTAAACTTAGCATACCAATCCTTGATGGTTGATTTTCCTGAGACAGTGTCCGAAAACTCGGCATTAAGCCAAGTTTTTGCTTCAAATGTACTTTTTCCATTCAAAAAGCAATATTTCATCAACACTGGGATGTACTAACAGCCTTTCAGAGCATTTTGCACTAACCCTTCGAATCACAATCGTTATGTGGCTAAGTCAATATCGCGCTGAATTAGTTAGTTGGAAACGTAATATGGGGCATCGACGATGACTCGCAACACTTTATTTTGTAACCTCTGTAGGACATATATGTTAGATTTGCTAGTAGTATCCCACAGTTCAATACCATAATGGTGTAAGTATTTATCTATACAACAAAACCTTGTGATCTAAGGATAATATAGATTTGCGCCTTATCAGCCAATACATTTGATTTAGTTTAAGCCCATGCTGCTCGCGTTTTTTTCACTAGATTTTTTTCTATATTAAACGTCGATCAAAATGTATTCCCAGATCTTTAAAGTTTATAATTATTTATTTTTGCAGACGGACAACTTCTTCTACAAAGAGTGAAAGTCACATCTGTAGATTTTGTCTCATTTGCTCTGATACGCCGTATTTTCAGCCACAATTCGACTTTGTTAAAATGAACTGGTGGCTGAATAACCATCTATAATCACTAAAATGTCGATTGTTTAAAAAACTTGTACAAATCGGTAATTATTTTTTATATCAAGAATAACTCCCAAATATACACTTTATTCATAACCTTGAACTTCCTAAAACTAAATCTTGGTAATGCCGCCTTTGATGTTTGTACCGGACACAAAATTTGTAGTGAAAGCACTTGTTACACAATGTTTTCTATGACTAGAGTATAATTCGAAAGTTTTTAAGTATTTCTTTGATATCTACATGTGACCATTAAATTATTACGGATATATTACTAATTATTCGTCAATTATTTACTTTGCATAAAACTTAATGAACTCTCACCAACAAACTTGTGCATTCTTTTTCATAATAATGTTTAAAATTAAGGGCGACACATTGTAGGCCTCGATGCTCTAAAACCATTAACGGCCATTACGAAAGAATATACGAGTTTTCATTACGTACAAATAAGCGAAAGCATGCCCTGAAAGACATTAATTTTGCTTTTGTTGCATATGCTGCCTGGCACATATTGAAAAGAGGGTTATTTTTTCCTGTCTCCCAAATAAACTGATAAGAATAAAGAACAATTAAGAGTTTCGATATACAGCTTGCGTAAAATACTATTCCACCAAATAATTCTGCCAATAAAATTTAAATAAATGATACACAGTAATTATTTGAGATAGCTGAAATATAACAAATTAAAAAAATATTTTCAGTTAATCGTATGCATTTGGATCAAAGGGCCTACGAATGTAAAAAAGTATGCTCAGCTTTATTGTTAGATGTAGCACAAGCTATCGATAAGGTTTGGCATGAAGGCCTTGTTCATAAACTACAGAAAATATTACCAAAGCAACACACCGACTATTAAAATCTATAATAATATATACATTGCAACCAGAAGGTTTAGAGATGAACAAGAAGAAGCTTAATCTAAAATCAAAGAAGCTAAAGCAGGTGTACCACAAGGAATTGTACTGGGGCCAAAGCTTTATCTACTCTGCACTTGTGTTTTACTACAGCTGGAGAATATTACGATGGCTAAATTTGCTGATGATACTGCGATTAGAGCTGTCGGAGATATTAGTGAAGAAGCCTCACGAAAATTACAACAAGACAATATAAACAATTGGACACAAGCTTGGAAATTATCGGAAGTAAATCTGAGTATTCGTAGTCCACCTACAATCAGACTGTTCAAGCATTTATAACATTATATAATATTATCATTCCATACCACAACAACGCTAAATATCTCTGAATGAATCTTGTTGCAAAACTTCACTAGAAGGAACATATAAAGAAGAAAGGAATAGAACTGGAATTGAAATATAGAAAAATGTACTGGCTAATTAGACGAAAATCATAATTATAAGTACATAATAAATGGCGATTATATAAGCAAATACTGAAACCTATATGGACATACGGAGTTCAATTATGGGGATATTCTGCAAAGAGTATCATAAACAAAATACAAATTTTTCATAACAAAGTTCTGAGAGGTATTGTGGGCGCATCTAAATAGCATAGGACCGATTACCTATATCGTAACCTTGAGATACCCACAGTCAGTCGGGAAGTCAAGAGAATTGCAAGGGGGCATGAGGAAAGACTCCATTCTCATGATAATATTGAACTATTGCATCTCTTGGATACCACCAGAATAGGACATAGACTCGAAAGAATCTAACCATCTGATCTTGTGTAATGTTGTGTAGTGAGGTGCATATAATAAAAAAAATACAGCAGTGACATGTATAAACATTATTACACCAGAGACTGAGATAAGGCCGATGGGTCCTCCTGGTTATATACCTACATTTAAGTTATCATAAAGACAAATTGTAGGTTAGTCGGAAACGACTAGTAACAATGTAATAATTAAATAACAAAAAAAAATAGGATCAGAGGTATATGTTGTTTGCAATATCTTTTCTATTTTATTTCATAGTTTAGTATTATTGTTTCATTCAGTGCATGCAGATGCTAATTATAGAATTTACACCTTCGATATTCGACATAATTTTTATGCATAATTTCAAGAAGCTTATGATGAGTCTCTTAGTTTCAACGATTTAAATGCGGCTATTCAAGATGTTAATGAAATTAACTTTATTATTTTGATTTTTTCCAATCGTGTTGAGAAAATTGAAAAACCAAGGAAAATTGTTACCAGACGATGAGTAAAAATAGCACTTTTTTAACATTGCGGTGTCTTGTGTGGAGTATTGGGACTGGTAATAAAAATTCGATCTGGTAGGATAATCACCAACGCAAAGAGTCATGGTTTATGTCATTTACTTATATGTTGTTACCGGAATCAGCATTGTATAATGTAATATAAGCTACTAAAAACAAAAGAAACTCTTACTGCAGTTTTCCACTAATATTAATTGACCATATTAAACGACGTACTGTTGTAATAAATGATTAACAATAGCGAGTAACAGAGAAAAATTGCAGTATTATAAATTATACAGGGATGCAGCTCGAATGGGACATTCTATCGCACCCAGCGTATGCAGCAGGCATAGCTCCTTCTTATTACCACTTGTTCATAGTAGTGAAGCACGACTTGTATTGAGCATGGTTAACTTGAAAATGGAACGGTGATTGTATTGCTGCCAAATAAATATCGTTCTTGTATTGCTATGATGACAGAAAATGGTATTATAATTAATATTGTCTTTTTGGCAATGATGAAAATTATTTCTTCAACATATACATATATTACCAATATTCCTCAATAAATGCCTTTTTAATGTGAAAAACGATCAAATTACCGTCGATGATCTAATTCATATAATCTCAATATAAAGTTGTTGGTTAGTTTTGTTAGACTCAGAATTTAGTTGTACTGGATTATTCTTTAAGAATTTAGGGATCAACTTAATCCTTCGACTTTTAGGTGAGATGGTGAATATTTGGTGACAAACTTTATTTGAGCTTTCGAACTTGATTAGAAATTTACATATTTAACGGTTGATCAAACTACTGTGACATTTAATAAATAATATAACATTTGAATGTTATTATTTTGGCTGCTTTTTTTTTGGTATAAATCACCGTCTTAATTTAAATTTAGGGTTATTTCATATTATTTCTACTGAATTTTGTATTTATATTGATTGATTGATGAAAATATTTTTTTTTTGTATTAGAAACTATTTATTTAAAATAAATACCTGGCTAACCTGCTTGGTTGGCGCAATTGTCAAGGCGACAGTACAATCCTCTTACTGTTGTTCAAAGCCTGCTGGTGCATGGCTCTAAGTTCATATTTATGGTTGTTTATAATTGCATTTGTCTATAATATAAAGATTAGACGGGTATTAATTAAACGCCAATAATTACGTAAATGACAATATGCAGATAGTGTTTGAAGACTTTGTGAAGACCGAGAGTACTTGTTTTTACGACTGTGTTTGATTAGACGGATACTCATTTACTCCTCACTTGGGTACCCTGTTTAGAGAATGTAGGCTGGTTTAACTCTTCTTCTTACAACCTGATTAATATTTGATTCTAGAGAAGAAATAACTTACCCAATGCTGTACCCAATTTCCTTGTGTCGGTAAAGTTCTACACTTATAAAAATCCTGAGATTCGCCTTTCTCAGGGGTCAATGTCAATATGCTTCTAGTTATATATAGGCTTAATGCTAATGTCTAGTCTGGCTCTTGGCGTCTGTACTCTCCTTATCTCAACTATCTTGTTCTCATAGATATACCTGCTTTCACACCAATTCTTGTACACACTTTTACAGGATTGATTACAGAAATCGAATTAATGCTTATGTACTTCGAGTATTTTTGTTGTCATAAATATGTTAAATCTGACAACATCTAATAAATAAACTCGAAACTCATAAATACAATACATTAGACGCCCTAACTAATTCTTTAAAGATCATGTTAGATCAAATTCTAGTTCTCTATGTTACATAGTAAAAAAAGAGACTATAAATTATATTAAAAACTTTATGCTTGGCTTGTTAAAATTTCATTTGTTTTGTTTATAGCGTTTCAATGAATGGATTTTTAATTAAATCTTTGAAAAGCTATTAGATGTAGCTGTGTTTACAGTCGTAGAACACAAACATTCGATTGCAAACAAATGATAGATCACAAAATTTCATTAATTGGCTTTATTTCTCGTTAAGGACACCCTAGTGGAAAGCAGGCCTACAGCTTGCTAATATATTGTTACAGAATCTCACAAGTTTCAATTAAGGCGGCCTTTTGCAATTCCTCTGGTATTATATCAAGTCGGGTAAAATAATTGGCCAGTATTTCTTGACTCTTCCTTGTTTCTTTTTGCTTACTCTAGGGGGGAAAATGTCGATCACAGTCAGGATTCAATTTAATTTATTAAACAGTGAAATAGGGTATTGCTTCATTAATACAAGGCTGATGAAAAGGGATTTTCCTAACAAATGGCTTTAAAGTTACATATCAATTTACTCAAGCCACACTATAGCTGATCTGAAATCTGAGTAATAGTTTATAGAACATACTGAATATTAAGGAATCTTTATTGCTTTGTTCTAATTATTGCGTTTTGAAAATGAGTATTTTAGGCTATTGTAGAAAATAGTTTATGTGTCTAATGTATTTATGTGTTTGGTATTTATTTTTGTTAGATTTATGTATTAGTTCGGAACATAAGCTAACTTCTTAGATACCGATACTGTAGGAGTATGTAAAAAATTAGTTGTGGATCATATATATATCAGTCTAATCTTTGTAATTTAAGTTTCATTGTAGATAAAGTTGTCTTAGCTTTGCCAATTTTTCTCAGCTCATGTAGGTTCCTTGAAAATTGGGTAGACTATATGACGATGCATACTTAAGTTAATAGTTGATGTTAAAGATGACTGCCATGACAAGGTTGATGAAATTCTTAAATATATGGAGGCAAATTAACATATTCCTTCGTGTAACATTGCTACCTACTTAAACATTGAGCATAATCAGTTTAATACGAATAAGAATGGATACCAAAAGAAACTCGATGTGAACTTATATGAATATTACATGATACAAAAGTTTTTTTATTGTTAAAATAGTTAACTTAAATGGTTATTACAAATCTTCTAATCCCATTACAATGACATCTTTAGCTAGATTAATGAGGAATTTTATGTAACTTAAATTAATACGTGATAATTAAAATAAGATCTTTATTCACTTTATTCACATACCTTCTATCCTAGTAATTCAGCTGTAATAGAGTTATCATGTAGACATTGTATCACCAAAAAGTTCAAAAGGTAATCGATGAATTATGCACGTATGCCATTAAATATCGTTGGACAGTTATATGAGTAAAATAAAACCGAAATTACATATTTCTGCGACTTATTTTTATTATAATCCCAGTTTAACTGCAAAAATACCAACATTGACCTTCGTTTCGTCCTACTCGTGTCAGTACATGGTTCGGTAAAAATGAAAATATAATAAATCCCGAAATGTGGGTCATTCGCATTTCATTATCTTTTCCTCCCTATTTATCCCCTTGTTCCACGGGCGAGAGGTCGCTCTTAATTCGTTGATGATAAAAATCCCCATTAAATCATAAACGTCCATATACAGGCGTGTTCATATTATTCATGTTTATACAATAATGTATATGAATTTAATAGTACGAGATTATTTAGAGCTGACATAGTATAAATTGCATCTAACGTTATCGTTAGGGTTTATGGTATTTATGAGTTTTTTATGCTCATTTTGACTTTTTTGAGACTCTATATTAAGACCATAATATGACTAGACTATTATATATATTATATATATATATAATATAGGTCTTATATTGGTATTAACATATAGTATGGTATTCCCCAGGAGATAAAAGATTTTTACAGAACTATGTAATTCCCAATAGTAAAAGGCAAAATACTCAAGTCCTGCCCTGAATCAAGGACCCAACGATAGAGCTGGACCTATAAAAATCACGATATAGATACTCTTCTTTACGGTCAGTCTTCTTTATCACCGGTATATGATGCCCCGACATCATCCACGATTTCAAGTCCAACTGAACCAGGCGACTGAGTGGTACAAATTTTGGCGGTTGCAGATTAACACGAGCAAAACTCAGGATTTTCTGCTCCACCGCAAGAAGGAGTTCGGCGCTTATCGCCTCCAAATCGATAAAGTCGAGGCGATACAAAAAGTTATCACAAAAGAGGTATCTTCCATTCTAACTTCAAGAAATACAAATATAGTTCCACAACTTGAAATTCAAGATAAAACTATTGACCAAGATTGTCTTGATATCTGGAGATATTTTGATAAAAAAATGGCTAGAATGAAAGAAGTTAGTACTCCAAGTACTGCAGCGACTTCACAGATTTAGCAGTTTTTGGGAATTCCATTTATTGGGCGTTTAGAAAACACATTGGATTTTTGACAAACCCATAAAATGAAACTACCTGAATTATATCAGTTACACGTAAAATATTCCTCTATACCCGCAACATCTAACCATCGAAGAAATCGCCTTACGGGAGAAAAGTTTAACATGATAATATTCACAGTAATTTAAAAATGATTCTGTTCAAAAATAAATAAAACTATTATTTAAAAAGGGTCTGGTAGTTATTGTAGGATAATTTTTAGGTTCATCATGGATTAGATTTTTCAATGATTAGGTATACTTTTACATTTTATTTAGTAGTCATGGTTATTGAAAATCGTTAGTTTTTAGGTCTAATTTAAGTTGTATTGTACTATTTATATTTATTATGATAAGTTATATAAAAATAGCAATTATTATATTAAAACACGATAAAACATTTTTGGTATTATTATTCCATTCCTTTTTACACATCCACAGAACATATTATTTATAACATGATAATAAAAATTAGTAATTTTGTTTTCCTTTTCTTTTTTAAAGTTATCACGTGAATGAATATATATACATCTCTGTCTTGCTTATACTACCATTGGAGAATATACGGATATTTAAAATTAACTGCTCCAAGCATTTATCTCCGTCGTCCTATCTCACATTATATACAGACAAGAATTCGTACATCTTCGTCTGGCATCACGAATGGAAAAAAAGAGTCGAATCGTGCATTTGACTGAAAATAGTAATTACTATTTTCAGTCGCTATTTTTTTGACTATCGACTCTATCGACTGTTTTCAGTCGATAGTTCCCAAGGCTAGTTATAACACATAAGAAAAGAATATCATATTCTTAGAATATCTAAGAATATGGTATTTTGTTACGTATTCTTATTTCATTTATCGTTATCCATGGCTCTCAGTCTTATTGCCTTGTAATTTTACCTTTAACATGTAATTTATCCTTTAATCGTTTTTGTAATTATTGTTGACGATATAAATCTGATTAACTATATATAATAAAAAAATAAATGCTATATTGCATAGTGATTGATTGGTGACACTCCTTTATGTTATGTTCCCCTGCATCTATTTCGTTTATTATTTAGAGTTAGCTTAATTATATTTAATACAAACATTTCATGGGTATCAGACAATAAATGTTCAATATGTTTGCGACAATTCATGAAAAAAACTACAATAACAATCAGAGATTTTTGTTTTACCAATTTGGTGTAATCATTAAATCACCATTCTTTGAATATCAAGTAACAATTCATGTCCAGAAAATTGGACATGAATTTGCATGGGTAGTGAAGAGTAAAGTTCACAGCTTTCTATAACATTTTTTTTTTTTGATCCAAGATTGTGGTGATAGTTGTAATATCTCGTTTATAATATTGGAATGTTACCTGAAATTATTTTAATTCAATTTAAAGTCACATTGAACTGTGCTCTGTGTCATTGTTAAGGAGTTTAACCAATGCGCATCTTACTGCGTTTTTCGTTAAATTTTTTGTGTGCTTGCTTGTATTTTAAAGAGCCATATAAAGCCATAAGTGTTAAAAAGATGTTTCTAATTACTAAATTCGGTGGTTTTAACATATTTCTGCATAAAGTAACTCAGTTAGAATTTTTGGAATCGTGGAAGGATCGAATTTACAAATTTGTTACAACAAAGAACAATTTTTAGTTTCTTATAAATATTTATTTTACCGTTTAGTTTTTAGAAATCTGCTGTGGAAACCTCTCAGACACTTTTAGAAAGTTATGGTGATGCTGCTCACTCATATGCCAACTTTCGGTATTGTTTTCAACGGTTTAAAGCTAGCGATATTGATGTAGATTCGAGAGAATGACCTGGAGGTTTAAATATATTTTAAGACAATGAATTGCAAGACTTATTGGATGAAAATCAAACTGTCAAATAACTTTCAGATAGCTTAGCAAGTGATGATGTGACTGCTTTCAGAACATTATATGCGTTGGCAAAGATCCAAGGAGAAGTTACCATAAGAATTAAATAAAAATTATATTTCAAATTCTTTCAACATCATGGTTACATATAGCCTGGTAGGCAGTAATGAAGCGGTTTCTGTTGCTTTTTGTAAATGGTGATGAAATGTGGACAATCCCAGTTGTAGAAAGCCATGGGTTAAGCCAGGGAGCCATTCAAATCCATGTTAAAGCACAATATTCATATCCATAAAGAATTGAGGTATTATAAGATGTTAAAACTGAATGAAACTGTTGCAGAGATATTTATCGACATTAATTGAGAAAATTTTACGACGTACTGTTGCTGAAAGAGACAAAAAATAGCCAGTATTAAGATTGTTCCAGCAAAATGGTAAAAGTTGTAGAAAACTATGGAAAACAATTTGATTAATTCATATTCCATCAGTTATTCTCCATAAATGCTTTTTTAAGTGAAACGATGATTAGAACACACACAAGCACTTAATCACTTGATCAGTAAATTTTAATGTATTAAAATGGTGACCAAAATATAGTTCCATTGTTTACCGATAGATGGTTTTCCTCGAGATTCTTGAAAAACTTGATATCTACAAATATAAATTAAATGTTTCTCTTTCAGCAAGATACATGATATATATAGTAACGCTAAATTATAGTTATTAAACACATCATATAATCAAAGATAACTCACGGTGCTAATTTTTTCGGGCTGAAAAACCCGCAACATTCCCAAATTATTGCTAACGTTCCCTCTTCGTAGTTAATTCTAAATAATTTCGTTGCTCTATATGAGGAAAAAGAACAATCCATTTGGCACACATCTCCCCCTCCACCGGGCAACACATGTAACAAGGGATAATTAATGTTTCTTCGGTTTTGCTTTGCTTCAATTTTGGTTAATGAAAAACGTTGTTTTCTTTTATAATGGCCACTAATTTAGCCCCTTTGTGTTGAACTGGTTTTCTTTAAAGAACAATAGGTTTATATTTATGATGGTCTTTTCTCTATATCGATCCCGATCATATATATATATATATATATATATATATATATGTATGTATACATATATATATATATATATATGTATATATATATATATATATATATATATATGTATATATATATATATATATATATATATATATATATATATGTATATATATATATATATATATATATATATATATATATATGTATATATATATATATATATATATATATATATATATGTATATATATATATATATATATATGTATATATATATATATATATATATATATATATATATGTATGTATACATATATATATTCTAATACTGACCGGCCAAAATCCGAACAAAAAATATATTGACAGAACAGAATATTTACACGAATTACAGTTTCTGCAAAATGTCATTAAAAAGTTGGCGTCGTCAATAGTAGAGATATTAAATTGCATCAGAATACTAGTTGAGTAGTTTTTATACGCAAAACATCAACCTTTCTAAGTGCCCCAAAGCAAAAACATAACAAAATATAGGACCACAAAGGGAAAAGTAGATGCATTAGATCTTAACAAAGCGAGTCAAAGATCTAAAAAACTTCTATATATAGACCGGCTAATACTGACTGGCCAAAATCCAAACAAAAAATATATTGACAGAACAGAATATTTACACGAATTACAATTTCTGCAAAATGTCATTAAAAAGTTGGCGTCGTCAATAGTAGAGATATTAAGTTGCATTATGGTAAATAATTTAGCTTGTTCCCAAAGATTACTGTTGCATTACGTATATTATTAGTTCTACCAATTTCTATAGCTACAGCTGAGAGGAAATTCTTTAAATTAAAATTATTATTTACGATCTAGAATAGGCCAAGACCAGTTAGAAAATCTTGCTATTAGTTCGATCTAATCTGACAGCTGACTGTAGAAAATCGTACTAACAAATTTGTCCAAAGGTTAAATTGGGAAAGTGCTATAGATAGAAGATATTTTGGCATTTTTGTTCATCAAAAATGTCTATTTAGAAAGCAGATAATCGAAAACATATTTTGATTGGTACTATTGTTTCCGGATAAGTTGATTTTTTTCTTATATATACTTATTGTTATCTTCAATAAAAAAATATAAGAGTAACAAATTTAGCACAAGTACTTTTCTAGTAATAACCACAAATCTTGAGTGTTATTTCTGTAGTGGTTACCTGCGTTAAATTTTGACAGTAAAATGATTGCTGACAAACTAGATTTTGGCAAAAATTTAGTTATTCTAGCTTTTGCCCTGATAACAATAAATGTTTTTGCAGTCAGATTTTATTATTTTTTGGACCGATGGACCATTCATCGGTTACTTTGTGACTGTCACAACCTAACAGGTCAATTTAAAAGTCTCCAGGCTGACACATAGACGGCGCTACTAGAATTAAATCCTTATGTGTTTTAGTTAGCCCTAAACCTCAAAAGATGCGGGTATAAATTTGACAACAATCATTAGTTTGTGAATGAAAAGGTTGAAGGTAAATATACAGTTGAAGCAAAAACTTGGCTTGATGCCGAATTTCCGGATACTGCCTCAGAAAAATCAACTAATGAAGTGACCAATCCGTGACCAACAGATCAGACCAACCAATCAGTGAAATGAGCACCGAAGAGACCATGTCTCATCCATTATAGATCACCTGTCTATACAAAAGCTCGGGTTTATTACGCTTGATCATCTTCAAACACTGCTCCGAATCATCAACTCCTCGTTATTTTTGGTCAAAAATTAGCTCGCGCGCCACGCGCTTTGCACAGAGCACAGATATTTATTTAATGTTTTCGTCGGTAATGACCTCTTTTAGGCGTCCACAGCGTTCACCATCTTCGGTGCTCATTTCACCAAGTCTAGACTTAGCATACCAATCTTGGATGGTTGATTTTCCTGGGACGGTGTTCGGTAACTCGGATTCAAGCCAAGTTTTTGCTTCAATTGTATTATATCTCTTCAAATAGCAATATTTTATCAACACGAGAAATTCCTTTTTATCACAATAACAAAAATTGCTTCACTGAAAATGCTATAATTCACAAACTAATGATTCGACAGATGTCAAATTTATTCACGCATCTTTTGAGGCTTAGGGCTAATTAAAAAACATATGGATTTAACTCTAACGGCGCCATCTATGTATCAGGCCGGTGGCTTTTTAATTAATCTGTTATCTCTTTGTATTAGCATTGTTATTAGAATCAGTTATTGCTCTTGGCATCTCAATCAAATAATTTTAATTTTTATTTATGTATTAAATTCATCAGTAGGTCTATATAACAAAATATTGAACAAAAGGTAACTCGAAATGGGTAAAAGGGGGGAGGACCATCATTCGTCGCTCTTTCGCGTGAACGCTTCCATAGAAAAATCGAAAGGAAAGGAGAGGGTGAGGGAGAGGGCGAAAAAAAACCACAACGGTCCCGGAAACCGATTAGGCCAAACCCCGGCGTTTATCCCGTATATTTTATGGGACATTTCCCTCAAACATACGCACCTCTAAAAGGAAACCGTAATAGTTTATTACATTATAAAGAAAAAAGACGGCGAGACCGACGATCCCCATTAGTGTCCCATATAGGCGAGTGATGTCGCCGTGGCCCCGGGGCCGGGGGGCAGAGCGAGGAGAGGAGTCGGCGGTTGCTCGCATGTAAAAAACGCAGAAAATGCTTTTTTTTAAACACCTCCCTGGGCCGGAATATTTCCGCACCGACGCGGTCCTTTATGACGCCATAAAGATATTGTTCGGATCGGTGTATCGAAAAAAGGTTAGGTAACAGCCATTCTATTCACGTAACTTGTTCCTTTTATAGTTTCCTGAAACGCGTTTTTCAGTTGTTTCTCTCGGCGATGACACGAGCCCGTTGCCGAGAATCCGAAGAGGGAAAATGTAGTCGACTGACTTCACGCAATATTTCGATATTTTTGACGCTAAGTTAATATATGTCATACCCGTAGAGGTGTTGAAAATTGACACTAAATCCATGGGATTTTTCAAAGTAGTTTCTTATATAATACATTTCTTGTGATAGTGATGATGGGAGTATCACTACATAGTATAAAACAAAGTCGCCTTTTCTGTCCCTATATCCCTATGTGCGCTTAAATCTTTAAAACTACGCAACGGATTTTGATGCGGTTTTTTTCAGTAGATAGAGTGATTCAAGAGGAAGGTTTATATGTATAATACATGCATAATATACTAAGGCAACATTGCTAATTTTAGAGGTTCCTAACGTGATGTCGTAAATTAACCTATTTTTTTAGGCTTATTTAGCAATTAGCAAAAACGCTGCCTAACCCTACGAGTTAGATCGAATTAATGTACTACAGTATTGTACACCATAAAAAGGTCTACAAAAAAGTCCGCGATGGTATATGTTTATCTTTTAGGGATAACCCACATTAACCATTTTTATTGTTTACTTTTTACGTGAGAAAATGGCTTATTTACGAAGCTATTTTAAGCAATACGGCATTAATCCTTCTCGAATTAAGTACCTTAAATACAGTGTGCAATTAGTATAGATCAATATGGTTCCTTACAGCTTGTAAATTAAACAAATACTTTCGGAGATATTACAAATTTAAAATTTGCGTTTAAAAATGTGTAATGTAATAAAAATTGTATGAATTTAGATATTCCAAAGATAGCAGGAAATCTTCATAGTAAGTATAGGGGAAGAGGAATTGTTTTACTCCAAATTTAATGCGTGCAGGCCAAGGGCAGTAATGAATGAACCAAAAATACTGGATCGATTTTAATCATGTTTTCATTGAGTGACATAGGCATATATATTTTATGCCCGTGCAAAGTCGGAGCGGGCCGCTATGTTTTTATATACAACGTTCATATTTTTTCTGTAGTGTATTTAATTTAGTATCAGCATTGCACCCGTGCGAAGCCGGGGCGGGTCGCTAGTTCTATATATAACTTCATTAAAATATGTACCATTTCCAATTCGCTTGGCGTTTGCAATAATTATTAATAAGTCACATGGTCCAGCAATAATCTGTAACTTCTATTTAGGGAATCCATGCTTTTCGCATGGTTAATTTTATGTTGTTTGCAACAGCTGAAAAACTGTCAATCCTATTCATATGTACTCTAGTGTGGCATATCTGACAAGAAATTACTGACTACAAGCTTAAATTACCTAATTAGTACCCTATTATAGCGTAAATAACAATTGAGAAGTGTAAGGATAATACTATTGAGATCAAGGGTCGAAAAATTGCTATGGTGGTGATGTATTAGTGATGTCACATGTTTGTTTAATTTAATTGAACCTGGAAAGGTTAGTTAACAGTCACTCCTTTCACGTAACTTGTTCCTTTTATTGTTTCCTGAGACGCGTTTTTCAGTTGTTTCTCTCATTGTTGACACAACCGTTCGAAGGAATTCGAAGAAGGTAAATGTAGTCGACTGACTTCACAAAATATTTCGATAGTTTTGATGCTAAGACAATAAATGTCAAATTCGTAGGGGTGTTAAAATTGACACTAAAGCCGTGGGATTTATGTATTTTTTTATACTATATATTTCTTGTGGTAGTGATGATGGGAATATTCCATATATTACATCATGAAATCTGGTAGAATGTTATAAAAATCAATTAAGTGTTATCAACCATATCTTGAAGCTACTACATTTAACGCATGTTTCATTAAAATGTGTACAATTTCCAATTCGCCTAATGTTTAAAACAACCATTAATAGGTCGCAAGGTCTAGCAATGACAATTTGTGGCTTCTATTTAGAGAAACGATTCTTTTCCCATGGTTAATTTTATGTTGCGTGATCAACAGTTGGAAATCTATCAAGTCTGTTCATGTATACTCTAGTATAATATATCTGAGAATAAACTAATGACTACAAGTTTATATTATCAAATGGCGAGTAGTTGCTAAGAGATTTCAAAATTATGTTAACGTTGAAACGCTTACTAGAAAACTTAGTACCCTTGCTTACTCTTGCATAGCTGCTAGTAATTCGAACGTAAATAAAAAAGTTGGCATTATATATAATTGATGGCACATGTTTGCTTAATTAAATAAATATTTAAGAGGTTAGGAAACAGCCATTCCATTCACTTAACTTGGTCCTTTTATGGTTTCTTGAGATGCGTTTTTCAATTGTTTCTCTCGGTGATGACACCAGCGTGTTTCCAGGAAATCGAAGAGAGAAAATGTAGCCGACAAATTTCACGTTATGATTCGATATTTTTGACGCTAAGCTAATATATATCAAACCTGAAGAGGTCTTAGAATTGGCACTAAAGCCATAAGAAATTTCAGTGTCGTTTTTTATACCATACATCTCTTGAAGCAGTGTTAATAGTAATATTGCAGATACATTATCAAATATAGTAGAATATTATAGGTATCAATTGGTTATAGAAAGAATCATGAGCAATGAAGCAATGAATCATGTGTCGCAGCTACTATCTTGAACGGTATGTTTCAAGGTAAAATTGTTGTTCTACCGCGTATTCCAATGATCTCCTCAGACTCATCTAATTCATTAAAACAAATACAATTGCCAACTCGCTTTGTGACTGCAATAACTATTAATAAGTCACAAAATCTGTCGATGTCAATTTGTAAATTATATTTAGAAAATCCATGCTTTTCGCATGGTTAGTTTTATGTTGCGTGTTAAACAGTTGGAGGACGATCAAGTCTGTTCACGTATACTCTAATATAACATATGTGAGAATAAACTAATGACTACAAGCTTAAATTACCTAATTAATACTCTGTAACAGCACGATCAACATTTGAGAACTGTACGGGTAATAATCTTGAGATCAAGTGCCGAATAGTTGCTAAGAGACATCAAAATTATGTTAATGTTGAAAAACCTACTAGAAAACTTAGTACTCTTACTTACTCTTACATAGCTGATAATAATTATAATGTAAATAAGAAAGTTGGAATTATATATACTTCATGACACACGTTTGCTTAGTTGAATAGAAGTTAAGAAGGTTGGGAAACAGCCATTTCATTCACTTAACTTGTTCCCTTTATAGTTTCTTGAGATGCATTTTCCAGTTGTTACTCTTGGCGATGACACGAGCGTATTGCCAGGAATTCGAAGAGGGAAATGTAGCCGACTGTCTTCATGCTGTTTCAATATTTTTGACACTAAGCTAATATATATCGAACTCGAAGAGATATTAAAATTGACACTAATACCATGAGAATTTCAATGTATTTTTTACACCATACATCTCTTAAATTTGTATTAATGGGAATAATCCAGATACATCATGAAATCTAGTAGAATATCACTCGTTTGGCGATTACAATAACTATTAATAAGTCACAAAATCTAGTAATCTAGCATCTATCCTTTCTCCATTTCATTCCATCTTCCATCCTTTCTATCCTTCTAGAATCCATGCTTTATGCGAAAATATTTATGGTTAACTCTATGTTGCGTGTTCAACAATTGAAAAACTATCAGGTCTGTTCGTATATACTCCAGTATCACAAATCTGTCAAAAAAATTATTACTACAAACTTAAATTACCTAATTAGTACCCTCTAATAGCGCGATCAACAATTGAGAGCGGCAAGGATAATATTATTGAGATTAAGTGTCGCATAGTTGTTAAGAGATATCTAAATTATGTTAACGTTAATAAACTTACAAGAAAAGTACTCTTGCTTGCTCATGCATAGATGATAGTAACTAAAACATATATAAGAAAGCTGGAATAATAATAGAATAATAATAAACACGTTATATAGAACATAAAAAGAAAAGAAGATTATGCATACCTATAGTTGATGCTCTGAAGTTGTTACGGTTCAGAACTTACTTATGATACTTTGTCTTTTGATCGACGTTTCATATGGAAAAACATATAATGACAGAACGCAAACAGCTTTGGCTTACACTAAATGTATTGGCTGATAGGTCGTAAACCTAAATTATCATTAGATAACAAGGTTTTGCTGTATAAGTCAATATTTAGGCGCACTTGTACCTATGGTATTGAACTGTGGGGTACTACTAGCAAATCTAACCAGAGGTTCCAGAATAAAGTGTTGCGAGTTATCGTCGATGCCCCATATTACTACCATACGAACTAAATGTATTGCCAAAAGATATGAATGATATGAAGCCAAACGACATACCGCTAGGGATGTAGAATATCCCTTCATACACTGTTGGGTAATTGATTTAAGTGGTGTAAAGATATCCCACAAAGGGGTTTAATGGAATTTCCAGATATTGCTTTAAAGAATACAATTTTTAAAAACAAAACAAAATCAAGAAAAAATTATTATATCAATTTATATATTTAAATGAGACATGAATATTTCAGAATGGTACATTGGGCCGTTCATGGCAAGATCATAATAAATATAGTGTAAAGACAACAAAAATTAATGGAAAAGGTAAACGTTGGATTAATGAACCATAACCTTTTGCAATAGTTTGAAAATCACGTTTTAAAGAACTTGAAGGAACCACCAATTAGTGTTATGTTCAATACACCAATATCTACCATATATATATATAACATATATATATATATATATATATATATATATATATATATATATATATATATATATATATATATATATAGTATACTGCTGGAGAAAATCCTAACAAATGCACCAACAAAGGCTGCAATTAAGGAATGGCTTAAAGTACATAAAATAAGATTCGAGGAAACCATGTTAAAGAATGAAGTATTCAAATTGTTACTCGGTAAATCTAAATGAAATATATGCATCTTACGTAATTTACTTTTTCAGAAATAATCCTGAGAAAATATACATGGGAGATCAGGTTACCGAACATTATGGCCACAGAGTATTACGTATTTCTCCCTATCACTGCATATTTAATTCAATTGAGTTATTATGGAGTATTACAAAGAATTATTGCAATAAACATTCGGGTCGAGGAAGATATTCAAACCAAAATTGTCTGGATTTATGGAAAGAGGCATTGTGGAAAATGGCACCTTGGGTTTGTGTGGTAGAATATTGAGTTTGTGAGATGAATATTGATGTTTTTGATAGATTGAAAATAAACAGCTTGATTAGTAACCTGATTAGTGTTTCTGGAAGCGACAGTGATTGAAGAAAACTTAATGAATGTTGGTGATGATGATTCAATGCTGACAATTACCAAGACAGGGTTATGAAAGAGGAAACAACTAAAGGTCATTTCACAATTAATATACTTTAATTGTAGGAAATTGTATTATAGAATGTGAAAGCTTTATGAGCATGTATGTTATTGTTCAGAATATATTTGAACACTTGGTTAAAATGTATGAGGAGAGAAATAATACTAACGGTCTTACAGATATGGCAAATGCATCAAGGAGAATGCAGTGATTAAATGTAGTTTTATCAAGAAATATTTATACAGGAAGTAAGAAGACAAACTATGGAGAAATATATAATATATATATATATATATATATATATATATATATATATATATATATATATATATATATATCATAATAACTTTACAAGAAAACATTTCATCGAAGGAAACAAGAACTAAGCATAGAACTAAGCATAAATATGTTCTCTAATGAAAGTAAAATACATTACTGAGATATACAATTGTTAATTAGGTGGACTAGGCCTTCGGGGGATACCATTACATAAAAAAGCGCCTAGAAGTCTAGCGCCTATGCTAGTGTGGAAAAAAGTTCAATGTATATATAATTAAAGAACTGAAACCCATAAATTATTGTGGCTCTATAACTAATTGTAGTTTTAAGTTCTTCGATAATATATGCATTAGATGTACTATAATGTTAAAATAAATTATAACACATATAATGTTTGTTTCATTATTTTATTTAGGATAAAAATTTTGTTATATGTCAGAGCCAAAATGTACTAAAACTCAGGGTTGCTGCGGCAACATTGCGATGTTTTGACAGATAACGTGTGTCATTACTGTTTTGAATAGACGTTCAGACAGTTGCACTATACATAGTTGTGGTAGTTTGAGTATGCTTTGCTAATATAATAATAATCTCTCAATATATCTATATATTTATCTATATAATATTCATATGATTCATATGATTAAAACTCATGGAAATGTGCATAAAGGCAGCTTCTAAAACTATTTTGGGAAAATACAATCCATCAGAATTCAATAATCTAATTAATCGAAGTTTTCTTTTTCAACGATATAATGATCCTAAATATTCGTCAAAATTATGTCAGGGGTTTGTAAAGGGAAAACAAAACGAAAAAAATTACATACAATAATAATAATTAATTACAATAATGAAATGGTTATTATTACCACCTAATTCGTGGCTCCCATATAACATTTCTAGTTTTAATTATAATTCATTTATATTTAGTTCATTTATGGTTCTATCTACTTTTTTCATTGATGTAATAATAATTTCTAGCAGATTTTGTTTTTCTCGTACTGTAATTCAGTTCTTGGTAATTGATAAATTGATTTCCATCATCCGGATAGATTTATTTTACTTTTTCATTCTTCAAACGCTGAACGGGAATCAATCAATACCCAGCCATTAACAAACGTTATCCTTTTTCCACAGTAGCGGGGAGAAAAAGCGGATGGCCGAGAGAGAACCGAAAAAAAAAAACGGAGCGAAAAGAAAACGGAAGACAAAGGTCGACGAATTTTCCACCGTTTCATTCAATTTCGTCGTCATTAGCCTGGGCCGGGCTTTTGTTGTCCGCGTACGTAACATAAATTCCGTGACGATGACAAAAACTCTTCGCCTGTCGTCCAATTCCTGCAGGACCGACCTGCAAAACGGAAAATCCGAAAGCGCAATTTGATATATGTCTCCGTCCGATGCAAGAAATCGGGGGAATGTATATTTTTCTTGTCGTCGAGCTGGAATCGCTGACCCTTGGCCTATATCTGTTTGAGTTTGCTCTTGGCTTGTGTTTGGGCGGCTTCTGTTGGATTATATGAAATAGTTGTCGTCAAGCATACGACCGTTTTCTCTCCCATTTTCATTTTCCCTAATTGTGGCGGTTCAAAAAAAAAATGACCCGACGAGAGCGAAGACAATTCTTGGCCGAAATATTATGTAAATCCAACACATTTATGCCCTGGAATATATATTGTGTTGGTTGTTCTCTAAAGTTCTTGTGTTGGTATCCAGTTTAAGATATAATCAGCATCACACGGAGCTGCTCTTTTTTCTATCTGCGTTAACTGTTTCATTCAATTTTACCTGCTTATACTATATTACACCTTACTGATTCCACGATATACAAAACAATATTTGATACAATAAGATCTTTGTGTGATATATTATATTTAAAAGTCTAGTCCTCCTCAAAGGAAAATCTTTTTATGCTGATTAATAGTCTGTGTTGGATTAGTTCTATTCTCTTTACATAACCTAACGCCTGACTGTATAAATTACACATAACAAATTTTCATTCATAATTCCTTAGCTTTTTATTTTGTCTTTTAGTTAAAACGTCGCATGTCTGTGTATGTATGAATGGCTCTCCTTCACTAACAAATGACTTAATCAGCTTAGAATTGTCTAATTGGACATATTTTTCATTAAGGAAATTCATTAATGAAACTGTGATGTTGAAGCAGAGTTTTCGTCCGATAAGTTTTGAAATGCATTGCCTTGGAACTTTTCTAGTTCTTCAGGTCGTTATTTACCACTGTCATCAAACTACTTTTAAAACGCAAGACTACAAATATCAAAATTGACCATTAGTTTCTGCAGGTGCTTCATGATCTGGGGTAGCTGATGAAAAGTAATGACTGTTATAATTACAGTTTAGAGCATTCTATGATTAGCGTATGTATATAGTCAACTATAGTAAGTGTATTTAGGTAGCTTATGTAGTCGAAATTTGACCACAATTTATTTAGTTAATAATGATTCTGTCATTATCGAGTAAAGAGAATAATTTAACGATGTTAATGTTAATGTTAATGACATGTTAATATTACTAAAAATTGTTTTGACAATATTTTGAACGTTAAATCAGAAATATTTTTGATATATAACATTAATTGCAATAACAAATGTCTGTATACATACAGTCTTTCTCAAGAACTAACATTTACTAGCTTTTTAGAAGGTCATTTATTTAATTTAATCTAATTTCCATAAATATTTATATTAATAATTAACAAATTGAACACTAATAAGTTCAAACGACTAAATCACTAAATATTATAACAAAATAATTATGAGTAAGATTATTTTCGGAACCGAGACAATTTCAGAGCATCAAATACTTAGTGTTGTTTAAATTTACTTTTATTAAAACCATAAACTAGGAATATAAAATGCTGTAATACATAATTAAAATGTGTGGTAATTAAAAAAAAATAACGACAAGAATTAGACACTTTATTTTTTACAATATAGAAATTATCTTAAGATAGTGAATTTATAAACGTTAAATGGACTATTGATTTTTAAAACTTAGGTCCATAAAGTTGCACTACCGGTATTCAGAAGCACAGTGCTGCTAAATGTACGTCACAATGTAAAATCGCACGTCTGTATTCAGTTTAGGTTCAACAGAAACGGCGAATAATCTACCATATTAGTGTTGGAGCTGGTAGTAATTTATATATTTTGTGTTACAGATCTGGCCGATATTCCTGGTTGCTTGATTTGAGCGCATTTTATTTTATTGGACTTATTTGTAGGGCATATTACACAAAAAACTTAGAGATTCTTCCTCCATGTAAGATTTAACCGTGCCAAAGTTCACGCCTCCAGGTGTTTCTCACAAAGGGATGAAAAATTTTCTCCAAACCGTTTAATATATAGATAATTCGTATTTTCGTCAACAGATCTAAGTAATTATAATACATTCAAGCAGCTATACATAAAATAAAACTCTAAGGATTGTTAGTTTATAGTTTTTAATAATACTTGAGTGTGAGCAATGATATTTTCAACGCTCATACATTCGATCTAGTCATATTAAATTCAATTATTATAAAACAAAATAGAATTAAGAGAGAATGCGATAGGTATTATTTACTGTTTATATATTATTCAACAGATTATCAGTATAATTAACAAATGCTAATATTATTTTCGCAATATAACAAGAAATATGTGGAAATATTGGAAACTCTAATTATATTTATAAAAATGTTTATATCAATATTGGCGCAAATATATAAAATTTATTATCAATTTAATGTATCTAAAAATATAATCACACTAAACATGCGAAAGATATTTGTTTTGACATTTAATTTTAAAATATTTACGCATATTTCCACAATAAATAACATGATGTATCTCAACGATTTATATAGAGTTTGCATCATAAATAGGGAACATAAAATGTTGAAATAAACGGGATATCATGAAATAAATTTACGTTTGATTATTGTTACATTTTTGAGATATTTCTAATTAATGTACATTTATAATAGTTGGGGTAGTTTATAGTATGTCAATAATAAGGCTGAATATTAATGAATCCAAGTTTATGCCATTAAATTTCGCACGATAAACTAAATGACTAATATTATGACCTAGTACCATTAAACTCCTTGCTAATTATGGTTGGAAATTATTTCCAGCGAGATTTAGTAATTATAAAAACTGGAAGTGATTCAACTAACAGGTCTATTGAAAAGTCCAGGAATTAAATCCATATGTTTTTCAATTAGATCCAACCTTCTAAAAATACATGTATAAATTTGATAATTGTCCGATAATTAGTTTGCGAATTATAGAATTTTGAGTGAAACACTTTTGTTATTATGAAAAAATGGATAAAAAAGAATTTCGCATGTTGAAAAAAGCTTTTTGAAGGGAAAAATACAGTTAAATTAAAAATTTGGCTTGATCCCGAGTTTCCAGATAATGCCCTTGAAAAATCAACCATCAAGGACTAATATGCTAAGTTTAGACCTAGTGAAATGAGGACGAAGATGGTGAACGCAGTGGACGCCTAAAAGAGGTTGTTACCGATAAAAACATTTAAAATATCCACAAAATGATTTTGAATCACTGTGAATTGAAATTGAATGTAATAGCAGATAATCTAAAGATATCAACTGAACGTGTATACTATATGATTCACGAATATATGGGTATGAGAAAGCTCTGTGCAAAGTGGGTGCCGCGCGAGCTCACTTTTGAGCAAAAACAACGACCAATTGATGATTCGGAGCAGTATTTGAGATGAACAAGTATAATAAACCCGAATTTACGCGTCTATATGTGACAATGGATGAAACGTGGCTGCCTCATATCACTCCGAAGTGCAACCGACAGTCATCCAAGTAGATTACACAGCTTCAACCCACTCCAAAATGTGAAAAAACGCAACAGTTGACTGGCAAGTATATGACGTCTGTATTTTGGGATGCGCATGGAATAATTCATTGACTATACTGAAAATGGAAGGCATCAACAACGGCTATTACATAGCGTTATTGGACCGTTTGAAGGACGAAATCGGCGAAAAACAGCCGCATTGGAAGAAAAAGAAAGTGCTGCTTCACCAAGACAATGCATCGTATCAAAAATCCATGAATTGCGCTTCGAATTGCTTCCTCATCCACCGTATTCTCCAGATCTCGCCCCCAGCGATTATTTCATGTTCTCATTTCATGACGAAAATTTCTTCCCAGCGAGTATTATTTTGAGATCTGAGTAAAGGAAATAGCCGCTGGGGGCCAGATCTGGAGAATACGGTGGATTAGGAAGCAATTCGAAGCCCAATTAATGGATTTTTGCCATCGTTTTCACTGACTTGTGACACGATGCATTGTCTTCGTGAAGCAGCACTTTCTTTTTCTTCAAATGCGGTCGTTTTTCTGCGATTTCGTCCTTCAAACGGTCTAATAACGCTATGTGATTGACGCTATTGATGGCCCCCAAAAGGATTTTCCAGGTAGACAATGAAAATTACTTCATGCGCATCCCAAAACATAGATGCCATAACCTTACCAGCTGACTGTTGCGTTTTCCCATGCTTTGGAGCACGTTCGTATGCAGTCCACTCAGATGACTCTCGATTGGACTTCGGAGTGAAACGAAGGAGTTTCATCCGTTGTCACATATCGACGCAAAAACGGTTTTATTATGCTTCATCATGTTCAAACACTGCTCGGAATCATCAACTCGTCGTTGATTTTGGTTAAACGTGAATTCGCGCGGCACCCACTTTGCATAGAGCTTTCTCATACCCAAATATTCGTGAATAATATGATGTAAACGTTCTGTTGATATCTTTAAAGTGCCTGCTATTCCATTCAATTTCAATTTACGATCATTCAAAATCATTTTGTAGATTTTTTAAATGTTTTCGTCGGTAACAACCTCTTTTGGGCGTCTACTGCGTTCACCGACTTTGGTGCTCATTTCAACACGTCTAAACTTAACATCCATTGATGGTTGATTTAATTTTCCGGAGGCAGTGTCCGGAAACTCGGCATCAAGCCAAGTTTTTGCTTCAACTGTATTCTTCCGTTCAAAAAGCAATATTTTATCAACACGCAAAATTCCTTTTTATCGATTTTTTTGGCAATAACAAAAGTTGATTCACTCAAAATGCTATAATTCACATACTAATGATCCGACAGCTGTCAAATTTATACACGCATCTTTCGACGTGTAGGGCTAACTAAAAAACGTATGGATTTAATTCTAGTAGCGCCATCTATCTGTCAGGCCTGGAACTTTTCAATTGATATGTTACGTTAGTGCAAATAAATGCAACTTTCAAATAAAGTTTATATTAGGACAGTGTTATTTTTAGGAAATAATTTCCCAAATTGTTTTCTACAATATTAAACGAAACACTTTTTTTTAGTTCAACACAACAAATCTTCATTTTTCTTGATATCGCCGATATTGGCTGTTTAATTGTTTCACACCGTACTAAGAAAAAACGGGAACATGCAATATTTTGCATTTTCACCAAATGTCAAACAATTATTCCCTCTATGCAATTATAGAAATTATAAAAAAACTGAAACTAAATGGACGTATTCCAAATGCCGAACTGATTAACTAAAGTATTTGTCAAACTACGTTTTAATATCACATATGATTATGCATCAAATATTTGTGTAATTATATCCAATACTGAATTCAAATTAAACTTTAATTGTATATATTAATATATAATAAACAAATGGGCGATACGTTTCGGAAAATGGGTTTCGATATTTTTAAATATAACTATCGATATTGTTGTAAATAATTAATCATTTATCAATTATACTAATAATTTAATTAATATTAAATAAACTGCAGATATTATAGCTTCTATTTTACGTTAATTATTTTTCGTTTAACACATAGAGATGGAATCGTTTAATTATTTTAGTCTCGTTATATTCTGACACTTAATAATACAATATGTTGTTTACGGCAGACTGAAAGCTACCCAGTCTTCCTAATTTACCAGCCTTTGTAATAAAATATATGAATCGTGTTTTAAAAATTTAATTGCAATATTTTATGATATATAAATGACTCAAAATGCACTAATTAAAATTTTATACTTTCATTATATATATATATATATATATTAAAGACTCCTTTTAACAACTATGAGTTTATCTGGACTGGACCTATAATTTAACGTGGATTCAGAACCACGATCCTCGGCCTTAAGCCTACGGACTGGTGAGTGACCAACTTAGAAATCATCCCAGAAGACATCCGGTCTTACCCAGTCTGGTTACTGTCGTGACTGAAATTATTATACTTGTCGGATTTTGCACTCTTACCTAGGGCAATCACAAATATTAAACAATTACAAACAAAAATTTACGACCATACCCCCGCAGGATTCGAACCCGCGACTATCGCAATACTAGGTGGACCGTCGTGTCGCCTTTACTACTAGGCTAACCAAGCCGGCACTTTCATTTTAATAGCACAGGCTTGCAAATTTCTAGGAGCATATTCAATTACAGTTAGCTGATCAAACACTTTTACAGAATTTCTGTTTATGTCTTCAAAATATTTTATAGTTCTCCAAATGAAGATTCTTAAACTACGTGCTAAATTTCCTTCATCTTCTTCACTAGAAAAGTAATGTTCTATTGACTTTAGTCATGTTAACCTCTTGGATTTTTTAGTAACTGAACCTGCAGCTTAATGTGGGTTCCGAAACACGGTCCTGGGTATTAAGCCTTCCGAATGGCAAGAGATCAACTTTAGATATCATCCCAGAAGACATCTGCTCTTACCCAACCTGGTTATCGGAACAAATATTAAACAATCACAACACTCATAGTACATTAATCCTAACGAAAGTATTGCTCAGAATATTTCATGCTATATACGCTTGATGTAATAGTTGCCCTAGAGTTTCTATTACCTTTTCCTACATTTGACACTATTTAAGGGCGTTTGTAGTTCACTTTTTATTACATTACCATCGTAGACCATAGAGCTCTTATACTGACTTCATTAAAGCGAAATAAATGTTGAATCCTGGTATAAATTTTAGAAAAAAACCAGATTTATGGAAAGAAAACTCTTGGATTCTGTTCCACTACAACGCATGGGATTAACATTCTGAACCAATTTCTATCTAAGAAACGCCATTGAGCATCCACCGTATTTACCTGATATGTCTATCCGTAACTTTTCAATTATAATATGGAGGTAATCATTTTATGTTTAGTTTGAAGGCTATATATACAGCATATTTCGGTGAAGAGCAAATATCTAGTGTTTTGTTTATTAATTTCCAGTACTTTTTTGATATAATTTATTGCAGGTTATAACCAAAACTTAAATTATTGTTGACCCATTATTTAGAACAGTGTAAATGATATTATGCCTATGTAGAAAATAAGTTCCAATAATACGTATTAAATCTTACTTAATATGATATTTTTATAAACAGAAACCTTTACAACTTCAAACGAAACTACGAAAAACAAGAGCTATTTTCGTATTTCCTTTGTCTAGAAGATAGAACTACGTATAGCAATAATCTGTTTAAAAGTCTATACAAGTTTACTTCTTATCAAATGGTAAACCAGAGAGAAATAAAACGCGCACTCGACTATGCATGTAAAGTTTATACCGTTTTCTGCTTGTCAGAGTTAGGTTTAAAATATTAAAATACTTTAAAAGCTTCGCAAAGAGACTGAGGAACTTCGTAAGGTATTGTTTCAACATATATTGAAATAGTTTTAGATATGTATATTCCATACATACATTTCTAAATGTAATTCGAAAATCTAACCTAAAAGTGTTAACAGTTTTTTACCAGACGTTAAGATTCAAATGTAGTATATAACTGGATGTCACAAAGAAACAAAACAAAAAGAGATACTGATGTCATCTCTAAAGAATTGATTTATGGTATAAAAGATGTATTATAGTTCTACAATTTAATTGTCCTTTTATCTTAAATTATCTTTCTAGATTATTATTTATATTTACATATTCTATACTAACTTCTTTAAATGATACATTTAAAAAAAACACACATATAAAAAGGTAAAATAAAGGCAATTATTGTTCCTAATTCATTATGAACAATAATTAATTATTAATCGTTTGGAACAATTTCATATAGAGTTAGCTAATTCAGTTGTGGCGGAAGTTTTTCTTAATGCAGAATTCTTGCCAAATCGTTTATTGTGAATATAACATTAATATCAACTATAACATTACATATTTTGAATTCAATAAAATCCAATATTCTTCAATAGTAACTACTGTCCTAGTTACTATAAAGTTTAAGTAAGAAATGTGACATAAAATATCCATCTGGTTCTTTTTAAATTGAAATATGGGTGTGTATTAATCAGATAGGATGGGAGCAAACCTTTTAATCTACGAAGTTTACTGTAATTACATATATTTAGCTAACCGACACTCTCGCAGTACTTAACGTTAAAATCAATTAGATGACTAAACTGAAATCATCTAAAGATTAAAATTGGTATATAATAGTTATAAATTGAATAGTTAATTAAAATGCTTCTTCATCGAACAATAGTTAATAGATTCCGACATACATTACGAAAATCATGAGATAACATAGCCATGTAGCACATTATTGTTCCAGATTATAATTTATTTAAAAACCGTAGCCATGCCAAATTGATATGCTACCTCATTTTTGTCATTTTTCAGTTTTATTGAATATCTTCTTTTGGCTTTAGTTTTTTTGATAAAAAGAAATGTTACTTGCCTACTCATCATATGATCTTTTTTAAAGAAATTGAAAAATAATTTGTGTTACATAATTTTGTGCTATATATTTATTGATAAGCAACTTATAAATACATAATTTTAAATGTCAGTAGTATTTCTAAACTTTAGATTATTTTTGGAATTAAACAATATTACCGAATTTAAGTAATCGTGTCTATCTCTTCAAAATTCATTACATTGTTCATTTGTTCCCCCCACAAGTTCACAAGTTGAAATATATTTCAAATGATAACTAATGATAACTTTTTTAATAATTTAAAGTTTAATTGCTTGCCACATATTTAATTAGATAACTTTTTTTTAACAATGTTTAAAAATAATGAAATAAAATATTTTCCATTTTGCCCAGAGATGTTCTCTAAACACTGCGACTTATTAAAAATATTCCTAATGCAAGACGAATTATAGAAGATATCGTACTGTCGATATTTGCTCTTAACATTTTGAAATTTGTATCAAAACCGTAAATATAGAACTAACTCCTAACGACGCAAATATTTGCATTTATATTACACACTTATTTCCCCATAGTATTCCACTATGGAAATCAATAGATATAAGAACTAATACTTTTTCTTGTTGTTGCTCTAGCTAGATGGAAATGATATTTTAAATATAAATGAAACCTGATTTACTTTGTATAGAGTAAACCAAAAGTTGCTAAACAGTTCAAAAGTTATTATACTCTGTTAAAGGGGATTTTTATACTTCTATAATCTAGAATGTAATAATAACAAGTGGTTAACGGAATGACTTCAGTTTTATTCCTTATATTTTGTTTTAATTTTGGTTTCAGATAAATTAACATTTTCTTGAAATGTATTTATTACCTTATTACTAATCGTTGTCGACTAATCTACAATTTATCTTTACAATATCTTCTAGCTCAATATTTGGGGAACCTATCGTCCCTATGTTAGTGTGTGGTATAATACAATTTAGGTATTAATAGTGATGCTTTTCTATTAAATTCACCTTACTACACTACAATATACAAGATCAACTGATTTGATTGTTTTGAGTTTATCTGCGGAATTTCATTACTTCGATATTGACATGAGAATAGAGCCTGCCCTCAAGACTATTTGCAATTCTCTTAATTTTCTCAGTGACAGACGGCATTTGAAGGTCTAGATGTGATTAAATTAGTGCTGCAGTATCTGGATGCAACGACAATAGCTCTCAGGACTTGCTTGAATAATAACAATCAATTATGTACTGATCATTTTGATTTTGTACTAATTAACCAATATATTTTTCTATATTTGAACTCCAGTTTTTTCTTTTACTTCATGGAATTATAGTATTATTTATTGTTATTGGTGATAATTGGTGACACTTGCACATGTACAGATTTGCTTTCGTTAATTTTTATTTTCCAGGTCTATGTAAATAGATTAGGATGAAATAAAAATATTTTTTTCATTGTTAAATTTGTATGTAGAAATTTTTGTAAGTCTAGCCGCATTTTATTTATTTTTATATGTAACATAACTATAATTTTTGATATTGATTTGTTGTCTTTTTATTTAGTTTCAGCACAACATCTGCAGTTTTGCTTATTTATGTAGCATTCTGTAGGTAAAAGGTTACATTATTATGCTTAAAACGTTATTTATATTTCTTCATAGAAATACAGTGAAATTTCTATTTTTTTTTCAGAGTAAACCTGAAATTATTGAATGCTTCACCTATCATCATCACCATCATCTAAAATCTAAACAAGAACATCATATAACCGTTTTACCACTTCTTCCAGATTTAGAAACTGGGTACATGTTGTATTGATCTGAACAAGTGGTAATCATTAAGCTTCGTATCTTACAGCTATACGCCCATGAATTTTCGTTGTCGGTAACCATGGCTCTTCTTGAATCATCAATGCCTTTTAGTACTTTTGGTTGTAGCGATAGCTCTAACATTTATTTATTTCACGTTATCATTTTATTTATTTCAAGACACGGTAAGCCATAGGGAATTCCTTTTTGACTGACAAGCAATGAAAGTGTGATATTGGGATGGTTGGAGATTGACATATCAGTCAATTGATGAGCATAGAGGAATCTTTCTCATCGCACAATCTCTTAACATCCGTAATTAGTTGGTTTTTTATATATTAAGCTATTCTTTGATAGGTTGGTCTGGGTTTTGTCCAATTTATTGCTTCTCCATGCTGTTCTTTTTCATTTAACATTGAAATCACCCCTTTTAAACCACATCAACTTATCAGTCTATAAAACTAGTGAATTTGCTTTAAGAGTAGATATACGCTAATTAAATAACAAAATTGATGAATGGTGAAAATATAATTTTGAGTTTCTTGAAAAACTAGCGTGTATATACACTGATAAAACGATTGTTTTAAACTGAAAAGGAAACTACTGTTTTTGTAGATAAATGTCAAAGGCACCTAATTTAACAGTTTTACTAGATTGCATAACAGTTGTTTATATTTATATTTAGCATTTTAGCCAATATAAAGCGTTAATTAAAGTGTACGAAAGCATCCAGTAATCATATCATATAATCAAAAACTTACATATTATATTATAATCTGAGCAGAAGATATGATTTGAAAACTGCCCGTCTGCCCTGACGGACAAAAGAAAAACTCTACAGCAGCAACAAGGAAAAATGTAATAAAGATACAAAATATTCCATTATCTGAGACGACAAAAGAGAAAATGCCATGTTATTATATTCTGTAAGTATATCTGCGTAGTTCTGTGTGGTTATCTTAGATAAAATGAAAATAGAAAATGAAATAGAAGACAAACAAGTGAGCAAACGCGCCGCAGATGGGATGCGAATGCCGAAATAATTTTTCATATATATTTTATAAGCTGCTTCGTATATTTGGTAACGGGAATGAGGCCGTCCTAATATTTAATCAACAAGAATATAATTTTGGGATTTTCTTATGCGCGGAATATCAAAATTACTCTAATTTACGTATATCTTATAATTTTTACAAACTTATATTGGCTTGTGCGATTTGTGATTGAGTGTTGTTTGTTTTGTGACGTGATCTAAAAATATTTAATGAAAAAAATTAATAGAGAATGACAACTATTAATAGTATTTACCCAAATGTTAGCCCCAAGAACATATGATTTGGTTCGCTTCAATAATCTGCTTTCCTGCGTGTTGTCCAGTGGCTATTTTGCCTCCACGTTGCTATAATTTAACAACTTTATTTCATGTTTCAAAACGAAATCTTGGATGACTTGGTATATCTATTTGATTTCGAGGTCATCGTGCAGCTCTTCGTCGGTTACGTAGCGATAAGCATTGGTAATTCAGTTGAATTGCTAGTTTGTTTGATGTTTTAGTGCAACCACATACTATTGTCATAGGGCCAAATTGGCTTTATAACTGACTGATAAACCAATCTATTTAATTTTAGGTCAAGTTAAGAGTATCTTCCGACTAACGAGTACAGTTGCTTGACTTTGAGTGTAGTCTGCTACAGTCTCAGGTAGAGATGTATATTTTCCGTGTCGTCGGCAAATGCTTAAAGTACTATTGTTTTATTGTTTTTTATTGTTATTAAGACACTACCCTGGGAAAGTCCAGTCGAAATAGGTTTAGCTCAACACCAGATCATCTAACGAATCTAATAGTTTTTCAACTGACATCCTAACATTCCTTCTTAGTGTATGTGTTTTTAATACATTATTCGAATATTCTATCGCCATATTTGTATTGATTTCAAATATGTTTTAAAATATATATAAGTATAATAACAAATAGATAGAAAACGTATACAAACATGATCATATTTCATTCTTACCTTTACTATAATGTTCAATTCCATATTATTTAATATAAAAATATACCCTTTCTTCCATAACAATCTACAAAATTAGTGCTATAAAACGATAATATTTGGCTAATAATTCATATCTTATACACTTATATTCGCATTGTCTGTCGCTAATTTTGTCTATGAAATAATTATATTAATTCAACAAAATGTAAATACAAAATTAAACTAAAACATGTAACCACAACCATAGAAAAACCACAACTGAGACTTTGGTACGAAAGGTATGGTAGAAAAGGACGAAAAGGAGTTGTGAAATCTGTCAGGCTAGGTTGGATCAAGTGCGCATGTGCAGTCCTAGCCAATAGAAACTTGTACAGGCATGGATGAATAGGTTTTTTACTGTCATCTGGTATTAAATTGTTCACTTTGTAGATTAATCCTAAATGTCATACCCGATCAAAAGCTTTTCTTCGAATACCTTTTCAACAAACCGCTGTTGCTCTGCGCCCTTGCTGCGGTCGATTGTCGAGTGGTGATTTCAACATCAAAACTGAAAATCCAGTATTTCTACAAAGGATTTAATACGTTTTAACAGACTTTCTCAAATCATTTTTATATCGCAAGTAGCAGCGAAATAGGCTGGTAAGATATGGGTCAATCCGGTTTGTCCATCTCTGGTTTTGATTTCCTCTAGTAATTCGTTTTCAGACTCAGACATACAAATAGCACCTCCCCGATCGAGAGAAATTTGTTTCTTTTTTCCATTTTATGTGCTTATGAACTATTGTAATTATTGTTCGTTGTTGTAAGTGTGAACTAACAGTTTTCAAATTTGTAAACCCACATTTAAAATACTAGACCGCATTCAATACAAAAAAAACTGATAAAAATAACTAATTCTGAGAAATCAACAATCAACAGTTAAATCTTAGTGGTGAGGTGTTTTTTTTCATAATTTTTGAATATTTATAAGAAACGACTAAGCAGGCTTGTAAAAATTGTAACTCTATTTTCATTTTAACTACAAATAAGGCGATTTCAAACTTTTGAACGGCAATGTGACAAGTCAATTGAAAAGTCCCCAGCCAAACATAGTAAAACACATTTTTTTGCCAAAGTTAGTTTTCTTTATTCAATATAATTCCCTTCAAGGGTGATACACTAATTATAGCGACCCTCCAACTTTTGGATACCATTTTTGTAGTACGACTTGTCTTTTGCTTCAAAATAGGCCTCAGTTTCGGCGATCACCTCTTCGATGAAAATTTCTTCCCAGCGAGCGTTCTTTTGAGATCTGAGAACAGGAAATAGCCACTGGCGGCCATATCTAGAGAATACGATGGATGAGGAAGCAATTCGAGTCCCAGTTCATTGATTTTTGCCATCGTTTTTACCGACTTGTGACACGGTGCATTGTCTTGGGGAAACAGAACTTTCTTTTTCTTCAAATGCGGCCGTTTTCCGCCGATTTCGTCCTTCAAACGGTTTAATAACGTTAAGTAATAGTCGCTGTTGATGGTCCTTCCTTCTTCAAGGTAGTTAATGAAAATTATGCAGCCGACTGTTGCGTTTTCCCACGCTTTCTGGCGGGTTCATTATGTGCAGTCCACTCCGATCATTGTCGATTAGACTTCAGAATGAAATGATGGAGCCGTGTTTCATCCAGTTTCACATATAGACGCAAAAACTCCGGTTTATTACACTTGATCATCTTCAAGCACTATTCCGAATCATCAACTCGTCGTTGTTTTTGGTCAAAAGTGGACTCGCGAGCCAAGTTTTCGCTTCAACTGTATTTTTTCCCTTCAAAAAGCAATATTTTATCTACACGCCGAATTTCTTTTTATCCATTTTTTCACAATAAAAAATGCATCTTTTACGGGTTAGTGCTAACTAAAAAACACATGGATTTAATTCTAGTAGCGCCATCTATGTGTCAGGCCTAGAACTTTTCAATTGATCTTTTATATTACTAGTTTTAGTTTCTAAATCATTATAGCCAACTTCAAAGCGTTCCAAGAGTTTAGGGACAGTCCTCTTGTGGTATTAATGCTATTTCTAAAACTTTTTAGAATATAGGAGTTTTTATCTTATATTTTATTATTATGACTTGCTGTCTATAGTCAAGACTATAGAATCTGCTAAGGATCAATTATATCAGTCGTGCTAGTAATGTATGTATTTCAGAAAGACTTGGTGAAAACTAGGTTTTGAATAAAAAACTATATATATTTACAAAAAATATGCAATAGAATACTAAAATACCAAACTGAAAAATATTTTATGCATGCGACATCAATCGTTTTACCTAAATTAACCATACGATCGTGTAAATTGTATTCGAAATTTTATTAACTGAAATAACAAGATTGAATTTTAACATCGAACCATTCCATTCGGCAAATATCCCGATAAAAATATTAATAGATTTTATAAAATAACGTCGATAAACGAGTGGACGAATATGTATGTATGTTGTCGCGTAGGCCATGTTATTTTCATTTAAATTTTAATTGATATTTATTTTATATTATTGACCATCGGAACATTGGTAATTTAGCATTTGAAATCCCAACGAGACCGGTAGAAATTACTTAATTCACATTTTTGTAATATATTTTATAATTTGTGTTGGCCGGTTTGTTTATTCGGTTTCATTATTTTAGATATTTGGTTTCTGTATATAAATTATTTAGCATTACAAGTAATCATAATATTAATTCTTGGGGTATTTCAGATTTTGTTCAATATATTCAGTTAATGCGTTCAAATTAGTGACTAAATTAGTTAATAATGAAAAATCTATGAAAGTGGGACTTGTGAGTGGGAAAGTGGTTTTTTTGGGAAAAGAAATTTTCACTCTTTGGAATGAAATTGATAATGCACAAAAATTGTTTCATAAGTTATACATTTGAAATATGGAGGTAGAGAGATTAAATTCATATTACTCCAAATATAAACAGAACAGGTAGATATGAATATAATATATGAACGTATAAATGAAATTTAGCCATTTCATGCAACAAGTGTTGGTGTCGCCGGCTTGATGGTGGTAAAGGCGATGGGACGGTGCTCCTACCGTTGCGATAGCCGCGGGTTCGAATCCTGCTGGGGCATGGTCGTAAATTTATGTTTGTGATTGTTTAAAATTTGTGAATGCTCTAGGCAAGAGTGTAAAATCCGACAAGGAAAATGATCCCAGTCACGCCAGTAATCAGGCTGGGTAAGACCGGATGTCCTCTGGGATGATTTCTAAAGTTGGTCACTCGCCAGTCGGTAGGCTTAATGCTGAGGACCATGGTTCGAAGCCCACGTTAAAATTTAAGCCCAATCGAGATAAACCCATAGTTGGTAAAAGGATACATTTAAAAAAGAAGTGTTGGCGTTGTTTGTTTTTATTTTAAAGCTTGAAATACCTACGAATTTTAACTTATTCGAGAGAGAACAGATAAGTATTTATATGTAACGATTAGTTTCATTGAAGAAAAAATTAACAAATGGTAAAGTCTTGAGCAAGTTTTTGATAGATCGGAAATAAACACCTTATTTATTAACTTGATTAGTGTTTTTGAAAATAAAAGTGATTGAATAACTCTCAGTGAATGTTGGTTTATGATTACTTTATTTTTTTATTTACTTTAATTATATACTTTAACTTTTTTTTGTTTATTTATATACTTTAATTGTAGGAAATTATATTACAGAGTGTAAAAGCTTTATGAGCATGTGTGTTATTCTTCAGAATATACATGAACGTTTGGTTAACATGTATGAGGAGAGAAATAACACTGTTTTACATATATGCCAAATGCATTAAGGAGAATGCAGTGATTAAATGTAGTTTTTCCAAGAAAGATGTATACAGGTAGTAACAGAACAAACTAAGAAGAAATACAGTAATATCAAAATGACTTTACAAGGATACATTGCATAAAAGTAAACAATAACTAAGCGTAAAACATAAATATGCTCCCTAACGAAAGTAAAATTACCATTACTCAGATATACAATTGTTAATTAGGTGGATTCGGACTATGGAGGATATAATTAATTGTAGTTTTAAGTTCTTCCTTAATATATGCATTAGAGGTACTATAATGTTAAAATAAATTATAATACATAACATTTTTGTTTTATTATTTTATTTATAATAAAATTTAATTATACTTCAGAGCCAAAATGTACTAAATCTGCGGCAACATTGCGACGTTTTGACAAGTCAACCATTTCACTACAGTTTTGAATAGACAATACGTCAGTCTATAAATTATATTTCTGGTATTTTTGGTTCCAAAGTCAATATTCACTGCTGCTCTGGGTGATTTGAAAGAAGTGATGAAAATCTACTTTTGGATAAGTCTACCTAAATTAATGTTTTGTGTTTACTATCTGTTATAGCGTGTAATACATTGAACAGTGGTTCCGTTCATTGTCATGATCGTGATATCAACTGCTATAAAGAGTTTGATTGACATGTTGCCTTCATCTGTTAATTAATTAAATATATATACTATAATAGACATAGGAAAAATTAGCCATTTTTCTTTAAATAAGACACTGAATAAATAATTTTAAGTTTGATCTTAATAATTTATCTCTCAGTACCTCATGATTTCTAATAACTATCTTTGCTAAATCACGATAGTGATTACGAAGACTCTGTATTTAAAGGAATGAGGCGGTATGTTAATACTAAATAGTGTGACAAGTCAAGCATGTCACTACTGTTTTGAATAGACAGTAAGTCAATCTATAAATTATAAATCCGTTATGTTTGATTCCAAAGTCAATATTCACTGCTGCTCTGGGTGAAGGAAAGACTGACAAACAGTTGAAGAAATAATACTTGTCCGTTTTCTCTAGCAACTTTTAGTGTGTTTTGAGTATTGGGGTTAAATATTGTGTGTTAATATATGGGCTTTAAAAGGGGGTCCCGAGGGACTTTTAGAGTAGGGTAATGTCTACTATTTAACGTTCAATACTACTGCATAAAATTCGTTGAAATTCCATACGAAAAAAAAACTAATTTGACGAAAACGAATTTTGCAACAGGTAAAAAAATATGGATATTGTACAAGAGAAATTTTTAAGAAAAAATAAAAATATTAACTTATGGACCTACAAGAATATAATATAAGTATATAATTCTCTAAATATTGAAAAAAAGTCATGGTTTTAATAAAATTTTAAATTCAACTACCAAAATGTAAAAAAAATTTATAAATATAATATATAAACAACGAAATGTCAAAATCCGCACATTTTCTCGCATGATACTAATCCCTATTCAATTACTTATCAACATGAGATTCTCCACCAATTTGGGAGTTCCTCACAAGTTGGCAACGCTGCTCCCCAGTATTTCCATCAACTTTGATCTACATCTTTGGGGAATATAATTTTTTCCACAGTACTTTTTGTCATTTAATCAAACATAATATAGTCGGGTCCGTCTCCAAGAACGAACAAAAAAAGACCATTCCATCGTGTGACCACCAGATTGAAAACGACAATTATACCAAAAACGAAAAATATGATACTGCAAGAGCGGGCTTTTTCATCTCGCGAATATGTGCCGCTTGTTTTCCGCCGGGGGCTTCATAAAAATCTTGTGGTTAAATAAACCATGACAGCCGTGATATAAGACCAGAGGGTTGTGTCTTATGAATTATTTACACCGTTTCATATCGAGTACGCCATAATACATGTTGCTTCAAACCTTAAATTGGTAAATATATGAATGTTTCACTGGTTTCGAAAGAACGACGCCGTAATATAGAGATACGAGGACTTATCAGCCTCGTACAAAAACGAATCCTCTTATTATTTTTGCTCTTGGATCCGATAAAAATTATAATACTTATTATGTTTGTTTATTTGGTATTTCGAGTTCGAAATAACAATTTATGTATATATCAATAATTTTCTTAACCTGATACTGATTATAGAATAATAGAGAGAAAACCCAATAGGTGTCCTAGGCGAAAAATTTGGAAACTTCCAATATCCGCATGGTACTAATATTGCCATTCTAATAATTTAATTGGTTAATTTAAATTTGCATTATAGACACTTGTAAAGAAGAGATTATGTTGTGATTTCTTCATATAGACGCGTTACTTAACTCCATGATATCACTATTCCCTGACGTCACATTTTATTGACCATTAAAATTGAAATAAAAGTGTCAATTTAATTTCTGAACAGGATTTACTAAATAAAATTCTAAATTAAAAAATGTGACATATACATTTTATGTTTTTTTTTGTTATATTTTATTTAAAATTTATCTTATCGTTGTAAAACTGTATATCCTCCATATCACTGAATTTTTAATCCAATTGAGTTGATGTGGGGTATTGCAAAGAATTATTGCAATAGATATTCATATCGAAGAAGATATTCGAACCAAAACTGTCTGGATATATGGAAAGAGGCATTGTCAAAAATAACACCTTGGGTTTGTATGAGCTCGATCAGATACATTGAAGAAGAAATTGACAAATGGTAGAATCATTAGCAAGTTTTTGATAGATTGGAAATGAACAGCTTAGTTATTAACTTGATTAGTGCTTTTAAAAGTGGCAGTGACTGAATAATACTTTATGAATGTTGGTATGTTGATTCAATGTTGACAATTACCAAGACGTGGTGATGAAAGAGAAAACAAGTAAAGGTCAGTACACAATTAATATGCTTTAATCGTAGGAAATTGTATTACAGAATGTGAAAGCTTTATGAGCATGTGTGTTGTTGTTCAGAATATACATGTACAATTGGTTAAAATGTATGAGGAGAGAAATAATAGTACCTATTTTGCTATTTTGCAGATATGGCACAAGCATTAAGGAAAATGCAGTGATTTAAATGTAGTTTTATCAAAAAAGATGTACACAGGTACACAAAAATATAGTAATATCCTGATGACATTACAAGGAATCTTTGCATCGAAGGAAACAAGAACTAAGCATAAAAGATAAATATGATTTTTAATGAATGTAAAATACACTACTCAGATATACAATTGTTGATTAGGTCGATTAGGCCTTCGGGGGATACCACTGCATAAAAGAAGCGTCTAGAACTCTACCTATGAATAAACAACTCTAACCTATGAATTATTGGGACTGTATACTTAATTGTAGTTTGAAATTCTTCGATAAAATATGCATGAGACGTACTATAGTATATTTTATTTAGATTAGAATTTTGTTATATGTCAGACCCAATATGTACTAAAACTCAGAGTTGCTTACGACGTTTTGACAGGTCACGTGTGTCATTACTGTTTTGAATAGACTATAGATTCTGTATGATATTTGTGTAGGGTAGATTTCTTTGATTATATTATGTTGTTTATTTGTTGATCTCTATTTATTATATATTGCTAGAGAATATTATGGCAATAATTATAAACGGTATTATTCTATCTTGATATTAATTAGCAATTGGTCGTCCAATATCCAAAATCATTTTCCATACTTTGGAATCTATCAGATCCTCTAACAAATCTAATGGTAGCCTTTCCTGATTCTAGCAATCTACAAAATTTTGTTAATGCTGCTGTTAATTTCCTCTATTAAATAATAAATAATCATAGTACCTCAACAAGTTTTATAAAGATAAAATTAACCTAAAAATGAAACCTAACCAAGACTTTCGTAAACAACAACGCGTGTCTATGACATCTACAAGGTAGATTCCACCCGCGTGCACGTTAATGTTCTATTGCTGTGATCTATATAATAACGAGGTGGTAATTAATAGTTGTCTACAGAGGCGGTAGTATAAATACAGTAAGTGGTCAAATTATTAGGGACAGTACTCGCATTTATGTTTCTTATATTACTCTTATTGGTTCTACAATCTGCCCAGAGGGCAATAAATATTTGTTATGTTTATATTATATATACATGGCATGTATAAAATCACTTTATTATGTAATCTCCTGTATAAAATACAATTTTCATTAATTAGTCATATTCTAAAGCTTATTCTAAGTCTATATATGGTCAATAATCAGATCGGGTGGTGCCAGACGTTTTGATGTACGCTCTTCAGTCACTTCGCAGCTGATTAGCGAGTACATTGACACTCTTTCGAAGTACTTCACACCAACACGTTGAATTATATTCATTATTGGTTCAAGCGGAAAAGTGGACTTGCTGGCGGTTACCCATAGTTGGATTCCATATGACCAAATTGGCTTGAGTATAGATTTATAACATAAAATAATATTTTGTTATCTAATGATAACTTAGATTAGTGCCCGATAAGCCAATACATTTAGTGGAGTTTAAGTCCAAGTTGCTTCCGTTTGGTGAGTATGTGCATACTCCAAATTAGGCGTCCATCTAGCTGCATATCAAGATATTTATCTCTGCTTTCGGAAGTTGACAGTTATTGATATAGACTGGTGGACATGTTCATCTACGCAACGTAAAAGTTATATGACTGGTTATATTTATGTAAATTATAGTTTATTGTTAGTGTTGGGAACTATCGACTGAAATCGACTATCGACTGTTTAGTAATTGACTACTTTTTACTATCGACTGTTTCAGTCGCTATTTTTAGTTCAACTGAGTTTACTACTTTTTACCAGTGACTGTTTCAGTCGACTCTTTTCAGTCATGTACTTTTAGTTACTATCTTTCGTTCTACTAGTTTCATTCGACTGATTTTTAACGTTCTCGCTCTGTATATAAATTTATATGTAATATATGTAGTTTTATGATTTTTCGGTAGTTTGCTTGTAAATAACAATACATTGGATATTAATAGAGTAAAAGATTAAAATTGTGAATGATAAATAGTAAAATACTTTTGAGTGTTTTTATGGCAAAAATAGGTAATATTTCGATTACTCTCTCGATTTTTGTTAAAAAAGTTTCCGTTCAATAATAAACAAAGCATTTACTTTATTTAAAAAGGCTCTAGTAGTTTTTGTGCGATCATTTTTAACTATGCCATGAATAATTTTTTTCTTTGATTAGGTATATGTTTAATTTTTATTTAGTATTTACGGTTATTCTACATCTTTAGTTTTTATGTTTTGTTTAATTTTTATTGTATTGTCTATATTTATTATTGTATATTATTTCAAAATAGCAATTAACATATTAGGACACGATGAAACACTTGTGGGGTATTATTCCATTTCATAAAAATATTTAATTCCTTTTTACAAATCCACAGTACATTTAAATATAAAAGTAATTCTACTTCGTTTAAAATAAAATTATTAATTAATTATTAGTTAATAGTATTATTAATAGTTTTATTAGTTAATAAGTTCGTTTTCTTTTTAAAGTTAGTACGTGACAGTCAAACCGTACATTTGACTGAAAATAGTAATTACTATTACTATACGCTAGATTTTTGACTATCGACTGTTTCGAATGTTTTCAGTCGATAGTTCCCAACGCTAATTGACTGCATACTCCGACGCATAGAACCCCTTGTGGCATCAAAGAGTTGCATTATAAACTATTAAAATTATTTAAAGATTTTTTTGAACATACACCATAAACATATTTGATGTATTTCTTGTCACAATTTATAAATTCGTTTCTGAGTCAGACACTATTATCTTTCTCATTTTATTCTAGTCAAAAAGAGACACAATGCTGGCTGATTAGTTCGAACGCGTAAACAAATGAACCTGTCAAAATCGTCCTGTTGTCAGACGTATGCTAAATTCTTGAAAGCAATAGTCAGGGGTGTGCAACTGCAATGGTAAGTAGTGGGGCAAAGTTTCGCTTAGTCCAATCATTGGCGGCGCTGACAACGCGAATTTGATTGGTTAGTTTAAAATAGTTATGTAGAAACCTGTAAGGAAAATACTTTGCTTTGATTGGTCTGCCATTTCCCCTGATTATTTTGTGACGTCACATTTATTGGCCAATAGTATTTAAATAAAAATCAAATTTAAATTTTAAAATTAATTTATTAAAATAAAATCCTATACAAATATACATAAGTGTAAATAATATAAATATATATAAACAAAAAGCAAAAAAAAACAATTATGAACTCTATTCTAGGCAATATTAAAATATCTATAATTCTTCTATAAGGCCTTCCCATATATGTTTAGTGCCATCAATTTTATGGGATCTATTAGAGTTCTAACTTATCTTGATATATTGAAGGTAAACTTTAAATCCTTTCCTGTTGATATTACATTAACTTCATTAAACCAAAAATACAATCTCAGAATAACTTAAAATTTTGTCTTGAAAATCATTATGGATTGGACAGTCGAAACACTAAAAATGTATGTGTTTGTTAAAAATATTTAGGTTTTAGAGTATTTAATCTGTGGAACTACTTAATATAGAATATAGACAAATATTGCATGTTGTCTCTTTTTCAGAAGTTTTGTTAAATAGCCTGAAATAAGACTAAAATACAATATTAGACTTTTGTTTTCCTCAGAGCAAAATTCTCTGGAACTGAAAATATAGACTCAACTGGTGATTTAACAACCTCAAGTGGTACTAGATCTCCCGTTAAAAAAGAATATAAGTTATCTAACATGTTCATCTTCTTCACAATTTTCTCCGGGAGAATAATGTGAAAAAATTGAAATGATGAGCCCTTTTAAAAATTTCTCGAACATACTAGGGGAAGGATGCTGTTTCTACCTCTATGACCTCTAATAGATACAACAAAAATCTTTAAGCAATCTTGGTTAAGATTTGTTAAACAAATGTACTTATTTGTAAAATTAGACAAAATAGATTTCTTTAAGTTAATAAATCCCCTAAAATTAGCAATTAAATTTTTAATTGATGGCACCATAACAAAAAGTTAAAAGTTAAAGTATTGCAAATATTTTAGGGATATTTTACAATTAAAAGTAGTATTTATTACTACTGATTATCCAGTTATATTAATTATTACCTTCTTGTAAGACTTCTTTATGTAGAGACATCACACTGACAACATACGCACAACTTGGTAGATTTTAGAATTTTATTACTACTAACATCTTCATAAGTTTTTGAATTTCTGTAAACAAACAATATATAAACAGGCATGTAGTAGATAGATAATTTTATATGTACCTGATAAAACCAATGATGGATATGCATTTACCCAAATACCTGTTCGTGAAGGAAGGATAATTCTAAATTTTCACTAATATGTCCATAACAAACACCATGACGTTGATATATTTGCATTGTGGTTTATCCAGGTAACTTACTACTATTTACTTGATCAACCCATTTTTGGAAAGGAGCGAGATCATTCTTTGGGAAACGATGTCTAATTTCCGTAGTAGAATTTTACCCCGGTACACTACATCTTTTACTACACTGACGTATTGTCATCAATTTTTATATTATTACCCCGTAATAATTAATGTAAAACAGAAAATATGCACAAGGTAAAACGAAAATTTCGTGATCTAAACAAAAACCATAACCTACAAACAACAAACATAAAAATAGACGACCATAGAAAATGCTGATTTCACACAATTTGATCGACCAATCACATTTCATGTTAGTGGCGGCACCTGGAATTTAAACTGCCAATCACAATTTGCGATCGCAGCGCTACAGTTGATTGAACTAAACAAAACATTTCCCCAAGGTCGCCTATACCGTGAAATTTCTATTTTTTCTATGATAAGAGGTTATAAATCTAACCTATAAACTATTGTGGCTGTATAATTAACTGTAGTTTTTAGTTGTACCATTATGTTAAAATAAATTGTATTTGATAATATTTTTGTTCAATTATTTTATTTAATAAGAAATAGAAAACGTATTGTAAAAAGTTTCAGTTATATGCTTGAGCCACGTATTTATCCTTTATGCTCTAACAGACTCCTCCAAAAGCTGAGCTGATTGTTTTTTATTGAATTCCAACCGTAATTATCATAAAGGCAAGCGTAAACGTTCCGATAAACGTAAACACCGCAGTTTTCTTTATACACCGGTTGAAATCTGAAACGTGCATTTGATACGTAGAGAGCGCTCGCGCAGCGTAGTTTATGTACGAGCAATATTAAACGCTTTTATATTCTGTTTTTGGGCGGTGAGGATTTTACGGCTCAGGCTTAAAATGCGGATAGAATTGGATTAGCCATAAAGCGGTCTTAGAATTCTTTGTATGTGGGGCTGGAGGTCGAAAAAGCTTAGGCGCCAGCTACAAAATTCGTTTAATCGCTCCGTTGCCGAGTCCGCTTCGTGCCAAGAACAAAATTGTTCCTGTTTATCCGGCCGTTGAGTAACTGGTTTCCTAACTCTCGGCAATAAAATATAGAGGTACACTGTGGATGATTACGGAGTTTCTCTAACGTTTTCTACAGTATCTTAATTTGTGTACCAAATAATTGAATACGGCCTTTATCTGTGTTCATATAAATCCTACTTGCTATTTTCCTTCTTCCTAGTAGGGGGAATTTTAGTCTAAAAATTACAAAAAATCGATTTTTGTTTCTTTATAGTTGTTCTATTTTGATAAAAAAGCCATAATTATATTAATTTACATATTTGCACAATTAACAAGAACTCCAAGAACCATATAAATAAACAATACCATAATAAGACCAAATTTTTTTAGACCAAACCCAGCCAATACAGTTAAAATCAAACAAAGAAGCCACCACTATATATGAAAGCAGTGAAATTCTCCAAATAGGATCGACTATGATCTCTACTATTCTTGATCCACAAACCGCTTTAATTAGTTGACTACCTCGAGCTTTCGACTAACATATTATACATTTACTAGCCTAAAATGAAAGGATTATCGTCCTTTTAAGCTGAAATAAATCTCAGTAAATACGTCATTATTTTTATGAATCAGTAATTTATTTAACTACAATGTCATATAATAATGCACTATATTTTCCTTGTCATTAGATCATTGGGGTGTCATTGATAGATTTATATTATGTTTATTTGATCCAGGTCTATTTGTGTTATCCAATTTAATTATTTCATAGTATCACCGTACACTGTTCCTATATCTTAGCAAAATGCTGTCTAATTTATTCTTCTCTGATTCTCTTAATTTGTCATTCTTCGACTTTTACCCCCAGCAAATTCTAGCTACACCTTGCTATAAAATAAAATTTTAATCATTACTAAAATATATTATGTTTAAAATAGACGTCCAGTTACTACAGTTTTTGATACTATCCTTGATGGACAAACCTCAATAATAACTTTTTTTTCATTTTTTCTCTGTTCTTGTTATCATTAAATTTTGGTATATACTGACACCTATTCCGGGTCGCTGAAAATGGTGCAAAAGCAATGGTATAAATTTGGCAACTAAAATTTCCACTATAAATAAAATTGATGCTATTTGGATTTTATAACTTTTAAAAAATTTACCTTACATTATTTTAAAACAAATGTAGGTTAGACCACCAAGAATAATACAAAAAATTAATTATTATTACTAGAGAATTATCAATGTAATACAAAATCTAAGTATTCTAGATGTTTTTAATGTTTTAATCTGATCGATCGTACCGATCTACTCGGAAAGAATGGACCGCCATTAAAAAAGGAAGACCATATAGTTTCATACAGTTTATTCCTTTCTATGGTATACTCTATGCAGGAGAGTGCGAACGCGCTAAATACTAAATATTAATATATATATATATATATATATATATATATATATATATATATATATATATATATATATATATATATATATATATATAAGATAACCTTTGGGGAGGTTTAATGAAACTTCCAGACATTGCCTTAAAAATAATTCAATTTTTAAAGGTATAAAATAAGACCTAGGAAGATAAACAATTTGAAGTTGTGTATCTTGATGAAACTTGAATATTTAAAAATTGTGCAGTGTGGCACCCTTGGCAAGATAGTAACAAACAAAGTGCATAGACAAAAAAAATTGATGGAAAAAGGTAAAAGTTACAATAACATTCGATTAGGTTTTGTTGGTCATTATAATTATTAATAATTAAAAGGCATATATATTGCTGGCCGAGAAGGATATTCCATCAAAAACTGATTGGATATGTGGAAGGAAGCACTGTCAAACATAACACCTTCGGTTTTGATGAACTCGATAAGACATACAAAGGAAGTAACTGGTAAATGGTGTAATCGTGAACATGGTTTAGACAGGTTAAAAATTAACATTTTAGTCATTGAATTGGACAGTTACTCGGAAAGTTAATATACCATAATGTTATAATAAATTATGTCTGATAACATTTTTGTTTTGATTAGAATTTTCTTGTATGTCAAAGCCAAACTGAACTAAAACTTAGAGTTGACGCGGCAACATTGCAATTTCGGCGTCATAAATATTCATGGCGCATTACTAAAAAAACTTTGAAGAGACTATACATTACTTCGATACAAAATTGTTAATTAAAGGGATTATCCTTACAGGGAACACCAGAATAATATAGGGATGGTTTAGAAAACGGTTCAACGTAAATATAAAATAACTTTAAATAATAAACTATTGTGGCCTTACGATAAACTGCAGTTTAAGTCATTCGATGATATATGTACAATATAGTCAAAATTAAAAACGGCAACGTTGCGAAGTTTTTACCTCATATATTTAGATAACGTCAGTTCACTGTTTTACTGGATATACTATAGTTGAGTTACCCCAAGCAAATGGTCACTAAACCATCAAAAATTCTATAAAAAGAGCATCCACCATCAATAATCGTCATAATAATATCAGTAACGGTTTGTAAATAAAATAATAATTTCCAAGTCTACTTTCTTTTATTTCAATGTAATACTTGTTTTAACATTTATCCAAATTTGAATATACGTATCGTACTATGACAAAATGGAAATCATTTTTGGATTCAGCACTTCTTAGTGACATAAATATTACGTCACAAAATCTATTTGCCGGTCACTTTTATTAATCAGGTCCTAACATTTGGAAACATTTTACTCCTTTTAATCCAGATCCATGATATGCCAAATGAAAAAAAGAAGAGAGAAAAACCTACCACTTGTACCTCATTTTATTAACACTGTTTGAAAATGTAATTTTTAACAGCTTAGTTCCGCCGTACAACCAACCACTCGGTGGTGATTCCGGAGAATTTAACGAAAAACATCATCGGTTCTCACACGATCAAATATTTGTTCTTCCACGATTCCAGTCTTGTTTGGATGAATCTTCCCCCGAGCAAATATTGAGCTAAAATTTTTATGAAACAAATTGCGGTATGAAAGAGGGCTTTCTCCCCCAACCCTTTCGCCGCCCCTGCCCCACCCGACTATCGATATCGTGACGGAAAGGAAATTAAACATTTCGTCTGTGCAAATATGTAATTATCATCTCGATGTTTATTAATTAAGCGAGAGCGTCACAGCGAAATGTTATCAATAATAGAAAATCGTGGACGTGTACGTGTGTGTGCGTATGTAGTTTCGTCAAACTAGTATGTTGTCGACCGAATTTGCTGCAAAAGGAAATAGTGCGTTAATACACACGGCACGAATAAACAGAATTGATAATTGCTAAATTATCGATCGTACAGTCGAGGTCTGAATGGTAATGAAGATGACAGAAAGGAAATAATTGCCGCAATACAGATAGGATCTTTTTTTTTTAATTACCTATTTCGCTATCGGATATATCACATAAAGTAGATATTATTACTGTATCTATTGATAGCATTAAACCAGTTTAAAAAAAAAACAATGTGGACGTGAGAATAATTGCAGTGGCCGAAGATCGAGACATTCAGGAAAAAGGAGAATAATTCAAAGAAAAAAAGGCTGCGAAATTGTTGTAATATGAATACGAGCTAATAAGAATAACGAAACTTAACTAACTACATTAAGGCTGACAATCTGACCACATGAAAATCAAGGCGTACTAAACAAAAAATTAACGAAACCAAGGTAAAAAGATTTTTTTTAAATTGATTTTAGTTAGACTTTCAAAGATACAACGTGAACAACCTTCTGCATCCCGTCATAGAACTAACAGGCTATCAACCCAAATCTAATGCCTTTTACACAAGATAATGAAGATGACAGAAATGAAATAATTGCCGCAGTATAGATGATATTAACAAATAATAATTAAATGTTATTTCCATATTAATTCCAGACGAAATAGACATTTTTTTCACTTTCATTGAAAGGGTTATTACTTTCAAACGTTGTATTAAAAATCTTAAATGATAACAATTTCAGTACCTATAATCCCATTCAAAATTATATTGTTGGATTAATGAAACAATAATGATAGTACAGTTTCCTACTATTTAAATAATTTTAATAAAATCAATTTTTAATTTTCCTGATATTTAACAAATATTGACGCTTTGTGCGTCCTTTAGTGATGAAAGCGCACAAAGTTTGGTTACAGCTTATATATTATCGCCTTCAATGTGTTTTTAGTTGTGGGTACCATATAGTATTGCTTGCAAGAGAAACGGTTAGATGATATTTTCTAGAATATTTGAAAAATAATATTATAGCGACCTTGAGGCATGTCGAATTTTACATCGTGGAAAAACGGTCTACAAAATACCCAGAAATATAATCCCAGATGTTGAAAACGGGCGGGGTGCCAGCAGCGCCAACTAGAACCTGATGGTTTTTCTTAGTTCATTTAATTGACAAATGCTTTGAGCTCTGCCATCTCTCTTCTTAGTGATTAATTTTATTCTTCCAGACACAAGTGATCTGACTCTTGCCCAAGAGCATATAAACTTTCTTGGCAGGTTTAACATGCCCTGTTGAGGTGCCATTTTATGTTACTAATTTTGACTGATTATATGATTTATCCTTTCACATTTTAGAGCATGGTCTGGACTGAACTAATACACACACACACACACACACACATATATATATATATATATATATATATATATATATAATCAATATCTAGTGCCACTTATCGGCCACAATTTCCATTAGGACGTTACTTCATAGGTTTATCATGAAGAACAGTTGAAATAAACACATAATAAATTCTCTTACAATAATGTACATCTTCAATTAATTTAAGAGTTAGAAAATTGCTGTAAAATAGAAAAATAATTTTCCAGGAACAAGAGAGGATACACGAGAATAAAACGCTATTTGTTTTGCATTATCCGTCGACGCTTTCTCGCCATTCATCGCGTCAGCCCCATTGTATTGGCGTGGAATCCAAGCGACACAACAAACGACCTTTATTTATCCGCTATAAAAGTCGGCGGCATTCAGATTGGAAAATATTTACGTTGTCGCAGGGAAGGTACAAGCCCGACCAATTAACTTTCCAACATTCCAAGAAATTCCGCGGCGTATCCCGGCCTGGCGTCCCGAAAAGATCGGCAATCTTCAAATATTTGCACTTCTACCCGAATAAACTTAATTCCGATTTTTGATCTGTTTTAATTGAGTCGGTTGATATATTTATTCACGGGAATACCTTCTATCGGGATTAGAAAAGGGTTTTATAATTAAAATGGTTGTATATTATCCGATGTCTTACAGTATTTCTTTTTGGCATATCTATTAACATATTTTATTTCAATGCATTATTATTCTGTTACCTAAACACCAAACAATTAGCTATTGAACTAATTTTGTAGATATATAATGAAGAATATAATAAAGAACGACGAAAATATGAGAACAAAAGTTATTAGAATATTAAACAATATATAGTCAGTCCAAAAGAGCACTGTACCCACAGGACCTGTTAAAACGTAGCAATGTTCTGAGCAACTATGGTGTAGCAACTCTGAGTTTTAGTATATTTTGACTTTGACATGTAACAAAATTCTAATCTAAATAAAATAAGGAAGCAAACATGTTATTTATTATAATTTATTTGAATATTATAGTGCATCTAATGCAAATAATGTCGAAGAACTTAAAACTATATTTAATTATACAGCCACAATAATTTATAGGTGCGTTTTTTATTAGAGGTATCCCCAAAGACCAAATACACCTAAGTAATGTATTTTTCTTTCATTAGAGAGCATATTTATGTTTTACGCTTAGTTCTTATTTCTTTCGATGCAATGTATCCTTGTAAAGTCATTATGATATGACTACATTTCTCTTTAGTTTGACGTGTTACTATCTCTATACATCTTTCTTGATAAAACTAAATTTAATCACTGCATTCTCCTTAATGCATTTGCCATATCTGTAAAAGAGTTAGTATTATTTCTATCTTCATACATACTAATCAAAGGTTCATGTATGTTATGAACAATAACACATGCCCATAAAGCTTTCACGCTCTATAATACAATTTCCTACAGTTAAAGTATATTAACTATATACTGACCTTTAGTTGTGTCCTTTTTCATCCTTTTTTATTTTGCCTGTCTTGCCTTCTGTCTTGATAATTGCCAACATTTAATCACAAACCAACATTCATAAAATTTTATCAAATCACTGTCACTTTCAGAAACACCAATCAAGTTATTAACTAAGCTGCTTATTTTCAATATATCAAAAACTTGCTCAATATTCTACCATTTATCAATATCTTCTTCAAGGACTCTGATAGGGCTCACACAAACCGAACGATTTGTTTTCGACAATATATATATATATATATATATATATATATATATATATATATATATATATATATATATATATATATATATATTTATACATATACTAAATTCAGGTAGATAAATTCTTTTATCAAAAAGCCCGATTTTTTATTAAATTTATTGTTTTTCACTGTATATTTTTGTTAAAAAGTATGTATGAAAGATATAAATCATATTAGTACATCAACATTATAATGACACTACGTATATAATGTGAAACTAACTACATAATTTACCTAAATGGAACACATGAGACAAACAGAAGAAAATATGAATTATTAACAGTAATTTGGTTTGATTTTAAATTTTCAAACTGATACAATTTTCACTGATAAATATTACGATATTTGACTACAAATGCAATAGTATATGTAACTATATGACGATTTATTCTTTGAGACTTTTTTCAATTATTTTGGTTATTTCCTTTATAAACAGATGTTTCGGAAAACGGAGAAATCAATAGTTCATTTAAACATTATAAATAGCTTGTTTTAATGTAATATATATATATATATATATATATATATATCTTTAACTATATATACATATATATATATATATATATATATATATATATATATATATATATATATATATATATATATATAGAGAGAGAGAGAGAGAGAGAGAGAGAGAAATAATTAAATATCATTTCTAAGATTGAAATTAGAATTCAGGTCTATAAAGGCTATCAATATAAGGCAAAAAATATTCTGAGGCAAACTTAGGTGTATTCTCTTGATTCTCTTGTTTCAAAGAGGTTTATTTGCCTTTACAAAAGCGGAGTTTCTTGTCAAAATTGGTGCACCAATAACGTATAATACTAACCAATATTATATTTCTCTTCTTTCTTTCAAGTATACATGCATTATGAAAACCGTTGACATAAACTCCGTTCACTGGAAACTTATATGCCCTTTCTATAAAATTATTTGGAAACTAGACTCCGCAAAAATACATACACTGTCGGATTCTAATAAAAGCAAACGTGTCACCTCTAAAGCAAACTTGGTAAATTTGTTTTTGTTTGTTTCTCCCGAATTTTTTATGTAAAAATTTATCATCTAACAAATCACTTTCCAAGGACTTCGGACATCCAAGGCGCCTATAGCTAATTTGTAAATAGTCGAAAATAGAGGAGTAAAGTTCTGAACTTCATTCTACCTATGTTCAATTTATTAATTAGTAAAATTTATATATTTAAGTATAGTTTTCCCACGAATTGTCAGCAATTTTCAAATTTTCAAAGTCAATAAATATGTTTGCTCCAATCACTAGTTTACTTGAAACGATATAATATAGCCATATTGCTGACAACTGTCCAATAGGCGTAGCGATAGGGTTTACTAAAAATTATGGAATTATTGAAGAGCATCATAAATTCTTGAAAATGTTTAATAGAAATTGTTATACCTTCATCCGGTTCCAATTGTTCATTGAGTCCCAACCCATTTTCATCGAAATATCTTATTTTAAGCACTGTATAAAGTGATTATATTAATAAGGCAAAACATTTAAATATTATTGATAAATATTACTTTTTTAATAAAAAAAAGATGACAAAATCAGCCTAGAAAATTAAACATATACATTTCTAGAAGCAACAAACCTAAACTGTTGCATACATAAAAAAGAGCAAGTTAATCCAAATTAAACTACTCTACAAACACCGAGGCTTATTCTACAGTCAACTTGGGAGAAAAAGTGGAAGTAGATCAAGATGAAATCCGAGCTGGAGCTCTTCGGAAAATTGCAATCGGGTTTAAGGCGGAAAAAACTAGTTTAAACTTTGCGAATATTTCCGGGTTGCAGATAAAACGAAAGAAAATAAAGCATTTTATATCCGGTCTGCGCAAAAGGCCTCCCTATCTTATTAGACATTCCAGAACAAACAAGATGGAAAAGAAGGGAATTCAAGAACGACACAGTTTACGCCATTGGTTTTCCCTCGGTAATCGAAATTGCTATAATTGCTATAAACCAAATTTTCTTTTTATAATACATATATATCAAAATATTTTTCATTTCATTTTAGCTGTATGCATATGCTACTAGATAGTGCAAATATTTTTTCTATCTAACATTTTCATTTATTTTAAAGAGCAATGATTTGTTTCTTCTTTAAAATATAATTTCTAATATTAAAATTAGAATTCAAGTCTGTAAAGGCTGTATATATAAGGTAAAAAATATTCAAAGGCTAATTTATGTGCACTCTCTTGATTTTTTGATTTCAAAGAGTTTGCCTTTACAAAGCTTGACAGATCTTCTTGTCAAAATTGGTGCACCAACAACGTATAATACTAACCGATATTGTAATTCTATTATATATATATATATATATATATATATATATATATATATATATATATATATATATATATATATATATATATATATATATATATATATATATATATATAATATTAAATATATAATTAATTATAATTAATATTAATATTAAATTAAGGGGTGAAACTTTCACATATGATTAATTTGCGTCCTCTGTAAAAATATGAAATATAACTTTACGTGACTACTATTCTTAATCGTTTTTTATCCAAACTTACCATAGCTCTTTAATATTTTCAACAATACGGAAATAACTGAAAGCAACATAAAACACTACTTAAATGTATATAACTTCGTTTAACAATGTTTTAATCACTCAGTTTCGCAATGGCTATATCTATAAGGTAAACATTATTCAAAAAATAATTTAGGAGCATTCTCTTGATTCTTTGATTTCAAAGATTTTGCTTTTACAAAGCTTGACAGAGCTTCTTGTCAAAATTGGTGCACCAACAACGTATAATACTAACCGATATTGTAATTTTTGATTGTCCTTAGGCAAGAGCACAAAATCCGACAAGGAAAATGACTTCAGTCAAGCTGGTAACAAGACTGGGTAAGATCGGATGTCTTCTGGGATGATTTCTAAATTGATCACTCGCCAATCGGTAAGCTTAATACTGAGGACCGTGGTTCAGAGCCAACATTCACCTAATTTTAACGTACAATATCCTTTATTTTATTTTATATACTAAAAAATCCTTTATCCCCAGCGATATTCGATCTTAGTATGTTATTGTTGGCGAACTAAACTTTTAGCCCGCTGGGGTTGTTAATGCATTTTGTGTCACCGATGTAACGACTATTTCAGTTTACTTGACTTGGACGATTTTCGTTTTATCGAAGTATATTTATATGTAGCGCATATTAAACAAAAATATTTGACCGAAAAATTCTACCTCGATATAAGCTTTAACCATGCCAAATTTCGCGCCACCAGGTATCCCGATTTGTTCAAAAAGTGAGCCTAAACTACCGCTATGTCAATTAATATAATTTTAGTTAAAGGATTCGACAATACGTTTATTGTGAATTAATTTTAAGGTTTTGATTGACAAGCTCTGAAGTAGCAGCTGCCTTCTAAATGTCCAAAATCCTACCCATTCCCCCTCAAGTTTCCCAGAATGGTCATTTTCATAATTAGAACTCAACACATAACTGAACTATTGTCTTCCAGATAAATGGAATGGAATGGATAAACACCTGGAATTACAGATAAACTCCTGTAATTCCAGGTGTTTATCTGCATTTATTTCTAATCACTCTTCAGTTCAGTTTGCAGAGTTATAAGCAATTTTTATAGCACTTCAACAAATAACGGTTATAATCGTTTTTATATTGAAAATTGATAGAGAATGTCTTGTGTTTTCTCGCTTTTTTTTATCCAAATTTGCCATGAATCTTCTGTCAGATTTTGATTTTAAAAATTACGCACCGTTGTTGATTTTTAGGTACGAGGAACAACCTGCCCTGCAAAAGCTGGCAGCGCGTCGACAATATCCACTGGAAATAGAGCCTAAAATATTTGTTTATCTATTTTATGTCACCGGTCTGATGACTATTCCAGGTTGCATGTTTTGAGCGTATTTCGTTCTTGGAACTGATTTATTTGTAGCGCATATTATTTAAAAATTTTATGGCTGAAAATTTTTCCTCGATATGAAACAACGGGTGCAAAGTTCTGAGCGTTAAACATAAATGGCGCTAGTTTTATTGGATTGATACCTATTCAATTAGTAATAACCTTTAAAAAAACTGTTAAATTTTCATGATAACTTACTCATAAGTTTGTGAGTTATTGTGCTAAGAGTGATACTAATTCTATTATATTCAAAACAATGGATCAAAAATAATGTCGTGTTTTAATTTTACACTATTTCTTGATGGGAAAGAATACCGTTCAAGCGAAGCAATGACTTGAAAAGTGTTACAAGGGCTCCGCTCAATCAGAAACCATAATAGAACGTTGGCTTGCTCACTTCAAACGTGGTCGTAGAGACACCGATGATTTAGAATGCAGTGGAGGTCCAAATGAGGTGGCAATACCAAATAACAACAAAAAATCCACAAAATGATTTTGAAATATAGAAAAGTGTTGTTGTGTCAGTTAGTTAACATCGTAGAGATATCAAAATAAAGTGTTGGTTTTATATTTCATAGGAATTTGATCATGAGAAAGCTCGGTCCAAACTAGGTGCCGCGTTTGCTCACTGTTGACCAAAAACAAGAACCTGTTGATGATTTTGAACTGTGTTAGACTATGTTTAAACGTAACAAATCGGAGTTATTGCGTCAACCTGTAATGATGCATGTAAAATCCATCGCTTCACCCGGAATCAAACGGTCGTCATCTGAGTGGACAGCAACTGGTGACAGGCATATTTTGAGGCAACAGATAAATCGTTCTACAAAACTGGTATTGAAATATTAGAGTGGCGCTAGAGTGATTGTGTGGCTCTTGATGAAGATCATGTAGAAGAATAAGGCCATTTTTGAATAAAATAAAAGCGTTTTCTTTGTTACGCCCGGTACTTTTCAGTCCATAAGATAAGCAATAACCCTGCACAATTTCAAACCTCTAGCTGCCCTTCTTTTCTTCAAAATGTTTAGCAAATTCTAGTTAAATCCATTAATATATAGATATATTGCACAAATTATATTTAAAGTAAATTCGCCTATATACAGTAAATTCCTATTAGATCTTATATAAACTTATTTATCCAAACATATATCCAAAGTACACCGATGCAAAGTTATTGCTTTGGCTTTATGTCAGTTCGATGATAATACCGAATAAGTTTAACATTTTTTTTTCAATATTTCCTCTTCGTTCTCTTTCGGCGGCGACGTTAAACAGGAGCTACATGCCGTTCGCAATTTCTTTAGGAATTAAACAAGAAACTTTCGTCGTCGAAGAAGTTTGTCGCGACGACTTTAAAGACATCGAATAGAATTTTAAGATGTTCCCTCACCGAAAGACGGTTTTTAATTTAATGATTCCTGGCCCTATTTATGATGTGAAATTTGTACCGAACATAATGGGGGAACTTATTTATGCCGCCGTTACGCGGGTTTGAATAGAAATTGTGTCATTACAGGATTTCGGCACATTAAAAAGTTATAAAGAACCCGGGGAGATATTCAGTCTTAAATCGCTTCGTATCTCGTCGTTTTAATTCAATTAGATCGTGTGATACTCGAAAATTATCCTTTGAAATTTTATTTACGCTTCAACTAAACCCGATGTTGCTTCTATTCAACTTTGATGGTAACCACGGGCCGTTAAAAGAGTCCTATTCTGGATTAATGTCTATAAAATTCTGCAGATCTCTAAAAGGAATTAATGAAGGAGTTAAATATTCAACTGTACATCAGAATAAAGAAAGTTAAAAATATACAAAATTATATTAAAACAAATTTCAATGTATATTAAGATTATATTAATTATAACATTTTATCTCATAGTAGTCGATATTAAGATGTTAATTTAATTGACTTTAAAACAGTAATAATCAGTTTTTATAACAAATGGACTAAAAAGTCAAGAGCGCAAGAAAGGAAACACGTTTTTTTTGTTCAAAATTGGCTTTATTCATCAACGTAATCTCCATCAAGAGCCACACAATCATTCCAGCGCAGCTCCAACATTGTAATACCACTTTTGTAGAACGATTCATCATATTCCTCGAAATAGGCATGTCACCATTTGCTGTCTACTCACATGACTATCGTTTTGATTCCGTAGTGAATCAATGGATCCAAGTTTCATCTATTGCCACATATCGACGTAAAAATTCCTGTTTCGTTTAATGTTATGGCCAAACACTGGTCAGAATCATCAATATTTTCCTGTTTTTGGTAAAATGTGAGCAAACGGGAGATCAACTTTGAATAGAGCTCTCTCATAGTCAAATACTCATGCAATATAAAACCAACATGGGCTATTAATATCTTCACGATATTAGCTAACTCATGCAGCTTCACTTTTCGGTCATTCAAAACGGTTTTGTGGATTTTTTTGATGTTTTCTGGTTTTACCCCCTCATTTTTACATCCACTGCATTCTGCATCATCGGTGTGTCTACGACAATGTTTGTAGTCTGCAAAACAACGTCTTACTGTCGTATCTAATGGAGCGAAGTCCTTATAATAGTTTACAGTACTTTGTTTAGCTTGAATAGTATTTTTGCCCATCAAGAAGGAGTGAAAAATTATTTTTTATCCATTGATCTGAAAATAACGAAAGTAGTGTCACATTTGTTATAATAACTTACAAGCTAATGAGCAGAATATCATGAAATTTTTTTTTCTTTTGAAGGTTAGTACTAACTGAAAAAGTAGGGAAAGCAATAAAACTAGCGCCAACTATGTCTTAGGCCCGGAACTTTTCAGCCTATCTGTTAGTTTTGTCTGTATTGGATATACTGTATTAGTATATTAACGAAGAATTTAAACTACAGTTAACTACACAGTCATAATAATTTGTAGGGTAAAGTTGATTCATTATATATACATTAATCTTTTTCTATTCCACCTGTGAAGTTCTAGGCGTGTTTTTTATATGGTGGTGTTCCTGGAGGCCTAATCTACCTGTTAAACTATTGTATTTTTAAGTAATGTATTTTACATTCATTAGAAAGTAAATTTACTTTCCCTTGTTTAGATATTGTTTCCTATGTTCCTATATTTCCTGGTTAAGTCATTTTGATACAACCGTTGTTTCTACATAGTTTCTTCTAGTACCACCTATGTACATTTTCCTTCATAGAATTAGACTTGTGCAAAAGAGTTAGTACTAAGTCTCTACTCATAAATTTTAACTTATGTATTATAATATGTATTCTAAACAATTTTGTACATACATATGCTCATTAATATTTCACACCCTATAATATGAATTTCTACAGCTACCCTATATTCTTTATTTATTCATCTTTAGTTGAGCTCTTATTACTCTTAGGTATTGATATATGTTAGCTTTAGGCCATAAACCTACAACAAAAGGTTTCCTTCAGTCATTGCAACTATCAGAATCACTGCACTTGTGAATTACTAAATAGTGAATTTCTAATCTACTGATCACTTGTTCAAGATTCCATCATTTGTCAATTTCTTCTTCTACTGTCTGATGGAGTTTATCTAAACAGGAGGTGTCATTACCGAGAATTCCACTTTCTACAGAACATCTTTTTTCAGACTCTTTTCTAAACAAAGTATATTACATAAAACTTAAGCATTTTATTTGTAGTGATGGTGAGTGATAAAAGACTAACTCAGCTTCAATAATAAAGCCAAGTCTGTTTCCACCATGAGCAATAATATATCTGCAATGAATTATTGAAAATCAATTCACCAACATTTACCTTTTTTATTGAAATTTTTGAACTACACTCTCAATTAGCTTATTTTATATATATGTTACATCGAAAAAGTAATTTTTCTTATAATTTTACTACATGCTTTAAATGGTATTATATTAAAAACAATGTCTTAAAGTTCCACTATACCTCTCATGGGTTATGTTTACACCGTTTGAATTCTCTATTGAAGAGTGTACGAAGAGATGACTTTCATCCCTCTAAGAACTGTATATCCCTAAGATTTCTATGGATATTTCGCGAGCTAACAGCTTTCTCTAATGTAGTTGTATTAAATTATGATTATATCTGGAGAACGCATGACTTAAACTATGAAATTTTTACTCGTCATTGATCAGCTTTGGTTTGGCAATAGAGAATTTCCCACATCTTTTCTCATAACACGACAGACTATGCAGGATAGTTTAACACTACCTGTCTTTCTAATCACACCCTTGTAAATGATGGCTGTTCAATAAGGCGTGATTTAGCTAACCACAAACTCCATATTTACAAAGATATCATGAAAAAATCAATTAATCAATATCATGGACAACAGTTACGGCGGAATCGAATCTTCCATATTCAGGTGTTCAGGTATAATTAGTTTTTGAGTTGTTGAGGTTGTACTTGGTATATTTAAGTAATTTCGTATTGTTATTGATTTTTTAATACTGGTTTTATAAATTTTGGAAACTGTTTTCAGTCTTGTATTTATTAGGGATTTTACTTTTGTTATTGTTATTTTTCCTTTTCTTGCTTTTATTCGTGTGACCCTATCCATTTTAGGTTTACACCAAAGTTATGAATTCTACATTATTAAGGTAAAATATAATTCCTTCACCTCATCCTGCTGATTATAGGCATTTGATTTCCTTCAGTCTTCATTTGTTGATAATATGATAGGGCAGTTGTCTTTACTTTGGAGTCGATGGAGTAGTAATGTAAAAATAATACTATATATATATATATGTATATATATATATATATATATATATATATATATATATAGAGTTGAGAGAGATTTATACTTGAATAATTAAGATCTTTAAAAAAAGTATTAATTTTTATTTCATCAACTTTAACATTATCTACATCTTTACATTTTTGTATTTTTTTCAGTACCATTGGTCCATGTTGATGCCGTACAAGGTGAAGCTGTGTACTTGCCTTGCGATATATCAATGCCAGATCCGAGTGATAAAGTGTTGTTAGTTCTGTGGTATCGGGAAGACTTAGGGACGCCAATATACAGGTAAGAAAATATTACCCATAAACCCATTCGCACACGCGAACTTAGTGAATGTTTCTGGGATATAAACTCGACTTTAAATGCAAACATTCGATTATGTACACTCATTAATCATTCCATTGCAGACCAACAAATGCAAACTAAATGCAAAAGAAAGAGGAAGAGTATTAATGAACAACAAAAATAGCAGAACATGAGTATAGAATAAGAACGAATTACAAAGTAGGCAAAGAAATAGAAGTAAAAAACTAAGTAGCAAAATCTGGTACGATCAGGATATTACAAATATATTAACAATATGGGATAATCAAGAAAATTAATATATATATATGTCAATATCGAGATGGCTATCGATAAAATTAAGCATAGTTTGTTGGTAAAAAATAAAATAAGAACTATACATATACTAGTCCACTAAAATGTAAGTACATTATAACTAAATATAGCCAAATTAAGGCAAATACAAATCAATTTGCATAACTTAAAATCACATAAAATCACATCGAGATAAAAATTAACACGAGCATACAAAAAAGAAACAAAACAAAACCATAAAACCCATTCGCACACGCGAACTCAGTTAATGTTTCTGGGATACTAACTCGACTTTAAATCTAAACATTCGATTCTGTACACTCATTAATCATTCCATTGCAGACCAACAAATGCAGAAACCATTACAAAGTAATTTCCATCGATCGTTACAGCTAATAACTTGTATTTGGGTGTTAACAGTTTTCCGTTCCATATCGGGTTTGAATTAAAATGGGACAGAGGCGAGGCAAAAATCGACAGGCGTTCCAATTAGCTCGACACCCTTGCATTTTATGTCGATGATTGGCTGTCGAGAAATCGGTAATTGTGTATGTACGTCTGGCATGGATATGGATATGAACGATCCATCGGTGTATATTGGTTTTTAAATGTTTCGATAACGCCACTCTTTTGAGGAGGGTAATAGACCATTTCCTTAACAATATCCGGTATTTTATTCAGTTTTCCTATTTGAACGCGATACTTTCGTGCTAAGTGATAATGGTAAAATTTCAATAATCTATCATTTATTATTATTATAATTTCAAGTATGTAATCAATTTTAGCGAACCCTGTAAAATGTTTTAAAACAAACATGGCACTCAGTATAGTGTTACACACTCCTTGACCGACTCGATGTTCGCTGATGATCTCGCTATATTTAACAGGCCAATTAAAATGTCCCTGGCCTGACACATAGATGGCGCTACTAGAATTAAATCCATATGTTTTTTAGCTAGCCATAACCCTCGAAAGATGCGTGTATAAATGTGACAGCTGTCGGATCATTAGTTTGTGAATTATGGCATTTTGAGTGAAGCAACTTTTGTTATTGTGAAAAACTGGATAAAAAGGAATTTCAGGTGTTGATAAAATATTGCTTTTTGAAGGGAAAACATACAGTTGAAGCAAAAACTTTGCTTGATGCCGATTTTCCGGACATTGCCCGAGGAAAATCAACCATCAAAAATTGATATGCTGGTATGGAGATTGTATGGAAGTTTAAACGTGGTGAAATGAGCACCGAAGACGGTGAAATCAGTGGACGTCCAAGAGAGGTTGTTACCGATGAAAAAATTTAAAAAATCCACAAGATGATTTTGAATGATCTTAAATTGAAATTGAATGAAATAGCAGACACTTTAAAGATATCAACTGAACGTGTACATCATATCATTCACGAATATTTGGGTATGAGAAAGTTGTGAGCTAAGTGGGTGCCGTGCGACCTCACTTTTGACCAAATACAACGACGATTTGATGATTCGGAGCAGCTTTTGAAGATAATCAAGCGTAATAAACCCGAGTTTCTGCAACGATATGTGACAATGGATGAAACATGGCTCCATAATTTCGCTTCGAAGTCCAATCCACAGTCATCCGAGAGAAAATACGGCTTGCAATGTTATGGTGTCGGTGTTTTGGGAAGCGCATGGAATAATTTTCATTGACTACCTTGAAAAAGGAAGGTGATGGTCCTTCTAGCGACTATTACATAGCGTTATTGGATCGTTTGAAGGACGAAATCTCGAAAAATCGGCCGCATTTGAAGTAAACGAAAGTGCTGCTTTACCATGACAATGCACCCTGTCAAATATCCATGAATTGGACTTGGGATTGCCTTCCCATCCACCGTATTCGCCAGATCTGGTCCCCAACGACTATTTTCTCTTCTCAGATCTCAAAAGTATGCACGCTGGTAGGAAATTTTCATCGTGAAACCGAGACTATTTTGAAGCAAAAGACAAAAATTGTATCGAAAATTTGGAGGGTCGCTATAATCAGTGTATTACCCTTGAAGGGAATTATGTTGAATGAAAAAACTACTTTTTCCAAAAATGTTTTTACTATGGTAGGCCGGCGACTTTTCAATGACCTGTTACTGATATAGCCTCAGCTGTTCTGGTCTTGGATAATATTAATCCATTATTTTCAGATCGTTTTCGATAATTTTCTTCATGTAATTTTTTGAACTTTCCACTGTATATTTGACCTGAAATGTAGATTTCACCTCAGAAGTATGTGAGGAATTCATTTATAGCGACCTTGAGGCATTTATAATTTTATATCTTAGAATGACAGCCTACAAAATACCCAGGAACAAAATTCCAGTTGCTGAACAAGTGCAGGAACTGTAACTTGGCCGATTCGGCTTACTACTAATGATTCCAAACACTTGGATTCATACACTTGCTTTTATTAAATCCCGATGATGTTTACAATGCTAGGCGATTCGTCAGTTTTCAATAATTTGATGTTTTCTTGATTAATTCTCAAACCAGATGACTTTGTAGTGAATTGTATATCATGGGGAATGGTAGAAGCCTGGATATCTGTATCAATAATAGTAGTGCCATCGTCAGCGAACATTGGATCGGTCAAGAGGTTTTTAAGAGACCAAATCATTTTGCTCTTTGACAAAGCTAATGAGGCAAAATAGCAAGATGTATAAAGAAGGTTAATTTAGATAAACTTTAAGTTAGTTAAAGTTTTTTAAGCATTTTTATTATAATTTGTGTAATCTTCATAAACAATAATTGCTAGTAGAATAATTTCAAGATAGTAAAACGTGGGGCAAAAGTCCCGCTACCATTTGGACTGCCTATAACCTTGCTCAAAGGAAATATCAGTAAGTTTGGTTGTCATAAAAAGTTTGTTTGGTCTTTACCAACTGTTTTATGATTGAAAAATGGTATCGGCTAAATGGTGGCCGAGATTCGATATGCAACTTTCCACTCTTTTTAAGGCATTGTTCATGCCATCCTGCAACATCTGAGTCTGAATTTCTTCAATTTCATAACGAATGTTGCCTTTAATATGTTTAATCGTTTGGGGCTTACTCTCATAAACTGTTGATTTTAAAAAACAAGTTTGAACAGACAAGAACCTTTTGAATTGATATAGTAAAGTTGTGTATCAAAACTGTGTCATGTTATATAATTACATATAGTACATAGGTGAGAGTAGATCTGTTAAATTACAAGTAAATTTGACTCTAATATGGACATAAGAACAATATGAGAGAAAAATTATTAGATGTTGCTTCTTAAAATTGAAATAATTGCTTTTTTAATTCATGAAAATTACCGCAGATATTATCCAATTATGCACTATTGTATATGACTAACAATTTAATTACAGCGACATTATCGGCGGAGAACCGAAACTGGGCTAAAAGCATGAACAACCGGAAACCTTCATTTACCACCAGGTATTTAGCTGATGCAAAAATCCGCTACATTCCATACCACTGTAAACAGATTTCAGTGTTGGTTCCTAATAATACACTGCTAAGCCATTCATTATCGGAAATTGCCGTAGTTTACTGAGTACATACCCCTCTGGCACCTCCTGCCGGTGCAACGTTTTGATTTAAAAATCCCTCGAATAGCCATAACTCACGCCGACATGTTAATTACGCGTCTTCAAGACCATCATATATTCCACCGATTTGCATCAAAATACTTTTTAAATCCGTTGCGGACTTGGACAGGTACAAAATGTTCGACTGGCGGGTATTATCGCTTTTCCGCTACGAAATAAATCCGGCGGCATTAACCCGTACTATAGTGGGTTTTGCAAATACGAATGCGTTGAAATGACCCGTGTATAGGTTATCTAAAAGCTTATATAACGACGAGGCTTTACCAATGCGTTGTGATTAAAATACTAAATTGCTAAAATTTTAGCTAACGTACTCATAATAACGTAATTTTCTGCTTAATATTGACTTCATTTTAAAAAATATTTTAATTTTATATAGTATGATGTATATATAACAGTATTATTTTAATTAATATTTAGTATATAGTATGATGCAATGGAAAACGTAACAGGTCAATTTAAAAATCTCTGGCTTACGATAGTAAAACACACGTTTTTTGCCAAAATTAGGCTTCAGTTTCAGCGATCACCTCCTCATTCGACGAAAATTTCTTCCCAGCGAGTATCTTTTTGAGATCTGCGAACAGGAAATAGTCGCTGGGGAGAATACGGTGGATGAGGGAGCAATTCGAAGCTTAATTCATGGATTTTTGTTCGTTCAATATCGTTTTTACTGACTTGTGACACGGTGCATTGTCATTTTCAAGACTTTCTTTTTCTTCAGATGCGGCCGTTAATCACATTTACCTTCTTCTGTTGTATTCCTGTAAATACTAATATATATGAACACAAATACTTTATGTAAATAATTATATACGTACCAGGGAAAAACAATGCTAAGTCATACACAGACATCCTTAATTTAGCTAACATGAGTTGTTTCTTCCAAGGAAAACTACGTGTTTTTTTTCTTTCCTGAAGTAAACTGGCTACACAACAATTTTGAGAATGAAGATACACTATAATCAAGTAATCGTGATTATATTTCAGACACAAAAATGTCAATCATTCTTTATGACAGATACACAAAAAAGGCGTCATAAAGAAACAATTGCGTTATAGAAATGAGCCAATCAAATGCCTTTGTAGGTCAATTCAAATGAACGAATCAAAAAAGTGGTCCCAGAGCCAGCATTGAACGGATCACGCAAAACATTTCCTCGGTATCGCCTATTTAAGTAAAACCTCTATATATACTCTACGGCTACTTTTCGTCAAAATAACAGAATAGTAGTTTTAATTATTGTGAAAGTACAAAATTTTGTGCCTGAAAACATGAATGAGCATACTCTAACCATGCGGAACAGAGCTCGATAATTGAAATATCTTGATTTCCACGTTGAAGAGAAATTACTTCAAGGTACACAAAGAAGGTGTTTGAAGATTTTAGTTTAAGAAGGATTTATAACCCATGAATTGAGCGACACACAATTAAACGATCGAGATATTGTCTACGAAATACTGCGTCAGAAAGGAAGTTATGTGTGCATTCTGTAGTAACGGGTGATGAAAAACAGATTGATTTCGAAAATCCCAAGAGTTATTTTTAATATATAATCGCGAAATATAAAAGTCAACCCACAACAAAAATAGATATATAATAGATTGTAATTTTTTAGTTAGCCCTAGTTAGCAAAAGATGTATAAATTTGACAGCTGTTCATTAGTTTCGAATTATAGCATTTTGAGTGAAGCAAGTTTTGTTATTGTGAAAAAAAAAGATAAAGATAAATTTCGCGTGTGGATAAAATATTGCATTTTGAAAAAAATACAGTTGAAGCAAAAACTTGGTTTGATGCCGAGATTCCGGACACTGTCCCAGGAAAATCAACCATCAAGGATTGATATGCTAAATTTAGACGTGGTGAAATGAGCACCAAAGACGGTGAACGCAGTGGACGCCCAAAAGAGGCTGTTACAGACGAAAACATTTAAAAAATCCACAAAATGATTGTGAATGACCGTAAATTGAAATTGAATGAAATAGCAGACACTTTAAAGATATCAATTGAACGTGTACAACATATCATTCACGAATATTTAGGTGTGAGAAAGCTCCTTGCAAAGTGGCTGCCGCAAGAGCTCACTTTTGACCAAAAACAACGACGAATTGATGATTCGGAGCAGTGTTTGAAGATAAAATAGAGTTAGAATTATTATATTGTCCATTGTTAGAATATAAAATACGTGTAGTAGATAAGTTGAATAAAGTTTTTGTTTATTTTTATTTAATTATTATAACGATTAGTATGTACATATTGTATATTAAAACCTTTTTTTTGTTAAATATCTAAGTTTGATTATTTTTTACTTTTTATAGAGTTTTTTATCAAATTTTTGAAGTCGTTTCAGCAGTCGGTCAATAAATTACGCAATTATTTGTTTAGAATTAGAATGGGTAGGCAATGTAAAGGTATATATCGTTTGAAAAATATCGGAATAAACAAACAGTTATTGAAAATAAGGAACGCTTCAGGCCTCAGGGTCCGCTGGTTAGCCTAGGTGATGTTCTAAATAAACTTCTTTGTGGTAAATCTTCAATATTCTTCTATAAATAAATGTTCTAAGTAAATTAAAACAATGTTATTGCCCTTGCCGGGAATCGAACTCTTGACCACCTTTTGGGAGCTGAACGCTCTAACCATTACACCATAGAAGCAGTTATCTAAAATATTTCTACGAAAAAGAAAACTGAATGGCTCTTGCACTGAGTGACTTCCGAATTTCCGTCACATCAACTTAGCAATAATATTAAAGCCAAATTTTAGATAAAATATATGTGAAAATATTGTAAATGCCTTTGAAATTTGAGTGTTTCCCTCGATTCTCATCTTCTCTTCACCAGACCCTGACTGGGGACTGGAACGGGACCACCTCGAAAGAGCTCTTTCGAATAAAAAAAGGATTTTGAAAATCGTTCCACAATGACGGATAAGTTGGCGAACTAACGTTAAAAAATATATATCTACAGCCTAGATTCTGTATCTCTTCCTTTTTCAAAGTCGGTTAATAAATATCTATATGTCCTTGTGTACAATGTTAAGTTGTACTTAGACGCGACCTAAGTATATTTTTCTATTTTCAGCACATCATAAAACTCGCAATTATTTCTGCATTTATTGCCCATTTCGCAATAAATAGGACGTACGTTTCCTCGATACGTATTTCCTACTTAAGGAGGCTCGTAATTCCGGCGGAATTAATTTCGGTTCGTGTGCCAAATCCAATTGATTTTCGTCGCTCGTAAATTTAAATTATAGGCTACATTTACAACGTTTAACACGCCATCCGACACAGTTTAGACTCTGATATCGGCAGTCGATATCGCCATAACTCATTAGGAGTCTTTGCCGAACTTGTTTACAAGTATAACATCGATAAGCACGCCAGGCCGCCGTCAGAATCATTTTTATTTAAGCCCTTCCGGTTGCGTGCCATCGAAACCGTTCCGGCGAGGCTCTTTTTATCTGCCGTGGATCCCCGAAAAAACGGTCTTTTATCGAAAATAAACAGCTATTAAGCCGATTTATTGGGTTTTTTTTTCCGCGCGGAAGGTATCCGGGTCTCCGGGGATATTAACTGCTTTTTTAATCAGTTATTTCTCAGCTCGGAATAGCGTTTATCAATGTGTTGTTCGAACAAAAAAGCTTCTTTTAAAAACCGGCGCTTTAGTAATGAGAAATAGATCTTTTCGTGCTCGTTACGGTAAGGAGATTTTGAGTATAAGCTACTATATCTTAATTACTCTATATTTTACAATTGATCACTCTTTAGTCGAAATTCGTCCACAGTTTATGAAGTTAATCATATTTATTTCATAACAGAGCAATGGAAATCATTTAAAAACGATGTTTTGAACACTTGTTTTTACAGTACTTTCAAAATTGTCTTTTATTGAAAAAAAAACGCATGCGCATCTCTGGGATATTAATACTTTTTTAATCAGTTATTTCGCAGCTCAGAATAGCGTTTATCGATGTGTTTTTCGAACAAAAAGCTTCTTTCAAAGTCTGGCGACTTATTAATGAGAAATAGATCTTTCCGTGATTATTACACTAAGGAGCTTTTGGCTATAAGCTACTATATTTTAATTTCTCTATATATTAATAGTGATCACCCGGTAGTCGAAATTGGTCCACAGTTTATGAAGTTAATCGTTCTTATCTCATAACACAGCAATGGGAATCATTTAAAAAATAAATGTTTCAAATACTTGTTTCCACATGTCTTCAAATTTGTCTTTTATCGAAATTAAACAGTTATTAAGCAGATGTAGTGGATCTGGGATAAATCTAGCCACTATTAATAAATAGTACATAACTTAATAGTAAATAACTTAATAGTTAATCATGTTTCTTCCATAACAGAGTTAAGGGAATTATTTAAAAATGACCTGTTTCCAAAACATATTTTCACATTATTTTCAAAATATCCCTTAATCGCAAATAAGCAGCTATTATGACGTTTTATTGGGTCTTTGTTTTTGCAGGGAGGTATCCGTGTCTCCGGAATATTAAATACTTTTTTAGTTATGTATTTCTCAGCTCGTAATGGTATTTATCAAAGTGTTGTTTCAACAAAAAAGCTTCGTTCAAAAATCGGTGCTTTATTAATGAGAAATAGATCTTTTCGTGCTCGTTACAGTAAGGAGATTTTGAGTATAAGCTACTATATCTTAATTACTATATATTTTACTAGTGATCTCCCTGTTGTCGAAATTAGTCTACAGTTTATGAAGTTGATCATATTTAACTCATAGGAATAGGAATCAGAGCAATGGGAATCATTTAAAAACGATATGTTTCAAATACTTGTTTCCACAGTATTTTAAAAATTGTCTTTTCTCGAAAATAAACAGTTATTAAGTAGATGTAGTAGGTCTTTATTTTTGCTGGGAAGGTATCCGCATCTCTGGGATATTAATGCTTTTTAATCAGTTATTTCGCAGCTCAGAATAGCGTTTATCGATGTGTTGTTCGAACAAGAAAGCTTCGTTCAAAAACCTTTATGAAGTTAATCCTGTTTATCTCATAACGGAGCAATGGGAATCGTTTAAAAATTATATGTTTCGAACACTTGTTTTCACAGTATTTTCAAATTTGTCAATCGTATAATATGAGAAGTTTCGATTAGTAGGCAACTAGTGGAAATAGCAAACAAATCCACATAAAGCCAAATGCTATCATGATAGTAATCTTCTTGTAGCTGTAACGTCGTATGCGAAATTCCATATACTCAAAATATTCACAATGTAACAGATAATTTTGTCTCTATCAAATATATTCCAAGCCTTCGTGCGCATTCTTCTACCAGAAAAGATAAAAAGGCAAAGCTCTCCAAACAGTTACCTTTTCAAGCGATGTTTGACATGTTTCACTTGCGTTATTTGCTACCCAATATCTGCACTTTTGCTTGTTTACTTACCCTTCTAAACGTATATTGATTTCTTCGCTCAAGCTTATTTTATTTTTACACGCCCTAGGAAATACTTCTAGTATTTTTGGGTCAAACTTTACTTGATATATAATATTTAAATTTTTTATGGTGGATTTTCTTCTTCCGAATATGGCGAAACTTAGAAGCATTTTAGAAATATCTAAAATAGGCTATTGCTTACATTTTATATATCATAAAGGCTACTAAATTGTGAAGTTATGATAAATCTTCAAATCGACAATATTATACAGAGAATGGGCTAAATAATATTATTCTTATTTGTAACTATGTGTGCCATTATGCTTTTATAACAGCTTCACTTTTTGCGGAATACCTTCGTATGGTATCTGAATAGTTTCTAATGGAATATTGTCTCATTATGTTATCAAAACATCCGACAGTTATTTGGCTGATATTGGAGAAGGAAATCTACTTCTCATTCTCTGCTCTACAGCTCCTTCAGAGAGGAGAACGGTTCAATTATGTTATGATCTGGAGATTGATCTGGCCAAGGAAGATGTTTTATGATATATTTGCATTTATTGCTACCCATTATCTGCACTTTTGATTGTTTACTTACCCTTATAAACGTATATTGATTTCGTCGCTCAACTTTACATTATTTATTTTATGCGCCCGCGTTTTAATGTATCATAAAACATCTTAGTTGGCCAGAAAAATCTCCAGACCATAACATAATTAAACCATTCTGAGTGTATGAGCACATTATCATATTAGAATGTGGAAGAGATCCCTTCACCGCTCGCCTGTTTTAGCTATTGAGGAACAATAAGTATAATATACTGGCAAATAACCTAAAGGATTTAAAATCATTACATGAATAACATTTTTACACGGAAGCAATTTTACCAACATGCAACACAATACACTATATTGCATAGCATTAACGTTGTGTTATCATTTGTAAGTCTAATATTACTCATAATTCCAAAGACGCCATTATTAAAAACACCAATCTTAAAGAGATAAAAAATTTAATGGTTTCTCATTGTGATTATAGACATTTATCAGTAAACTGAATCTATTTTGTATTTCATGATCTATTCGAAGAATAAATAGGCTTTCGATGTCACCATAAGCCGCAAGTAATTTGGGTATTCCTTAAGCTAGACTATTGAAATTTCACACCATCAACACAGACAAGTTCATTATTCAGAAACCTGTTAGTAAAACGAAACGATGTTTAAAGTGATACATAATTAATTCAGGTTATAAGGGGAGGGCTAAACGTTTTTATATGAAGTCTGTAGACTGTCTTTGAATGCCATAATGGAAGAAATACTTTTTCATTTGTTGTCTGGACTTTTAATTTTAGTTAAAACACATTTCTTGTGGTCTTGAATTTGACTAATTTTAATATTAATTATTTCTCTTTAGAATTATTAAAACATTACTCAGTAATTTCTAGACTTAATTAATAAAATCACAATTTTTTATAATTATATACATAGTCTGCAGGGGCCTCCTCATATGATCCAAATATTTCGATCTTGTGCATTATTTTGGAGATTGCAAAACGTCTATAGTATTACTAGGAACACATATGGACAATATGACAGGTTGTAGAGTAATTATAGTCACAACACATCATAATTAATTATCTTTCAGTGCCTCTGAAACGAAGGTGGTCTACCAAACGAAGATACCTGGATCTCGCTGGACCAATGTTGGCTCATTAATTAAAGTTGAAGCCTAACGACAGTTATTTGTGATAAACTATTTAAATGTGTTCAATGGGATAAAGTATAAGTGAACTAAATCCATTATATTATCATTTTGGGTTTTAGCATAGATCTAAATAAAACTTTAGGGGTGATTTTCTTTTCTTTTTTTATCAGTGTTGGAAAAAAATAGACAAACGTTCCTTGGTATATTCTGGCTGAAAAACGACTCTCATGGGAAGCAAAAGAGGTCCCGTAGGTTGTTTTAATCTTTATTTACACATGTAAAGTACTATGTAAAAAAAGAATATGCGAGTTTTGCTTAAAAATTAATTGACATTTCTCTAAATAAATATATCAAGTATACTTGTTTTAAACAATATTTTTTATTGGACTTTTTAAGATTTTACTGAAATTTTCACAACATTTTTATAATTTATATACAAACCTTCATAGAAGTATTTTATTTAAAATAATGATTAAACAACTCAATATTGTATATTTCAGTTTATAAACAGGTTACAATGAGATTATTAGGGTATCGTGGCCACAAGTTCCAGATAATATTGTTTTCAATAATTTTGAACATTTTTTATGTGGCAATATCCCAAACATACATTTTTATGTTGCCTGTGAGGAATTCCTGCTTCTCAGATGCCTGTGCTAGCTTTTTTTGTCTATAATGTGGTTCTCATACTGTTATTGGGCATACTCTTGGCTGTTTCGGTCAAATATCTAAATCGCTCTATATACCTCAGCTTGAAGATTTATTGAAAACATATCTGGCGACCGCCAGACCCAGTAAGTTTATCATGCTTCTCGCATAATAAATATAATAATTTAAAAATGCAATATTACGCTACTAAAAATTGTTTAGGCAATATTTTATGTTATAAACACATATATGGAATAATAAGTTAAGTGATACATATTTGTATATTCAAATAGAGAGTGTATGAACAAAACAAGTTTGAAGTTGATATTTTTCTTTTAAATTGAAAGAAATTACAATTGGAAAGTATTTACAATAATCAAGTGAAGTAGTGACTTCTCGAAACTTAGGTCTAACCAGTAAATACTCAAAATAAATGATACAAGGTTCGAAGAATACAATATCAATAATGTTTATGCCTTAATATTTATCAATGCTTCAAAATATTACTAAAATTTCTGTTAATAATTCATAATTTCTTCTATTTACCTATGTGTTCCATCGATTCAAATAATGTATTTAGTTTAATTTCAACTGCTAAATATGTTTATTACTTTATTTATATAACCATATAATCCTAATATTTTATTTATAATTCTCACCGATAATATATTTTGAAAAATAATAAAGCCGGCTAGGTGGCGCAGTGGTAAAAGCGACAGGATGGTCCACCTACTCCTGCTGGGACATGTTCGTAAATTTCTGTTTGTGATTGTCCTAGGTAAGAGTACAATATCCCACAAGGATAAAGATCCCAGTCACTCCAGTAACCAGGCTGAGTAAGGCGGGATGTCTTCCAGAATGATTTCTAACTTGGTCACTCGCCAGTTGGTATGCTAGCTAAGATGTATTGCTTTCTATTTTAACCGATGTCCCACATGAGAACTAATAAATCACCAACTAATGAGGAATTAAAAATCTATGAAGCTCTTTGTAATTGTTACTATTCTTATATGTATACTAGCGACCCCGGCTTCGCACGGGTGCAATGCTGATACTAAATTAAATACACTACAGAAAAAATATGAACGTTGTATATAAAAACATAGCGGCCCGCACTGACTTTGCACGGGCATAAAATGTATATGCCTATGTCACTCAATGAAAACATGATTAAAATCGATCCAGTATTTTTGGTTCATTCATTACTGCCCTTGGCCTGCACGCATTAAATTTGGACTATGAAGATTTCCTGCTATCTTTGGTATATCTAAATTCATACAATTTTTATTACATTACACATTTTTAAACGCAAATTTTAAATTTGTAATATCTCCGAAAATATTTGTTTAATTTACATGCTGTAAGGAACCATATTGATCTATATTAATTGCACACTGTATTTAAGGTACTTAATTCGATAAGGATTAATGCCGTATTGCTTAAAATAGCTTCGTAAATAAGCCATTTTCTCACGTAAAAAGTAAACAATAAAAATGGTTAATGTGGGTTATCCCTAAAAGATAAACATATACCATCGCGGACTTTTTTGTAGACCTTTTTATGGTGTACAATACTGTAGTACATTAATTTGATCTAACTCGTAGGGTTAGGCAGCGTTTTTGCTAATTGCTAAATAAGCCTAAAAAAATAGGTTAATTTACGACATCACGTTAGAAACCTCTAAAATTAGCAATGTTGCCTTAGTATATTATGCATGTATTATACACATAAACCTTCCTCTTGAATCACTCTATCTATTGAAAAAAACCGCATCAAAATCCGTTGCGTAGTTTTAAAGATTTAAGCGCACATAGGGATATAGGGACAGAAAAGGCGACTTTGTTTTATACTATGTAGTGATATATTCTCGTATCATGAATTTGAATTATTGACTCACAAATTAGTTACCTGCAATATTTGGTTCAGTATCAGACCGTAAGCCGTTGTGTGTTTACAAGACATCAAATTTAATCGAAAGCTGCTCGCAAAAATCTAAAAACCTTGTAACAAAAGGACAGAGGAATCGTGTAATTCTCCGATTTTGTTGAACAATGTTAGGATGACATCTTCGCATATGTTAGGTTTTTCTTTCACAGCTCTATATACCTATATAAATAAACCATATGTCTGATTAACCATCTATAAAGTAAAACCAGAAAAATCTATATAATTTTCCGTTTATTTTATATAATTGTTAGCTCCAATGTATATCATTCTCAATCTATTTTGTCCGGTTTACAAACCCTCTATATTTAGAATTTAAATCTAAATTTACCTTTTTAGACCTCCTTTTTAGAAAAACCTACTTCAACATCAGTAACAAATTGGCTTATTGGTTTAGCAGGAAGTTGCTCTTGTACCGTAACTGAAGAACTCTTAATTCGGACTCGAAATCCGGTTGAATTCCACCCTTCACTAACCTCATGAATATTAAAATATATTTACAGAAATAACGCCCCAAATAATAATTCCCGTCCTCCTCCAGCTAAGTTGTACTTTTTGTCGTGGACCTTTAAAAGTAATTAAAAGCAAATTGCCCATTTTGTATTATTTAAAATATATTTCCGGGGAACTGGCGAGAGAGAGAGAGAGAGAGAGTGGTACGGGGTGGGGGTGGGAGAAGCAGGGTAGGCGAGGTTTAACAAAGTTATGGATGTTGTTGAAAGGAACTTTCCAAGTTCGAATAAACGTCAGATACTTTTAACAAGCGAAACTTCGGTACAGGTATTTATTATTCTATGCATTACGCGTTCATTATTTTCGATGACTTGATAACTGTTTTTCCCTCTCTTGACGAGAAATTCGTTTTGTTTTTTTGTTCTTAAATTGTTATTGATTGATTCGTGATTAATTCGTTATCACGAAAATGATGTCGATTTTCGATTATGAGTTTTAAATAACGGTAAGCTAAATCGATGCATTCTATTCTTTAAAACACGCTTAAAATAAGGTATTTTGCATACTTTAGAAAATCAACTTATTATTCTTTAATTAGCTTAATATATCAAAGCTTCATTAAGCAAAAATAACAATGTTGAAGACCTAACCAATTACGATACAGAATATATACTAATCAGGATATTTCTAAAAATTACAGACAGTTAATGGGGAATATAATAAGTAAGAAAGAGAAGGAAGAGAGGAAGAAAAGTAAAAGAGTAATGACAAAATATCAGAAAACAGTAAAAGATAGGCAGATGTGGATATTGGAAAGAAACGACAACGAACTGTTATTATACTAAAGAACTATTATATTGACATACGTTATATTTTACACAATAATGTATTACGTTGTCACTGGCTTTTTAGGGCATCTGGTTAACATAACCTGGCAGCAACGAAAATACTTTTAATTGTCCAGATAAATAATCAAAAGGAACTTTAAGTGCCAAATTTCTAAGCAGAGGATATCCGGGCCAGAATTGGGAATATTTAATGAATTGAATAGGAATATTGAATGAGGAATATAGGAATGGGGCCAGTTTATATAGCCCACCAAATCACAATTTAAATTTTGAAATATATAAACAGTTTTTTGAAACTGTGGGAAATCGATTTGTTATAGGCGATTACAATGTGAAACATTCATATTAAGCATCGGGACTTTTACAACCAAGAGTATGAACCGTTAAAGGCTATTCAGGCATATGGTTGTGAAATAATTTCGGCAGGTAAACTTACATAGTGGCCGACGGATTTTATTATTAGAAACATTTCAAACAGTTATAAGAAAATTGATGAAAATTCAGAACTAAACTCACCAATTGTGATAATTTAACTTTAAGTGAATACCCTACATCAAAGCAAACCAATTTCTGCCTGGTTAATATAAAACCGACATAGTATTATTTTTTGTGACTTGCTAATAATGCTAGTGCTGTGTATCCACTGTGGGCAGCTGACACAAACTTAAAAGGACCTATCATGCCATTGCCCTCGAAAAAACTGTGAATCAGAGCTTGACCAGAGAAAATCAGGAAAATGTTACAAGATTTTACGATTAATCAGGTTCACAGAATCACGAATATCATAGAAAAATCACTAAAAGATTATATACTGTACATAAGACTGATAGTCCAAAGTCAAATGAGAAGATTGCTATTCTAACCTTGATAAAAATACAAGCAGATGTGCCATAGGGAAGTGTATTAGAACCAGTCCTTTATAGGTTATATACATACCGAGTATATGTTCGGTGAAAATGTTGTTGCTACATTGTAAGACACTGTAATCCTAGCCATTGGAGGTAACAATTACTGATATAAGAAAATTAATCAAAATATATAACATAATTAATAAAAATAAATTAGTGGCTTTTGGTTTTAACGAAAAAAAGGATCATGCACAATCCAGTATATATAAATCAGAAAGTGGTCCCGTATGGAAATACATCTAGATATCTTGACATGACCCCTGATGAAAAGAATATGAAGATCTCAAGCTACAGTACAATAACCATACTGATTATTAGGTAGATATTCAGTCCTGTCTGTATATAATGAGCTTTAGCTTTACCAATAAATATTGGAACCAGTGTGGACTTATGCTGATTAACTCCGAGATTCTACCATCCAAAGCATCAGAAATTTCTTTCAAAGAGTTGACAAAAGTTATATAGAGGTACTGTTAATACTTTATGGTACATTCACTCAATATTCTGCAAAAAAACTTGAAGGTAAAAAGTATCGATAACGTTATCAAGGGATATTCGCAAAGACATGGACAGATACTCCATCAGCATATCAATGTTCAGGTTTTCCTGTTCATAGATAATGACGGCTTAGACAGAGAAATAAAATGAGTAAACCCATTTGATATAGTTCAGCGAATTTATTGTTAAAACTCATTATATTATGCACAGTGTCAGTATAAATATTAAGCCCAAAGTGTCCATCATCGAATAGGTACTTTTTAATTTTAAAATCATAGCAAATTAGGATAAAATATTTATTAATATTTATTTACTGGATTCCTGTAAAATAATTATAAAAAGTAAAAAGTCCTGGGAACTTAAGGAAGAACTTAAAGATAATTAAATATTTATCTTGTCCTTCTGTTAATTATATTAGCTGAATATTATCCTCCTAACTTATCAATATTCAAATTAATATATCTGGAAAGACTCATATCTTCATATTTAATTTAAGTCTTAATTTAATAAAAATAATTTTAAAAAAAATTCACGCTTGTAAATGTAATTACATATTTCTCCTAGACCAATTATTAAAATGATTGTAATATTTTGAAATTAGTTCCCATTTGCTATAGTTCATTTAACAATAGTTGTGTTCATTTAATTTACATCGCTTTCACCATCACATTCTTACACAAGTTCTCATAGTTTTAATACTAGATTGAATAGATGTGTCTCTTATTCAGAGGCTCTCGATTTTCAAGTTTTTAAAAGTACCTAGGTTCTAGTTAAATAGGGGATAGATCCAACCTTTAGACATTCCTGTTTGAATAGCCTTTATTTCAAAATATTTATAACCTTGTGTAGTACTGAAGAACGTGTTACTGAAGTGTTTTGCTTAGTCCTTGTATCAAGCCTTCATGCTAAACTTATAACTGTAAAGTATTTCTTTTTTTCCTCCAACTAAGTTTCAGTTATGCCTGTTAGTATATGAACCCCATTAATTGTAATGTTTTTGGCTGTCAAAATTATTAATCCAAGTTTAGATTATTATATTTTATTATAGGCCTTAGTTTCTTGAATAAAATTTTTCCAAAAGCTAAGATATTATTGGCATAAGTTATATCCTGTGGCACAATGCATGTGGCTGAAAATTTTATTATGATAGATCCAACCTTCAGACATTACTGTTTGAATTGCTTTTAATTCAAAATATTTATAACCTTGTGTAGTACTGAAGAACGTGTTACTGAAGTGTTTTGCTTAGTCCTTGTATCAAGCCTTCATGCTAAACTTATAACTGTAAAGTATTTCTTTTTTTCCTCCAACTAAGTTTCAGTTATGTCTGTTAGTATATGAACCCCAATGATTGTAATGTTTTTGGCTGCCAAAATTATTATTCCAAGTTTAGATTATTATATTTTAATATAGGCCTTATTTTCTTGAATAAAATTTTTCCAAAAGCTAAGATATTATTGGTATAAGTTATATCCTGCGGCACAATGCATGTGGCTGAAAATTTTATTATGATAGATCCAACCTTCAGACATTACTGTTTGAATTGCTTTTAATTCAAAATATTTATAACCTTGTGTAGTACTGAAGAACGTGTTACTGAAGTGTTTTGCTTAGTCCTTGTATCAAGCCTTCATGCTAAACTTATAACTGTAAAGTATTTCTTTTTTCCCTCCAACTAAGTTTCAGTTATGCCTGTGAGTATGTGAACCCCATTAATTGTAATGTTTTTGGCTGTCAAAATTATTATTCCAAGTTTAGATTATTATATTTTATTATAGGCCTTAGTTTCTTGAATAAAATTTTTCCAAAAGCTAAGATATTATTGGTATAAGTTATATCCTGTGGCACAATGCATGTGGCTGAAAATTTTATTATGATAGATCCAACCTTCAGACATTACTGTTTGAATTGCTTTTAATTCAAAATATTTATAACCTTGTGTAGTACTGAAGAACGTGTTACTGAAGTGTTTTGCTTAGTCCTTGTATCAAGCCTTCATGCTAAACTTATAACTGTAAAGTATTTCTTTTTTTCCTCCAACTAAGTTTCAGTTATGTCTGTTAGTATATGAACCCCATTGATTGTAATGTTTTTGGCTGCCAAAATTATTATTCCAAGTTTAGATTATTATATTTTAATATAGGCCTTATTTTCTTGAATAAAATTTTTCCAAAAGCTAAGATATTATTGGTATAAGTTATATCCTGCGGCACAATGCATGTGGCTGAAAATTTTATTATGATAGATCCAACCTTCAGACATTACTGTTTGAATTGCTTTTAATTCAAAATATTTATAACCTTGTGTAGTACTGAAGAACGTGTTACTGAAGTGTTTTGCTTAGTCCTTGTATCAAGCCTTCATGCTAAACTTATAACTGTAAAGTATTTCTTTTTTCCCTCCAACTAAGTTTCAGTTATGCCTGTTAGTATATGAACCCCATTAATTGTAATGTTTTTGGCTGTCAAAATTATTATTCCAACTTTAGATTATTATATTTTATTATAGGCCTTAGTTTCTTGAATAAAATTTTTCCAAAAGCTAAGATATTATTGGTATAAGTTATATTCTGTGGCACAATGCATGTGGCTGAAAATTTTATTATGATAGATCCAACCTTCAGACATTACTGTTTGAATTGCTTTTAATTCAAAATATTTATAACCTTGTGTAGTACTGAAGAACGTGTTACTGAAGTGTTTTGCTTAGTCCTTGTATCAAGCCTTTATGCTAAACTTATAACTGCAAAGTATATATTTTTTCCCTCCAACTAAGTTTCAGTTATGCCTGTTAGTATATGAACCCCATTAATTGTAATGTTTTTGGCTGTCAAAATTATTATTCCAAGTTTAGATTATTATATTTTATTATAGGCCTTAGTTTCTTGAATAAAATTTTTCCAAAAGCTAAGATATTATTGGTATAAGTTATATCCTGTGGCACAATGCATGTGGCTGAAAATTTTATTATGATAGATCCAACCTTCAGACATTACTGTTTGAATTGCTTTTAATTCAAAATATTTATAACCTTGTGTAGTACTGAAGAACGTGTTACTGAAGTGTTTTGCTTAGTCCTTGTATCAAGCCTTCATGCTAAACTTATAACTGTAAAGTATTTCTTTTTTTCCTCCAACTAAGTTTCAGTTATGTCTGTTAGTATATGAACCCCATTGATTGTAATGTTTTTGGCTGCCAAAATTATTATTCCAAGTTTAGATTATTATATTTTAATATAGGCCTTATTTTCTTGAATAAAATTTTTCCAAAAGCTAAGATATTATTGGTATAAGTTATATCCTGCGGCACAATGCATGTGGCTGAAAATTTTATTATGATAGATCCAACCTTCAGACATTACTGTTTGAATTGCTTTTAATTCAAAATATTTATAACCTTGTGTAGTACTGAAGAACGTGTTACTGAAGTGTTTTGCTTAGTCCTTGTATCAAGCCTTCATGCTAAACTTATAACTGTAAAGTATTTCTTTTTTCCCTCCAACTAAGTTTCAGTTATGCCTGTTAGTATGTGAACCCCATTAATTGTAATGTTTTTGGCTGTCAAAATTATTATTCCAAGTTTAGATTATTATATTTTATTATAGGCCTTAGTTTCTTGAATAAAATTTTTCCAAAAGCTAAGATATTATTGGTATAAGTTATATTCTGTGGCACAATGCATGTGGCTGAAAATTTTATTATGATAGATCCAACCTTCAGACATTACTGTTTGAATTGCTTTTAATTCAAAATATTTATAACCTTGTGTAGTACTGAAGAACGTGTTACTGAAGTGTTTTGCTTAGTCCTTGTATCAAGCCTTCATGCTATACTTATAACTGTAAAGTATTTCTTTTTTTCCTCCAACTAAGTTTCAGTTATGTCTGTTAGAATATGAACCCCATTGATTGTAATGTTTTTGGCTGCCAAAATTATTATTCCAAGTTTAGATTATTATATTTTATTATAGGCCTTATTTTCTTGAATAAAATTTTTCCAAAAGCTAAGATATTATTGGTATAAGTTATATCCTGCGGCACAATGCATGTGGCTGAAAATTTTATTATGATAGATCCAACCTTCAGACATTACTGTTTGAATTGCTTTTGATTCAAAATATTTATAACCTTGTGTAGTACTGAAGAACGTGTTACTGAAGTGTTTTGCTTAGTCCTTGTATCAAGCCTTCATGCTAAACTTATAACTGTAAAGTATTTCTTTTTTCCCTCCAACTAAGTTTCAGTTATGCCTGTTAGTATGTGAACCCCATTAATTGTAATGTTTTTGGCTGCCAAAATTATTATTCCAAGTTTAGATTATTATATTTTATTATAGGCCTTATTTTCTTGAATAAAATTTTTCCAAAAGCTAAGATATTATTGGTATAAGTTATATCCTGCGGCACAATGCATGTGGCTGAAAATTTTATTATGATAGATCCAACCTTCAGACATTACTGTTTGAATTGCTTTTGATTCAAAATATTTATAACCTTGTGTAGTACTGAAGAACGTGTTACTGAAGTGTTTTGCTTAGTCCTTGTATCAAGCCTTCATGCTAAACTTATAACTGTAAAGTATTTCTTTTTTTCCTCCAACTAAGTTTCAGTTATGTCTGTTAGTATATGAACCCCATTGATTGTAATGTTTTTGGCTGCCAAAATTATTATTCCAAGTTTAGATTATTATATTTTAATATAGGCCTTATTTTCTTGAATAAAATTTTTCCAAAAGCTAAGATATTATTGGTATAAGTTATATCCTGCGGCACAATGCATGTGGCTGAAAATTTTATTATGATAGATCCAACCTTCAGACATTACTGTTTGAATTGCTTTTGATTCAAAATATTTATAACCTTGTGTAGTACTGAAGAACGTGTTACTGAAGTGTTTTGCTTAGTCCTTGTATCAAGCCTTCATGCTAAACTTATAACTGTAAAGTATTTCTTTTTTCCCTCCAACTAAGTTTCAGTTATGCCTGTTAGTATGTGAACCCCATTAATTGTAATGTTTTTGCCTGCCAAAATTATTATTCCAAGTTTAGATTATTATATTTTATTATAGGCCTTATTTTCTTGAATAAAATTTTTCCAAAAGCTAAGATATTATTGGTATAAGTTATATCCTGCGGCACAATGCATGTGGCTGAAAATTTTATTATGATAGATCCAACCTTCAGACATTACTGTTTGAATTGCTTTTGATTCAAAATATTTATAACCTTGTGTAGTACTGAAGAACGTGTTACTGAAGTGTTTTGCTTAGTCCTTGTATCAAGCCTTCATGCTAAACTTATAACTGTAAAGTATTTCTTTTTTTCCTCCAACTAAGTTTCAGTTATGTCTGTTAGTATATGAACCCCATTGATTGTAATGTTTTTGGCTGCCAAAATTATTATTCCAAGTTTAGATTATTATATTTTAATATAGGCCTTATTTTCTTGAATAAAATTTTTCCAAAAGCTAAGATATTATTGGTATAAGTTATATCCTGCGGCACAATGCATGTGGCTGAAAATTTTATTATGATAGATCCAACCTTCAGACATTACTGTTTGAATTGCTTTTAATTCAAAATATTTATAACCTTGTGTAGTACTGAAGAACGTGTTACTGAAGTGTTTTGATTAGTCCTTGTATCAAGCCTTTATGCTAAACTTATAACTGCAAAGTATATATTTTTTCCCTCCAACTAAGTTTCAGTTATGCCTGTTAGTATGTGAACCCCATTAATTGTAATGTTTTTGGCTGTCAAAATTATTATTCCAAGTTTAGATTATTATATTTTATTATAGGCCTTAGTTTCTTGAATAAAATTTTTCCAAAAGCTAAGATATTATTGGTATAAGTTATATCCTGTGGCACAATGCATGTGGCTGAAAATTTTATTATGATAGATCCAACCTTCAGACATTACTGTTTGAATTGCTTTTAATTCAAAATATTTATAACCTTGTGTAGTACTGAAGAACGTGTTACTGAAGTGTTTTGCTTAGTCCTTGTATCAAGCCTTCATGCTATACTTATAACTGTAAAGTATTTCTTTTTTTCCTCCAACTAAGTTTCAGTTATGTCTGTTAGAATATGAACCCCATTGATTGTAATGTTTTTGGCTGCCAAAATTATTATTCCAAGTTTAGATTATTATATTTTATTATAGGCCTTATTTTCTTGAATAAAATTTTTCCAAAAGCTAAGATATTATTGGTATAAGTTATATCCTGCGGCACAATGCATGTGGCTGAAAATTTTATTATGATAGATCCAACCTTCAGACATTACTGTTTGAATTGCTTTTGATTCAAAATATTTATAACCTTGTGTAGTACTGAAGAACGTGTTACTGAAGTGTTTTGCTTAGTCCTTGTATCAAGCCTTCATGCTAAACTTATAACTGTAAAGTATTTCTTTTTTCCCTCCAACTAAGTTTCAGTTATGCCTGTTAGTATGTGAACCCCATTAATTGTAATGTTTTTGGCTGCCAAAATTATTATTCCAAGTTTAGATTATTATATTTTATTATAGGCCTTATTTTCTTGAATAAAATTTTTCCAAAAGCTAAGATATTATTGGTATAAGTTATATCCTGCGGCACAATGCATGTGGCTGAAAATTTTATTATGATAGATCCAACCTTCAGACATTACTGTTTGAATTGCTTTTAATTCAAAATATTTATAACCTTGTGTAGTACTGAAGAACGTGTTACTGAAGTGTTTTGCTTAGTCCTTGTATCAAGCCTTCATGCTAAACTTATAACTGTAAAGTATTTCTTTTTTTCCTCCAACTAAGTTTCAGTTATGTCTGTTAGTATATGAACCCCATTGATTGTAATGTTTTTGGCTGCCAAAATTATTATTCCAAGTTTAGATTATTATATTTTATTATAGGCCTTATTTTCTTGAATAAAATTTTTCCAAAAGCTAAGATATTATTGGTATAAGTTATATCCTGCGGCACAATGCATGTGGCTGAAAATTTTATTATGATAGATCCAACCTTCAGACATTACTGTTTGAATTGCTTTTAATTCAAAATATTTATAACCTTGTGTAGTACTGAAGAACGTGTTACTGAAGTGTTTTGCTTAGTCCTTGTATCAAGCCTTCATGCTAAACTTATAACTGTAAAGTATTTCTTTTTTTCCTCCAACTAAGTTTCAGTTATGTCTGTTAGTATATGAACCCCATTGATTGTAATGTTTTTGGCTGCCAAAATTATTATTCCAAGTTTAGATTATTATATTTTATTATAGGCCTTATTTTCTTGAATAAAATTTTTCCAAAAGCTAAGATATTATTGGTATAAGTTATATCCTGCGGCACAATGCATGTGGCTGAAAATTTTATTATGATAGATCCAACCTTCAGACATTACTGTTTGAATTGCTTTTAATTCAAAATATTTATAACCTTGTGTAGTACTGAAGAACGTGTTACTGAAGTGTTTTGCTTAGTCCTTGTATCAAGCCTTCATGCTAAACTTATAACTGTAAAGTATTTCTTTTTTTCCTCCAACTAAGTTTCAGTTATGTCTGTTAGTATATGAACCCCATTGATTGTAATGTTTTTGGCTGCCAAAATTATTATTCCAAGTTTAGATTATTATATTTTATTATAGGCCTTATTTTCTTGAATAAAATTTTTCCAAAAGCTAAGATATTATTGGTATAAGTTATATCCTGCGGCACAATGCATGTGGCTGAAAATTTTATTATGATAGATCCAACCTTCAGACATTACTGTTTGAATTGCTTTTAATTCAAAATATTTATAACCTTGTGTAGTACTGAAGAACGTGTTACTGAAGTGTTTTGCTTAGTCCTTGTATCAAGCCTTCATGCTAAACTTATAACTGTAAAGTATTTCTTTTTTTCCTCCAACTAAGTTTCAGTTATGTCTGTTAGTATATGAACGCCATTGATTGTAATGTTTTTGGCTGCCAAAATTATTATTCCAAGTTTAGATTATTATATTTTATTATAGGCCTTATTTTCTTGAATAAAATTTTTCCAAAAGCTAAGATATTATTGGTATAAGTTATATCCTGCGGCACAATGCATGTGGCTGAAAATTTTATTATGATAGATCCAACCTTCAGACATTACTGTTTGAATTGCTTTTAATTCAAAATATTTATAACCTTGTGTAGTACTGAAGAACGTGTTACTGAAGTGTTTTGATTAGTCCTTGTATCAAGCCTTTATGCTAAACTTATAACTGCAATGTATATATTTTTTCCCTCCAACTAAGTTTCAGTTATGCCTGTTAGTATATGAACCCCATTAATTGTAATGTTTTTGGCTGTCAAAATTATTATTCCAACTTTAGATTATTATATTTTATTATAGGCCTTAGTTTCTTGAATAAAATTTTTCCAAAAGCTAAGATATTATTGGTATAAGTTATATCCTCTGGCACAATGCATGTGGCTGAAAATTTTATTATGATAGATCCAACCTTCAGACATTACTGTTTGAATTGCTTTTAATTCAAAATATTTATAACCTTGTGTAGTACTGAAGAACGTGTTACTGAAGTGTTTTGTTTAGTCCTTATATCAAGCCTTTATGCTAAACTTATAACTGCAAAGTATATATTTTTCCCTCCAACTAAGTTTCAGTTATGCCTGTTAGTATATGAACCCCATTAATTGTAATGTTTTTGGCTGTCAAAATTATTATTCCAAGTTTAGATTATTATATTTTATTATAGGCCTTAGTTTCTTGAATAAAATTTTTCCAAAAGCTAAGATATTATTGGTATAAGTTATATCCTGTGGCACAATGCATGTGGCTGAAAATTTTATTATGATAGATCCAACCTTCAGACATTACTGTTTGAATTGCTTTTAATTCAAAATATTTATAACCTTGTGTAGTACTGAAGAACGTGTTACTGAAGTGTTTTGCTTAGTCCTTGTATCAAGCCTTCATGCTAAACTTATAACTGTAAAGTATTTCTTTTTTTCCTCCAACTAAGTTTCAGTTATGTCTGTTAGTATGTGAACCCCATTAATTGTAATGTTTTTGGCTGTCAAAATTATTATTCCAAGTTTAGATTATTATATTTTATTATAGGCCTTAGTTTCTTGAATAAAAATTTCCAAAAGCTAAGATATTATTGGTATAAGTTATATCCTGTGGCACAATGCATGTGGCTGAAAATTTTATTATGATAGATCCAACCTTCAGACATTACTGTTTGAATTGCTTTTAATTCAAAATATTTATAACCTTGTGTAGTACTGAAGAACGTGTTACTGAAGTGTTTTGCTCAGTCCTTGTATCAAGCCTTCATGCTAAACTTATAACTGTAAAGTATTTCTTTTTTTCCTCCAACTAAGTTTCAGTTATGTCTGTTAGTATATGAACCCCATTGATTGTAATGTTTTTGGCTGCCAAAATTATTATTCCAAGTTTAGATTATTATATTTTATTATAGGCCTTAGTTTCTTGAATAAAATTTTTCCAAAAGCTAAGATATTATTGGTATAAGTTATATCCTGTGGCACAATGCATGTGGCTGAAAATTTTATTATGATAGATCCAACCTTCAGACATTACTGTTTGAATTGCTTTTAATTCAAAATATTTATAACCTTGTGTAGTACTGAAGAACGTGTTACTGAAGTGTTTTGCTTAGTCCTTGTATCAAGCCTTCATGCTAAACTTATAACTGTAAAGTATTTCTTTTTTTCCTCCAACTAAGTTTCAGTTATGTCTGTTAGTATATGAACCCCATTGATTGTAATGTTTTTGGCTGCCAAAATTATTATTCCAAGTTTAGATTATTATATTTTATTATAGGCCTTAGTTTCTTGAATAAAAATTTCCAAAAGCTAAGATATTATTGGTATAAGTTATATCCTGTGGCACAATGCATGTGGCTGAAAATTTTATTATGATTGATCCAACCTTCAGACATTACTGTTTGAATTGCTTTTAATTCAAAATATTTATAACCTTGTGTAGTACTGAAGAACGTGTTACTGAAGTGTTTTGCTCAGTCCTTGTATCAAGCCTTCATGCTAAACTTATAACTGTAAAGTATTTCTTTTTTTCCTCCAACTAAGTTTCAGTTATGTCTGTTAGTATATGAACCCCATTGATTGTAATGTTTTTGGCTGCCAAAATTATTATTCCAAGTTTAGATTATTATATTTTATTATAGGCCTTATTTTCTTGAATAAAATGTTTCCAAAAGTTAAGATATTATTGGTAAAAGTTATACCCTGTGGTACAATGCATGTAGGTGAAATTTTTATTATGAATAAAGTATCTTTAATCCTCTTAATCCATTTCTTAGATCCTTAAAGTGATTTAACTTTCACTTTATTGTTATTAAATAAAATTAATAAAATAATCCTTTAGTTCAAAAGTTACACACGGTTTACTATAGGAATTGATTAGAACTCCTTGGTCAGTCCGGCTAACCATAACCAAAAGGCTATAAAATTATATTGCATTTTTATCGATGAGTTATTATTATGCTTTGAACTGCGATAGTTGAAAATTTATGTTGCTCGAACAATGGCGCTGTATTGTACAGCCGGTTCGGTTTTTCCTTTTTGTGGAACGTCTATAAATTTTAAGATACGGATAATAGGTTAAAACAAAGTTCAAGATGCCACTAACTCTGGAAAACATTTGTGGTAAATTCTACTGTTGCTTTTTTTCCTGTAAAGGTATGAAATTTATTGTTGGTTACAAATAAAACAAATGTGGAGGTTCTATAATGAAATAAGAATACTTGATGTTAGGAAAGCTATTTGGTGCCATAGAGAGGCTATTGATATTTTGAAATCTAAAGAAGTTCATTGTTTATATATATATATTCATTCATCGTGTTGATAGATTTATAAGTGTTTGAGTTTCTCACAATCCTAATTTCAAGTGAACATTGTGATAATATTCTATCGGTAATCATTTTTCTTGATTTGTTTATAATTCTTTTCCTGAGAGAAAATATAGATATTTATAGTACTAATAGCCCATTTATGTAACAGAAAAATATAAATTTCAGGAAGAATATGTTTTATTAATAATGTATGAAAGATATCATAAAGTCAATAATAGAATAATATAGTATAAATTAGAGTAACAAAATATTAGGCATATGGCTTAATTGTTACTGATTACAGAGCGACAAAACACCATTTCCTTACATGCTGTCAATTGTTTCCTGTAGCATTATTACAAGAATAGAATAGAAAGAACAGACAGTCCTACTAAAAAAACTACTTATTGAAAAAGTCTTCGGGAAAACAACTTTTAACTTATAAATTAACCTGAACACCAATCCCCAAGTGACGAAGTAGCTAGAAGTTTTGAACTTCGAATACCGCACGAACGAAAAACAAGAAGATAAACAAAAGGCAAAACTTCTGAGTCTGCTGAGTATCTAGCTAAGGCACATCTTTCCAATCAAGGACAGGTGCATCACACTATAAGTAATTGTGAGAATTTATACTCAAACAATTATACCAAAAGAGTTCAAAAAATCCGAGCTAATCACCGGGGAAATCCTAAAACGACGACCTAAAAATTGATATAATAAACGCACCTAAATAGATCAGTCTTTTGATTGAAGTATATATCTGCCAACTGGAAGGTCCTTTTGATCAGTGATCATAATAGCAAGATCCAAATATCATCTATATTATGATAAAATGCAGTCTGTCTTGGTAAGCCCAAGCTTGCTATCTTCCTTGAGCATAATTTTAACTAAATCATTTATCTTATCATCAATAATTATGGAAAATAGTAAAACAGTTTTACAGTAAAACAGATTAACAGTCTGTGAAGAATTTTCGCAAAAAGAGTGTTCGCAGAATTTTAAAATTATCAAAATTACTGTTAGAGTTATTATCAATACTCACATGCCAACTTAGTGGGTTTTAATTAGAATATTATCATAAGAAATACAAATTTCCGTTAATCTTAGCTAATAATTTCTTTAAAATGCACAGATGTGTAAATACCTAAAAACTAATTTGTAAAAACTTACATTATTGTTCATTAAGTTCAATAAATATAGCAGCAAATGAATATTAATTTGAACGACTTTTATTGGTAAGAGGGGGCCTCCATTATCTCGTTCCTGTTTAAAGTGACAGATTAGAGATGCAATTTGTTCTGTTTGGCATAGGAATTTCCAATCAGAGTAATAATAAGCAGCGATTTGAAATTTATCAAAATAAGCGAAGGATTAAAACAACTTTTGCCGGTTTATAACCTCTTCTTACTATTGTTTAGGAAGAATTTTGCAAAACTTTGACAAGTTCTGATAAGTTCGGTTACACGTTCGAACTTATCAGACAGTATAGCGTTTCCATTTAACTAGAATACAATTGTTTTTATTATTTAATTAATATATTGTTACTAGCCGTTTCCGTCTAACCTACAATTTGTCTTTATGATAACTTAAATATAGGTATATAACTAGGAGGATCCCTCTGCCCTATCTCAGTCTCTGGTGAAATAATGTTTATACATGTCACTGCTGAATTTTTTAATATATGCACCTCACTACACAACACTACACAAGATCAGATGGTTTGATTCATTTGAGTCTGTGTAATGTTCTGGTGGTATCCAAAAGTTGTATTTCAATATTCGTGTGAGAATGGAGTCTTTCCTCATGTCCCTTTACAATTCTCTTGATTTCTTGACTGACTGTGGGTATCTGAAGGTCTCGGTGTAGTTAATCAGTCTTATAGTATTTGGGTGCACCCACAATACCTCTCAGGACTTTGTTCTGTAAAAATTTGTATTTTATTTATGTTACTCTTTGCAGAACATCCCCATAATTGAACTCCATATGTCCATATAGGTTTCAATATTTGCTTATAATAGCAATTTATTATGTACTGATAATTGTGATTTTCTTCCAATTAGCCAGTACATTTTCCCATATAATTCCAGTTCTTTCCTTTTCTTCTTTATATGTTTCTTCCAGCGAAGTTTTGCATCGAGATTCACTTCGAGATATTTAGCGTTGTTGCACATGGAATGATAGTGTTATTTAATGTTATTGGTGATTGTACGGTCTGTTTATAGGTGAACTGCACATGCACTGATTTACTTTCATTAATTTTTATTTTCCAAGCTTGTGTCCAATTATTTATATTGTCACTTGCCTGTTGTAATTTTCGTGAGGCTTCTTCACTATTGTCTCCGACAGCTATAATCGCAGTATCATCAGCAAATGTAGCCATCGTAATATTTTCCGTTTGTGGTATATCACAAGTGTAGAGTAGATAAAGTATTAATTCCAGTACACTTCCTTGTGGTGCACCTGCTTCAGATTCTTTTATTATAGTGTGAGCTTCTTCTTATTTGACTCTAAGCATTCTGGTTGTAATGTATGATTTTAATAGTTCGGTGTGTTGTTTTGGCAGCATTTTTTGTAGCTTATGAATAAGGCCTTCATGCCAAACCTTATCGAAAGCTTGTGCTACATCTAAAAATATAGCTGAGCATACTTTTTCACTTTCGTAGGCTTTTTCAATAACATCTGTTATTCTTGTTAATAAACCCAAACTGGTGTTAGGTATTACGTTTTTTCTCTCTATGATCGATTTTATTCTTTTCAACAGGAGTTTTTCAAAAACCTGAGATATTACTGGCAGCAGTGATATAGGTCTACAGGATTTTATTTCGTTTGCTGACTTCCCAGGTTTTGGGATCATTATAATTTCCGCCACCTTGCAAATGTCTGGGACATGTTTTAATCTAAGTGCTATATTGATCAAGTTGGTGAGTTTTATATTTTCCTTCCTTGGTAGTTTTTGCCAGTAGAATACAATGAGAAGGAAAATATTGTCTGATTCATAAAATGCAGCAGGCAATACATTAAACATCTTGGTGACGTATGTTCAAAACTTCTTTGGATGGACTAAACATATTACTTAGTGTTCCAATAAAAGGTCTCATAATAAAAAATATATATATATTGGACTACTAAATGTTAGTCCTTAAAATTAGATAATTAACCGGATTACTTTTTTGTTTCAGTGTGGACGGTCGAAATAGAGATTTTTCGATAGCTGAACGGTGGTCCGATGAAAAAGTGTTCTCCAATCGCGCCTATTTCCTGCAGGACAAGCATCCTGCCGAGCTCGGTATCGATCATATTAGAGAGACCGATCAGGCAGTTTATAGATGCCGCGTTGACTTCAAAATGGGCCAAACTAGAAATAGCTTGGTTAATTTAACGGTAATAGGTAAGTACCAAAAAAAAATCATTGTTTATTTATTGTTTTTTTTGTGATTAATCTAGCTAGTGTTATTGGCGAAAAAACATAATAACAATTTCGACTTCAATTAAACCAATGAAAACCTGTTGAATATATTTTGATCTAATTTCAGTGAAAGGTTTCGACATAAAAATAAATGTATTTTGTTCATTTTGAAAGAGAATTCAATTTTCTAGATTACAGTATAGCGGCTATAGTTTCGTCTAAGCTGGTTTGGATATTAGCTTGGGAAGCTAATAAAAGTCCAATAAATAAAATTAACTTTAAATGAAAGCCAAAGTTTTGTTTAGCAGGATTGGTTTGTGAAATGGTTTTAAATTCTCTATTTTTTTTAATAACTAAACATTTTTTCATTTAGTATTTATGACTATGTCTTTGCGTTGGCAGTTAGTAAATTTATATATTAAAATTTATATAGTATTTATTGAAATATATTGTTGGTGGCTTAAATTACTGCTGCTGAAAAGTCTTTGGTCCTGCCCATAGATAATGAGACATTAAACTTCATAGTAAATTTTGGCGAGATGTTTCCCGACGTCCAACATGTAGATATCGCTAGCTTTAACATATTACTTGCTTTACTCGCTATACTAAGATCCGCGACGGGATCTGATTGGTTCATTTCGTTCATATAGAAAACAGAGTGGTTAAATTTTTATAAAATATATATTATTAAATAATTATTATATAAAATAATTATTATTTTATTTTATTTTTATTTTATTAATATATACAAGTCGGTAGTTGAAATTCGTTCTCGTTCTAGGAAGTGTTGTGTGCCCGGATGCATAGATAGTGAGGAAATGTATCATCGTTTTCCGTTAAAAATGTACTCGGCGATCTTTAAGAGATGAGTAGAAAACATCTTAAACTGGTTGGTTTAAACATGAAACAAATTTATGATCCTTACCATGTCAGATATTTATGTGATACATTCAAATTTTCCTTTAAGTACTTATGAATAACTTAGTGATGTCGAAAATAATACCACGATCCCAGAATAAGTACAAATGGAATTGGATCAAAATCAAAATGATATAGAAAGTAAATTAAAGAAGTCAGTCACATTTCTGTTCATAATTGTAACCATTAATTTCTAAGCTGTCTTACTTTATTTGTAGTGCTCCTATTTCCATCGTTCCAAGCCCACAACCAGGGTGTTCGAAGCAATTATTATCGACATTTGAGCAAATTTTAGAAGATAATGGTAAACTTTGTATTAATTCAGCCAGTATCCCCCTTTCTGCTCATTCTTACCGTTAATTACTTGACTCTATAACTTCAGTCCAGATGTTCTTAAAAGAGCACAGAAAGTTTTACATTGTATCGTAGTGTACATCTCGGGTTATTTAGTACTTTTGAAAAAAGTAATTAAGTGTAACATACAATTACGAATAAATCAGTAGACCCACAAATTGAGTCTGATTCTATAGAGACAAGACAATATCTCATGCCCCAGACTCCAAAATTAGTGTTTCATTATACTTTTTGAGGCTAGGTCTTTGAGCTATATCTTATTTTATTCAGCGATTTTGCCACGTCGATAATATAACAAAATTTTTCCATAAACATAAATACAAATTTTAATATCCTACTTTATATAAAAGGTTCAAAACTATTTTAGAGTTAATTAGTTTCATATTGTTATCGTAAGAAAAAGTACCTCGATATTTTAACTTAGTCGATCAATGTTAGTTCAGGGCAAGTTTATTTCTGATTAATTCGTTTCCCATTAACGTCGGCCATCTTCACACTTTTCCTCTCCATCCTAGCTTCCCATATTCTCTTTAAAACCATCCTGTGTTCTCCAAGCGTTCTCACCAACTGAGTTGTCTCATATCTATGTGCTGTTGTTGTGTTTTATTTACTTACTTCTCATCCTATCTATCCATCCATGCTATCCTACCTCTGTTACAACCGTTTATTCAAAGATATTTTATTTCTACTACATATGTCTTATATAGCAGTACAGCAGGCAGTACTCACGCTTTTCAGTCGATTGTTAGGATTGTTAAGTTCATTACTTGGTACACTTCAACTTTAGTTTTGCTTGATATTTCCTTTTTGTTAAGGAATTTTAAATTTATCTGGAAATAGAACTGCATGTGTTTTCCAATTCTGGCATTGTTATCAAGACAAATGGGCTGTGTAGTTAGAAGAATTTGTCGGCAAATCTTACTAATCATGAATTCCCATAAGCAGATAAAGTGAAGTATCTGCATCGACGCCTAAATAAGAAGAAACGTGCTAATAAAGTGATGATGCATAAATAACTCGCCAAACAATTAAATGTGCTTGATGTCAGTAAAGTGCGCGGGTTAACACCTATACTATTTGACTTTGACTTGATTAATAAACACGTAAAATTGTTTTTAGAATAACATGGAATAGTAATAAAATTAAGTATAATACTAATTTACGAATTTATACAGATCACTTATTCAAAGGGTATTTTACATCACTGAAAAATATAAATCTCATCAGATAGCCATTGGACAGATTCAGAGATGCTAAGAGAACAATAATTAAAAAAAAAACTCTGGCATTCATTTCTATCTAATGGCTTCAAGAACTGTATATATATATATATATATATATATATATATATATATATATATATATATATATATATATATATATATATATACTGAAATTAATTTATTCTCAACCTCAAATATTTAAACTATAAACTTAGTTTTATTAGTTTTATAAGTACCAGAGATAGGTCTGACACATATCGACCAGAGATTAGTGTTTCGCATATGAGAAACAGTAAAACTTTCCAAATTTGTAATTACATTTCTGAAGTAGTAAATTTAATACAAAATTTTACTTTTAAATATAAAACGTTCGGTCACGCTTTGTCCCTGCAAAGTTACCTTTTTTCGGAAGCTCCTCCAAATATCGATACAATTTAGATATTCCGATGGTAATCTGACGACGAACTGACTGATTAATATTCTAACAACGTGGAGCAGTTTTCACATGGGTTCCTTTAATTAGGCTCAGTCGGGGGCGAGCGAAATTCTATTTAAATTCTCAATCAAAGTGTGGACTTTTAATGAGTCTCCTTTGATTTTATTGAGATTTAGTAAATTGCTGGATTACATTTAGTTTACTGATGTATGTATTAATTATATTCACGAGGACTATTATACGAGGGTTGTCCTTTATATTTTGAGATTGTAATAAACCATTAAGTAGGCGAGAATCAAGATCAAGACCGCAATCAGGGCCTCAATTTTTTAAGAATAGAGTTTTGTTAAAGTTGTTTGCTATAGACTATTTTTAAATTAGTGCTTTCATATATTCCGATTCTATCTTCACTATAAAAGATAATTCTTGTAAAAGTTGGTGCAATATACAATAACAGAAATATTTTCATTCATGCCCAGCCACTTTCTAGCAACATGGCCATCTATCTTCGAAAAAGTGATGTTAGTTTGACAGCGAACTAATATTGATTTCAGTTTTTTTATTTAACAAGTTAATTTAAAATTCCCCAGCCTACCTATTAAATCATATTTTTCTGGCAAAATTAGTTTTTTTGTTCGACATAATTCTCTTCAAGGGTACATTGATTATAACGACCCTCTAACTTTTTGATACCTTTTTTGTAGTACGATTTGTCCTTTGCTTCAAAATAGGCTTCAGTTTCGACGGTCACCTCTACATTTGACGAAAAATTCTTCCCAACGAGCATTCTCTTGAGATCTGAGAACAGGAAATAGTCGCTGGGCGACAGAAATGGATCGAAGCAATTTGGAGACCAATTCATGGTCTGTGTGAAGCACCACTTTCTTTTTATTCAAATGCGGTCGTTTATCGACGATTTCGTCCTTCAAACGGTCCAATAATGCTACGTTATAGTCGCTGTTGATGTTCCTTCCTTTTTCAAGGTAGTCAATGAAAATTATTCCATGTGCATCCCAAAATACAGACGCCATAACCTTGCCAGCCCACTGTTCCCTCGGATGACTATAAATTGGTGTTCGGAGTGAAATGATGGGGCCATTTTTCATCCATTGTCTCATATCAATGCAAAAACTAGGGTTTTTTACGCTTGATCATCTTCAAATACTGCTCCGAATCATCAACTTGTTGTTGTTTTTGGTCAAAAGTGCACTCGCGCGGTACCCACATTGCACAGAGCTTTCTCATACTCCAATATTCGTGAATGATATGATGTACACGTTCAGTTGATATCTCTAGAGTGTCTGCTATATCATTTAATTTCAATTTACGGTCATTCAAAATCATATTGTGGATTTTTTACATGTTTTCGTTGGTAACAACTTCTTGTGGGCATCCACTGCGTTCACCATCTTCGGTGCTCATTTCACCACGTATGAACTTAGCATACCAATCCTTGATTTTTGATTTTCCTGGGACAGTGTCCGGAAACTCGACATTAAACCAAGTTTTTGCTTCAACTGTTTCAACACGCGAAATTCCTTTTATCCATTTTTTTCGCAATAACAAAAGCTGCTTCATTCAAAATACTATAATTCACAAACTTATTAGATTAGAAGTAACAAAAACATATGGATTTAATTCTTTTAACACCATCTATGTGTCAGGCCGGGGCTTTCAATTGATCTGTTAATGGGCACTACTTAACCATGTGCCAGTTAAGCCATGGTCCATTGATTCGAGCAAATATTAGTCAGAATATGTTTAGTGGCGTTGGTAGACATTTACAGTGATAATTTCGTTCTGTTTCAGCAGTTAGTAACATATTACAACTTGCTGGTCCCACCATATACTCAGCAATATTTTATTGCCATGAATATTTGTGTCGTTGTAAATGTGGATGGTTGTTCTGAATAGACCCATGACTTTTTGACCTTGAGATTGTCCCGGTAGATCCACTTTACATCGCCATCTACAATATATCACCTAGAGCTCTTGTTTTTTTACCTGATAAGCAATTAATCCTTTCGTTGAAACGACCCCGAATAGTAGTTCGCGTGGTAGACATTTCATAGTGGTTTTCCGGCCATATATACGGCCCTATGTCGAAATAATAATTCGTCAGCTTCTAAGCCTAAAAATTATATGAGAGATGGGATACAATAATTCTCGCATTGGTCGAACAAGTCTTACAATTCCTTGTCTTCGACCTTTTTTTGGCCATTTCTAAACCACTTTAGTCGTTGGCATCGAAATCAGCTCTTATATTATTGATCACAAACTCACAGTATCGAGGCACTGAATAAATATAAAATATTGTGACTTGATGAAGTTTTTTACGTTAATATTTCGTATTGTCACCAATAGATAAGTCTAAACCTGATTATGGACATGTCAATATGTATAAAAGTTAACCAAATTGAAATATGTTTTCACAACATATTGGAATATGTGATGGAGTGTAGACACCATCTTAAGTTTCCAGTAATAGCAACCAAATCAAATTCATTTGTGATAATTGTGATAATATACAGTTATAAAAGTGTTATTTAAACAAAGAAATATGAACGTATTTCCGAGTTATCACTGTATTACTATATTCGCCATAAACTAATTAACATATTATCAAAATAGAGATAAAATACATTTGCTTAACGTTAATATATCTTTCTATGCATTTTTATTCACATAATTATAAGCAGCATTTATTTATAGAATTTAGTTTTATATTTCGTACAGTGCCACAGTTTATAACATAGTGTTGTTATAAGGTTTTCCTACATGACGTTAGACAACTTACAACTGCTGATGGTAGCTGAGAAAGTTGGATTAAAATACGTTTCGCCAAGCCGATTTGTTAAGATTTCCGAGAATGGAATCACTTGCCTAAATCTGCCTTCTTCAGTTCTTAAAAATTCCTTGAAAGTTTGCATATTCAAGTGCAACGTACCTTCTGAAAGTGTATGGCTTACAGTGGACATTGTAAGCTTTAAATGCATTTGAAAGCATTTGAAAGCCTTTCGTCAAAGGACTAAAAATCAGATGTATGATAAATGAGAGGGTATTTCGTATTTTCCTGTGATAATTGACGTTGTTTTATGCGAACCATCAGTATTACTAGATGCTAGAAACGTTATTGATTGTTTTATGGCAGCAGATTTTTCAAATGATACAGCATTTTTTTGGTAACATTTTTCAATCAAAACTTGGGAGTTGTAAAGTTATTCAATTCTTAAGCCTATCTCGTTAATTATTTCCATCTATATTCCTTTGGATATTAGTCTTAAATTAGGATTTGTTGATAATTTCTCACCAGATATGGAGAGCAGTCGAATTAAATATAGTTATTTGTTTTTTTAACATTTCTCAATTTTTCTAATTTTTAAAATAGTATGGTAATAGTAGTTTTCCATTCTAAATATTGTTTTGTCGTAATGACAGTTTAACTTTTGCAACCAGATTAAGCTATTAAATTAAATGACTACTAACTATAATACATAAAATAGTAATATTCATAATAATACAGTATTTTTAGTTATTTGCCACACTGCGTGTCATATATTCACTCTAAAAATATCCAGACATTTCACAAAGACGAGATCAACATATTGATTTCTATATCCGTTTTGGAGCCATTTCCTTGGCCTTCAAACTAAGATATACCTTCTAAGTTATTGTCGTTTGCATGTACCTAATGCCAGGGCCTTTTTCGCCCGCCACCAGCGTACATTCGGCTTGCGAGCTGGTGGATTTGTATTTTGGCATCGCATTTCAACAATAAGCCACGTGCAGGATCGGCAGGAGGATATTCTGACATTATTCGATCAGCTAAATATAATATAATAGGCGGCGAATCGGATTTCGCCGAAATATATAGATTATTTAGTGGTATTTTTGAGATATTTGAACATATATCAAAGTGGAAAATGGATTATGGCTTTTCAGTTTGTAAGAAGTATTGTGTCAAAATTCTGTTACGCGAATGTAAATTAAATCTCTTATAGTATTATTTATGTATCAGATCTGTCGGCAATATCTTGCCAGTTTTTTCTCGAAAGAAAACACGTCATTTACAGTGGGTAGTTAAAATATATTCATCAACGTATCGGCCACATGATTCTATACCTTTTGCCCTTCTTTCATAAAATGTGTAGGTCCATTATAAAAGAATGGTTTCTCCATTAAGTTAAACCATTTTGTTAAACACCTCGAGGTCAGATAATTACTGCTCTAAAGCGCGTAATTCGAGAAGCTGGTAATCGCATAAGGCCAGGATTGGAGGGTATGGTAGGTGTGATAAAACTTTCTATCTAATTGATTCAACAACATCACTTCCTTGACTGGTTTTGCTGTGTGATAAAACTCGATTACATTATCACATCTTGTAATATTATTGGATGTATTGCGGAACTTTAAATGTACAGGTTAGATTTATAATTTTTCGTTGCTGATAGCTAGATCTGTATTAATTGTTTCCCTAGGTATCAGATGTTTATAATACATGACATCAATCCAGTTACACCAGGCACAGAACATTTCTACTTCAAATCAGTGCATTCATGATGGAGTAGTACAAATGTCCAAATAGCGAATGTTCTGGCATTTCACTGTTCCTTTATATTTTTGAGAATCATATTTTATAGACAAGCAAAAATATGACAAGAATAAGAATTCGTGACTAAGGTTTGTAGGCTCTATTTCTCGGAAGATAGAAACATAAATAGAAACCTAGATCTTGCCTCACGATCTTTTCGTTCAGGTAGCCGGTATCTCCTCACGAATACATGAGCTGAAAAGGGACTTGTTAAAGGAATTCACAAAAAAAATTCAAACTGGCACATTAAATTGGGTTCCAGTCAAATATAGATTTTAAAAACGCTTTGAAAATGGTACTACAAATTATTTTCGTTGTTTCGTTCTACTAGTTCTGAAAAAAATGAGTGCTTATTGAAAATTGAGTGAGGCGATGCGTGAACGGTAGTGTAGGATCGATGAAAGAACCAGACTGATTTGCAGTTGATCACTACCGAACTAAACATTGACCATATACCCGTTTTAATATAGAATTAAAATATAATATTTGATACTTAATGAAACTCAGTATTGGTTTCAAATTATTTGATAGTAAAAGATGTAACAGATCCAGTTTTCATTTGTGAAGTTATGAAAAGGGAATCATATACGGCAAAATTGTGAGAAAGAAATAGTAGTCTAGATCACTACCGGACTAAACATTGACCACATACCCGTTTTAATATAGAACTAGAATATAATATATGATACTCAATAAAGCTCGGCACATGGGTTCAAATTATTTGATAGCAAAACATGTAACAGATCCAGTTTCCATTTGTAAAGTTATGAAAGGGGAAATCATCTACAGCAAAATTGTGATATAAAATAGTAGTCTAAATATTTTTGTAATGACGCCAAGGAAACTGGTGCTAAATGTTCTTCACTGACGTAATGGTAAGCCTTCAGTTTTAACAATATTTTAAAGGGACCACTGAATTATGGGTTCACCAGAAAGTTGGAAAAACGTCAAATAACGCAACCAGTGTATTTTTCTTTAATTATTGATTTAATTTTATATAAACAAAGTCGCTTTATTTTATTGAAAATCCGAAATTATTTTTTTCACAGCTTAATATTTTTTGAACCAATTCGTGTGGAAATACGTTATTATATTTTTTTACTATTCTCTAAACATTTAGAAATCTGCTAACAGGACAATAAGTGTATAATGGGATTTAATATAATAATCTCACATTCATTATCATTTTTCATGAGATCATTATATATTCTAAAAACTACTCTATAGTTCAGTTAACAGATATAGTGATTATTTTAGCCTATACAGGCATTTTGGATCACTATGGTTATGGATTCCAAAAACATATCGCGCCTAATCAGTTTGTTACAGGTGTATTATAGGACGTTGATGATAGCATGCAACTTTTGATAAATGGATATGTTCGATTTGATATCCCATAATTCGATACCATTCCCAAAAAGGAGCCTAACAGTTCACCTTTACAGCAATACCTTGTAATCTAAGGATATTTTGGATTTACGCCCTAGAAACCGATACATCTGCTTCAGGTGAAGCTCAAGTTGTTTACGCTTTATTAATATATGTTTCCTCCAAGTTAAGCCTCGATTCAAATTCATTTCCAGATACTTAATGTGCTCTGCTTGCGAGTGTTCATGATTATTAATATTTACTGGAGGGCAAGTTCCTCTAGATACGGCATGTGTTCAACCAAAAATGGATTTTGCTGATATAAAGTTGGAGGTACCATATGGCTGATTTTGAGTACTGGTGAAATCATAAAATAGTCACATCGTCTGCACATGTTGCCACAGTAGTGGTTTTTGAGGTCGGTACATCAGCTGTATACAGGAAATACAAAAATGGGTCAATAACACTACCCTGTGGAGCACTTGTATATTTTGGATGGAACTCAGGGTATTTGTGTCACCAACATGTCTATCTCTGAGGTGTGATTTTAGTATCTGCAAATCCAGGTGAGACAGAAGCTTCTTCAATTTAACTTGAAGTCCAATGTACCACACTTTCAATAAGGAGCAGTCGGCTTGGTTGGCGCAGTTATAGAAGCGACAGGTCGGTCCTCCTACTGTTGCGATAGACGCGGTTTCGAATCCTGCTTTGGCATGGTCGTAAATTTATGTTTGTGATTGTTTAACATTTGTGATTATCTTAGCCATAAGTGCCAAATTTAACAAGGAAAATTATCCCAGTCACACCAGTAATCAGGCTGGGTAAGACTGGGTGTCTTCTGGATGATTTCTAAGTTTGTCACACGCCAGTCGAGAGCCCTAATATCGAGAACCCGAGGACCGTGGTTCGTAGCCCACGTTAAACTGTAGGTTCTGTCCAGATAAACCCTCGTTAGTAAAAAGGAGACAAATAAATTGATTCTCTGGAATGAATAATATATCTTACTTCTATTATTATTTAGAGACTCGTAATGTATAGATTCTCAAACCCTTTAGATATCACAGGTAACAGACATATAAGCTAATAGAAGGAAGGCTCTTCTGAGTTTTTTCCTGGTTCGAGAATGATAACAATTTGGCGTACTTTCAATCTACTCAAATATTTGAGGCTAAATATAAATGTTATTAACTTGAAAAGATTTCTGAACCTCCAGAAATAAATATTAGAAATAAATTCAAGAAACTATTGGGATTTTGCGACATAGTTTAGTTCTAAACTATCTGAATAGACTACAACTCTTAATTTCATTCCAAGCAGTCTAATGTAAATAAAAACCGAGACAAAATTTTATTTCTCGCCAAGGTCACAAAAGTAACTTTTTGCCCGTTTTATTTTTCAACATTTCCCAATAGATTCTGTTTAGATTTTAAAGCCTATTATTCCGTTTTATTTTCCTGTTATGCTGGCGTGAGTTTTTTTTTACCTGAGAGCGATTTTACGACGCCATTAAAAAGCTTTTATGTTTCACGTAAATTGTCTACCTCCTTAATAATATTGTAGGGTATGCAACACCGGTAGACACTTTCCCGTGCCGGTAAAAACGGTCGCTGTATTGTTCCACGTCGCTGTTTTTTTATTTTCGCAAAATACCATTTCCGCGATATTTTCGATTTGTTGAGATCAGACTGAATGGAAATCAATTCTATTATCGTTACTATTCGGCGATTTTTATCGGCCGGAGTTTCAGTATTTTGTTTTAAATTGTTTCCAGGGCACAGCTGATAAAACGTTATTGTTTCGGTTTCAATCGGAATAGGTGTTTTTGTTTTTCTGTCGGATTTATTCGAGCGCTTTTCGCCGCCATCGCCATTAATTTCATACAAGCAATTTTCGGACCTTTTTGTTTTTTCATCATAATGTCCGGGTCCCGAATCCCACATTAACTGTTTCTTTATTTCTCTACATGTAATGTGTTTAAACCAATATGGAAAACGTATGCTCAATTATTGGTCACACATATATCAGGTGTAAAAATAAGTTTTTTATATTCAATAAAAGTATGCATAAACATCATAGCTTATTATTATATAACGAAATATGGCACGTCATCAAAACTTATAATACAGTATTGCCGCATCAAATTTTAGTTTTGGTTATTTTAGCTCAGACAACGAAATACTAATATAAATAAAGAAATGAAACGACATTAACGTTGTCAAATATAATACATTTTAACAGTGAAGTACATATAACACGTTGATTGAAAAGTTACCGGCAAACTGCAGTAAAACACATTTTTTTTACTAAAGATAATTTCCTTTAAGGGTGATACACTGATAATAGCAATCCACCACCCTTCAACTTTTTAATTCTATTTTTTTTACGATTACGATTTGTACGATTTGCTTTTGCTTCAAAATAGACCTCAGTCTCGGCAATCACCTCTTCATTCGACGAATATTTCTTCCCAGCGAGCTTTCTTTTTAGATCTAAGAAAAGAAAATAGTCTCTGGCGGTCAGGTCTGGAGAATACGGTGGATGAGGAAGCAATTCAAAGCGCAATTCATATGTTTTTGCCATCGTTTTCACTGAGTTGTGACACGGTGCATTGTCTTCGTGAAGCATCACTTTCTTGCGCATGTGCATCCCAAAATACCGACGCCATAACCTTGCCGGCAGACTATTGCGTTTTCCCACGATTTGGAGCGTGTGCAGTCCACCCGGATAAGTGTTGATTGAAGTTCCGAATGAAATGATGCATACATGTTTCATCCATTGTCACATTTCGACTCAAAAAGTCAGGTTTATTACGCTTGATCATCTTCAAACACTGCTTCGAATAATCAACTCGTCATTGGTTTTGTTTAAAAGTGAGCTCGCGCGGCTTCAACTTTACACACAGCTTTCTCGTACCCAAATATTCGTGAATGATACGATGTACACGTTCAGTTGATATATTCAGAGTGTTTGTTATATCATTCAATTTCAATTTACGGTCATTCAAAATCATATTGTAAATTTTTTCTATCGAAATTGTCTCTATCTCTATTTTATTATTACACTACTGTGTCTGGAGTTTCATGGATATTATTATTGGATTTTGGTGACATGCCGTGCCGTCTGATTTTGTTACCACAGTTAAGACTTGGTTGTGGTTGGGAAATCAGTAGTGACAAGAACTTTTAGATATATTGTTTGTTGAAGTTTACTGTGCATCATATTTCTATAATTCAATCAATCCCAGAACTTTTTATGGTTAATCGCCCTCATTATTCCATCTTTTACTTCCCTGATACTACTTTACTACTTTACTGATACTGCCCTGTTCCGAAATGAGGAACTTAGGCTGGCGATTTTCTTAAATTGTAGGTTATGTCTGAGATTATATCATTAAGTGATTGGAGAAATTTCTAGCCTTGAATTTATTGTTTATAGACAAATTTGTTGTCAATTATTTTAACGTTAATAGTTTAGATTCTGTTGAGCATTATTGTTGCTTACAATAAATTTTACTAACTCTTTACTAAGCAAGCTTTCATCCATTCTTGTTTGTTTCCATTTTGTTCTTACCGTGATTTTCTACTGTGTTATGGATTACATTGCCCCTAATCGACAGTTAGAATTTGCATACGAAGCTGCTTTTTGTTTTTTATTGTTATATTTATTACTGCTCTGAATAAATATGCAGATGTAACATATACATTATTTTCAGAAGCACATTTTAAAGTTAACTTAAGCAGAACTTGTTGTCGGAGGAGTTCTCAGAAGTTTAAGGTTGGAAAATTTCAAGTTGTACTTATAAACGCGTAATAGAAGCCAGTGAAGTTAAAGAACTGAAAATCCGAACTGAACTAAATCATCATGAGAGATCATTAAATATTGAAATTAACATACTGTAATGAAGGAAGAATGCATAATATTACTACAAAAGTCAAAATGCTAGTAATCGCCATCAGCAATATGATTCACCATACATTGTATCTTCCGACTATTACTTTTCTCAATTTGCCAATAGACTTCTTTCATAACTACTAAGTAATACATTGGATAATTTGTGAGTCTACTCCAATATAATATACTATTGATACGGAGTGACGGTATTTCGCTGATTCGGCTTGAAAAATTTGACCTCCCTTAAGTGATATAATTAGTATTTTGCTTCTGACATGAGCAGTTTTTGATCTATTAGTAATTAGTTTTATACAGCTCTAGGTAGAGATGTATCTTTGCCAGAATAACTGTGTCGTGAACAAATGTTCCATGTTACATTTGACGCTCCTTCCACAAGGTATCAAGGTATCAATAGTCTACAGTACATATAAGAGTAATTCGAAGATACTAACCTGCGGAGCTAGAGTAAAAATAGGTTTTTAATCTGAAATTTTTTGAAATCGAAAGACGTTACTCTAAAAATTAAAAATAGTGCCCCGGTAATAATTTTCTCATCTTCTGGATCAGTTTAGGGTTAACCTTGGTGAGACTTCCAGGAATGTTGCGGGGCTCCTCCTGTTATTCTAATATCAAACTGATTATGGAATTTGCGGACATAGAAGAGCGCAGGATGAACTAAACCTATATACATAAAAATGAATCGTTCGTTAGTCTCGCTAACACTCGAGAACGGCTGGACCGATTTGGATAATTTTGGTCTTGAAATATTTGTGGAATAATTCCTTCCCTGGACAGGTTTAAAAGGTGAGTAAACATGAAAGTGCTCCAAATTTAATCAAAACAACAATTTTGTTTTTTCTTTTATGTATCTTCCGTCGTTCAGAAATTGAAGAAAAAACGAACAGTTGAAAATGAATAACTAATTAGAAGTTTTATATATTTATTCTCAGGAGTTAAAAAATAAACTTAGCTAATTTTACTCAACTACAGTTGTTAAATATCAGATTATTTTTATGTAGATTAACTACAGTTCTTAACTATAAGTCATATATATATATATATATATATATATATATATATATATATATATATATAAATCGTTGTTCGTTAGTCTCGCTAACACTCGAGAATGGCTGGACCGATTTGGATAATTTTGGTCTTGAAATATTTGTGGAATAATTCCTTCCCTGGGCAGGTTTAAAAGGTGAGTAAAAATGAAAGTGCTCCAAATTTAATCAAAACAACAATTTTGTTTTTTCTTTGATGTATTTCCCGTCGTTCAAAAATTGAAGAAAAAACGAACAGTTAAAAATGAATAACTAAATAGAAGGTTTATATATTTATTCTCAGCAGGTAAAAAATAAACTTAGCCAATTTTACTTAACTACAGTTGTTAAATATCAGATTATTTTTATGTAGATTTACTACAGTTCTTAATTATATGTCATATTAGTTATATAAAGATTGATAAATCTTAAGTTTTGTCACAAATTAAAATTCTGAACGCAACCATAATATTTGACATTTGACAACCAACTAATATGTCCTGTGGTCACAAATTAAATATTTGATTTGACCTACCATAATATTTGATATTAGAAACCCGATTAATATATCGATCTATCTTCTATGTCGATCGATACCTCAGACAAAGAGTGCATCCTTCTATCTTTTTGAGTGACGATTACATTTACGTACACGAGAACTTTCTTCACTTCAGTGATCCTTTGTGATAGTGACATTTCAAATTATGTGCTCTTTTTCATTGATTTTTGTGATAGTGACACTTTACTGCTAAGTGCGCGATAATTTCTCTCACTTTGATTAATTACAATTTACTTTACCGCTAAGTACGCGAGAACTTTTCTCACTATAATTAATTACAATTTACGATGCCGAGGAGAAGACGGTTTGATTTAAGTCATCGCAGTCAATCGAACGTGCGAAGAGCTACCTCATGTGCTAACCGCACTGATAACCAGAGGGACACAGATTAAGAAAATAGTTGTATTACTATGTCAGAATTGCGTTCTTTAGAGAGTGACAATGAAGTAGATAGGCTTAGAATGCAATGAGTTCGCGCACATTAAACACAACAACAGCGAGCACGACACAGTGCTCCTGTGATCCTGGGACGAGCTGCATTCCACTATGATGCTGCAATAGATTATCGTGCCAACAAATCGGTAACAACTGGGGAAATGACAATAATTTGTAAATTTTGCAAGGCGTTAAAATACAGTGGTGAATCTACTGGATTATGTTGTGTTAGAGGCAAAGCAAAATTGCCACAATTGGTCCCACCACAAAATCTTTTACGCTCTTTAATTTCTGGTATTATAAATGATTCATATTAGGTCTTTTATTTATCCATTGACGCAGTATGAAGTCTGTTTTTTTACAAAATTACAGAACCCATCAGTCCTTTGAAACACTGTAGATAGACATCCATAGTTTGATATTGCAACCAAATTAATATAGTAGGAGCAATACGCTTAGACCAAAATAATTCCAGAAGAGTCCGGCATTTCATTAGTCCAATTAATCAAGTGCAAATTAAATCTAACAACCGTAAAAAATCCTGAAATGAGCTCGGAAGGGCTCAAATTAAAAACGTACCCGTAAATTTTCGCAGGAGACCATCATTGAGCCATTATTCGGGAGCCGAACTCTAGGCCCTTTATATTATTTTATTTGCAATTAGGCCTAATTTAGAGTTTTAAAGGCTATCGCTCTTTTTTATTGCGTATTATGCCCGTTCTTTTTTCGCAGGAAACCTGTTTTATGACCTCCCATTAAAAAGAGACTTTTTATAGCCGTAAACGTAAACTTGTTACCGGTACAGTCAGATTTCGAAATGGGTTCGACCCAATCAAACGTCAACGGAAAGAAAAAATGAGCTCATTTAACAATAATAAATAAAGGCTACTCTATCGAAATGTTTCAACTTTGCAATATACTTTAAACCAGCTGACACTCGCCTGTTTCTCTGAGAATCTGAGAACTTGATTCTGAAATCGGGCTGTAGAATATTTACAAAATATTTCATTTCAAAACAACAAAGATATGTGTAAAATTGTAACCTGCAACTCACACATAACATTGATGTTGGTATGATTCTGGAGTTATCATAGCACACGCACAAAGCTTTTAAAGTTTGCTTTTAAAGAAACGCTTTAGGTCGATGGGCAGAATTTACACATGGACAATCATGGTTATACTTTTTCAACTTTTCATATAGTACCTCATTCATTGTGACCAACATACTATTTTCTCGCTTTTATTTCAAATTAGAAATGAACTATGATTTTTGCTTATGTAACAACAACTCTTCCTATATTTTTAACTACTTACACATGCTTCACCGCTTCTAGCGTCAGTTTTGTGATTTATACATGCGGAAGTCAATTAGTTTGCCTGCTGAATATTATATAAATCTTAACAGAATCAATAAACCTAGTCATTTCAAGTAGCCACTCTCGGATTTCATCTAATATATTATCTTTTGGAATTTTATCAGCTAAATTGGCTGCATTCATATTCTTATATGATATTAATAGATATATTTTACCCCACATATTTTATAGGATTAGCTAATCATATTATTAATACTTGCTATTGTTAATTTACTGTTAATACAGTCAAAACCTGTGATCTGTACATTTACTTTCGAAGGTTCGAATAACCTAAAGTATAATAAAATTGCTATAGAATTGAATGTACCTTTTAAAATAAAGATGAATATGATAATTAGAATATCCCCACATGCCTCTTCCACAGTCCCCGACCTGACACATATATACCGCTATATAAATATATATATATATATATATATATATATATATATATATATATCCCTAATATATGTTATATATGTTAGTCGTAACCCTGAAAACATGCGTGTATAAATTTGACAGCTGCCAGATCATTAGTTTGTGAATTATATTATTTTGAGTGGTACGAATATTTAGGTATGAGAAGGATCTGTATAAAGTGGGACTTCTAGCCAAAACCAACAACGAGTTGATAATTCGTAGCAGTGCTTGAAGAAGGGTTTGAGATGGATAAAGCATGGCTCGACCATTTTCCTCCGAAGTCCAATCGACAGTCATCCGAGTGGACTGCACACAATGAATCCGCACTAGAACGTGGGAAAACGCAACAGTCGGCTGGCAATATTATGGCGTCTGTATTTTGGGATGCGCATGGAATAAATTTCATTGACTACCTTGAAAAAAGAAGGATCATCAACAGCGACTATTACATAGCGTTATTATACCGAAGGACGGAATCGCCGAAAAACGGCCGCATTTGAAGGAAAAAAAACTGCATCACTAAGGCAATGCACTGGGTCACAAGTCAGTGAAACGGCAAAAATCCATCAGTTAAATCAATTGGGCTTGGAATTGCTTCCTCATCCACTGTATTCTCCAGATCTGGCCTCCAGCGACTATTTCCTCTTCTCAGATCTCAAAAGAATGCTCTCTGGGAAGAAATTTTCGTCGAATGAAGAGGTGATCGCCGAAGTTGATGCCTATTTTGAAGCAAAGGACAAATCCTACCACAAAAATGGTATCAAAAAGTTGGAGGGTCGCTATAACCAGTATATCACCCTTGAATTGAATTATGTTGAATATAAAAAATAATTGTGCTAAAAAAATGTGTTTTACTATGTTAGGCCGGGCCGAAATTGACCTGTTACCTTACCGAAATATGATAGTACAGGTACAAATAAACTATAAACGACAATATACTTAAACTTAAAAAACGCACCTGTTACCAGTGCCAAATAAAAAAGACAATCAAATAATTACACAACTAAATTAATAAAATTTTAAATGGATTAGAGAGATGTATAATATAAAACCGAATTTTCAACTAAAGGCCGATTTCTTTTAGGAAATTACAAAAATTTAGTTAGACTACGTGGTAAGAGAACATTCTTCAATTAATTTAATCAGCTTAGACATGTCTTCTCCTAATAGTAAATTGCTGCATTTAGTTAAAATACAGGAGAACTTAGGTTTTTCAGAGGACACTTAAATGTCTCCCTAGTTCTTTGATGAAGAAGGGTAGATAAGGAAAGAGTAAATTGATTGAGTTCAATGATCAATCTAATAAGTTGTTTGTATGTATATCTATTTTAGAGAGGCTACAGGATAGAATAATCCCTTCTTAATGGGCCAAAGCTTAATATCGTCTTTTAGTAGGAGCCATTGAATTTTTTATTGAATAAAATATGGAGAGACACACAATTGGGTTTTACTGCTTTAAAAGCCAATAAAGACTTAAGATTTGACAACAGAAGTTCGTGAGGAATACGTTTAGATTTTGAAGATACGTTACTCCACAATTATCTCGGGATTTAGCGCATGCGCATGTTGAGCTCCATTTAATTTTAAAACCGAGAATAATCCTGGCTTGGAGCATGCGTACAAACCGCTTTATTTACTTAATTTTTTTATCGTGATTATCAGATTTAATGTCGAATATATACAGCAGGCAAATAGGTTCAGGGGGTTCAATTTATTTGTATTGAATGAAACGAAATAATAAAAATATAATTACTACATGTCCATTGTATTTTTATAAAGACATCATATTAAATATCATTCTTATTTTTTATAAATAAATATATCCAAATTTAATAAATAATTGATTTAGTGTTGAAACTGTATATAAGGAGGGAAATAAACACTGCAAATTTTTTGAAATAGCACAAAATTATTTTAATTATTATTATAATTGCTTAGGAGATCCTAGCAGCATAATCCACCTATTAAAACAAGCGAAAATAATTGGGCGAGAAGCAATAAAGAGAAGGCCGACATTTTCTCAAAACACTTAAAAAATGTTTTTAAACCTTTCCAGTCTCAGCTACATAAAGATGACGAAAATAAAATTACTAGCTTTCTAGATTCGCCATTTCAAATGGATTTACCGCATGAGAAATTAATGGTCAAAAAACTTAAACATACAATAATGAGAGAGATTAATATTAAAAAAGCTCCTGGTTATGACTTAATTACTGGCAAAATTTTAAAAGAACTATCAGAAAAGGCTATAAAACTATTAACATATATATTCAATGCTATGCTACGAATTAATTACTTCCCTAGTATCTGGAAAGTAGCTAAAATATTAATGATACTTAAACCAGGAAAAATACCAGAATATATGACCTCCTACCGACCTATAAGTTTATTACCAATAATCTCGAAAGTTTTCGAGAAATTATACATAAAAAAACTATACTATATAATAGAAAAAAGAAAAATTATTCCAGAACATCAGTTTGGCTTTCGCAATAAGCATGGGACTATAGAACAAGTGCATAGACTTGTAAACCAAATAAACGCTGACCTAAATGCCAAAAGATATTGTTCGGCTGCTTTCCTAGACATATCTCAGGCTTTTGACAAAGTATGGCATACGGGCTTGCAGGTTAAACTAAAGAAACTTCTCCCTCATCCGGATTATCAGCTACTAAAATCGTATCTCACTGACAGACATTTTATTTTAAATCAAGGCGATGAACATACCGAATTAAATCCCATATATTCAGGAGTTCCGCAAGGTAGTGTACTGGGTCAAGTACTGTATCTTCTGTATACGGCTGATCTGCCCACCACAAAAATAACTACTGTGGCAACATATGCAGACGATACAGCAATCTTAGCATCCCATGAAGATAGAGTCACAGCATCAATAAACCTACAAACCCACCTGGAGCAAATACAATTATGGTTGAAGACATGGCGCATTAAAGCCAATGAATCAAAATCCACGCATATAACGTTTACCCTGCGTAGAAGAACATGTCCACCAGTAAATATCAATCATCGTCAACTCCCCCAAGCAGAGCATGTTAAATATCTTGGTATGCATTTAGATCGACGCCTAACCTGGAAGGAGCACATACTCTCTAAACGGAAACAACTAGGACTAAAATTATATCAAATGTATTGGCTCATTGGACGCAAATCCAAGTTATCATTAGATAACAAGGTATTGCTGTATGAGTCTATACTCAAGCCCATTTGGACATATGGAATTCAACTATGGGGTACCGCTAGCAAATCTAATATGTCCATCATTCAACGGTTCCAAAATAAGGTGTTGCGTGGCATTGTTGATGCTCCGTACTATATTTCAAATAAAGTGATACAACGCGATATTCCTCTAGAACCTATAACGAGTGTAATCCAACGTGTTTGTGTGAAGTACTTCGAAAGAGTGTCAGTGCATCCCAATGTACTCGCTAATCAGCTAAATATGCGACGTGATAGTGAAGTGCGTAGACTAAAACGTTTAACACCACCTGATCTGATTACTGGACATATGTAGAGTTTAGAATAAGCATTAGAATAAGACTAATTAATTAAGATAATATTTTATACAGAAGATTGCTTAATGAAGTGATTTTCTACGTGCCATGTATATATAATATAGACAGAAGAAATACTTATTGCCAATAGGGCAGATTGTGGACTCACGAAAAGTAATAAAAAAAAATAAATTATTATAATTATTACGAAATGAAATAATAATGAATAATTAATTTCTATGTGCCTTTCTATTTTTATAAAAACATCATGTTTAAATTAGTTTTCTTATTTGAACAATTAACAAGAGCTTCAAGAACCATATAGATAATTATTACCATAAAAGAGACCAAAATCATTCAGATCAAACACAGCCAATATAGCTAAAACCAAACGAAAAAACCATCAGTATATATGAAAACACTGAAATTCTCCTAAAAATCAGCAAAAATGATCGATTACATCGAGGTTTCGATTAATATATTGTACATTTAATAGACTAAAACAACTGTATGATCGTACTTTTAAGCTCAAAGAAATGTCAGTCAATACATCATTATTTAATAATAATTTAACAATAATTTATTTACTTATACACTTATATAATAATGCATTGTATTTTCCTTGCCATTAGATCATTAGGGTGTCGTTGATAGTTTTATATTTTGTTTATTTGGTCCAGGCCTACTTTTTTTAGTAAATTTCATTATTTCATAGTATCACTGTACACTGTTCTTACAACCTAGTAAATTGTTGTTATCAATGTTATCAATTCCTTTGTTGCGTCTTTATATGTAAAGAGGCATTTGATTATATATGGTTTACAAGTCGATGGGCAATAGTTCTTTCTTCGATGGATAGTTCCGATGTCCTCAATGTAATTAGTTGTAGTGTTTGACAGCTGTAAAAAGTTAGGTTAAGTTTGTATATAAGTGGAAAAGCAGCGAGAATTGAAAGTTCCAAATACAGTGTATTATTTGGTGAACCGAAATCGCGGGTAAATCGCCTTAATAAATTGGTCCTTCGAGCCGGATGCAGTTGTGAATATTACGAAGATATAATTAGAAAAAAAACCCTATATATTTGGAGTATTGGTCCGACGTTTTATAGTTGGAAATCACATGGCTCGTTTTCGTCGTGGACTGGAAACAAGAAAAGCAACAAGTTTGGTCACTGTAAGCAGTGAAGAAAGTCATTGGTAGAAGATTTAAAATTTTGTGGTAATTAACTCATTGAGAGTTAATTAATTAAAAGCTAGTTGGCTATTGGGGCTAATTATCTAAAGAGTTTGTAATTGGAAGAAAAATCCCTGGAGATGGTTAACTAGTTGGATGTTGGCTAGCTGAATACTTTTGGAACTGGAGCTTGGATCTTGGAGAACTTTAATTTATAAGTATTGTAATATTTGTCAGAGTTAATTGGTAGTATACATAGATATAAACCGAATTTATTGAAATATTGGAAATTTTGTGGATATTATTGGTATTAACTTCGGTATAAATTCGGTTTATATCTATATATACTACCAATTAACTCTGACAAATATTACAATACTTACAAATTAAATTACAAATTATTACTTACAATATTGTTAAGCTTTAATGTGAATAAAGTTAATAAACAGTTCACAATCACAAACAGTATATTATTTGGTGAATCGAAATCGTGGGTAAATCGCCCCAACACCCATAACAATTTTTTTTAATATTCAAAACTACATTTACTTCAGTTAAAATTCCATAAATATCTCACGACGAAAATTCATTCCTGTATAAAATCCAATACATTTTGCATGTAGCGACTAAATTGATTTACAACAAAGATTAAAGCATCTCGTAAGTCTTCAAAAACAAGGGACGTAAACAGGACAGATTAATCTTATCAGAGCGATCTGGAAACGATCTCGAAAGCTTTCATTATGTATTTCTCCGTGTGTGTGTTTGTTAAAATTTAATAGCTCTAAATTAGAAAGAATGGGTCCCTTGTAATTCCTAAATAATGAAGGTTTTTAGGGTTTTAACTATATGTTTTATGTAGGACGATGAAGGGCCTTTTAACGTTGAAAACAACATTGTTAGTTCCATAATTGCCTTGATGAATTTTAAGAATTAATAACTACGTCTACGTTTTTGTGTTTTCGTACCAAAAATACATATATTTCTGGTAAAAACCTTATTAATATTAATCAATATATTCCTTTGTTATTTTCTTTTGTTTTACAGATAATTATTTTGTTTTCCAAACTTTGAATTTATTTTTTTTCTTGAAAATCGATTACCGTAATTATTATTTATTATTTTAAAATATACTACTATATATCTTGAAATCAATAAGGTTCTATAATTGGAACCTGACCCACACAGCAAAAACATATTTATGTATGTAATAATGGAGATAATCGATTTTAGCTTTATCTAACTGCATAATATTCTGCATTTTAAAGGTAATAGTGCATATATACATGAACAAGAGAAAAGAGAATAACTCAAATACTGTCAAACCCTCTCATAGATACAATGTTTATATACTAATAAAGTGTTAAAATATATAAAAAATATCCGCGTTCTCTTCAAATATTTGTATTCTCTATATATAACAGATACATCAGGATTCTCAAAATAGCGTTTTAGTAATGGGCTCTTCATTAGACCCGAATATCTCACCTAGTAATTTCTTCACGTTTTGAAACAGGAAAGAGTCGCAGTGGGCTCAATCAGGAGAATATGCTGGATAGCGTAGCAGTTCGTAGCAAAGTTTATCGATTTTTGCCATGGTAACATGCCACTCTTAGAGTAAATCATTATCAAGTCTGTCTAAAAACTCTTAATATTTTCATTCAATGGATTTTACCGGACATTTTTGATGTGACAACCTCTTTTTAGGAAGCCTGAACGCTCGGCGTCAATTATGCTTAACAACAGGTGGTTTTTTTTTCAATGGAGCAATAAAGAGATTGTCTGCAGTCAATGTTTAACTAAAACCATAGAGAAATACAGATTTAAGTTCATAAGATATTTTGGTGAAATGTTTCGAGACTTCCAACCTGTAGATGTCGCTATCTTTAACATATTACTTGCTTTATTCGGTACGCTAAGATCCGCTACTGGATCTGATTGATTAATTTCGTTCTACGGTTTGTTTATTTTGTACGCCATTTTTGATGTGGTCCATATAGAAAACAGTGTGGTTAGATTTTTTATAGCGTATATATTATTAAATAATTATTATATAAAATAATTATTATTTTATTTTATTAGTATATACAAGACGGTAGTTGAAATGCATTCTCGTTCTAGGAAGTGTTCTGGGAAACGTATCACCGTTTTCCGTTAAAAAGTACCCGGCGATCTTTAAGAAATGAGTAGAAAACATTACAAGTCCTAAACTGGTTGGGTTAAACATGAAACAGATTTATGATCGTTACCTTGTTAGATAATTTTGTGGTACATTTAAGCTTTCCTTTACGTACTTATGAACAATTCAGCGATGGCAAATGGAAGTGGATCAAAATCAAAATGATATAGAAGATAAATTGAACGAGTCAATCACATTTCTGTTCATAATTGTTGCCATTAATTTCTAAACTCTCTTACATTATTTGTAATGTCTATTTCAATCGTTCCAGGCCCACTATCAAGGTGTTCAAAGCAAGTATCATAGACATTTGAACAAACTCCAGTAGGTAATGATAAAGTTTGTATTCATTCAGTCCGTATCTCCATTTCTGCTCATTCTTATCGTTAATTACTTGACTCTATAACTTCAGTCCAGGTTTTCCTATAAGAGCAAGTTTTATTATACTGTTAGTAGGTCTTTGAGTTATGTTTTATTTTATTCAGCTATTTTGCCACGTCGATAATATAATAAAATTTTTGTCAAATGTTAGAAAACGTAAATTTTAAACCCTTCAATTGTAGGTTCCATAATGATCTTTTGTATAAACTATTAAAAGTACTAACAAGGTGTGTTATATACTTTTGAGTATAACAGGTGAACAGAATATTAAGAGTAAAAGACTCAAAGTTTGCTTTCACTGTAAGAAAACAAAAAGACAGAACTCTGATAGTTTTTTGCTTGCGGTTATATGTATATAATATTTATATTTTATAGATATATTTATTTTTATATTATATTTATATTTTACAAATAAATTTACGTTATATATTTATATTTATTGTTATAGATTATATTTATATTTATTTATTTTTACAGATTATATTTGTATTTATATATATTTAAATATTATATTTATATTTAATTGAGTTTTAATTAATAAATTTATTTCAGAAAAAAATTGTATTTTATTTTAATTTCATTGGGTAATTAAATATGACGTCAAATCTGTCACATTCCAAACAGTATTAATGAGCCAATCAAATGTCTTCACAGTAAAATATTTTTCTTACAGGTGCCTATAATGGAGATTTAAATCGACCAATCAAATTATTTGAGTGGCCCGTTATGGCGCCCTCTGGATGTTGGACAACGGAAAACATTACACCAGATTCCCCTATTGGGTTGCATCTCTATTACTCTATGACTAAAACGAAAACTAAATGCCATAACGCTCAAAATCTTGCAGTAATCTATTAATAAATGGCAGTTGGAGACAGCAGTGATGCATTTAATGTTACTGTTGGGGAAATTCAAAAACTAACTATCGTCGTAATTACACAAATGTAATCTGAATACGATTCATAGACAATAACGCACTTATTTACCCCCCCCCCTTGCATAACCTGATCATAACTAGGTTCCAATGCGAGTACTGCGGACTGGCACTCTTTCGAATAAATTTTGTTTGAATCGGTCTCTAATTGACGAAGAAATCGGTGAACATATATATATACATAGGCTATATTATATATATATATATATATATATATATATATATATATATATATATATATATATATAGCCTATATAGCCGAACATAGAACCTCCTCATTTTTTAAAGTCGGTTAAAAAGGAGACACGCTGACGAGAGAGATGGAAGGAATACTTTCAAAATTTACTTTGTCCGCACTATGCAACATACGTAAAAATATACTAACCAACAAAAGATAATGTGGAGCTACAAATAAAATAAAAATTGAATAAAACGTACCAGAAATGTATTGCACAGAACCCAACACTGTTTATTAATATGCGTGAACAATGCAGAAATGTTAAGTAAAAAAAAACCGATTTACATATGGGGTATAAACATATGGAAAAATAGATATATCGGTAGGTACTTTTGCAGATATTGTAATAAGCTAATTCTGCTCGATATCCCCATGGAACTATAGTAAAATCTTATAAAATACGTATTGTCCATTGCGCATATTGTTTTTTTTTGACAAAATAATGCTTGTGCAAATGTACGTGCATGTGAAAATCATGCCCTAATGTTTTGAAGATTTTTGTAGGAATTTGACAATATTATCGACCAGTAGCAACACAAATTGAATGTCCTAGATTGAACCTCTTACTTGTTCCGAGATACCAGATTCTATCCCTTTTTTAACAAAGCTAAAATGAGAATGAAACATTCACTCCGAATTTTGAACGAAATTTGAATTTTTGGATGTGTTATTAGGATTATATAGTCCATAGTCTATTCAAAGTTTATTTGTATATGCGTCATCGAAATTTGGGATGTAAAGATGTCGCAATGTTGCCTCATCAACTCTAAGTTTTTGTTCAATTTGGCTTTGACATACAACAAAATTCTAATCTAAAATAATTGAACAAAAATGTTATCCAACATATTTAGTTTATTATAACATAATAATACATCCAATGCATATATTATCGAAATATTTAAAAGTACAATTAAGAACACAGGTATAATAGTTTGTAGGTTAGAGTTGATTTATTATATTTACATTGAATTCTTTTCCAGACCACCCGTGAGGTGGAATTCTAGGCGCATTTTTTTTCATTCGAAATCATATTTACCTATTTACATTTAGTTCTTGTTACTTTCGATGGTGTGTTTACTTGTCAAGTCATCTTGATATTACTGTATTTTTAATTTTTTCTGTACTACCTGTGTATATCATTCTTGACAAAATTAATCACTGAATTTTGCCTGATTCTGCATTTACCATATCTACATAACAGATTCTACATTCATTCTCTCCTCATACACTCTAACCTAATATTATTGTTTAATTATGTGTAATTACAATCATATCTGTGTATACGAAACTTTCATACCTTACAATACAATTTTCTACAGTTATATTCTATTAATTATATGCATACTTTTAGCTGTTTCCACTCTCATTACTGAGACTCAGGAATTTCCAGCATTGCGCAGCATTATCACATATGCTGAAGGTCTCCTTTAGTCACTTTCACTTTTCGAGTCACTGTCCAAGTCAATCACTAAACTGTTAATTTCCAATGTGTCTAAAATATTTTCACAATCCCACCGTTTATCAATTTCTCTGTATGTCTGATCGAGTTCATCCAAACCAAATGTGTTATGGTTGACAATGATTCCTTCCATATATCCAAACAGTTCTTGATGGAATATTATTCTCGACTAGCGTGTCTATTATAATACGTCTCCATATTAACTCAATTGGATTGAATATACAATGATAGGGAGGAATACGTAATACTATGTAACCATATCGTTCAACCATTTGATCTACTGTATATCTTTTTTCTTTCTTATTTCTAAAAAAAGTAAACAGCAATGAAATATTTCATTTATATTTACCTAGTAACAATTTGAAATAGTTCATTCTTTAACATGGTTTCTTCAAAATTAATTTTATGTACTTAAAGTCATTCCTTAATTGCAGCCTTTGTTGATGTTGGAATCTTCTCCACCAGTGTACTATGATATGGTGAATTGTCCATAACAATAACTGATCGTTTCTACAACTTCCTTAAAAGCTGGTTTTCAAACCACTGCAAAAACAAATTATGATTAATTACTCCATGATAGTCACCCTTGGACTTAGACGAAAACACTAATTCTGCGCCAGAAATAAAAACATTTCATTTATATTCCTGTTTCCAGCATGAAGTAGTTCTTCATGACATATAGTTATGTTTGCAATGAATTATTAATAAATGTTATGACTAACAAAATCTAATCGATAGTTATTCCCACGTTTACCTACTTCCATCAACTTTTGTTGCCTTTACGCAATATTTATTATCATCTTCACTGGTTTTATACATTTCGTATATTTCAACTCTCATACAGTTAACATCAAGCTGATCTTGATTTATTACCCGTTTCGCATAAAGACGGTTTCTTTTTGGTGAATTTAAGATTATATTGTTTGGTATTTTTTAAGATATTTTAGAGACAGTGCCCGTATTAACATTCAGTGCGGCGGCAAAACGCTAAAAATATTTTCATTAAAAACCGCGGCAAATCGAAATTTATTAAAACAAAGCCTTAAAACGTTTGCCTGTTTATAACCCGTAATTATAATATTTTAAATAATTTATATATATATATATATATATATATATATATATATATATATATATATATATATATATATATATATATATATAAATTATATATATATATATATATATATATATATATATATATATATATATAAATTATATATATATATATATATATATATATATATATATATATATATATATATAATAACCATATAAATATGAATATGACACGTTTCATTCAGCATGTATAATAGAATCTGAGGTAACTGCTAGCTGAACAGGAAAAGAGAAAACAGTTTTGGGTGACTTTTGAACTTCCGATGTCTGTTTTAAAGCAGATATCAAAAATCTTCAGGAAGTCAGGTGTAATGTACCGTATCTTCATATCAATTTTCCAACTCCGAAGTACGGTTGCCGTAAGGCCAAAGTTCACCCAACGGGGCGACTTGATTGGATTAAGAATATGGAGTGAAACATTATCTCGGGATCGGAATAATGAGAAAGCTTTTAGACAAAATTATACGTGAGCCGGCGAGCTTTTTAGTAGATGTTCCGTGGAAACTTTACGTATTGCGGTTGAGTTCCGGGTATAAGCAGCCGGAAAAATAGCATTTTGTTCGCTGCAAAACACCTGTAGCCGGCGACTGGCAGCGTTTTAATATTATAAGTGATAAATTTGTCACAACTTCACACGTAACGACCGAGCGGAGGATATTTAATGGAGAGTTGTCTTCTTCCTGCAACAGAAGTGCAAATTAAAATGAATAGCGTAGCATGCTTCAACATTCCTGAAAGATATTTTCTACATCTAGGAGTTTTTAAATAGATAAATCCCTGAACAGGTCCATGGTATTTTTTATTTAAAAGAAACTGTCCATGTTAATCTTGCGTTGTGGGTAAATGACAAAAACCTAGTTATATCACCTGACGGATGCCGAACTCCTCAAGTAGAATCAACGATCGTTCAGAATTCAGTTAGAATTAACAATCAACCGATGGTTGACTAAACTGGAAATATCATGTTTGGCAAAAAGCAGAGCGAATTTATTAATTAAATGACTCAAAATCAAGCAACTTTGTTGTTAGTCGGAAGATACTCCCAACTTGTTCTAAACTGAAGGAGATTAGTTTATCAGTTAATCATGAATCCAATTTGGACCTATGGGGTGTAAATATAAGTTCAACGACTAATTACAAATGCTCATCGCTACGTAACCAACTAAGAGTTGCAGGATGATTTCTAAATCAAATGATACACGAAGAAGTGTGATAGTGAACTAAGGATTCTATGTGACAGAAACGTACAACAAATGCAACACGCAAGAAATCAGAAGATTGAAGCGAACCAATTCACACGAATTTCTATAATGTACAACTCAACTCTTATGTTCAGCTGAAATAGTTTAATTTAATTATAATTTGGAAATGCATACCGATGTAATTATCCCGCACTCGCCTTGCTTGTGTATTAATGAAAGTAAAACAGAACAGTAATAATATTTGATATGAAATGTAATTAATTGAAACCAAAATTGTTTTAAAAATTAAGAGAATATTCCAGTCTAAAAATTTGGAAAAACGGTTTCTATCCCATTAAGTATACATCCTTAAGATTAAAGCTAGTTTAAGTAAAGCTACATCTTAACCAAACTTAATTTCATCCAAAACTAGGAAGGTTTTGGAAGTTCTAGGTTTCTAGTCTAAAAATTAGAAGAAGTGGTGAATACTATCAACATGCAACTAATAATTTTATTTTAAAGGAAGTAGAACTACTTTTATATTTCAATGTTCTATGGATCTGTAAAAAGGAATGAAATCTTTCTATGGAATGCCACAAAAAACTCCACAAATGTTTATCGCATATTAATATGTTAATAGCTATTTTTAAATAATATGCTATAATAAATATAGACAATACAATAGAACTTAAACAAAATCTAAAGATGTAAAATAAACATACATACTAAATAAAAATTAAACATATACCTGATCATAGAAAAAACCTAATCCATGACATAATTAAAAATGATCACACAATAACTACTAGAGATTTTTAATAAAATAAATGCTTTACTTATTATTGAACGAAACTATTTTTAACAAATATAGAGAGTTTGATGCAAACCAAAAAGTCAATCAAAAAAACATTACCTATTATTGCCAAAACAGTCAAGAGTATTTTACTATTTATCATTCACAATTTTAATCCTTTTACATAAAACAATATATATTACATATAAATCTATGTAAGCATAAATTCGGTACACTTTTGTCAAGGTCACGGCTAGGACAATAGAGCCAGAGTGTTAAAAATCGATCGAATGAAAATAGTAACTGAGAGTACACGACTGAAATAGTCGATAGTAAATGGTAATAAAATGGTGGCACCTAAAATAGCGACTGAAAACTGAAACTGAAACAGTCACTGTTAAAAAACAGTAGAAACAGTCGAACTAAAAATAGCGACTGTAACAATCGATAGTAAAAAGCAGTCAATTACTAAACAGTCGATAGTGAATTTCAGCTGAAAGTTCCCAACGCTAATTCTAACATTAAAGAAGTAACCATTCATAAATTCAGGTATTTTTTGTGGAATAATAGGCCATTTTTGCCTGCTTATATCCATAACACGACCGCAGTTCGTAAAGTTTCACAGGAACATTAACTAAAAGGCTCGTCAGCGAACGTATAATTTTATCTAAAAGCTTTCTCATTATTTCGATCCCAAGATAGTGTTTCACTCAATATTATTAGTCCAATCAAGTCAACTCGGTGGATGAACTTTGACCTTAAAGGGCCTAGTTTATAGCTGTAAATTTGATGTAAAAATAAGAACAGTTTTGCGTCAGTATTGCGGGAATATGAGTAACAATTACAGCGATATCAATACTTTATTAAGAGTTAAGCCTGGATCATACACCGACAAAAATCCAACAGAAAATATAGTTTTGATATACGTATAAATGAAAGCACATTTTTGTTGGTTAAATTGTTTTAATATGATTCTTTTGTGAGTCTTGTTGTTATACCTTAGAGTGTATAATTAGCCGCTTGACATCGGCATTATACCAAGAACTCCAAAGGATAGGCCATGAGATGAAGTCTGGACAAGATAACTGATGAATTACAACCTTCTAATTAAGCTATTATTATTCACCACTGTTTTATGATGTATTTAATTTTTCCTGATACTCAAGTTGAATGGATGAATGCTTGATCTACAAAGGAAACAGCATATTGATCTTGATGCCTTTTTTAGTGGCTTGATATGTTTTATTTAACCATGATGATGATAGTCCTCGGAGCGTAATTTTTAGGAGCCATGGAATGGAAAGTTTTGAACCAGCAAGGTGGTTTCAATAAGTATGTGTATGTTTCATGTGTACTATTAAAAATTTTGGATCCTTTGGATTTTGTCGTTTAACTTATAGCTTTGGAAATTTGAGTCACTTGACTGTCATATGTTATATATCTATTCCTGGAATTTCATACGAATGTATTTCGACGATCCAGACAGTATAAAGGGGATAATGTCTTAGTACGAGGATTGTATTCTTTAAATTTTAGGTATGTCAGCTATTTTAATATTAAACTGTACGTATGCAATTAATATATTAGTTGAAAAATAATAATTATCATTAATTTGGAGTAATCGACTACCTATGTCTGAATGTAACGATATTATCGATCTGGAAAACTGTGACCATGAGGCCTTTGTCCCAAACTGCCCGTGTTGGATCATGTCTTTCATTATCGCAGCTTGTTATGTTGCAGAAATGTTACAACTTCAAGACGAAATTTGTAGTTACTAAGTAAGCTGTTTGCGAGAAATATTTTGGATCCGGTTCTTTTGTGAAAGTGATTTTCCAATATATAAGGGTTTAAGTAACATATCATATAAAAACCAAAAACACCCAAACGCATTTTCGTTAAACTATTCTATTTTCAAAACAGTTGCAAGATATATCAAGTTCTATTCAATCGATATCCTTAAAATCGTATGGTGTGAGCATTCTCTGTATTTTCTACTATTGTATCAAAATAAACTTATAACAAAATTTCTATTTTTACTGTCGATTTATTTTTAAATGTCTTGTTTTTTTAAGGTTTTAGTCTTTGAAAATTGAATTTTTCAAATTTATAGAGTAGAATAATATCCTCTTAACACAAAATATGGCACTACTTGGTTTAGCGTAAAAAGAAAAAAAAAAGAAAGTATAAAATAATTCTTATTAGCGGCTTAATTTGATATAAAATTGTTGAAGTCTACAAAACCATTTTGACTAATTTTTTTATAACATCTTTATTAGATACGCTTAGTACAATCTTAATTATAAATTAATTTATTACTACTATTCATTTGTACTTGGATTAATTCACAAACTAGACGAGTGCGAGAAAATATATCAACATGTATTCCTCAATTACAAAATTTAAATTTAAAATTTTTAAAAAGATATACACTTTATATAAGTTTGTTTGGTTTGGTTCGCTCAATTTCCTGACACCCTGCGCTCTGTTCAGAACTTGTATTGCTTCCACGTTAGTATGATTTAGTAATCTTCTATCGTGTTTCAAGGTGAAATCTTGTGTAACTTCGTAAATCCATTTGATTTCCAGGTCATCGTGGAGTTCTTCGTTGGTTACATAACGATAGGCATTGGTAATCAATCGAAGAACCTTGTTTTGACATCGTTGGATGACTAGTTGATTTGATCAATGAGAGCGTAACAAGTCACTCTCTCAACATAACGGCAATATGGAAATGTTGCAACTTGAAGACGAAATTTGTGGTATCTGTTACTAAGTAAGCTGTTCGCGAGAAATATATTGGATCCGGTTCTTTTCTGAAAGTGAGCTTTTCATTGATTCTTTCGATAACTGATGTAATTTAGTATTAATTAAGGGGATATTGCTAAATCCTAATGATTTTCCCATATATAACTGTCTAAGTAACACATCGTATAAAAAGAAAAACTTAAACGCATTTTCTCTAAACTGTATTTTCAAAAGAGTTGGCATGATATATAAAGTTCTATTCAATCGATATTCTTAAAATCGTATGTTGTGAGCCTTCTCCGTACATACTACTATTGTGTCAAAGTAAATCCATAACAAAATTTCTATTTCTATTGTCGAAAAAATGTGTGAAAAATGTCTCGTTTATCTTAAGGGCTTAGTCTCTGAAAATCGAATTCTTCCAATATGTAGAGTAGAATTTCAAATATATAGCAGTAACTGGTGCCTGATTTATTAACTACTCATAATATTCACCTTATTTAATGACATGGGACATCGTAATTGTTAGTGGAGATATCTTATTTAGTGATTAATTACCTTACAAAGAAATAGTCTCTCTGATTCTAATCGCATACAGGACATTATTTTCGAACAGTTGAGTAAATTTAAAAACTTAGTTCTTTTAATTATACTTGCTTTACTCATTTAATTTAATAATCACACACCATGTCTACCTTACCAACAATGTCAGTTTGAAGCGTAGATTACAATTTTTAGCATATGTAGTAGTTTTGGATCTGGTTCCTTTCTGATAATGAGCTTTTCATTGATTGTTTCGATAACTGGTGTAGCATTAATTACGAAATAAAGTGGAGACTTGTTGTATTATAATATTATTATTTTTATAAGTAAACTTATGGTATCACCTCCTTAAGGAAAAACTTTATTCTTTAGGTGATGTTCTATTGAACGATAAACTCAGTTAAACTTTATATATGTGCCTTGAATTTGACAAATAAAAATTTGGTTGGTTCTAGAAATGATTTGATTTTCTTACGGTTCACAAAGCAAATTTATTCAGGTACTTTTAAAATGCCAACCAATTAGATATATGCGCCTCATTGTATGATAAAATTTCGTAATTATTCTGGTATTATCCTAATTCGGTCACCGTATATTTCTGAGCAAACTGTTAAGAGTATTTTGAAAAGCCGAGGTTCAGATTACGATTTATACATCAAAGCTTCCCAGAGAATATCCTTCAATATCTGTCACGTTCTTGCCACTGAAGTCATATATTAAGAACTTTTAGGATTGACCCAATATACCAGGCTTTGATTAAATTCCACGCCATGAAGAAACCAGACAAAAACCGACGAGGTATGAAGTCTAATATAACTCACCTTTCATCCGAGTGGTTTTACAGTCCAAATATGACGTCAATTTGCCATTTTCTTCCTATAACGTCTTTTATGACCTTCCATGGCGAACCTCAACACCACGACATGGCAACGTAAAACATTTTTCTGGAGTAAATAATGCAACTATGTGCTTGCGTTTACGATTCCGTAAGAGCAACTTTAACAGTAAAGGCGGCCATATAAGCCGCAGTGTATCCGCCCTCACGACCAGTAAAAAGTGCCATTCGAAAAACTTTTACGACGAGAGATATAGAAAATTAAATAAATAATTACAAAGTTGAAAAAAATGCCTAGTAGTGCCAGCATCAGCGATATAGCGCACACACCAATAAAGAGAATGAAACTTCTCGTGATCGATATCCATTGTTTATACATATACGATCAATATCATGAATTACTGCTCATTAAATCCTTATTTTAATTTTTTTTTATTTGTCAGAATATATTTTATTAATCAAATAGAAAAAATTTATTAGAATTTCAACGAAATTTTAAATAATTAATAAAGGATTCATTAATAACGATTTTAAAATCAAACAACTGACTTATAATTACCTGAAAATTATCCAGAGAATGGCTATGCTAAAAAACAGCAAACGTGACCGACACAGAAAAAAACAATATCTATTTCACCTTGGTTTCCTAAATAAATAAATAATTTATATAAGTGACATAAAATATCTTAAAGGAACTATAAAATAATTCTTATTAGTGCCTTAATATGATATAAAATTGTTGAATTCTACAGAACCATTTTGGCTAATGATACAGGCCTGCAATAAAATCTTATAGCTATTCAAAGAAGTCCGTCCAAAATAACAATGAAATAATTTAATTTAATTGATGTCAGAACGTTAAAATGCCATCACCTTTGACTTTAAGTTTATTTTGACTTTGACATATAACAAAATTCTAACATAAATAAAATAATGGAAAAAAGTACAAGTGTAAGTGTTAATTTCAATGTTTCTTTTTCCGGTTATTTTAATATCACTATATTTCTCATTAGCTCGGTTACTCTCTCTGTATAACTTTCATGATAAAATGCTCATATATTTTCTGAACAATTACACAAATATGTATACTATATTTATTATAATAACTAACCCTTAGCTATTGTTTCCACTCTCATCATCTTGTCTCAGTAATTGTCAGCATTAGATCATTATCTTACAAAACGAAAGCTTCATTTAGTCACCATCATTTTCAGAATCACCATTCAAGTGAATAATTAAGCTGCTAATTTCTAATCTTACACTTGTTCACAGTTATACCATTTGTCAATATTTTCTTCAGTATTTTTAATGGAGTTCATTCCAACTGAAAATCTCAATGTAGACAATGCTTCTTCCCACATATCTAGAGAATTCTTGCCGGAATATCTTTCTTGACATGCATATATTCTAATTAGTTGTCAATTAAATTTAACTGAATTTGCATATATATGCATAATGTTTTTAGATTGTTAGCATAGCAACATAACTAAACATATCAATTTATATTTACCGAGTAACTATTTGAAATTGACTTTTTAGCGTGGTTACTTAAGAACTTAATTTTTATAATTTATTTATGTATTGTAGCCAGTCCTTAATTTCAGCATTTCTTGATACACTTATTGGGATTTCCGCCACTACATTATTATATATAACATAGCACACTGTAGTACCAAAACCTAATCAATTGTTATTCAAGTGTTTACCTACTTCCTTCATCACATTGCTTTCTTCCAACAACAATAATCTTGTCATAAGTGAACCAATGCCATTCTGAAATATTCAGAAATCACCAAAATACACGAATTGAAATAATAAGAATTCTTTGATTTTACTATATGCTGCTAAAAATTGATTTCCTTTAAAAAGCAATATCCGAAAGTTCCATTAGATCTCTTCGCGAATTATCTTTACATAATTTTAATCGTATGTCACACAACAGTGTAAGAAATAAAGTTCTACATCCGTCAAAGGGTTGCATATCTCGATTGTCGAATTAATGAAACTAAAGTATGTTTATGTTAAAAAAACTACTTGCTGTTTTTATATATTTCACATATGAGGCGTTTTTCTTCGGTGAATCTAAGATAATATTGTTTTTAATTTTGAGATATTTTTGGGACTGTGCATGACTAATAGTCAGTATTGCTGCAACATGCTAAGAAATAATTCCAATAAAAACCGCATGAACTTTGTATTTAACAGTATCAATACTTACCTGTCTAACGCATTCCACTGGCAAGAGGAGGCATCCAGTATCTCGTTCTTGTTCGAAGCAAATGATTACAGGCAACTATCTAATGACTTCGGAATTTTCAATCCGAGTAATGATAAGCAACGATTTGAAAATTATCAAAACAGGTAAGACACTAAAACAACGTTTGTTGGTTACCACTGTAAGGATTATAAATAATGTTTTGAAGAATTTTCAGACGTTTGACAACCGGACGTATTTTGTAAGCTGATCCGCCTACTTGTTTAAACTCATGATATAACAGGTCAATTCAAAAGTCATACTAAGGTAAAACACATTTTTTGGCAAAATTAGTTTTTTTATTCAAGATAATCCCCTTCAGGGTTGATAAAACAACTTTTCGATGCCATTTTTGTAGTACGATTTGTCCTTTGGTTCAAAATAGGTCGCAGTTTCGGCGACCACTTCTTCATTCGACGAAAATTTCTTCACAGCGAGCATTCTTTTGAGATCTGGGAACAGGAAATTGTCGCTGGGGGCCAGATCCGGAGAATACGGTGGATGAGGAAGCAATTCGAAGCCCAATTCCATAGATTTTTGCCATCGTTTTCACTGACATATGACACTTTCTTTTTCTTCAAATGCGGCCGTTTTTGTCCTTCAAACGGTCCAATAATGCTATGTAATAGTCGCTGTTGATGGTCCTTAATGTTTCAAGGTAGTCAATGAAAATTATTCCATGCGCATCCCAAAATACAGACGCCATAACCTTGGCAGCCGACTGCTTCGATCTCCGATCTCCGAGTGATGCTCCGATCGTGTGCAAATGCGTGTTTTGGTCAAAAGTGAGCTCGCGCGGCACCCACTTTGCACAAAGCTTTCTCATGCCTAAATATTCGTGAATGATATGATGTACACGTTCAGTGAATATCTTCAGAGTTCCTAATATTCCATTCAATTTCAATTTACGGTCATTCAAAATCATTTTGTGGATTTTTTAAATGTTTTTGTCTATAACAACCTCTTTTGGGCGTCCAGTGCGTTCACCGTCTTTCATTTCACCATGTCTAAACTTAGAATACCAATACTTGATGGTTGATTTTCCTGGACAGACTCTAGAAACTCGGCATCCAGCCAATTGTTTGCTTCAACTGTATTTTTTCCCTTCAAAAGGCAATATTCTATCAACAAGCGAAATTCCTTTTTATCCATTATTTTCACAATAATAAAAGTTGTTTCACTCAAAATGCTATAATTCACAAACTAACTAATGACCCGACAGCTCTCAAATTTATACACGCATCTTTGGAGGGTTAGGGCTAAACTAAAAAAGACATGGATATAATTCTAGTAGCGCCATCTATGTGCCAGGCCGGGGACTTTTCATTTGACATGTTATACCATTGTATCTCTTTTTAACTAGAATAAAATGAGAAGGAAAGTATTTTCAGACCTTAAAACGAATTTGCGAATTTCAATAAGTAATACATTAAGCATCTTGATGACTGATGGGAGTTCACTGATATTTTTCACGGACCATATAATAAAATTCGGAAGTCATTTGTATTTTAACTGATATCTGCTTGTTGCCTTTATTCATAAAACTGTCATGATTTGGACTTCCTTTGCTTAGTTTCATTTACAGTAATATACAATTTCGAACTGAATAGTTTTCTAAACAAATAAGTCTTCATTTATTTGTCACAGAGTTGATTAACAATTTTAATTAGCAAGAGTTGTTCCGGAGTTACGTAATTTAAAATTACGATTAAAATCGGCCGCTCAAACGGACCTGGAAATTGAAATTGTTTTATTTATTGGGAATTGAAATCGATCTATGTCTAAAGCTGATGTCATCTCCTGTTGGCCGCGATCCTGCACGGGGACGCCGGGAAAAAATATGAATGCTTAATCAATGTATTCCGCACGGGACCCGGTTTTGTTTTTCCATTAAAAGAATAACGGAATGTGTAGCGCCGGATGTCAGGTGAATTTATTTAAATGATTAATATTTTCCTGCGAGTCGGGAGGTGGGGCCGGGAGGACGGTCTTGTTTTTGTTGTTGTTGTTATGTGGTTCGGTTGGTTTTAGAACGGATTTCGGCGGTCCCACGTGATATCTTTATAAATAACATATGCAAATGCGGAATGGTATACGTCGCCTGGTTGTTTAATCCGTTTTGTCTGGAAAGGAAACTCTTCTAGTGAATTTTGAGTAATAAAACAAAAGTTTCCTGCGATTTGTGGGAATTATACAGTTAAATTTACTGATAATTAGCGTTGGGAACTATGGACTGAAAATAGTCGAAACAGTCAATAATCAAAAAACCAGCGACTGAAAATAATAAGTCAATTGAAAAGTCCCTAGCCTGACACGTAGATGGTGGTACTAGAAATAAATCCATATGTTTATTAGTTAGCCCTGACACTCAAAAGATGGGTGTATACATTTGACAGCTCTCGCATCATTACTTTGTGAATTATAGCATTTTGAAGGGAAAAAATATAATTGAAGCAAAAACTTGGCTTGGTACCGAGTTTCCAGAGTCCGCCCAGGAAACTCAACCATCAAGGATTGGTATTCTAAGTTTAGACGTGGTGAAATGAAAGATGGTGAACGTAGTGGACACTCAAAAGAGGTTGTTACCGACGAAAACAATTAAAAAATCCACAATATGATTGTGAATGACCGTAAATTGAAATTTATTGAAATAGCAAATAAGATATCAACTGAACGTGTTCATCATATCATTCACGAATATTTGAATATGACAAAGCTCTGTGCAATATGGGTGTCACGCGAGCTCACTTTTAACCATAAACAACGACGTGTTGATGATTCGGATTAGTGTTTGAAGATGATCAAGCGTAATATACCCGAGTTTTGCGTCGATATGTGACAACAGATGAAACATGACTCCATAATTTCACTCCGAAGTCCAATCGACAGTCATTCGTGTGGACTGCACACGATGAACCCAAAGTGTGGGAAAACGCAATAATCGGCTGGCAAGTTTATGGCGTCTGTATTTTGGTATGCGAATGGAATAATTTTCATTGGCTACGTTAAAAAAGGAAGGACCATCAACAGCGATTATTACATAGTGTTATTGGATCGTTTTAAGGACGAAATCTCCGAAAAATGGCTATAATTGAAGAAAAAGAAAGTGCTGCTTCACCAAGACAATGCCCCGTGTAACAAGTCAGTGAAAACGATGGCAAAAATCGATGAATTGCGCTGCGAATTGCTTCCTCCTCCACCGTATTCTCCAGATCTGGCCCCTAACGATTATTTCCTGTTCGCAGATCTCAAAAGAATGCTCACTGCGAAAAATGTTTGTCGAACGAAGAGATGAACGCCGAAACTGAGGCCTATTTTGAAGCGAAGGTTAAATCGTACTACAAAAATGGTTTCAAAAAGTTGGAGGGTCGCTGTAATCAGTGATTCATGTGGAGGGTTCACGTTTTTTGACTAAGGGAAAAAAACTAATTTGTTTTACTGTGGTAGGCCGGAAAATTTCCAATTGACCTGTTAGTAGTTACTATTTCAGTCAAATAAGCACTTCCACTATTTTTCTATTCTATGATAGCAGTGGGAGATGTACGAATGCGTTCCCGTACTAATTTTGATAGAGGAAAGGACGGAGATAATTATGTGATTTACTTTCCTCTACAGATAAGTTCACTTTATATTGGCAAGTGCTTGGGTGAAAAAGGAATAGAATAGTGATCCCAAATATATTTAGCCGTATTTTACTATTCGGAAATTAACAAAAAAAAATATAGTAAAAGTAGTTGGGTTTTTTCTATTTCATTCCCACATGTGTTTTTTTTAACAGTGCCAAATTTCTATGAGAAAGAAAAGGAAACAGACAATTTCTGTAATCTATTACCTTCAAAATAACACTCTCCTTTTGAATGGTGTAAAGTTATTCTTATATTTTATATATTTGACTTGATTTTAAAGAGGAATGGAGTAATGGAAACCAAATATTTATATCGCATTTTCTCAATCAACTAACTGTAACTGTAATATTTTATTATAAATGTATTATTATTGCTGGTTGAAACTTGAATGAAAGAAGTTTTAACAACTAAAAGGCTTGAGTTAACATCTAGTGATTTACAAAATCAAAACAGTTAATCAAAACATTATTTTACTAATTAGCAATCAAAATATTATTCTTTTTACATTATTACATATTTTTACATTATTACATTATTAAATCATCTTGAAATATAGAATTCCAAAAATGTTACCATATATATACCGTACAATATATTGTTATTTACAATTAGTCTATAAAGAAAACGTAAAACTATATATAGTCGGCTTGGTGGGACAGTGATAAAGGCGACAGTACGGTCCACCTACTGTAGCGATAGTCACGGGTGGGAACCTTGCTGGGGCATGGTGATAAATTTATGTTTGTGATTGTTTAATATTTGCGATTGTCCTAGGCAAGAGTGCAAAATCCGACAAGGAAAATAATCTAACTCACATCAGTAATCAGGCTGGATAAGACCAGATGTCGTATGGGATCATTTCTAAGTAGGTCACTCGCCAGTCGGTAGGCTTAATGCCGAGGACCGTGGTTCGGAACCCACGTTAAACAATAGGTCCAGTGCAGATTAATCGTAGTTGGTAAAAGACAGACTTTAGAATATAAAAAAAAAACAAAAAAAGTTTAACATTTTAAATATTTGTTAAAAATATATATTTTTGGGAGATATTGAAATACATATTAATATACCATATTTTTCCGATATTTTTCCTTCTTATTGTGAGAATAATATAGAGATTTTTAAAAAGATATATGGACATTAAATTTTAAAAAATCTAAACCCACATGTCAGTTTTTTTTAAATATTTTAATCGAATAATTATAATGAATTACAAATATTTTGTACACCAAAGAGGGTTTAGAGGAGGTAACTAACCTTCCTGAATCTAACCCATTAGTTACAATAAGAACAAGTCTCGAAATCTCATAACCATCTGTAGTTTATTTTAAAAGTTATTATTGGTTTATTAAAAAAACTGTTGTTATTTTTTTTAAACAATAGACTGCATCACAAATCGATGAAAACGAAAATAAAATAGAGCCACCCGCCTTATAATACATATCTTTCCCTCGCCGACGTTCCCCTACTGACTATATAGGTAATAAACACAAATATTGGAAAAGAACAGTAGTTCAAATGAAGATGCTATTATCGAATTTGAAACCTATTTCTAAAACAAAGACAAATTAATCGGCGAAAAATTGTAAAAATATAGAGAAACACTAGAACGAAATTATCCTGAATATTTTCTAAAAATGTTGTTATGTGCTCTTAGTTTTCAGTAAGTAGTTTTTTTAGACAGGTTCAGTCTTTGAAATATCGCCAGTCTATTAAAAACATGGAAGGAAAAATTTGTTCTTAATCATTTATACTCCTATACAGTTTATGATCATGGCATGACATGACCACACAAAATTATTTATCATAAGATCTTGTTATATAATATATAATTCAAATTTAATCAATGATAAGTCTATCTGGAACAACTTGTTTAGTTTGTCTTTGAACCTGACGTCAATTAATTAATAAAACGCTCATTTATTCACCCTAATTGCATTAAAAACATATATCTGATAACCTTCCATCAAGTTGTCGGTAAAATCACGTTCAGAAAACCAGAAAATCGTTTATAACCCTAGAAAATTGTGCTATGGTCGATATTTCTACCGTCTATAACCTTGTACACCAACTGCTACATATTTCCATGATTATACATGGACACAAATGGATAGGAAAATCATTATTCATGTCCATGGAAATATCTGCAATACAAGGGATAGGTGACAAGCTACTCAATAATACATTGTGTTTATTGTTTCGTATGAGACTTTAATAGACATGATTAGCCTAAAAGGAAAAATTACATAAAGTACTTTGATCATAAAATATCTAAAAATATAAAACTAGGGACACGTGAAAAGGACAATGTATCTTATCACCCATAAAAAATCTATCTCTAAAATAAATATATGTTTCAACAACGACTTGGAACGAAATTCTTTATTTAACACATTTTTTTTAATGTATATATATAACATCGAGCTCTATTAGCTTTTTTAAAATGTAAGTTTATGTACTGTTCCTTCTTTGGCTAACTATTGTTTTTGTGATGCACTAAGATAAGCTGAATTATTGATAACTGTCTCTGTCACAATAGCCTCAACGGCAGAATTGAGAATGTATGTAGAAACATATTATATTATCTAGTTAAGTTACATAGAATATCGCAAAACTGTTTTCCATAATTTATCGGGTGTTGGTAATTTCTCTCCGGTTTTATTCGCTAAAGAAAACTCGTTATTTAGAATGGATGATTAAAAAATTGTCTGTTAGATTCTATACATTTTACCAATATCTCATGCAATTTATTTGTATCATTCCAACAGAAAAGTTTCTGCTTTCAGCTAAAACATCAATCGAGCGTTCTTTTAATTTTGATGTATAACAAAACATGGCGTGACATATTGTATTTATTTATTATATTATTATGGTATATTATTTGGTATTCTCCAATTTACTACTTTTTAAGGGATAAATTAAGAAGAGCCTTAACATTTTACTATTTGTGAACTGCGAATTTTGAAATACTTCGAGAACCCAACAACAATTGATCGTCCATGCAGGAGATAGGAAAAAAGAACATACATCGTTGCACTAGCAAGCGAAATAATTATATGTTCTGAAATAGCCAGTAATAGTATGTAGAAAAATATTCTAGTAAGGGCTAAAACAAGGTTCTTTTTCAAATATCCTACATGGCTTCTGGAGTTGTTACGGCTTGACATCTGTAATAGGGAAATTCTTCGTTTTTCACTACGAAATCTCATTAAAAATAAACTTATGTATCTATCTAGGATTTGCATATACCTGACTTATCTAGCAATTGTTGAAGGAAGATATCAACTCCCCAGAAAAAACACATGAATTTAAATCATATAGGCCTATATGTTACACAAAAGTTTTAGAACACTTGAGGCTCAAAGCAGAAAACGACATTCGGTTGAGGATAGATGATGATATTGATTGTATATTGTATTATTATTGTCATTCATAAAAAATATTTACATATGAAATATCTATGTAACTCATATGTTTCATTGCAAAATAGTTCCAGAGTTTACATGATATCATTTTTACACATAATTATGAAATAAAGTTGTCAGACGAAGAAGAAAAGAAGCACGACAAAAATTATTTGCGCCGTTTTTTTAAGTGATTTTTTATTAAGTATTTGGTTGTACTATGACCATCTTTTTATTTTAAAATGGCTTTTATTGCGAACTGTATCCATTCCTACAGTTCTTCAGTATTTCAAAACCGTGTACCCGCCAAGCTAGACTGCAACGATCCGAACAACAGTTCATCACTATTGTATTGCCAACACTGGAAACACAGGACTGAGTAGGAAGGCTGTGCAACTGATGACAGGCCACGGAAATATGCAAGCTTACCTGCACAGATTTATACTAAAGGAGACCGATGGACTCTGCGAGTGTCGCACAGGTCCAGAAGACACTAGGCATATATTGGAGACATACGAAAGTGGGAAAAGGTAGTTGCCCGAAACAGGCATCGGGCAGCCAACGGGAACTATCAGATAAGAAACGCAGACGGGATAGTCAATGAGGAAACTGCCACAAGGATCAACGTTTGGGCCGATACGGTAATTGACTTCGAGGAAAGGGATACCCAGAATGGCAGCCAAGAGGAGACGAATGCTGGCGCGCAAGAAAGTGGCCAAGCTAGAGATCAGGGATAGAACATGATAGGGAACTAGTGAATAAAAAGCGCAATAACGTCGCGACGGTACTGAACAGGCGCTCGAAGACTCATCCGTGAACCATTTCCGAGATTTATGTGGGAAAGACCAGCTCAGACCTTTAACAAGCACCAGAGCCAATGACAAATGGTCTACAAATTCAAAAGTCTATATTGCCGAGCGATGTCATACATTTTGCATCTCTTATTCACTGTGGCTGATCTGTTTATAACAATATGTCCTTTAATTTATTCAACTGAAGTCGATAGATATTTGTGGTAATAGTTTTATTCAGTTTTAAGAGCTTGAATTATGCTACAACTGACTGGTCTCATCATATACACAGCAAGACAGTATGGCAATAAATATTCTTCTTCATTGCAGATGTGGATAGCTCTCTTGAACCTACCTATGGCTTTTTGCACTTGAACTTCTCATAAAAATTTTTATCGCCATTACAATACACAACAGAATGTTTTTTTTTGGCTGCAAAACTATGCTACCGTTATTTTAACACGACTTGAAATTGCATTTTCTGTCCATTAGTGTGACAGCCGTACCAAAGTAATGGACTCATCAACTGCTAGGCAGTCTGAAAGTTTTTTGAGAGCTTCAGCTAGGTTTTCGTCCAATAACTCATACAATATATTGCTTTGGAACCTTTTAAAATCTTCCCTACCATTTGCATATGGTTGAAATGAAAACTGACATTAAGATATAATGATACAGCGTCACCATAAGTTTCTGAAAGCGTTTGGTAAGGTTCAGCAGCAGATTAGAAGAAATGCATGTTGGAACTAAACTTTTGAACACTCCATGATTAGCATATGTTACCACTGAATAATATTTGAACAATAATCAACTTTATTTTTTTATTTATTCCATAAATTAAATTGCCTGGATAGTTTTAAGACACCTTAAACTTGACTCGGAAACTATAATTTACATTTAACGTGTTTGTATTTAGACAGAAACTATGTGTAAACGGTCTCGATGCTCACAACAATAAATTTTTTGCTTGGACATAAATGCCACACAAGCAGTTCTAAGAAGAACGTTCTATTGTTTGCATAAAGTTTTACGAGCACTTTAATTGATTTTGTGAAAAGCTTTGATGGCCGTAAAGAAAACCTTTTATTTTCATCGAGACAAAAAATCCATTAGTCTATATTCACACCAGCATTATTCCCGAACTTTTATCTCCAATTTCGACGTGTTGAAGTATATTGACCGTGACCGTTTACATGGCTATCGATTTTAATATTCTATTACTTTGAAATATTTTCTATTTTTAAGTAATGGACATAAATACACAGAGAGGAATTTTTGTAGGCAAAGCTTAAGTATTAAAAAATCTTATATTCTTAATTTTGTGTCACTATAAGGAAGAAAACAAATGACACAAATTAATACGGATTCCCTAATTCCATTCCCTGTACGTGGCCTTTCGAATGCCATGTACAGGGGGGAGTGGAAATATATTATGAACACCTGACCTATAGGCAATATCTACATATTTATATTTTGCTAAGTCGTCATTAGCTTTTAAAAGAGCTGCAATTTTTAGTGTAGAGTAGATTCGTGGGATGTCTGAATAGTTTTCAATGGAATGTTGTGCAATTCTTGTACTAAAACATCCACCAATTGTTTCAGTAGACTTAGAAATGAAAATCTACTTCTCAGGCTTTGCCCTAAAACTCCCCATAACGCTTCAACTGAACCAAGTTACGAGCTACAAGTTATTTATCTGGAAAAAGACGTTTCGGTTTTTTAAATTAAAATGCCCATCGCGTCTCAGAAGCAGTTTCGTACCCTGTTTGAAGTGATTCAGCAAAGATTTTGTTGATAGACACTGTAAATGTTCATGTAGAGAAACGCAGTGAATTATTAAGGACGATAGTGTTGGGGAAATTGCAGCATTACATGGATTCTGCTGTAAATTCAGTGAATTCATACTTTATGCAAGTTGGATTAAATGAAAAACATTATTTTATTGACAATTTAAGTTCACGTATTATTATTCCATCATGTTATACAAATCTAAATTAATATAACCGTTTGGGTTCGGCACCGACATTAAAGTCATCGATTATTATTACATATTTTATTTTAACATTTTTTTTATTTAATTTTTTTTGTATTAAAAATCTAAGTTAATTTTTGGTGAAATTCTTATTTATTTTTTGAAGTCAGTTTAATTTTTTTGCTAAAATATTTCATTATATTATTAATGGAATTATTATGGAAATGACTCTCAGATATAACTGACATGTAAATATTATGTATAAAATATATATATTAACATGATATTGAAATAAACTATATTTAATAACATTTATTTTATTTATATTTGTAAAATTTGTAAATTTGTGACACATTTGTTCAAATACGGCGTACGCTTCAGATTTTGTTGCATTTAACGATAATCATATTTTGATATTAATATAAATTCATATTGCTGTTTTTGTTTCTCTTTAAGAAGTCAGTCCAATCACAATTATTTTCCAAAACACAAAGGAACACACAAAACTAAATGAAATATGCCATTATTGTTTTAAAATCTATTTTCTAGTATTTCTTTTAACTACTGATAGTTGATTTCAAAAACTAAGAATAATATGTTATATTTATACAAAACACCCATTTTTCTTTCCCTTTTTCTCGATGTTTCTCCTAAGAACTTACTACTTTCTTTTCGTTTCATTTATAATTTATTACTTCTTAAACTATTTTCAATATCTGCGATTAAATGAATTATATTGAACACACTTAGGTATAACAAATAATTAATATTACCTTGATTATAAACTTATCCCAAGTTTTATTTTCACCTTATGTATTAATTTATTTAATGTAATTTATTTCCAACAGATATTTTTATACAGCTTCCCTAACAAACCTCGAACGTATTTCAAATAACATACATTTTGTTACAATTGCTAGTAAATTATTCTAATAGAATACACCATAATTCTTCTACTTATAAAAAAACAGTGTAGATGGTAACTTAACCTTAAAATACTCTATATACTTCCACTAATAATTTAGCAGCTTTCTGACCGTAAATATTTTCTCTTGGCCCAGTGATTTTATTTATAAGGTGGGGTAAAATCGAAAGAGTCGATAGTCAAAAAATTAGCAACTAAAAATAGTAATTACTATATTCATTCGAATGCACGATTCGACTGTTTTGTTCAATTCGTAATGTCAGACAAAGATGTACGAACCCTTTCCTGTACAAATTATGAGAGGAGAAAGGACGGAGAATAGCTTGAAGCAATTAATTTTATATGTGCTTATATTTTCCAACGGTTGTATAATCGAGACGGAGATGTACGTTACTTATTGCTTCATGTACTTAATTTAAAATTGAAAATGAAAACAATCATTACTGAATACTCTTAAGATGCAATTAATAATTTAATCTAATAATTTCATTTTAAACGAAGGAATGTTCTGTGGATTTGAAAAATGGAATGGAATTCTTCTGTGGAATTGCATAATAACCAGCAAAGGTTTTATCGTATTTTAATATATAAATTGCAATTTTAAAATATTATACTATATTAAATATAGACAATATAATAGAACGTAAACAAAACCTAAAACTAAAGATGTACAATAACCATAAATACTAAAGAAATATTAAACATACACCTTGTCGTAATTAGAAGTGATCGCACAATAACTACTAGAGCTTTTTTAAATAAAGTAGCTTTATTTGTTATTGAACGGAAATATCTTTTAACAAGAATCGAGAGAGTGATTGAAATAATACCTATTAATGTCATAAAAACAGTCAAAAGTATTTTACTATTCATAATTCACAATTTTAATCTTTTTACCCTATTACATTAACAATCTTGCAAAATATCGTCTGCTATATTGATTTACAATATATTGTTATATAACCAAAAAAATCATAATACTATATATATTACATATAAATCTATGTAAGCAGAAATTGGGTACATTTTTGTCATGGCCTCTGTCAGCTAGGACGACAGAGCCAGAACATTAAAAATCAGTCGAATAAAACTAGTAAAACCAAAAATAGTAATAAAAAGCACACGACTAAAACAGTCGATAGTAAATAGTAACAAAATCAGTCGGACCGAAAATTGCGACTGCAAACAGTCAACTGAAACAGTCACTGGTTGAAAGTAGTAAAATCAGTCGAACTAAAAATATCGACTGAAACAGTCGATGCTAAAGAGTAGTCAATTACTAAACAGTCGATAGTCGAGTTCAGTTGATAGTTCCCAACACTACGCGCTACCATTGACGCAATTTCCGTTGAGTGGCAATAATGTTGCTTCCTGCAGACAAAAAAATTCCTGAAAGTATTCCTTCCATTCCTATAATATTTTTCATATTTACTTTTTATGTCTCATGAATTATTTCAGTATCTTAATTTTGACCCTATTTGTTCAAATTTCATAAAGAGAATATATAATAAAATAACAGCCATAAAAGTGCGTTGTTCTTATCGAGCGACAATTACTATCAAACAACCTAATAGACGAATATAACTTTAATGCAGAAACAAAATATTATAACCTTGTAATCCGTACATTATCTTCATGATGGCTTCTGCGTGTCATGTTCTCGGCCTCGAACGCCACAACTTTCTTGATTACACGATGTTATGGTTCGCTTCCAGATCGAATAACTGCTCGGCCATAAGAAACGAGCCGTATCTATCAAACTTTTATCGAAAGGGACACTTTATCCCGGTAAAACTTCCCCAAAAACAATGATATTAAATCAGCTCGGGATAAGTTTCAATATTTGCCTCTGCGGAGGTCCCTTCGACTGTTTCGTCGGCGACACACTAAGCCCAAACCAAATAAAACATCGTCCGAAGTTACTGGCTGACTCATTTTTAATCCGCTATCTGAATCTCGACATAAAACTCGGCCAAAATTTTACGATTTTATTATTTATTTTACTTTTGATGTGCTAGTCGGCGACGATGCTGTTTTATTGTTGCCGTCTGGAGTGGATGCCGTTGCAATCGTAGTAACGTGTGCGGTTTATAAGTTGGTTTGACATCAGCAGATTTTATATGGGATCAAATCTTTCCAACACTATCAAACCACATTATATTATTTAAAGTATGCATAAATATATATAGACTATTAAAAGTAGTTTTGTACATACGTCATCTTAGTTTGTGGCGTCAAACGTCGTAATGTTGCTGCATCAACTTTGAGTTTTAGTTCAGTTTGGCTTTAACATACAACAAAATTCTAGATTAAATAAAACAATGAAACAATAATTTCATCAAACCTATATAGTTTATTCTAACATTATAGTACATCTTATGCATATATTATTGAAGGACTTAAAACTACAATTAAGAATACAGGTATAATAGTTTGTAGGTTAGGGTTGTGTTTTATTATATTTAAATTCAACTCTCTTCCACAACACTATAGCTCATGTAGAGTTCTAGGCGCGTCTTTTTATGTAGTGGTACCCCCTTGGAGTTTACTTGTCATGTAATCTTTATATCACTGTGCTTTTCTATTTCTTCTTACTACCTGTGTACACCATTCTTGAGAACATTTATCACTAAATTCTACCTAACGCATTTACTATATGTACAAAACAGTTAGTATTCATCATCTTCTGATATATTTTAACTTAATGCTCATGTTTACTTCTGAACAAATACAATCATATCTATGTTGTCACAAATCTTTCATATTCTACAATACCATTTTATGTAGTTATACTATATTAATTATGTACATATCTTTAATTGTTTCTACTCTCATTACTCTGTCTCAGGAATTTCCAGCATTGCACACCATTATCACATTTCCTGAACATTTTCTTTAATCACTGTCACTCTCCGAGCCACTGTCCATGTAAATCACTAAACTGTTAATTTCCAATCTGTCTAAAACATTCACGGTTCCACCATTTATCAATATTTTCGTCTTATCGAGTTCATCCAAACCGAAGGTGTTATGGTCGACAATGCTTCTTTCGACATATCCAAGAAGTTCTTGATAGAATAACCTTCTCGACCAGCATATCTATTATAACAATTCGTTGCTACTGGGAGTAAAATTTTCAGGAAATGTGATAATGCTGTGCAATGCTGGAAATTCCTGAGACAGAGTAATGAGAGTGGAAACAATTAAAGATATGTACATAATTAATATAGTATAACTGTATATTGGAATATCAACTCGATTGGATACAGTGATGGGGAGGAAGTGGTAATACTATGTGACCATTTTGTTCAGCCATATGTTCTACTGTATAACTATAATGGAATATACGGGCAAAACGGGTCTTCCATTATCTCGTTCCTTTTCGAAATAACTTACTAAAGACGCTATCAGTTTGTGACCCTGACTATCTATTGTTTTCGACATTTTCAAACAAAGTAATATGATATATTACGCAGTTATTTAACATTTATCTAAATAATCCAAGCGCTAAAAAACGCTTGCCGGTTTATAACCTGTAGTAATTATAACTGATATTTTGAATAACTGTGCGTATGTTTGAAAACCGGCCGACTTTGAGATGCTAGTTCGATTTCACGCTAGAACTTATCACACAGAAATAGGTCTCTTTTTAACTAGAATAAAATGGGAAGGGAGATATTGTTGACTCTGACACGAATTTTCAAATTGCGGCAGGCAATACATTAAAACTATTGATGGTCTATGTACAAAAAAACTTTGGTTAGATTATGGACGTATATTAAGATGCTAAGTCGAAATATCTTAAGGATATTCCACAGTCTTAACTGCTATGGACAGGAAATGTACCAAGTTAAAAATTTCATGTGGTTAGATGACCCGGAGAGCTTAGCATCTAGTCTCAATTTTTTTTCGACAATAACAACAACCACTTCATCGATTGTCGGTGAATTCAATCTCCTTCAGTGCATCACTAGCAATAAGCTTGTGCAGCCTTATATCTGCCATTATTCTCATCTACCGCCGAAACCAGCTCTCCCTTAAATTTGCAGTCGATCCTAGATTGCACTGCCTTCCTCCACCTGACTGGTCTCTCCATGGATTTGTCCTCCTGCCCCCCCCCCCCTCCACTAGATCTTCTTAGATCTTCTTCTTTAGAATTCTTCCCCAAACTCCCACTGGATTTTCCTCTCTTATAGATACTTCCAAGAGGATGTCCTACATAGAGAGGTCTATATTCCAAGAAGAATTACTCTCCTTCTACCTAAAACACAAGCACATTTATACAGATAGCTCTAATTCTAGTAGAGAACTTGGTGGTGTCTTTGTCTTTTATGGGCAAACTTAACTTTTCAGGTTCGCTGAACAGGACACCGCTGAATTATATGCCATACACTAGGCTCTAAAATACAACGTGCGGCAAAAGACCCGCTACCATTTTGATTGCCTATAACTGTGCTAAAAGAAAAGATAAGTAAGCTTGGTTTTCATAAAAAAATGTATATGGTCTATACATTTCTTTTTTTGTTATATTTTTCATCACATCCTGCAACGTTTGATGATGAATTTCTTCAATTTCGTGACGAATATTATTTTTAAGATATTGGGGCTTATTCATATCAACTTTCGATTTTAAAAAACCCCATAAGAAAAAGCCTGGTAAGACCGGAGATCTGGCTGGCCATGCTAAATCGCCACTTCGCGAAATTAGTCTTCGTCGAAAAACGTCATTCAATAATTGATTTGTTGAACGAGCTGTGTGTGCTGTGGCCCCGTCTTGCTGAAATCACATGTCCTCTAATCCTTGCTCTTCCATTTCAGACACAACAAAATTTCGAATCATGTCTTGGTACCATTTAGCAGTAACAGTAACGGTAAAATCTTGGTCATTTAAAAAAAGGGACCAATGATGTTTTCAGCATCAATACCACACCATGGAATTGTTTTTAATGCATACAATGGTGTTCCATAAATTGAAGATATATATTCCCTAAAACCAACAGTTCTGTTTATTGACGTGGCGACTGAGAAGAAAATGGAGATCATCGCTCATTGTCAATTTAGACGAAAAATTTTCTATTTCACTAGGCACCCTTAAGATTGCATTACTGTACTTAACCCGTTGATCAGAATCGTTCAGTAGAAATTTTTGAACTAATTGAATTTTGTACAGGAACATTTTCAAATCAGTTTTCAAAATTGGCCGTAAACTGCGTGCAAGAATGTGTAACTGGGAACCACATCTCCGAATTGATGATTCTGGAGACTCTGCAACACTATTGCCTACCAGACCCACATTTTCAGCGCTATGGGACGTCCGATGGCGATTGTTAAAGGATATGTGAAAAAGTATTTTGAAAATTATGTTGGCAAAAATACATTATATACAGAAGTGGGTGGTTCGAAGGGAAAATAGTAGATTTCGAAAAATAAATAAGCCAGTTAAAATGAGAAGCAGAATGTAATCATACACATTTTCAATAGAAAACACACCGTTTTAGCTTCTCCATACAGCTTTTAGAAAATTTCCCTTTGTGATAAAAACTTTTCCGTGAAACATTTACTTTTAAATCCTGTCCCACCGACTACTATTTACAGGCCAACAGCAACTGAAACTGCACGTAACCGTTGGCCACTGGAAAATACGCCATTGTCGATTGAACAAAGAACAGACTCCCCTATTTTTGAAACGTTTCAGTTAGTTTTGTCGGTTTCCTGGCGAATTGATTTTCGAAGGCCATTGAAAGTTTGCTGGAGAACAGGAAAAAATCCAGCGGTCGACATTCGTTTTGCCGTACGTCAACCATCAGCGGCAAAAAGTCCGTGACGTACTCTGTGCTTTTTTTTATTTGTGTTTCCCGCTTTTTAGTTCTCCATATCTTCGCTGAATTTAGACCTGATGGTAAAGTATTGTGAAAATAGATTCAAACTCTCAGAGTAAAGGGGGGGGGGGTGGTAGGGAAAGTTTGGACTCTTTTTCTCAAAAGTGGTAATAAAAAGTATATTATTATTTTATAACATATTTATTGTCAAGCACTTCTCTACAACTAGCAAGTTTATAAACAACATTATCACTAAAATAGATGTGCACAAAGCAATTTACAGATGAACCCTAGCTATTGATTCAGAGACATTGGTATTGTCAGAGTTGAAAGTAAGACACAAGCATTCATATCTCACAACAGTCAAGGGTGTAAAAAAAGGATAGGATTAGTAGTAAAGAAATAAGAAAAGCCTTCAATATAGAAGATAGATTGAATAAATATTAAATTAGCAGGACACATAGGAAAGAGACAACTCAGGTGAAGAAAATGTGGAAAGTAAGGACGGGTTTAATAATTTTAACATAAATACACCACTAAGTGGTAAAAGAAATGATTTTGATGTCAATGTTTTGGTCACATGTAAAAAATGGCTACAGAAATAACTTAACTTAATCTTGAAAGAAATATCTAATAATTAAATCATCTTAAATTAAATTAAAACTCTATGGACAATGATTTAATATAAATATCTAAAGAGTATTTTACTTCGTGTCGTTTTTAACAAGGTCTGTTCAACTTGAAAAAGACTAAAGATCATTTTGTTTTAACCAGCTTGAGTTTAATTACATATTTTAATCAATTATGAAAACACTTTGTTTGTTTGCGTGTGATCAATTTATAAGGATACTTCTTTTTTATGATAGGATAAACAATTAAAAAACAGGGAGCCTAATACGACCATAGAGTTGGTATTTTAAAACTTGGTTTTGTTGAGATTATTTTCGTGTTTATACAATGCGGGGTAAAAGTTCCTCTACCATTGATGCAATGTCTGCTGAGTTGCAATAATAGAATGATTATTTTCAATAAATATTGTAACTCTTTCTGCTCGTTCTTGCGACTTGTCCATAATAAAATTTGGACGTCTACATAATACAATGGTTAAAGCGAAACTGAGCTAAACGTCACATAACCAAGATAGCGCGTAATCAAAATGGCAGCGCAACTTTTGCCCCATTTTATATATTATTTTGTTCTCCAAACTCCCTTTATAAAGATTTTCTTAAACAGCCCCTGTAGAAGGTCTGCGTCATAAGATTGGAATGTATGTGCTTTCTAATAGAAAAAATTGGATACTATTTTAATACGCATCTTCTTCCTTTATGGAAAATATATTTTGTAAATTATATTGGAATTAACTGTATTCTGTATTTAAAGTTTTGTGTCGTTTCTGTCTTCTGCAATTTTTTTTTGCGATTCTGAAAATTTGGGAAGAAACCTGCAAACTTCCAATCTTTTATTTATTATATTATGATTAGCCATTGCCAATTAACTTATAATTTGTCTCTATAGTGGCCTAATACTAGACACTTATCTCGTCACTAATGAAATAATAGTTAGTATCACTTTTCAGTATTTTTATCATTTAGTATAGACGGTTTGGTTTCTGTTGATTCTGCGTCCTAGTTCAGTGCTATCCAGAAGTTGTAAAAGTTCGATTTTAAAATGGAAAGAAAATCTTTCCTCCTGTATCCAACAAAGTTTTTCGTATTTTGATTCGAGTTCTTTTCTTTCCATTTTATATTCGTCTTCAAAGAGGTTTTGCGTCAAGATTTATATCAACGCAGTTACTGTTTTTACTGTCTGGGATAATTATACTATTCATATTTATTGGTATATAGACATTTGGGTTGTAATTGTATGTTATTCAATATCCACCGATTACTCTCGTTGGGTTTTATTTTCCATACCTGGGTCCAGTTATTTACATTATTACTTGCGTGTTGCAGCTTGCCTCTTCTTGCCTTTGGTGTTCATTTCACCACGTCTAAACTGAGCATACCAATCCTTGATGGTTGATTTTCCTGGGGCAGGGTCTGGAAACTCGGCCTCAAGCCAAGTTTTTGCCTCAACTGTATTTTTTCCCTTTAAAAGGCAATATTTTGTCAATACGCGAAATCCTTTTTTGTCCATTTTTTTCACAATCGCGAAAGTTGCTTCACTCAAAATGCTATAATTCACAAGTTAAAGATCCGATAGCTGTCAAATTTATACACGCATCTTTTGAATGTTAGGATATATGGATTTAATTCTAGTAGCGCCATCTATGTGTCAGGCCGGGGACTTTTCAATTGGCCTATTATATGTGATTGGTTTTAAGTTTATAACACGAACTTTTTTAAATACTTTGGATATAACAGGTAGCAGAAATAGGTCGGTAAGAGTTTTTATGTCATTTGGTTGGTACGGAACATGTTTTTTGGCTTCAATTGGAAATAGAGATGTTTATTTCTTTCTATATGATGTTAGTTTTGAGAGGTTACTCCAAAAATTGTAGAAACTGACTGGGTTATATTGGTGTAACTCACTGGCAGATGAACGTTTCAATTTCTTTTCTAAAGCCCAACATATTGTTATTGTTTAATGGCATATTGTTTAAACAAATACAGATATATCCAAGCAACTTTCAATTTTCTTCATGTTCAAACACCTAACAAATAATAAACGTGAAAGTTTATTCAAATCAGGATTATTTAAATAGTAAATTTATGTTTATAAAAATCAACATATTCTCGAAGTTTACCGAATCGTTTCCCACACCTCCATGATAAATCGATTTGATTTTTGTCCGGATTTCCACTGTGGAGGGCGAACTCTTACCAAACTGAATAAATAATCAAGATATTTTGGCGAAAACTTTCCTAAAAGCGCGACACATTATCGTCACAGTGGAGAAACTTTTCACAATATATATTTTTTTCTGGTGCTCTCGATTGCGAAAATGGTGGGCTGTATTTTTAATATTCCGTAAGGGTTTTAAGATTTATAGAAAACAAATAATAAAAGACAATGGAAAAAAAGTCAAAAAAGTAGAAAAACCGTTGAATAGGCTCAAATACCAATATATTTTTATTCATAAAATTTAATAATATAACACATAGTAGATTTTTCTTAATAAATTCCTGGCAAGAAAGCGAATATTAAAACTCACCAACTCTATCGATGCAGAATTTCGAATAAAATATGTTCTAAGCGTTTGCAAATTGGCTGAAAGTATCTCACCTAAAAAATCTCGATAATAACCACATGAAATAAAAGCCTATAGACCTATCTCACAGCTGCCAGTACTATCTAAGGAAATTGAAAAACAGTTGCTGAAAATTTAATAATATATAGTGGATTATCACATATTAGTTACTTTGATTTATTAAACTTTTTTGTAACTACTATAACTAACTACTTTCTTTTAGACCTTGTTAGATTGTTTATGTCTATCTATATTTTGTGACAAACTGAATAGTAAACGAGTGAGGGTTGGTATACTTTTACCCTCAGTGTCCTATGTATCAGTCCTTCTTTCCGTTATATAAACCATTTTACTTACTATAACTGGCGCAGACAGTAGGTTTCTGGCGAGATTATAAGGCTGTTTTGAATTAATTCAGTTACTCAAAACCAAATTAATGACCAAGAAAAGAAGACAGTTTGACGTTGGATTGTTAATCGTTCCGCAGTTGTTTGAATCATTTATTGGTGTAGTTAAATGAAGGTGGGGCAAAAATATGGAAACTGAATCTATAAGGTCACAAAAAGTGGATTGAAGATGCTCAATGACACTTACCTAAAAACTATTCCAAGTAAGAAACATTGAAACTTGGAAAACAGCTCTAATCTGTGGTTTCCAGACACAAGAATCACAGTTTAAGGTATAAGGCCACCAAAGGCGGACTGAATTTGCTGTGAATTAACATAGTCTATTGGATTTTAAACAGAAACTTATAATTCACGGTGAAGGGCCATCGAAAATGTATTGTTGTAGCTTAGATGTTTAGCCGCAGACTATTGGAATTTGAAGACACCAGAGTTTGGAAGATTTCTTCTCAGAGGGGTACCCATGAAAGTATGGGTAAAAACAGTGCCATTTCGGAAATCTTCAAACTCTAACTAGCGGATGAAAGTACAAACAAAACTCCAACATAATTTTACAATAACTAGGAGCTGTTCAGACTGAAAAACGACCACGTACATCATTGTGGCCTTTTCTTGAGGAGGAAGGTGTTTTGTAATACTGCCCAGACTATTACAACTACCTGTTTTGTTTTTTTTTATTTGATCTGAACGATCAACAAATGAGAAGGGTAGGTTTTGTACTCAGTAGCGCTTTGTATCGTCGTTCAAACTGTCGTATCTTCTTTCAGTTTTATAAAATAATATTTTCATGTAAATTAATAATTTTTGTTTTCTGAACGCTTTCACATATTTTAAATTTTATACATAGATTATAAATCATGTAGCATTAAAAGAATTTGTAATTTTCCTTTGCTCCTTAATTTTCTTTTAACGGAAAGAAGTGATGGCTGGCAAGGGGCACTCTCAGATTGCAATGTAACGAAATTCTTATAGTGTAAGCATATCTCGTTACCAGACATCACCCTTATATCTTTAAATATGCATTAGCCGTATTAGTCACGCCATTAACACCTTCTTCTTGAAGATTCGATCAAGGAAATATTAAATTATTAGTTAGTATCGCGTGGGCGTCCACATTATTTGTACTACAATTTCTGTTATATGGAAGCTTGTGAGGAAATATATAACAAAATTTGCTACTTTCCCAAGAAATATTAGGCAATTAACTGACGAGCAAGACAAGAAAATTAAATAATGACAGGACATGGTAGGCTATGATATATAACAAACAAAAGCAGTAGCGAAAAGAGCTATTTTTTGTGTTGTTTTATATAACAAAATTTCCTACATTCAAAATATAAGTATCATTTTCTTCAGCATTCTTCGAGAGCACATCATTTTTGTATTGAATCCGTTGTTCATTGAATCACAAACACTTTGCAGCAGAAACATTCTCCCAATCTTAAAATTTATCAGATGTGTTGTCATAAAAGGGTAATTTTATTCCCCCAGGCAATATATTAAAACTTTCATCGGTTTCGAATTTGTTGGATCTGTCATCTCTTAATAAATCTTAAACAATGTCGACTTTGGATTGGTTGGTCAGCGAAAAGAAAGGCTATTTATTATTTATAAACGCGGCCTTTTCGGTATTACGCTTTTTAAATTTAAAATTAAAATTCTAGTTAAAAGTGCAACAATTGTAAAAAAGCAATAGAAAAACTCAATATGCACATTGCTATTATTGAATATTTTAAACAAGAAGTGGAATAAAATTTGAATCAAATAAGAAGTTGAATATTTAGAATAATATAATTAAGATGGAAGTGAAGAAATGAGATGGAATGGATATGGATATGGATAATTTTTTGAATTTATGAAAACACTGTACTATGAATCCTGGTAAGACATTATTAGAAATATCTAAGCCTACTTCAAATTCTTAGTAATTTTTTTCTCGCATTTTACCAAACACTACAGGGACGAAAAAACGCAACCGACCTAATTAAATAACCGGCAGGATATTTGGAACCAAGCTCAGGTATTCTCCTGTCGTCTTTCCCGTATCCGAGAGAAGGAACGGAATCACGTATACAGCGTGGATGGTGGAGAGAAAAATAACCGCGCACACACACTTATCCTGATTATTCCCCGTTTTTAGTAAACAGGGACGCGAAAGCCAAAATTTTGACATGTTCCGCGCGTCCGCCTCATTGATTTTTACTCTCAATCCGCCATTTCTGGGGGGTTCTCTCGCGACTACATCGGAAAACTTTTAGATTTCAATTTGAATTCGAATGAATTAATGTATTGCGTGTTTTTTTATCGGCCTTGTACGAAGTTTTTCGCGCGTTTTTCTAACGAATCCATTCATATTCCGGAATATAAATTTTACTGAGTATTAAAGTACATAAAAATTTCACACAATATTCGATTATAACAGGTCAGTTCAAAAGTCCCCGGCCTGACACATAGATGACGCTACTAGAATTAAATCAATACGGTTTTAATTAGCCCTAACCCTCAAAAGATGCATGTATAAATTTGAGAGCTGTCGGATCATTAGTTTGTGAATTATAGCATTTTGAGCGAAGCAACTTTTGTTATTGTAAAAAAATTGATATACAGGAATTTCGCGTGTTGATAAAATATTGCTTTTGTAGGGACAAAACACAGATGAAGCAAAAACTTGGCTTGATGCCGAGTTTCCGCACACTGCCCCAGAAAAATCAACCATCAAGGATTGGTATGCTAAGTTTAGACGTGGTGAAATGAGCACCGAAGACGGTGAAGGTAATGGACGCCCAAAAGAGGTTGTTACGGACGAAAACATTTAAGAAATCCACAAAATGATTTTGAATGACTTGAAATTGAATGAAATAACACACACTGTAAAGATATCAACTGAACGTGTAGATCACATAATTCACGAATATTTCGGTATCAGAAGGCTCTGTGCAAAGTGGGTGCCGCGCGAGCTCACTTTTGACCAAAAAGAATGACGAGTTGATGATTTGAAGTAACATTTGAAGATGATCCAAGGTAATAAACCCGACTTTTTGCGCCGATATGTGACTATGGATAAAACATGGCTCCATCAGTTTACTCCGAAGTCCAATCGACAGTCATCCGAGTACACGATGAATCCGTTCCAAAGCGTGAGAAAACGCAACAATTGGTTACCAAGGTTATGGCGTCTGTATTTTGGGATGCGCATGGAATAATTTTCATTGACTAATTTGAAAAAGGAAGGACCAGCAACTATTACATATCGTTAATGGACCGTTTGAAAGACGAAATCGCCGAAAGACTGCTGCATTTAAAGGAAAAGAAAGTAATTCTTCACCAAGTCACTACACCGTGTCACAAGTCGGTGAAAACGATGGCAAAAATTCGTTAATTGGAGTTCGAATTGCTTCCTCATCCACCGTATTCTCCAGATCTGGCCCCAACGGCAATTTCCTGTTGCTCGCTGAGAAAAATGTTCGTCGAATGAAGAGGTGATCGCCGAAATTGAGGCCTATTTTGAAGCAAAGGACAAATCGTACTGCTTTAAAGGGAATTTTGTTGTATAAAAAAACTGCTAAATTTTGCCTAAAATATGTGTTGTACTATGGCAGGCCTTGGACTTTTCAATTGACCTGTCATATGTACTATTTTGATTGATAACCGTTTGCTACATTTTCGATAAAACCATAGTGTAAGTAACAGTAAAAACTGTACCTGACAAGCCATTTAGAAGCTAGCTGTTGAAAATACCTACAAACCCAACTGATGACAATATAAACGACATATAAGTTTTCTACTGTTGCAATCGTAATCCATTATTGTTCAGGTTCTGACGCTAACTATTTCTTATTTCAGGTTCTTTTACTAACTCTGATTCTCAGTCTTTTTTCCGAATAATTCTTGATACTCCTTGAATGTTCTTAATTATTTTCTTCCACTCTGTTCTGTATTTCTTTCTCGACACTAAGTGAGACTGAGTTTTGATTATTTACTTGCACTCTCCGTTCTCACTAAATATTCTTCTCATTCTCTGCTTCACACTTCCTGTTATGACTAAATCTTTATATTCACTGTTTATGTGTAGTAGCTGAAGCCACCACCAGTTCTTAATGGTTGCTGGTGAGGTTTGTTCAAGAGCTTTTTCTGCGTCCAGATTCGTTCAAATTATCGGGGCGGGGAAGACCCTAACAGTTAGATATTCTCACGCGAATAAAATACGTGTGTTATGGGCTCTTAAGATATGTTTGTGGGTGACGTCGGAGAGTTTTATGGTTACGGCCAAAATATGAGATTTCCGACTGGTTACCGCAAAAGCAGGTACGAGCTGAACGTAATTCTACATCGACACAAAACAACAGTGAAAGTGGGAAAGGCCAGGGCCATTAAAAACGTACGTGATTTAAGGTTGTCGTAATGGAAAACATAACATTCTTTTCCTGCTGGTCAATTCTGACCGTTTTTTGTTAATTGGACTTTGCAATGGTTTGTGAAACATATCTCGGCTTTTCATCATATGTAGTAATCATGCATTTCAAGAATGACTTGATTCCATTTTGTTTCAGTTTACACTTATCAAGAAGGACACAAGAAACGAGCTTTTTTCTATAGACTTCAACTTAGCAGGATCATATATAATTGTCGTATCTAATTTGACACTAACACGCACAAGCTTCACCAATTGAAAAATAATCCCTAAAAGGCACCATTTGCTATGCGATTTCAACTAGCGATGTAGTTTTTATCTAATTTTTTCTAAAACTGTCTACAGTAAACGGTAAAGTATGATGCTGACCAAATTTTGGCTAAGTTTAAGGGACATGGAGCTGGACAACATCTGGTTCTAACAGGACTGCACTGTGTGCTATAGAACACACATGACGATGGACATCCTTCATATATATTCGAGGCATGCCATATAGAAGATGCAATATATCCCCACAAGCTTTATTCCTGCAGGATACTCTGTATTCGTATATATAACTACGTTAATAAATCGACCTATTTTCTTAAAATAAACATAACCACGGCTATTGTTCAAATTTAGCTGAATCTATCCGATATTATCATTTGAAACGAAACCATACACCATACCATACATGGGCTCATCAAATATACCAAAAACACGTAATTATCTTACACAAAACTTGTTTTGTTCCTTTTCATGATCCAACTATTAATATTGCAGGACCACATAAAAGCATTTTCAATATTATTTTATCTAGCCTTTAACTACCAATTAACAATAATAAATTTATACCAAATTAAAAAAATCAAAAAAATTATTCACCACCTTGGATATGTATCATTGTATACCGAATTCCTTGTTGATACAAAATTTATATCGTATAAAATAAAATCGCAGGAAAGAATCATTTTTATATATGAAACAGTTATGTTTATTAATATTATTATTTATTAATAATTGAAACAATTATTAATAAACAATTATTATTCAAGAACATTTTAATTTTGATTTCAAAAGAAATGTATTAAAATTTAAAATTAAACAACACAATTACAACTTTTTTTGTAAAAGTTATTTTCAAGCTGAAAGGAAAAGTGTTTCTGGTTAAAGAACAACATTTAGTATGCATTTTGTTGAAATTTATTAGGCTATTTCATTGGAGCTTTCAAAGGAAAGGTTATATGTCAAAATAGAATGACAGTAGTATCATTTTTTAAAGCTTAGCCCTATTTAGCTATTTTATCAATAATAATATATATATAAAACCTTATCCTAATTTTAAACTTGAATTCAATACATCTGATATTTAACAAATGGAAAATATCACGATGGCTACATTTCTTGATGATGTTGCAATTACTGTTATCGGAAACAACAGCGAAGAAGCCACGTGAAAGTTACAACAGGCAACTCACGTTATAAATAAACTATCAATAAAAAACAATAAATAATACTATCATTCTATATAGCAACGATCCTAATCATTTCGGAATAATAGTTGATGCACATTTCGCTGGAAGAATCCCGCAAAGATTAAAAGGAAATAATTGTTGTTAAATTATAGGAGAATATAATGGTTAATTGTAACAAATTCACAATTATCAGTACATAATAAATTGTTATTATATAAATATATATTGAAACCTATATGAATGCACGAGATTCAATCATGTGGACGTTCCGCAAGAATTAATATAAATACAAGTTTTCCAAAGCAAAGTCCTGAGAAGTATTGTAGGTGCAGCCAGATGTAATACTAATTACTTACATCCAGACCCCCAGATACCGACTCTTATACGAAACCTACAAAATCGTGATAGGAGACATGAGGACAGACCCCATTTTTATGTTAATATCGAAGTAAGAAAACTTATGGATAACACCAGAACATTACAAAGACTCAGCCATTGGACCTCGTGTAGTATAGTCAAGTAAAGTGCATCAAATAAAGATACAGCAATGTTAATACATAAATATTATTTGAAACAATGATAAGGCCGATGGTCCTCCTAAATATATACCTAGATTTAAGTTATTTTAAAGTATGTTGGAGGATAGTGACGACGACAATTAACAAAATAATAAAATGTAGTATAACAACTGCCATCTACACCTAGGAAATCATTCTAATTCATTCTAATGAAGAGCCAGTTCAAACAGACCCTCTCCCTATTTTTCTTTATCTATCCCGTCCTAATGTCCCCCAACATCTAGTGGGAAATAACACCGAACGTTAGCTCGACGGTTCGGTCGTCTCCCCCGAAGAAGAATCGACCTGGAACAGTGTCAGACACTGTTTTGAACTCGCTTTTCATAACCCAAAGGCAGGTAAGTTGGAATAATTTGTTATTATGATACCGCCATTGTTAGGAGCGGCTGTTCCGTGCGGTCTTGAGCGTAATTAATGAGTAGAGAAAGGGATATAGTTCGAACAATAGGCAGAGAACTCTCCGCCGCTTGTGTTACGACCATTTATTACTCTATCGAAAGTTCAGCGAAAGTTGTGAGCTCTCCCTCCCCCCTAACCTATCGTTCTCAACATTATCTAAATCTAAAGAAAAATCGACGGGAGTCTGCATTCAGCGCACATACTTTGTCGCACGTGCTTCATAGTAGAATTTCACAAGTTTTTTTCCTCGATATTTTAGTTTTAAATCAACTGTACTTGAAGTCTCTATTCACCAGTATGTTTTCGAAGTACTCTAAAGTATAAACTGTCATTAGAAAAACGATATTGAATAAAATATAAAATTGGGAAAAAGTTATTTTGGGTTATCCCTAATAAATTGTTCAAATGTAAGTAAAACTTAAAAAAAATAAAAAAATAAAGAAAATTTAATAATTTAATTTTAAATATAATAAAAGTAATTTAAAGGTTAGTAAAAATTTTGCCATTTTACATTAAATAAAAGGAAAATGGCAAGGCCAGTTCATCGAAAATAGTGTTATATGTATAGTTTATTCAAAGTTTTTTTACATATGCGTCATGACAATTTGACGAGAAAACATCGAAATGTTGCCGCATCAATTCTGAGTTTTAGTTCAGTTCAGTTTGCCTGGCAGATATTTTAGTTTTAAATCAACTGTACTTGAAATCTCTATTCACCAGTATGTTTTCGAAGTACTCTAAAGTATAACTGGTCATTAGAAAAATGATATTGAATAAAATATAAAATTGGGAAAAAGTTATTTTGGTTATCCCTAATAAATTGTTCAAATGTAAGTAAAACTAAAAAAAAATTAAAAAATAAAGAAAATTTAATAATTTAATTTTAAATATAATAAAAGTAATTTAAAGGTTAGTAAAAATTTTGCCTTTTTACATTAAATAAAAGGAAAATGGCAAGGCCAGTTCATCGAAAATAGTGTAATATGTATAGTTTATTGAAAGTCTTTTTACATATGCGTCATGAAAATTTGACGCGAAAACATCGAAATGTTGCCGCATCAACTCTGAGTTTTAGTTCGGTTCAGTTTGGCTGGCAGATATTTCATTTTTAAATCAACGGTACTTGAAGTCTCTATTCACCAGTATGTTTTGGAAGTACGCTAAAGTATAAATGGTCATGATAAAAATGATATTGAATAAAATATAAAATTGGGAAAAAGTTATTTTGGGTTATCCCTAATAAATTGTTCAAATGTAAGTAAAACTAAAAAAAAATTAAAAAATAAAGAAAATTTAATAATTTAATTTTAAATTTAGTAAAAGTAATTTAAAGGTTAGTAAAAATTTTGCCTTTTTACATTAAAAAAAAAGAAAATGGCAACGCCAGTTCCTCGAAAATAGTGTAATATGTATAGTCTATTCAAAGTCTTTTTACTTATGCGTCATGAAAATTTGACGAGAAAACATCGAAATGTTGCCGTATCAACTCTAAGTTTTAGTTCGGTTCAGTTTGGCTGGCAGATATTTTAGTTTTAAATCAACGGTACTTGAAATCTCTATTTACCAGTATGTTTTCGAAGTACGCTAAAGTATAACTGGTCATTAGAAAAATGATATTGAATAAAATATAAGATTGGGAAAAAGTTATTTCGGTTATCCCTAATAAATTGTTCAAATGTAAGTAAAACTAAAAAAAAATTAAAAAATAAAGAAAATTTAATAATTTAATTTTAAATATAATAAAAGTAATTTAAAGGTTAGTAAAAATTTTGCCTTTTTACATTAAATAAAAGGAAAATGGCAAGGCCAGTTCATCGAAAATAGTGTAATATGTTTAGTCTATTGAAAGTCTTTTTACATATGCGTCATGAAAATTTGACGCGAAAACATCGAAATGTTGCCGCATCAACTCTGAGTTTTAGTTCGGTTCAGTTTGGCTGGCAGATATTTCATTTTTAAATCAACGGTACTTGAAGTCTCTATTCACCAGTATGTTTTGGAAGTACGCTAAAGTATAACTGGTCATTAAAAAAATGATATTGAATAAAATATAAAATTGGGAAAAAGTTATTTTGGTTATCCCTAATAAATTGTTCAAATGTAAGTAAAACTAAAAAAAAATTAAAAAATAAAAAAAAATTAATAATTTAATTTTAAATTTAGTAAAAGTAATTTAAAGGTTAGTAAAAATTTTGCCTTTTTACATAAAAAAAAAAAGAAAATGGCAACGCCAGTTCCTCGAAAATAGTGTAATATATTTAGTCTATTGAAAGTCTTTTTACATATGCGTCATGAAAATTTGACGCGAAAACATCGAAATGTTGCCGCATCAACTCTGAGTTTTAGTTCGGTTCAGTTTGGCTGGCAGATATTTCATTTTTAAATCAACGGTACTTGAAGTCTCTATTCACCAGTATGTTTTGGAAGTACGCTAAAGTATAACTGGTCATTAAAAAAATGATATTGAATAAAATATAAGATTGAGAAAAAGTTATTTCGGTTATCCCTAATAAATTGTTCATATGTAAGTAAAACTAAAAAAAAATTAAAAAATAAAGAAAATTTAATAATTTAATTTTAAATTTAGTAAAAGTAATTTAAAGGTTAGTAAAAATTTTGCCTTTTTACATTAAAAAAAAAGAAAATGGCAACGCCAGTTCCTCGAAAATAGTGTAATATGTATAGTCTATTCAAATTTTTTTTACATATGCGTCATGAAAATTTGACGAGAAAACATCGAAATGTTGCCGCATCAACTCTGAGTTTTAGTTCAATTCAGTTTGGCTGGCAGATATTTTAGTTTTAAATCAACGGTACTTGAAGTCTCTATTCACCAGTATGTTTTGGAAGTACGCTAAAGTATAACTGGTCATTAAAAAAATGATATTGAATAAAATATAAGATTGGGAAAAAATTATTTCGGTTATCGCTAATAAATTGTTCAAATGTAAGTAAAACTAAAAAAATTTAAAAGATGAAAAAAAAATTAATAATTTAATTTTAAATTTAGTAAAAGTAATTTAAAGTTTAGTAAAAATTTTTCCATTTTAGATTAAATAAAAGGAAAAGGGCAACGCCAGTTCCTCGAATATAGTGTAATATGTATAGTCTATTCAAAGTTTTTTTACATATGCGTCATGGAAATTTGACGAGAAAACATCGAAATGTTGTCGCATCAACTCTGAGTTTTAGTTCAGTTTGGCTTTGACACGTAAAAATATTCTAATCTAAAAAATACTGTTTTCAAATTTAATTTATTTTAACATTATTGTACATGTAATAGATATATTATTGAAGGATTTAAAACTTCAATTAAGAATAAATAACTTACCCTAAAAATTATTATACTTATAGTTTTTTTGAAGTTAGAGTTCTTTTATTATATTTATATTTAACTCTTTTCCGCACCATACCATATTATTCGAATCATCCAGTCTCCCGGTTATATGATGCTTGCACCATTTCTCTCCCAGCTTAGCATTGACTTCCTATACATAGTTTCGTAATCGCGACCCTTCCATGAATGTTAGTTTTGTAGACCTTCCACCGTGCTGTTTTATTTTGAAAATAATATTAATCAAGTTGGTTTTTAGTTCTGCTCTCTCTTTTTCAGTAATAATTTAAATTTGTCTGACTACGGTCCTTTAGTGGTCGTGGGTCATTGTCAGTTATGCGGTGTTGCCAACATAAAATAATATATACCAAATTGCTTGGTGTTTATATTATTTTATCTATTTTCTGTAGGATGTTACCATCTATCATATCATTGCATCACTGCCGATACAGTAATATATTATCGTTTCCGTCTTCTGAAAATTATGTAGTTTTAAAGGTCTTTATAACTTTTGTTTTATATGTTTACGTCACAAATTATCTTTCAAACAACAGCATAAGTTTCGAATATATTGCGTGTTGCAGTTTTTAGACATATAAAATTCGGTTTAAATACATAGCAGATTTTTCCTCCTTATTTTGGTATTGTCAAAATGACAGAGTATATCTCTGCTTCGGAATATGTAACCGAATCTGTCCACAAAATTCAATTTGGTTTGGTTCGCCCATCAGTTGCCATATGTCTGCAAAATTCTTAAGAACGTTAATGATAATAATTATTATTAAGTTAAATTTGATGCGACAATATTACAACAATTTAACGTTATATTTTACAGGACTTGTTTCTGCCGTTATTATTATGTAAGTACTTAAGTTGTAAATCTAACATCTTATTAAACTAATATATTTAATAATAATTATTATAATAATAAATATTAGAATTATTTACCTAATGATTCCATATAGAGAGATGAACATCTTGTAAACAACAATGCCTGATAATGGGCCACTTCTCACTCATAGTGTAATGGAGGGAATGATTCGAAATGTGTCTCTGGAAAAAAATTTTGGAAGGAGCAATGTTAGTTTATATATAAATTATATAAATTTAAATAGATTTTATCATAGATAATATATATATATATTATATATATATATATATATATATATATATATATATATATATATATATATAAGCCATATTCTCAACATAGTAATTCTAACATATTATACTGAAAACCATTACATAATGTATAACAAAAAATTAAAATTTATTTATAAGAAAATTTGTTAATAATTTTTTAAAAATATATTTAAATAAAATGTATCCTTATGCCACAATATATTGATTTCGATACTAAGTCAAATATGTGTTTCTTTAAATAAATTAACCCCTTAAATCCATTGAAGCTACTCTAATAAACGTGTTTTAAATTTTTTTATAATCTTTAAAATGCAACTGAATTGAAACTATTCAAAGGTTATTCATGATACAAATCTCTCTGTAGTGTAGTCATATTTACTTTCATATTTTTGACATTTTTCCGCTAGAACACATATTATTTATATACTATTGCCCACTTGTTGGTACCAAGAATCGAATCGATTGCGATTTTTTTGATAATCTGCCTGTTTTTTAAATAAGTATCCTATATTTAAAAAAAAAAAAAATGTCTCAATATTTTGCTCTTTGTACACTCTGTAACAACTTTTCAGAATAAAAGAAGAAGCAAAATCATGAACATGTAGAAAAAAATTATTAAAAACACTGTTCTTTACTTGTGTTACATAAAATATAGCACCCAAAAATAAATATAAACGCACCATAGGAATGACCAATCAAATGCCTTTGTGGCTCTTATAAGCTTATGAATTTATATATTTATTTCCTCTGTGTTCTCACTGAAATGACAGGTAGGAATACCGGAATTGTTGAAAAATTTGGAGCATGCACAAGGAGAAAACAAGTAATGACTGAAAAGTCATAACTGCTTTATGGACAAAGAATTCTGCATTTATTATTTAACAGATTAACAGCGTTAAGATAGATGTCGCGCAATGGTTAGGATATAACGTGAACGATAGGAAAACATGACAATCTAATCATTACATCGCATGTTCTTCTCTCACTTTACATCCGATAAACAAAAAAACTAATTTTATTCAACGATATAAAAATGAAACTACTTTCTCGCCAACCCGAATATATTACCGGAGGAAAAAAACGCCCTTTTGTCGGGAAATGATCTTTCCGTAAAACCGGGACGCGAATAAAACGGGATAAAATTAAAGGGGTCCCCGAAGAGCACCTTAACACGTACCGTCATGAACAAACGTCGTCAATATATCACCGGATGAACGCCACTGAACTTACTCTAAAAGTCAGGCGGGCGTGGGAATTGTACGTCTTTCAAGAATATTAATTTTCACCTTTACTACACATCGCATTATTCCGAAATTTACTTTTGAAGTTTCCGCTCGCTCTTCGACGCCGCCATTTTTCTTCGCGTCAGCAACCGCTCTATCTTGTCGCGGAATTTGTTTTGTAACGGTCGGAGGCTGAGGTGAGCGCCGCGACGCCACTTTATGTCGCCATACCGGAAAAATTACAACAAAATACAGCGAAACTCAATAATCTATATCTAGTCTGTTCAAAGTTATTGTGTACATACGTCATCTAAATTTCGTCACAATCTTGCCGCACCAACTCTGAAGTTTCAACAAAATCAACAACAAAATTCTAATATAGATAAAATAATTCAACAAAAACGTTATCAAATATAATTTATTTTAACACTATGGTACATTTAACTGTAGTTTGTTAATTATACAGCCATAATAGTTTTTTTCTTCTTTGCATTTATTTTCCATTTTGCTATATGAAATTTTCTTTTAATGTAGACACCCAATAAGAATTCTAATAACTATATAAAAAATCATCTTCCTTATATTAGTACCCCCAAGACTCGTAAAATGCATAATACACTGTCTTATGGCTTTTATAAAAAACTAGTAATCACCCTGTGGTCGAAATTTGACCAGAATTTATTAGGTTAATGATGCTTCTATCATAACAGAGTAAATGGAATCACTTTAAACTGCTATATAACTTGCTAAAACTTATTTTCACAATATTTTCAATATATGATCAGAACTGTAATATTGATTAAAATAATATATAAATATCTGTATAAGTCGACTAGGTGGCGCAGTGGGACGGTCCTCCTACTATTGCGATAGACGCGGGTTCGAATTCTGCTGGGGCATGATCGTAAATTTATGTTTGTGATTGTTTAAAATTTGTGAATGTTCTAGGCAAGAGTGTAAAATGCGACAAGGGAAATGATCCCAGTCACTCCAGTAACCAGGCTGGGTAATACCGGATGTCTTTTGGGATGATTTCTAAAGTTGGTCACTCGAGAGTCGGTAGGCTTAATGCTGAGGACCGTGGTTCGGAGCCCACGTTAAACTTTAGGTGCAGTCCAGATAAATCCATACTTGGTAAAAGTAGGCTTTAAAATATATTAAAAAAAAATATATATCTGTATATTAAAAAATATTAAAATAACTCACCCAAGAACTAACACTCATTAATCACTCTTTTAAATGACATTTTATTAAGCATAATTTCCATTTAGTTTCAATAATCAACAAAGCATTGATAAGTTTAGATGTTTAGTAGTGTCGTAAACTACTGAACATAATAACAAGGTATCATAATACAGATTATTTTCAAAACTGTAACAACTTCAGAGCCTTTGAACTTGAAGTATACATGATATTTCTTTACTTTTATATCATAAACAAAAATATGTAATGATAAAGGAAGCAATATAATATATGTATATATGAATATATATATATATATATATATATATATATATATATATATACATACATATATATATATATATATAACGAAATAATTTTGTGTATTTACAATTATTAAACTAACCACTAATTTTTTAAAAGCCTACTTCTAAAACATAAATAACCAAAACAATTGCCACAAAGTTCAAAGAATAAAATATCATATGGTCACATATCTTATGCTAACAATTAATAATTTCTTCTGTTTGTCCTATATGTTGTATGCAATTCGAATTTTTATTAGTTCATTTATGTTTTCGTGTAATCATTATCTCTTATCCATATTTCTTACCTCAAATAAGTATTGCAAAATCAATAAATACCCCAGGCCCATTAAAAGAATAATTTCTTTACCTGCATTTTATATAAATTTACATTGTTCTTTGCTCATTTATTCTACTCTTCTATCTCAAACTTGCAGATGACTCATCTTTAATTTGCCATTTATAACTTTCCTTTATATGCTGTTTTCTATTTTTTCTTAGACCCCCCGTAGGAACTAGCAACACACCAACAAATGAGGAAATTAAATTCTATAAAGCTATTTTAGAAGAAGCGCTTAACTCAGAGGCCGCTTAACATATAGATTTCTTCTCAATTGAAGAGTTTCGTCATCAATGTTTATGGCGTCACAGTGTCGCAATATTGTCGCATGAGCTTTGACTTTTAATTTATTTTGGCTTTGACTTATAACAAAAATTCTAGTGTAAATAAAATAATGAAACGAATATAATGTAATCAAATATAACTTATTTTAACATTACAGTACATCTAATTTATATATTATCGAATGACTTAAACCACAACGTTGCCAGATCCATTTTTAAAATAATGGCGTATTCTTCCAAGTAAAATGATGTCCCATTTCTTTGACTTCTGTACATTCGAGTAGACAAAAATTCTTACATCAAAAATGTATTGTAATCAAATTATTATAATTAAATTTCCAAATATCCAACAGGTCAATTGAAAAGTCCCCGGACTGACACATATATGGCGCTAGTAGAATTAAATCCATATGTTTTCTAGTTAGCACTAACCCTCAAAAGATGCGTGTATAAATTTGACAGCTCTCGAATCATTAGTTTTTGAATTATAGCATTCTGAGTGAACTTTTGGTATTGTGAAAAAAATTTATAAAAAGGAATTTCGCGTGCTGATAAAATATTGATTTTTGAGGGGAAAAAATCAGTTGAAGCAATAACTTGGCTTGATGCCAAATTTCCGGATACTGCCCCAGGAAAATCAAGCATCAACGGTTGGTATGCTAAGTTTAGATGTGGTGAAATTAGCACCGAAGACGGTTAACGCAGTGCACGCCCAAAAGAGGTTGTAACCGACGAAAACATTTAAAAATCCACCAAATGATTTTGAATGGCGGTAAATTGAATGTGAATGAAATAGTAGATAGTCTAAAGATAGCAACTGAACGTATACATCATATAGTTCAAGAATATTTGGGTATGAGAAAGCTCTGTGCAAAGTGGGTGCCACGCGAGCTCACTTTTAACCAAAGACAAGGACGAATTGATGATTCGGAGCAGTGTTTGAAGATGATCAAGCGTAGTAAACCCGAGTTTTTGCATCGATATGTAACAATGGATGAAACATGGCTCCATCATGTCACTCCGAAATCTAATCGGCAGTCATCCGAGCGGACTGCATACGATGAACCCTCTCCAAACATGGGAAAACGCAACAGTCGGCTGACAAGATTATGGCGTCCATATTTTGGGATGCGCATGGAATAATTTTCATTGACTACCTTGAAAAAGGAATGATCATCAACAGCGACTATTATGTACCGTTATTGGACCGTTTGAAGGACGAAATCGCTGAAAAACGGTCGCATTTGAAGAAAAAGAAGGTGTTGTTTCACCAAGGTAATGCACCGTGTCACAAGTTAATGAACACGAAGGGCAAAAATCCATCGAATTAGGCTTCGAATTGCTTCCTCATCCACCGCATTCTCAAGATCTGGCCCTCGGCGGCCATTTCTTGTTATCAGATCTCAAAAGAATGCTCGCTAGGAAAAATTTTCGTCGAATGAAGAGGTGATCGCCGAAACTAAGGCCTATTTTGAAGGACAAATCGTAGTACAAAAATGGTATCGAAAAGTTGGAAGGTCGTTATAATCAGTATATCACCCTTGAAGGGAATTATGTTGAATAAAAAAAATAATTTTGGCAAAAAAATGTGTTTTACTATGGTAGTCCGAGGACTTTTCAATTAACCTGTTATATCAGAATTAGTCAATTAAAACCAATTCAAAGTAACCAATAAAAAAGACTCAAACAGCCATATTTGTACATATTTCTGGAGAGATTTTTGAATTTGTGAATATGATATTTAAACTAACAAAGGAATATGTTAAAAAAACATTAAATTAATACAATAACCACAAGTATCTGCCCCCTAATATAGTATTGCATATTTCATATTCAGCAACTGCATGACAGTTCTTTTAACGAAAACCAAACTAATCCTATTTAATATTCCCGCTGGCTACTCAATAAGGAATTTCAAATCTACCAGTTCCTGCTCATTTTTTATAACAAAAAAACAAAAAGATTTTTCTCTTCGGTCTAGAATAGACGACATAGGTCGAGGAAATTGGCTCCCAGCAGAAGATGGTGCTTTTAATCGCATTTTTTTATTCGTCTTCTGGCTTTTATTTGCCTTCCATTTTAATATGTTTGCGCGGGAATGTCCTATTTCCTGGGTAATATTTGCATTTTCTGGAAACTATAACAGAATAATTTAATATTCGACATAAACAAAGACGACATATCCATGCTTCTGCACGGAGTACGTATGCGATATATGAATTATTTCGTGGGGTCCAGAAATATATCATTTTCTGGTTTCCATTTTCATTTTTCCCTCCTTTCTTTTTAGTATACTGCCTCTTAAAAATTATTATCTTTTCGTATGTTCTTTAGATATACTTGCTAAGCTGTTTTTTAGATATTTTAGTCATTAATTATAATAAATATAGCCTCTCTAACAAAATGGTAAACTCGAGGCATCAATATATATGACACCAAAACGACACAATGTTGTAACATCGACATTAATTTTTAGTTTATATTGGCTTCGACATATAACAAAATACTAATGTAAATAAAATTATGAAACAAAAATACTGTTATCACCACATTCTACAATTGTACTATATAAATTATATATTCACCTTAACTTTATTGCTAATAATACCTATAACTTCTAATATATTACTTTATTAATCAATTTCGTCTTCTGTGTGTCTGATGGCGCTCATCCAGACTAAAGGTGTTACTGTCAACAAAGCTTCTACCCACATATCCAAACAGTTTTGCCTGTATATCCTTCTCGGCATGCCTATCAATTATAGTAATTCTGTACCATAAACATGCAATTATGAAAAGGGAGCCGTGTTATTCTGTGGTCATATTATTCAACCACATAATCTGCTGTGTGTCTTTTTTCGGCATATGTCTAAAATAGTAAACTGTATAGAATGCAATAAAACATTCCATTTATATTTGCCAAGTAACAATTTGAAATAATTCCATTCTTTGTCCATTCTTCATTCATTCAAATTTCTTCATTCAAGTTTATTCCATAGTATGGTGCATTGTCCCATAACAATAACTTCCTCTACATTAATTAACAGATGATCTTCAAACCAGAGCAAAAAATTACGGAATTAAAGGAAGTACGCTTAGACTTACAGGAAAACTCTAAGTCTCGGTCAGGAATAAAAGCATTGCAGTTACCAGCATGAAGAACAATATATCTGCAATGAATTATTTTAAAACATTATGACTAACAAAACCTAGTCAAATGTTATTCTAACTTTTATCATTGTGTCCTACACACTTTTTATTAATGTGACTAGCAAGAGTGACCCAGTGTTCTATTTTGAAATATCCATATCTTCGCAATACTGAAATTAAATAATCAATTTCCCTTATCTTTATTATATGCTTTTAAATATGGACTCTTTTAAAAGCAATATCTGGGATTTTCATTAGACATTTTTATTGGTGGTATTTACACTATTTAAATCCTATATTACCCAATGGTACAAGACTAAAAGAGCTGCATATCTCTATGTTTTCTATGGATGTTTTCCAATCCAAGTTTCCTCTGAAATTATTATTCGAAATTATGTTTATATTGCAAACCCTACTCACTGTATTTATACATTTCGTAAATTTAATCTCGAACAGAACTAACATCAAGGTATGTAGACGCTATCTTTTCTGTGATTTTACAGTTATATATATATTAATTTTTAGTCATCATATCCATACTAATAATCAGTGCAACTGCAACAAGCTAAAAATATTTCCCATAAACATGTTGGGGTTCTCGTATTATCTGGACAAGATATTAGCTTTGTAAGGTGCAGTTATTAGGCTTATTTGTATATTATATGATAATGAAATGAAACTGCGATATTTTACTAGGCTCAAAAGTAATAAGCATAAAATAATTAGTATCCTAATAAATTTGTTTCTATATCTATATTTATTTACTTATATTAATAATAGCTAGCTAATTGATACATTTATTTGTACATAATCGAAACTGATTTATTGAAATTAAATTTAATACGATGAAAACACCAACATTCTCATAATATTTTGATAATTTATTTGATAATAGTTCTATATTCTTGTTGAACTTATACTGCAAAAAATCCTTTAATTTTTTATAACAGTATTGTATAATATTGCATTTTGAAAACAAAATTCTATTATTAAATGTTTGTATTGGAAATATTTCAACAATATTTTTTCAGGTTTTATTAAATATTTAATCGAAAAATTTATTAAACAACAAAAATCAATTAAGCTGTATTTTTTTTGGCAAAACGATATATAGATATGCAGTTGTGTTTAATATTGTATAACCCATTTTTTAAAAATATTTAACTATGTTCGTTTATGTTATATACTTTTTAATTAAATGCTTTGGGGCTTTTAACTCGCGATTTTGGTTCTCAAATATTTTAAACAACTTTTAACAAATTATTACTATATTAATGTATTTATAGAACATACATATTATGCTAGATGACTAAGTCCTTATATGTGTTTCCCCTTGCATAGTTTACTTCTGTTACCTTCCAACCTTCCTGTACACTACTTAAGATGCCAAATTAATAATATATAAGCATGCGAAAAGTAGGAATGCAAAATCTGACAAGGCAAGTTGTACCAATCATGTCAGCAACCTGGCTGGGTAAGACCGTATGTTTTCTGAGATGATCTCCAAAGTTGGTCACTCGCCAGCCGTGAAGTACGTGAAACTGCCAATTTTTCATAAAATAATTAACAAAATGTGTGCCTTATATATATTAAGTTCTCGTATAAAATCTTAAAATAGATCTCTTCTTAGTATATATTACTTTTCTTGACTTCAATGGCAAGATCTGGGCTCATACATCATTTCGACGTAAGTATTGTTTTAAATGTTTGCATTCATTTTCTGAAACTTCTGAATGCCATAACATAAACCTACTAGGCAATAAAAACTCCATAAAATCAAATTTTCCAATCATATATGTATTAATTACTCTTAAATTGGCAAATCGAACCATCGAGGAGCCCATTGAATTAAGTTATGTACAATAAATCAGATATTTGACTTTTTGTAGAAATTATTGGACTATTTCAGCTTAATTCATATTTGACTTAGAAGCGCATTGTCTTCTGTCTGCTTGGCAATCGATCTTCTAGAAATATATTCTGTCTTAATGTACACTTGTACGACTAAACCCATCGCATTATATTAATTATAATTTTCTATTTTAATTGCTAACCGGAAATATAACGAAATTATTAGGGACTCATCTACACAATAAACAAAAGAATTGAGGCTTAACCTCAAATGTTATCAACAATGTTATTCAGCTTGTTAGTACGTTAATGACATTTTAGACATAATTAAAGATACTGGAAATAGTAAATATATACATTAGAATTATCTTTTTTCAGTAAACTACCGATGTTCATATTATACCATCTGGTTCCCGTCTCACAAGGTCTAATGACATTTTCCAGTCTCAGAACGAACATACACAACTTGGTTGAAGTTTTTATTAATGTATTCGGGGCCATCGATACACATTAGAATGTCTAATTATAACACAAAATTATTATGTGTATAGCATGCACTCCAAACCGATTAACAGAGCACAATTCAACTATGTCACGCGCTTGTAACTTCTATTCCATTTAAAGTAAATACGTAGAATTGTCATAAATATATATATATATACATAAATATATATATATATATATATATATATATATATATATATATATATATATATATATATATATATATATACTCGTAGAGAGACACCACAGAGCTGTTAGAGGTTTAAGAAAATGCACGATGAAATGTACATTATTTAAACTAGCGTTGAGAACTATACTCGAAACAGTGGATAGTAAAAAATCTAGCGACTGAAAATAGTAATTACTATTTTTAGTAAAATGCACTGTTCAGCTGTTTTTTTCCATTCGCAATGTCAGACGAAGATGTGAGAATTCTTTCCTGTATAAGTTGTGGGAGAGGAAAGGACGGAGATAGTTAATTTTTAACGACAGAGCCGGAATGTAAAAAATCAGTTGAATGAAACTAGTAGAACCGAAAATAGTAACTAAAAGTACATGATTGAAACAGTCGACAGTAAATAGTATTAAAATGAGTCGAACCAAGAATAGCGACTGAAACAGTCGATAGTGATTTTCGGCGAAAGTTTAAAATATTAATTTAAATCTTTATTAATGATAAATAGCACTTCACTTTTTTCTTTTATCAATGAAACATAAGAAAAATAATCAAAACAAAATCGCAGAGCGCTAAAAAGTTCTGACGTTCTGCGGAAATGACGGTTTGGAATTGTTAACTGACGTTATTGTTTCGTAACGATTCTGATTGGTGTTTTACTTAATATGGCCAAGTTTTAAATATCCTGCTTTTATTTCTATTAGTAATTATAGCTGTAATTTGAAAATAAATATATTTTTTAGAATATTAGAGTCTCATTATTATAAATGCCTATTTCTTAGTAACAGCCGGTAGTCTTTTTCACTCGATGATCCTAACACTAATATATATCTATTAAAAATCGTTAACATTTTAAAAACGTCATTTTATGTTAGAAATATTTATTTATGCTTTCACCGAAGAAACACACTATACGAACAGAGCTCACCTTTTGAGTTATGTATGTTGATATTCCCGTTTTTTTCTTCTCTTTGTTGTATATTCATGACGGAGCCTCGGCTTATATATCGCCGTGAAATTGCTTCACATATCTGAAAAGTGTTTTGATGGCAATATGGGAAACACCGTTACGCGTGACGACCATTTATTAAATCAAATTCGAACGGTATTTTATAAAACAATAAACGAGATGGTATATTTCCGATTAAAGTCACTTCTCTGTTACGCTCTAAAAGTATTTTTGTGTTATATTATGGAGACGTGGCTATATCGGCTCCCTCAAATATATTATTTGTTTTGATGGAAGGCTGGTTCATTATTTATGTTTGGTTTTTGGGGGAGAGAATGATCGAAATATGGCATTAACTGCTTTTTTGTTTCCATCAAAAAACAAAACGCCGAAAGCAGTATTATCTCAAATCTTATCGAATAAATGTTGTATATTCTGGATGAAGGTTACTCTTTTTTCAGTTTTTGTTCAATTTTATTATGTTTATTTCATTTAGGTAGATACCTTTGTCTTCATAAAATAACAACTTTTCATTTAGTATTATTATAGTTGTTAGTCGTTTAAAATTACGTCTTCAACATTCATTATGTTTATTGTTTGATTTCAATAAACTGCTGTTAAAGCCCGCCAAATACAATTTAGGAACTTATGGCGATTGCTCTGTTTGTAGTTATAATTTTAATATAAATAACAAAGAACGACCTGTAAGACCAAAAGAGTTCAAAATAGTTATAATAATAATTAAAAGTCAAAATAGAAGTTTTCAGGATATTTACAAGCGATGAGAGGAAGGGAGGCAAATGGTTACCATATTATTAGACTGAATAGTTTAAACCAACAACAAATAGCGTCTGTAGCTTGTAGTAACTACAGATGAAAAGTGGATAAACTACAATAATCCCAAGGGCGAAAAGCTATAGCATTTTCTATGATATAGATCCGTTTTTGTTCCAAATTATTTCAAACGCGAGGATGGTGTTACTTGGTTTGATTGTACATCATCATGGGAAGAAATAGTGATCAGAAGTGACAAAAAATTCAGTTTGATAAATAAAATTATGTATCATCAGACCGTTTAATTGCTTGATGTCAATTAGCAAATTGATATTAAAATATACCATGACATTTTCATTCAGTTCTTTGTCTTCAAATATCTCGAATAAATTTAGAGTTACTACTAATACAGGAAATTCTATACACACTTCAAGAAATGCTGTATATTTATTTTTTCTTTAAAATACCACTACTTTATCGGTTTATGCATGGATAACTTTATACCTATGTATAGATATGCAATAAACGACAAATCCTTGAAAGAGAGTTATCTAATAGGATATACCATATACTATATAAATACATAGATAAATCAATGCAAACCAACTGTCATTTCACTCTTATTTAATACAATTTAGCACTATAGTCGAACATTTTTAATATCAGTAGAAATCTCTTGGATGAAAGATGAAAGTGTTCAAATAAGTTCCAGTTTGGAACCGCCGAACATTTAAGAAGGAAAATTTGCTTTGTATTATTTCTGCGATACTGTCAGTATTATAACACAGTCTCAGTTGTTGTTAAAATGATCATTTGCTTCAAATTATTTTGCCTATATGATTGTCGTATATGATTCGAATTGTAATACAGATAGAGTGGATTTTTATTTCGTTTGAAACTCATATATATGGGTCTTATATCAAACAACTATGTAAATATTATACACAGCTCTCAATACACCGCGATTGTACATCGTCCATTTCTATGTGCCAATTAGCAAAAGAACTTTTTGAGTTTTTGAGACACCTTAGACTTTTGTCTCATCAACGCTTTGAATGCGTTGATATCAAGAGCCTAATTTGCTCTAAATTGATATGAGAAGGGTGTTCTTTGTATATATTTCCTATTTTTAATATACATTTTTTAATCAATACTAAAATTAGAAAACCTTAATAGTTATAGCGATTGAACAATTTATGGTGTATCTGTTATGAATTATTAATTATTATTATTGGCGATACAAAATGATTGTTATTTAGACATTTCTGTATTTGATATTAACACAAGTTGATCAAGGGCATGGCTTCATTGAGCAGCTACGAATTTGGGCTTCCTTCTCTCCTGAGGCACAACCTTTCGACAGACAGTGGCGCCATCTTGTCATCTTCCCCACACCACAAGTCACACTACATGAAGACCATTTACCCTAAAATACTGTATCATTCAAATTTATCCATCATTAAAACTAACTACTGTAATACCCAATGATCCCATTCCTTGGTGTTTTTCTTACCCCTAGCCAATATTTTGCTCCTACCATCATCAATGTACGAGACGTCATCCAAATTGTCGTAATTATCGTTAAACGATTTGGAATCATGATTCGAATTTAGCTGAACCAGCTTACCTACGATTGAGAACTCATTGTGGTTTCTGGTGGTGACCTTCTGATTCGGAGCATCGTACTGAACTTGAATAGGTGCTAACCGTTTTATGTTTATGTTGTTTTCTATGTTATTGACGAATAAAAGGAGTAAAATAATAACATAGCTAGAAATTGACATTGACGTATTCTAAAATTGTAAAAATAACGAAACGTTAACATGTCAAAATGGAAGTTGAAAGTTGAAATCATAGAGTATATATCGAGGTTTTACTCAAATAGGCGAAATCGAGCAAATGTTTTGTGTGGTCCAACGAATGCTGGCTCTAAGACCACTTTTTTATTGGTTCATTTGAATTTCCTCACAAAAGCATTTGATTGGCCAAATTCTATAACCCGATTGTTTGTTGCTATGGTTTGTTTAGGACGCCATTTTTGTGTGTCTGACATTGAGTATGATCAGCATTTTTATGCCTTAATTATAATAACTATTATTTGATTATAATGTATTTTCGTTCTCAAAAGTGTTGTGGTAAACGTTACGTGAAAAGTTTTAGTTACCCTTTAAAAAATTGCTTGTAAAGTGCCATCAATTAAAAACTTAATTACTTTTAAGGGGTTCGTTTACTTGAAACAATTGACATACTTATAATTAATATTTTGGCTCAAGGCTCCTTAACCGTGATAAACTTTTCAATAAACATGTTAACAAATGCATTAATACTAAATAAAATATTTCAATTTGTAGATCAACAAGATAAGCTTGATTTTATAAACAAGAGGTTATCATCCTTGTTTTAGTATATTATTAACTGATCCTTAAACTGTCGCTTTAACTCACAGTAGAGCACAGTAGTAAATTTTATGTATATCATACATTTTAATTTTTTGTTGGTGTTCTTTAAAGTATTACTTTTTGCTATGTTTTCTCCACTCTGACATATATTATAAAATTTAACGGTTTTAATGATCCTTTCCACAAATTTCACAATAACATTGTAAAAACAATTATAACTTGTCTCAATACATATTTGTGTTGAACAAGTAAATAAAATATAAACAGACGCAGACGTGCTGCTCTGCTTTCAGAATGAGGGAATAGAAAGATAAAAAATTTAATACATCTTATTTAAATTGATAACACTAAGGATATATGAAAAAGGGAAAAAGCGCTATAGACAATTTTGATTATATTTGCCAGGAGATATCTTATGTATTCAATTAGATTGAAGCCTTTCTTATTCACATTTAATTATTTTTTATTTATATGTTTATACTTCATTATTTTTTATTTATGTTCATTACATACTTATATTTTAGCTTTATGATATTGTATAATATTTGTCTTTATATAGAATATTATTTCAATAAATTATTTTGAAAAATTACATTTGGGTATAATTTCAAATTTAATTGGTCAGTAGAAAGTGACCTCAGAGGTTGGTCAGGTGATGCGTATGAAGTCCTTGACCAATGAAATGCTTTCCTATTAAAATATCTTCTTTACAGCCAATGGAATTCAGCGAAATGACGTTCTTAGCGCCTTCCTGCTGAGACCACGCAAAAGAATTCTGAAAATATTTGTATTAAGTTAACATTATATATATTCTATATTCTATGGTAACAGTTTCATTCGGTTTCTTCGGCTCATGATACACTGACTTTGCTGTTCCTACCATATACACAGCAAAACTTTTTACCCGTGAAATATTTCGCATCATTGTCAATATGGATGACCCTCACCTTAATTAGCCTATGACTTTTTGCGATTTTAAATCTCGCAGAAGATATATTTTTCATTCCAAGCACAATGTGTAGCAGAGTTCTTCATTTACTTTGGGAGACAATGAAGAAGCTCAGCGAAGCTGTCTAAAAGTACTTTGGGAGTTTGAGTTGGCTCTTGGTCCAATAGCTTTTGCAATTCGAGAGTCGCCGCTTAAATTCACTGAATTCGAAATTTTTGCCTCTCCGGGCAATTCTTTGTCATTGATATTGACAAGACTACCACTTTAAAATCACTAAAACTAAAACCGTCAATTGGAATATGACTGAGCAGCAACATCATAAGTTTCTGCATGTGTTAAAGTGGCTCTGAAATGCCAATATATGCTAGCATTAGCATCTATATACACTGAACAACTTACGGACAGAATACTAAACGAAAAAGTATAGATATGTTAAAACCATCGAAATGAACAGTTAGGTTAGGTTGTCTAATATTTTGCATTGACACTTCGTATTTTCACCAAGATATTATACTCTAGTAGCAGCTTTATTTTATTTATGTGTAGTTCAAAAGGATCACTATCCTAGAACAAGATACAGGAAGACGTCGAAATGTATTTAATTAGATTTTTGGGGCCTTTATTGTACCTTCGTGTCGTATTGCACTTTATTATATATTAAAATATTGAAGAGATATAGATTCAGATATACGTCTTGAAATGTAATATAGTAGATAACCCATGATCATTAAAAGCTTGGTAAACATTGTTGATTGTTAAAACTAATCTACGTTATCATAAATTCCCCTCTGAGAGACGTCGTATAATGATTTTGGGCTTTATGTAGTAGAATTTGACTCCATTGTACGACTAACATGTCAATTGAAAAGTCCCTGGCCTGACATCTAGATGGCGCAAATAGAACTAAATCTATATGTATTTTAGTCAGCCCTAATTCTCAAAAGATGCGTGTATAAATTTGACCACTGTCGGATTATTAGTTTGTGAATTATAGCATATTGAGTGAAACAACTTTTGTTATTGTGAAAAAAATTGATAAAAAGAAATTTCGCATGTTGATAAAATACTGCTTTTTGAAGGGAAAAAATACAGTTGAAGCAAAAACTTGGCTTGATGCAAGTTTGCGAACACTGCCCCAGGAAAATCAACCATCAATTATTGATACGCTAAGTTTGGACGTGGGAAAATGAGCGCCGAAGACGGTGAACGCAGTGGACACACAAAAGAGGTTGTTACCGACGAAAATATAAAAAAATCCACAAAATGATTTTGATTGAACATAAATTGAAATTGAATGAAATAGCAGACACTCTAAAGTTATCAACTGAACGTGTACATCACATAATTCACGAATATTTGAGAATGAGAAAGTTCTGTGCACAGTGGGTGCCACGCGAGCTCAATTTTGACCAAAAACAACGACGAGTTGATGAATCGGAGCAGTTTTTGAAGATGATCAAGCGTAATAAACCAGAGTTTTTTCGTCGATATGTGGCAATGGATATGGCTCCATCATTTCACTCCGAAGTACAATCGATAGTAATCCGAGTGTACTACATACGATGAACCCTCTCCAAAGCGTGGGAAAACGCAACAGTCGGCTGGTAAGATTATGGCGTCTGTATTTTGGGATGCGCATGGAATAATTTTCATTGACTATCTTGAAACAGGAAGGACCATCAATAGCGACTATCACGTAGCGTTATTGGACCGTTTTAGCGACGAAATCGCCGAAAAACGACCGAATTTGAAGAAAAAGAAAGTGCTGCTTAACCAAGACAATGCACCGGCTCACAAGTCAGTGAAAACGATGGCAAAAATACATGAACTGTGCTTCGAATTGCTTCCTCATCCACCGTATTCTCCAGATCTGGCCCCCAGCGACTACTTCCTGGTCTCAGTTCTCAAAAGAATGCTCGCTGGGAAGAAATTTTCGTCGGTGATCGCCGAAACTGATGCCTATTTTGAAGCAAAGGACAAATCGTTCTACAAAAATTGTATCGAAATGTTGGAAGGTCACTATAATCAGTGTCACACTTGCAGGGAATTATGTTGAATAAAACAAACTAATTTTTGTCAAAAAAATGTGTTTTACTATGGTAGGCCGGGGACTTTTCAATTGACATGTTATATGTCTTAGAAATAATGGCAGTGTAGGAACTAAAATAAGCTGATTTAGAACTCATATCAATATTATTCTTTAAAATATCTACGCCTTCACTAATTTTATTAACACTATATAGCACCGCTTGCAGTTATTTTATTTAGAAAATTGCAAAAATCACAAAGCCACCATACTTGGTTGGTTGACAACCGATTGCCTGCTTTATCGATTATCTATATTATCAGTTGAAGCAAAGTTTGAATAAATGCGTAGAGTTATATAGGGTTTATGTTTAATTATATTTAAAATATACCAAAAGTAATTTATTTTTGCATATTTTACTTATTGTTATTTTCGAATATTATGCATGTTTACGTCGTTCATATATGGTTAGGAATATGGTAAAGCATTTGTCTATTAATATTTTATAACAATACAGATATTATTATTTTAAGGAATATTAAATTTTTACTAAAGCATTGTATTTAATTTTTTTATTATCCGATTAATATAAAGGGATTATAATGTTGACTCAAAAATGTTACAGACTTCATGATTTTCAATAGCTTCAAAGAAAATCTAAAATGGATGCATCATAGTGGTGTGCCTTTATTTTCCTACCATTGATTAAAGAGTTACGGTTTTCTGTAACTTATTCCTATCAGGTTTTAAAGCTGTTTATTTGCGGATAAACTTAACTAACACTGGATATTGGATAGATAGATTTATCAGGACTACGATCTGTGTTCCAAAATTGATTATACTTTATTATATATATTCATTAGTTTGAAGGCCAGATGAACCTAAGAATTTATACAAAATTTATTGTATTGTAAGATATTTAGTTTGAATGAAGTCTCGGCCTTATTTATACATACACGATACAGCAAATTTTACTATTGATGTTCCTACCTCGGGTTCTTTATGGTAATACAAGAGGCTGTATTCAACACTTATTTCTGCGGTTTGATTTGTTCTGTATCAGAGAATTAAAGTAATTATTCAATGACGACTTTCTTGTCTCAGTGTACGTCGCCAACTTCATGACGTCAATACTTTTTTCAGACAATTTTCTTTAGTACTGACTAAATAACAGTGAGAACCTGCATATTTATTTTATTCTACTCATTTCATCTTGTCCCGGATAAGTTTTAGTTTTGCACATAGAACATCGTTTTAAATATTATCTAAAGGGGCTTAATAAATTAATCCTCCAAACGCTCTATAATCGTTATGAACTATATCTATTTTGAGAATAAAGATTACATTAATTTTTAAATGAGCATATAAAATAAACTGTATTATATTATATGATAATTGCCCATAAAAATAGTTTATTAATAATTAAATTACTATAAAATTACCGTATATTTGTTTTACTATCACTAAATAAATCTCCATGTTCATTTATAGATCTAAACCACAGTTAAAAGCTAACTTTGATCCTCGTTTTTGTTCATTTTAGGTCAGACAACGATCATTTTGACGTTTTTCCGGTATTTATGACGGGAATTAATTTGGTAGCGGTTATTTTCGGTCATTAAGCCCCCAGATAACTAATGTCTTACAAGTCGTCATTTCCGTTTTACATGACAGGGCTAAAGTATTCGTCGTTAGTCACGATGGGGCACGAAACAAGACACGAAAAATCAATCGAAAAGATATTAGAAACGGACAGGTTTTTGTTAAATAGATATCTGTGTTGTATCTTCTATACTATAAAAGCCGATGATATTTTACGATTGCATAGATAGAGGTAATATAATCAGCAATCCCACCAACTGAATTCTTACAACAAAAACAGAATGAAACAAGTATAAACTCCAAAACTAAGTAGGATCCCTAAAAATGCAATAAATCAGACTTCAATAATTCGTAATAATCACCCTATGAAAAATATAAATAAAATTATATAATATATGGGGCTTGTTGAGATGCGGGGGAAAAAACAAACTTGTAAATTAAATACAATTGATTTTCTCTCTGCTTGAGTAAATTGATACCCAAAGACGAGTTATTTGATTGATAATAAAGAATACATACATATATATATATATATATATATATATATATATATATATATATATATAAAAAAGATATTAATTAATACGTCATGGGAAAAGGATTATGATTCAAATCGCGTGTACTTACTATTAACGAAAAGTGTAGATTGGCTAATGTAGACAGGAATTCTATACTTTCAATAATACTTCAGTTAATACAATAATTTCTTCAATTAATGCTCATACAATTGTTTTTTTCTTCATTAGATTCAACATTTTCTTTTTCTCCATTCTCGATAACACTCTCTCTGCAGTACTTTATTCTTCTCATTTTCCAACTCTTTCCCTCCATGTCCAAGCAAATTACTGTCTGAAGCTCCTCCCTCGGGTTCTTGGTGGTGGTGGACAAGGCTGGTCCAAGAAACCCTTTTCTGTTCCCCGATTCGCTTAGAATATCGGGGTGGGAAACACTCTTCCAACTAGGACTTCTCACGCTGATAAAACATGTGAGTTTCGGACTCCCAAAAATTCCACGATTTCGGGTCGGTTCTTGGTATTTAGGTGGGTATTTTACCAGGGCTACCATCCGACATTTCGTCTAGCCTAGGTACCAGAACTCTACTTACCCCAAACACTCGACAACGAACCAATGGGAATCATCCTTGTTGAACACGTCTGTTCTGATTACTTGGTGACTTTTTGCCTGTCTATATGTGCCAGACGTTCAATATACTAATAAATAGATAGTAAATTAGACCCTCTAACAATAGAACCGAAAGAATTCTAAAATTAGCACACCTTACATTTTACATGGCTGTCCCAACCATTCACAATAAATTCGCATCGGAACAGGCCTAATGTATAGATTTAAAGATTATTTTATAAATTTGAGGCTTTGCCAATCTTTGCTTTGTAGCTTTGTACTGATAAAATGAATTTTTTTAAAGCATTGTCCACCCATAGCCGCTTTGTTCCATATTTCTGTATCAGAATTTCAAGCAAAACCAAACCCTTGTCAATATCTCTTAGCTCCAAAACCATACGGCACAAAATATCCAAGTTTTGGACCATTCTCGTGTTCATATTCTTTAAGCGAATGGAAATTATTTCAACAATTTGGCATATTCATACTTGCATTACACAATTTTTTGGCAAGAATGCTCGGTAAACTAGGATTACCACATAAATAATATGTTGATGGACAATACCTCATTATATTCTCTGACTCTTCAAACATTAGTGATAGTTAAGAAAGTTAGGAAAGTGCAAATAAATTTATGTCAGTTCATTAAAAATTAGGGAAAGTAAATCTGTCCATGTTCAGTTCACGTATATCTTGGAATTAATATTGATGCAAAACTTTTCTGAAAGAGATAAAAAAGAAAAGAAAAGAACAGGACTTAAAATATAAGAATATTTATTGGTTAATAGGACAAAAATTATAATTATCATTATATCATAAATTGCTATTATATAATTATTAAAACCTATATACGGATATCAGTCATGGGGATTGTCCGCGAAAACTATTTGAAATACAATTCAAGTTTTGTACAACAAAGGTCCGAGAATTATTATAGGTGCACCGACAAATTACAGGACTGGTTATTTATACGGAGACCTTCAGACGCCGACTATCACTCAGGAAATCAAGAGAATTTGGTGGAAATATGAGGACCCCAGTATCATGTTAATATCAAAGTACCATAACTATTGAATAATACTAGAACAGGAAACATATTCAAAAGAATCAAACCATTTGATCTTGTGTTGAGTAGTATAATGAGGGACATCTAATAGAAAAACAGAAGTGTTAATACACAAACATTATTACACAAGAAACTAAGATAGGGCCGATGGATCTTCTTAGGAATATACCTAGATTTAAGTTATTGTAGATTAATCGGTAACGACTAGTAATAAACGTAATAAATAAATTAAAAGTTTGATAAAAATTTCACCTCAGGTAGTCATTCTAAGCAATTACTTGAAGCATTCTTCTAGTCACAAGTAGTGGTATTCAACATTATAGCTAGCAATATTTAACTTATCTAAAATACTGATAATTTTTTGCAACCTGACGTAGGTAAGTCTATTTTTTAGGTATAATTGCGTTTGGAATAAAATTATCAGATAACAAAAAATATCAAATTATGGTTGACTTGACTCATTAATAAATTGTATCAAAATATGAAAGTATCTACTCCCATAACTTGTCAACAAAAATGGACCTAACTAAAGGTTGAAAAATCCCTCTATGCAAGTATAGTTAAATCATAATAGTTACGAGTTTAGGTCTGAGAACAATATTAAGGAAAAAATAATAGTTAGTGAGTAACTAGTTGTAATATGAAAAATAAAAATATAAGTCCTCTTCATTAAGTAGTTAAAGAACTTATCAATCAGTAATGTATCAAAATACACGAAACACGTATTTTTAAACCGTTATCTATTCACATCCTGTGCAGGCGTCGTAACTTGTCCTTTTTCCGTATACATTTCCGTCTGCTCGTACTAACATATTTCACATTACGGCTACATTTTGACGTTTCAATACATCAACGAATATCGCGCGATATATATATAGCTCTAGTTTATTGACTGGCATATTTTATTTAACTGGAGTAGACCGTTAAACAAATTTCAGGAAATCTCATCGGTGTGCTTGGAATATTCCCTATTTGGAAATACGAGTGTTGACGCTGCAATCCTGCATGGTTTTGTCGATTTTTAAAGACGTTTTTTTACAAACGAACAATATTATTCCAGTAATTGTACTTTACTTCCTGATTGTTTAAGTATTATTCACTTGACAGCATCGAGGATCAACTCCTGTCTATTCTCGTGACTATGTCTATCCTAATATGGCGGGTAGATGAAATTTTCACAAATTAAAAACTATTTCAATTTCTTATAAACTTAGTGATAGGTTTATTTTATTATTCCCTTAGCATTCCACAATCCATCCAATGGGTAGTAAATATTTGGTGGGATTTATATCATAAAATGACACTTATAAATTAGTACTTAATTTAATCACCATCCTACGTTATTCAAAAAAATTCTCTATGTGGCAATATAGTGAAATTAGTGTTCTTAAGATATTAAATGTAATATTACGTCATTTAGCTTTAATGAACGATTTTACTTTCATACAACAGCTAATATGAAAACGTCTGTAGAATTACTCTTTTAAATTCCATTGCATTTTTATTATCGACCCAAAAAAATAACACAATTATTTCTCTTACATCAATGTCCTGTTGAAGATACTCCAGGAAATTGGTCGTTTAAAAAAATATGCTGACAATTTTTAACCAAATATATAATTCAGAATTTTGATTTGGGTGGGTTCAATTTCTGGTTTTTTTTAACTTAATTATTACATTGTTACTAGTCGTTTCCGACTCACCTACAATTTGTCTTTATGATAGCTTAAATCTAGGTATAACTAGGAGGACCCATCGACCCTATCTCGGTCTCTGGTGAAATAAGGTTTATGCATGTCACTGCCGTATTTTTTATTACATGCACCTCACTACACAAGACTACACAAGATCAAACGGTTTGATTATTTTGGGTCTGTCTTACTCTGGTGGTACTCAAAAGTTGCAATACTTCAATATTCTCATGAGAATAGGGTCTTTCCTCATGCCCACTTTCTTCCGTATTTTGTTTATGTTGCTCTTTGCAGAACATCCCCATAATTCAACTCCGTATGTCCATATAGGTTTCAGTATTTGCTTATATAATAGCAATTTATTATATACCGATAGATGTGATTTCCTTTCAATTAGCCAATACATGGAATGATAGTATTATTTAATATTCTCGGTGTTTTTACGGTCTGATTGTAGGTGACATGCGGAGATTTACTTAATTAAATCGTGAATATTTATTTTCCAAGCTTGTGTCCAATTATTTATATTATCACTTGCCTATTGTAATTTTCGTGTGGCTTCTTCACTATTCTCTCCGACAGTTATGGTCTCAGTATCATCAGCAAATATAGCCATCGTAATATTCTCCATTTGTTTAGCCGCAATAAACTTCTTTGTGTTACACCAGCTTTAGCTTCTTTGATTGTACAGTAAGCTTTTTCTTGTATAACTCTAAATATTCTGATTGTAATTATCGATTTTATTAGTCCGGTGTGTTGATTTCATAATATTTTCTGTAGATTATGAACAAGGTCTTCATGCCAAACCTTATCGTAGGCTTTTTCAATGACATCTGTTATTCTGTGGACCCGGACAATTGTTAAATGATTGTTAATAAACTCAAACTGGTATGTTGGTATTAGTTTTTTTCTCTCTATGATCGGTTTTATTCTTTTCAACAGGAGTATTTCAAAAACCTTAGATATTACTGGCACTAGTGGTATAGGTCTATAGGCTTTTATTTCGTATGGTTTCGTATTCGACTTTCCGGGTTTTATATAATTAATTGTATAATTTCAATAAAGTAAAAATAGAGATAGATCATAATCGTAACAATATTTAGATAACATAATATAATAACAATTGCATAATAATAAAAGATAAATATCATTCTTGCTACCAAGATTACCCCAAATACACTTAGTTCTTGACCTTCTTGGTGTTCGGCTGCCTATCTGAAGTTGTGTTATGAATTTAAATTCATTTATATAGATTAATGATAGTGGAAGGTTTATTATTTAAATATAAATTAATAATTGCGTCTTATAGTTATCAATATAACAAGTAACGAACCTACGTGTATTATGTAGTAGCTTATAAGAGACTCTGTTAATGTTATCATTGTGTATCTAGATATTATATATATATATATATATATATATATATATATATATATATATATATATATATATATATATATATATATATATATGGTTGGTAGTTGCCATATTATCGCAATATCGCTACACATTATGTTTTTCATAGAGAATCTCAGGCTTCCTGTTAATACTACCAATTTTATTGGGAATAGTCTTTACAACATAAAATTTGTTGCTGCGTCTTACCTAGGAAAATCTTGAATAAAATTTAAAGTGGTCTCAACAAGATTACAGAAATATTCTCTCTATTCTATAGATAGAAATTCTATAGATATATATATAATAAAATGATGCATTCTATATCTATATCAATTTCGATTGCCATCATTTCTTAAGCAAAATTATTTTTCTTCTGCATTCGTCAGTTCAGTGTTCTCTTTCAAGTTTCAAATTAATTATAACTTTTGTAATTGTGACTGGAAATTTTGGCTTGTGATATTAATTTATTATCGTTCTAAAAAAATTTTTAATACAATCTTTTAAAGTGTAAAATCTTTTAATTTTCTACTATCTTATATTATTAATTATATATAATATATTTGTTCTTCCTTGTTCTCAACATTACTATAGCAGAGAAAAATAATAAGAAATATTGTTTAACAATTTAAAAATTCGTCAATAAAAGCTGTATTAAAAAATGGATATCCAGCCATTATTTGAAATTATTAAACTTATACCAGTTACTATTTATAACAATATATAAAGCATTTTATATCCTCATAATATATTCGTGATAACATTATAAAATTGGATCAACAAGCAGACACAAAGCCATTATCTTTAAGAAGTTACGATATAGTTTTACTAAAAGTTAAATACTTTCAACGTCAAATATAATACTCACAAAGGTAAATACTTAACAGCCGAATGTTAAATACGTCAGATATGGAGGCCGAAAATGACAAAAAATGTTATTACTTAAAGGCGCCCTTTGAAACTTCAAGTTTAATAGGTTTTATCATAAAGGAGACGAATTAGTCTAACGTATTCGTGTAAACAAAGTTAAATGATGAATTCGTAATTAGTTAATTTATACTTTTATATACCAATATTACTAGGACAAAGAAAACTTTATAGCATTAACATTATGCAAATTTTTATATTTTTAAATATTTCTGTCACATGTGAGGTTCAGTTTTCAAAATTATTTAATCTATTATTAGGTCCTTGCATTTTGAATGATATTTTGTCCCTTTGACAAGGTAATTTACACAGAAAAATTGTGGCAAGAAATACATTTTTGCTTCTCAAAAATTCTATTAAGTTCTTTAATAATTTAAAAATATTATTTCATACACATTATCAAAGTCGTGTATCATAGAAATGTAGTTTTATGAAAAGATATCTGCCAAAATTACACTGACGTCATTGACATGGTAGAATCCAAGAATAAAATTAAACAGATAGTTTAGAAACCTACATACAATATAATAAAAAAACTCTATATGTGACAATGGATGAAACATGGCTCCATCATTTCACTCCGAAGTCCAAACGACAGACATCCGAGTGAACTGCACACGATGAACCCGCTCCAAAGCGTGGGAAAACGCAACTGTCTGCTAGTAAGCTTATGGCGTCTGTATTTTGGGATGCGCATGGAATAATTTTCATTGACTACCATGAAAAAGGAAGGACCATCAACAGCGACTATTACGTAGCGTTATTGGACCGTTTGTAGGACAAAATCGCCGAAAATGATCGCATTTATTAAAGAAAACAAAAAGTGCTGCTTCACCAAGACAATGAAACGTGTCACAGGTCAGTGAAATCAATGGCAAATATACATGAATTGGGCTTTGAATTGCTTCCTCATCCACCGTATTGTCCAGATAGATCTGGTCCTATTTTGAACAAAAAAACTAATTTTACCAAAAAAATGTGTTTTGCTGTGGTAGACCGGGTACATTTCAATTGACTCATTAAACAGATGAACATGTTTAGCTAGGTATTAAGGTAAATTGTGTGTTTATAGTAGATTAAAAAATGCGTGTAGAAGGTAAGTTAAATAAGGTTTTTGTTTATTTTTATTTAATTATTATAACGATTATTATTTACATATTTCGTTTTAAAACGATTTTTTTAATAAAAATCAAATTTAGGTTAATTTTTAATTTTTAGTGACTTTCTAATTTATTTTTATAAAATACATAAAATACATAAAGTTACAAGATTTATAATTATCAACGTATTGGCAATTCATTATACTATTGTTTAATTATATGGTTAATAATCAATAAATATGGCAGAATTCAACTTTCTTTTGACTTATCTGAAAAAGCTAAAATATTCAACGTATTTAAAATCTGACCATTTAAAATGCAAGGGTTGTTTTTCTCGAGTATTGTGCTGATATCGGCCAAACGCTCTCGACCTGTATTGCAGACAAATAAATTTCGACAGTAAAGAACGGTACAGCACCAGCCCGGCCAGTGTTAAATGGCGGCCCGATTCGCAGTCTGCAAAACCACTATAACTCTACTCCTGGAGATAAGATAGCCGTACATCTTTCAAAGTGGTAACCAAACACCGCCCATTTTGTAACGCAAGAACTTTTAATATATGGCTCCATTTCCTGGTGGCACAATACTTTCGAACGACGGCTTTTTTCTTCGCCAAGCCGGAATGTTCGCTAGTTTAACGCTATCAATTCGGTCGGGGTGCTGATTTTTCCCGTCGTAATCTCGCGATATTACGACACCAGCTGACAAAATCGTTCTTGTTTGTGAAGGCCCGGACCTATATCAACTCCGGCACCATCTTTTGTTTTCCACAGATAACCTTTTAAAACTATTGATACACATTATATTAGGTAGTCTTTGTTATATATCTTTAATTCGATTTCTAGATTGGTTAAAAATTGATTTGAACACCATATAAAACAAGTTAATTGAAAAGTCCCCGGCCTACTATAGTAAAACATATTTTTTTTGGCAAAATTAGTTTTAGTTATTCAACAAAATTCCCTTCAAGGGTGATATACTGCTTATAGCGATCCTTTAACTTTCCGATACCATTTTTCTAATACGATTTGTCCTTTGCTTCAAAATAGGCCTCAGTTTCGACAATCACCTTTTCATTCGACGAAATTTTCTTCCCAGTGAGCATTATGTCTGCAATTCTTCCGCTAATTTCTTTAGTGATGTTAAGTACTGAAATTTATTCGTCACTTTACACTCTAAAATACACCTTAATGATTCAATTATGTTGAGGTCTGGCGGTTGTGCTGTCAGGTAAGATGTTTGAAGATGTTCTAATGCTCCTTAAGCCAAAACATTGGGGCATTATTATTTTGAAATATGGCAGTGTTTGGTAGCAATATGCTAGTAGGAACTTCATCAATGAGAATTTACGAGACAGTCATTCACAGTAATGCGCTCAGTGGTGTGAATGAGAGCACTAGCTGAATAATACGGTATTCTCGCCCAGTTCATAACATTCCCCATAGTTATGTTACTGTAGGAAACAAGCAGTTCCAATCATAGGATTCCTTTGGAGTTATCCCTACATAAACTCGATAATTTGTAAGATACAATGTAAAAAATGACTCTGATGAATTACTTGCTGCAATTCGTTAAATATTAATCGAAATACTGGCTCAATTAATAAGCCGTGCTGAAGAATATCAATGATATCAACTTGTTCCTTGGGTATTCAGTATTTTACTAGAAATAAAATTACACTCCATCTTAGCTACGTATATAATAATTATTATTTTCACAGTTACAATATAATATAAATAATGTTATAACCGAACTATGTTCAAACACATGTGATAACTTATGTAACTTATATAACGCAGCGGTAATAAAATGTGATCAATTAATGGTCGAAAATCTGTCAGAAAAAATGCTGATATAAAAACGGCATTTTTCGAAATAAACTTATTGACTTGTTGAACATGGTAATCGGTTGACTACACTATTTCAATCATCAAGTGATCAGTTTTTATTGCTTTATGAGCTTTACATCACTTCTCAGCTTAGCGTTCCTTGAATATTTGCCTCTGAACTATTTTTATTGAAACACTATTACTCAAGTGAGCTCTGCTGTCACTTTCGCCGCAGTATTTTTATATTCTCCGATCACAATCCTTTTAGCACTCGTCGAGATTTGCCAATAATCATTGGGTTTCACCAACTAGTTCTTTTCACAGATAATCTTTTATCATGTTTTGTGTATGATGTCATTATCGTGGATATTATCGGCTATGAAACATTAAGCAATCATTTAAGATCTCACATTGTACTTATCGCTCGTTTGAGCCGACGTAGAACAAAGCGTATAATACACTTAAATATTATAAGACTGCAAGCTTTGATATGTAAGCTGAGCCAAAATTTATTTTATAATAGATTTTCATAAAATATTTTATTTGGATATCTATTAGGACTTGAAGGAAACATTATTTCGTTTAACAAATATGAAAAAAAATCTTTAACCCAATAAACTAATTTTAAAAGAGAATGTGCTAACACTTTTATTCTTTAAGATATTAAATATAATGTGCCGAATCAAACCCTTCGTTCAACATAAACACATTTAACAACATATTACTTAATTGTTATTTTTCTTATTCTTCTTCAGGTAATTAATTACCTTTAAAATTACTGACATTTGCTGGCATAATATATGACTGAAAGTTTCAGTTCAATTAACTATTAATAAAATATAATATTTTATATATTAACATTTGAATCATATGACATATTGACTGTAACATAAAAATTCAAAACATTGATATAATCATTGAGATATCTCCACTACCCAAAACACGTAATCCCCTAATATTATCTTCTCTCTAAAATTTAAAACAAACATTAAATATGATAATATAACTATTAATGGTTCTGTTATATTATTTAGAATCAACTAAATTAACAAGATAGCTAAATTGAGGTACATTTTATCAAATATGACAACTGCAGTTCGGTCTATACAGTCAAGTTTCTGAACTGAATATCAAAATTAGAGGTTACTACTCCAGCAGCAAAAAGTAACCTTATTCAATCTGTGCATTAATATTCTTCTAGAAGGTAAGCAGAATATCTTCGATAACAGTTTATATCCTCTACCACTGTATTTCAATAAGGATAAAGCCATTAGTTTTTCAGCCAACCTGAAACGAAGCTAATGGGACAAGCAGAGTAAATGAACATATAAATTTCAAGTTAGAACCTCCATTCTCTAATAATAAACATAATATTCTTATTATATACTTACCTTCTGGGTCTTGTTGGGATAGAAGAATCTCCAATATATCTATCAGCCTCAAAAACCTATGTGATTGTAATATTGCCATTGGGAGGATATTTTCCTTGTCTTTTAGTAAAGGTAAAGAACTCAAAGTATTGCTAAATTATTTCAATGCAATAAATCATTACTATTTAATAAAATACTTACTATTAAAATTACAAGTAGGAATTATATCTTGTTTCAGCAACGGCTTTCCTCATTTTGGTCTATAGTCTTCATCTTTAAAATGATTACAAACATTCCTGGACCTACATAGGAAATCATAAGAGATCCCCTTAAAGTTTTCTTTTTATTACACTAATACATTAAAATATACAGAATAATCTAAAGTAATTGTCAAATATATATAAAAACACATACCGAAAACTTGACGTAAATAAACAACACAAATTATATCGCCTAAAAATGGCCGTTAACTGTTTAGGTTAGAGTTATTAATACCGAAGCCGAACAAGAGAGAAACACACATATAACTGTTGTGTTTTTCTTTTACATTTGGCCGCGTAACGGAGATTCCGAAAAGCTTAAACGTGGGACCCGATTTTTCCGTATAACTTTCACTTCTAAATTTCTTTATTCTATGGTTATAATATTCAATTTTGAAACCTTTTAATTCACTTTCTTTGAAAAAGTAGTACATTTACCCTTACTTCTAATTATTTATATAGATTCTAAGGTTGGCTACCCTGCAATATTCAAATTGCAAATAATCTGTAAATATATACATAAAATGTATTTTCATTCAGCTTTCGACGATGATTTTAATGAAAGATCTACTATTTAATTTAATTACTCTTTACTAAAGCTTAAGAGTTACTGTTTAAATTACAACTAGGACTTGCATTCTGGTTAAGTCGTTGATTCTGATGCATAATGCTGTTCTATAAATCTATAAAAAAGTAAAGCATGAGCAAACTATGAGTAAAAAAAAATTAAAAAACACGAAAATAGCTCTCCGACATATCCAATTTCAAGACACTATAACTTATGACTGTTGTTACTATATCTTCGATTTTTTTTTTAAATCTAGGGATGTTGCTAGTTTAGACATTACGAGCTAAGTTTTTCGCCAGAAAGGTTGTCAGACTTCAGGTGAATCTATTTAGTATACTAACCTAATAATTAATTTATCAATTAAAACAAATCTAGAAATTGCTCTTTAAGTTCAGCTTTGAGCGAAAAAAAAACAAACAGTTCGAATCGGAGCCGTTGTAGTCGTCTCCCATTTTGGTCGATTCGGTTGCGGGACCATCAATTATTAAATGTCACAGAGCGGAGACACCCAAGAAAAGTTCAAATTTTATCTGGAAACGCTTGAAAACTTTCCGCGGTGTGGATATTTTAATGTATAATTTCTTGGACAGTTCGGAGGAAGGTTTCCATAATATTTTACGTTTTAATTGAGATAAATTTTGTTCGCGAATAAAGATCCGCCCGGCTTTCGGATTACAGATCGAGAAAATCAAGAAAACAAATTAATATTCGTCGCGATGGGTTTAATTCTCTGAAGTTCTACTGAATCGATTTATTCCACATTTGTTATAAGCCTTCTCCACACCCCCTTCTATTGCATCGAAGTAAAACTATGACAAGCTTTAGATTTTTACTATTATAAAGAGATAAGGAAACTCAAAAATCTCTCAAACATAAAGAAAATGTCTATTCTAGGGAAATGCTGCTAGCATACAAAAGCCAAACAATTTTTTTTTCGCTAAATTACGGTCGTTCGACAAAAATTTATTTTACAAATTTTCTTTGACATACAATAGATGAATGTATAGAGAAGGCTTATGTCAACTTTCAAGTAATTCGATTGAGTAAAACTCTTTCAGATAGACAGAATCTATATTTTAATCGGCTTAGCGAAAATTGGTAGATGATCCAATCCTGGTAGATGTGCCGGCTAAGAGTTTAGCTCGCCGACATTAACGTACTAGGATCAAGTCTAGCTGGGAGTGAAGGATTTTTTTATAAAATTTATCAAATAAATATAAGCATAGTGTTCATATAGATTAAGTGAATGTTTGTATATTACATTTGAAACGATATTAAAACGGTAAGTTAGTGATTAAAACACTTTTAAACGAAGCTATATAACTTTAGGTGGTGTTTTTTGTTATTTTCTTTTATTCCCGTTTTACCGGAATTATTAAAAAATTGCGGCAAGTTTGGATAAAAAACGATTAAGAATACTATGGTCATATAAAGTTACATTTTACTTTTTCTGCAGAGAAAACAAATTAAGGTGCTTGCTTTGTCGGGAGGTATACACAGCAGTGAAAGAAAAACCGGACATATGTGAAAATTTCATCCCAAAATAGATTAACAATTTTTACCATTTTTTCGCGTTCATGTTCAGTTTAACGTAATATTAATGAAATCCTACTAACGACGAAGTCAACAATATTATTACACGTTTCAGACATTCACAACAGTGTATAGGCTCTTTGAACAGATCATTGTATTTTGGTATTTCAGCAGTTTTGTCAAAAGCTGCAAGTTTTCCCAAATGAAGAGCTGCTGATGAAATAAGTGCTTTATTGAAGGCATCCTATTTATGGAGATGGGAAACCTCAAAATATTAAAGAACAAACATAGAACCATCTAAACAAAATTGTTAAAATTGTATTATTCATTGAGTAACTGAAGAACCTACATAACCGTATGTATACTCTATTAAAAGTTTTTTTATACATGTGCCATCAAGATATATTGCCTAACATGTGTAAAAATTTCATCCCAAAATAGATTAACAAGATTCTAGAATAACAAGAATTGTCTGTTCTTTGCTTGCAAGATTTAATTTGAAGCCTGTTGGAGGAAAAGAAAAAATAATTGTTCTTGCTTAAGGAATGTTAATAATTGATATACTTCTAAAGGTTGTAAGATCTTTCTATAGATTTTGGTTGTATATGCATTTTTTAACAAAACACTAACAGCATATTACAGGTAATAAATAAGTTAATTTGTGCATCAACAGTTAAAGTAAATATTGCCTAGACTATTAACAGTTATAACATAGTTTCATAGAAATTTAATTGAGACGCATGGGATATAAGACAAAGTAGAAAGCAATAAATCAACGTAACCCATAAGAGACATACTAAAGGTGCAAGGATGAAATCGAAGAATCAAATAAATAAACAAAGAACAATGCAATTTTAGTTAAAAATTAGGTAAATAAACTATTCTTTTAATTAGCCCGGTCTATTTATTGCTTTTATAATATATATTAGGTGGGAAACATGGATAAAGGATAACAGTTATGAATACATAATGAGGTAATGAAAACATGAAGGATTTAAAATGAAACTAACTAAATAATTTCTATAGATAGAACACATGGGACAAATATACTAATTATGAATTATTAACCATACATTGGTAAAGATTTTAAAGCATTGATAAACATTAAGGTGTTTAATGATTAATATAATAAGATATGTGACTATATGATATTCTAATCTGATCTGAACATTGTATCAATAATTTTATCTATTTGATTTATAGATACTTATCTATGGAATGTATTGGAAATTCAATAGTTAATTTAATTATTGTAAATACATTCCTTTAATATAAATTTCTATATAATAAAGAATACATTACTTAGTTGTGTTCACTATTGTTTAGATATACATGCTGGAGTCAAACAACTATTTCAAAGTTGTTTTATTCATATATTTTCTGATTTTACCTACATATATTACTTCGTTTATTATTCCGTTTTCCTAATGTGAAGTAAGATCGCGTTTACTGATATTTGATGCTCTAAAGGTGTTACAATCATGAAAATAATTCTACTTATGATACTTTGTTAAAATGTTCAGTGGCGTAGTAGTTTACACTTTGAATATTAATGAAAATTACCTTTAATTAAATGTAATTTTAAAAATGTTAGTGAGTGTTAGTTCTTGAAATATCATATATCTTAATATGTTTTAATATACAGATATTTATTATTTTAATTAATGTTATGTCAAGTAAATTTTTCATCTTATATTGGTAATACTATGAAACAAATTTTAGTAACATATTATTTTTGATTTAGTTTTTTTACTCTTTTATGGGAGAAACAGGATTAATTTAATACATATTAGCCAAGCTTCATATTAAACAGGTTTCTGTTATTCTATTACGCGAATTGTTTTATATACTTAATTCTTGCATCTAATGCAACTAAATAGCAACTAACATTTCTAGAGTGCGTTTTAGTACATAAGAATTGTAATCGTTATGAATAATTTTATTTTAATTTGTTATGAAACATTTTATAGTCATATCTTGTTTATGTACGACTATAAAAAAAGAATCGAATCTACAGTAATACTAAAAGAGATGTTTTAATTAAGGAAACTTGATTTTTAGCATCACACGCAAAAGCTTTCTGGTCAGCAGTCAAAGCAAATCCAGCGTAACAGCCTCGTTATTTAGTGAATTAAACAGTCGCGAAAATCGCTTTAATTAAAAGGTCTGGCATTTGTTGTAACAACATTTTTAGTTCGTAAAGTTTTAATTAATTGAACTGAAATCTCGTACGAAAAAGTCAGCCGCAATTCGGAGGCGGATTTATGATGGAATTTGAGGATTATTTTGCAGAATTTGCTACATATTTAACTTTGTTGTCGACTGATTATACTACCATTTTTTCGCGTTCATGTTCAGTTTAACGTAATATTAATGAAATCCTACTAACGACGAAGTCAACAATATTATTACACGTTTCAGACTTTCACAACAGTGTATAGGTTCTTTGAACAGATCATTATGTTTTGGTATTTCAGCAGTTTCGTCAAAAGCTGCAAGTTTTCCCAAATAAACAGCTTCTGATGAAATAAGTGCTTTATCGAAGGCATCCTATTTATGGAGATGGGAAACCTCCAAATATTAAAGAATATGCAGATGACGTTACAAAATGACATATCAGCCTTCGCAAATATAGAGCCATCTAAACAAAATTGTTAAAATTGTACTATTTATTGAGTAACTGAAGAACCTACATAACCTACATAATGTATAGTCTCTTAAATGTTTTCTTGCACATACGTCATCAACATGTTTAATATATTGCCTGTCGCAATTTGTAAATTCGTTTTAGATTCTCCTGCCCCTTGTAACAGTACCACTTCCACAGCGCTACCGTATTTTTTTTACCTATCCTAATATGCTGTCAACTCTCCCGTCGACCACATGTATCATTCAATAACGAAATAAACAAGTATTTGTCCATGCAGTGTTCTTAGTTCACGTGGAAATTCCTTCCAAAAATAGTAGTGACTGTTCGGACAAGCAATCGCAGCGGCAGCCAAACATTTCGACCGACAGGCCGATCTGACGAACGTTCCTTCAATTGGCGAACCCGACGTGATCAAAGTGCTTAACAGGTAAACCAGCTCAACATAAGCCACTCGACAGGTGCTTGACACGTGATGGAAAGACATCACGAGAAATAGAACCCATCAACAGCACATGGTCGACGACATCCCACGAGACTAGCCTGATGGACTAAAACCACAGAAGCCCATCATGTATAACATCAACACATGAACACCCTTGTATCACGAAACGTAAACACCACACTTATAGGTACCCTCAGACAAATCGGAACGCCCCAAGACGAACGACGTCCTGCTACAACTTCGACGGCAGCTGCTCCCCATCTCATCGGCAGTCCTTGTGCGTTTGTTTGCGTGATTGCGGGTGCACTCCGGAACCTGCACCATATAGAGGTATGTTTCACGGCAGATCCACTAGGACGGGAGTCATGTGGCGACCGCGACGACGCTTTAAGCCATCACGCAGGTTGGCAACGCCGGTGGATTGGTACCATGCAGTTTCAGGCTATAAAAGACCATCACGACGACGTCTCGCTCTCTTTTCTTTTCTCCAGCCTCTTGTAACAGTACCACTTCCACAGCGCTACCGTACTTCCTTTACCTAACCTAATGTACTGTTAACTCTCCCGTCGACCACATGTTTCATTCAATGACGAAATAAACAAGTATTTGTCCAAGCAGTGTTTTTAGTTCTCGTGCAAATTTACATTGCACATTTCGACTGACCGCCCGACCCGACGAACATTCCTACACTATAAACTACTGTGCCTGTATAATTAACTGTAGTTTTTAGATGTACTTTAATGTTAAAATAAATTATATTTGATAACATTTTTGTTCAATTCTTTTTTTAGATTAGAATTTTGTTATATGTAAGACAGTCAAACTGAAATAAAACTCAGAATTGATGCAGCAACATTGCGATGTTTTGACGTCACAAATTTAAATGACATATGTACAAAATAACTATGAACTGACTATATGCGCATTATAACATATTTAAGTTTCGAAAGTTTAACTATTGAGAATGTTTATTTATCCCATACCCCACTCTGCGAAGTTACTGATGGTATTATTGAGACATTTTGGATCACCCAGTTGAAAGAGCAAGTATAAAAGTAAATCTAAACTTATCTTTTTTTATTTTTACATTCAAAACAAGATAATTCTAATTAGCATCTATCTGATATATGTTTAAAATTTCCAGTTTATTTATGGGAAGATAGTGTTGATAGGAATGTTAACAGCATTTCATATGTCTATAACGGTGTGTGACTTTGGTTATATAATGATGGGTGTTCTATCCATTTTTAAGTTTAATTTAATGCCTGTCTCAGGCTGAACCATGTTCCGGAACTTTCTTAAGGTTGCTCGAATAATTTTGCTTCAAAAACATGACAAAATGGCAGAACAAGTTGGATCTTAGAATTACTTGATATCCAGTTTGGATTTCGAAATCCTCACATGACATTCGACCAAGTACACAGAGTAACCGTAACCAGGGGTTTATGAAAAAGCATTCGATGAAAAGAAATACTGCCCTCCAATATTCTAGGCAGGTATGGTCTTTCTGATTAATCTAGAAAATTAGCAAATTGATACGGAGTATTCGGATTTCGGCTGGAGTTCTACAGAGTGGTACCCTGGGACAACCAATGTAACTATTTCATCTAAGAGACTGGTTGGTCAGCCAATCATAAAGCCAATTTGGACCTAAAGGGTGCAAATATGGGGTTGCACCAATACATCTAATGAACTAGTAACCCATCGGCCTCAAAAGAAAGTTCTACGATTAATTAGCAATGCTAGGTTGTTCTTTTACTACCTGCATACATCTTTCTTGATAAAGCTACATTTAATCATTGTATTCTCCTTAATGCATTTGTCATATCTGCAAAAGAGTTGATGATATTTCTCTCCTCATACATTTTAACCAAATATTCATATTCTGAACGATAACACAGATGCTCATAAATCATTCACACTGTAACACAATTTTCTACAACTAAAGTATTGTAAGTAATTAAACACAGATCTTTAGTTGAAACGTGTTTCATCACCTTGTTTTGGTAATTCTCAGAGTTAAATCAGAAACAAACATTCATAAAGTTTTATACAATCACTGTCGCTTTCAGACACATTAACCAAATTAATAACTAAGCTGTTCATTTCCAATCTATCAAAAACTTGCTCAATATTCTACAATTTGTCAATTTCTTCTTCAATGTCTCCGGTCGAGCTCTTGTATCTGAATGCCTCTTTCCAAAAATACAGACAGTTTTGGTTTGAATATCCTCCTCGACTTGAATGTTTATTGTACCAATTCTTTGCAGTACCCCATATCAACTAAATTAGATTAAATATATAGTGATAGGGATGAAGACGTAATACTCTGTGGTCATAACGTTCAGTAATCTGATCTATCATGTATCTTTTCTTAGGCTTATTTCTAAAAAATAAATTACATAAAATGCAATTGAATATTTTATTTATATTTGTCGAGTAACAATTTGAAATAGTTCATTCTTTAACATAGTTTCCTCGAAACTTATTTTATGTAATTTAAGCGATTCCTTAATTGCAGTCTTTGTTGACGCACTTGTTGGAACTTTCTCCACCAGTGTACCATATATGTGGTAGATATGGTGCATTGTAAATAGCAATAACTGATGGTTCCTCCAAGTTCTCTAAAACCTGATTTTCAAACTACTGCAAAACAAGTTATGGTTCATTTCTCCATGGTAATCACCTTTGGACTTAGAGTAAAACACTATTTCTGCTTCAGGAATAAAACCATTCTTGTTTTCAGCATAAAAAACTATATGTCTGTAATGAATTCTAATAAATCTTACCAAGAGTGACCCAATGTACCATTCTGAAATATCCATGTCTCGTCCTTGATTTTAAAGGCAATGTCTGGAAGTTCCATTAAACCCTTTCGTGGGTTATCTTTACACCACTTAAATCCTATATTATCCAACAATGCATGAACGGATGTTCTGCATCTCTCAAATATGTATATCTTTTGGATTTTTATGGATACTTCCCAGATTAAAAATTTGCTCTAAAACAATTGCATTAAATGATCTTTCGATTGAAAAAACTACTTACTGTTTTTATACATTTCACATATTTGATGCTGATGATGATGATGATTATAACGTATACATTTTTAAATATGTTCTGCATCTCTCAAATAGCTGTATATCTTTTGGATTTTTATGGATACTTCCCAGATTAAAATTTTGCTCTAAAACAATTGTATTAAATGATCTTTCGATTGAAAAAACTACTTACTGTTTTTATACATTTCACATATTTGATCTCTGATATAGCTAACATCATGCTGATCTTTATACATCATCTGTTTCGCATAATCACGGTTTCTTTTTGGTGGATTTAAGGTTATATTGTTTTTTTATTTTTTGAGATATTTTAGTGGCCGTGTCCGTACTAATATTCAGTGCAGCTGCAAGGCGAAAAAATATTTTTAGTAAAAACCGCGGTGATTTGAAATATATTAAAACAAACCATTAAAACAAAGTTTGCTGATTCATAACCCGTAATTATAATATTTTGAAGAATTTTGCAGACGTTTGACAAACGGGCAACTTTTGCAGGCTCTTTCTGATACATATTCGAACTTTGTTTTATTTATTTATCAGAATTAACTATAGGTAACTGAGTTTTGTAAAGAATTTTGTATACATATTCAATATTAAAAAAATTTGAATTAACTTTATTATAACATATTATCTATATCTAATACAATACAAGAAAATCTCTCGGCTAATATTCTTCTCTACATGCCAATTTAACCATGTAAACTTTGGCATGTTACAGTTTTGGAACAACTCCAAACAAAAAACAACAGGCTGCAGTCGGAGGAAGTTGAGACAAAGTCATTTAGACAGAGGCTTGATGCTAGTATTTGAGCTGTAATTTGCAATTAAACAGGTCGAAATGCTTGTTGAGGACGTGTTTCATTTAAAGTTAAACTTACAGTAATATATGGAGTCCTCGTGGAGTGCACTTAAGAAATATCTTTAGTAAATACCTTTGTTTGTCTGTATTTAAAGCTTTTTGATTTAATTTACCAAAATAATTAATAAAACTAAGTAATTAAGATGTTTTTAAATATGTTTACTAACTATAATTTAATTTTGCATGTTTTTAATGGAAAATTATACAGATAAATTTCAAACTTTAATCAATAATATGTGATTTTTAATGATTCATTTCGTTTTGCAGCATTTTACTAAAAGTATAGTCTATATCATATAATTATTCAATAATGGTAAAAAATTCCCAGATTTAGCGCTAAAAAAATCAGTAAGTGATTTTCTGCAAGCATATTTTGAAAAAGAATCGTCGGTAACTAATTGCAAATGGATGATGGGATTCCATTATGGGATGATGAACTGCAGAAAAACTGCAGTCTCACGAATAGTTTGTTGGTTGATATTTATTCAATATATGTTTCCTTTTAAGTTAAAAAGTGCATATGAAACAATGGATATTAATGCCAAACTTTTGAAGCGCTACTCAGACAGGCTACGAATTATATGTTGAAACAAGTAGTAATCAGAAGTAGAAAGGTCTTGAGGATTCTACGGCTAGAGTAACACTTCTAATTTTAATGTTTCCGAGTACTTTTGCACCGGTTTTTTAACATGTGATCTAGCGTTTTCATGCTAAAGAATAATTTTGTTGTGCCCCTGCTCGTATTTGAATCGCTATGCGCGCAGTGCTGGACTCAAGCACATTAATTGTAGTTGATAACAATCGCCGTTAATGGTTTTATTATGTTTTAGCAGCTCTTAGTGTATCATACCAAGCTGATGGATCAACCATGGATATTCGGCATTGCCTCTGATGTTAATGCTTTATCAGGAGGTCCCTATCATATTTTTAGCTCTGTGATATCACAACAACTTTTCATCTCCAGTAATATTATGATGCAAAAAATCAAACAATATTCTTGATGGATTCCATACTCTTGGGCATTCCGAAATATTCCTAAATTTGCTGTATTCCTGCCACCTCATTTCAGTGCCTAAATCCCACGTTTTATTGTTTGTGAGAAAGTTGTTAGGAGGTATTTTTTGTTAGTTTTATGTTTACGTTATTTTTGCATTAGTTTATATAATTATGTATTACTTAAGAGAGAAAATTAGCAGCAGACAATTATTTCTCTAAAGTATGAGTTATAGGAAAATTTTTATAAATTACTCATAGTAATTTTGTAGATAGCTAAAAACATGAGAATGGAGTTTTTACTCATGCAATTCTCTTGATTTCCTGACTGACTGTGGGTATTTGGAGGTTTCGATGAAGGTAGTGAGTCCTGTAGTATTCGTGTACACAATACTTCTCAGGACTTTGTTCTGAAAAAAATTAAGATTTTATTTATATTACTCTTTACAGAATACCTCCATAATTGAACTCCGTATTTGTTTTCAATATTGGTTTCAGTATTTGCTTATATAATAGCAATTTATTATGTACTGATAATTGTGATTTTCTTCCAATTAGTCAATAAATTTTCCTATATTTTAGTTCCAGTTCTTTTCTTTTCTTCTTTTTATGTTCCTTCCAGCGAAGTGTTTCATCAAAATTCATTCCGAGATATTTATCGTTGTTGCTATATGGAATGATAGTATTATTTAATGTTATTGGTGCTTACATGGTCTGATTGTAGGTGAACTGCACATGCACATATTTACATTCGTTGTTTTTTATATTCTAAGCTTGTGACCAATTATTTATATTGTCACTTGCCTGTTGTAATTTTCGTGTGGTTTCTTCATTATTGTCTCCGACATCTATAATCGCAGTATCATCAGCAAATGTAGTCATTGTAATATTCTCCATTTAGTGTTATATCACAGGTGTAGAGTAGATAAAACATTGGCCCTAGTGCACTTCCTTGTGGTACATCTGCATTAGCTTCCTTTCTTCTAGAGTAAGCTTCTTCGTATTTAACTCTAAACATTATGGCTGTAATGTACGATTTTAGTAAATCGGTGTGTTGTTTCGGTAAAAGTTTTGGTAGTTTATGAACAAGGTCTTCATGCCAAACCTTATCGAAGGCTTGTGCTACATCTAAGAATATAGCTGAGCATCCTTTTTTACTTTCGTAGGCTTTTTCAATAACATCTGTTATTCTATGGAACTGGTTAGTTGTTGAATACTTGTTAATAAACCCAAATTGATGTGTTGGTATTAGGTTTTTTTCTCTCTATGAATATTAAATAATGTGAAAATACTGAGCAATATCTGGGATACCGCTACATGTCCTAGAATCTATGCTTAAATGTACGTAACTAACAATGTCCTGAAAAAAATGTCAAAGATGTAGTGTGTTCACGCATGCATGATGTCAGTTCTTATAATTGAAGCATTCTTATCACAGCTAAAACACCAAAGATATGAAGTGGAAAAAAATATTTCCGGTTTAACATTGGAGCAGAATTTCACACATGACTAATCGCTTTCACTGTCTATTCGATGGCGATACTCATTAATAATTTTATTAAGTTTTCTTATATATAGCAGCTCATAATATATCACACCAAGCTGATCCCGCCAAATACAGAGCGTTTGCTTTGAGCCTGATATATTTGCCTCTGTCGCTGAAGTTGTTCCGTGACCAGGTGGTCTTTATGATTTTGTTCGCTTCGGACTATCGTAATGGATCCAATTTTCATCATAAGTAACAATACGATGCCGAAAACATTTCCGATTTTGCTATTGAACATGACCAAATGGCTTTTGGCATCAATTTATATGGCACAATATATACAAGACTTTGGTTAAAGGCCATATTCTTCCAGCGATTCATCGAGTAATATCTTTAAATCCTTGTCTTCAAAATCTGTGCCTGTTAATAATTCTATTTATCTTTGGTGTTAAAATAGTCACTTTTAAAGCGTCAAAACTAATGTTCACATATTTAAATGGGGAAGACTGAAGTAAAAACTAAACTTCCTGCAAATGCGATTAACATAGTCAAAAAAATTCAGATAATTTCAACGCACTAAAATAATTTTTGTTCACAATTCAATGAAATGACAAATCTGAGGGCTCTAAGTGAGGCTTTAACATGAAGTTGGCTACAAATGTCCCCAATGCTGTTTGATACAGATCTGTTGGAAATAACATATTAATTTCCAATTGAATTAGCCAAAACTTTAAATGCCGTTATGGTTTCACTTCGGTTAAAAGGTAACCAATCGCTCGTTTGAAATATGCGAATGTCGTTGATCGTCCTCCGTCTTCCTGATCGCAATCCGCATCGATTCGCGGAATTAATACAGAATTAGGGCCACCGCAGCCGCGTCCGATCTGCAAGCTAACGGCCCCAGCCCGTCCAGCGGCAGCTGCGCTATCTTTATTAATCTTTATTTAATAAAGGAAAAAGTTCCGGGAAACGGGACGGGATTTGCGCGGGTCGTAAATTGCGGTCGTTCCGCCAGAGGGCGCTGGGAACTGCACCGATTTACTGTCTGTGACGGCCCTAATGTCAACCGCATTGCACTCCGCCAACCGCTTGCAGCTACTTCGAATGTTCCCGTTACTTCTCGTCAGACAAATGGCAGAAATCGTTTAGTCACAAAAAGTTACGTCGTCATTTCTACCGCTATCTACTACCACCTAAGATTTTTTCATTATATTTTATTAACTTAAATTATGAATAAACGACGCAAAATTCATATTTCCGAAAAAGTTCGATAAACAACCTCTAGGGGTGAATATGTTTAATTATAATATAACAAGTCAATTGAAAGGACCCCGGCCTGATATATAGATGGCGCTACTAGATTTAAATACATATGTTATTCAGTTAGTCCTAACCCTCAAAAGATGTGTGTATAAATTTGACTGCTGTCGGATTATTAGTTTGTGAATTATAGCATTTTGAGTGAAGCAAATTTTGTTATTGTGAAAAAATGGATAAAAAGAAATTTCGCGCGTTCAAAAAATATTACTTTTTGAAGGGAAGAAATACAGTTGAAGCAAAAACTTGGCTTGATGCCGAGTTTTCGGACACTGCCTCAGGAAAATCAACCATCAAGGACTGGTGTACTAAGTTTAGGCGTGGTGAAATGAGTACCGAAGACAGTGAACGCGGTGCACGATCAAAGGAGGTTGTTACCGACGAAAACATTTAAAAAATCTACAAAATCATTTTGAATGAACGTAAATTGAAATTTAATGAAATAGCAGACACTCTAAAGATATAAACTGGATATGTATATCATATCATTCACGAATATTGGGGTATGAGAAAGCTCTGTGCAAAGTGGTTGCGGCGCGAGGTCACTTTTGACCAAAAACAACGACGAGTTGATGATTTGCAGGAGTGTTTGAAGGTGATCAAGCGTAATAAACCCGAGTTTTTGCGCCGGTATGTGACAATAAATGAAACAGACAGTCTACAGTCTACAATCGACAGTCTTCCGAGTGAACTCCACACGATGAACCTTGAACCTCTTAACCTTGAACCACTTGAACCTCTTAACTCTTTTAGTGTATCTTTAATTATTATCAGATTTGCATTGACGGATCTAAAAAAGATGTAAAATTTAAATAGAGGAGCTGCATATACATCATCCGTGAAGGAACAACATTATAAATGTCCCTCTTTGACGAGTCTTTTTACTGCCGAATTGCTGGCCATATACAGGGCTCTTAAATGCATTCAAGGCGGTCCAGATATGATCTCGATGATAATCATCACCGACTCTAAGAACACTTCCGCTCGTAATAGCGGCAAAAATATTATGTACCTGTGGGTTCCATCCCACATGGGAATCGAAGGTAACGAAAGGGCTGATCTTCTTGCGGGAAACGGGAAGGATCATTTTTGGAAAACCATCTGTGCTGAAGAAGGAATCTGAATACATATTATACCGCACTTTATAAAAAACTTGATCAACTAAACTGGGACTTAATGATCAATAACAAATTGTGCAAGGTAAAAGGGGAGTTTTATCAAGGTCTCAACTTTTGTAACTTTAGCGGGCGTAAATTGGGTATTTCTTCCAGACTCATAATAGGCCATTACTTGAGTACATTACGCTGACTCATGAGTTTCTACTCAAAGGAGAAAGTCCGCCCCATTTGTGATAGATGTAGATCCCCACTGAGCATCAAACAAATCCTGGTCGAATTACAAGGGTACGCCCTCCAAAGACGACTCTCTGGCCTGAAGGGATCCATCAAACAACTTCTATGGATTATTTGGTTGCGATCTGAGTACTATAAAACATATAATAGATTATGAATACTACTGCTGTTAACTTATGACTTTTAAACTGTTCACTCCATATTATTCTCATACTTATATTAAGTACACTATAAGGTCTTTCAGTTTTGTTCTTTTTATTGTTTTTTCTGTATTATTAAAGTACATATAGTGCTGTGCCTAGGTCCTAAATAGCCCTCGATGCTAATGGGCCTTTAATATATAAAATCTAAATCTAAAAAACCTAACAGACGTCGCTGGTCTTAAGTATGCAATTTTAAGATTTGACACAAATGTCATTGTTTACTACTGAGTTCATTTTTCAAAGCTACACATCACAGAGAAATGGAGAATTAACTTTATAGGAAATTTTGGAGAAATGTTTCAGGATATATGGATGTCGCTACTTTTAGCTTATTGTTTTAATCGCTATGCTAATAGCCGCGATAGGATCTGACTGTTCACTTACTATTTAGCCTTTACTATTTTACTATTTCCTGCCTTTACTATTTAGTTTTTTCGTGCGCCATTTTCTGCGTTAACCTATCTAACAATTAAAAAGTTAGGACGGGTAAAGCTCCAATTCCATAATTATAGGAATAGATTTTACCCGCAAATGGAAATAACAGCGAACGATTCTAGCTATTTTTCATTTTACATAAATACTTAAATAAAACGGCTCTTTCGTGTCATCGTAAAATTGTGTGTTTATTTTTAGTTTGGTTGTTTTGAGGAAACTCATAATGGATTATATCTGTATGGTTCTATTAGTCATATAAAGCTCTGCGCTTATATAATGATATTTCTAACACAATTTTGTGTACTTGACCTAATTTGTATTTACGTAATATAACTTTTATTATAGCAGTAATATATATTTCATTTTATATAGACTTTCATATTTTAATTGGCCGCTATTCACTCACAAAACCTAATTTTATTACAATAGAGGTATTGCTTTCAAATTAGTAGTAAAATAAAACAACGAAGTACAAATTATTGAATAATTTGTTTATAGAAAACTAACCAATTAGAAAACCAACCTGTTTTCCTTTTGAAAAATTTCATAAATATAGCTGTAATAAAATAAAAAATTATATAGTAATTTACTAATAATTTGGTCTAATAGTTTTTTAATATCTCAAATTTTGAAATTATGTTTTAATAAAATACGCATTTCTCTCATTCTGTTTCCTCTATTATTCGTCCTCACTTATTTGTTAGCAATTTAATATGTGTTACCTACAAACTTGTTAAATTCCTAACTAAAACTCCTTCCTGATACTTCTGCTGATTTCTCACAACTAATTTAAGGGATAGTCTTACTAACTATGAATAAATATCTGATTCTTCTATAGATCTCCCCATATATCATGTCATATCATAAACAACATCATATAACATTTTGAGGAGGTATTTATCATTACGACAAATATGCACGACACCTTGGTCATATGAAATCATGGAATGGACAGAGTCAAGTAAGGCTCACCGAAATTCAATGCCAAAAAATTAATATGAAGACCGATAATAATTCCTAGAACCTTTTCTTAGATGATAATCTGATACCTTCAGAGACTTCCACACTATTCTAAAAATTATTATTAATTATTATACAAATCTTATCAGATATCTTAGTATAAATTCAGCTTGAGTGAGATTAATAACAGCTTTTACTAAGTGGGCAATAACCTCTAAATTTTGCATATTATGAAATGGTAAGCCGACAAAGTTAAGACCGTAAAAGTTTCCTTAGCAGCCTTATAAATTTTTTCAGAAACTTCAAGATTCATAGGATACGGTGAGTCTGTATGGTATGCGCTGGATGGATTAACCAATTCATTACCAACCAAAGCTGGTAAACTATCCTCCCTGCTCATTGTTCAACAAATCATGAAACACTTTTAATGATTTGATCAACTAATCAGGAAATCCCCTGTATCAGAGATCCTGCTGTGAATACACTATAGCGATTGCGAAACGTTGACTAGTTTTAACCAATAAACGCTGCTTCAATCCACTATCAAATAGTTAAATGGTTTCTAAATTCGAATACCAAGTAAGGCAAGTGCAGATGCACCGGACTGGAAAATAAGATAGTTAGTTTTTAATGAAAGTTAAAAAGGCACATTTGGCATTCTTTGGTAATCAGAAATATATCAATGCTTAAAGTGCTAATATAAATTAGTTAATTTATAACGATATAAAATAGTGAAAAAATAAATGTATTTTATTCTATAAATATAAATTTAGGCTTTATGCACTTTTTCTCCATGTAAAAATTAACTACGCCAAAGACCGCACTCATAAATACAATATTCTTAAAAAGAGGTATTTGGCAAAGATTTGGCTTGAATCTGTAAAACTCAATATGATTCAACACGTGTTAAAAATAAAAATATTTTTATTAAATACACCTTCTTTATGTAGCAAGCATATTAAATGCTTTGTTTCTAATTCATACATTATTTGTAACCTCTATTAAGTCATCCAACCAGCGGATGGATGTTAATTGAACTTAAACAAGAATTCAAATAGCTGAGACTGATTTTGTATAATGAGCTCAAATTGGTAGTGCGTTAAACTTCATCGGGACAGTTAAAAGTGGACAAACTTAGTGTTTTAGTTGACCAAACAAAATTTGCCTTCACAAATTCGCACGTCTTTGCTCTTACCGAACAAAATGTCCCCCTTAGAAGGGTTAGTTCAGCGGGCTCATTGTCTCTGAACGTCGGGCGCTTCAAGACGAAAGCCTTTTAACTATTTGTGTGAGTTCGTAGACCGTCGAGCTTTGTCCATTAGTTGCGAGCAAATTTTCCGGCTAATATCGCTTTGCCGCTGATTCATCCAGTTTATTAGTGTGACAATTAAACAATAATTGGCTACAAATCTTGGTCTCGGGTTTAAAATAACTTTGTTGATTGTTTGAGGAAGGAATGAACAATTGCGGCGGTCGTTCTGTCGCTTAGGTTAAGGTAGTTATAAACAATTTATGTTCAATAATTTTGTTATTTATCTACTCTTGCTTATTTAACAAAGGAATTTGATTTTATATTATGCTACTAATATGTTAGAGTTAGTGTTTTTTCTATACTGGCTGATAATCAAGAATATAACAAGTTGCGGAAGATGTAATTTCATTTTTCTTTTTCGCCAGATGGAGCAATATCAAGGCTATATGGTTGATATATCAAAATGTATAAGTACATACTGAGCAGTACATACTACAACCGAACCAAGAACATCTACTAGCTTCTTCCATGATTTGTTCGCACATTATCGTCGAACTTTTCTTTGCTGGTAATCTTTCCCTGAAAAATTATTTAATCTTCCTTTCGTTCCAAAAGTCACTAGCAAATCTAAACTCAGTCCATTAAAATTTTAAATTCTTGAAAAATATTTTATGGTCGACATTTAGTTCCACAATAATATTTTGATATAAAATAGATCAGACAGTTTTCAGACCTTTAGTGCTGGTCCAAAGAACTATCATAATGTAAAATAAAGAAAATTTTGCAACCCTGACATTCAGATATCATTGATGCGCATCTTGTATTATTCAGTAGGTATGTGCCAACAAGCGTCTTCAAGTAACATATACCCGCCCTGTTTTCTCTTTTTACTTTTTTACCTTTAGTATGCCGTCAGTAAATCATCGTCACATAATCAAACAATCACATTTTTTTTGCTTCACCTTCTCTATCCGGCAATTAGGCATTGAATCAGGTTCATCTTTAACATCAAAATTTCCTTAATGAAACCTTAGGAATAAATATTGGCAGTGATGTTCAAATTTTATGAGCTTCATCATATTTAAAGTTTTTGAGGAATGACAGGTTGATAAATGTCAAGTTAATATCTAGAAAGCTTTATGGAAATTGTGGAAAGTTTCCTTGAAAAAGATATGTATTAGTTGAGTACATACCTAAATAAGACCTTTAATAACATTTCAAATTAGTTGGGTTCCATATGACCTTCATATTTAAGTCAATTTATAAAATTATTAATATTTAGGACGATTTATAAAATTAAAATTTAACACTTTTTGAAATTTCGAACACTTAAATAAATTCAGACTTGTACCAATGCTCACTTATTATGTTTATGTTATTTTCAAGTATAGAAAACCTTAATAAAACGATTGAAACGACGCAAATTGAATTCTAGTACAGCATCTACATATTTAGTTGTGTATGTTAGCATATTACCCAGATTTTTTCTTATAAAATTATATTTTCATCTAGTGGCATGTATGTTTTTATATATTCCAAACATACACAATGTTGTCTCCAATACTGTCACTACCTTCAGATTCCTAATAGATACTTATTTAATTAATATGAATTTTATTAAACACTACGAATATGACTAATATTATTTTTATAAATTTAATATACCCTAACAAGAACCATAATATCTATTTATATTTTAAATTCTCTACCGGAGTATTTTAACATTTTTATTAATATTTTAATTTTTAATTCATTTTTAACATATTGTTGATACAACAGATCAGTTGAAAAGTCCCCTCAAAAGATGTGTATGTAAATTTGACAGCTGTGGGTTCATTAGTTTGTGAATTATAGCTTTTTGAGTGAAGCAACTTTTGTTATTGTGAAAAAATAGATAAAAAGAAATTTCGCGTGTTAATAAAATATAGCATTTTGAAGAGAAAAATACAGTTAAAGAAAAAACTTGACTTGATACCATTTTTCCGGACATCGCCCCACGAAGATCAACCATCAAGTATGCTAAGTTCAGATGTGACAAAATGAGCATCGAAAACGGTGAACGCATTGGACGCCCTAAAGAGGTTGTTACCGACGAAAACATTTAAAAAATCCACAAAATGATTTTGAATGACCGTAAATTTAAATTGAATGAAATAGCAGACACTTGAAAGATATCAACTGAACGTGTACATCATATCATCCACGAATATTTGGGTATGAGAAAGTTCTGTGTATAATGGATGCCGCGGGAGCTCACTTTTAACCAAAAACAATGACAATGTTGATGATTCGTAGCAGTGTTTGAAGATAATTAAGCGTAATAAACTGGAGTTTTTGCGTCGATATGTAACAATGGATGAAACATGGCTCCATCGTTTCAATCCGAAGTCCAATCGACAGTCATCCGAGTGGATTGCACACGATGAACCCGCTCCAAAGCGTGGGAAATCGCAACAGTCGGCTGTCAAGATTATGGCGTCTGTATTTGCGCATGGAATAATTTTCATTGAATACCTTGAAAAAGGAAGGTCCAGCAACAGCGATTATTATATAGCGTTATTGGACCGTTAAAGACGGAATCATCGAAAAACGGCCGCATTTGAAGAAGGAGCAAGTGCTGCTTCACCAAGATAATGCACCGCGTCACAAGTCAGTGAAAACGATGGCAAAAATCCATGAATTGGCCTTCGAATTGCTTTCTCATCCACCGTATTCTCCAGATATGGCCCCCAGCGACTATTTCCTGTTCTCAGATCTCAAGAGAATGCTCGCTGGGAAGATTTTTCGTAGAATGAAAAGGCGATCGCCGAAACTGAGGCCCATTTTGAAACAAAGGACAAATCGTATTACTAAAATGGTATCGAAAAGTTGGAGGGTCGCTGTAATCAGTGTATCACCCTTGAAGTAAATTCTGTTGAATAAAAAAAACTAATTTTGCCAAAGAAAGTGTATTATACTATGGTAGGCCGGTGACTTTTCAATTGACCTGTTACTCATAAACTCAATTTGTCTTTTTTAACTAACGTTTTGTTATTTTTTATTTTGCATCAAATTCTCAGAATCATACATAACAATTTAATAAGTAATGTTACATGAATTATTATATGTTACAGACATTACAAACTATTAACGATACATATTTTTCTGAAGCATCCAACAACAGTCGGGTATCATTGAGATGCTCCATTCTGCTTGTTTTTTTGTCCATCTTTTAATGTTCTGGTGAAACCGTTCACCTTGCTCTTCAATCACATCTTCTGAATTTTCTGATAGGTATTCGATGTGAGGACGAATAAAATGTACTTTTTGTCTCATTATGCTACCTAATACCTAAAATGCTTCCAATATTCTTTTGACGATTTATATGACCTTATCAAAGGCAATCCACACTTCCATGATGAATTTAGGATCGGTTATAAGCCATCTAACTTCTGATGTGACGAGAACACCTTAATTCCGAGTGGACTGGAAAATTTGCAACTATGTATTTGAGGTAAACTTTATCTTTGTGAAGTGATTTTGCAATTGCTTCATCAATCCCATATATCAGTGTGTAACGGCGGTAGAACATTTTTAAAATTGGTGCAAAAATTAGGTCAAAATCTAACTCAAGTTCCCTTAGAGGCAAAAACTCCATTTAATAGACACAAAAAGCAAGGTAATTTTGTAAACCCAGCTAAGTGCCTGAGCAATATCTACTAACCCTGGTCTTTATATTTTAATTTACTAAATACCCATTTCCATGTCGACGTCCTGAAATTTTTTACATATCATTTTCGTTTTCAGCATATTAAAATACAAACAGATACAAAAATCTATATTTTTTATTGTAGACCTGCATTATGGTCAGAAATTTTTTACACTTAATTTTAATATTAATATTGATTAATATAGGACGATAATTTTACTAATCGAACCAAAATTTTACAAGCTAACAAATTGAATAAAAAAATGCTATAAAATACTCAGCTTGGCTGTCCACATAAATAAACTACTAAAAATATTACCACTGTTTGCTGCCCAGTCGTGTCCAATTTATAATTCTAATTGTACAAGCCCTAAAATAAAACCTTCAATTAATTATTTACCGGTCCCGAAAACAATTAAGCGAGCCCTTTTCTAAAGGCAAAAAAGTGCGAACTTACGGCAGAAAAAAAGGAACCTCTAATAATATTCATCCAATTAATTTATTTGTCGCGAGGACAAGGGGAAAACCCTTCTCTTGCAGGGCTCTCGCTGTTTTTTTTATATAATGACACGCCGCAAAAAGGAAAAGAGTTGATTATTGACGGGTCATTATTAAAATTTCCAGCCCTCCACATCTTGCCTGACACTTATTCCGTTGGTAACCCTGGTTCGCCGCCTCTTTTCGGTTTAAAATGGACTTTTTGAGGCGTCCCTAATTACCAATCAACGCGGATTAATACCGGTTAATAAGACAGATTATTTCGGAGACCGTTTAGGTTTTCGTCATGTTTCATCGCAGGATTAGGCTAACAAGAAAGTGTTCTTGGTTTTTACATGTATAATCAATCCAATAAAACATCTAATGCACATCATCAAAATTTACGACTTCAGCGCATTGCATCGTATTATTATTACATATAATTTTAATTTAATTTAAAATTGTGATACATCTTATACATCCTATATGTATTAATGCTATAAGATACTCAGCTTTGCTGTCTACTTAAGCAAGAGTTAATTAAACAGCCACAACATTTTTTTACACCACTTATGAGGTAGAATTGTAGGCGCGTCCCTTCTAGTGTAGTGGTAACCCCAGGTTTGTGCTAATCTATATATTGAAACTATATTGTCCAATACTTCATGGAAAACCTTGAAATACGATCAAAATATGATCCTGAAAAAATAGTATCTAGAGGGTTTATAATTGGATAATTCTTTTTTATTTTTTTCGATATTGTCAGGAAAATAACAAATTACAAACTTTTTTTTCAAATGTATTATAGATATAGAATTTTTTTAAATCTTATAATATAAAACGACAAGGACAGTTGGCAAGACGTTGGCAGATTGACGTTCATTTTAATTAGTTTAAATAAGATATCGATGAACATGAACTAAACTAGTACATTCAATAATAAGCAGAAATGATGTAGTAGATTTACAAGTGATGTTAACAATAAACAATGAAGATAAGCTAATTCAAAATATTATCAACGTCAAATTAGGAAAGCTGCTATGAGATAAATCCTATATAGTCACCAACACAGTCAAGTACATAAAGAATATCTTAGGAAATATAGTCAAAATTATGGTGACCTAAAAAAAACTTTATTGACTATTCAAAATAGTATTAAAATTGTTTTATTAAGTGTATGTAAAAATTCCAAGGCGTAGAGCCTATAATCATAAGAATTATACAGAATTTGAGTGAAAATATCCAAGGAAATAAAACTGGATTTGATAATAAATCGGTTTGCTTGAATATTATATTAAAATAATGTAAAAATAGTAAATTTAGAGTTCTTTAAATTAATTATTTCAAAGAAGTGTAGAGTTAATTTTCTGAACTTAAAGTAGAATATTTTACATAATGTAGAGTCCTGTTTTATAATTGTGTTGGTTAAAAGGTAATTTATATAACTAACTTATCAGTCGTATTTTCCAGAAAATTCTATAATATGGGAGTAATTTCATCGTTGTCTAAAGGCGAAAAGATGTCTAAGTCCCAAAAGACGAAGATTTATATAAAAATAACTTAATAACATTGATTAATTAATTTGATATTTTCGCTCCAAGTTTATATTATTATTGATTAATAGTTTTTTAACCAATATTGCTAGTTTAAAATTGATCATTATTAACATCAAAAAAGTCTTTATAATAAAAAACCCATAAAAAAAGTTAAATGTCGTAATACAAGAGAAAAGCAACATTGTTTAAGATGCATATTCGCAAAGATAACTATCTACCGAGAAGCATAATGACAAGTTCGTTATTAAACCTTATGTCGATTACTTTGCAACAACTTCTAATGAGTTTCTGATGCAAATCTCTCAAGAGTTTAGATAGATGCAGCTTTTTAATCTTCCGAAAATATCTCCGGCTATGACACTGTTCGCTGAAAGCTCCGAACTTCAAATCCTATATTCGACAGTATAAATAATGGGAGTAACTTGCTGTCGCTTATGTTCAAACTTTGTGTTTTAAAACTAAAAATTGGCATTTAAAAGTTACTAGTTATAGATCTATTTATACACAAAAACGGTTTCACTAGTTTAAAATTATAGAGAGAACAAATCTGATATCTAATAACTAATACTTATAAACCTAATAAATATATGCCAGCACGAGTTTATGAAGAAATATTCAACAATTGACCAGGTTTAAAGAAATTTTAGAACATTTATAGAAAAGTATGTTCAGCTGTATCTTAGCTGTTTATCATAGCTATAGCACAAACCTTAGATAAGCTACGGCATGACGGGCTTGTTCATAAGCTGCAGAAAATGTTACCGAAACAGCACACTGAACTATTCAGATCCTTCATTATAGCCGGAATACCCAGAGTCAAACAAAAGAAAATCTACGCTATAATCGAAGAAGTTAAAGCAGCTGTACCACAAGGAAGTGTATTGGGGCCGATTCGTTACATAATCTACACACATGTGATAGATGTGATAGATCACAAGTGAAAATTGTCGCGAGAACTACATTTGCTGTTGGCTGCATGATTCTTTCTGTCAGAGATATTAGCGGTAACAACTAGAACAAGCAAGTGATACAAGTAATAATTGGACCCAAATCTGGACAATAAAAATTAACGAAATACATTTGTGCATATGCAGTTCACACATATTTAGACCACACAAGCATCAACAACATTAAATAGTACTAAAATCTTATATTTCATATAAAAGCACAGTACCACGGAATGAGTCTCGATGCTGAAACTCGTTGAACCATATAAAAAAAGAAAAAACTGGAGTTGTAATTCAAACGGATTTGAAATTTTCCAGACCAAAGTCCTGAGAAGTATTGCAGGTGCACATATAAACTACAGGACCGATTACCTACACAGAGTCCTTCAGATACCGACTGTTACTCAGAAAATCAGGAGAATTGTAAGAAGACCTGAGGACAGACCCTACTTTCATGTTAAACATGGAAGAAATAAAACTCTTGAAAAACACCAAATCAGGACAGAGACTCAAAAGTAGTGTAGTGAGGTCCACTTAAGAGAAAAACAGCAGCATTAATGCATAAACTTTTTTACACCAGAGACTAAGATAGGGCCGATAGTTCCTCCTAGTCATATATCTAGATTTAAGATATTGTAAAGACAAATTATAGGTTAATCGGTAACGATGAGTAACTATAGCCAATTCAAAACAGTAGTGACACGTGTGTCAGTATGTGTCTTTCTAAAGTTGTAATTTTTTTTAAATACTCATACCATATTATCCCTCTAATTTTATTCTATTTAAAAAGAGATAGAATGCTGTAGAGAAGTTCGATCGTGTAACCGAAAGAGCATCGAAAAGTTATCCGTTTTTCAAACGTCTGAAACATTCTTCAAAATATTACAATTACGAGTTATAAACCGGCAAACTGTATATTAGTACGGACATAGTCACTAAAATATCCCAAAAAATAAAAAAACAATATAACCTTAAATTCACCAAAAATAAACCGTATTTGTGCGAAACAAGTGACGAACCAAGATCAACTTTTTGCTAGCTGTATCAGAGATCAAATATAAGAAACGTAAAAAAAGTAAGTAGTTTTTTCAATCGAAATATAATTTAATATAATTATTTCAGAGAAAATTGTTAGTCTGGAAAGTATCCATAAAAAGCCAAAATATATACAGCTACTTGAGGGATGTAGTACATCCCTTCATATACTGTTGGGTAGTATAGGATTTAAGTGCTGTAAAGATAACCCACGAAGGGCTTAATAGAACTACCAGAGATTGCTTTTAAAAGAATACAATTTTTAAAAACATATAGCAAAATCAAGAAAGAATTTTTAAATCAATTTATATATTTAAATGAGACATAAATATTCGAGAATAATACATTGGGTTGCTCATGGCAAGATGAAAATAAATGTATTGTAAAGACAACAAAAGTTGATGGAAGAAGGTAAACGTTGGAATAACTATGGATTAGGTTTTATTAGTCATAATATTTATTACATTTATGTACATAAAATAACTTTCGAGAAAATCATGTTAAAGAATGAACTATTTCAAATTGCTACTCTGTTAATATAAATGAAATATTTAATTGCATTTTATATAATTGAATTTTTTAGAAATAAGCCTGAGAAAAGAAACATGGTAGATCACATTACTGAACGTTATGGTCAAAGAGTATTATGTCTTCCTCCCTACCACTGCAAATTAAATCCAATTGAGTTGATATGGGGTATTGTAATAAACATTCAGGTCGAGAAGTATATTCATACCTGAACTATCCTGATTTATATAAAGAGGCATTGTCGAAAATAACACCTTCCGTTTATGTGAGCTCGATTAGACACACGGAAGAAGAAATTGACAAATGGTAGAATCTTGAGCAAGTTTTTAATAGATTGGAAATAATCAGCTTTGTTGTTAACTTGATTAGTGTTTCTGAAAGTGACAGTGATTGAATAAAACTTAATGAACGTTGGTTTATGATTCAATGAAAGTAAAATACATTACTCAGATATAAAACTGTTAATTAGGTGGATTAGGCTTCGGGGGACACTAATACATAAAAAAACGCCTAGAACTCTATCTATACTATATATTCTATATATATATATATATATATATATATATATATATATATATATATATATATATATATATATTGAACTTTTTTCCACACTTGTATATATAGAATTCTAGGCGCTCTATATACTTTATAAAAGATATATATATATATATATATATATATATATATATATTCTAATATATCTATATAATTTCTTATATAATATATGCATTAGATGTACGATAATGTTAACATAATCTATAATACATTGTTTTATTACTTTACTTATATTAAAATTTTGTTGTATATCAAAACTCAGAGTTGCTGCAGCAATATTGCGACGTTTTGACAGGTCTCCCCTGTCATCACTGTTTTGAATAGATTATATGTAATAAATATATTAATAATTTTTAAAGAATTTTTAGTTAACTCGTAATAAGTTAAAGTTACATTAACGAGTGCAGAATAATGAAAATTAGCATACCTATCGGTCCCCCCAGGGTATCACAGTGACAATTGTTATCTAGAAATTATATCGACAACTGACACCCGCTCTGATTACTGGTAAAATTCCATCATTTAATCCACCCCCAGATGAGAAATATCTGTATATTACGGGCTGGATACATCAGCGAGCTACTTTCATAAACATATTATGTAAATTTTGATATATGACACGGTCGTATTGTTAAAATAGAGCGAAAGTTTGAACGACATTAAAACGACAGCGTAATTTCCACCGGGCAATTATTCATTTTTATGCGCGGTAATTTTGCGCCAGCGTAACGATATAGTGAGGGAAATCCCCCCAAATAATACGACACGTATACGCTCTATATTAATTACACTCTATTTTTTGGTCGGACCTATTTACGTGGTGCGCTTTTTTCGTTTACGTACTGGTCGGTGAGATTCATCTTTATATAAGATTCGCTTTTGATCGATCCTCGTATGTTTTAGTAGTGCCCCAATTATAGTACAAATATTAAACTTTTAACTATAAATTATACATATATGAGTAACATCCATAACCATATTATAGTAATATATAAATATAAATTATATAACAATAACTTATTTACACTAACTAGTGATCCACCGGTGGCCGAAATGCGACCACATTTTATAAAGATAATAATGTGTCATTTATAACAGATTAAAGAAAATAACTCAAATATTATATATTAACATTAATTACAGTAACAAATGTCTATATATTAAAATTAGCGTTGAGATCTATCGGCTGAAAACAGTCAAAATAGTCGATAGTCCCAAAACAGTCGAAACAGTCGATAGTCAAAAAACTAGCAACTGAAAATAGTGTATACTATTTTCAGTCAAATGTACGGTTCGAATGTTTTTTTTCAATTCGTAATCTCAGACGAAGACATGCACCCATTCCTGTTTGAACTGTGAGATAGGAAAGGACGGAGATAATTGCTTAAAGAAGTTAATTTTATATGTACTTATATTTACCAACGGTACTATAATCGACAGAAAGATGTGCATATTCCTTCACGTAATAACTTTAAAAAAGAAAAGGAAATAAAAGTTAATTAATACTGTTAACATGCAACTATTAATTTCATTTTAATCGAAGTAGAATTACTTTTATATTTGACCATTCTGCGGATCTATAAAAAGGAATGTAATTTTTGCCATGGAACGGAATTATACCCCACAAATGTTTTATCGTATTTTAATTTGTTAATTGCTATTTTTAAATAATATACTGTATTAATATAGAAAATAAAATAGAACTTAAATACAAACTAAAAACTAAAGATGTTCAATAACCATAAAAATTATATAAAAATTAAACATATACTGAATTATAGAAAAATAAAACTAATCCATGACATAATTAAAAATGGTTGCAAAATAACTATCAGTCAAAAGTATTTTACTAATTATCACTCAAAATTTTAAACTTTTTACTCTATCACATTAACAATTTTGAAAAATATCATTCCAAAATGCTGCTATGTTAATATACAATATATTGTTATTTACAAGCAAACTACAAAAAAATCATGAAACTATATATACTACATATAAATTTAATTAAGCATAAATTGGGTACCTATTTGTCAAGGTCGCAGCTAGTACGACAGATCCAGAACATTAAAAATCAGTCAAATGAAACTAGTAGAACCAATAATAGTAATTAAAAGTACACGGCTGAAAGAGTCGAGAGTAAAAAGTAGTCAATTACTAAACAGTGGATTGTTCGTTTTCAATCGATAGTTAACAAAGCTAATTAAAATACATGTAAATTATCTCAAGAACTAGCACTCACTAAAATTTTTTTAAATCTAATTTACATTAAGTTTTAATAATCAACAAAGTTAAAATTACTATTGAACTAATCACTGAACATTATAACAAAAGGGTAATGAAGAACATTATTTTCAAAACTGCAATAACTTCAGAGTATCAAGTGTAAGTATATACGATTTTTTTTACTTTTATATTTTAATAATAATCATTAAATTAAGTACTACCTATTTGTGCATTAATTAAAACAATAACAATACAAGAACATACAAATGAGAGCTGTATCTTCATAAGTATCCTCCCGAAAATTAATAGGAGACTTATACCTCAATAATATACAAAATTTAGTAGTTTTTATGACAGTGTTATATAAAATACTCTTTTAAGTCCTGTATAATACATGTATTTAACTCAATCATATCTTATTCCATATGCAATGAACATCAATCTTATCATCAATAACTTATAGAGTCTGGCTTAATGTCATCTAAGCAATGAAGCTTGCTCCTTGTGAAATATGCATATAACCTGAAATTATAATCAGTACTATCGCACAGATTATATTATTCTCATTGACATCCAATTCAAATCATTCAGAATAATACAGAGAGACTTCAACCCAAATTCTCTATCACCACGAATCTCACCTTGGATTGTCTCAATTATTCAGATTGACCTATCCATGGCCATAATCATTCTCTAAGGACTGCATTAGTACACATTTACCTGCCGTTAATAAATATTCGGAGAAATAATTTCATTATTTGTTATAACAGCTTGAGAAAAAAGCTATTTCTGCATTTTGATACCTTTCAAATTATAAGTTGGTGTTAATAATATGGTCAAGCCCTCTTGACTTGCTGTTAGTCCAATTATATATTTTCGGTATCTTTTATATCAGAAGATCTAAATAAATAATAAGCAATTTTTAATACTACATTGTAAAAGAAATGAATCTGGCCATACTAAAAACAACAGGGATAGCAAAAATAAGTACGACATGGATCGATATGTTTATTTATAACGTCCATCATCTACAGTTAACGATGTTTTATTTCGGTATTTTCAGTGCATTTTAGTCATTTTTCGTTTTAAATATACATATGGCACATTTTTCTACAACAAATCTATTTTGTTTTATCTTTTTTGTATTTTATATAGTCTTCATGTTCAAATCTACAGTGCCCCGTTATTACTATCTGATATTTACAATTCGTATTTTGGCACCTAGTCATTATCGTTTAAATTGCGCACGTTTTTTAAGAGGATGGTCTAAAGGTATCCATCTATAAAATATATCAAACAACTTACTAATATATCTGTTTAGCGAAACTGAAAGGATAATTTTATAAAAGAAAAGAGAAAATTGTTTATCAGTAGATCAGTACCTAAATATCTAATAGAGGAATAAGATGTAGACTAGAACGAAAACGACATCGTATAAAAATTATCAACATAAACCATCTACCATTACAAACTTAATTATAAATAAGCACAAGCTATGTTTAGTACAATAAGAAGAACTAAATAGCTGAATACCTAATTTTTATTTCAACTACAAACTGAACTAGGGATGCAGAAATAATATCGAATATCGATATTTTTGGCCGATAATTTTTGGCCCGATATATCGATATCTCTTTAGCCGATATTTTTCATAATAAACTAAATACAATTTTTAATAAATCTTTAAAATTGCTACATAATTTTAGACTAATATCACATTATTTTTATTTTTCCTTTAAAATATCGATACAGTTTTTTGTAAAATATCGATATTTTTTATACTTATTGCAAAAAAGTATCAAAATGGTTTTCCTCCGATATATCGGTATTTTTTAAAAAATATCGGAAACGATATGTACTAATATCACACTATTTTTATTATATATATATATATATATATATATATATATATATATATATATATATATATATATGTATATATATTTATTCTTCTTATTGTATATCCAAGTCAGGACCTGGGGGAAAGGGGGGAAATAGAGGGAAACACTCAAATTTCAAAGGCACGTACAAAGTGTACATATTTCATTACATATTTTTTTATCCAAAATAATCAGATATTTGTGTAAAATGTTATTGTTGAGATGATGTGAGAAAAAATCGGCATTCAGTGCATAAGCCATTGTTTGCTTTTTAAGCACTAACCATTGTATATGAGAAGTCGTAGAAGTATTACAGTACTGCCCAAATAATACAAAAGTAACGAAATTAAATTAAGAACTAAACAAATCTAATTTGTTGCTCGTACCGACTTCAAAGTGATTAGTCCTTTGTAGTTAGCATAATATTGTAAACAGTATAAATAGGTTTAGGTAGGTATTAAGCTAAATTCTATATATATATATATATATATATATATATATATATATATATATATATATATATATATATATACATATTTTACATTTGTCAGGACTAATTTAGATTATTTGTCGATATCGACTACCTTTTCCAATCTTTCAGGCTTCTTTTACCTACTACATCTCGATAGAATGATGTATCTTTTGACGTTATCCATAAACACACCTATTTTTTGGTATCTATATAAGAAGGGAAGCGAGGTTCAGAGAGTTCATGACTCACATGTCGAAGCAAATAGTAACCAGAAGGAGCAAGATCTGGAAAATACGGTGGGTGAGGGAGCACTTTCCATTTTAATGTTCCCATCGGAATAACATTGTCGTATCTCTGTTCGTATTTCGGCCGTCTTTCGAGCAAAGTTCGGCTCAAACGCATCAATTTTAGTCAATAGCATAGAGAAATAGAGATTTAGCTTTATAGGAAATTTTGGGGATATGTTTCACGACGCTGGAAATGTTTCGCGTTTAACTTATTACTTGTCTTAATCGCTATGCTATGAGCCCCGACCGAATCCGATTGGTTAACTTCGCCTCTATAGCGCCTTTATTGTTTCTTTGTTTTGGGCGCCATTTTCAATATACCTAACGTAAAGAGCAGTGCATTTAGATTTGTATAACGTTTAAATATTAAATTATTAGTTCATTAGTATTTACAACACGGTAGTATAATAAGAGAGAAATAAATATTAAAGAAATGTATAATCGTTAGAGTGTGCTTTGTTGTTGTAAGTTGAGGAACGTTTATTCATTTTAATAATCATATGAAATATTAAATATTTATTTTCAAATTTTATAAATTAATTTCAAAAGAAGCACACAGAAGGCTATATACTTTTATTCTTGGATCAATTATTTGATAGTTGAAACTCCTCTAAAATAATGGCTCGTAAATGCAAACCTATTAAGAGAGGATTTACCAAAGTTCAATGCAGTAGTAATTTGGTGCAAAGAGATTCAGGAATTAATTAATGCCTAAATTTTGTTGCCCAAGTAACAACAAATTTATTAAAGTGAATTAAAAATCTAATAATTACCTTCAGGGTATTATTATTCATGTGTAATTATCCCAATAAATATATTGAAATATATTGTCTTAACGCTACTTATTCAAAATATTTTTTATATATTAGAGTATATTAGAGTTCATGGATTGAAGAATATATATTCTTCGGCTAGTATGTTTGACGAATCATTTAAAGCGCTCATAAAATCAGTTTTTTCATCTCATTTGCATGTACACTTTTTAATGATCTTTCAGATAGAATGTTATAATATAAAATATAATGCACCATAAACTTTTATATTAAACAGATAAACAGAATTTTAACAGAGAAATACTCAAAATTTGCTTTCAGTCAAAAAAAAAAGAAAAGGTCAGAACTCTAATAGATCCTATTAAATTGTTGTGTTTATTTTTTGAATAATTATTTAACATAGATATATTTATTTTTATCTATGTTTATATTTTGTACATACTTTGCAGGTTTTACAGAGTATATATATATATATATATATATATATATATATATATATATATATATTTCTGATACTAAATGATATTGGCCAGTTAAACGTGATGTCAGGGCAGTCACTGTGAATTTTCTCAAAGAGCCAATCAGATGTCCTCACAGCCAAATATTCTCCTTATAGGTGGCTATAATGGAGATTTGAATTGACAGTATTTACACGTTGACATCCATAGAGAATGATTGACCAATGAATGATTTCACAATACTCTAAGGATTGCATCAGCCTTATCTTCGAATTGGTGAAAAAAGTAAAACTTTAAGCAAATACTATTTAATTGGTACAAATTCAGATATTTTAAAGGCACTGAAAAAACTTTTCTTCCAACTTCGACAAAATGACACATACTGAAAAGTGAAGTCCTACAGAGAAGTTACAAATGTACCAAATGCGATTTCATATTGTGATTTTTATAGGCCTAGTATAGAAATAGATATTCATATTTTTCTAAAAATTATTCGTTCCTTTTGGAAGCCTATTTTTGTTTTTTGAAGACATTGTTGAAAGTGTTACTTTATTGTCGTTTACTAAATTTTATGACTTTATTTCTCCAGGATTGTCCTATTTTAACTACCTCTAGTTGCTTGCGAATCACCTCCGACGTCAGTCATAAATATTGAAGCTCTATTCCGCATTAAGCCCATTTGAATGAGGATTAGAATCAATAAAACACGGGCAAAAGTCGCCATTATAGGGACGGCGGTCGTTTTTAACGTTAAAAATCCAATTCCCCATCTCCCCCCGTGAGTCGTCCGGCCCTTTGACGCCCTGCGTTGTTTATTTAAAAATGAACAACAGTGCCGTAAATCTCCGTTCAGGCATTGGCCGCGTTCAACGTTGCCCGTTATAAATCCTCGGGCGGTCAAAAATTCCTAAATAAATACGACGTAACAAAATGTAACTGCGGAAGCCATTTTGGTTTATTGGGAATCCGTGGTTCGGCCGGGAAGAATTTATGGACAAGTTTTCCAACGATCCGCAGCGTACTTAATTCTTCTCCGACGAATACAAATTTATTGATATTGGTAATACAATAAACGATCCAAACAAATCCATCGATTTGTAATGTTCGATTGTTATTAGTGCACATTATTTGCAGAAATTATAATGTTAATATTATAAGCTAATCCTGAGTTTTCCTTTTGCTAAGACTCTTTTTTGATTACGTCTTAAATTAGAAATGCTGAGCATAATGTTAATTTACAAATTCATTTATTACTAGTGTTCTGTTATAGTTGTATTAATATACAAGCAAGGCGAGTACGGGATTAATACATCAGTATGTATTTCCCTAATGAAAATAAAACTAAACTATTTCAGCTAATGTTAAATATAATACATTAAGTAATTTAATGTGGTTTGGTTCGATTCATTCTTCTGATTCTCTGCATGTTTTCCAGTAACCGTGTTGCTTCCACGTTGCCGTGAATGGTAAACCTTATTTCATGATTTAATGCGAAATATTAGGAAATAACTCCGTATATCCAGTATCCTGCTCTGCTCCTTGTCCAAAATGATGTTCCCAATTTAATCTACAATCGACATATAGTCTGAGATATTTAGCTGATCTGCTTGAAGAATAAGTCATCCGTCAAGTGATACAGTTAGGTTTTTATAATTTCGCCGAAACCCAAAATTAACATGGACATTATTACTATTTTTTGTCGCTATTAAGCTGTATTTTTCAGTCTTTAATCAATTTGTGGATTTTGTTGGTCTCAATTTGTAGTTTTTCGTCTTAGACAGAGATGCATATTTTGCCATGATAACTATCTTGCCGACAAATAGTCCAAACACCAGTATAGAGCCGATCTCAAGACATTACCCTGTGGAACTCCAGCCGAAATAATAGTTGAATAAAGTGTTGAGAATACCTCTTCATGCTGATTCAGATGTTAGACCATCCTGTAATTATCATATAATCCACTTTAAAAAATTACGCAGTTTTACTAAAGGCAATTCTCTGTAACCATATCGTACATATTTGACAATTTGCATGTTAAAATTTTCATTCTTATAGTCATGTATTTCAATAGCGTGCGATTCCTTAATGAATCATTACATCGATTAAGTCACCAAATAATTTGTTTGTTAATATTTTAATGAAGAAGAAAATTTCAATATAGCAAAGTGATACGCGCTAAATCAAATCAATAAAAATATTCTTCATCACTTTCAATAACGTTTTCCCGTCTTTCCGGCAACATGGCTATGCCATGTCTGCTTAGTATGTGAAATGCGGCGAAACTTCCCATTTATATCTCCATATATTATGTAGATCTATGCATCTATAATTATTGTATATTTTTTCGAAATTGTCACGCAAGAGAATGACCTTCTGACTATCTTTTAACACCCCCCTGAAACAGTCCAATTGGCGTAGATAGACATCTGCAATAACAATAACAGCAGAAAACTCTCTTTTGACAGTTTAAGTCAATTTACATGATAGCTATATTCCATCCATTTGTGTCATTTTCTCGCTATATATAAACATCTGGGAATAATTCATCAAAAGCTTTGTGACATTTATTTGAGTTTAGGAATTTCATGCCGTTCTTTGCCATTGTTATCAAAATTAAAAATAAAACAAATATTTAAGATATGATCGAACGGCACTACCACAAGATTCTAAAAGTGTTTAATGGAGTTTTGTAGCAGTAGGGATTTCTCCAATATAACCAATAAAAGTGATGAGTGTCAGAGATATAATTTTGAGCATTCTATTATCAATATTAGTGTACACTGAATAACTCAATATTAGTAACTGGGTAACTATTATTTAATATAAAGAAATGTTAAAGTCATGGAATTTACCAGTTTGGTTTGTTCATTTAAAAGTTATATACATAGTTATATAAATGTAAGAAAATTGTTTAGTTAAAGTTTAGTAAAAATATAATATATCTTGTTTTTAATTATATCTTGAGAGAATATAATAAATCTGATTGTATCGACTGTCTCATGAAGTTGGACTAAGATAAGAAAGTCACCAAGCAAACAGAAAACACGTGCCTAATAAAAAAGATGTCTTATCGGCTCGCCGGCAACCTGGCTCTCTGGTAACCACGCCCTTAACCAGCTTGGGTAAGACCGGATGTCTTCTGGAATAATTTTTAAATTGGTCACTGGCCAGTCGGTAGGTATAATGCCGAGGACGGTGGTTCGTAGCCCACGTTAAACTATAGGTCCAGTCCAGACAAACCACTAGTTGGTAAAACGAGACTTTAAATATATAACAGGTCAATTGAAAAGTCCCCGACTTGATATATAGATGGAACTACTAGAATTAAATCCATACATTTTTAATTAGCCTTAGCCCTCGAAAGATGCGTGCGTAAATGTAACAGCTGTCGGATGATTAGTTTGTGACAACTATAGAATTTTGAGTGAAGCTACTTATGTTATTGTAAAAAAATTGATAGGAATTTGGCGTGTGAAATATTGTTTTTTGAAGAGAAAAAATACAGTTGAAGGGAAAACTTGGCTTGATGCCAAGTTTCCGGACACTGCCTCAGGATAATCAATAATCAAGGATTGCTTTGATCATTAAGTTTAAACTTGGTGAAATGAGCACCGAAGACGGTGAACGCAGTGGACGCCCAAAAGAGGTTGTTACCGACGAGAACAATTAAAATTTCACAAAATTATTTTGAATTACCGAATAATTTTCATTGACTACCTTGAAAAAGGAGGGACCATTAACAGCGACTATCACATAGAGTTATTGGACCAATTGAAGGACGAAATCGCCGAAAAAACGCCGCATTTGAAGAAAAAGCAAGTGCTGCTTCACCTGGACAATGCACCGTGTCACAAGAAACTGTAAAAGATGGCAAAAATCCACGAATTGGACTTCGAATTGCTTCCTCATCCACCGTATTCTGCAGATCTAGCCCCCAGCGACTATTTGCTGTTCTCAGAGCTCAAACGGCTGCTCGCTGGGAAGAAATTTTCGTAGAATTAAGAGGTGATCACCGAAATTGTATCATCCTTGAACGAAATTATGTTGATTAAAAAAACTAATTTTTCCTAAATTATATGTTTTACTATGGTAAGCCGGGGACTTTTCCATTGACCTGAATATATATATATATATATATATATATATATATATATATATATATATATATATATATATTTCTTAGCTCTTAAATAATTTCTTGAAAACTTTGAAGCGCTTGATAATATCTTGCTTCCTTTGTTATATTTCAATTTTTCATTATTTCGAGATAACAATTTTAATTCCCGTAATTGTCCCCTTCTTTTTACCAAACAGCCGTTGTTAGCTTAATGAAAATGTAGTTGTTTTTGTCGCATTTTTATCAGCGCGCCCGCTCCGACCTAAAAAAGTCCCTGTACATTATTTAATCAACAATAACGACCACACCACGAATCTGGAAAAAACCGTTTTCTCCGTCTCTCCCTTTCGGCTCCCCTCGTTAGCCCGTTTCTAATTATTGGATCGTTGCTATCGAGTTATTGCGTTCCACCCCGGGCTCTCGCTTCCCTCTCGCACTTATTTATTTAAACACAACTGACCGATAAATTTTCGTTTACTGGTTTTTGTGTCGGCCCTTCGCCTGTTACTTCGCTTCCTTGCTCTCGAAGCCCCGGGGTAAAAGTCCCAGATAAACTGTTAATGATAAAAAACGCCGCCTAAATAGGAAAAATGACCCGCAGAAATTGGTCGAGAGAGGTTTTTCCTGCTCGCTCTGTTGATGGTTCTTTCGAGAATTATGCACTCTTCTAGAAATAGTTGCCAATTTAATCCTATCGAAAATACTAAAAAATATAGCTCGAAATCATCACTGTGAAACAGTAAAGTAGTATAATCTACCATACAACTTACAAGACATATATATAGTCTATTCGAAACAATGTTCAACAATGAACAACTCAATATTGTCGCAGCAACTCTGAGTTTTAGTACATATTGCCTCTGACATATAGCAAAATTGTAATCGAAATAAAATACTCAAACAAAAATGTTATGTTATAATTTACTTTAACATTATGGTACATCTAGTACATATATTATCGAAGAAATTAAAACTACAATTAATTATAAAGCCACAATAATTTATAGGTTAGAGTTGTTTTCTTATATATACATTGAACTTTTTTCCACACTAGTATAGGTAGAGTTCTGGGTGCTTTTTTAGTGTAGTTTAATGTCGAATCGAAGGCCTAATCCACCTAATTAACAATTGTATATCTGAGTAGTGTATTTTAGTTTCATTAGAAGTCATTATTATGTTTCACGCTTAATTCTTGTTTCTTTCGATGCAATGTTTACTGTTGTAAAGTTGTAAAGTATGTTGTTGTTGTATGTTGTAAAGTCATTATGGTGCTATATTTCTCCTTTTCCTCTTACTACCTATATACATCTTTCTGAATAAAACTACATTAAAATCACTGCCTTCTTCTTAATGCATTTGCCATATCTGCAAATCATTTAGTATTATTTCTCTCCTCGTACATTTTAACCAAATCTTCATGTATATTCTATCATAAAGATTTCATACTCTATAATACAATTTCCTACAATTAAAGTATATCAATTGTATACTGACATTTAGTTGCTTCCTCATTCATCGCTCTGTCTTGGTAATTGTCAGCATTGAATCATAAACTAACATTCATAAAATTTTATTCAATCATTGTCATTTTCAGAAGCACTAATCAAGGTAATAACTAAGCTGTTTATTTTCAACCTATCAAAAACTTGCTCAAGATTCTACCATTTGTCAATCTCTTCTTCAATGTGTCTGATCGAGCTCACACAAAGTGACGGTGTTATTTTCGAAAATGCCTCTTTGCCATAAATTCAGTCAGTTCTGGTTTGAATATTCTCCTCGACCTGAATATCTATTGTAATAATTATTTACAATACCTCATATCAACTCAATTGTAATAAAAATGCAGTGAGAGGGATCAAGACGTAATACTCTGTGGCCATAATGTTTAGTAATCTGATCAACCATGTATCTTCTCCCAGGCTTATTTCTAAAAAAGTAAATTACGTAAAAAACAACTAAATATTTCATTTATAATTACCGAGGAACAATTTGAAATAGCTTATTCTTTAACATGGTTGCCTCGAAACTTTTTTATGTACTTTAAACCGTTCCTTAATTGCTGCCTTTGTTGATGCACTTGTTAGGATTTTCTCCAGCAATGTACTATACATATGGTAGATATGGTGCATACCTAACAATAACTGATGGTTCCTCCAAGTTTCTTAAAAGCTGAGTTTCAAACTACTGTAAAGACAAGTTGTGGTTCATTTATCCATGGTAGTCACCCTTGGACTTGGAAAACACTAATTCTGCACCAGAAATAGAACAATTCCTGTTTCCAGCATGAAGAACTATATGTCTGCAATGAATTATTAATTAATATTATGATTAGCAAAACCTAATGGATATTTATTCCAACGTTTACCTTTTCCATCAACTTTTGTTGTCTTTGCACTATATTTATTTTCATCTTGCCATGAGCGACCCAATGTACCATTCTGAAATATTTATCTCATTTAAATATATAAATTGATATAATAATACTTTACTGATTTTGTTATATGTTTTCAAAAATTCCATTCTTTTAGAAACAATCTCTGGAAGTTCCATTCGTAGGTTATCTTTACACAACTTAAATCCTTATTACTCAACAATCTATGAACTAATGCTCTACATCTCTCAAATAGCTCTGTATCTTTTGGCTTTTTATGTATACTTACCAGACTAACAATTTTCTCTGAAATAATTGTATTAAGTTATGTTTCGATTGAAAAAATTACTTACTGTTTTATAATTTTCGTATATTTGATCTCTGAAACATCAAGATTGATCTTGATTCGTCACCTGTTTCGCATAAACACGGTTTCTTTTTGGCGAATTTAAGGTTATATTGTTTTTTATAACCCGTAATTATTATATTTTGAAGAATTTTTCAGACGTTTGACAAACGGACAACTTTTGCATGTTCTTTCGGTTACATATTCGAAGTTCTCTAACAGCATTCTATCTCTTTTTAAATAGAATAAAATAAGAAGGAATATATTATATGACTGTAAAAAGAATTTACAACCTTTAACAGACACATTTTGGTCACGTATGTCATTACTGTTTTGAATTGACTATATATTGTTACCATATAAATTATAACTTCTACTTAATTATTATAATTTTTATTAGCAGTAGTTTGATTAGGAGAAACGATGACAGTATGTACCAGTCAAAATATTGTGCATTACCCAAATCCAAAGGGCAATATAGGTTTGACAACGGACCAGTCATCGATCACTTTTCGCAGTTCTTCACCATTTCGAATTTGTGAGCTGCGTTGATCTGAGCAAATATTGGATATAAGGCGTTATCTTTGATAAATACGCAGGATGTATTCTTTACAAAGTCCAATTCATCTGACTATAGGCCCATCGGCTTGCTAATAAAACTTACCGAAAAAGCGTTATGACACGCCTTAAACAGCTTCACAGAGGCACATCATATAATCTCAAAAGAACAATTCGATTTCCGTGCCACTCAAGCCTTCATCAAGTTGCTCGTGTCGTAGCTATCATCCTCCAGCCATTAAGGAAAGGTCGCAAAGCTGTAGCCATCTTTTTAGATGTTTCCAAAGCTTTGGATCAAGTAAGACACAATGGTCTAATCTTTAAAGCGAACCAGCTTGGTCTACCAAATGACCTAATCTCCCTGATTGATTTATACTTAGCCAGTAAATCTTCGGATCGGTAACGCAGTCTCCTGTCTAAACAGATCTCCGAAGGGGTCCGGCAAGGCGCTCCACTATCCCCTGCCCTGTTCAACCTTTAGATAGTGATTTTCCGCTCCACAAATATTCTCACACAGCATTTTATGTAAATGATACAGCTTTCTTCACAACCGATTCTTCAATCTTTCTTCAATTTCTTCAATTACAGTCCCGACGCTATTCGCGACAGGCTTCAAATCAAACTGAACCAGGCTGTTGCGTAGTACAAATTCTGGGGCTGCCGATATACCCGAGCAAAACTCAGGTTATTCTGTTCCATCGCAAGAAGGTGTTCCGCGCTTGTCGCCCCCAAATCGATAGAGTCCCCATCCCCTGGCACCAGAAGGTATCATACCTAGGTCTCAGTTCGACCACAAATTTCAATGCTCAGCCCAAATCTAGCACGCTATCTGCAAAGGCAAAGGCGTGTACAGTCTACTCTTCCCACTCATCTGCAGAAAAAGTAAACTCCCGATCCCCAGAAAGCGATTCTGTTTAAAATTCTAGTCCGTCCAGTCTGCCTCTTCGGAGCACAGGTGTGGTACAAGTACGTCTCTGAGAGGCAACTTGAACTACTCCAGTTGTTATAATTCAAAAAACTCCGCGTCCACAAACTCCCACAGATAACCAACTACGACAATCTCAGGAGTAACCCAGGGTCTCTATCGCCCGCAACTTCTCTATCCCGAACCCGAAGCAACATCAACAAAAGACCATTTCGTTCTAGCTGATAATTCTGGAATAATAAAGAAATTTATTTACAACTTTACCACATGTGGCCGAGCATCTTCATGCAAATGGATGATTTGACGTCTGTAAGCAATAGTCCTTCGAATATAGCAGACAACATATGTCATTAAAATTTATAATGCAACGTTGAGGGCACCAAATTTAAGTTTTCGTTTATCTGGACTATGGCATAACAAAATAATAATGTAAATAAAATAATTAAACCACACTACAGATGAAGTAGAGTTCTAGTTTAATTTCAATTAGTTTTAATCAACAGATGACAATAAAATACCAGATCTAATTGACCTTTTCGTACAGAAGGGCCAAATTACATTAGCATTGTATCATCGTCTGTATTTTTTACTTTAAGCAAGACAAAAATATATATATATATATATCTCATCTAATATCATTGACGAGCAAATGTGTAAATTGGGATGGATGTAAATAGACATATTATTAAATAAAAATTTGTATTATATTAGAAATGTTATTCGAATCACTATAATCATATAAATTAAAATATAATTATTATACATATAATCACTATAAAAGATATATAGCTATTTATACCACCCAAACCGACATCAACATACTGCCTACAAAACAGAAGGGCGAATACGAAACGTATAACTACAGTATTGGATAAAAATATGTTAGGGCGAAAACATAAACAATAAACAATTACTAATCACATAATATTTCTTTATGCGGACTATAATAAAAATCGCCGTCAAATATAAATATTAATTTAGCGTTCCTTTTGTTGCAAACAATGGACCCAATAACAAAAACAATCAGCGTTAATGACCTATTTTTTCTTCCTTGAACCCACCTTCTTGTACGCGGCACAGAGAAGAAAAACAGATCGATTGATTTTTATTCGAAGGTCTTTTTGTTTTAGCTGTTTTTAAATTAATGATTAAAATTGTTCGAAAATAATGAGTATCCTTATTAATGAAGGTATTTATCGCTGATGCTGTTAAAAAATAACTCAGAGAAAATTCGAGAAGTTCCATATTTTACATTGTCTGTTTATTATATGCTCATTATTGGTGAAGTGTAGAGGCTTCTAATTTTAGCAGTAAATTAATATTTAAAATTGCTTGTTTATAGATTTCTGATAGGATATATCGCCAGGGTTATTTAAAGTCAAATTATGTAAAAGAAAGTACTTTATTGTAGTTTATTGAGAAACTAAGAATATTGAGTAACTTATTTTTGAATACATTTTTTGCTCCATAATGAAAACATTATTTTATTTATAAATATATACTAAATATGCATAAAGCTTTTATCTTATCGGTTTTAGTTTTTCAAGCTTATTTTATTTTTTCAAAGTATGAAAAATGAATTATATTAACATATCATAGAATTGTCTATCTACATATTTCATAACTATAGCAAAATTATATAAGCTAGAATGTGACAGTCTGGCAAAGTTTATAACTTCCTAACTAGTTTATATAGATTTGCCTTCATTTTTTTGCCATACATTATTATGAGTAATGTTCCATTGATTTTAGTCACGTGAACTTCTTGGATTTTTTAGTGACCAGACCTACAACTTAATGTGGGCTTAATGTGAACCACGGTCCCCGGCATTAATCCTACCGACTAGCGAGTGACCAACTTTAAAAATGATCCCTGAAGACATCCTGATTTACCCAGCCTGGTTACTGGCGTGACTGGGATGATTTTCCTTGTCGGATTTTGCACACTTGCCCAGGACAATCACAAATATTAAACAATAACAAAAATAAATTTACGACCATGTCAAAGCAGTGAGCAAGCAAGCAAGTTTTATTGTGAGCTTTCTATCGACTATTCGATCAAGCAGCCCACAACACTGTTATTTTTCTAAAACAGTTTATTGTGATCTTTGTTTTCATGGAGGTTCATTTATTATGCACTAAATAGTTAATTTTCCAGTTCATGAACAATTTGTTTTGCCTCTCCTAAGTTTATTTCCGGTGTATCGACCGCTACGACCTTTTAGGCCACCACGTATCACTACATCAAGTTCAAAAGTTGGCAACGCTGTTGGATTGGTACCATGCGGTTCCTGACTATAAAAGACTACCACGCCGATGTACCGCTCTCTTTTCTCTACCCCTTGTAACAGTACCACTTCCGTAGCGCTTCCGTACTTCTTTACCTAACCTAATATCCTGTCCATAATCCCGCCGATCACATGTATCTTTTAATATTGCAATAAACAAGTTTTTGTTCTCGATCGACGATCCATATTCGCTATGATTCATTTTTTTTTTGTAAATATTCCTTGTTTCGTAAACCCAAAAGGTCGATTACGTCATCGATTGGAGAAGAAACGTTCAAACCATAACTGTAGATTATTGTAACTTAAACGAATGCTTTAATTTTGTTAATATTATCTTTAAGATAAGTATTTATAATTTATTTCAGCAGCACATTTTGCCTGAAATTAACATATATCAAACTACAACACCTGCAAAATCAATGTCTTGGATTTCAATTTCGATTATTTGCTAATACCAAGACATCTAGGAACAAAAGTAATTTAGTTTCTTACCATTTATATTATGCCACAATAAATTTAACACAATTTTATATTTTTAACGTAACAAAAATCTTATTTGATTTCACTTACATTCCTAATAGACGTTTAACACTACACTGATCAATATTTTTATCAATTCCTTGTTTCCGGCTACCCTACAATTCTGTTTAGAGTAAGTCAAAAACTACATGTAAATCTAGGAGAACACAGAGGTATTTGCTTATATAAACACTGGTGATATTTTTCCTGTTATACACACTTTACTACTGTATCACATGGTTTGATCTCTTTGGGTCTGTATCCTGCTCTAGTATTATTTAACTGTATAAGTTAAAGAACAATACTTCTGAAGATAATACCGCCTTTAGAAATTATACCAGTTTTTCTTTCATTAACCAACACATATGACTATTTTTATTTATTTTTAAAAACTTAACAATTAAAAAATATTAATTTTAATAGAAAACAATTTCCAATTGCATGAAGAATATTGGAACGATCCAAAAACTTGTACCTTTTATGCCTTAAGAATTGAAGGCTAGAGACATTAAAAGACGTTTGGTTATGTGTGAAATGCTGACTCAGTGATAAAATCTGGAAGGTCTTACATCGTATTGTTACTGGTGCTGAAAAGTGGACTCACTGCGATAGTCTGAAGCGAAGAAAGTTATGGAGCCCATCTAGTTACGCAGCGATATCAACGGCAAAGCCGAATATCCATGGGTCCAAGCGAACGCTCGGTATTTGGTGGCATTAAATGGGCTGCGAATCCCTAATGAAATCATCAATGGGGATCGCTATTGGCTACAGTTGATGTATCGGAGACGAACACTGCACGAAAAGTGGCCGGTATACTCAACGATATATATGATAACTCTACACCACATGTATAACTGCTGAAAACATACTTGGAAGTATTAAAATGGTATGTTTTAATCCACCCACCGTATTTTGCAGACCTTGCTGCTTCTGATTATTGTTTCTTCCGACTTATGAATCATATCCTATCAGAATAGCGCGTCCCTTCTTATGAAGATACCAAAAAATGGGTTGATTCATGGGAAGCCTCAATCATCCATCATTCTTTAGAGATAGAATCAAAGAATATGTTATCTAAAAGATACAAAAACGTAACGGCTATCACAAGAAAGTTTAAAATTAAAAAAAAAACACTTAATAAATTTCTAGACCCCAGTATATTTAGATTTCATTTATTTTATTTTCTTTTTAATGTGCTCCTGGTGTCCTGTTCGATAAATAGGAACGACCGGACTAAGAACACACCGAACGGATTTGGTAATTTAAGGTTTTGATTTATAATCCTGAACATTTCCCCGGCAAATTTCCAAGCTGCATCAGGAAAATGGTCAACGTTTTCGAGCCTCGCTACAGAATTTCCATAATTTTACGCCTCTCGAGGTCAAAATTTGTTCGGATCGAGGGCTAATTAAATTTTTGCCGTCACGAAACTATTTAGTAGGCCGTGTAATTATTTGTGGTGCCCTCTACAAGGCGCTCAACGTGTAACGTCACGCGTCATACGGTCAGATCGCGGACCGAGCTGTGGGCGGCAGTGGCCTGTACCCCGAACGAGCGTCATTCACGTCGTCATTACATCGTTTGTTAATTACGAGCTGCACAGGTCGCATCAGTGTTGAGTCAGTCGGGTTGGACTGCATGTTGTACCAATTACAGCATCGGTCGCGGTAACCTATTTTGGATATACGAAACGATTATTGTATTTTGGCCGTAGGGAACATTGCGATCAAACGAAAACAGGCGATTGAAACCTGTTTACCACAGCGCTGGGCTGTAGTTTAATTCGCAGCCAAAGTCGATGATGCATTATTTCAGTCTTTAACTAATTCGGATGTTATTTGATTTGCTGATTTCGAAAATAATCATGAAAAAGTCGTATCAACCACTAATTTCCACTAATTTATTATATAATTTTTAAATTTATGTTTCATTTCCTGTTGCTTATTCAGTCCATGTTAAGGAAGCCTATAACTATACAGCTTATAATTGGACACTAAATAGAGACTTGAAAGCTGTCTCCATACTTTTGTCACACTTGGCAACAAAATATTCTTCTACAACTATCACAAATAAAATTAGATTAACTATAGACCTCTAATTATAAACTTATTGTAGATCTTTTTCCTGAAGACTTAGGCGTTGTGAGTGAAGTACAAGGGAAACGTTTATCTGGATGTAATAGAGATGTAGAAGTGATACCAGAGGCAATGGAATATCAACATGATGGATGATTATGTATCGTGACTTCACAATCAACATCGAGATATATTTCATCAGACAAAAAGCGTTGCAGGAAAATTTACAGTTAAAAGGCTTATAATTGGACGTTAAATAGAGAGTTGAAAGTTGTCTCCATACTTTTGTCACACTTGGCAACAAAATATTCTTCTACAGCTACCACAAATAAAATTAGATTGATAGGGCTCTAACTATAAACTTATTGTAGATAATATGATCTTCAACAGCCTTCTAGAGCCTTCAAAACACTCTTGAACTTTTTCCTGAAGACTTACACGTACAAGGGAAACGTTTATCCGGACGTAATAGAGATGTAGAAATGATACCAGAGGCGATGGAATATCAACATGATGGATGATTATGTATCGCGACTTCACAATCAACATCGAGATATATTACATCAGACAAAAAGCGTTGCAGGAAAATTTACAGTTAAAAGACAAAGTAAATACAAAAAAACGAGCACCTATTGATGTGACAAAAGTGTATTTATATATGTGTTTCGTTGTGTCTATTTGTGGTTTCTACAGTTTTTCTAGTTTTTTGGCTTCCACGCATTAACTGGTCTTATACACCAAACACAATGTTTGTATTTATCTATCTTGCTACTGAAACTGTGTCTTTCAATTTATCCAGCATCACTATCGAATAATTACACTATGTAATACAATTTTTCTAACATATATGAGGTTACATGTTTTTAATTCCTTATTATATTGTTGAAACACAGTCTGCTGATAGGGTTGTGTAACACGTCATATGTTCCTTAGTAATAGTGTGAATACTATTTAGGTCTAAAAGCTGTACAGCTCCGCAATGGCCGCTAATATCATTCCATAACTACATATTCAGTGATTTTAAAAGAAACGTATATAAACATGAAACTAAGTTTAGATTTAATCAAATACAAAGGATACTATTGGACCAATATATGCTGATCTAAAAGGTGTTGCTAAATTGTTGGGACTATTTAGAGGTTTCACGAAATATTGTTATTTTCTTTGTTTGTTGGACAGTAGCGACACCGAAAACCACTATAAAGATAAAAAATACTCTGTGGTAAATTAAACGTTAAATATGAACCTTTCATTCTATACTAGCGACTCGCCCCAGCTTCGCACGGGTGCAATACTGATACTAAATTAAATATACTACAGAAAAAATATGAACGTTGTATATAAAAACATAGCGGCCCGCTCCGACTTTGCACGGGCATAAAATATATATGCCTATGTCACTCAATGAAAACATAATTAAAATCGATCCAGTATTTTTGGTTCATTCATTACTGCCCTTGGCCTGCACGCATTAAATTTGGAGTAAAACGATTCTTCTTCCCCTATACTTACTATGAAGATTTCCTGCTATCTTTGGAATATCTAAATTCATACAATTTTTATTACATTACACATTTTTAAACGCAAATTTTAAATTTGTAATATCTCCTAAAATATTTGTTTAATTTACATGCTGTAAGGAACCATATTGATCTATATTAATTGCACACTGTATTTAAGGTACTTAATTCGATAAGGATTAATGCCGTATTGCTTAAAATAGCTTCGTAAATAAGCCATTTTCTCACGTAAAAAGTAAACAATAAAAATGGTTAATGTGGGTTATCCCTAAAAGATAAACATATACCATCGCGGACTTTTTTGTAGACCTTTTTATGGTGTACAATACTGTAGTACATTAATTTGATCTAACTCTTAGGGTTAGGCAGCGTTTTTGCTAATTGCTAAATAAGCCTAAAAAATAGGTTAATTTACGACATCACGTTAGAAACCTCTAAAATTAGCAATGTTGCCTTAGTATATTATGCATGTATATATAAACCTTCCTCTTGAATCACTCTATCTATTGAAAAACCGCATCAAAATCCGTTGCGTAGTTTTAAAGATTTAAGCGCACATAGGGATATAGGGACAGAAAAGGCGACTTTGTTTTATACTATGTAGTGATATTTGTCAAGGCCGTTGATAAAAATGGTATAGGATTTTTGTATTCGAGAACTGTTCTCTAAATTAAGTGATGCTAAATCAAAAGACAGTATTTTGGTTGACCCAGAAATAAAAAACTAGAAAAATTATCGCGAAAAAGTTAGCGGCTTGGTTATTTCCAAAGAAAGAAGTAATTCGTGGAATTTTGGGCAACTATAAGACTGAAAATTCCGAGTTTTTGTCAATGATTCGTTACAAAAATGTAAAACGATGTAGTCCAGAATGTCTTTAAAAATACATTGTCATAGTGTGTGAACGCGTTCACCAGGACATAAAGCAGATAAAAGAGCGTTATCAAGGAAGATGGAATACTAAACTGTTAGCATATTACGGTTGGTTTGTAATCAAAGAGGATTCTACTGTCCATAAGAGGAAATATTGATATTTCATCATTTTCTTTCAGAATATATGGTTCTTTTTTATTATTAATCTATTAAACCCGAGCTATTTTTCTATTACCTATTTGTAAATACATATTACTATTTTTTATATACAATTAATAATATAAATAATATGATTTGATAGTTTCCTACTCTCTTTATCTATTTATAGTACTTTAATTTATCATAACCTTATAATGGTAAGTGTTAAAAAAATCCGTTTAAGTTTTTGTGTTCAGCAGATACAATTTGACAAAAAAAAAATTTTATTTAACGCTAGAGAATAAACACTCAGTATAATCACTCAGTCACTCAGTATTGTCACTCAGTATAATCAGATACTGGTTAAGAAGTGTAATTTAATATTCGTCCTGAAGGATACCAATGATTCACAACGCTAATACGAATTAGTTACATTACTAATTAGTTAGGATATCCACTATTATACTTGAAATAAAGCTAATATGTATCTTAGCTACCTATATTATACTTATTCTTACAGTTCACAATGTTTGTATTTCTCTAATATGCTATTGAAGAGTTACAATTCTATGTTTTTCATTTCCAACATCATTGTCATATAATTTTTGGTACCTTTTCTACTTTCTTAATATTTTTATTGTTATTCTAGTTTTTCTATGCAGATTTTTCCTAAAATACTTCTCATCATATATTTCGCTTTTTTTTCACTTTGTTTTCATCCAGATAGTAATCCACCCGGTCCAGGACTCTCTGTAGTATTACAATTCCAACTCTAGCCTTTTATACCATAATATTCAATTTTCTTAGTATCATCTCCTATTAATTATCTCAACGTTCATAAAAATCATACCAACTATTATCTTGATCGCAATTTTTGTTCTCTTTTAGTCTAAAGATGGTTAAGTACTCAACTGTTCCTCAACAGAACTGCTCCTGAACATTTGAGCCGATTTTCATGATTTTTTTTTGTATTCTTATAATATTTGTTTAATTATCAAAATAATAAAACCATCCAAACAAAAGGCCTATATTGGTGAAGGCCGACGTGTGTTGAATTGGTAAGTAGCTTGTAAAATAAAAAAGCGAAATCAGAGATGATGAGATGATTCTTTCTACCTTTTCAACAGATTTTAAGAGCATCCAGAAGAAAATAAGCTTGATTGAATTTAAAATCATTTGAATATCTGTCGCGGCTTTTCATACTAGCGTAGGACTTAGTGGTTCAATATTTAATGACTCAGTAAGACGAAATTATTTGACGTCTATTATTATTGACTATTGCAAAAATATTTCACTCAGTTATTGATTCTGAATCATAAAACTTAATAAATAAAATTTAACAGGTTAAAAAAATACCGACAAGAATATAGACCAGGCTATTAATCTGGAGTCGCCATTACTGAACAGCTCTAAAGTTCTTGTTAATCTAGGAAATGACTTATTCTCTTCTTTAATATCCACGTCTTATTAATAGGATACGATATAAATAAAATTATCAACCAGTGTACACTTAATTAATATTAAATGAAATAATTATATATGAAGTATTAATTAGATATTACTTAATTGTAATTTCCTACTTTTCTATATTAGTTATTTCTCTTTTCTGCTTAAATGTTATTAGCATTTATTAGCATCCATTAATGTACAAATTTGGACAGTTTCAACAATAATCTTAATAGAGATATTTACTACGTACATATAGTCTATTCGAAGTTTTTTTATACATATGTCATCAAGATGTTTAATGTATTGCATGTCGCAATTTATAAACTCATTTCAGAATCAGATGATATTTTCCTTCTCATTAACGTATGCAACATTCTTGAAAGCAATAGTGAGAAGAGCTTATATCTCTAACTTATAAACTATTATGACTGTATAATTAAGTGTAGTTTTTAAATGTACTATAATGTTAAAATAAATTATATTTGATAACATTCTTCTTCAATTATTTTATATAACATTGAAATTTTGTTGTATGTCAAAATAAAACTGAACTAAAACTCAGAGTTGGTGCGGCAACACTGCGAAGTTTTGATGTCACAAATTTAAATGACGTATGTACAAAGTAACTTTGAACAGACTCTAATTTATACTTTATTGATATTTTTTTAAGTAATTAATCATATTCAAGGCTTGTCCAGAAACTATACGAACATACCTAGTAATTGTAATTATTGCTTAATTATTATGGTAGAAAATACTTGATAGATTTTTCGTCCAATGTTTGAATACTTATTTTCAATAAAATTTCCTTAAAAGCTCGCAGTAACCACTGCTAAACCTAATTAGATTATATTCTGGAATTTGAATAAGGTTGACAATATGCCAAGATGAATATCGCTTATCAGCCAAGTGAAGTGATAGTGTCACAAATAATAAAAGCTACCCTCATAATAGCGTGCAATAGACGCGATACAAAAATGAAGGTATCTCACATACACCCAGAAAATGTTGATGATTTCCGTATCAGGAAATGTGGGCAAGATCAATATGTTTCGATTACGTTTCAGCACCATTTCATAAGTATAAATTCAAGGACAACAAGCGTAACACAAGCACTGATATTAGAGTGGCATTAAAAGATTTTAGGACTGCCCTATTACCACTAACTTATTATTATTTCATACTATTTCTAACCAGATTTATTTTTAACTCCTGTTTTTCCTGTTTGTTTGTTGACATACTTATTCCATTTAAACTCGTCATCCTAAGTCATGCTATACTATGTATATTTAATTGTAATTGCATGTAAGGTCGACATATTATTGGACGTTACAGAAAATTAGTTGTCCTTTATCGTACGGATTATGTTTTTGTAAACAACCAGAGTTTTATTTTTGTTTAACTGAAAATTGATGTTTTGTCCCCAGTTATGTATTGTATATGATAACGATTAAATATAGGAACTAGTGTCAACTTCAATGTAATTAGTCACATTTGTTGACAATAGAGATTTTGAAAGGTTTTTGATACAATCGTCATTTTAGTTGCGCCCTCGCATTACTATAATTAACCATATTTTATTCTTATTAATCATACCGTTTACTTGAGCATGAAACACTGTAGAGATTAATTAATTATCCAAGGAATAATCAAATCATTATCAAAAATTAATATGGGAATTGAGAAATGGACCTTAAAAAAATAGTATTATAATGAAAATAACTAATTTTTAAAAAATTATCTAAATTAATAACTAATTAAAATTTGGTAAATACGAAAGCCAAACATGTATTGGTAAAAATAAGGCAATTTATTAATAAACAAGTTTAAGAATATCAATACATCTGATAAAAATATTTTCAGTAATGGGCATAAAAATTGTTTCATAACTTAGAATTATCTGTAAAGTATATATAATATATCGAGAATGATATATGTCGAATTTAATCGATATCGATTTATAGGTTTACCTTATGTCGATATGTAAACATTTAAAAAGTAAATAAATCTAAAATGACATTTTAGCTATATCATGCGTTGTATGCAGTCCCCTCGGATGACTGTCGATTCGATTTTGGAATCAGATGAAGGAGCCATGTTTCATCCGTTGTAACATATCGACGCAAAAACCCGGGTTTATTACGCTTGATCATCTTCAAACACTGCTCCGAATCATCAACTCGTCGTTGTTTTTGGTCAAAAAAGAGGTCATACCCAAATATTCGTGAATGATATGAGGTACACGTTCAGTTGATATCTTTTGGGGTGTCTGCTATTTCATTCAATTTAAATTTACGGTCATTTAAAATCATTTTGTGCATTTTTTAAATGTTTTCGTTGGTAACAACCTCTTTTGGGCGTCTACTGCGTTCACCGCCTTCGTTGCTGATTTCATCGCGTTTAAACTTAGCATAACAATCCTTGATGGTTGATTTTTCTGGGGCAGTTTCCGGAAACTCAGCATCAAGTTTTTGCTTCAACTGTATTTTTTCCCTTCAAAAAGCAACATTTTATCAACACGCAAAATTCCTTTTTATTGATTTTTATCACATTAACAAAAGTTGCTTCACTCAAAATGCTATAATTCACAATCTAATGTTCCGACATTTGTTAAATTTATACACGCATCTTTTGACGGTTAGTACTAATTAAAATATATGTGAATTTAATTCTAGTGGCGCTATCTATGGTTCAAGTCGTGGACTTTTCAATTGAAATTATATATTGAAATATAATCTGTAAGACTTGGCATGTAAATTGAGCAATACAGTATGCGTGGCATTATTTACACGGATGCAGTGTTGCCAACATGTAACCCTATGTACTATATATAGATAATTAGTGGTTTCCCGGGATATAATTTCATCTATATCTTCCAGACTATCCAATAAAAAGTGTAATACCAATCTAGTACTAAACACCCAAGATCAAATGCATATTTTACATCTGTTTGCATCTGCTGGGATTATTTTTCAATCGGCGAAAACCGACAGGGCCAGCCGGCTGCGTTCTGAGTTAATAAATCGTTTTATAACGACCATATTAACCAGTTTTTGGCGGAAAAAAATCAGCCAGGGCATTAAGGACGACATTTTTCATCGATTTGAATCGAGTGAATCAGAACTGATTCTCTAGACCTCGTAAATTCCACGCTAACGACCTGGAAGAGAAGGAGAACGGAAAGCGGTTTATTATATTTTATGTCGTAGTTTTCGGGGATGCCGTGTGTATACAACAGCACAATACAGAGCGATAAGAACGAGATTCATACTCCTTTATTCCGTGGTTTAATTTTGTTTTTTTATCAGCCGGTGCCGAAGGGATGTAGTATTAACAAAAGTGTTTTATCTTAGCGTAATGTACACGACGGTGTGATTTTTATGAAACAGCGGGTTACCAAGAATATAAATTTTCATATTACATCGCTCTGGTTGACCATAAATAGTTTAAAATCATTTACATAAGATTGAATGCCAAAAGTAACTCGATACTTGAGGCTCAAATATGTAAAGAGGTAAACATTAATTTACTGGGGTACCATTGGTGAATGATTGCTGGAACGGTCTCTGAAAAGGTCTCTTTGCTGATGTTAACTCAATTTAGAAAATATGAAAGCCCGTAAAGACTCTTTATGTGGGGTATGAAAACCTTTGACTTGGAGAGCCGCTTTTGGTGCGATAGTGACCAATAGATATAGATAAGACAAGGCTTGTGCAAGAAACCCTATTCTGTACCCCGTTTCGTTCAGAATATTGGGGTGGGAAGTACTCTTCCAGCTAGGAACTTCTCACGGAGACAAACACGTGCGTTTCGGACTTTTAAGGAATTCTAGAAAATTCCACGATTTCAGGCCTTCTTGATATTTATGGTTATAGGTGCCATAAGGAGTCCTCTACCAGGTCTATCTTATGACACGTTTCGTCTAGCCTCGGGCCTTGAACCCCCATTATACGAAGGTCAAATATATTAGACTCCTAAACTATTCACGAGAAAAAATATTGCAATTAACCTAAAGTTAAATTTACACGATTGCTCTTAAATATAAATAAATAAAATTGCATCACAATATAAGGCCTTTATCAAAGGAAATTGTTAATGCTTAATTAAATTTTGATCTTCTATTCCCCATACCTAACACAGTACGGACAAAAAAAACTCCGTCTTATGCACGTCATGGAACCTAATACATCCATTAAACGTTATCTTCGTTAACGTCGACAAAACACCTTCCTGTGAAGGTGAAATGCGACAGAAAGATTCTAATTACGACACCGCCGCCTCAGATACGAACGAAACCGAATCAAACCTGCGAAATACGACGTGGCTTGCATCGTCTTCGATTCTGACTCGTCGTTTTCAGCGAACTCGAGACTTTCGCGCTTCCAATCACAATTCCTCCCGTACGAAAGATTCGAGAAGGCACACAAAGCGACGTGATAGCTCTTTAATTGGGCCAGTTTTAGCCCTCTAACTGGTCGTTCGTTGTCTTCGGCACGTCTGCCGTCTTAAAATTAAGTTACCACCAAACTGGAGGAAAAACGATCGAATATTTCGTTAAGGAGGCAACGAAATGAATTAGAAATATACGGAGAGTGGACATTCTCATCAGATTACAGCTGTAGGAGAGATCAACGTTGTAAATAAAGTATAGATTGTTTTCTCTCTTCTTTGAGTAAATTAATACCCAAAGGCCAGAATTTTTATTTGAATTAATAATAAAAGCATATATACATTTAAATATATTAATCAGTACGTTATGGCGAAGAGAATTATGAACTAGATTGAAACGATGGACTTGATTGGATTTGACGATGGATTTTTTTGACAAAATTAGTTTTTTTATTCAACATAATTCCTCTTTTGGGCGTCCACTGCGTACAATACATTTTCGTATCAATTCTTTCTTCTTAATTCTGTCTAATTCTGATGTTCTTCTTAGTTGTAAATATTTAGTAATATATTATATTTAATATTTTCTTATCAAAAATCTCTCTACAATACTGTATCTCTTTTTTTTTCTTTTGTTGGCCTGCAAATGTTTCCTTGCTGATGTTAACTCAATTTATAAAGGAGGATTTCTCGTGAAGGCGCTTTGTTTGTGATATGAGAACCTTAGGAAGCTTGTAGAACCGCTTTTGGGGGATTAGTCTTCGGGGTTACCAAATTGGGAACGTCTCTGAGAGGCATCTGATGTGGAAATGTTTGGAAAGAGCTGAAGTTGCATGGAATTTTTGTGTGTCAATTTCCCGATGCATTTGTGTATTTTTGACAAACCATGGCGCGTTCAGAGTAGCCTGAGAAGTTTATTTCGCATTACATGAATCTTTTCGACTAGTTCCGGCCTAACAAACCGATACCAAGTGATACATCCATACAACATGACGGACCTGATTAACAATTTTTAAAGCAAAACTTTAATAATCGGAGACAATTTACTTTTTCTACAGATGAATGGGCTAAGCACTGTAGCAACACCGTAGCCTTTGGAGATTCCTTTATTTACCTGCGCTAGCCATAGGAATCTACGGTCAAAGGTGACATAGGGCATGGCATGGATGTCTCTATGATTGTGATAGATTATGGCCTGGATTTTTTGATGGTCGATTAGCAACCACCAGAAATTTAATCAATGGACCGTCGCATTTAATTGAATTTAAAGATTTCTCTGAGTGTCATCTGCAGAACGAGAATTGGTGAAGAAAGCTGTGTCATCCGCGTATTGGGCGGTTGCAATATCAGTTATTTTGTAATTAAATTGTTGCAATTATGTTTTTTTCGTTATGTATCATACGATTATGTACATTTATATATACTAGCAGACCCCGACCAAAGGTCATCCTCGTTTCCTGCTTTTCATAAGTTTATCAAGGATTTTAACTTTTGTCAATACAATCGTCTTGAATATATCCTTGCATATGATGCAAACTATGGAACTATGTTGATGGAAGAACACATGGTACCGGTATCAATGTTATTAGTTGTTCACATTTTTCTCTTTTGATTAAAGTTAATATTTCGTAATTCAGAGACTGTTATTATCTTGATTGGAATGGATCATCACGCTAAATTCCTTGTTAGTTTCTGCACCTGAGCAGTAAAAAGATAAATAAGATACAAATAAAAAGATAAATATAAAATAATATATATGCTGCACTGCCACTGGATTTATTTGTTTAATGTTCAATTGGTGTCACTATTACCCATTCCAAAATATCTACCTACTATATTTTTAGATACGTTTTAGTTAACGATATAAATGCAGTTACAGGCGGCCTGGTTGGCGCAGTGGTAAAGGTGACAGGACGGTCCTCCTACTGTTGCGATAGTCGCAGGTTGGAATGCTGCTGGGGCATGGCCGTAAATTTATATTAGTGTGTACTTAACATATGAGTGTCCTTAGGCAAGAGTGCAGACAAGTCCGACAAGGAAAATAACCCCAGTCACGCCAGTAACCAGGCTGAGTAAGACCGAATGTCTTTTGAGATGATTTCTAAGTTAGTCACTCGCTGGTATGTACGTTTAATGCCGAGGACCGTAGTTCGGAGCCCACGTTAAACCCTGGGTCCAAACCAGATTAAAAATAAGATTATAGAACTATAAATTATTTTAATATTTACTTTAAACAGGCTCTTAAAATATAAAAATACATTTAGCAATATCTATGTAAATATGTATTACTGTAAATAGTGTATATATAAAAAGATTATTAAAAAAATTCTAGACGGTGTAACGAAATTAAGAACATAAAAGCATATTAAAAACCATAAAGAACTATATAAATGCAAATAAGCATTTAGAATTCTAATTCCAGCTACAGAAAAACATGGTAAAAATGCAAATTGCAAAATTAATACCCATATAAAACGTAAAATCTGTATATTAAGGGGTTTAAATAATACAACATGTAGATAATACTCCGTAGTTATCAAATATTATAATTTATAAGCTTTTAAATAGTTCGAATACATTTAATCATTTATTATCAATTAAAGAATTACTTTACTCATGTCAATATTTTGGTTTTTTTTCGAATTTATTGGTAAAAGTTTATTGTGGACCTAAAACAATAGACTTGACAGGGTACCAATACAATTAAATCTACCAACTGTGGAACGTTGGTTCCTCCGTGTTACTTTTTTCCTGTTTATGTTTTACAAGTAGCAATATTGATATATTTCAAGATCTGAAAAATCATTATTCTTTGGTACTGCCATAATGTACTCCCTTTTGTCAGATATGCCCAGTAACATAAGGAAAATATTCCTGACAAAGCATATTCATCGTATTTCATCAAGAAGTCGCAAAAAGTTTGCATCAAGCTAGTATCTAAAATCTACAGCACCATCTTCATATAGTAAATAGTCATCACAGGCATAATATAACAAATTTTGAAAATATAAATCCCAGAAGGCCATTTTTACTTTAGGTATAGAAATTAATTTTATCGGATTTACATCAGATGGTATTACTGTATATAAAATAGCATCGCTTATCTTGTAATCAACTTGATGTTGAAATCTCACTGGCAGGTCAGTATGTGTTATTTCCTCCAAGCGTGAACAAATATTGCGTTGAAAATATCGGAATTTGTACCGCAATCGCATTTGCAGGAAGTTATACTTTTTTCTTCAATTTGAAGAAAATGGCAGCTGAAGTTCTGCCTGCAGCTTATAGCAACCATGCTCCTTCAATTCCAACATATGGATAGTGGTTTCGATGTTTTAAAAGTAGTCGTTGTGGCATGGAAGACAAAGAGGGTTCTGGACAGTCAAATAAAATAGAAGACAAAAATTTTAAGGCATTAATCGATGATGATCTGTAAAGAATATGCAGAAATGTTGGGACAAACTATTTAACAAAAAGAACACGGAAATGACGAATGGAAAGTTAAGAGATATTGAAAGGTCATTGGTCACGTGTGAAATGCTACTTCGACGGTAAAATCGGAATTATATTTTCCATCGTACTATTACTGGTGATAAAAGCCGCATGTCTATAGCTCCAAACTAACGGTCTCTATTTGGTGGGATCAGCTTGGTGTGATATACTATAAGCTGCTGAAGTTTAATGAAACCATCCATGGGTTTTACTATCAATTAGAATTGTTGCTGTACTGGATTACTGCGCGAAGAACAGCCAGAATAAGAGCAAAAACAAAACAAAGTTATTATTCGGCATGAAAGCTCTCGATCATATGCTCGACTCCAAATCACACTTGGAAACATTAAAATTAGAAGTGCTACGCCGTATTCTCCAGACCTTGCTCCGTCTAATTATCACTTTTCCGACATACCGTTTGTCATCTGTCTGAGTAGCACTGATTACAAGATACCAATATACTAAAAATTCTTTCGAGATGGAGTATGTAAATTTTCTGAAAGATGGGAAAAAGTAGCGACTATGGATGGACAATACATTAAATCAAACACATCATACCGATAATTTAAAATAAAGCTTGAAAAAAAATGTAACAGTAACGAAAATTTAAAAAATTTCGAAACGGAATTTATATAAATACATTCGTTTTAAATACCATGACAACATCTGAATTATTCTTACATTATTTCGGAATCCATATAAGATTTTGTTTGATGGCTCCTTTTATCATAATTTAAGAGTTGTACTGCTCAATATTTTAGATATAATGGGTTTTTTTATGGAGGTGGCAATGAAGTATTAGATATATTTATAATTTCTGTATATACTGGTACTTGTTATATTTAAATACCTTTTCTTGTCTGTCAGCGTCTTCATTGAAGAGCTCTATAGATTCCCAGAATAACTCTATGATCTTCTAAACATTCTGTTTATTCCCATTTACTCTACCTTTTCAACAACCTCACCAATGTGAATGCAAATATACAAAGGCATATTACTGGTATCTTATTCAGTTTGGTGAAGTAAGTTTTATGAAAATTTCATGACTTTTCAGCTACAATGTCAAAACATGAAATACTTTTATACATTGTTAGGATTGTGGCGACCGCCACGACCCTTTAGACTACCACGAATTGACCACCAGCAAGTACAAAGGTTGTCAACGCCTGTGGATTGCTACCATGCAGTTCCAGGCGATAAAAGACCATCACGACGACATCTCGTTCTCTTTTCTTTTCTCCATCCCATTGTAATAGTACCACTTCCACAGCGCTACCGTACTTCCTCTACCTAACCTAATATCCTGTCAGTTCTCCCGTCGACCACATGTATAATTTAGTATTAAAAATAAACAGTATTTCTTCAACTAGTGTTTTCAGTTCTCGTGCAAATTCCTTCCAAAAATAGTAGTGAGTGTTCTGACAAATAATTGCAGTGGCAGCCACACATTTCGACCGACTGACCGACCCGACGAACATTCCTACAGGATTTATTTATATACATATATACATAATATAGCGAGTTGTTTAAAACGAATTCATTATGCATCAAAATGCATCTGTTACACGAACATTTTATTCGAGAATTAATCCAACTAAATAGGATTTCTTTCAACGAAATCGTTGCCATTTACATTTATCCGTCACTAACAGAAATATCGGGACAGAAATCGAGTCGAAAAGACAAACGCCCATCTAGAATCATTAATTTTGTTGCTACTCAAAAAGGGCAACATTAATCGATGGACAGAGTGAACGGTTTAATATAAATAAATCGACAGCAAATTGCATTTTAACGACAACCCTTATCAAACTCGATGTAAAATCGATTAAATTGTCATGGGAATTAGAGAAACAATCATCATCAACTTATGGTCTGATAAATTAAATTATATTTGGGTTCTGTTCAACATAAACAAATTTTAACTGTTACAATCGACGGTTTTAACATTCCCTACATAAAATAATGGTTTTCTATTTAGCAATTTTGGGTTACCTGGATGATGGAACTACCAAAAAAAAGTTAGAGGACAATAAATTGCTAAAAAAAGAAGCAAGATAATAAATGTTATGGGTTACACCAGGGGAGCCATCTTGGAAATGCGATATGGTGGAATCCGCTAGGTGCACCAATTTATTTGCAATTGATTCATCTCTCTGGATAAAATCATGCCAAATAACAGGTCAATTGAAAAGTCCCCGGCCTAACACATAGATGGCGCTACTAGAATTAAATCCATATTTTTTTCAATTAGCAATAGCCCTTAAAAGATTCGTGTATAAATATGAAATCTTTCAGATCATTAGTTTGCGAATTATAGCATTTTGAGTGAAGCAACTTCTTTATTGTGAAAAAATAGGTAAAAAGGAATTTCGCGTCTTGATAAAATATTGCTATAAGGGAAAAATACAGTTCAAGCAAAAACATGGCTTGATGCGAGTTTGAGTTTGTGTTTTTGGACACAACCCTAGGAAAATCAACCATCAAGGATTGATATGCTAGGTTTAGACGTGGTGAAATGAGCACCGAAGACGGTGAACGCAGTGGACTCCCAAAAGAGGTTGTTATCGACGAAAATATTTAAGAAATCCACAAAATTACTTTGAAAGGCCGTAAATTGAAATTGAATGAAGTAGCAGATACTTTAAAGATATCAACTGAACTTGTAGATCATATCATTGACGAATATTTGAGTATGAGAAATTTCTGTGATGAGATTTCTCATATTCATGTGGCGTGGATGTGGTGCCGCGCGAGCTCACTTTTAACAAAACACAATGACGAGTTGATGTTTCGGAGCAGTATCTGAAGATGATCAAGTGTAATAAACCCGACTTTTTGCGTCGATGGGTGACAGTCTCAATCATTTCACTCCGAATTCCAATCGACAGTCATCCGAGTGGACTGCACACGATGAACCCGCTCCAAAGGGTGGGAAGATGCAGCAGTCGACTGGCAAGATTATGGCGTCTGTATTTTGGGATGCGCATGGAATAATTTTCATTAACTACCTTGAAAAAGGAAAGACCATCAACAGTGACTATCACATAGCGTTATTGGACCGTTTGAAGGACGAAATAATCGAAAACGACTGCATTTGAAGAAAAAAAGTGCTGCTTCACCAAGACAATGCAGTGCGTGGAAACGATGACAAACATCCATGAATTGGGCTTCGAAATGCTTTCTCATCCACCAAATTCTCCAGATCGGGCCCCAGCGACTATTTCCTAGTCTCAGATCTCAAAAGTATGCTCGCTGGGAAGAAATATTCTTCGAATGAAGAGGTGATCGCCGAATCTGAGGCCTATTTTGAAGCAAAGGACCAATCATACTTCAAAAATTGTATAAAGTTTGAGGGTCGCTATAATCAGTATATCACCGATGAAGGGCATTATGTTGAGTAAACAAAACCAATTTTTCCAAAAAAACATGATTTACTATGGTGGACCGGAGACTTTTCAATTGACCTGTTAAGCTATATTCTGGTTAAGTATTGTTGCTTGTTGATAAGAGTTCGTTAAACTAAACGAAAACATCTTTTGTGTATTTTATATATATTAATTAAACTTCTATACTATACACATGAAACTTCCAAGACATACTTGTGTATTTAGCCATACATTTATTGTTACTTAGAATACATTAAGATTTATCATTTCCGTAGAAGGAAATCGAGGAAAGCCACTTTAACAAAATCACGCTGAAATAGTAACCTGAATTTATATCAAAGAAATGATAATAATTTTAAATTAATAATAAATAATCCACTTTTAATAAAAAATATACGAATATACTACACTAATAAAACATACAGAAAAACAACAATTTAAATAATAAAACAATAAAAACATTTTAAAGTATTTTGAACTAACACAGGCGTTATAAAATTCACGAATTATATTTTGTAAAATATCGTTTAATTATATTAATTACTAATGACGTTTATTATCACAATTTTACACAGTATGTAAAATAATTTGTACTTTTATATTTTAGCACATTTTTTAAATCAGTCGGAAACGTTTAGGAACAATTTATAAATGAAAAAACAAGAGTCTATCCAATAAAACAAAACTCATGTCATTTGACTTTATGATGGTAAAATATCGCAGTGATTTTGATTTGTAGTTTATATTGACTTTATTGTATAACACCACTCCAATGTAAATAAAGTAATGGTTTAAAAATTAAGTTATCAAATATAGTTTATTTTGATTAATACAGCATAGAGATGACACATTACAAATACAGCTGTAATAGTTTGTAAGTTAAGGTTGTTTTATTTTTAATTTACATTGTACTCTTTCAAAACACGACCTATAATTATAATATATAGTATATTGTTAGAACCGATTGTGTAGAATCGATTTGGTGAAGGTGTTTGGGCAATTAAAACACTGCATTCAACTAAGTCACTCTCTATTTATTTCGACAAACACCTCGGTCAAAGCCCCAACACAGAATGAATCAAGATGGCAGGATCTTCATCCTGTCCAGATGGCATTAGTATGAGCATGCGCCGTAGCGCTCATTACAATTTACAGGAAACAGCTTAATATCTGCTTATGCAATCATATATACATCGTCAGAGGACGTCAGATGTAGGCGAATCCACCCAATTATTTATATATCCAACAATATATAAGAGTTTTAAGCTCAATGTTATTATAATTAACAATTGTGTATGTATGTGTGTATGTATGTAATATATTTTACCATCATTAGAGACCATTTATCTATTATATTTAGGTCTTGTTTCCTTCAAGTCATTTTGAAATCACTGTATTTTTCCTTAGTGTCTTCTGTTAGTAGCTGTAGACATCTTTCTTGATAAAGCTAGATAAAATCACTGTATTCTCTCTAATACATTTGTCATATATGCAAAAGAGGCCATACTCCTTCTCTCCTCATATATTTTAAATGCTATGTATATTCTGAACAATTACATGTACAAACGCACATCAATCTTTCAAAACATGGAATAAGAATTCCTACAATTATCGTATATTAGTTATATATACGGCTTTAGTTCTTTCCAAATGGGCCAAAATCCCATATTCAGAGAATTTTATTCAAGCGCGTAACTTAGCTGTTAATTTCTAATTTCCAATCTCTCTATCATTTGTATACGCATCCATCAATTCTCAATCAATCTTAATTTCAACGCTTACCATTTTCCATCAAATTTTGTTATCACCATGCCATGAGGGACCATTACAATCCAATGGATTGTATTGGTTGCATTAAGTCTTCCTTGATATTATTATAAGGTTTTAAGAATTATATTCTTTGAACAGCAAAGTTTGGAAGTTCCATTAGACCTCTTCTTGGGTTATCTTTACCCCATTTAAATCCTTTATTATTCAACGGTATATGAAGGGATGTTCTGCATCCCACAAGAGCTGCATATCTCTAAGCTTTCTATGGATACTTTCCTGACTAACAGATTGCTCTGAAATAATTCTTTTAAATTATGTTTATATTGAGAAGACTATTCAATGTTTTTATACATTCCATATATTTGATCTCTGATAAATCGAATATCGAGCAGATTTGGGGTTTCGCTCGCCTCGTATGAGCACGGTTTCGTTTCTGTGAATCCAAGATTATATTTTTAGTTCTTTGAAATATTCCAGTGACTGTGCCTTTACTAATATTCAGTGCAGTTGTTATACGCTAAAAATATTTTAATAAAAATCGCAGTAATTTAATATTTAGCAGCAAAAATGCTTATTTCTCTAACGAAATTTACTGACAAGAAGTTGTTCGAAGTAGCTGATTAGAGACGCAATAAGTTCAGTCTGGCTTCAACATTTTCATACAAAGCCGTTTGCCCTTTTATAACCTGTTTTTATTACAATTAATATTTTGAACAATTTCGCAGAGGTTTGACTACCGGACGACTTTTGAAGGCTGATTCGGTTGCATGTTCGAATGTATCAGACAACATTGTGTCTATTTTTAACCAGAACAATACGTTAACCATTTTGATAACGTGAGTTGACTGTTATTTTGAATAGACTATATATTATTTACTCGTAATATTTGGTGAAAATATATAATATACTGAGACCGTGTGCCTTCTGCTGTGCTTCTCTCTAATATTCCGTCGGACCAACGAAGACACGCCACAAACTGCGTGTACGTGAGAAGGCATCACCTACAGCATCGCAATTATTTCGACTTGGAGCCGTTTGATACGATACCCATCTTGACGTGATCGCGTCGTAATTGAGCCAGTTTTCGTCCGTTTTCGCTTCCGTTTTAATGGCGCTTGTTATGTTTTCCTCCATTTTCAACACGCAAAGCGTCGCATTGTTTCCTCCTCGAGTCCAATTCTCCTCTTCCATTACATGTTCCGTTACCTTATGAATGTTTGATCGCGTTTTTCTTTTGTCTCTCTTCGACCGGGATGCAAGTTGACAACGTTGCGTGTCAACGAGGAGATGTTATAAGAATGGCAAATATAAAGGGAGCATTATACAGTTAATTATATATAAGTTAAGTTTTTTTTAATTACTCTTAGTAGGTCGACAATCTTCCCAGAGGGCAACAAGTATTTGTTATGTTTATATTATATATGGTTATATATGGCTTGGCTAAGTTCTCGAAGTGGCGATTAAGAATAGCCAGCTAGATCTCCGGATTTAACAGCACCAGATTTTTTCCTTATGGGGATTTTTAAAACCAAAAGTTTATTTGAATAAAATCCAAACGGTTCAACATCTTAAAGAGAATATTCGTTAGGAAATTAAAGAAATTTAGCCTCAGATGTTGCAGGATGTCAAGAAAAATACCTTAAAAAGAGTCGAAAGTTGCATAGCGAATCACCTTATAGCCGATATAACTTTTCAATCATAACGAAAAAAAACGTAAAGACTAAATAAATTTTTATGAATACCAAACCTGCTTATCTTTTCTTTGAGCATAGCTATAGGCAATCAAAATCGTAGCGGCACTTCATCCCCACGTTCTGAAATACCAACAAACAAACTCAGAGTTGATGCGGCAACATTGCAAGGTTTTCACATCATTAATTCAGATGACGTGAGTTCACTGTTTTATTGGACGGTATATATATATATATATATATATATATATATATATATATATATATATATATATATATATATATATATATATATATATTTATACATTCAATGAAAATGTTGGATTAATAAAATGTCCCACTTTCGACGTGGATACTGTAACAAACGCCATCGCATTTATCTCGTCTAAGGAACGTCTTCTCCACGTACACAAACAAACTCAGAGTTGATACAGCAACATTGCAAGGTTTTCACATCATTAATTCAGATGACGTGAGTTCACTGTTGTAAGCCGATATAACTTTTCAATCATAACGAAAAAAACGTAAAGACCAAATAAATTTTTATGAATACCAAACCTGCTTATCTTTTCTTTGAGCATAGTTATAGGCAATCAAAATGGTAGCGGCACTTCTTCTCCACATTCTGAAATACAAACAAACAAACTCAGAGTTGATGCAGTAATATTGCAAGGTTTTCACATCATTAATTCAGATGACGTGAGTTCACTGTTGTAAGCCGATATAACTTTTCAATCATAACGAAAAAAACGTAAAGACCAAATAAATTTTTATGAATACCAAACCTGCTTATCTTTTCTTTGAGCATAGTTATAGGCAATCAAAATGGTAGCGGCACTTCTTCTCCACGTTCTGAAATACAAACAAACAAACTCAGAGTTGATGCAGCAATATTGCAAGGTTTTCACATCATTAATTCAGATGACGTGAGTTCACTGTTGTAAGCCGATATAACTTTTCAATCATAACGAAAAAAACGTAAAGACCAAGTAAATTTTTATGAATACCAAACCTGCTTATCTTTTCTTTGAGCATAGTTATAGGCAATCAAAATGGTAGCGGCACTTCTTCTCCACGTTCTGAAATACAAACAAACAAACTCAGAGTTGATGCAGCAACATCGCAAGGTCTTCACATCATTATTTCAGATGACGTGAATTCACTGTTTTATTGGACTGTATATATATATATATATATATATATATATATATATATATATATATATATATATATATATATACATTCAATGAAAATGTTGGATTAATAAAATGTCCCACTTTCGACGTGGATACTGTAACAAACGCCATCGCATTTATCTCGTCTAAGGCCTCGCAGCGAGAAGTTCAACTCCTCGTCGGGGGCTAAATCTGTTTAAACTTTTCGCCGATCCCATTTTAAAGTTTCGTCCCAAAACAGGTCGTTTTTCAGCTTCACCAACTATATATATAAAGTTAAATGGGGCGGAAAATATAAATTCGCGACGGCAGCCGGCTAATCGTTCGAGTGATTTTAAAATAATTTCGCGCCATTGCTCGATATCGCAGCGTGAAATGTGAAATATTAATTGAACTTGAATGGAGGATAGGCCACTCTCGTTATTAATGGTCCAATAGCTTGTTTTTCGCCTCTTTCGCTCTCTTTCTCTCTTATTACACGTCCTTCAGGATTTTCAATGATTTTGCAATTTTCTATGCAACGCAATATCATCGAATTGTTTCCTTAATTTAATGGTTTTTCTTAGTTAACTGTCGATTATTGTTAGAAAATTATTTTCTAAGTAAAAGCTAGTTTTGATCAGAAGAACACTTCACACAATTATTTTAAAAATTTTCAGAAAAAAAACCAAAATAGTGATCAAGAACGACATAAGTTTTGGAGCACCTTAACAGAATTTGTTAAAATAGTAAAGTAGTCTAGTAATTTAAAATATATTTTCTAGCGTTGGAAACTATCGACTGAAAACAGTTGATAGTCCCAAAACAGACGAGACAGTCGATAGTCAAAAACTAGCGAGAGAAAATTATGAGAACTGTGTTTCCTGTATAAATTGTGAGAGAAGAAAGGACGGAGATAATTGTTTAGGGCAGTTAATTTTATATGTACTTATATTTTCTAAGGATAGTACAAGCGAGACGGGAGATGTGCATATTCCTTCATATACTAACAATAAAAAAGAAAAGAAAAACAAATACTGAATACTATTAACATGCAATTTATAATTTAATTTTAAACGAAGTAGAATTACTTTTATATTCGAAAGTTCTCCAAATATCATTAAGATATACAGCTATTTGAGAGACGTAGAACATCTATTCATACATTGTTGGATAATATAGGATTTAAGTGGTGAAAAGACAACCCGCGAAGGGGTTTAAATGAACTTCCAGAGACTACTTTTAAAACAATACAATTTTTAAAAACATATAACAAAATCAACAACAAAACAAACATGTCATAGTTCTCCAGAATTAGACTCTTATGTCATGAAGTTTTTAGTTGAAGATATGTTCATGTCCTCTTATTCTTTATTTACTTACTCGTATAATTTAGCTAAATATTCGTAGATGTTAATATTTTTATACTACTATCAATTACCCAAGTCAGCAATATGAAATAAGAAGTTTTTATTCAAGTACAATTATTAATGTTTTACTGCTTTGTAAAATAAATTTTGGAAGCACTCTACAATTGTCCGACTATGGGTTTTACAATTTCATATAAACGTACTCCTACCCTAGTATCTGGACACCTACTTTAGAGGAAGAAGATTTTATGTTAACCATAATTAATTCTACATACAAACATAATACTGTGAATTCAAGCTAATTTATTCCATGCATAGTATATTCTGCAAGTGTACGTATAACTTGCTGGGACTGGCAACGTTGCAATCATGTCATAGCTCTGCAGAATTAGACTCTTATGTCATGAAGTTTTTAGTTGAAGATATGTTCATGTCCTCTTATTCTTTATTTACTTACTCGTATAATTTAGCTAAATATTCGTAGATGTTAATATTTTTATACTACTATCAATTATCCAAGTCAGTAATTTGAAATAAGAAGTTTTTATCAAGTAGAATTATTAATGTTTTATTGCTTTATAAAATAAATATTGTAAGCACTCTACAATTGTCCGACTATAAGTTTTACAATTTCATATAAACGTACCCCTACCCTAGTATCTGGACACCTACTTTAGAGGAAGAAGATTTTATGTTAACCATAATTAATTCTACATACAAACATAATACTGTGAATTCAAGCTAATTTATTCCATGTATAGTATATTCTGCAAGTGTACATATAACTTGCTGGGACTGGCAACGTTGCAATCATGTCATAGCTCTGCAGAATTAGACTCTTATGTCATGAAGTTTTTAGTTGAAGATATGTTCATGTCCTCTTATTCTTTATTTACTTACTCGTATAATTTAGCTAAATATTCGTAGATGTTAATATTTTTATACTACTATCAATTATCCAAGTCAGTAATTTGAAATAAGAAGTTTTTATCAAGTAGAATTATTAATGTTTTATTGCTTTATAAAATAAATATTGTAAGCACTCTACAATTGTCCGACTATAAGTTTTACAATTTCATATAAACGTACCCCTACCCTAGTATCTGGACACCTACTTTAGAGGAAGAAGATTTTATGTTAACCATAATTAATTCTACATACAAACATAATACTGTGAATTCAAGCTAATTTATTCCATGTATAGTATATTCTGCAAGTGTACATATAACTTGCTGGGACTGGCAACGTTGCAATCATGTCATAGCTCTGCAGAATTAGACTCTTATGTCATGAAGTTTTTAGTTGAAGATATGTTCATGTCCTCTTATTCTTTATTTACTTACTCGTATAATTTAGCTAAATATTCGTAGATGTTAATATTTTTATACTACTATCAATTATCCAAGTCAGTAATTTGAAATAAGAAGTTTTTATCAAGTAGAATTATTAATGTTTTATTGCTTTATAAAATAAATATTGTAAGCACTCTACAATTGTCCGACTATAAGTTTTACAATTTCATATAAACGTACCCCTACCCTAGTATCTGGACACCTACTTTAGAGGAAGAAGATTTTATGTTAACCATAATTAATTCTACATACAAACATAATACTGCGAATTCAAGCTAATTTATTCTATGTATAGTATATTCTGCAAGTGTACGTATAACTTGCTGGGACTGGCAACGTTGCAATCATGTCATAGCTCTCCAGAATTAGACTCTTATGTCATGAAGTTTTTAGTTGAAGATATATTCATGTCCCCTTATTCTTTATTTACTTACTCGTATAATTCATCTAAATATTCGTGGATGTTAATATTTTTATATTACTATCAATTACACAAGTCAGTAATTTAATATAACAAGTTTTTATTCAAGTACAATTATTAATGTTTTACTGCTTTATAAAATAAATATTGTAAGCATTCTACAATTGTCCGACTATGAGTTTTACAATTTCATATAAATTTACTCCTACCCTAGTATCTGGACACCTACTTTAGAGGAAGAAGATTTTATGTTAACCATAATGAATTCTACATACAAACATAATAATGTAAATTCAAGCTAATTTATTCCATGCATAGTATATTCTGCAAGTGTACGTATAACTTGCTGGGACTGGCAACGCTGCAACCATGTCATAGTTCTCCAGAATTAGACTCTTATGTCATGAAGTTTTTAGTTGAAGATATATTCATGTCCTCTTATTCTTTATTTACTTACTCGTATAATTCAGCTAAATATTCGTGGATGTTAATATTTTTTTAGTACTATCAATTACCCAAGTCAGTAATTTCAAATAAGAAGTTTTTATTCAAGTACAATTATTAATGTTTTACTGATTTATAAAATAAATATTGTAAGCACTCTACAATTGTCCGACTATAAGTTTTACAATTTCATATAAACGTATTCAATAGTTTCAAATAGTATGCATATCTACGTCTATAGAACGATTTATTATCCAGCTCCATAGACAATCAATCACGAACTGAAGCGCAACAACACGGGCCCCGCCATCTTACAAACATAACCGTAGTACGTCATGTACCAGAATGCAAATTCCAACGTGCGGAATGGGTGGGTCCTAATAATAACTCGATTTCTGGCGGTTTCGGTGAGGGTATGGTGAGATTTAATGGTCGTGCGGTCATTTAAAACCTTCATCACTTCACTCTGTGCTTTAAGGAAATGGTCAGGATAAATTGTTTTAACTGGGCTTTCAACCAAATTAAATTATATAGCAGCCGTACTCTATATACGTGCTTAAATTTCGGATATGTTGGGGCTTAAAATACGTACATCTGAACCGAGAGATATATTTAGCTCGATTATTGCTCTTTTCCTAAATGTATAACTTAATAATATAACGAAAATGTGTTTAAACTTTTAGGTTTTTCTTTTTAATTTGCCACAATTTATTTTGTTTATCACAGAGTTTAAATAGTTACTTATAGTTAGTATTAGGAACTATAGAACAGTCGATCCAATCGATAATACTTACAAAAAATTTTCCAATGAAAATAGTAATTACTATTTCAGTCGAATGAACTTTCCAAATGTTTTAAATGCAAATGCAATAGTATTTACTTTTTTATCACGTATAAAAATGAAAATGTATGTCTGTCTATGTACAATATGTGCTGCGAATAAATTTTCGGGACATTTATTTTATAATTTTCAGGGCAGCTTTTTATCTGGAAGGAAATTATCTGTTCACAATTGAAGACATCGTATTCTAGTGCAAGGACCTGAACAACTACGGCATCAATCCAAATTAAACAAGATTTATTCGAGGAAAACGAACGAGAATTGGCGAAAAAAACATTGCACCAAAGTCTATCTTGAAAAAGTTACAAAGGCTGCACTCTAAACTCCTAAACCCTTAAGTCTCAGTCTGAATATTATGTGAATCTAACAAGAGAAAGCATACTTTGTTACTTCTGGAGATGCTCTACTACTAATCATATAAATAATATTCGAATTTGTTAGAAGAAAATAAGAGGAAGTGTGGATACAGTCAAGTATACCAAGAAAAGCTCAATATATATTACAAAATAAATATTATGACCTTAAAAGCGTAAGGTGGAATCCCTATCTCGTAATTATTAGTATGAATAAATTTACTTGAAGAAAATGCTTTATCTCCTACCCCTTAATACTCTGAAATCAACAGAGGAAAGTCCCAAAGTTAATTTACAGTGTGCATAAAAATATATTTACATCTATGGTATTGCTGTAACATTTTGTCACCTCGCACTATAAAATAAATCGGATATTACAGTATTTTATAACACGCATAAGAATAAAAATTAATGTGAAATTAAATTATATAGCAGCCGTACTCTATATACGTATTTAAATTTCGGATATGTTGAGGCTTAAAATACGTACATCTGAACCGAGAGATATATTTAGCTCGATTATTGCTCTTTTCCTAAATGTATAACTTAATAATATAGCGAAAATGTGTTTTAATTTTTAGGTTTTTCTTTTTAATTCGCCACAATTTATTTTGTTTATAACATAATTTAAATAGTTACTTATAGTTAGTATTAGGAACTATAGAACAGTCGATCCAATCGATAATACTTACAAAAAATTTTCCAATGAAAATAGTAATTACTATTTCAGTCGAATGAACTCGGGATATATGACGTAAATGTATAAATTCCCTATTGAGTTAATTTTGAAAGAACAGAGAAAATTATTTGGAGCGCCATTGTGTAAACATCAATTTATTTTAAATAGATTTGGATCAAAATATGGCAGTACAAAATTAACTTCATAGCTAATTTTTAATTAGGATTTATAAAATCTGAACGGCATAATTTTTTTAAATACTATTAGTGGTTCCACCATCTGCCCAATAGGAAATAAGTATTTATGTTTATATTATAAACATTTATATATATACAAGGCATGTAGAAAATCACTTCATTAAGTCTACATATGTCAAAAATTCAGATGAGATGGTGTTTAACGTTTTAGTCTATGCACTTCACTATCATGTCGCATATTTAGCTGATTAGCGAGTGTATTGGGATGCACTGAAACTCTTTCGAAGTACTTCACACAAGCATGTTGAATTACACTCGTTATGGGTTCTAGAGGAATATCGCTTTGTATCACTTCATTTGAGACATAGTACGGAGCATCAACAATATCACGCAACCCTTTATTTGGGAACCGTTGAATGATGGATAAATTAGATTTGCTGGCGGTACCCCATAGTTGGATTCCATATGACCAAATAGGCTTGAGTATAGACTCATACAGCAACACCTTGTTATCTAATGATAAATTGGATTTGCGCCCGATGAGCTAATACATTTGATAAAATTTCAGTCGAAGTTGTTTTCGTTTAGCGAGTATGTACTTCTTCCAGGTTAGGCGTCGATCTAAATGCATACCAAGATATATAACATCCTCTGCTTGGGGGAGTTGACAATGATTGCTATTCACTGGTGGACGTGTTTTTATACGCAGGGTAAATGTTATATAGGTCGATTTAGACTGCATAATGAACCTAAATAAATTTTCGTCACATTTTGATATTTAAAAAGTGACAATGCCACCACTTAAGAAATGTAATTGGCTATTCGTTCAAATATGTGCTTATGAATATTTTTTTCAATTTTTTCAACCGTACTATATCAAAACGGAAATATGAATTATAAAATGTGAAAGGGTTTAGAAAACAAAAACTATTAAATTACATTTAAATATTTTGTTAACGGAATGATGAAGCGACTTTTTGAACGGTGGTACAAAGCTAATTAGGGCTCTTATCTATTAGTAAACAGACTCTTCTATCTCAGTTGCTCACCTTTCAGGTAGCTTTTTAAACAGATGGCCGGATAGTTTTTCCCATATTGTACACAAGAACTCCTTCCTAAAAAAACGGCCATAGGGATGTACGTTGTCGTATTCGGTTTGGACAGCTCATAGTTGTTATAAAAGTTGTTTTTGAGTATCGATTGTACCTTCGTCCGTCTGTTTACGTTCGAAAATTTCCATGGTGCACCTCTACAGAATGGTTTTCCAAATTTTGGTGACTTCAAGTGCCAAAAGTTTACCACTAAGAAGCTGAGCTACTGCAATTTGCCCTTGGTGACCTTACACGTTAAACTGTGATACCTATGCCGGAAATACAATGATTATCGATGTTTTTTAAAGCTAGAATACTTCTTACTTGCAATATCTTTACGGCGTATTGGTCGTTGAGCACCTTCAATCCACCTTATCTGAACTTACAGCTTGAGCAGCGACACCTTTGTCCGAACTCCACTTCAGTATACCAAGAAGCGCTTCGAATAATTGAAATAGTTTATGGCTATGGGTCATTGAGGATCTTCAGTCTACCTTTGATAACCGTAGAGCTGTCGCTGCGATACTTCTGCCCTAATTCTACTTAAATACACCAAGAAAAGCTTCGAGTAACTGCGAAAGGATTGGCAATCCAACGTCAACTAGTATTCTTTTGATAATTGATTCGATTTCGATTAAAGTGTTGAAAAACTATTGGTTTATTCTAAAATATCATTTAATCAAAGGGAAGGGAGAGGCGACGTGTTGAACGGCGATCGAAAACGACACTGAGGGTTCTTATCTATTAGAAGCCATACCCCTCTGTGTCACTCGTTCATCATTGAGGTATATTTTTAAACAAATGACCGGATAGTCAGACCCGTATTATATAACATATATTCCTTCCTATACTAAATTTCAGAAAGAAAATAAATCAGATAATTGCCGGACTGATTCTATTGTATCGCATAGATCAGTTTTATTTTGATTGAAATTTAGCGTTACTATATTTGTTTGCAGAAAAAGGATTGGAATAGTCTACAATTTAACTGCTGCACACTTTTTATATAAATTTATAGTTTTATTCATCGTTATTTTTTTTATATGATTAACAAGCTTTATCCTAAAATTAATATTTGTTTAAACTAGATTGAAAGAAATATTGACATCAAGAAGCTTGAAAAAATATCGAGAAAGTCAGTAAATCAAAAAAACTCAGTTCAAATGAGCATTATCGTATTGTTGCCTAAGTAACATAAAATTGTCTTGATAATTACATTTGATACTATAATAGTATAGTACTTTTTAAAGCAATTACAATAATCACCCCCAACCTGCCATTTTCTTGCATTTATTTGATCGTGCCATAAAAATGCTGAAATGCTAAACTGTTGACTTGTTATTAAAAGCCGGGCTATTTTAATAGCATCTATATAACTCCATCATCTATGTCTTGAAGTTAGAATATTACTGCTGATGCTTTCGCAGATGCTACATATTGTAGTGTTTCGGACTTCCATACTCGTTTAGTTCTTAGAAGAATCCATAATGCATTGGCGACGTTTCGGCCAAATTTCATCGGCCATCTTCAGATCTTGTTTTCTTGTCCTTTACCTCTCGTTGTGCAAACAGAATCCGTATTAATATTATATTTATTGATAAGTTGTTTTGTCGATAATATTAAGTAAAGCTTTATTTTATTGACAATCGTATTTAATTGACGTCTTTCTTACAGTGCCGCCGTCTAAAATAGTAATCACCAACGAGGAATCGGGAACAGCTCTGACATCCGTGGTAGGACCGTTTCCTGAGGGATCCTCATTCACGTTGCGCTGTGACGTCTCCGGGGGTAAGTACAAATAACCAGCCACCATCTACCATTATTGATTACTTAAGGAAACATTTTAATGAAATGTGTATATTATATAAATTTGAAATAGATATACTAGGAAAGAATTTTATGGAAGAGATGTGATATAGATCAATGCTACTAGTTAAATTTCGATTAAACCCTTACTGTTTTTGACGCCGCAGCGTTACTAGATTAATATGTATCTTAACTTAGTGTGAAAAGCTCAACATTACTACACCATATTATTTATAAAAAGATAAATCGGATTCAGTTAGCGCTAAGAAAATATTTTGAATCATTTAAATATCATCAACTTGGCTATGTGGTGAAGTGGGTAGTGGTTACATAATCCTAGTACAATTTAACAGAAAAGTTAACATTCCTCTCTACGTTGAATGCTCTGTACCTTTAGATATTGTCTCCATGCTCCTTCTTCAACAAGAGGAAATAACAATGGTCCAAAAATACTATAGTTCGTAAAAAAAACTTGGCAAACATAAAGGAGAATATTTTGAATACAATTTTAGTGGACCCCAAAAATATTCTTCATCCGCCATCACACGTAGAACTAACTTTAATGAAAGTTGTTTATTTCTAATTTTTAATGTATTTATTAGTACTAATTTACAATTAACTACTATTTTTAAATAACTACAACTATGATATTGAACATCCCTTGAATCACTTAAGTTTAGATACTTACGTGTTAACATGGTATATCTAATGATAGTGAAAGTAATCATCTACTTCTAGGTAGCGATGAAGGTGACAAATGCATACAAACCAAAATGAATTCACAATACAGCACTTCAGCACTTTTCTTTAAAAGCTTTCAATCACTGATATATTGGAGAGACTGGCACTGATCATCAGATTAATTGCATGACACCACACTGGTCTCAGTATCCGCTGATATACAATAAGCTTATTGTAAATTGAAAACTTGGAGTTTCGGCCAAGCAACTAATACGTTTTGCTGGACTTGATGTTGACTTCGTCGTGTTTCTTCTTTATATGGCCATTCCACGTTGTTAATGATCACGTGACTTGATCTTACTTGTGATACCTGTATATCGATATCGACCCGATTTAATTTAATTCGCCATTATTCCTACTGATAACAACTATATCAAGAGCATGTTTTGGATTGAATTATTTTCAATCTCTGTCAGCCATTATCAGTTTGAGTTCAGAAAATGTTTATTCACGTTTAATAGGGTATAACACGGTAATTAGTTTAAATGTTTGTTCAGAAAACTTCGTCATTTCATCATCATTGTCAAAGTTTCAACCAGTACTTTACTTTTGGTACCTCTAATATGGTATCCGTCAGTTATTAAGACTTTTCTCCATTAACTCTCAAGCCATGTTGTTCGGCAGTGTCAACTACATGAAGAATGCTATTTCCTAATTTTGGCTGTCTGTAGAGTCTTCAAGACCTCTCCTTGCACAAACTTGATGTGAATGGGGAGCAAGATAAATGGTTTCATAGAGGATATAAACGATGACAAGGTTCTTACTATTCAAGCATTTCGAAAAAAAAAACAACAAGAAGTATATTATCAAAGAAAAATCTATATAAACCATTTTACAGAGAAAAAGAAAGGGGGATTTTTCTGTTTAATATTATGATGTAATTCAAATACTTAAAAAAAAACGTTAACTTATTCATACTAATCTATTAGCGTGTTTGAGAACTCAATTTTTAAAACTCAAAATGAGAAAATAATCAGCTAATACATTAAACTAACTAATTTGTTAATTGATCCCTATCTTTATTGACAGTGACTGTTTTTAATATCCATACAGACAAGCGCCATTATCAAATATCAATATTACTAATCTGAGAAAAATGGAAATTGACTGTTATCCGAAAGATTGCATATTAAAATAATCGGAAGCTTTTAATATTTTCCGGATATTGTGCTTAAATCGAAAGAAGCGGGCAAGTTAATTAAAAGAATACCAAGAAGAAAACGAGCAGAAACCTTTGGGAAAATGCTTTTATCTGTGTGAAGGAAGACAGAAGACAGGGCGGATAATTAGAAATCCATTGAGGAATATCGGAGTGAAATTTTTGACGGTTTACACAATTTATACTTCAGATATTCGCACAAATTTTGGGAAGTGGGGAAGGGTAAGCAGTTAATGGGTTTAATTTTCTGGTACAAATTAAATATCCGAATATTTCTGACTTCATATAGAGTTATATTTTGATTTTAAATATTATCAGTTATAGCAAATATATTCTTTCGAAATTATTTTTTAAATATACATTCACTTTTCATAGAGAGTTTTAACTTAAATAGTTTCAATAGATTTATAATCTGTCAGTTTTATATAGATATTAAACATTCCATATTAATTAATTAATTCGTTAATGTATTCCTTACTGCAAGATATATAACTCCTTTGTAAATAACAAAGTAATAGGCTAATTGAAAAGTCCAAAGCCTGACACATAGATGGCGCTACTATAAATAAATCCATATATTTTTTAGTTAGTCCTAACCCTCAAAAGATACGTGTATAAATTTGACAGCTGTCGGATCATTAATTAGTGAATTATAGCATTTTGAGTGAAACAACTTTTGTTATTGTCAAAAAAATTGATAAAAAGAAGTTCGCGTGTTAATAATATATTACATTTTGGAGGGCAAAATACAGCTGAAGTAAAATTTGCCTACATTTTTATAATAGACATGGCCTTTTTTTAAATTTAATTTTGTCTTCTGCAAATTTTGGCTTAATTTTATGCTAGATTTTACCAATATTAAATTTTATTTACTTCTAAACTTGTTTTACTATTTATTATGTCTGTATTGACGCGGATTGTATCCTTTTATGGCATGCATTTTAATCTGCAAACGAACTAATGTCTTGTTATTAAAATAGTTGTTTTCCTTTCGAGTTGGAGTGAGAGTTAATTAGTTTTAGTAAAGTTTTATTTATTAGAAGCCAGTCCCCTTTGTGTCACTCGTTTACCATTGAGTTATATTTTTAAACAAATAACCGGATAGTCAGGCCCTTATTATATAACATATATTCCTTCCCATACTAAATTTCAGACAGAAAATAAACAGATAATTGCCTGACTGATTCTATTTTATCGCATAGATCAGTTTTATATGAAATTTTATTGGCTTCTAAATTTGTTTTACTATTTATTATGTCTGTATAGACGCAGATTGTATCCTTTTATGGCATGCATTTTAATCTGCAAACGAACTAATGTCTTGTTATTAAAATAGTTGTTTTCCTTTCGAGTGGGAGTGAGGGTTAATTAGTTTTAGTAGAGTTTTATTTTTAGAAGCTAGTCCCCTCTGTGTCACTCGTTCACCATTGAGGTATATTTTTAAACAAATAACCAGATAGTCAGGCCCGTATTATATAACATGTATTCCTTCCCATACTAAATTTCAGAAAGAAAATAAACAGATAATTGCCGGACTGATTCTATTGTATCGCATAGATCAGTTTTATATGAAATTTTATTGGCTTCTAAATTTGTTTTACTATTTATTATGTCTGTATAGACGCAGATTGTATCCTTTTATGGCATGCATTTTAATCTGCAAACGAACTAATGTCTTGTTATTAAAATAGTTGTTTTCCTTTCGAGTGGGAGTGAGGGTTAATTAGTTTTAGTAGAGTTTTATTTATTAGAAGCTAGTCCCCTCTGTGTCACTCGTTCACCATTGAGGTATATTTTTAAACAAATAACCAGATAGTCAGGGCCGTATTATATAACATGTATTCCTTCCCATACTAAATTTCAGAAAGAAAATAAACAGATAATTGCCGGACTGATTCTATTGTATCGCATAGATCAGTTTTATATGAAATTTTATTGGCTTCTAAATTTGTTTTACTATTTATTATGTCTGTATTGACGCAGATTGTATCCTTTTATGGCATGCATTTTAATCTGCAAACTAACTAATGTCTTATTATTATAAATGCTTGCTTTCCTTTCGAGTTGGAGTGAGAGTTAATTAGTTTTAGTAGAGTTTTATTTGAAAACAGTGCTGGCATGTTACAGATAAAACTGGTGTTAAAAATGGTTTCAGTATTATGAAAATTCATACTGGAAACGTATATATTGAGCGGACTTATTCCTTCAGAAACAAGGGTTTTTAGATAATTTGGCCATTTAAATTATTTAATTTTTTTTGTCTTCGTTGGGAAATTAATGTATATGCTCTATGCTTTTATAAAGAATATTCAACTAGTTGTCAACCCATATTGACTATTAATAACAGAAAGTTATTAGGATTAAAATTATTTTGAAACTTTATATTAATATATTAGAACTATGATAGACATATCTTTATCACTACCAACAATGACTGTTAAGCAGCGACTCCATTATTATGTAAATTATAATATATACGAGGCTTCGTAGTTTATTATCGTGTTGCAACATTATCAACATAATTGTGTGAGATATCTATAAATTTAAATGTAATATAATAATATCTAATAATCTCATAGCAAATTAAATACAGAGTTTTCCCAATAGATAAATTAATTTACTAGATGGTTATTCTGTTATTAGTGTATTGAATTTTCTTTCGTTCTTAAATCTTCAAGTGTTAACAGGATATAACCACATAATCCAACTAAACGTTTATGTTTAGCAGAAATAAATCAGCTTCAGAGATAGTGGCGATTACAATGCGATAGATTCATTCTGTGTATTCAAATTATGCTCCACCGCTTAACACTCTTCGTTCTGCCGATTTTTTTATGTCAATAACATAACACATTTTTTCAAGGAAGGTTCAAGAAAGAAAGTATTTTTGGATATAGCCATAAAAAGAAATGTACTACTCACCTATTAGGAGATATTAATTTTAATAAGAAATTATTATAATAAACGAGACACTTGCTATACATAACGTATCATAGGTAGTTAGAAGAACTTTTTTCTTGACTTTAAAATTTTTTAATAGGAGTCATTGATTTGAAAAATTGGTTTTTTGCTTAATTCTAGCCTAATTCAGAATTATTTATTCAGAACATTAGTACATAATTGTTTTTGATAGATGTATCTTTGATAATTTGATAAAAAAAAACATGAGAATTTAACTAAAATGAGAGACTTTCTTGTTTTTCTAGCCAAAAAGAATGAACTTGTCATTGTGAACATTCTTTTTTATTTCCCCATGCTTAACATAAATGGTCCTAAAAAGATTGAAAAATTATATCTAGTTTGATGCAATATTTTTTCAACACAAAACGTGCAGTTTTCAAAAAAAAATTAAAAATGCATTTAGAATCGTTATGTAATATTTAAATAAATTGTAATGAAAAGTTAAAAGTTTATTTATTAGGTTTCATCTTAGTTTAGTTATTAATTCTTCAAAGATTTAATGAAATAAAATAAAAATAAAGTAAGCTATAATATAGATATAATAATATTTACTTTTTTTGCACGTATAAAAGTGAAGATGTATGTCTGTCTGTGTATAATATGTGCTGTGAATAAATTTTCGGGACTTCTGGAAGAAAATTATCTGTTCACAATTGAATACATCGTATTTTGGTGCAAGCACCTGAACCACTACGCCACCAATCCAAATTAAACAAGATTTATTCGAGGAAAACAAACGAGAATTGGCGAAAAAAACATTGCACCAAAGTCTAGCTACCTTGAAAAAGTTACAGGCAGCACTCTAAACTCCTATACCCTTAAGTCTCAGTCTGAAAATTAAGTGAATCTAATAAGAGAAAGCATACTTTGTTACTTCTGGAGATGCTCTACCACAAATCATATAAATAAAATTAAAATTTGTTAGAAGAAAATCCTAAGAGGTAGTGTGGATACAGCTAAGTATACCAAGAAATGCTCAATATATATTTCAAAATAAATATTATAACCTTGAAAGCGTAAGGTGGAATCCCTATCGTAATTATTAGTATGAATAAATTCACTTGAAGAAAATACTTTATCTCCTACCCATTAAGACTCTGAAATCAACAGAGGAAAGTTTCAAAATTAATTTACAGTGTGCATAAAAAGATATTTACATCTATGGTATTGCTGTAACATTTTGTCACCTCGCGCTATAAAATAAATCTGATATTATAGTATTTTTTAACACGCATAAGAATAAAAATTAATGTGTCATATGTTTAAAATATGTGCTGTGAATACATTTTCAAGATCTTATACCTCTTTATGTTCAGGAGAGGTTACTATCTGGAGGAAAATTAGGTGTTTTACAATAGAACACATCATACTCTGGTACAGGGACCTGAATGAATATGCCATCAATCCAAATTAAACAAGAAATATTGGAGGAAAGCAAACGACAATTGGTGAAAAAAACAATGCATCAAAGTGTATCCTGAAAATATTAGCAAAGCAGTACTCTAAGCTCTTATAACCTTAAATATCAGTCAGAATGTTATGAATCAAATAACAGGAAGCCCATTTTCATGCAATAGGGACCAACAAAAATCATACAAATAAAATTCAAATTTTTCAAAACAAAATCCTAAAAGGTATTATAGATAGAGTCAAGTATAGCAAAGAAAAATCTTCAGTATATTTCTAAAATAAATAGCGTTGGGAACAATCGACTGAAAACAGTCGATAGTCGCAAAACAAAAGAAAATGTCGATAGTCAAAAAACTATAGTAATTAATATTTTTGGTCAAATGCTCGGTTCGAGTGTCTTTTTTTTCCATTTGTGTCAGACGAAGACGTACGAATCCTTTCCTGTATAAATTGTGAGAGAGTAAAGAACGGAGATAATTGCTTGCGTAGTTAATTTTATATGTGCTTATCTTTTCCAACGGTAGTAAAACAGAGACGGAGATGTATAAATTCCTTCATGAACTAATTTTAAAAAAGATAAGGAAAAAATAATCACTGGATACTATTATAATAATTATACATAACATGCAATTTATAATTTAATCTTAAACGAAAGAGAATTAATTTTATATTTGAATGTTCTGTAGATCCGTAAAAAGGAATGGAATTTTACTATGGAATGGAATAATACCACACAAATGTTTATTGTGTTATAATGTGTTCATTGCTATTTGTAAATAATATACTATAATAAATATAGACAATGCAACAGAAGCTAAACAAAACCTAAACACTAAAGATCTACAATAACCATAAATGCTATGTAAAAATTAAACATATACCTCATCATAGAAAAAAAAAACTTAGTCTATGACATAATTAAAAATGATCTGAATGAAAAGATATAAAATATTATATACGAATTATCATTTAAAAAAAACCGAGAGAGTAATCGAAATGTTACCTGTTATTACCATAAAAACAGTCAAAATATTTTACTATTTCTCATTCCCAATTTTAATCTTTTTACCCTACTACATTAACAATCATGAAAAATATCGTATCAAAATGCTATAATATTAATATACAATATATTTTTATTTACAAGCAAACGACCAAAAAAATCAAAAAACGACATATATAACATATAAATCTATGTAAGCATAAATTGGATATATTTTTGTCAAGGTCGGCTAGGACGACAGAGACAGAACTTTAAAAGTTATTCGAATTAAACAAGTAGAACCAGAAATAGCAGCTAAAGTACATCATCGTTCAGAAAATAGCGACTAGAAACAGTCGACTGGAACATTCACTGGGGTAAAAACTAGTAAAATTAGTAGAACCAAAAATAAACTGAAACAGTCGATAGTAAAAAGTAGTCAATTACTAAACAATCAATAGTCAATTTTAGTCGATAGTTGCCAACACTAAAAATAAATATTATTAGCTTAAGAAGTTATGCTTACCTCTTTCTCCTACCCATTAAAAGACTAAAATAAACAGAAACATATCATCAAAACTAATTTACGGTCTGTATGAATAATATATTTAAACGGATGTTATTAGTGTAACATTTTATCACCACACACTATACAATAAATCTATCAAATTATTCAACCTCGCCGAAAATTTACCCAGAGGCGCTTTCTTCGTAATTTTTCGTTTGGCAGCACCATTACCTCGTCAATGTGAGCATCCTAAACGAGATCGATATCTCCCAATACCGCCCACTCCCCCGCTCGACGCCGTCCCCCCATTCCACTCCGAGAGCCCGAACTGGAGAGTAACGATAGCAGGTATTTTGTATTAAAATCCAAGTCAAAGGAAATCCGGGTTTGCCCCAGGTCATCAGTCAGACTGTCAGCGTCAGCGAGGTAGTGCTAGAAACTTTTCTATTTAAACACTTTGTATGTGGGTATGTGGAAGGCGGAGAGAGAGACGAGTGCCTCGAGGGGATGCGTAAAATGTCGACGAAGATCGAAAAAGCATAGATGGAAAGCGTTTTAATATGTTAATATGCATGTATTACAAGTTACAAGAACTTTGTTAGAGTTTATCAAAAGACCTCATTAAATCAGAACTATTTCGATCTATATAACTCCAACATGAACTTAGATATGTAAGTTATACTTTGTGTAAAGATGGAATACATATTTTTTATTTGGTTAGAAAGAATCTTTTAGCAGAAAAACATTGAAACGAACAATAACTTTTATTTTAGCAGAGCGTGTCCACTGGAGAAGCTTGAATTTAAAAAATATGTCTTATTATTATTTTTTATAGCAATCCAGTTAATTGACACTAATTGGCTATTTCTTTCTATCTTAATTTAATACGGTCTTAAAATTATAATCATAGAGAAATAGAGATTTAACTTCATATGTAATTTTGGAGAAAAGTTTCGCGACGTCCAACATCTACATGTCGCAGCGTTTAAGTTATTACTTGCTTTTATCGCTACATAAGCCGCAACGGGATCTGATTGGTTTCACTTCCTTTCTATGGCAGGTTTGTTATTTATTTATTTTTAGCGCCATTTTCAGTATGGCTGACATAAAGATTAGTGCATTTAGAGATTAAATCATTAGTTCATTAGTATATATAAGTCGGTAGTACAAAAAGTAAAAGGATTATCGATCTAGGAAGAATTATGTAAACATCAAATATTTATTTTTTTAATTTTAGAAATTAATTCCCTACCGAAAAAAACTATGCGAACGGCTATATATTTTTCTTCTTGGATACATAGTTGCAGCTCCAATAAAATAATAGATCCTGAATGCAAATCTATTAAGAGAAGATTAACCGATATTCAATATACCAGGAATTTTGGGGTAAAATTTATTGCCCAAGTAAGATTAAATTTGTTAAAGTGTCATCAATTTAATAGCTACCTTGAGGGTTCGTTTCATTAAAGAAAAAAAGGTGTAATTATCTATATAAATGTATTGGCTTAAGGCTATTTAACCAAGATAGTTTGTTTTTGGATCTAGCTTGCAGATTCAGGAATATACGTCCTCGGCTAGTATGTTTTAGAAATTATTTGAAGCGCTTAATATAAGTTAATTTTTTTCATCTCATTGGCCTTTAGGATATTGTGAAGAGGATGAATATGAGGACTCTTTAAATAAATATAATAGTGGGGGATGACTCTATAACTTCAATTTCAGATGTTCCTATATGAATAAACAAGTCAAGGCAATATCTTATGCGCCAGAAAATTGTTTAATTGTGCTGTCAGTAGGGCTCTTTTAATCTGTTCTTTTAATTTTTAACTCTTTTATTTTATCCCGAGATATTGCCGCGTCGATAATATAACATATTTTTGTGAAGTATCTTTAAAAAATGTAAATTCAAAAACCTTTTAACTGTACACTGCACAATGATTTTCCAGACAAAATATTACAAATAATAATATGTGCTATATGCTTTTAGGTAAACCCATAATAGATATCTATTAAAGAAGGAAAAAAAAGAACAGACAAGTTTGATTTACAATGCACCAAAGTTATATATATATAAAGTTATATATAAAGTAATATATATATATATATATATATATATATACATATATATATATAATATTATATCTTATAGATATATTGATTTTTATATTATATTTAGAAAAAATTGTTTTTTATTTAAATTTCATTGGTCAATTAAACATGACGTCAAGGCTGTCAAATGTCAAACATTACTAATGAGCCAATCAAATGTCTTCACAGTAAAATATTTTTCTTACAGGTACCTATAATGGAGATTTAAATTGACCAATAAAATTGCTTGTGTTGCCAATTTGCGCCCTCTGGATGTTGGGCAAAGCAAAACTTCCGAGTCCCCTTTTGAGTTGCCTCTCTAAAACTATATGATTATAATGTACTTGTTTTGCGATATGCACTTTGCGCTTAACATCTATTTAACTACTTTTGATATGTAATGAATCTTAATTATAACTGAATCACTGAAGACGTCATTATATTAGAGCTGGAAAACATGTTAACTTATGTTCATGTATTGATATTCAGATTGATTTGTTCATGGGCATAGTACTTGATATGTTATCGACAGTTTCTACCTTCAGGTCCTTGGGGAGTTTATCATTAGCAATGTACCATGTAGCATCAACAATAACTTATAACACATTATTTTGGGATATTTGTATAATATTTCTATTCTATATAATATTTCTATTAACCCCAGCGTTAAAAACACTGGTTTCAAGACTTGTTGGTAAAGTAAAAACTTGTTGTGTACTGAGAAGACTGTATATATACAAAATAGGCACTAATTTCTTCTGTACTTCTGGTAGAGTTATTCAAATTCTTTCTAATTTATGGATTTGATTTGATATTAACGTAAAGTGTCATGCCAATATATATGGATGTATTTTCATACGAGACTACCTGTTGATTTATATAGACTGGCGTGTGATTAATTTTTATTCTTCTTTTCTCTAGTCGGCCTTGTATTTCCAGTATGTGTCCAGTCTTGATATCTCCAATGTCTAGGAGTTCACTAATATTATAGTTTCTTATCTACAAATCTCATATTAGGCTGTTATCATTACATTTATTAACAAAAAACGATACATGTCATTTAATTACAATATTTTCCATCATTTTTAATAACTCCTCTCGTCTATTCCATTTTGGAGGCCATTCGTCAAAAGGTGCTAGATTTATTGAATGAAAGAACTACTCGATATGAAATAATATATTTTTCATATCTCTCGCAATATATAGACAAGCGTTTTCATGCAATACGATGACTAGGTAAATATTATTCCATTTCTGGTGTTCTTCCAACATTCTTAAATTTTTTTGAGTATTAAGTTTAAGAAATACGTAATGATTTTTCTGTTTAGTTTAAGGATCTAGCGTATTAGTCTATTTAGGAATTTTTTTGAGATATTTGTGAAATGGAAAAATGACTATGACTTGAAACAACATGAAATCATATTGTCGTTGAGGCCCGATCATAGTAGGAAAGGCATCGCGGGACATAGAAATCATATAACTAGTAAAAAGCATATCGTTTCGGCCAATTGTTGAGTGCTCCGTATAATTGGTAATCAGGCACATTGGAATATTCTTGATAAAATGTTAAGCTAGCAAAGTCACTATTTTTAAAACCATTGCTAATGTTCAACATCCAGAAGCGGAAAATATAATAAGAAAAGTAATAATTAGGCGTTGCTTGTTCTGGTGGATGAAAAAAGTAGACAGGATTGCAAAGGGAAAACATGTTTTAAATAAAATATATGAAAATATTTTAAACGAGTGCTAACTAGTATTTAAATAATATATTTTATTAAAATTGTTTTTTAATTTCCCCCTGAAATATAAATAAATTTTATCCTTATTTTATCCTCCCCTCGTATTAAACAAACCCGCTTTGCACGACCTCTGGTGGCGTGCCAGAGCATAATTTGGTCACAATTTTATACAGAGGAGATCGCATTCTAAGTCTGTATATTTTGTGGATACCTTTCAAAACACATAGCCCCTCAGATCACAACAAGTGCAGTACTAGTCGTACAATATAGCATATATAAGATGTCAATTGAAAAGTGTTTTTGCCAAAATTAGTTATTTTTTATTCAACATAATTGCCTTCACGGGTGATACCCTGATTATAGCGACCTTCCAACTTTGTATCATTTTTGTAGTATGATTTGCACTTTGTTTCAAAATAGGCCTCAGTTTCGACGATCACCTCTTCATTCGACGAAAATTTCTTTCCAGCGAGCATACTTTTGAGATCAGAGAACAGGAATTGTCCTTTCTAGCTGAGTGTTGCGTTTTCCCATACTTTGGAGCGGGTTTGGAGCACTTTGCACAGAATTATTATTATTAATTCTCATATCCAAATATTCGTGAATGATATGATGTACAAATTAAGTTGAATCTTTAGAGTGTCTGCTATTTCATTCAATTTCAATTTACGGTCATTTCAAATCTCTTTGTACATTTTTAAAATGTTTTCCTCTGTAACAACCTCTTTATTCCTGGGGCAGTGTCCGGAAAAACGCGAAATTTGCGAAAACAAAAGTTATACAAGCATCTTTTGAGGGCTAGGGCTAAGAACATATGGATTTAATTCTAGTAGCTCAATCTATGGGTCGGGTCGGGGACATTTCAATTGACCTGTTGCAACAAATGTGCATTGATGCATTTTTAAAATTTACAGGAAAAACTTCTCTTTCAGAAAACAGGAATAGAATTTCTTTCTTCTTCTCTTTTCTTTCGTCCTAAGGCCATTTTACATTGTCATCCATAATTTATCTGTATCGGTTTTATTCGACGAAACATTACAAATATCATCGTGTAACTATCGACGCTTTTTTATTGCACAAAAAGGCATTTTAGCCGACAGCCAAGAGACCATAAATATTTACTAATCTTCGTCGAAAATCCTCGGGGCTTCGGTATCGGAGCCCTCTAATTTGATTTCCTTTGTGTGTGGGCCGCCCGCGTTGTGGGAGCAACTACAGTTGTCCATACTTCTCGATATTTACTTTGGATCCGGCGAAAGAGTCGAACCAACGGTGCCGAAAAAATAAAACGGATATTTTCGTATGTTTTTCCTCGGCCCTTGCGCCGCCCCTCCCGCCCCTTCGATGTTCTTTTCCTTGCCTGCTGATTTCGACTTTCGGACCAGCACAAAAGGAATCCAAACAATTTTTTTTCTTAGCTCGCCACTCTTTCTCTCTTCCCGTTTACTCACTTCCCCTTTCACTCCCATCCCGTCTCTCTCGCTCCCGGGACGAGGAGTTGTTTGTGCCCGAGGTCGAAATTGCGTTACGGTGTAAGAGAGACAAGATTAAGTTCGGGTTTATTAGATCACAGTGGAGCTTTTGTTGTCGAACTGTTATATATGAAAACAAATATCATATTCTTTCTTTTTGGTTTGTGAAAGTGTGTGTGCGTCTGTGTTTTTTTCGTTTCCTTGCTACCTCCCCTGTCTTGTTTTATGTTATTATACTGCGAAGTGATAGTAGGCTGATATTTAAATGAAATTTGTGTCTTACGTTATCGCCTAACGGGAAAAACTCGAAGTGTAAAATTATTATGACCTGAAAAAAGAAAATAAGCTCTTCTTTGATTGTTACTTAAGAAAACGGTGTTCAAGTTCAGGACGAATAAGTAATAACATGAGTTAAAACACTTCCTCTAAAGAGCCTCTTTCAATTCATTATATATGGCTGAAGCGTACACAAATTAAAGCAAACTGCACAATTCTGCGACGAATCGCTACCGAACTTAATGTTTTGTTTTTTGTTAGATATTATATAGCAGAGGGGCACAGTGTATCGTTGAGGGCAAGAGTTTATTCTTCCACCTGACTGTCACTTCTAAAATGTAAGCATTTAATATTATCTACGAGGATTTCTGATACTTAAGATTAAGTTTGGATTTATTAGATCACAGTGGAGCTTTTGTTGTCGAACTGTTATATAAGCAAACAAATATCATATTCTTTCTTTTTGGTTTGTGGAAGTGTGTGTGCGTCTATGTTTTTTCTCCTTGCTACCTCCCTTGTCTTGTTTTTTGTTAATATACTGCGAAGTGATAGGAGGCTGATATTTAAGTGAAATTTGTGTCTTACGTTATCGCCTAATGGGATAAACTCGAAGTGTAAAATTATTATGACCTGAAAAAAGAAAATAAGCTCTCCTTTGATTGTTACTTAAGAAAACGGTGTTCAAGTTCAGGACGAATAAGTAATAACATGAGTTAAAACACTTCCTGTAAAGAGCCTCTTTCAATTCATTATATATGGCTGAAGCGTACACAAATTAAAGCAAACTGCACAATTCTGCGACGAATCGCTACCGAACTTAATGTTTTGTTTTTTGTATGATATTATATAGCAGAGGGGCACAGTGTATCGTTGAGGGCAAGAGTTTATTCTTCCACCTGACTGTCACTTCTAAAATGTAAGCATTTAATATTATCTACGAGGATTTCTGATACTTAAGATTAAGTTTGGATTTATTAGATCACAGTGGAGCTTTTGTTGTCGAACTGTTATATAAGCAAACAAATATCATATTCTTTCTTTTTGGTTTGTGGAAGTGTGTGTGCGTCTATGTTTTTTCCCTTTCCTTGCTACCTCCCCTGTCTTGTTTTATGTTATTATACTGCGAAGTGATAGGAGGCTGATATTTAATTGAAATTTGTGTCTTACGTTATCGCCTAACGGGATAAACTCGAAGTGTAAAATTATTATGACCTGAAAAAAGAAAATAAGCTCTCCTTTGATTGTTACTTAAGAAAACGGTGTTCAAGTTCAGGACGAATAAGTAATAACATGAGTTAAAACACTTCCTCTAAAGAACCTCTTTCAATTCATTATATATGGCTGAAGCGTACACAAATTAAAGCAAACTGCACAATTCTGCGACGAATCGCTACCGAACTTAATGTTTTGTTTTTTGTATGATATTATATAGCAGAGGGGCACAGTGTATCGTTGAGGGCAAGAGTTTATTCTTCCACCTGACTGTAACTTCAAAAATGTTAGCATTTAATAGTATCTACGAGGATTTCTGATACTTAAGATTAAGTTTGAATTTTTTAGATCGGAGTGGAATTTTTGTTGTCGAACTGTTATATATGAAAACAAATATCATATTGTTTCTTTTTGGTTTGTGCAAGTGTGTGTGCGTCTATGTTTTTTCTCCTTGCTACCTCCCTTGTCTTGTTTTTTGTTAATATACTGCGAAGTGATAGTGGGCTAATATTTGAATGAAATTTGTGTCTTATATCATCATTTAAAGAAGGAAGCTCTTACTTAAGAAAACGGTGTTAAGCTTGAAGATCTATTAGTAATGGCGTTAGTTATACCAGTGATAATAAATGGCTCTTTTCAATACATTATTTATGACCGAACAGTACACAAATTAAAGCAAGGTACACAATTCAGTAACGCATCGCTAAATAACTTAATATTAAATTTTCTGTGTGACACTCATAGAAGCAGAATAGCACAATGTGACTTTCAGGGCGGGAGACTTAATTTTTCCATCTGACTTTAAACTTTAACTTCAAAATATTAAGCATTTTTGAGTATCTACGGGTATTTCTGATAGTTAAGTTTAAGTTCGGGTGTATTAGATCACAGTGGAATTTTTGTTCTCAAACTGTTATATATAAAATCAAATATCATATTCATTTTTTTATAGTTTGTGAAAGTGTGTGTTCGCCTATTTTTCTTGTTTCGTTACTACGTCCCCTGCCTTGTTTTATGTTATTATACTGCGAAGCAATAGAAGACTGATATTTAAAAGAAATCTGCCTTATTGTATGTTATTAAACTGTAAAATTATACAGGGGATTATACTTATATCAAACTTAAAGAGTAAAGATATTATTACCTGAAAAAAAGAAAATATGCTCGGTTTCTGAATGTTACTTAAGAAAACGGGGTTCTGCTTAAGCACTACTGTTTAGAAGTTTAGAAAGGTACTGATTGGTGAATCTAATAGATGAGCTTTTGTACGCCAGTTAAATTTAGAACATATTTTCAAGCATAGTGGTGGCAATGTAATTGTTTGAGGACGATCCTAGTTTTGTTACGGTAATAAGCCCGGTTATATAAATAAAGCTATATAGAGTTGGCTATTTGAAGATACTTCAGGAAAGGCGAGCTTTCTTTTCTTTTCTTCAACATTCGTCAAAGTTGTATTAGGACTTCAAGAGCAATAACGAAATGCAGACAATTTGCAAATAGATACACTTGATATATAAAGTGAAGATGATGAAAAAGTAAATGCAAGACGCTGTATGTCAAATACTTTTTAATAAAAATAATGGATAGAGCTTTTGAACCAGTAATAAGAAATAAGTTTCGCTATTTTACGAGACCTAAATGTATCGGTAAATTTATAATTTATGTTATACTAAATATATTTAAATAACTTTCACTAAATCTTAATTTTAAGCGTAATATATCATACCGTTTATTATCTATTTAGTACTATTCAGTTATTCGGTGCATATAGACGCTAGTCATGGAACTTTATCGTTACACTTTCGATATTCATCACTTTTGTTGATATATTTCAACAAATCTATTGCCTAAATTCATCAATCACTATTAGAAACTTACTAATTTTTTTTATTACTCTTCGTGAGTCCACAATCTGCCCTATTAGCAATAAGTATTTCTTATGTCTGTATTATATATACATGGCATGTAGAAAATCACTTCATTAAGCTATCTTCTGTATAAAATATTATCTTAATTAATTAGTCTTATTCTAAAGCTTATTCTAGAGTCTACATATGTCCAGTAATCAGATCAGGTGGTGTTAAACGTTTTAGTCTACGCACTTCACTATCACGTCGCATATTTAGCTGATTAGCGAATACATTGGGATGCACTGACACTCTTTCGAAGTACTTCGCACAAACACGTTGAATTACATTCGTTAGAGGTTCTAGAGGAATATCGCGTTGTATCACTTTATTTGAAATATAGTACGGAGCATCAACAATGGCACTCAACACCTTATTTTGGAACCGTTGAATGATGGATATATTAGATTTGCTAGCGGTACCCCATAGTTGGATTCCATATGTTCAAATGGACTTGAGTATAGACTCACACAGCAATACCTTGTTATCTAACGATAACTAGGATTTGCGCCCGATGAGCCAATACATTTGATATAATTTTAGTCCCAGTTGAGAAACTTACTAATTGTCTTTTAATATATATATATATATATATATATATATATATATATATATATATATATATATATAAAACATATTACATTATACATATAACATATTATATTTTATACAAATATGAAATTATTTCTACACTGTTGTATTCTCTCTCTAAGGAACTACACAATAATATTATTTATAATAAAAACTCTTATAGATATTTATTATATTTGTAAATAAAATCAGGCGTGGCATTTTAGAATTTTTTTCTACATATTTGTATGAGAACATGATGCTACTAACTATATTCCGCGCTATATATAATTATTATGATTATCAAGTACACATCAAGTAAAATTTCATTAACCTACGATAATACTCTAGTTATATAATACAATCCCGTTGTTGTGGACTGGATTCAAATTAGGATTAGATTACAGAATATGTATATTAATGAACGTTCAGTTTCTGGAGAAACCATAGTCTATTAAAATATCTAGCTAATTTCGATTCAGACAATAAGTAAATAATAACAACTTCTATCATAATGTATTATATACCCTTACGCCATAATGTATCAACAATAGAAATAAAAATCTACTTCCTAATTAGAAATCGTATAAAGGTTTTCATCACTATAGCTATATAAGACTTCGGTATCCTACCATGCTTCTTAATCAAGGTGACATACTTACGAATGGAGTTAACGCCTTTAAAGAGAATTTTCTTTCATAAATTGAACAAGCATGTTTGTATTGTTGATATATTAAGTCATCTAAGACTAACTTAGATTGTTATTGTAACAAAAAATGTAACAACATTCATGAGATGACATGATTCATTAACAATTTGACTATATTAATAAAAAAATATATGTTTAATTCAAATAATGGCCTTTAATGTCCTTTGAGGTCTGCCTTGGACCTTGTACACTATAGTTAAGGATATAGTACTGGAAATTATTGCTAATGTTACGAATAATTTTTTAAATTTTAGTCCCTGAAAATTATTAATTAATTTAAATAAAAATTAATATATTGATAGACATATGTTCCTCCCACTAGGGATTCCTTCCATTTCACCTTTCTAATCTGCGTCTCCAAATGTATTTTCAGTATAACAATTGTTAGAGGAATATGATTAGTTTGCAACATAAATAAATTGAGGTCCAATCTATCACCAGGCCAGCCATCGCACACTTTATACATTTATTCATTTCCTCCATAAATTGACGCAATACAAACATTTTATCTACACAATCACAATTTGGTCTAAATCTTGCGCCTCTCGACTGCTCATCTCCGCTTGTCTCCTTCCTCGCGAGCCCTTTGAGGTTTCATTTGGCGATGGGCGATGAAATACGAAAGTGGAAAGCAAACATCAGGAGAATGTTCTATATACTATTATCGTTCAAACAAAAAGTTCTATAGTATGGCTTCATTAAAAATGCTTGAGATATGCGACTTTAAAGTCATATTTCACGATAAGCCGAAATTACTTATTCACCAATATTATATTTTTAATTTTGCTAATTCAGGCTGGTGGAAAGACAAATATATATAGCAATATACATTTTAAAATGTTTCTGTTACAATTACAATCATAACGATCTCGTCTAAATTTATCAGTTCACTGGAATCTACATCAGCACCATAACAGCAAACTTGAGGGACGAACATAATTGAAATTCTGCGATCCTACGTCGATGCTTAAGCCCCAGTTAAGCGGCTATAAAACAAGGCATGACCATTTAATTGCTTTTTTTATTATCTTTTTGCTAGTAATTTTATTTTGGTTTAATATCAATGAGATTTAGCGAATTAAAGATTTACTCATTTGGAATTATTTATGAGCATTACATAAATAATTAAATTAATTTTAAATATATTTCCTTAAAGACTTTTATTTTTACTTCAATAGCGTTATCGTTAAAGAGATATAGTAAGTAAGATATAATAACAAGCGAGTTATATATTTAATTATGTGTCCATGTTAATTTCATTGACTCACTAGCAGCAAAGTCGTATGCATATATAATGATCTTTCTTAATTGAGTATTTACGAAGACTGTACATTCGGCTATTTTTGCAAAAAATAATACAAGAGACATAAAATAATATACACTGCATTAACAAGGTAAATTAATGTTAATTTACAAGCTTTTGATTGTAACTTTTGAGATATTGTCACGTGAAGTCACAGAATGTTGTCATGTAAAAGAGGCTTAACAAATGTTATAAAATAATTCAAAGAACAAATAAATTTTTTATTACGACGATAAATAGATAACATTAGTTAAAACAAAAATATTTGTATATTAAGTCATATTAAAATAATAACCTCAGCTTTCTCTATCTACAAAAATAATTAAGATATAATTTTACGTTATCATACTATTTTTAATGGATTTTTACCCCAAGCTTTGCCTCCGTTTTCCACAAAAGAGGAGGGAATATTTTCAATAAGCCTCTTAATATATAGATACAAAAGCCTTTAGAGAATCGAAGTGACAAGTTAGTATTTCAGACACACTAACTGTTGCAACATAATTATTATTTCTATTTTTTTTTGTTTAAGAAAACAGTTTAGTTTTAAGATTAGGAATAGTATTATTATTATTTTGAACATAATGGTTCAAGGCGGGCCGTATGTTGCAACGCAAATTTGTTATTAATAGTTGGGACAGTCATGTAAAATTTAAGTTACGTCAATTGTAGAATTCTTTCGGTTTTATTGTTAGAGGGTCTAATTTATTAAACCTTTTAACTGAAGTTTCTAATATTTATGAAATGGGAAAAGAATTAAAACCTGATACAAAGCATAAAGTTCGCATTATATTGAACGTCTGGTAAAAATAGACAGGCAAAAAGATACTAAGTAAACAGAACAGACGTGCTCAACAAAGATGATTCCCATTGACTCTTTATCGATTGTTTCGGATAACGAGGGTACCGAGGCTAGACGAAACGTGTCGAATGTTAGACCTGTTAGAGGACACCTTATGGCGCATATAACCATAGATATCAAGAAGACCGGAAATCGTGGAATTTTTGGGAACTCCTTAACGGTCCGAAACGTTGAAAATGAGAATAAGAAAGTATTGAATTGGATAAAGAATATTTTGAATTGATTGAGGAAGATATTGAATTGAATGAAAAAGAAAGAATTGAAATGAGCATTAATTGAAGAAAACATTGAAGAAATTATTGTATTAATTGAACTAGACTTTTCGTTATTAGTAAGTAAATGCGATCTGAATCATAATACTTTTCCCATGACATATTAATTAATATGTTTTAAATGTATATATGTATCTCTATTATCAATTAAATAACTCGTCTTTGGATATTAGTTTACTCAAGGAAGAGAGAAAATAAATTGTAATTAATTTACAAGCTTGTTTTATCTCCCGCATCTCAACACGAACTATGAAATGTAGTAAACTGAGTAAAACCTTAAGTAAAAATGTTACCAGTACCACTTGTCAAGAAAATTATTAGATAAAGAGCACATAATAGCTCAATCACCATATGAGAACTCAAAGAATAGTATTATTGAAATTAATTGTCTATATTTACTAATATGAATCGATTATAATCGTATCGATCGCAAACCTACTAAGACTTTTAAGACTGAATAATGTAATGACTGAGATGGGTTTACTCTCAATCCTAATATATAAAAAACTTAATTTCGGTTTTGTAGAAATCGTCCAATATTTTCTTAAAATTAAATTGTGTTTTGAAGTAAATTAATAGTTTTACATTTATATATTTCATAACTTAACAAGTAAATTGAGAAATCCCCGGCCTAACACAGAGATGGCGCTACTAGCTTTAAATCCATATGTTTTTTAGTTATCTCTAATCCTCATAAGATGCAGGTATAAATTTGACAGCTCATTAGTTTTCCAATTATAGCATATTGAGTGAAGCAACTTTTGTTATTGTGATAAAAATTGATTAAAAGGAATTTCGCATGTTGATAAAATATTGCTTTTTGAAGGGAAAAATACAGTTGAAGAAAAAAGAGTTTCCGGACACTGCCTCAGAAAAATCAACCATCAAGGATTGGTATGCTAAGTTTAGACGTGGCGAAATGAGCACCGAAGATGGTGAACGCAGTGGACGCCCAAAAGAGGTTGTTACCGACGAAAATATTTAAAAAATCTACAAAATGATTTTGAATGACCGTAAATTGAAATTGAATGAAATAGCAGATACTCTAAAGATATCAACTGAGCGTATAGATCATATCATTCACGAATATTTGGGTATGAGAAAGCTCTGTTCAAAGTGGGTGCCGCGCGACCTCACTTTTGATTTAAAACAACGACGAGTTGATGATTCGGAGCAGTGTTTGAAGATGATTAAGCATAATAAACCTGAGCTTTTGCGTCGATATGGGACAATAAATGAAACATGATTCCACCATTTCACGCCGAAGTCCAATAGACTGTCATCCGAGTTGACTGCACACTATGAACCCGCTCCAAAGCGTAGGAAAACTCAACAGTCGGCTGGCAAGTTTATGTCGTCTGTATTTTGGCCCCCAGCGACTCTATCCTGTCCTAAGATGCCCGCTGTTAAGAAATTTTCGTCGAATGAAGAGGTGATCGCCGAATCTAAGGCCTATTTTGAAGTAAAAAATCGTACTACACATATGGTATCTAAAAATTGGGGGGTCGCATATCATGTATGATGATATGTATCACTCTTGAAGGGAATTATGTCGAATAAAAAACTGATTTTGCCTAAAGAATTTGTTTTACAATGGTAGGCCGGGAACTTTTCATTTGACCTGTTATATATAACAGAATCTTTCACAGCTTTCTAATGAGTCACAAGCAATACCAAAAAACTTGTAGAATGAACATTACATATTAATAAAGTATCTTTTTTGATTCAATAACACGTCGAATAGTTGATTTGTTTTTGTTAATCTATTAAGAACACGGGTCTGAAATTGAGTTGATTCCGTCAGGTCGGTGATACGCCACGAAACTTCAAATATATGGAGGTTATAATGAAGCAATTTATATACATATTAGTATAAATTCATCCTAATTAACAAGCATATATTATTAATATATCGCATTTACTCTACATCAGCGCTGTGACTAATCAAGTAGCTCGGCAACCAGAATGTAGTACGTGGCAATTAAGAAAATACTTGTTGCTTCTTATCTGGAGTCACATATACAATATTAATGAGATCGTGTAAGAAAGATGGTGAGAAGTGAATTATTAGTTTCACATATGAGGTAACAATATTTTAGATTTCAAGATTTCAATTAAACTTTTTAGACTACAGTTGGCATATTGTATAGAATATTTAATAGATTACTACATTTTATAACTGGTCTAGAAATAATCACTTTTCCAGACCAAAGCTTACTCTAATTAATATGTTTAACATTCAATCAGAATCGAAGAAGTAATTTATATACACTAAATCAAAGTATTAGAAACCTTTATGTGTCACGATCTGTACTTCAAGTAATGAATAAAAGGTTTTTTCTTAGAGTTAACATATAATTGAAAAAATATTGAATGTGTAATCAAAGATACTGAGAATGCTAGATTGATAAATAAAATCCTACAACTCTTTACGTATTCAACAATATATATAATTTGATATAGTAACAAGGCTAAATATCTTGGAATGATTCTTGATGCAAAACTTCTCTGGAAAGAACTTGTTAAAAAGAAAATGAAAGAACTGCAGTTTGAATATAGCAAATAGAAATTGGTCAAATGCAGAAATATCACAATTTTTAGTTTTTAATAAATTACTGTTATACAAGCAAATATTAAACCTATATGGAGCTATTGAATTCAATTATGGGGATATTCCGCGAAGAGCTACGTACATATAACATAAAATTACTAGAACAAAGTCCTAAGAAGCACAAAAAGTGCACCCAGATACTATAGGGATGATTACTTACATCAATACCTGCAGGTACTAACTAACTCAGGAAATACAGAGAGTAATAGGAAGACTTGAAGAGAGACGACTTTATTCTCGAGAGACGACTTTATTCTCGTGTTAATAACATAGGATTGCAACTCTTAGATAACACCAGAATAGGAAGCAGCCTCAAGAGAATCAAACCATTTAATCATATATAGTGTAGTGTAGTTAGATGCGTTTAATAGAAACCGTAGTGTTCAAACTTCAACATTATTAGACTAGGAATTGGGAAATACATATTGATGTCTTTCTTCAACATTCGTCTTGCTTGTGTATTTATGAAAATGCAACATAACAATGATAATAAATATCTAAATTAACATTGTACTTAACATATTCAGTGCAAGATAGACATAAGTTATATGAATATAATACACATGCTTTTAAGTAATATGCTCATAATAATAAAATAATTTTCCGAGATTTTATAAGAAATCTATAATACATTTATGATTCTCTCGAAACTAAATGGAGATTGATTATAAATCATGATATATAAAATCCTAAGCTATTTACAACATTTGCTTGAACGATAAATAGACGTACACTTCTATCGATTATTATTTACTTATGTTGGACTCATATCGTCTATTTGAGATAGAGTGATAATAATAATATGTTATAGTATATATCAGTAGATCGCTATTAAAGTTGGCAAATCGTCAATAAGTAGAAGTTCATGATTAGGTTTCATTGTTCTAAACCAAATTAAATTAGTCGATGCGCACATTTTTGGTTAATTAATTTAAATATGTTGTTCAATAATAAAACTTATTCTAACGATATTTGCTACGTAAGTAGTTTTTTCTCAGAAATATTTTAATAGTAATTTTACAGACTCAAATACTATATAATACTGAGATTATAGCACTCAGTAAAGTCACCAAATATAATATTAACCCTAGTGCAAGCATACTATTTATTAGGAGAGTTTATACTATTTATGTTGGTACTGTTGTTGTTACCAATATCAATTAGCCGTCGTTTTTATAAGCCAATTTATGAAATGACACACAGTAACTTAAGACAATAGTTATTTTTAAATTATTTAAATTATTTCAAGCACTTCTTTTAATCTATTCTATATTTAATATATGAAGGGCTTGCCTGTATTCTCATCATTTTATCACCTTAAAAACGTTTATCACATTTTTAAATAAAATTTGGAACAACATATATATTAATCAAAATATTTCCTATCATTTTCTACAACTGTTCGAAAGAACGATGTTGGTTGGGTAGAGATTCAATTATTGGTCAATTTTCGCACTTCTTCGACATTTCAATACCGTCTGCCAGCCCATCTATCCTGCATAAATTTAAAAAAGTGTTAATCAGAGCTGCAACACACTATATCCTGGCGACAACTTGAACCATTGTCATATAGTTGGATGATTTTGAGTCTTCTACAAGATCACACTGTTCAAATGACCTCAGCAGACGTCTGCACTAACAGTTTCATTCAACTTTAGCAGCTCGTAATACCCCTTTCTGATCCTACCACATGCACAAAAGACTTTTGTGAATATTCTCCTTCGGTGTAGATGTGTATGGTTTCTGTGGACTAACCCATAACACGCCACAGTTCATTCAGTACTCCAAAGAAAATTCTTAAGATGTTAGGGACACTCTAATGGTTTTGCGACCCTTATTTTTCTACTTGTAGACCTAGTGTAAATTAGTGGAATATTACAGAGAGTGATTGTTTACATCCAAACCTTGCTAAAGTCATGAGCTGTGAGCAATCAAAGCAAATTGAAAAACAAAATGGCTCCAAGGCAGTTACACTAAGGAACTATCGAACTAGGTTGAATATTTGAAATTGAGTTCGGTTTTAACCTAATAAGCCTGAGAATTCTTTATCTTCGAGCTTCTTTATCATTGACATCAAAATCAACACTATTGATTCGTTCAAACGAGATCCGTCAATTTGGATCTGAGGAACTACGATCGCCACACCTTTCTTAAAGTGCTTGATGGTGTTCATCAGTACGTAATGTCAAAAGAACAGTCGTGGAGACAATGAGCGGTCCTTTATTAGCAGCCCTACTGAATAACTCAATAACCGTCAATGAAACCTATGGAATTTAATAGTTACTTAGGTTGTTTGTCATTTATTTACATTGATACTTTGTGAGTTTAATACCTATATGAATAAAATCTATTTTTCTATTAGATACGATACTTGCTCGTTTATTGAAACTAAACAAACCAAATATTACGATAGGTTTTTAGGTAGCGTGTCTATTCGTTAGGCATTTATCTCGGGGTAAAGGAAGAGGCCGACAACTCTCGAACGCCCGATGGAGAAAGAACGGATAATGGAGAAGACCGGAACAGTCGGCTGAGGCGAAAAAAAAATGCGGGCCTGTGTTTCTGATGTCGATCCGGTGGCCCAACTTGAACTCGTCGATGGCGAGCGACGATTGATATTTTCTTCTTTGCGTTTGACTCGGAAATTAATGAGTTGTTTTGTTGTACTTCCGACATTCTTTGTTAATGAAAATGCCGGCTTTACAATACGATTTATCCTCCATCTTGGGACGGTTCCGCTCGTTATAATTAAATTAAAACGATCAATTCTGACTGTGTTAAGGTCGATTTTTAAAGAAAAAACGCTCACAATGACAACGGAATGGGCATGATGACTAATTTTGAGAACTACTTCATGATAATTCTACTTATTTACTTTACCTGCAATAAATGAAGTTTAACACAATAAATTTTGTTAAATTTATTAAACATAAAATTTAATCAGTTTTCTCATATATTAGAGTAAAAGCCAGCTTGAATGGCGCAGTGGCAAAGGCGACAGGACGGTCCCCCTACTGTTGCGATAGTCGCGGGTTCGAATTTGCTGGCGCACGGTTGTCAATTTATGTTTGTGATTGTTGAATATTTATGATTGTCCTAAGCAAGAGTGCATAATCCGACAAGGAAAATGATTCCAGTAACGCCAGCAACTAGGATAAGACTGGATATCTTCTGTAAAATTGGTCACTCGCCAGTGGTTCGAAGCCCACGTTAAAATGTAGGACCAGTCCAGATACCCCTAGTTGGTAACAGGTGACTTTAAAATATAGACAAAAATAGTTTAAAACTTGCCTTGACAATATTTTAACATACGTATATTTAAACATACTAAAATATATCCACACAACTATTTCTGGTACTAAGACTCACTAACCCTTTTTAAATTGCATTTAATTAAATCTAATTTCGATTAAGTCTCAATAATTATTAAAGAATTGATAACTTTAAATTACTATAAAACTGAACGCTGTAGTAAACTGAACTGATATACTACAACTTTCTGAACATTAAATAAAATAGTGGTGTAATTATTTTCAGAACTGTAACAACTTCAGAATATAAAATATAAACATATATGTTTTTTTTACTTTTATAACTTAATTATACTGTGCATTATAATGTAACTGACAGGAGTTGGAAGATATTCGTTATTCGTTGGAATGAGGTTTTTTATATGGAGGTTATATTGGACTACAATTCGCTCTAACAAGGTAAGAAAACTTGTTTATTTACCTCAAAATTACGTATAGTCTATTCAAAGTTTTTATGTGCATACGTCATCAAGATGTTTAAAGTATTTCCTGCCGCAATTTGTAAATTGGTTTTAGAATCAGACAATATTTTCCTTTTCATTTTATTCTAGTAAAAAAGAGACATAAGGCTGATTAGATCGAACGCGTAAACGAATGAGCCTGTCAAAGTCGTTCAGTTTCAGACGTATGCAAAATTCTCAAGAGCAATAATAAGAATGTATAACTCTAACCTATAAGCTATTGTAGCTGCATAATTAACTGTAGTTTTTAGATGTACTATAATGTTAAAATAAATTATATCTGATAATATTTTTGTTCAATTATTTTATATAGATTAGAATTTTCTTGTATATCAAAGACCATTTGAACTAAAACTCAGAGTTGATGCGGCAACATTGCATGACGTATGTACAAAATAACTTTGAATAGACTATAGATACTCATCTATTAAACCTGTTTGAGCGAATTAATTTCCATTAATAAATGAAAACATAGTATTTTACTGAAAACTGTTTTGAGGATGAATAAGAAACTGAAAAACTAAATGATAAAAACTCTAAATTTAATAAAATTATTCTCAAATTTCGTATTATCAAATAACCCCTCGAGAAAACGCCCACTAATTTTTCCATAAATATTTTCAGCCCGCGTAACCGAAACTTCACGAAACGGCCAGTAAACCGAACGAAATTGTCTTAATATTTATTGTTTCGGCCGACGGAAACAACAAACCGGGGGCCCAAAAGGGAAATAGAAAACAATTTTCTTTCATTATTGTGTAACCGAAGTTCGCCTCGGATCCGATGCGTTGCGGATTTAAACTTAAGAAAGTTTAAATCCCAAATCACCGGGGCACATCTTCCCGAGTTCCGGTCAATGGGATCCGTTCTGCGTCGGGGATTCCGTCGGGCCTAAACCGGTCGGTTTTTTTTATCTTGGATAACCGTAGTCTTAACCAACATTTATTGGTGTCTGTTTATATATTATTAACACTTGATCTGTTAAATGGGTTCGAAATGGGCCTCAAGATATCTCAGTCTCAGATTTAAAATTACTTTTGAATATCTTGTTGTTATTTAGTCATTAACTTGTGTACAAGCTAGTAACAAACCATTTCAGAGACGTATATTAATCAGTTTTAATCCGCTTGAAAACAATAAGTCACTATGTTGTCCATTTTCTAAACTGTATGATCAATGGATTTAATTGAATAACAAAACCTAAATTTATTGTCATAGCTCTTATCCCTCTACTAGAATATGTTACTAACTTGAGCAACTTATTCTATAGTCTATTCAAAGTATTTCTAGTACCAACTCTGAGTTTTAGTTCTGTTTGGCTTTAACATACAAGAAAATTCTAATCTAAATAAAATAATTCAACAAAAATGTTATCAAATATAATTTATTTTAACATTATATTACATCTAACACATATTATCGAAGGACTTAAAACAACAGTTAAAAATACAGGTATAATATTTTGTAGGTTAGAGTTGTTCTGTTTACATTGAACTCTTTTCCACACCACTCATGAGGCTGGTCTGTAGGTGTGTTTTTTATTAGTGGTATCCCCCTGGAGTCCTAATCCACCTATTAACAATTGTACATCTGAGAAACGTATTTTACTTCCTTTCGAGAGAATATTTGTCTTTTTACGTTTAGTTCTTGTTTCTTTCGATGGTGTGTTTACTTGTCAAGTCATCTTGGTATCACTGTATATTTTATTCCTTCTGCTACTATATGTGTACACCATTCTTCATAAATTTAATCACTGAATCTGTCAATGCATTTACTATATCTATAAAACAGTAAGTATTCATTCTCTCCTCATACGTTCTAACCTAATGCTCATATTTAATTTTTGAACAATTACAATCATATATATGCGCTCTAATATTGCATGCCCTACAATAGCATTTTCTACAGTTGTATTCAATTACTTATGACCATACCTTTAGTTGTTTACACTCTCATCATCCTGTCTCAAGAATTTCCAACATTGCACAGCATTATCACATATCCTAAAAGTTTCCTTTAGTCAGTTTCACGTTCCGACTTACTGTCCAATTAAATCATTAAACTGTTAACACCATTTATCAATTACTTCATCTGTAAACCTTATCGAGTTTATTCAAACCGAAGGTGTTATGGTTGACAATGACAATTCCTTCCACATATCCAAACAGTTTTTGATGGAACATCCTTCTCGACCAGCAATTTATCTGGAATTAATAATGAATAAATATAATGACCATCATCAGCTAATCGAATACTATTGTAACTTTTACCTTTTTCCATTAATTTTTGTTGTCCTTACATTTTTTTATACTGTCTTGCCATAATGAACCATTTTGAAATATTCAAGTTTCATCAAGATACACAAATTCAAATAGCTTATTTTCCTTGGTTTTATTTTATTCCTTTGTATGTCTGGAAGTGCCATTAAACCTCTCCGAGAGTTATCTTTACACCATTTAAACTATATGCCCTGTAAGAGTGTATGAAATCAAACAGCTGCATGTCCCTAATTATTTTATGAATATATTCTAGAGAGACAATTTTCACTAAAATAATTTTATTAAATTATGTTAATATCGATAAAATAGTATGTGTACTGTTGTTATACATTTCGTATATTTGGTCTGGAATATACCCAATATCAAGACGGACCCACTTTGTATATAGACGAGTTTTCTTGGGCTAATCTAACGTATTTTTCTTCATTTTGTAAGCAATGTTATTCACAGTACCCACACTAATATTTAGCGCGGCAGCAACCTGCTAAAACATTTTCAATAAAATTGTAGGGACTTATATTATTTAATATCGTCAATAATTACCTCTCTAACGGAAATTATAGGCAAAAGGAGGCCTCCAATATCTTGCTGCTTTTCGAAATATTTATTAAAGTCGCAATCAATTCAGGTTCACAGAATATCTATTGCTTTCGTCGTTATGTATCTTTGTTATCTATTGTTTATCATATATTAGGGATTTTTAAATTATTTTGGCTGTAAAATTAATAATTCAGAATGTTAATATAAATTATA